>NC_053493.1:65745814-67188314 GCF_905171775.1 Rana temporaria
GACTGGGGAATGTTATGAAATATACAGGTATAGCCAGGAAAAAAGATCCTCCACCAACAGGGAGTCACACACAGCCTCTTAGCGCATGATTTTGACCACCTAATTACAAGCGGTAAAAACAGGCAGTTACACTCCTAAAAGGATTATGGTTCCCAGAGGACCCAATCCAACAGCATACACCATCAGTACCAGGTTTCTCCGCATCAAGACCACCGAATCACACAAGGCAGTGAATCACCAAAGGATCTAAATCAAGGGAAGAATCAAAGCCCTCTCATAGTGTAGTAAATTTGTCAGTTCAATACACTCACATCAATCAGCATAAAAACAGCATGATAGATCAAAGTTTTAAACCAGTAAGATAGCCACGCTCTGCTTCGGTATGTGAAGACGTCGCACAAGCCAATGCTCTACAATGCCCTTTTGGTTAGAGCTGATGTTATATTATGAAAGAGTATGTTGTGACCATAGAACTCCTTTCAATTATTTTAGCTATAGGTAGAGCTTCCTGAAGACCATGGGGTTAATAAGCAGTAAAGGCTATTCACTTACCAGGGTAAATTTTCACTTTGCACAATGTATGTTCACATTTTTTTTTATACTGTAAATAGCGAATCTGTGTTCACTTTGAATGTCCAATCCTGTGCAAGGTATGCTAAAAAAAAACAGGAATTTTGCTTCTATTCACTAGTTGACATGAACACAGATTCACCCTATTCACTAATCAAAGTAACCATTCACTTTGCATAATGGAAATATTTTTTTCTCTGTAGCAAAGCAACTTAGATGTATTTTATGAAGATCGACAGATGATTTTGCATTTAAAAGAGATACGGTAGATCTGTTTATATTAATGTGTTTAATGTGTAATAAAATTACATATGACATTTTAATAGATGTATTTTATGAAGATAGACAGCTTATTTTACATTTAAAAGAGATAGATCTGTTTATATTAATGTGCTTAATGTGTAATAAAATTACATATTGCATCTTAAGGCCCCTTTCACACAGGCAGACCGTTCAGATCCGCCTGTCAGTTTATTCGGCGGACCTGAACGGGCGCTCCATGCTTGTCTATGGAGCATTGGATGTCAGCGGTGACCATGTCCGCTGACATTCGATCCGATCCGCTAAAATCAGACATATGGCGATATGTTGCCATCTGTCCTGGCGGATCGGATTTGGTAAGATCTGATGAAAACGGATATGCTGTCCATTTTCATCCGATCTCTCCATAGATAAGCAGCAGCTCTCGACAAGCCCCTCCCGCTCAGTGAGCAGAGAGGGACCTGTCATCTGCTAGCTCAGTGGAGATCAAACAGAGAGATCTCCCGCTGAGCTGGCGGACCGCTGCAACGGATCCGTTCCGTGTGGAAGGGGCCTAAAGTAGAATTGTCTGATATGAAAAACAAAAACAAACATCTATGCTCACCTATATGGCTACAGTTGACGCCTGCTGGCTCTAAGCCCGAGAACTGAGCAATCACATGAATGTTGATTGCTTAGTTCTCTGCTCTTCTCTGCTACGTTCGTGAATCGGCGTATCTCCTCATTTACATATTCTACGCCGACCGCAATGGAAGCGCCACCTAGCGGCCATCCGAAATATTGCAATCTAAGATAGGACGGTGCAAGCCGTCCTATCTTAGATATGTTTAAGTGTATCTCTGTTTGAGCATACGCTTAAACATAGGTCGGCGTAGATTCTGAGTTAGGTCAACTTATCTACTGATAAGTCGGCCTAACTCTTACTGAATCTACCTATATGTTTCTAATTATCTTTGTTTAACTTGAGCATTGGCATTCTTGGGCCTTATGGATGCAATCAGGAATGCGAGGTGGCTTTAGGATCTATTTTGCAGGCAGGAACACATATTCAATAAATACCCCAAACCCTGGATTGAACTAAAAAAGAATGGAAACAAAATGATATGAACCTGAACTTATTCCATCTAGCAGACATTTCATTATTTAAAAAATGGAAAACATTCAAACAATAAGCCAGTTTCCTAAAGCATGCTGCTGATTCATAAATAAACTTGGTTGAAGAGCTCAGCATTTTAGCAGGATATTTGCACTTAAAAGAACAAAATAACTAAAGTTGATTTATAAGTATCCTCTTTAGTACAAAGAATGAAAAGAAACAGACGTATGAGAAGAAAAAATGGTAATAATAAATTTTTTAAAAAGCAAGTTAGTACAAAAAGAATTTGAATTCAAAATAGAATAAAGAATAAATGGGGTGTGTGAAGGATAAAACGAGGGAGTGGGAAAAGGCAATGAGAGGTAATTTGAAGGACACAAAGGGTCGTAGCCTTGATACTTTTTCCCATGCTAATAGAAAAGAAAGAAAACAAATACTTATCCATGGAAAGTCAAAAGAATAAGAGAGGCTCTAGAATATGAAATCCCATTCTCACAGTTCACACAGCTGATCCAGTGCTCAAAGCTTGTGTATATCTATAGGGTGCTAGGATGCTAAAAGCCTATTCCAAGCGGAACTTACAACTGCTGTAAAAGAATTACATAACAGTTAGCAGCTTATGTGTTTTTTTATTTTTTTATTGTTTGTGTTTTTTTTTTTTATGAAAATATGTGATCTGTATGAGCTGAATTTTAGGAGGTGGATCCCTGAAAGATAACAAACCTGACATACTGAGGCTGATATATTAAAGCAAATGTATTTGCTTACAGTATGTATTTATTTATTTATTACAAGTATTTATATAGCGCCGACAATTTTACTCAGTCCCTGCCCTCAAGAAGCTTACAATCTAAGAATCATGAATAAAAAAAGATTTATTAAGGTATCCTTACAGCTTTGTTTTAAAAAAAGGGGCCAGGTCAGACCTGAAATGCTGCAATACTGTAGTTTGAAGAGTAATTTTCGTCATAACGAATGACAGTTGCGCGGTCATGCAACACTGTACCCATATGACATTTTTTATAAATGGTGGTATTTAAGCACTGCTGGGTTTTTATACATTTTTTTTGCTAAATAAACAAAAAAGACCAAACATTTGGAAATGAAAACCTGTTTTTCTCTATTTCTGTTTTAAAATTTTAATAAATTTAGGACAAAATGTATTCTGCTAAATTTCTTTGTCAAAAATAACCCAAATCAGTGTATATGAATTAGTCTGTAGGAAAGTTATAGTCCACAAACTATGGTAAATATATATATATATATATATATATATATATATATATATATATATATATATATATATATATATATGAAAATTGATCTATCCTGATGTACTGATGGCCTACCTAATTTCTTGAGACCCGAAAATGGCAGGACAGTACAATTACCCCCAAATGATCTTTTTGGAAAGGAGACAGTCCACGACTAGGGTGGGACAAATTTGGATGGGGGGGGGGGGGCGCCCAATTTTAGTCTTGACTAGGGCAGCACAAAAGCAAAATACACCACTGAATGGCCCTTTAGAGAAGAAGTCAGGATTTATATACAGTAGAACCTGAGTTGCTTATATACCTGTATCCAGGGCTGGCCCAAGACATTGTACTGCCTGGGTCCAAGAATGAAATGCTGCCCACTCTCTCCAAAAAAAATCCTGCCCACCAAAAGGCCCCAACATCCATTATTTTATATCATGATAATAAATAAAATAAAACTAAAATTAAATGTATCAGGAAGTCAGATTTACCGTATTTATAGGGGTATTGCGCGCTCCGGCGTATAGCGCGCACCCCTAATGTGGACCCGCAATTCCTGTAAAAAAAAATGAGTACTTACAGTTTTGGTGTCTTGCGCGGCGTCCATCGGCGGCCTCGTCGGGTCCGGCGTCCGTCTGCGGCTTCGGTGGTGTCCTCCCGGCTTCTCCCGCGCTGTCTCCCCGTCGAATCGCTTTGAATGCCTGCTCCGACATATACCAAGTGCAGTACACTCGGCTACATTCGGCCAGGCTCAGCTTCGATCGTGCTCACACTCTGTGACGTTTAATGCGTGAGCACGAGCGAAGCCAAGCCTGGCCGAATGTAGCCGAGTGTACTGCATTCGGTATATGTCGGCACAGGCATTCAAACTGAGCGCGGGAAGCGGGTATCGGCATATATCGCGCACCCACGATTTTCCCCTAATTTAAGGGGAAAAAGTGGGCGGTATACGCCGATAAATATGGTACATGCAACAGCACCTTACCTATATGCAAAATTACATGACATACCATTATGCTCAATTTCAAGGGGTGGGCTAGGGCAGTATATAGACAGGCTAGGGTAGCAAATGGGCACTCTAGGGAAGTATATGGACAGGCTAGGGTGATATATGGACAGGCTAGGGTAGTATTTAGACAGGCCAGGGTAGTATATAGACATGCTTGGGTAGTATATAGACAGGCTAGAGTTGTATATAGACAGGCTAGGGCAGTATTTACACAGGCTTTGGTAGTATATAGATAGGTTAGGGCAGTATCGGGCGGACTAGGGTAGTATAGAGACAGGCGGAGTGGCCCGGGGGGGGGGGGGGGGCAGTTGTCCCAAAACTGCTGGAAAAAATAATCGTGGTTGCCAATTTGCTGGCTAAATAAAAGAGAAGGAGAAGCAGCCGTGGTTCAAATTGCTGCCACTCTCAAAGTGCTGCCTGGGTCCAATGGACCCACTGAGACCCATTGTAGGGCCGGTCCTGCCTGTATCTATTGATCACATGTGTTCATTGTTTCCAAGAAGCTTACTTCTGTTTCTGCATTTTGTGTATTATATGTTGAGATAGAATTGTCCAGATTTATGACAGGTTTTACTTAAAACAAAAGGGAAAAAGACATTGACAGCCGGTTCACACAGGGGCGGCACGACTTCGGGGGCGACTCGGCCAGGCGACCTGAAAACGATTTCCAAGGCGATTTGCAAAATGACTTCTATATAGAAGTCAATGCAAATCGCCCCGAGTCGCCCCCGAAGTAGTACAAGAACCTTTTTCTAAGTCGGAGCGACTCGCGTCGCTCCTATTAGAACGGTTCTATTCACTACAATGGGACGCGACTTGTCAGGCGGCTGTGTCGCCTGACGAGTCGCGCCAGTGTGAACCGGGTCTAAAGCAAACATGTTGCTTTGCACTGCAGGGGCAAAGCACAGGTTTGCTTTAAAGAAGCATAGGTCTGCTGACTAAGTTGTACTAAGTACTAAATGAAACTATCCCGCTCTTAGTAAGCCATTCAAAGTACTGCCAACTCATCCATTTAATAACTGATATATAAGATTTACGCAGTGCCTGATTAGATGTGGATTAGGCAATGCCATAATATAACTGTATTCCTAGCTATGCCAATAATTAAAGAGTTATATTGTTGTGATCACTCTTTTAAAATGGCCATATACAGGCAGAACTTGCACATGTTATGATCGCAGGGCTAGCATACAAACTGGTATTCCTACTCTACCTGTCTTAGTAAGAGCTGTGGAACTTTGTGTGGAGTTCATGATATTAGTACATGTATGAACTGAGCCCTCATATTTATATGTTGGTGAAAGGAGCTCTGCAGTTGTGGAGGTGTGCAGCGACATTGGAAAATACATAGCACTTTAGGGAACTAAAAGTTTCTGTGTCAGAAAAGGTCCTCTAATGATCTGCAGGTCATAATTGAAACAGTTCAATGAAATAACCCATAGCTGCCATTTAGAAATTAGCTTTTCTCAGAAAACACACTGCAAGCTACTTAAAGCCAGTGTCTGATTGGTTCTTGTGAGTTACTACGATCAAGGTAGCAAAGGCACTTAGTGGTTGGCACTTTGCAACAAAGGGGTCCTTGGTCCAAATCTTGGTCATGTCCTTATCGGCATGGAGTTTTCTTGTTTTCCTTTAGCTGGTAGGTTAATTGTCTCCTGTTCAAATTGGCCTTAGTATGTGTGTGCAAATTGGCTATGCACATGTACAGTATTATCACAGTGCATGCTGGTCCCAAGTAGTGGTGAGCTGACAGTTTGGTCTAAACCTAGATTCAAACTTAAAGCGGGGGTTCACCCTTAGAGGGCACTTTTTCCCCTTAGATTCCTGCTCGTTTTCTCTAGGGGAATCGGCTATTTGTTTTAAAATATGTGCAGTACTTACCCGTTTACGAGATGCATCCTCTCCGTCGCTTCCGGGTATGGGCTGCGGGAATGGGCGTTCCTTCTTGATTGACAGTCTTCCGAGAGGCTTCCGACGGTCGCATCCATCGCGTCACCTTTTTCCCGAAAGAAGCCGAACGTCGGTGCGCAGGCGCAGTATAGAGCCGCACCGACGTTCGGCTTCTTTCGACTACGAGTGACGCGATGGATGCGACCGTCGGAAGCCTCTCGGAAGACTGTCAATCAAGAAGGAACGCCTGCTCCCGAAGACCCATACCCGGAAGTGACGGAGAAGATGCATCTCGAAAACGGTAAGTACTGCTCATATTTTAATACAAATAGCCGATTCCCCTAGACCGAACGAGCAGGAATCTAAGGGGAGAAAAAAAAAATTAATAAATGGGTGAACTCCCGCTTTAATTGTGGCTATTTGGGCATTTTGGTGAAAACCTAAACTTTTGCTTGTTTGGCAAGAGATGAAAATAATGAACAGAAGCAATATACATACCAATTATATACAGTATATGGCAGTTTCCTGCTGTCAGTAGTTCTAAGGAAGCTGCAGGTGCTATTACCTGCCATGTCCCTAGGAAATACTAATGTCACTAATGGTACACTTCTCTCTCTAGAGGGGTGCCGTATCCTGATGCCCCCTTATTATTAAAGAGGACTTCCAGATTCTGATAAGCCCCCTGCTGACAGACCTCCACAATCACTGGCCAGGGTTGTGGGGAAGAGTGTTAAGGTCATGTGGCCTGGTATGATTCAAGGAGGAAGTGGCGTCTGCTCACCCCCCCCTTTTCTTCTGGCCAGCCAAGCATATTACGGGACTGGTATGGATATTTAAAGGGACTACAAACTTTTTTTCCCACGGGTCACCCTTAAATTTGGACCAGACCCCAAGGGTCTCTTATGAATCCCCACACTTTTTTTGCACAAGGTACCTCCTTAAAATCCACACCAGACTCAAAGGATCTTGGCGGGAACTTTCATTATTGCTGTATGATTTTTTTTTTTTTAAGAGCTGACAATGAAATGTCTTTTGCTGGCAATTTTAAACACTGTTGTCCCTTTGTAAATGTCTGTAAATAACAAAGATTCACCCCCTTCATAGATAGGATTATGACGCTCCACAGGAATGTTATTCAAAGTAATTGGGCATTTATTTATTTCTAATTAAATGTTCTTTACATTGGTTCATGTTCACCAGGGCAGTGTCTACCCCTACCCAACTCCAAGGTTTGTTTGTTTTTTTGTTATGTTTCTTTACACCCCCTTGACTATTGACCCAGTTTTTTTGTAGTGGGGTTTCTTTGAGGTTCAATAAACCCTGCTCAAACAAAACCCAAGGCAGTATGGCTCATCCCTAGTCCCAAGCCTGAGAAATTGGGAAGGGCCGAGTGAAGGGCCAAATTGCCCATAAAAATGGTTCTTAAGTGTTTCTGACATGTGCTGGCCCATAGAACCAATGAAAATCAGGTAAGACTGAACGCATATAGTGGCTTTGTGGTTAGCACTTTGCCTTGCAGAATTAGGGCCCCCAGTTTCAATTCCAACTGGGACACTACCTGTAGGAAGTTTGCATGTTCTCCCAGAATATATGTAGGCTTCCGCACACACTTTAAAGACATGCTGGTAGGTTACTTAATCCTGGTATATGAGGTTGTTTGTAAGCATTTTGGGGCAGGGGCTCGTGTGAATGTACAAGTATTTAAAGTCCTGTTTAAATTGCTTGCACTAATATATAAATACCTTTAATCATACATTCTGTAAACTACAATCCATTGCATTGTCTTTTTGTGTTATTCAAGTAAGAACATCTTCCCAGTTACAACACAACACTTCACAAGTAAAGACGGATTAACCAAAAAGCAATACAATTCTGCAGTTATTTTATTTCGGGGAGTCGCTGTCTTATCACTCTGCATCTGCTTTGACAGCTTCATCATAATCTTCCACAGAATTTAAGAAGAAGAATGCAGTTGCAACACATACACAAACTGCTTCTGGGCAGTGAGCATTATAAATACTACTGTTATACACTTTCTTATTCTATGAATTTTGTCTTTGCCAATAAAAGTTTAACGCTGAATTCCAGGCAGATATAAAAGACAAGTTACTATAGCCTTGTATTCTGTAATAAATCAATATATGTATTTTTTCGATTCAACTGTAAGCGGTATAAGTATCTTAGTTCAATTTGGCACCAGCCTCTTGGAGTCCATTGTAAAGAATAGCTCAATACGAAGAAGGGAGAAGCAGTAAAATGAGCATACAAATGGGAGGAGGAGAGAGCAGAGTGACAGAAATATGAGCTCATCATTCTTCTGTTAACAGAGCTGGTATTCTATCCCGGGCAGTGCAGTTTAGCACAGCGGTTCAAATCTCAGGACTGGATAAAGCAAAATTAAAATCCTTTGGCAAGAAAAATAGTCCCCATATATGTATTTTATTCTGCGATGGATGTTTTAACTATTGTTTCTGCAGGATTGCAGTGGCACTGTAGTTGCGCTCATACTAGATAAGAGCCTACATTTTATATGTTCTCTAAAATATAATTAGTAGGGTATAGAGGGGCATTGAGCATATGAAATCAGGGGGCCTACACATGGTTACTGCTTTCATTTGTTTGTCACTTGTGTTCTTACATTTTGTTATGAATAAAGCATCATTGTGATTGTCAACTTCATCTAGTGGCCTTAACGCAGTACTTTCCTAATTCACTATTTTTTGCATGAGAAATAACATTCAACCTGAAAAAAATAAAATGGCCTAATAACATTTGTTTTTGCCTCTATTCACACAGAAGTTTCATAGGACGAATAGCTCTGCAATTTTTTTTTTGTATAAATGCATCCTAACTGTTATCTAAGGCGTGATTCATTGAATTTGATTAGTCAGACTCATATAGCTGGATTCAGAGACAGTTACGCCGGCGTATCAGTAGATACGCCATCGTAACTCTGAATCTACGCCGTTGCAAATTTAAGCGTATTCTGGAAACCAGATACACTTAAATTAGGCTAAGATACGAGCGGCGTAAGTCTCCTACGTCGTCGTATCTTAGGGTGCATATTTACGCTGGCCGCTAGGTGGCGCTTCCGTTGAGTTTGGCGTAGAATATGCAAATGACTGGATACGACGATTCAGAAACGTACGTGCGCCCGGCACATTTTTTTCCGCCGTTTACTTAAGGCTTTTTCCGGCGTAAAGTTAGTCGAACAAATAGCTGGCCTAGCCCATGCTAAGTATGGCCGTCGTTCCCACGTCGAAATTTGAAAATTTTACGTCGTTTGCGTAAGTGGTCCGTGAATGGGGCTGGACGTAATTTACGTTCACGTCGAAACCAATACGTCCTTGCGGCGTACTTTGGAGCAATGCACACTGGGATATGTCCACGGACAGGGCATGCGCCGTTCGTAAAAAAACGTCAATCACGTCAGGTCACGAATCAGTTACATAAAACACGCCCCCCTGTTCCACATTTTAATTAGGCGTGCTTAGGCCAGCCCATTTACGCTACGCCGCCTTAACTTAGGAGGCAAGTTCTTTGTGAACACAGCACTTGCCTCTCTGACTTATGGCGGCGTAGCGTATATGCGATACCTTACGCTGCCTTAAAGATATGCCTGTCTATCTGAATCTAGCTAACAGACTTCTATGGAGACAGCTACTTCAGTTTAAACAATAGTTGTTAAGACCAAAAGCAGGGGAGACAGTGGCTGAACTGGGAGGTAAATGTAAATTTCTCTATAAAGTTTTCAACAAGAAAGAAAGGTAAGTGACTTACAGATTACATATACATCCCCAAATGTTGCAAGGAAAAACTTTGTGGAGTTCTCCTTTAAATAAACCATGCAGCTCAAGAGGAAAAATATTTTCGTGGCTTCTTAATCTTAATAGGTTTTATCATTCTCCTGCATTTTTTAATTGCAAATTCAAATAGATTTAAGCAAATTATTGGTTACATGCACAATGAAATGTGGTGCTGGCCACAGTGCTGATTTTGTGTTTTTTTAATATTACATCAGAGAGTTAGAGCCAGTTCACACAGGGGCGACTCGTCAGGCGACTCAGCCGCCTGACAAGTCGCGCTCCGCTCTATTCAATAGAACCATTCTAATAGGAGCGACGCAAGTCGCTCCGACTTAGAAAAAGGTTCTTGTACGACTTTGGGGGGAACTTGGGGCGACTTGCATTGACTTCAATACAGAATGTTGTCTTGAGATCGCCTTGCCGGGTCACCCCCAAAGTCGTGCCGCCCCTGTGTGAACTGGGTCTTACTTTTGATTTTGTTTTACCTTAAAACCAAACAAGCAAAAAGCATCCGGTTGCAATGGGGTGGAGAGAGGGAATAGGGAGGATATAGACCCTCGCCATGCTAAAAAAGGGTACACCCCTGTCAAACCAAAAATGATCAATGGTGATGGGAGCAACACTCTTCAGGACAATCATTAGGGTGGGGTGCTGACAACTGTGTTAAAAACTTTTTTTTTCTCTCCAAGCGAACATGTCCAAGTAAGCCAAAGCAATAGCTTGACTTAAAGTGACACTAAAAGATATCCTTATTGTTTAAAAATAATCCATACACATCCACTAGTTAATGGTCCTGCAATCCATTTTTTCATGAAACGGTTTCTTGTTGTGTTTTCCTGCCTCCTTGTAATGTCCTCCATGGGCTCCCGAAATCTTTTTCCTTTTGACTTCTGTTTTCGTGAAAGGAGCAGAACACGTTAATCGTGGTCATTGCTCATCGCACACTACACAATGCAAAGTCCCTAGTCCATCTCGGAAATTAGTGCGGAAAAGGGTGCTTACCTACAGTGGGACCATGGAGAACAAACATACCCACCCTCTGAAAGTTGGATCACAGCAGCAAAAAAAAAAAAAGAGTTTAGAGATTTGGAAGAGGCTGAAAGTAATAGAAGTGACTTTTTGAAGTTAAGAATACCTGATGAATAGAATGCATTTTTTTTAACCATAGTTTAATGTCACATTAACTCTTATCTTCTGGAGCTGCATATACTCATCTTCCCTTTGTTCCCCCACTGCTATGTGCAAAGAGAACATCTGGAACATCTGGGTATACACCCCTTCCTCCCACACAACAGCACTGCCATTGTAGTAGCAAAGTTCAGCTTCATTTTCATTTAAAGGCTAAGTTCACCTATACCATAAACTGGCCCATGCAAACAGAAGGCCTCAGTAGTTTAAAATACACTTTGCCACAAATGAAGCCTGGCCCAAAAGTGCTCCCAATCTTTACATTCCTACATCCTAGCTTAATTCCAAGACATGGGCTACCACAAAATGGTCACCGAGCCTCCTTCTTTGAGGAAAACTAGAGTGATAATTGTAACGGTCAGGGGTTATTGCCGTTACGATATTCCATTCCACCAACCCACAACAGCTTATCGACACTCCACAATCCAGCAGACAGGACCCATTGGATTTTCCCCAGAATAACGAGACACAACTCTGTTCTCTGGTTTCAAACAGATTGGATACTTTAATGGTAAACTCAGGCTTGTTATATAATGTTAGAAGCCCCAAGAAACAATGGCTTAACTCCACCCACAACATGACACAATGGGTGCTCAATACACATTCCTTTAGATAATGACATTCAGATAATCTACATGAACTAATTACTAGTCATTTACCCAGACGTTCTGACTCCGCGATAAGCTATTCTCACCTGATACACAATACACATTCCTTTGGTAAACATAAGTCAGACATCTGACCTTTTAGATTGTGTTAATTCTCATCACATATTATCATCAATAGAACTTTCACACAATACAGGGTTAGTTAGCATAGCACCATGAAATATCTTAGGAGCCAGGCTTAATTAACACAATAGACAATAGAATGCAATCACAGCAAGCTTTCATCACTACAGCCAGGTAACTGGAGGTGATTAACATCAATTAACGTCTTAACAGTAGCAGACTTAATTAGCACCTCAACAGTCTATGTTCCACATTGAAGAAGACACTCTATTGACCTGTTGTGTTCAGAATGAACAACTTGTAATATTTCAAGATATCCTGCAATACATGAAATATCATTACTGTCCCATCTCATGTAATCCATGATATCAGTTCTCAGTCATCCTATGCCCCTAGTGGACATAGGATGACCCTAGACACAAGAGTCATTGGTGAAGCTGACACAGGAGTACCCTGCATCCTTCAAGAGCCTCTGGGTCCCACAGGCCATACTGTTACAATAATCTATTTAGCTAGCCTCAAAGAAGGAGATGTATGGCCATTTTGTTGTAGCACAGAATATGGGATGGAAAGGGGCTTCAGCAGTGTGAGAATCCTGGTGGGGATATGCAACTGGGACGTTTTAGCTGAGATGAGAGAGAGCACAATGTGAATAGTTCTGCTTTTTATTTAGGACGTTTGCTTGTTCCTTTGCTGGAAGTGAGCATTCCATGACTTTCATGTCCTGGAAGTAAAAAAGGATGTAGGAATATAAACAATGGGAGTATTTTTGTACAAGCTTTATTGTAACAGAAAAGGCCTACAGGTATGGTAATTGCATTAAACATTATTGTTACAGAAGGCACAATTTACTTTAAGGCCCCATTCGCACTTGTGTATGGAGTTGTTAGCGATTATGAGGGGGAAACCCAAAAGGAAGCCCCATTAAAAGCAACAAAAAGCTAACAGGTCCTACAGGCCACTTGCATGTAATCATACATGGAGCGATAACCTGCAAATGGGCTCCATTATGTGAGTTACTACAACTTAAAAGCGTGATCATGGCTTACAATTTTCATAACTGAGAGAAAACAAGGCAGGGCTTATCATACCCTTGAACCCCATTACAGTTTACTGGTTTTTTATTGTTTTGCCCAACTCCACAGGTGCTCTTTAAAGGGGTGTTCCAGCCTTTTTTTAAGTTTATTAGAAGTCAGCAGCTACAAAAAGTGTAGCTGCTGGCTTTTAATAAACAGACACTTACCTGCTCCACAGTTCCAGCGACGCGCCGGCCGGGGCTCCGCTCCTCGCCCCGCCTCCGCCCGGCGTCTTCATTCCTAGTGTGGGCACCCGGCAGTCACAGCTTTTGGCTTCATGGCCGGGCACCCACCGATTGGACAGGCGATCGCCTACAGGGAGGGGCTGCAATAAAGCGATTAAGCTATTCGCCTTACCAGCCCCTCGGCGGAAGGAGGAAGTGGAACAGGAAGTCCCACTTCTCCTGAAGCCCCCACCCCCCAAAAAAAAATCACATGCCAAATGTGGCATGTGAAGGGGCAAGGAGTGGATTAAGTTGAAGTTCCATTTTTAGGTGGAACTCCGCTTTAAGTTTTCATTTCTGCAAAGAGTTTCATTGAATAGATTGCATACCTTTCATCATTTTTGTAAAAGTCACTTTATGGAGTAGCTGTAAATAAACAGAAGAAAGGTTATAGAAAGGAGGTTTGGTGGTGCCATTTTGTGACAATAAATTCTGTGGCGGTTTACAGTGCGCTCAGCTATTTATGGTGCATCATAAAGATCGCAGGTATTTTGCTCTTTGACATTAAGCTGAAATCTTGCTTTGTGAGGGCGTTGTCACATAGCAGAACAAATTGCTTGGCTTATCAGTGTGTAAATACAAGCTTCTCCCACCCACAAAGTCAATTGATTACTTATTTGTGACTTGGTACTACTCACTGATCTTTGTCAAAGTTTCCTACAAAATTATGATATGACTGTGTGCTACAATACAGAGCAATATTTACAAAATATATGCAATATTCCACATTAAGACATGCCCAACCATTAATATTTATAAAACCCCCTTTGGTAAACGTGACAAGTATATGATCTAGCTTATTTGGGTGTTCCAGGTTACAAATTAACCTTGGCCTAGTGCTTGAAATACTAAAGTGTAACATTAGGAGAGGTGAAATGAGCCTACTTTACAAATGTATTGTTAGGTGGAGTGCATCTGTGTTTTTTCAGTTTTCCAACCCATGATCGGATATTTTGGATTGAAAAAAGGAACACTTTACTTCACCTCCTTTAGCAAATCAAGGACTTTATCTGCATTCCCAGTGCATATTGAGATCTTTTGCCTACTTACATATAAATTATTTTTAGTAGAGTTGAACCCCTGTTATTATTATTATTATTATTATTATTATTATACAGGATTTATATAGCGCCAACAGTTTGCGCAGCGCTTTACATCAGGGAAGACAGTACAGTCACAATACAATTCAATACAGGAGGGATCAGAGGGCCCTGCTCGTTAGAGCTTACAATCTAGAAGGGAGGGTCAAGTGGAACAATGGGTAGTAGCTGTGGGGGATGATCAGATGGACTCAAAAGCAAATACACTTGTAAGGTGTGGGTAGCATAGGCTTCTCTGAAGAGGAGGGTTTTCAGGGATCCTCTAAAAGCTAGTAGAGAAGGAGATAGGCGGATAGATTGGGGTAAGGAGTTCCATAGGCTTGGAGAGGCTCTGGAGAAGTCCTGGAGACGAGCATGGGAGCAGGTGATGAGAGAGCTAGAGAGTAGGAGGTCTTGAGAAGAGCGAAGAGAACGATTAGGTTGGTATTTAGAGACTAGGTCAGTGATGTAGCTGGGGGCAGAGTTGTGGATGGCTTTGTAGGTAGTAGTTAGTAGTTTGAATTTAATTCTTTGGGTGAGTGGAAGCCAATGGAGGGATTGACAGAGAGGGGAAGCAGAGACAGAGCGTTTGGTAAGGTGGATGAGTCTGGCAGCAGCATTCATGATGGACTGAAGGGGGGTTAGAGTATGCAGAGGTAAGCCAATGAGAAGGGAATTGCAGTAATCAAGGCGAGAGATGACCAGGGAGTGAATTGCAGTAATCAAGGCGAGAGATGACCAGGGAGTGAATTGCAGTAATCAAGGCGAGAGATGACCAGGGGATGACCAGGGAGTGAATGTCAGCTTTTTATTGCTCCAAATGAAGGAAAAAGCACCCAAGATGTGCTGGGACTTTAATATGAGTTCATGCAAAGTAATGAGAGGACAACAACATTCAGAAGCTCACTGGCTCAGGTTAGATTGCTCACAATAGCCTGGATATCCTCTTGTGGGTACAAAGCAGAAGAAAGCCCCCTTTCAACGGGGCTTCCAGTAAAATAAGATCTTTGATTGCTTACACAGATGCTGCTGTATAATAACTCTTAGTTCAGTAATTATCTTCCCTACGTAGATTCACACAGAAAGGGCCTATTTTGAGTCCATTCAATGGTCTTATTTTTACTGAAGTCCTGATGAATTTCTTCTGGCCCCTGAAAGGTGTGTGTCGTTTGTTAGTGTAAACCAATAAATTCATTTGGACACTTTTACCATTTCATTTGGCACTTCCTCCAATGGTGTAGCTTTTTATGATGTGCCTGTTTCAGATTTTCCATTACTTTCTGTCCGGGGAAATCATTGAGAAGAGGGCAGGAAGTGAGGGTAAATCTCTTTAATGGAACCCAAGATAGCAATAAAAATCTGACAAGATTTTTAGTCCTGTCTATTAATGAACATACAAAGTAGCTACAGGCAGTAGATGGTAGTGGGCCAAACATGCACAAGTAAACCAATAAATGGTATTGGGAGTGTCATGGCCTGGAGCCAGTTCATTGAGGGAACCATGAATGCCAACATGTACTGTGACATACTGAAGCAGAGCATGATTCCCTCCCTTCAGAGACTGGGCAGCAGGGCATTATTCCAACATAATGACCCCAAACACACCTCCAAGACGACCACTGCCTTGCTAAAGAATCTGAGGGTAATGGTGTGTAGCGCCCTGCTCCTGTTGAGTAGGCGCTATTTGTAAATTTAGTCTGTGCTGTAGTTTAGCTCAGAATTTTATGCCAAATTATGGTTCTCTGTTCCAGCTTGGCTGCATTGCACATCTTCCACCTGACTGTGGGTGTTGCTTTACTCAGGAGTCAAGGTTGGAAATGCAATGGGCTGGATGTATTGGGTGCCTCTTGTCCAGAAGCAGCTCAGTGGCGTGGTCCCCGATGCTGTGCATTCTGGGGAGGGGTACTTAAGGGACAGACACCATTTTGGTGGGGTCTTCCGATCCTGACCTGACCTGATGGCCTCAGGGATGTTTAACAGTCTTCTGATCTCGGGCCTGCTGGCCCGAGGCCTAGCTACTGAGAGTAGGCCCAGGAGTTTCTGGGGCCTACTGGTCCAGGGGTGGGCCTGTGAACGAAGGGGATTGGGGATCCAATTGGAGGACGCACCCTGGCCAATTCACCTCACTGTGCGGCCGGCTTGGCTGAAAGATTCTGGCATTGTGAGCTGTGTAATTTCTTTGGAACTTTGCAAAGTGTGTGTAGTTACATGATCCTGTGGCAGAGGACCGTGTAACGACTCGACGGCACTCATCGGCAAATCAAGTCTGTGGCAGAGACTTTTGAACGAGCTTCGCACCGGCTGCTAGGTCAGTGAGAGAGGCCTATCTGATGGTTGCTGAATCCAGTGTGGAAAGGTTTTTTTTGTCCTCTGGATCCAAGATCATACCCGTGATCCACAAAGCAAGGTACCTGAATCTTCCCTACCCCTCCATCCCTTTGTACGGAACCTGTTTAACAAAACCCTTGAAGAAAAAGATACTATTTGTAACTCTTCAAGAAGGACCCCCAGGACAAGCATGGTGAACAGTAAGGTGACGACAGGCCCAAATCTAAACCTGCAACTCTTTCAGGGGTAGTGCTACAGATAATTGACTGGCCAAGCATGTCTCCAGATCTAAACCCTATTGAGCATCTGTGGGGCATTCTCAAAAGGAAGGTGGAGGAGTTCAAGGTCTCTAACATCTACCAGCTCCATGATGTCCTCATGGAGGAGTGTGTCAGACTTGTACGTACCAGACTGGAGAGCCCAATTGAGCCGAGGAAGGTCTCCCTTACGTGGCCCCTGGTAGTATAGACAGGAGGCATGGGAGTGCGGAGTGGTATGAGAGCCTGGCGGGTAGTTGCAGGAGATGCGGCTCTGGATCCAGGTGCAGAGAAGAAGGTGTCTGGATGGACAGGCAACAGGAGACAGGAACACAGGCAGATGATGCTGAGCAGGAGCAGAGCGGGATAGTCAGGTCACAGGCAGGGTTGGAAACAGGCAGGCAGCAAAGTACAGAGAAGCAGGCAGGTTCAAGATCAAGGCAAGTCGAGGTCAGGTCGAGGTCAGGTACAGGCGGAAGGCAGGGGTAATTCAATAGGCAGGCCTGGTAATCAGGAGAGAAGTGTTCAGACAGGTAACAGGTAGCTGCAGATCAGACAGCGCCAATCAAAGGCACTCTGACAGTTTAAATAAGCAAATTGGCACCAAGGCAACTTGTACCCATTGGTTTCAATGGAAGTTGCCTCCAAGTCGGATCTCCGTCTTAACTGAAGCAACTTTAGCCCTGGTTCACACTGGGTACGATTTGGTACGATTTGAGATGCGATTTCACATGTCAAATCGCATCTCAAATCGGCGGCATTTGCCGGCAATTGTCGGCAATGGCACCGTCCTAATCGGTGCGACGCCGCATCTGCGGCGCTGCACCGATTTCAAAAAGTAGTTCCTGTACTACTTTTTGCGATTTTGGGCCGCGATTTACATTAAACCCTGCACAGATGTCTCTTAAATCGTGGCCGAAATCGCGGCAAAATCGCAGCAAAACCGCAGCCGCGAAATCACGGTAAAATCGCGATTTTACCGCGATTTTGAATTCGCAGCAGTGTGAACCTAGCCTGACAGGAAGAGAAAATAGTTTACTCAGGCAAACCCCTCCCTCCCACAGAGCTGATTATTCTGTAAATGGCCACAGCCAAAGTCACCTGTCCTGGAGGCAACTTTAAGTTATGTTGTAAGTTGCTCCAAGTCACGCTGAAGTTGCCTTGCAAAGTCGCGCTGTAAGTCAGGTTGCCCTTGTGTGAACCGGCACTAACTTTAAGATTTTATGACAAGAGTCTGTCAACAGACAATCCCCTGCCAATAATCGTATAGTGTGTATGAGGCTTTAAAGTCTAATTTCTCCCCATATACATAATATATATTTTTTTCTATTACATAAATGAATTCAGAAAAAGAGAGGCTCCGTACAGAGCCATAATAAAAAAAAAACTTTCAAAGAGGGAAAAAAAGTAAAAAAGATAAGGTTGAAGAGCTGTACAGGCATGAATGAGATGTTTTGTACACAAAACTGCCTCTCCAAAGCAATATGCCTTATCAAAAATCAACAGCCTAACCAGGCACAACATTTACTGAGCTCGCTAATCTCCAGCATGACTGTTTGCTGAGAAGTGGTAAGCAATGTGCAATACTGACAGAGTCAATATTTACTGCTAAATGGAACTTTGAATTAGCAGCCATGGATGAGAAGTAGTGTGAGGCCTGCTGCAGAATCTCTCCCCCCTCCTCCTCACCCATGCACTTGTAAACAGACACAAAATAGATCACTATGGCCTTATATGGTATGGTAAAGTCCTGAGCATGGCGGGGTCACGTGGCCTCAGACACAATTGTGAATGGCGGTATCAGGAAATATCCTAGCAGTTTGCAACACACAAATATTTCCCACATGAGGTCATCTGGAACTCTTGAATAATGAGCCTGTGCTGCTGTCACCAATCTTAACCCTTCCCAAGCAGGCCTTTGTTTACAAAAAGGTGACTGGAGCAAAGGGAACGCTGGGCTCTTTATTAAAGTCTCTGTGGTGAACTCTCGCAGTCACTGTCAAGTTCAGAATGTGAGAACAAAAAAGGGTTTAAAGAGCCTGAAGAGTTTCAGTGCATTATACTTCTATGAGGACGGCGCGTCTGTTTTTTTGCCACTCAGCAGATTTCACAGAGCTGCTTTTTATCTGAGTTGATGTCACTTTGCAAGCTTCCAGTGCTGTATGAATAAAATAGAGGGGGAGAAAAGGGCAATGTCGCTCAGCATGCTGTTCTATGTAACTAAAGGCAAAACTTTTTTTTAGTTTTAGATAGTGTGGAGAGGAATTAGAGCACCCATCCGGCTGATATTGCTGTTTATGTCCTTTGTTATGGTGGCCACACACTTCAATTTATTTATCCAATCGACGTGCAAACTGATCACACCTGCAAACAATAGCCATAACCTCCCTTCTAGTCAACGTAGCCTCAATTTAACCACTTCAATACAGGGCATTTTCACCCCCTTCCTGCCCAGACCAATTTTTAGTTTTCAGCGCTGTCGCAGTTTGATTGAAAATTGCGCGGTCATGCAAAACTGCACCCAAATTAATTTTTAATGTTTTTTTTCCCCTACAAATATTTTTTGCGCTATAAACAAAAGAAGAGCGACAATTTTGAAAAAAACACTATGGCCCAGATTCACAGAGAGCCGACGCAGCGCAGAGAGGCAAGCCTGGAATTCAGGAAGCCAGTGCTCCCAACGCTGCGTCGGCGTGGCGTAGGTTTCGAAGGCGCAGGCCGGCGTATGTGGAATGCTCATGTGCATGCTCACAACCACATCGGAACAACTGCCTAAGATACGCCGGATCACTGCGTACGCCATGAACGTAACCTACGCCCAGCCAGACACATGTCCAACGTAAAATACGCCAGCTTGGCCGGCTTGTGTTCCCTGGTGCAGACCTTTGCATGTCTGCTGCTGGATTACACCTCCTTTATGGGGCTTAACTTTACGCCGGACGTACAACTTAGGCGCAACTCTCGTAGCCTGCGTCGGGCGCGTGCAGGTTCGTGAATCGCCGTATTTCCCTCATTTGCATGTTTGAATGACTAATCAATGGGAGTGGCACCATGCTCCCAGCCTAAATGTGCGCCCACTCTACGCCGGCGTAAGCAGCATACGTCGGTGGGGTGTAGCCTGGTTTTAGGCACTTCTCTGTTTGTGGGTCTTGCGCACAGATACGACGAAGCACATTTGCACTTACATCGGCGTAACTTGATATACGTCGGCATAAGTGCTTTGTGAATCCGGGCCAATATTTTTTTACTTTTTACTATAATAAATAACATAAATTAAGAAAAAAAAATGATTTTTTTTTCCTCAGTTAAGAAGATATAGGGCTAGATTCAGCAAGAATTTACGCCGGCATATCTATAGATACGCCGTGTAAATTCAAAGCTGCGCCGGCGTATCTTCTTTCTGTATTCAGAAAGCAAGATACGCCAAAATTAGGTTAAAGCGGATCTCCACTCTAAAGTGGAGTCCCGCTGATCGGCACCCTCCCCCCCTCCGGTGTCACATTTGACACCTTTCAGGGGGGAGGGGGGTGCAGATACCTGTCTACAGACAGGTATCTGCACCCACTTCCGGCCCTACGATACGGGCAAAGGACGGGTTTTTTCGCCGCTTCCCGTCCGTCCCCCGTTGTATGCTGGGAACACTCGGCTCCCAGCACACAGCGGGAGCCAATCGGCGGGCGCAGCGCGACTCGCGCATGCGCCGTAGGGAACCGGGCAGTGAAGCCGGAGCGCTTCACTTCCTGGTTCCCTCACCGTGGATGGAGGGGGGAGCAGCAGGGTGACGAGCGATCGGCTCGTCATCTGCTGCGATCACCGCTGGACTCCAGGACAGGTAAGTGTCCTTATATTAAAAGTCAGCAGCTGCAGTATTTGTAGCTGCTGGCTTTTAATATATTTGTTTAGTGGCACATCCGCTTTAAGATCCAACTGGCGTAATTCTCTTATGCCGCCGTATCTTAGGGTGCATATTTACACTGGCCGCTGGGTGGCGCTTCCGTCATTTTCGGTGTAGAATATGCAAATGACCTAGATACGCCAATTCACAAACGTACGTGCGCCCAGCGAAATTTTTTACGTCGTTTGCGTAAGGTTTTTTCCGGCGTAACGTTGCTCCTGCTTCTATGAGGCGTACGCAATGTTAAGTATGGACGTCGTTCCCGCGTTGAATTTTGAATTTTTTACGTCGTTTGCGTAAGTAGTTCGCGAATAGGTCTGGACGTAATTTACGTTCACGTCGAAAGCAATGACGATTTGCGGCGGAATTTCGAGTATGGGCACTGGGATTCTTAATTCTTAATTCTTAAAATACGCGGGGTCAACAATAATTTAAATAAAACACACCCACATCATCCCCATTTGAATTAGGCGGGCCCACATACGTTATGCCGTAACTTAGGGCGCAAGTTCTTTATGAATACGGAACTTGCGCCCTAATTTACGGCGGCGTAATGTATCGGAGATACGCTACGCCCGCACTAAATTACGCAGGGCTATCTGAATCTAGCCCATATTCTTCTACATATTTGTGGTATAAAAAATGGCAATAAGTGTATATTGATTGGTTTGCGCAAAAGTTATAGCGTCTACAAAATAGGGGATAGATTTATGGCATTTTTTTCTATTTTAATTTTTTTACTAGTAATGGCGGCGATCTGTGATTTTTATTTTGATTGTGATGGACATAATGGACACTTTTGACACATTTTTGAGACCATTCACATTTATACAGCAATCAGTGCTATAAACATGCATTGATCACTGTGTAAATGTGACTGGCATGGAAGGTGTTAACACTAGGGGGCGATCAAGGGGTTAAATGTGTGTCCTAGGGAATGATTCTAACTGTGGGGGAGAGGACTGACTGGGGGAGGTCCCTATGTACAAGGAACACACCATTGGTCTCCTCTCCCTAACAGGACACACACAGATCCACGTCCTTGGCTGTGTAACTGCCAATCGCGGGTGCCTAGTGGACATCGCGGCCACCAGGCACGCGCATCGGCACCCGAGTGAAGAGGTTAAAGACTGAATTCACCTTAAAAAATAATAAATGCACATCTTTTTGCAGGTAAAAAAAAGTGCATTTATTATTTTTTTAAAACAGGAGCCTGGAATGCACCATTTGTAGGTTGGGTGCAGCATTGTGCGACGTCAATAAAACACACAAAGTCCGCATTTGGCAGTAACAGTATATTGTAGAAAAGTTTGGCAAGTACAACAGGCCCATCCGGGAAGTACAGCATCTGCCACAAGAAATGCTACAGAAAGCTGCCTGGCCAGTCCACACACAAAAGGGAAGGCTTCCTGGAAGGTAGATGTAGTCACTGCACTGTCCCTACTCCTCTGGAAACTTTCCCTATCTCTAGTACAGTCCCTGACAGACGGGGTTCCTTTGCCTATGCTGGCCACTCGCAAAAACCACACCAAGCCTGGGAGCTGGAGTCTTAAATAGTCTCTGTCTGACGCAAGATGGCCACCAAAGCCACATGGAGAAGCAGCCTACAATTGGATAGCTGCCCCCCTGTGACTGAGGAAATCATAGAGACAACAAGTTGCCCTTGACTTCCTCCATCTGCTTTGTTGCTGCAGTCGCGTGCCACCTGCCGTGGAGAATACAGACAGCACCTGCCACAGGGACATCTTTAAAATTGATTGGACCCTGGGCAAACAGTTTTTTGCCCCCCCCCCCCCCCCCCGCAGTGAGCTGTGCTGCCCGCCCTCTCCTCCACTCCATTCCTTGCGATATCTAGAATTTTGCAGCACGCACTTTGGCACCCTTCACTAACCCTCTTAATGCCCTGCTGGTAGTTCCACCTCTGGCGCAGGCTCAAAGGGCATCTGCTTTGGGCCCCACAACAATGACTGGCCCCAGGGTAGCTGCCCCTTTGTGCCCTTTAAAAAAGAATGCAAAATGTAATATGTTCCAAAGGTGAAGTTGTCCTTTAAATCATATTTTATCAAACTCAGTCAGTTATTCTGGGCTTGATAGTTTGGCATCGATTGGCAGCACTTAGGTACTTTGTTCATGAATACCATCATATTTTAATCAATCAGATTAGGAGATTACATAGTGGAAACTGAGATGCAATCGATAATTTACAATTGCAGCATGCGGTGGTATCTGCACTATCAATCGAAATTCACTTCCCTGGGCATTGCATATCGATTGAATGGATTGTTGACTATAGACCGATTATTCCTATCAGACGAGGTCATTTGGAAATTAAATGGACCATTTATTGAAGTGTGTATGGCCACCATTAGGGAGATGCATCCCCTGTGTATGGCCACATAAGGGAGATTCATCCCCTGTTTAAGGCCACGTGTATGGCCACCATCAGGGAGTTGCAAGCCCCTGTTTACTATTATCAAGTGCAATTAAAGAAAATCCAAAATTTGGAGTTGTCACCTGAACAGGAATAGATGGCAAATCTTTCAATGCTCTGGTGACTTTGGAGGTATTTTACCTAATTTCCTGTTTTGGCAATGGGACAGAAAAAAAAAGAGAGAAATGGGACACAGGTGGCAAAAAAAAGTTGACAGGTTATAAAACAAAATGTTTTGCCTAAACCACTTGACCTCTGGAAGATTCACCCCCCTTCATGACCAGGCCATTTTTTGCGATATTGTTTGCGCTATAAACAAAAAAAGTAAATTTTGAAAAAAAAACTATATTTTATACTTTTTTGCTGTAAAACATACCCAAAATTCTGAAAATAAAATCTAATGGCCCGGATTCAGAAAGGACTTACGACGACGTATCTCCAGATTCGCCGCCGTAAGTCCAAATGTGCGCCGTCGTATCTATACGCTTATTAAGGAAAGCAGATACGCCTGAATTTTGGCAAGATACGACCGACCTAAGTCTTCCACGCCGTCGTATCTTGGGTGCATATTTACGCTGGCCGCTAGGGGCGCTTCCGTTGATTTACGCGTTGAATATGTAAATGAGCTATATACGCCGATTCACGAACGTACTTGCGCCCGTCGCAGTAAGCTACGCCGTTTACGTAAGGCGTACGTCCGGCGTAAGTTTACCCCTCATAAAGCAGGGGTAAGTCATGTTAAGGTATGGATGTCGGAAACGTCGGAACAGCCGTCGTATTTCCGTCGTTTACGTAAGTCTTACGTGAATGGGGCTGGGCGTAGGTTACGTTCACGTCGCATGAATGGACCCGGCGTATCTTAGGGAGTAAATTTGATGTGATTCCGAGCATGCGCGCGCATGCGTCGTTCGTTCGGCCATGCATTTACATGAGGTCCCAATCTCTGTAAAGAGCAACGGCCGTGGCTCTTTAACCATGTGATCGGCTGTGTCCAATCACATGTAAACACAGAGATGCCGGTAATCGTTTTTTATCGACTTACACTGACAGAGTGTGGCAAGGAGAGCCGATGAGCAGCATCTCTTTGCAGGGGACATCCAGACAAGTAATCAGGGCACAGATCATTAGTGCCCTGATTACAATACACACCCACCAGTACCAGCAATCTGTGCCCGCCAGCACTCAGTGCCCATTAGTGATGCCAGTCAGTGCTGACTATTAGTGCCGACTATCAGTGCTGCCCACCAATGCCTATGATTGCTGCCCATCAATGCCTATCATTGCTGCCCATCAGTGCCACCTATCAATGCCCATCAGTGCCCATTAGTGCCACCTATTAGTGCCCACCAGTGCCACCTATTAGTGCCTACCAGTGCCGCCTATCAGTGCTCATCAGGGCCACATATCATTGCCACCTATCAGTGCCCATAAGTGCAGCATATCAGTGCCTATCAGTGCCGCCTCATCAGCACACATCAGTGAAGGAGAAAAAATTACAGAAACTAAGAAGAACTTTTAGTTTTCAAAAATGTTCTCTTTTTTAGTAAAAACACAGCAGTGATTAAATACCACCAAAAGAAAGCTCTATTTGTGTAAAGAACATGATACAAATTTCTCATGGTTACAGTGTAGCATGACCGCGCAATTGTCATTCAAAGTGTGAGAGCGCTAAAAGCTGAAAATTGGTGTGGGCAGGAAGAGGGTATAAGTGGACAGTATTGAGGTAGTTAAAGCGGGATTCCACCCGTGTTTTTTTTTTTTTTTTAAAGTCAGTAGCTACTAACACTGTAGCTGCTGACTTTTAATAAGGACACTAACCTGTCCTAGGCGACCGCGATGATGGGTCCCCGACAGCGATCGCTCGTTCCTGGCGCCTCCATCCTGACTAAGGGAAACAGGCAGTGAAGCCTTACGCACAGCGCTTTGTGAATGGGCGGCTGCCTCCTGGGATACACACAGTTCCCAGAAGGCAGCGCGCACCATTCACCAGAAGACAACGCGACGGAGGACGAGGAAGAAGACGACCACGGTGGAGGAAGAGGCAGAGGGGCTAGTTTCGCGTCGCAACAGCCCTTTCTGGTGAGTATAAAAAATAAAAAATAATTTTGGCAAAAGAAAAAAAATTAAGGTGGAACTTCACTTTTAGTAAAAGGTGCCCAAATATTAAAGTACATGTTAGTAAAAGGAAAAAATGTACCAGCATATGATTGGATATATATAGGTAGATTCAGTAAGAGTTAGGACGGCTTATCAGTAGATAAGCCGACCTAACTCAGAATCTATGCCGACTTATGTTTAAGTGTATGCTCAAACAGAGATACGCTTAAACATATCTAAGATACGATGGCTTGCGCTGTCATATCTTAGATTGCAATATTTCGGATGGCCGCTAGGTGGCGCTTCCATTGCGGTCGGCGTAGAATATGTAAATGAGTAGATACGCCGATTCACGAACGTAGGCCCGGCCGGCGCAGTACTTTTACGCCGTTTACATTAGAGATAGGCCGCCTAAAGTTAGAGTATGGCCGCCGTTCCCGCATCGAAATTCGAAATTTTTACGTCGGTTGCAATTTTTAAGTCGTCCGTGAATTGGGATTTACGTCGTTTACGTCGACGTCAAAATCAATAGGCCCGTGCGGCGTACTTAGCCGCAATGCACACTGGGAAATGTAGGCGCCCGGCGCATGCGCATTGAGAAAAACCTGTCAAAAACGTAAGGTCAAGCCTTATTAACATAAAACACGCCCCCCTTACACACATTTGAATTCGGCGCCCTTACGCCCGCCCGCTTTAGGCTACGCCGCCGTAACATAGCAGGCAAGTACATTGTGAATCATGTACTTGCCTAGCTAACTTACGGCGGCATAGCCTAAATGCCTTAAGCTACGCCGCCGCAAAGTTGCGGCAAGGTATGTGAATCTAGGCAATAAATCCCAAATAATAATTATTAGAATAATAAATAATATTAATACATAATAAAAATTATTATTGTTTATTAATAATAAACATTCTTAAATAATTATTTAACAATAAGAATAAATTATTACCGGTATTAATAATTCATTATTATTATAATTCAGGTGATGTTTAAAGTTTGATCTTAATAACTATTATATACTTTGTTATTTGAACAGCCTCTGCTTCTTTAGTAAATGAAACCAACTGAGTTCTCAATGTTACTGTGAGGAAGTGGGATGAGAGATTTGATTTTTAAAGATTAAAATGTAAAGTGGGGCTATTTCAGTTTCCAGTTATAAACTTATCCTCACTGTATTATCTTGCCTGTAGGCCATGCAAATAGTTTCTGTTCCTGGCAAGAACTCTTGATGATGACTTATAAATGCTTTACCACTGAGGATTTCCCAAACATACCAGCACTTCTGACTTCTTTTCACATATGGGAACTGTTAGTTTTTTTACACACCAATTCATCTATTAAAAAGAGTGACAAAATGTTGCATTGTTTGGAAAGACAACATTGCAAAATCTGAATGGTATTGACTCGTATAAAATGGAGTCGAGCTTAGCATGTACTAAACCCATTAGTCTCATTATGCAATAAATCAGGGGCACTAGGGTCGTTTAAGGTCAATGACCCCCTGTGCAGAGGTCCATTAAATCACTGACAAGGATTTTCTATCCACTTAATCTGTTCTTTGTGAGAGGTATACATAATATATTATACCGGTACATAGCCTATTTGGTACTGCAGTTGTCAAAACAAAAGGAATTCAAAGCAGATCTTGCACAAGGTCCACTTATGTTGCAGTCTCTGCCCCTAAATAAAAATGCTCAGTAAAGGCTATAAAATAAATAAATAGCATTGGAAGAAAAGTGTAAAAAATACTCATCTTACACCCCAGCTTCTGGTGGGTTGTCAAGGCAAGGTTGACATCAATGGGCCTTATTTTAGTTTTTGGTTTGGGGTCTTCCTGCCTCTCTGGAGCCCTCCTTAGCATTTTTTTAAATGTTTTAAGCATTTTCCAGCTGGGTATAGGTTGGCCATGTGACACATTGGGTTCTCTTTCATCATCTGGTTTATTTTTACATACTGTACAGGTAAGCCTATAATAAGGGTTACCTGTAGGCAAAATGAATATCTCCTAAATGTGCACCGGTTAGGAGAAATTCACCCAGGATGTAGCCGTTGAAGTTACTGTCGCATGCGATCTGAAGGTCCGGCCTACCAAGCTGGACCTTCAGAGCTTTTTGCTAGAACTGAGGGCATGTGCTCAAGAGTGACATCACAGCTCCGGACACTAACAATGACATAGCCCGCGAATCCGGAAGAAAGAACGCAGCGGTTTACTATCGCTTTAATATGCAGACAGCAGTGCTAATGTAATAACATCAACACCACTCTCTGTATTATTGTATGTGAGTGTGAGGCACCATGGTGTCACTCCCTGGTAACGGACAGGTTCTGGACTCCCTGAACCCACCAGATGCCCTCAGTCATTCAACCTGAAAAACTCAGGAAATACAGGGGTGGCACTTTACATGCATCAGCACATTGTGATGCTATTAATTTTGAATGGCAATGGGGGTCCAATGCAAATGCATTGCAGTGCACCACCACTATGCAGAATAACACACTGGGGTTGATTTACTAAAGGCAAATCCACTTTGTACTACAAGTGCAGTGCAAGGGCATTTGGAAGTGCAGTCGCTGTAGATCTGAGGGGGACATGCAAGGAAAAGAAAAAACAGCATTTTAGCTTCCCCTCATTTCAGATCTTCCCCTCAGATCTACAATGACTGCATTTCCAAGCGCACTTTCAGTATAAAGTGGATTTGCCTTTGACTATTTTTAATCCTTATACTACTACCGTGTTTCCCCGAAAATAAGACACCGTCTTATATTTATTTTTCCTCCAGAAATCACACTATGGCTTATTTTCGGGGGATGTCTTATTTTTTTTACCGGCAAGTATGGTAAAACAATCTACATTCATTCAACTATCCCCTGGTGTTTGTGTGGGGTGAGAGACTGTTGCTGGTCAGTGCTGGGGAGAAGCTTTACTTCTTCCCCTGAGTACAGAGCGTCCTTCTCCTCACTTCACTGAGGAGACTTTTTACTTTCACTTTCACCTGACAGGGGGAGCCGACCTTACCGTATTTATGGGGCTGCCGACACCTCTCCGGTCACTTAGAGATACCGTGGAGCAGATAAGAAGGGCTGCACGACTTCTTTACAGCTCCTGAGCTCCGCACCAGTAATGTACGCCTATCACGTCTTGTTTTCCCGCCCGCGCCGCTACGCATACGACACACCATCACTACGTCTTATTTTCGGGGATTTGACACGCCATCGCTACGTCTTATTTTCGGGGGGATGTCTTATATCTCGATCTTGCGTCGAAATCCCGCTACGGCTTATTTTCGGAGTACGTCTTGTTTTCGGGGAAACACGGTAGCATTAGTACAGTAAATAGATAGGAAGGTATGTTAAATTTACTTTTCATTATTACTTCCTGGTTTCCATGCCTAGGCAAATGATTTCATACATCTAAAGAGTCTTAAAAAGACGTATGGGATACATAAAAAAAAGCAATATCCACCTAGGAGGATGCAGCATCGGTGTCCCCCACCGGCTCTAAGACCGAGAATGGAACAGGGATCAAACACCACTGATCGCTCAGCTCCCAGTCTTCAGCCAGCAGAGAGTTGGAAACTGTCAGTCACCTGCTCTCTGCTCTGCCTCTGCCTAGCAGTTAACTCCTTGCAGATCACTTGCACTCTTCAGTTCAAGGCTGATAATTACATTTAGGTCAAAGTTGGGAGCCCCAAGACCAAGACCTCACTGTGACCTAGACAATATCAGCTGGTTCTCCAAAGTCACCCGACATAGCGACCCAGAGTCCAAAGTCACTGAACCAGTGAGTGGGGAATCTCACACAATTTCTGCCACACACACAGGGTGACAACCTGTCTGGCTGAACTGGAGTAGATCACAAAACCACCAGAGCCTTTATTCTTTATTAGCCTCTTCCCCATCCCTTCCATAGATGGGTTCTTCTATCAAGATCACTTACCAGACAAAGATACAAATGCCCAGACATGATTGTAATTCCTCCTAAAGGAAGGAGATTCTTTACTTGCGTTAGAAAAATAAATTCAAAGTTCCAAAGGCATAACAAGACCGCTGTTCCATTACAGCAATTCTATCCCTCATTCTTTCAAATACTCGAATCCATAAGAAGAAATCCAATGCTTACACAGTGCTGGTAAGACATAAGACTCTTCTCCCAATAAAGGGGCTCAGGCTATCCCAATCTGCAATCACCACTGAGGCCCCGTACACACGTCCGAGGAACTCGACGTGCCAAACACATCGAGTTCCTCGTCGAGTTCAGTGTGGAAGACGCCGAGGAGCTCGGCGGGCCGACTTTCCTCATTGAACAACGAGGAAATAGAGAACATGTTCTCTTTTCGGCCCGACGAGTTCCTCGTCGGCTTCCTCGCTGAAAATCGTACACACGACCGAGTTTCTCGGCAGAATCCAGCTCCGACCGAGTTTCTGGCTGAATTCTGCCGAGAAACTCGGTCGTGTGTATGGGGCCTAAGGAGCAGATCCAGGGCTTCCCACCAACGGAAGCACCCATACCCAACACCCACAACACTCTATTTACAGTGTGAGTGAAGTTCCTCTCCAACACATCCTCAATGTCCTTAAACACCCAGACCCAATACTGAAAATGGTGAGTGACATTGCCCAGCAACCACCAGGGTGGAGCCCCCAATTAAAGGATCCAACAAGTTTGTTAAATATTAATAGCTGGATTCAGGTAGGGTGGCGCATCTTTCAGGCGGCGTAGCGTATCGTATTTACGCTACGCCGCCTTAAGTCAGAGAGGCAAGTGCTGTATTCACAAAGCACTTGCCTCCTAAGTAACAGCGGCGTAGCGTAAATGGGGCCGGCATAAGCGCGTCTAATTCAAATGAGGATGGGGGCATGTTTTATGTAAATGATTGGTGACCCGACGTGATTGATGTTTTTTACAAACGGCGCATGCGCCGTCCGTGTACATATCCCAGTGTGCATTGCTCCAAAGTACACCGCAAGGACGTATTGGTTTCGACGTGAACGTAAATTACATCCAGCCCCATTCAAGGACGACTTACGCAAACAACGTAAAATTTTCAAATTTCGACGCGGGAACGACGGCCATACTTAACATTGACTAGTCCAGCTATTTGTTCGACTAACTTTACGCCGGGAATCGCCTTACGTAAACGGCGTATCTTTACTGCGACGGGCAAGCGTACATTCATGAATCGGCGTATCTAGTCATTTACATATTCTACGCCGAACTCAACGGAAGCGCCACCTAGCGGCCAGCGGAAAAATTGCACCCTAAGATGACGGTTTAAGTGTATCTCAGTTTGAGCATAAACTTAAACTTACGACGGCTTCGATTCCGAGTTACAACGGCGTATCTACTGATACGCCGGCGTAACCCTACGTGAATCCAGCTATAAAATTCCAGTGCAGGTTGAAGACTCTAGAAATGCTTTAATCTGACATCCCATGGTTTATCTTAAAAATATTTCTGTATCAAATAACTTTGCTTGCATTATCCAGTCTATTTTATATGTCACCATGGGTGATTTGGTCCATATATTCTAATGTTTACATTTTACATCTATGTCTTATTGTCAGTACAGTAACAAAAAACAAACTTAGCCAAGACAAATTGAAAGAATGTGTTTATTCTAGTTTTTGCTGCTGGCAAGGGCACAAGTGACTCCTTTTGTGTAGACTCATGTCTGGTGTACAATTAAAGACAGACTTGTTTAGTTATGTAACATGAAACAATAGAATTATGTAATAATTAGTACTTGTCAGTAGATTTTTGAAGGGAAACTCTGCAAAATATTATTCAGTAGGGGGGCGGTGAGTTCAGAAATCTGTAGAAGTTATGCTAACCTCTGTGATTCCAGTTATCTGATCTGCAGGGTTAAAGCTAAACCCAAGGGGCCAGATTCAGAAAGAAGCGCCTATCTTTAGGCAGGCGTAGCGTATCTCAGATACACTACGCCGCCGTAACTTAGAGCGAAAGGTCCCGTATTCAGAAAGAACTTGCGCTCTAAGTTACGGCGGCGTAGTGTAAATGGGCCGGCGTTAGCCCGCCTAATTCAAACTAGGCTGGTTGGGGACGTGTTGTATGTAGATGAATCGTGACCCCATGTAAATGACGCGCTTTACGAACGGCGCATGCACGCGCATGCTCAGTATCACGTCGAATTCTATCCGTAAATTACGGACGCTCTATGCTTAGTCGACGTGAACGTAACCTACGCCCATCCCCATTCACGGATGACTTACGCAAACAATGTAAAATACGACGCTATTCCGACGTTTCCGACGTCCATACCTAACATGACTTACCCCTGCTTTATGAGGGGTAAAGTTACGCCGGTCAAACGCCTTACGTAAACAGCGTATTTTAATACGCCGGGCGCAAGTACGTTTGTGAATCGGCGTATCTAGCTCATTTGCATATTCAACGCGGAAATCAACGGAAGCGCCACCTATCGGCCAGCGGAAATATGCACCCCAAGATACGACGGCGTAGGAGACTTACGCTGCTTGTAGCTTGGCCAAATCTATGCGTAACTGATTCTAAGAATCAGGCGCATAGATACGACGGCGCACATTCGGACTTACAACGACGTACGTGGAGATACGCCGTCGTAAGTCCTCTGTGAATCCGGGCCCAGGTATGCAGCTAAAAATGCAACTGAAATAAACATATGTACAGTATGTGAACTGCCAAAGGTTTGACTGAAAACAGTAGTGTCAGGAAAACAAACTCCGCCAAAAAAGCTCTCCCGGCAAAGTAAGAGTAAATACTTCTCTAGTTGCTCGAACCACTGAATGCCACTTCACCGAAATCTTCCACCGAAGTCTGCTGAGAAACAACATTCCCAGAAGTGGTGACCTACTGGAGCCCTGCTGCTCTCATTGGTTCCTCCCGCCAACCTTCATATCACTGATGCCACAGATGCTTCTAACAGGTTGATAAAAACTTCCTGGTTGAGGTGACCAAAGAACGGTAGGATACTGAGAAAGAATGACTGACATCAGGACTATATACTGCTCTCTACGCTCAGACAAAAAAATGATGTAGGACACAAAAGGGCAAAGCTTGGTGCCCCTTTCAAAAAAGAGTACCACTGGTGACCTGCAGAGTTGGATTTATACATTCGGCCCCCTTAGCAGGGCTGGATTTATAGGGGAGTAAAAGGGGCTATTGTCCCAGGCCGCCTGACAAAAATATAATAAATGGAAAGAAATATTTTATCTTTTTTAATTTTTAATTTTAATATTTTATCTGCACTCATCTATAAAATTCTGGTATGTTGCATGAGTTTTAAAGTAATTTTGGTGGCTCAGCTCTTAAAGGGGTTTTAAAGGTACATTTTTATTTTCCTAAATAGCTTCCTTTACCTTAGTGCAGTCCTCCTTCACTTACCTCATCCTTCGATTTTGCTTTTAAATGTCCTTATTTCTTCTGAGAAATCCTCACTTCCTGTTCTTCTGTCTGTAACGCCACACAGTAATGCAAGGCTTTCTCCCTGGTGTGGAGTGTTGTGCTCGCCCCCTCCCTTGGACTACAGGAGAGTCAGGATGCTCTCTACGTTGCAGATAGAGAAAGGAGCTGTGTGTTAGTGGGAGTCCTGACTCTCCTGTAGTCCAAGGGAGGGGGCGAGCATGACACACCAGGGAGAACGCCTTGCATTACTGTGTGGAGTTACAGACAGAAGAGCAGGAAGTGAGGATTTCTCAGAAGAAATAAGGACATTTAATAGCAAAATGGAAGGATGAGGTAAGTGAAAGAGGACTGCACTGAGGTAAAAGAAGCTATTTAGGGGAAAAAATTGTACCTTTACAGCTTCTCTGAGCACACCCCCAACCTCGTAATCATGTGTCAAGTATTTTAAAATATGCTGATAAATTAGCAAGTTTTGTTCAGACAAGGCTGACCAACCTCTATATTCTGTTTCATATATTTATTTGGACAGTGGTACATATGGTCCAAAAGAAAGAGCATCACTCTTGGGTCTTAAAACGTAAACGCACAGTGAAGAGTTATTTCAAAGTTTCGACGAAGCACAAGCTTGTCTTCCTCAGGACATGTGGACAGTGGTAATAAATCTATTGAAAATGTTTATGGTATGTATTTACTTCAGATATATAACTCATTTAACCTTTCTATGTACAGCTGTATTTACAGTTGACCTCAAAAGTTTGTATACCCTTGGAGAATTGGTAATATACAGTACAGTATTTTCCATTTAAAAAAAAAAAACACGAGTAAGCAGCTAAAACACATTTATTTTATTTCTTATGGAATTCATATTCTGTAACTGTAGGTGATAACAGAATGGCACAATCATAAAACAAAACATGGCAACAAGTAAACAAATGAAACGGCCCCTGTTCAACAGTCTGAAAACCCTTAAGCCTTGTAAACACGATCAGTCCATCCGATGAGAACGGACTGAAGGACCGTTTCATCGGTTAATCGATGAAGCTGACTGATGGTCTGATGTGCCTACACACCATCAGTAAAAAAACGATCGAGTCCAACGCGGTGACGTAAAACACAACGATGTGCTGAGAAAAATGAAGTTCAATGCTTCCAAGCATGCGTCGACTTGATTCTGAGCATGCGCGGGTTTTTAAACGATACTTTTGCATACTAACCGTTGGTTTTGACCTATCGGTTAGGCGTCCATCGGTTCAATTTTAAAGCAAGTTCTATTTTTTTGGACTGAAGGATAACTGACCGATGGGGCCCACACACGATCGGTTTGGACCGATGAAACGGGCCTTCAGTCCGGTTTCATCGGTTTTGACTGATCGTGTGTACAGGGCTTTAGTTCTTAATACTGCCTATTGTTCCCTTTAGCGTCAATGACAGCGTGTAGTCTTTTGTAATTGTTGTCTTTGAGGCCCCAAATTCTTTCAAGTGGTATAGCTGCCCATTCGTCTTGGCAAAATGCCTCCAGATCAATCAAAGTTTTTGGTTGTCCTACATGAACCGCACATTTAAAATCTCCAGAGAGTGGCTCAATGATATTAAGGTCAGGAGACTGTGATGGCCACTTCAGAACCTTCACCTTTTTCTGCTGTAACCACTGGAGGATCAACTTGGCCTTGTGCTTAGGGTCATTGTCACGATGGTAAGTTCAAGAGCGTCCCATGAGCAGCTTTCGTGCAGAAGGATGCAAATAGTCTTCTATGGGGAAATTGCATATTTCATATTTCCTTACTAAAGTTGTCTCGCAATATCTAAGAAAGAAACTTCCAATATCCTGGTTACCTTAGCTGACTTCATAACAAAGGAATGTAATTACAAACTGACCAAGTCCTTAAAAAGTCATATTGATTGCAAGGGTGTTGGCCATGCCCTTACATACAAGTCATATATACTACAGATTGGACTTATTGGAATATTTAGTCTTGTTTCAGAGCTTTCTATGATGCATGTACCTGTTATTATCTGTGTCAAGCCGTATGAAAAGCATACGGGACTCCGTGGCAAAACAGAATCTTTAGTTAAGCATTCTTGTTTTCTGATAATATGCTGCAGTCACTGTGCCATCAATTTTCCCAAGATTCCCTATGCCTTTAGAGCTTTCACACCCCAAAAACATCAGTGAGCCACGACCATGCTTCACAGTTGGGATGGTATTCTTGTCGCTCTAGGCCATGTGAACCCCCTCTCCAAACACAGCGCTTATGGTTGCGACCATAAAGCTCTATTTTGGTCTTGTTACTCCAGATTACAGTGTGCCACAAGCTGTAAGGCATGTCAAGATGTTGTCAGGCATATTGTAAGTCCAGGAAAGAAACATACACACTGCATCAGACACTAATCAGGTGCACTGAGTTCAGGTGCTAATCTCGGCACACCGCTGTTCACGATACTGGGAGGAAGAAGAAATGGGTTGCACACCAGACCATCAAATGCTTGAAAAATAAGTCCTTAATGCTGCATGCCAGTCATATATGCAGGATACAGATAGATAGGGCATATTGTAACCAGACTCTTTTGTGGCATTGGCACAGTAATGGGTTCTTTCCAGCAACTCTGCTGTTGACCTAGACTTCAACCTATATAAAATAACAGTATTCAAAGCTCAGAATAGGGTATTATTGCTTTAAGTGCAGGCTTGGACACTGGGTTCCAATGGCATTGTAGCATGTGACTGTATAGTATGTGTAGTATGCAAATTGATATGCTACCCAAGCTGTTTATATTCCGATAAAGCCTCTATCTCATTGACTCAGTGTTGGAGGGGCTATTGGGTACCTCAAAGTTTAGGGTGGACCACCTTCACAATTTACCCTAGGAGCCAGAGGTGACTCTGGCCTATGGGGACATATTCTATAACAGGGAATCAGGATATCTTTATGTTTTATTCAAAGAATGTCGGTTCGATGCCCATGCAGTAATAACCAAAGTTCTGTTATGAGATGTCTTATCATCTGCACATGAATCCTTTAAAAACGTGGACCTTCTTCAGGAAAGCATGTTGGGTAAACAGCTCCATATGAATTTGTATAATAGAATATTTTTTTAGTATTCTGTTTTAGTAACAAATACTTGTGACAAAGCTGTAAGGCCTCGTACACACGACTGAACATGTCTGCTGAAACTGGTCCGCGGACCAGTTTCAGCAGACATGTTCTGTCGTGTGCACGGCCGACCGGACAATTTTCCGGCGGGTCGGACAGGTTTCCAGCGGACGAATGTTTCTTAGCATGCTAAGAAACATGTCCGCTGGAAGCCTGTCCGTCGGACATGTTCGGTCGTCTGTACGACTTACCGGACATGTCCGCTCGGCTGAAAGCCCTCGCATGCGTCAAAGTGATTCGACGCATGCGTAGAAGCATTGACCTTCCAGGGTCGCGCACGTCGCCACGTCATTGCTGCGACGGCGCGGCCACGTCACCGTGCTGTCTGTCCGCGCGGATTTCGGTTTGATGGTGTGTACAACCATCAGACCGAAATCTCCGAGCGGACATGTCCGATGAAAACGGTCCAGCAGACCGTTTTCATCGGACTGTCCGCTCGTCTGTACGGGGCCTAGCAGATTTTACTGTATGATGTTGATGTGTTGATTTTCGACAGACACATTTTTCTTGTTACACACTCATGTTAAAATTCGTATTGGAGATAAGGTGAGGGAGATCGTGAAATAATTCCTCTGACTGATATTTTTGGGTCAATTATTATACTGTTATATTGCTCTACAGTTAGGCCCCATTCACACCTCCGCGACAAAACGCCAGACGCTCGTGCCGCTGGAGGGGAGAATTCCCATTGCTGTCTATGAGATGGTTCACATCTCATAGACGCCGTACGCCTGCCGCCTGAAAAAAAGTCCCAGGCCTTTTTTCAGGCGGCATTGGCGTTCGGCCATACAAAGCAATGGAAAGGCTTTGTTGAAAAAAAAAAAAAAAGTTACACACTCGCGGCAAAATACGCTGCGTACGCGGCGTATCTTGTCGCGGAGGTGTGAATGCAGCCTATAAGTGAACATAACATTTTATACTTCATGTTAGGCGCATACATGCTAAGTAGTGTATATATACCAACAACTTACGGAATATTTTTATCTTTAATTGAGATCACAATACTCCTCCTCACAATGCCTTCATCTGTCTTTCTCTCTAGAAGGATGGAACCATCTTTGTTCTGGCATTAACCAGAGTAATTTATTCTCAAATCAGATGAGATACTGAATCTGAGATAATGCAATCATGTATTTTTTGGTGCTTCTGCAATTTTTGACCTTGTCTACAAATGTCTAGTCAGGTCAGCGCCTGCTACAGCTTCTTACCTTGTGACTACCTCAAAATAACAATGTTGCAGTCTGGGGGAAAGGAGAACTAGGAAATCCTTCCTCCTGCCTGCAGCAAACTGATGACAACATCTCAGCCTAGGCAAAGTCCCTTGCCTAGAGCTCAAGGACTGCCTAAAGATGAAACGTTACATTTTAGTTATAGAAAATTAAACTGTGCTTGTATATTGTGACATGTTAGCAATGTATCCATGCAGACTTCTAAGGTACTGAACCTTTGCACAGCTTCAGTGTTTGCTGGTGCTCGGAGCAACCAGGAGTATGTAACCAGTGGAAACTGACCAATTTCCGCCTCTGAGGTGCGCAATTCCACGGCTCCACGCCTGCACTATGTAGAAAGGGAGGTTTGAGGCCATACACAATAACCGTTCACCTCAGGAGCTGAAGGCAAAACAGGAAGAGGAATTTCCACTAATCACACGGAACTCTAATGAGGGAAACATTTGGTCAGCCTTGCCTTTTTCTCTCCCAGTAACAGGATGTGCATAGTACACGCAGTCCTCTCTCCAGAGCATTAATGAGTAATTGCAAAAAATGTCTGTTATTATTTAATTTAAAACATTTTGCATAGCAGGATATTACATCCTTCCCTATTAAGCCTCCTCTCATGCTTTATTCAATAGTGAGCCCAGCATGTAATTATAGGCTTAAAATAGATTGGTATCTCCTCAGAAATTATTGTAGATTCATTTGGGGGGATATGATTCTGCAATACAAGGAGATTTTTAATGAAAGCTTTATCAGCTTGAGAAACCTATGTCTGATTTTTTTCATTTTTTTTATATTTCATTATTATCAAGATGTGGAGGATCTGGCACCTGCCACCAAGCAGAAATGCAACTTTTACATTTATTAAAAGGGAAACTATAGACAGTAAATTATTTTAGGATATATATGCCATATGTATGAAAGTAATCAGCTTAATTAAAATTATCGTATTGCTGTGTGGTAGTATTTTAAAGACTTTGTTTATATATGTAGTTTCCAATTATATAGACACATGCTTGCTTAGTACACATGGAGGTTGTGCTTGAAGCTGAAGCTGATCTAAACTTGAAGCTGATCTAAAGGCAAAAACTACAATTACTGTAGCTTTGTATTCCTTTAAATAACTTAATGTGGGAGATTTACTAAAACAGGAGCACGCAGAATCTTGTGCAGCTGTGCATTTTAACCAATCAGCTTTTAACTTAAAAAATAGGACATCCCCTGAGAAATACACGTCGACATGTCGACGCGCATTGGGGAGGGGACAGGATTGTGTAAGAAGCAGCTTCATTGTACTACAAGCCGCTGCGGGCGAATTGACGGACCTACGGCCTCATTCTGATTTTTATTAAGTTTTGCCTGATATAGAGTGGTGCGCTAAACCTTAAATGTGTGAGTACCCTGGATAAATTACTTTTAATAAATGTGATTTTTAAATGATAAAGCGCTATGCATTTTATCTTTTATATATGCACTGAGGATAAACCCATTGAACAGCTCAGGATTCTGCAGAGTCCATATATTTCAGAGCCCAGGGGTGGCTCAACAGTGTTTTTAGACCAAACCTAATTGTGCGGTCACACGCCCAGAGGTGAGGATAATCACAAAGGGTGGGGAGCACAAGATTACTGGCACTTTTGGATAAGTTTGGAGCACCGTCACAAGGATATAAATTAATTGAAAAAACACTTTAAGGATATTTATTGCTGGACTTATATTATTGCACACTTAAGCACACCTAAGGGAGCGAATAATATATAAGTGTATTTATATATGTTTGTATTGTTAACACGTCAACATTTTAGTAATATTATACTCTATTCACTTTTTGATCGATATTAAGCATTGGATAACATTTATTGTATAGGTTTATTTTGTTTACAGAGTATAGCGCAGCATATTGGTTTTATTTATAGCTTTTAACTTTAGCTTGTTAAGCTTTGAAAATAAAACCTGGAAGCTGATTGGTTTCTATGCAGAGCTGCACCAGATTTTGCACACTCCAGATTTAGTAAATCTCCCCCAATGTAAATCCAAATCCAGCATAATCTGTCTTTATTACAGCTTCCTATAGATCCATGCATTACAGAATTTAGACTGGGTGAGGACTTAAGCAGCACATAAAACCAACCAGACTCTGCACGCACATGTGCTGATAGGGAACATGCAGTGAGGGGGGAGAGAACATGGTGGGCTGAATCAATAATTTATCAATGTGTTGCCGCTCCCTCATTATCCAATCAACAGTCTGGGAATAGGGAGGTGATACTATATATGTTCACCTTCTTGCAGCCTCCTAGTAAACCTGAGTATTTTATATAGATCTTTGGACTTCCCACTCCTCCAAGCCACGTACTACTCTTAAGGGTCCTGGGGTTGGAAAGCCATCGCTTACAGATTGACGCATGTCTTCATCAAAGCCTATGAAAGTGCCATAATCCTCCTTCTCATCCTCCTCCTGTGTGTTATGTGACATAGGAATGATGGTATCTGGATAAAGTGGGCCTTGAGAGGAAAGGAAGTCCTCCTCTTCCTCCTGCTGCTCTGCCTCCAGTGCCCTGTCCATAATGCCAAGCAAAGTCTGCTCCACCTGGAACACAACAGGGATTGTGTCACTGATGCATGCACTGTCACTGCTCACCATCCTTGTGGCCTCTTCAAATGGTGATATTACAGTGAATACATCAATAATGATGAGCCATTGGCATGGGGACAAAAAACTAGAGGCGGCCTGAGCCTGTCATCGTGCCATACTGGCACAGGTACTCATTGACAGCCCTCTGTTGCATGTATAGCTGCTGCAGCATTCCCAAAGTTGAGTTCCCGCTGAATTTTAGCCAACCGAGCACTGACTATGTATGGCTGCCTGAAATGGCTACAGACTCTGCTGGCCTGCCTTAGTACATCTTGCAACCCTGGGTACTTACTTATGAAATGCTGCAACACCAAATTGAAGACATGTGCCAGGTATGGCACATGTGTCAACTTTCCCTGTCTAAGAGCAGACAGGAGGTTTGAGCCATTATCGGAAACCACCATTCCTGGCTTCAGCTGGCATGGTGTGAACCACCTCTGGGCCTGTCCCTGCAGAGCTGCAAGAATCTCTGCCAGGGACACACCAGCTGAAGCACTGCATGGCACATTTTAGCCTGACTCTGGGAATAGCCCTTTGAAGGCTTAGGGTGTACCTGATGTTCATATGACAATTCTGCAGGGGAGGGCATGGAGGTGGCGGAGGAGGGGGTAGAGCTCACAGGTCTGGCATCATAATCACCAGCTGTATGGAGACGTGGGGGCACAACAAGCTGCAGCACCGAGCCCTGTCCTGCATCCTTTCGAGTTGCAAGCAGCGTTACCCAGTGTGCTGTGAACAAAATATATCGTCCCTGCCCATGCTTGTTGGATCATGTGTCAGCAGTAAGGTGGATTTTATGGCTGACTGCCTTGCCCAATAATGCCAGAACATTCCCTTTCACGTGATAGTAGAGAAATGGAATGGCCTTATGTGAAAAGTAGTAGTGACTGGGAACCAGCTATTGTGGTACAGCACATTGTGCAAATTCACAGAACGGAGCAGAATTCACCAGGCTGAAAGGCAGAAGTTGGAGAGCCAACAGCTTTGACAAGCTTACATTCAGACGCTGGGCATGTGGGTGGCAGGGACTGTATTTTTTGTTCCGCTGCAGCAGATGGGGCAGAGAAATTTGCTGGCTACAGACTACAGCTGGTGGTGTGCTGCTGGCAAACGTGCTGCTAGGACCTGGGAAACCTTGTGCTATACCATAATCCCTGTCAGTGGAGGCTGCTGAAAGGTAATAGCTCGGGATATGGCAGGGGCAGACTGAAGTGGGTAAAGAGGAGGAGGGACAGATTTGTGCCCCTTTTGTGTGGCTTTTAGGTGCTCTTGCCAATGGGCTGAGTGGTTGGATGTTAAATGCCTTTTTAGGCATGTGGTACCCAAATGGTTGGTGTTTTTGCCACGTTTGATGTGCTCTATCTGGCTTCAAGTCACATCAGTGACCCCATCATCATCATCTCCATCTTCTCCATCTTCATCATTACCACTTGGCAATGCGCTGCGTCTTGGGGAACATGAATGACAATTGTCTACTAGTGTTCCTCCCTCCAGGCTCATGTTCCTGTCATCCCCAACCTCAGAACCAACATCTGAATCCAGTAACGGCTGGACATCATCAGGAGGAAGTGGCTGACACTGTGGTCAAATAACTCAACTGACTCCTCAATGGCTGGTGTGGGAGCTATGGCAGGAATAGATGTGGACAAGGAGGCAGGTTTATCCACGCTGGCAACTGCAGGGGGCTGCACACTTGTCTCTTCTTGCATGACAGAGGATGATGAGGATAAGAAAGGTTTAGTAAGCCAGTCCACCACCTCCTCTGCGTGCTCTGGCTGGATAGCATGGGTATATTTACTAAACAGAGGAAATGATGCCATGCCTGAGGACTGACCACCACGTCCACCTTTGTCTGTGGACACATTTGTTGCTGGCCCCCTTAGAGTGCCAAGGGAATGTCTGCCTCTCCTTGTTGTCCTCCTAGACATTATTGGGAGGGAGGGGTCGGTGCTTATAAGCAAATGTAAACAAGAAGTTGAAATCTGTACGTAGATGCACTTTAATCAATGTAAAGAGGTGTTTGGTGCACGTTAATTTGAGTACGCACACTACACAGACACACTCCACCGATACACTATAATATACTGCAATATAATGCACCAAATGTACAGTGACACTCAAAACTATATGGCGTTAAACTGGCAGTAATGCACACAAAACTATATGGTGTTAAACTGTCAGTAACGCACACAGAACTATATGGTGTTAAACTGTCAGTAACGCATACAAAGCTATATGGCGTTAAATTGGCAGTAATGCACGAAAAACTATATGGCGTTAAACTGGCAGGAATGCACACAAAACTATATGGCGTTAAACTGGCAGTAGCGTATATAAAACTATATGGAGTTAAACTGGCAGTAACACACACAGAACTTTATGGCTTTAAACTGGCAGTAACGCACACAGAACTGTATGGCGTTAAACTGTCAGTAACGCACACAGAACTATATGGCATTAAACTGGCAGTAATGCACGCAAAACGATATGCCGTTATACTGGCAGTAATGCAATCAAATAGACGTTGATCAACCATCAAAACACTGGCGCTATCTCAACTGCCCCTACTCTAGCTATACACTAATGTCAAGATTACTGACACGGTCTCACTACACTACACTGAAACTATATGAGCTGTCCCTACTCCCACATTAATGTATTTATGAATGACACGGTCTCACTACACTACAGTGAAACTATCTGAGCTTTCCCTACTCTAGCTTCACACTATGCAAAGCTGAATTATGGTCCTCATTACTACACTCACACTACCCCTGGACTGACACTAAACTAATATTCTACACTGACATTTGAAGCAAAATCACAGTACAGCACACTAACTAATAGCACTGAACAGAACCCTGTTCTATGTCTCTCCATGCCAAAATCACACTGAAAATGGCTGCCATTGAAAGAATACTTGTATAATGTGGGGTGGAATGAGCCATGATCCGATAAAGTCATGATGACAGTGACCAATCATGACTCTGACAGTGCTCTGTGCCCTGATTGGCTGAAGCTTTCACTGCTTCAGACAATCAGGGCTTGCAATGCACTGTTCAGCGTCGTAATGCATTGTGGTCAGTTCGGGGGCTACGAACAAACAGTCGAACGACCCGTTTGGCTGTTTACCAAATGCCTGAACAACGAAAGTTCAGCCCGAACTTATGCTCGGGCCAAACCATTCGCCCATGGCAGCTTCCTTGGCTGTAAAGGATAGGAGGGTTTAGTTGAGTTTTAAATCAGAACTAAAGTCCACAATACTTACCTCTCCATCAACAGGTCCGAGGTCCTTCCCTTTATTGCAGAAAGAGACATTGTATGTGTCTAGTGCAATAAAGAGCATGCCTGCTCACAGTTTTTGAAATGTAGACTTTAGTTCTGCCCATTCTATGATTATGTTCAAATGGGTATTTTTTTTTTTTTTTGTCATCTCTAGTTTCCAATTTAAATAGATATCTTCCTAGCTAAAAAAAATCCTTGTGTGCAAGTTAAGAACATAGGCAGAATTTAATTTTGGAGGTGAATTTTAAAACTGCTGACTATTTTTTATATTTTTTTTTACCAAAATTAAGTGTAGCGGGGTTTCGCCCTTTCTGATGTGATACAAAAGACTACCATTGCTGATCGTGAAGGATATCAGCTCCCTCCTGTGGCCCAGTTGGGTTAGAAGCGTGCAAAGAAACCTGCGCTGGGATATCTGAGGTTAAGAGGCTGCTGCCTTCCTGAAAAACTGTCCCCTAGGGGGCAGAAAGAGTATAGAATGTAAAGGATTAGGAATGGTGGCGCTGCCTAAGTGTATTGCTACACTGTAGGGTCCCGGTGTGGGTCTACCTGGACCAAAGTGGTAAAAGTGTACTCCACTTATTGACTGAACCGACTAAGGTCTATATTGGTAGGGGTCCCACAGAGTCGGAGGACTGGGGGGACATGAGCTACATGACCTGCAGCTACACTTAGAGTGCTAGGGGAAGGGGTGTGAACCCTACAACTGTGCTCTGATAGTGTGCTGGTGGTCAGTGAGATGTCTGGGCTAGTATACCTCTGTAATGTGGACACTAACACAGTGTGTGGACATCAATGAATAAACACACACAGATTACAATAGGTAAGCCCTAGGTTTCTCCAACAAACATTGTATGTGCAAATGATCGCTGTAGATAACTAAATAAGAAAACACAATAAACCAATAGCTGGAAACAATTGCATAAATACACATGTACAAATAAGGTGTGATCAACCAACAACACCAGTCCACCCTGTGGTATACACAGGACAATGTTGGATGGAAATATGAACGGCTGGCTAGTAGCCTATATAAGCCAGTAATATACAATGTCTATAAATATCCGAAAGGAGACAATATTGGGATGTGGAGATCTTGTTGGAGTCCAGTGTAGGGATCTGGATGGTGAAAAAAAGGGGGGGGTGCTCCTATAACACACTCCGACGTGCTCCCGGTGCTCCCCTCCAGGTTCCCCACTCATCAGAAAGAGGTCCCCTCTTGGGGTAACAGGCACGTAATTTAGGCGTTCCTCTGCTCCAACTTTTCTCCTTCCTTCCTATAGATTTCAAACTTCCAGTGTCTCCACTCCTTAGCTGTATCGATTCCTCAAAGGAAACAAGACCAGGGGCTCCAATAGTGTAATAACGTATGGCCAAAAAGTGTTGTCAAAAGTTCAAAAGTTTTTATTTAAAATAAAATAAACAATAAAACATAGCCTGCAATGTATCTGGCTGCTGCAGCTGGTGTAATAAGACCAGAGTCCACGCGTGACTCCGGTGCCAGAGTGTGCAGAAACGACACTGAAGATATATGCAGGCAACAAGATTTAAAAATATATAAAAGAAAGAAAAACAAAAACCAAAAAAGCGGGGCCGTTGTCTGCAATGTAGCAGCTCAAAGGGCTGCTAATAGCCGGCGTTGGGTAATGCTCTTTCATTACAGGGTACAATTCCCAATACAAGGAATATATCGAACATATCCTTAAAAAGTATTGGCCAATACTGAAGGAGGACTGCATACTATCAAAAATCCTCCCCAATAGACCATCATTCATTTATAGGAAGGCACCTACGCTCAGACATCATCTTGTACACAATGTCATCAATCCCCCTAAGCCAGTTGAGATATGCTTAGACCTCAAAGGGTTTTTCAAGTGTCAAAGATGCCTAGCATGTAGAACTAGTAAACCCCAACCCCGGAGAAAAACCGAATTCAGATCTAGAAATGACCAAAAGGTATACAAGATCTGAAACCTCATTACATGTAACACCACCCATGTCACATATGCCATCGAATGCCCTTGCCATCTTCAATATATAGGGAGAACCACTAGAGAGTTGCGCATCAGGATAAGAGAACACATTAACCTGATTAGGAAAGGGTCCTCTAAACACCATCTGTACAGGCACTTTGAACAGGTCCATCATAAGGACCCCTCAGGCCTTATATTTTATGGTATAGATAGCATTAAAGACAACTGGAGGGGAGGGAATAAAGAAATAGCCGTCTCACAAAATGAAACGAGCTGGATCTACCGATTAGGATCGTTGGTGCCACATGGGCTCAATGTTGATATAGATCTAAATTGTTTCTTAGCCAACCCATAACACTTAGCTGTCTTCTGGGGCACCGATCCACATACTCGCCATATATAACAATTATGTGTGATAGCTGTTACCCTACCTTCCATAACAAGCAGCTGCCCTTTGGGATTATTGTAGAGACACTAGCTGTCTTCTGGGACATTTATCCATAACATTATAATCTTTCCCTTTTCTTATGATTCACAATTTCTCATGACTCACAATGTCTCACTCTTCCTTTATAGAGAACACTGTCTGCACTTGGAGCATACATAACATGCTCACGTTTACAATGGCCACATTTTCCCATATTTATGAAAATGTCCTTTCCCACTTTTTGGGACATTAGGCCAAGCACAGACATACCACGTATGGCTTATTTGCCCCACTATCACTTTTTAGGGTTGTACACATATAGAGTATGGCTGACATGTACCTTATAAGTCGGCAATTACCACACCTATCTGAGAGGTGGTTATATGGAGGTAATATTCAGCCCCATCTGGCCATACTCACTAAGTATATTTATATTCAATCTTACAGCCTTACACTTATGGCTTTCATTACTAGGACCTTTCACGTATTTATTTTTTATGTAAAGTTACACCTACTTCACAATCTTCCTCTCACACTTGGACATGAGTCCATTAGTCACTTTGTTACTAGTGATAATTACCCTGAATACACATGTATCCTGTGAGCCTTATGGCAACAGTCATACACAACCCTTCAACCTCCCCACACTCTGTTGGGAAATTTCTCTGCACATTCCATACTTGTATTCCTATATAACACGGTAACTCATAATTTTAGGACCAAGTAGAACGATGCCTATAAACCTCTGTCGGACGAACTCCCTTCTCCCTTGTTCCACACTACTATCTTTATGACCCCCCACTACTACCTTTTTAACACAAACATAACCCTACTCATGATCCTATGGGTTAGGCATGAAGCTATCTCAACTGTATGGTACCTGCTGTGTTAGTTGGTTTTTAGATAGCAATGTCATCATGTTGTGTTTGTGATACATTCAGCAAGCTACGTTTATGGGACACGCTGCACCGCAGACCTAACAACCTTTGGCTGTATCCAGCATTGCATCCATAGTAATGACGTCCCTTAGGATAACATTACTGGTTTAGCCGCTGGGGATGGGAGGAGTATAGCGGTCCGGCGACTCCCATAAATTAGATGAGCTGAAGTGACACTGACAAGCCTCCGAGGACGAATCACAATTCGAAACGTACGTCAGGCTGCGTCACGTGCTACGTCACTTCCGGGTAACGTCGGGTGGTTCGGCTGGAACGCAAGCCAAACACTCAGACAGCACACGCTGTCGTGCTTATTAGCCAGGTGACGGTACCCAACGCCGGCTATTAGCAGCCCTTTGAGCTGCTACATTGCAGACAACGGCCCCGCTTTTTTGGTTTTTGTTTTTCTTTCTTTTATATATTTTTAAATCTTGTTACCTGCATATATCTTCAGTGTCTTTTCTGCACACTCTGGCACCGGAGTCACGTGTGGACTCTGGTCTTATTACACCCGCTGCAGCAGCCAGATACATTGCAGGCTATGTTTTATTGTTTATTTTATTTTAAATAAATACTTTTGAACTTTTGACAACACTTTTTGGCCATACGTTATTACACTATTGGAGCCCCTGGTCTTGTTTCCTTTGAGGAATCGATACAGCTAAGGAGTGGAGACACTGGAAGTTTGAAATCTATAGGAAGGAAGGAGAAAAGTTGGAGCAGAGGAACGCCTAAATTACGTGCCTGTTACCCCAAGAGGGGACCTCTTTCTGGTGAGTGGGGAACCTGGAGGGGAGCACCGGGAGCACGTCGGAGTGTGTTATAGGAGCACCCCCCCTTTTTTTCACCATCCAGATCCCTACACTGGACTCCAACAAGATCTCCACATCCCAATATTGTCTCCTTTCGGATATTTATAGACATTGTATATTACTGGCTTATATAGGCTACTAGCCAGCCGTTCATATTTCCATCCAACATTGTCCTGTGTATACCACAGGGTGGACTGGTGTTGTTGGTTGATCACACCTTATTTGTACATGTGTATTTATGCAATTGTTTCCAGCTATTGGTTTATTGTGTTTTCTTATTTAGTTATCTACAGCGATCATTTGCACATACAATGTTTGTTGGAGAAACCTAGGGCTTACCTATTGTAATCTGTGTGTGTTTATTCATTGATGTCCACACACTGTGTTAGTGTCCACATTACAGAGGTATACTAGCCCAGACATCTCACTGACCACCAGCACACTATCAGAGCACAGTTGTAGGGTTCACACCCCTTCCCCTAGCACTCTAAGTGTAGCTGCAGGTCATGTAGCTCATGTCCCCCCAGTCCTCCGACTCTGTGGGACCCCTACCAATATAGACCTTAGTCGGTTCAGTCAATAAGTGGAGTACACTTTTACCACTTTGGTCCAGGTAGACCCACACCGGGACCCTACAGTGTAGCAATACACTTAGGCAGCGCCACCATTCCTAATCCTTTACATTCTATACCAGTTGGGTTAGAGCCACCTGTTGTTTACATTTCATTCTGGTACCGCAGTGAATTTTGGGGGATTGAGTTCAGAAGGAGAAGAGACTCCATTTTCCCTTGCCTGTAATGAACTACATTACCCAGAGAGCAGCTGTGCAACCCCAAGATGCTTTGCCTTCCGCATCGCCTGCTGGGGGAGGTAATTTAAGGGAGAGGACGTGTTTGGCGCGCTCTCTCGGGACCGCCTCTTCAACCCAGGAGGACACTGTCGGGAGTGTCTCCACGGGAAGTAGGCCGCAGTTGAGGCCTACATACGCCAGGGCGGAGCGGCTTTGAGAAGAAGAGACCGAGCTTCTGCCGGAGTCATCGGACAAGATCCCAGTAACCCTGCGACCTGTCTGAGGACCGGAGACTGCTGATTGACTGGACGGTGTGCCGTAGAAGCACAAGGCCTGAACCGGTTGGGTGAGACGGGCACTTGCCTTAAAGTACTGTTTGTCTTGCGGAAGGGCGGATCATTGACATCCATCTTTGCGGTTTGACTATTCAGGAAACTTTTAACAGTTTACTATTACCCTTTTGGATTATAAATTGCTCTTTGCGCGCCAACGCATTCCAACGCACAAGTGCACAAACTATTAGCAGGAGACTGTATTGAATTTTGGCCTGGGACGCCAGGCCATCCTGATTAGTTATAGCTATAGTACCTAAGGGTTATCTATTCAGTGTTGTATATTGACTATATTCATTTCACTGCTCGTTGACCGAGTAATCAGTTCTATTGCCTTATATAGTATTGTAGAGAGGCAGAGAGCTGGGTGAGGTTTGGCAAGAGGGTGTTTCAATGTGTATGTTTTGTTGAAGGGGTCTCTCTTGCTGTGTGCTCACACAGGTCTACATAACATTGTAGTCTAGCTCACACTTAATCCTTATTATTGTGATTGATACTGCAGGGATCTGCAAATAGAGTATCACTGTTTTACTCATGTTCCTTTGTTTCTTCCTTAAAGGAACACTAAAGGCAAAAATGTTTTTTTTTTTAATAACAAACATGTTATACTTACCTCCACTGTGCAGCTCGTTTTGCACAGAGTGTCCCCGAATCCTGTCTTCTGGGGTCCCTTGGCGGCTGTCTCGGCTCCTCCTCGCAAAAGCTTTCCACCTTCATGTGAGCGAGCGAGCATGGTGGAAAGCTTTTTCGGGCACGCTCCCGTGATACAGCGTCATCGGATGTGATTGACAGCAGTGCCAGCCAATGGCTGCGCTGCTATCAATCCATCCAGCCTAGCCAATCAACGGCCAGGCTGGGAACCGAAGAGGATCACGAGGACTTTCGAGGGGTGAGGTAAGTAAAACGGGGGTTCGGGGGGCGGTACCGTCGGATGTTTTTTTAATGCATACTAGCACATTATGCCATGGTTTTACAGGGTTAAAAAAAGTTGTTTACTCTCACTTTAATCAACAGGTTTATCCAAAAGGCAGAACAAGGGTGATTTTCAAATCCCTAAAAACAACACTACAGTACCTGCATTGAGTTTGCAAGTTCTCCTTGCATGGGTTTCTTCAGGGTATTCCGATTTCCAACCTCACTCTAAAGACATGCACATAGGTTAACTGACTCCTGACTATATTGGCCCAAGTATGTATATTTACGAATGTTAGTTATGAACCTAAGACTGTAAGCTCCTTGAGGGCAGGGACTGATGTGAATGTGCAATATTTATGTGACGTGATGCGTAGATTATTGTCATTATGTAAATACTTGTAATAAATAAATAATAATGCAATGTGTGAATGCAGTATTTCAACCAGTGGCGGCTGGTGGCAGGTGGCACAATCCATGGCCTTACATTATGCTGCGGTAGAGGTGCAGGGAGGAGGACGAGGTGGTGGTGCACTGCTGCATCTGGGGTAGGGCTCCTGGAAGAAGCTGTTGCTGTCAGGGCCGTTGCTTCTTCTCCCAACCTAACAGGAGGTCGATTGGCTGGGAGTCCTAAGACTCACGGCCAATCTGGTCTCAGGACCCGCTTCTTGATTGGCCCGGGAGGAGAAGCAGCAAGACATTAGCGAATATTAATTTGCTAATGTCACACAAGTGAGTGGGCTCTCGGCGCAGTGCTCTGTGCCCCGAGCCCACCATTTTTTAGGCCAATTAAAACCTCCAGCTCTAATCACGTGCTTAAAAAAAAAACACTTTGAAATCCATGCATCCGGTGCCCTGTATGGAGATTAGGGGCTGGGCACATTGGGTTTGGGGGGGACGCCACTGTGCCCCTAATGGATGGGCCACCACTGATTTCTACCAACCAACCAGGGAACATGTCTTCACTGCTCTGGTGGAAGGAAAGTGGTGCAATGCAATAGCAATGCATTTTTGTCGTTTATGTATTCACTGTTCCGTTTCCTTATTATTACAGTGAGGTATCATTTTTATCAGGCAGGCAGGGCAGAAAAACTAGAATTTACTCAAACAAATGTTGTGCTTAACACTAAACTCAGAAAAGAACTGTGCAAACCATACACTAGATTTAAAAAAAAAAAAATAACACACCAAAGCATTCTGTTGATCACCTAGTGAGATCTCATTGTGTACTACTTTTGCTCCAGTCCAAAAAGACCCTTAATCAGTCCCTGACGGTGGTCTTGACTTACTTGCAAACTCAAAACATAATAATCATAATAATATTATGCCTAAATCAATAGCTCTCCATAACTTTACTTTATGTACTGTACATAGTACAGTATAGACAGGGAAACCTTTGATCCACACAGGGAGTATACAGATTATGTCATCACCCTTTTCTGTTCTGCAGGTTCAAACCAATTACCACATGCTTTCGGCAAGGCTGGACTTTTGCTTTGACCACAACTTCAAAGGGACAGCCTGTTATCTATAAACTGTATGGTCTCGACATAAAAAGCAGAAGAACCATGAACAATGTTCTTCTCACACCGACACCTGGCAGAGTATTGTAATCATAGGATTCTCCAAGAAAGAGCAACCAATACTTTGCAGTCCCCAAAGGCTTATATTATGTAACCTCTCTTATACAATAATGAAGACTTTGATCATCAAACACAGCAGAAGGTAATGCAGACAGTCCAGCCAAACCAGAAACTATGCCGGAGCTTCCATAAAATCTCAAATATGAATATAAAATATGATCAGGATTCAGTAAGATATTACTGAAATACAAAGTGATGTATTGAATATGGCAAGCTAAGGTAAGCATGTTTGCTAAGTGCCAAGTGATTTATCTATAGTTATATGCAGCAGTTATTAGCATAGTGTACAAGCTCAGAGCGCTATTGCATTGTGATGCCCACTAACCAAAGTAAACGCGCATGGTGGGCAAGCCTACCTTAAAACCGGATTGTGATATACATAAAAGATTAGCAGTTAGTTCAACTCAATACACTAGGATTGTATCTATATTTTTAAAATCTGGTTTGTTCTCAGGGCTAGAAAATAATTGTAAATGTGTTAGAACGGCAGGCGGGGGGGGGGGGGAGTGCCCACCCCTGAACCATACCAGGCCACCCCCCACCCCAAAGCACCTTGTCCATATGTTGATGGGGACAAGGGCCTCTTCCCCACAACCAATGGTGGCTGGTGCTCAATATTATGGGGGGCGGCAAACTAACACCACCAACCCCCCCAGCGGGAGATAGACAGCGGCGATCACTCCAAATCCTCCCCTCACGTGGGAGACGGACAGTGGCGATCCCCCTTTGGTAGATGGACGTGAATGTGCCAATCAGATGCCTTACCTTAGAAGGCAGGGAAGAAGGAAGAGCCAGGGGCCGATCTGACCACTTCTTCTGGTCGGTCTTCCAAGACATTATCTGCAGCACACAGACAGACATTCACCTCCCGACCAAACAGGAAGTGTGTCCTGAGACACGATTGGCCAGGCAGTCATGAGAGGAGGAGAATCAAGAAAACAACAGCGAACATTATTTTACTATTGTCACACAAGTGGGTGAGTTATCCTTTTTTAAAGCCAATTAGAGCCCCAGGCTCCAAATATGGTCTTAAAAAAAACCCATTGAAATCCATGCATCTGGCGCCCTGCATGTAGATTAGGGGCCGGGCGCATGGATTGGAGGGGCGGCGCCTAGGGTGACCAGGTGTCCCGGATTGCCCGGGACAGTCCCGCATTTTGCAGGTCTGTCCCTGGCACATTCATTCCAGGACAATACAGTGTCCTGGAATACAATGACACTGACACAGCCACCCCCTGGGCCAATCTGATGCCCCCAAAAAAGGCCGCCACATTACTGCTTTACTCACTGACAGTACTTGTCCTGGCTGGAAATACCTGGAGGAGCACAATCCCACCCCCTGCTTGTGATTGGAGAAATCATAAATCCTGCCTCTTGTGTCCAATCACTGTGGTGTAATTCATTACAGCACAAGTTGATTTTTGGGAAGGGAGGGTGTCCCTGAATGGTAGTTTGGAAATGTGGTCACCCTAGCGACGCCCCTAAAACCCTGCATGTACAGGCTGCCCACTCTGGGTGGTGGTTGTGGGGGTCTGAATGCAGGGGGTTTAATGTAATTTGCCCCTCCACATGTGAATGATTATGGGGTACATTGTACATTTACCAAAAAAGTAAAAAAAAAAACACACAGTTTTTGACAATTCCTTTATTAAAAATAAAAAAGCAATGTCTCCCAGCTACCACCGTCTGCCTGCTCTGCCTTCTGACAATTCTTAAATAGGTAAGGGGAGGAGCCACCTAGCGATGTCATCTGGTGGCACCTCTCCCATGTGACATCACCGACCCTTGAATGCTGGGTTGGTGCTGTCAAAAGGGGGTGATGCCACCAGCTGATGTTGCCAGGTGGCCCCACCCCTATTTAAAGCGGGAGTTCACCCATTTAAAAAAAAAAAAAAAATCTCCCCTTAGCTTCCTGCTCGTTCGGTCTAGGGGAATCGGCTATTTATATTAAAATATGTGCAGTACTTACCCGTTTTCGAGCTGCATCTTCTTCCGTCGCTTCCGGGTATGGGTCTTCGGGAGCGGGCGTTCCTTCTTGATTGACATTCTTCCGAGAGGCTTCCGACGGTCGCATCCATCGCGTCACTCGTAGCCGAAAGAAGCCGAACGTCGGTGCGGCTCTATACTGCGCCTGCGCACCGACGTTCGGCTTCTTTCGGAAAATCGTGACGCGATGGATGCGACCGTCGGAAGCCTCTCGGAAACCTGTCAATCAAGAAGGAACGCCCATTCCCGAAGCCCATACCCGGAAGCGACGGAGAGGATGCGTCTCGTAAACGGGTAAGTACTGCACATATTTTAAAATAAATATCCGATTCCCCTAGTAATAACGAGCAGGAATCTAAGGGGGAAAAGTGCCCTCTAAGGGTGAACCCCCGCTTTAAGGTCGAGTTCAACAAATGGGGATTCTGACGTAAAGGTCCATGCTCAGGTACTTCCTGTTATGGGGTGGCAACTCTCTACTAGCTGTGTTCTCACATTATCACCCTGTCACATGGGACCCCTGATGTAGATTACAAGCAACCGTGCCGACATGGATTGCACAGACATATGTAGGCGGGAAAAGAGAACAAGCAACCTCCTGCGTCCAAGACAGATAAACCTTGGATCTTGAACAACTCGAATCAGGCAGTTCCCTAAGGACTGGGGAAGCCCAAAAGGAACACTGAAAGAACAAAAACAGAGGTCGCACCAGCCTTGCACATTACCTTTATAAATCCTTTTACTAAAGAAATAAAACAGATGTATACTCATAAACAGCATCTGAGGAAGAGAAGACATCCCCTCAAAAGGCATCAGCCATTCTAAGGCGGGTCTTCCCTATGCTTGGATTTATGCAGTGGACCAGGTGATGTGGGACACTGTGGATATTGATGAGCTTGATATCATATGCTGTTTGTGAGTATATATCTGTTTTATTTCTTCAATAAAAGGATTAGAAAAGGTAATGTGCATGGCTGGTGTGCTCTCTGTTTTTCCCATATGTAGTCTAGGCCCAAGGTACCCAGTCAGGAAGAGACCACATGCAGTCCTTGATTGTTGTAATTATCTTGTATATTGTAAATGGCATAGTGGTAATGAATAATGAATAACGAATAATGACAGATCTTCTAGCTACAAAGACAAGCCAGTAAAACAGTTGGGGCCAGATTCACATATACTTGCGGCGGCGTAACGTATCGTCTATACGTTACACCGCCGTAAGTTTCCAGCGCAAGTGCCTGATTCACCAAGCACTTGCGTGTAAACTTACGGCGGTGTAACGTAAAGGCGTCCGGCGCAAGCCCGCCTAATTCAAATGGGGCGTGTACCATTTAAATTAGGCGCGCTCCCGCGCCAGACGTACTGCGCATACTCCGTTTTGAAATTCCCACCATGGTTTGCGCGAAGTGACGTCATTTTTTTGAACGACGATGTGCGTAACGTACTTTCGTATTCCCGGACGTCTTACGCAAATTAAAAAAAAAATTAAATTCGACCCGGGAACGACGGTCATACTTTAACATGGCTCCTTACTTTAACAAGAGCCCCTTGGGAGAGGGGAAACAATTAGTTTCCCATCAATATGGGAATGAGATAGAATATAGGTCGGATTAAAGTTTAACCACTTCACCCCCGGACCATATTGCTGCCCAAAGACCAGAGTACTTTTTGCGATTCGGGACTGCTTCGCTTTAACAGACAATTGCGCGGTCGTGCGACGTAGCTCCCAAACAAAATTGGCGTCCTTTTTTTCCCACAAATAGAGCTTTATTTTGGTGGTATTTGATCACCTCTGCGGTTTTTATTTTTTGCGCTATAAACAAAAATAGAGCGACAATTTTGAAAAAAAATAATATTTTTTACTTTTTGCCATAATAAATATCCCCCAAAAATATATAAAAAAACATTTTTTTCCTTAGTTTAGGCCGATACGTATTCTTCTACATATTTTTCGTAAAAAAAAATCGCAATAAGCGTTTATGATTGGTTTGCGCAAAAGTTATAGCGTTTACAAAATAGGGGGTATTTTTATGTCATTTTTATTAATATTTTTTTTTTACTAGTAATGGCGGCGATCAGCGATTTTTTTCGGTATTGCGACATTATGGCGGACACTTCGGACACTTTTGACACATTTTTGGGACCATTGGCATTTTTATAGCGATCCGTGCAATAAAAATGCATTGGATTACTATAAAAATGCCACTGGCAGTGAAGTGGTTAACACTAGGGGGCGGGGAAGGGGTTAAGTATGCCTGGGTGTGTTCTTACTGTGGGGGGGGTGGCCTCACTAGGGGAAACACTGATCCTCTGTTCATACATTGTATGAACAGAAAATCAGCGTTTCCCCTGCTGACAGGACCGGGAGCTGTGTGTTTACACACACAGCTCCCGGTCCCCGCTCTGTAACGAGCGATCGCGTGTGCCCGGCGGCGATCGCGCCCGCCGGGCACACGCACGGGAGTCGGGCGCGCGCCCCTAGTGGCGGCTGAAAGAGCCGACGTAGAATGACGTGCTCTCGCCCAGGAGAGCCAGCTTGCCGACGTAGAACGGCGGTGCGCGGTCGGCAAGCAGTTAAAGAAAAAAAAAAAAAAAGGATTTTCTGGAAAGTAGTAGTGATTGGTTACTCACATAAAGCCCTTTGTCAGTTGAAAGTTGGAGAGCCTATATATAGGAGTGGACACCTGAAAACAGTAGCAGAGCGGCGGTGACATCTATCAAGACACGCCCTCCCTCCCTCCCTTTGTCGTAGCTCTATGTGTGTGGTTGGTTAAGTCCCTTCTTATGAGGGGGATATTTCTTGTAAAAGTATATGTTTTTTTTAGTTCGAGCTTTCAGGGCTGAACTAATTTAAAGAGATTAATATGTTAAAGGTATTGTAAGTAAAATTTTGGTTATAATATATATTATTATAATATACCAACAATATAAGAGCTACGGCCAATTTATACCAACAAATAAAATATTTTATTAAATATATAAGCTGGTCTCATAGTAATTTATTATAGATAGATCAAATATTTCTATATTCATTCCCACTATTATTCCAAATACAGGAATGTTTGTCTAGGCAGACAATTCCCCTGATTTGAAACTACTCACCAAGAACCCCACCCTATGTTATACACTTTCCCTTACCAGCAGGGTCTCTCTCCCTGACGTACCCCTTTCTCAAGGAGTGCCCAAATTACCTAGGCACCGTATTATATAAAGTCCCACACCAAGGTGGCCACTTGAAATTTCGAGAGAATACACATTCCAATCAGATAACTGACCTCTATGAGAACCTGACGGAGTCCATGAGGAGATATTTCTCCTAACAGAGGCCACTCCAGCTGTAAAATTGGCTCAGTGTCACCTACAGGATAACGTAGAACCTTTCTACACCATTGTCACTATCAGGAAGCCGATCCAGAGCAGACAACACTGGAGCAAGGGCATGTAGAAGGAAGTGGCTGAAAGAGGCAGAACCAAGCAGCAAAAAATTGATAAAATAGTATTTTGGAAAAGGCAAACTTATGGCAATAGTAGGCATAGGGGTTGATTTACTAAAACCGGAGCGTGCAAAATCTGGTGCAATTGTGCGTGGTAGCCAATCAGCTTCTAACTTCAGCTTGCTCAATTAAGCTTTGGCAATAAAACCTGGAATCTGATTGGTTGCTATACAGTGCGGCACCAAATTCTGCACTCCCCAGTTTTAGAAAATGAACTGTCCTCCAGTTAAGGTTTAGATCTACTTTAAAATCAGTTTTTCTTTTTAGTGAGAAGCAAATTAAACCCTGTTGTGGAACTCAGTTCATATCTATTTCCTCCAATTGTTTGCCGCTTATACACAAGCTGGCTGATATTTACTACTCCGGCGTGGCTTAGTTCCATGTCCTAAGTTGGTTTTGGCCACACGCAGTAGCAATGTGTGTTATTTTAACATATTGAGTTACTCAGACATTATTTTTAATCAGTCCAGGCACTTCTAGTATAAACAATGATATTTAGAAACAGCAGTCTTTGCTATATTTTATCTGCCTTACTGTATTTGTGTCTTTGGATGTTAAAATGTGTGTGGCACATTAAAATTCCATGTGAAATCAGAGCTGTATTTAGAGGTCATGCTCTATGAACATGTGAATAACGGTGGCCTTTTGTACAGACTCCATTCTTTTTGTTCTGAGTTTGTTACATGCACGTTGTTATTGTTTAAACTACTACTGGCAGTAGGGCTCCCCTTTTATACACAGAGCTGCCAATGAACTTTAAAGCCCAATAATCAAGACTCTAAAATGAAAAAAAATTTATGAAAAGTTCTTACTAGAGCTACAGGGAGTCTTGATGTTTTTTTCAGCAGCCAGAACACCCCCTTTACCTTCAGTTTAGGCAAACATACCAATACAGAACGGCTAATTAAAGATCATAGTTAACACAGTTTTTTAATACTGAGCTTAGCCTGCACCCTTTAATTCTGCTGGCCTAAGCACTGAGCACTGCCACACAACCAGAAAGAACAAAGCAAGAAAGCTTGTAGATGCGCCATAGAGCCACCCCACTGCAATGTTAAGGGCTGATAGTAAAGCTGGGTATACACATACCCAGCGGGTTGCCAGTCCATAAGGGGGGCAGGGGTGCCACCCTTCTAATCTCTATCCGCCAGACCCTAATCTCCATGTGGGGCACTGGATGCATAGAGTTCTGCAGGTTTTTTTTTCCTTTGTAAAGCACATGTTTAGAGTCGGAGGGTCTAATTGGCTTCGAAAAGGTTGGGCTCGGGCACAGAGCACTGCGCCCTGAGCCCACCTACTTGTGACAATAGAAAATCAACATCTGCTATTGTCTTCCTGTTTCTCCTCCCGGCCAATCAGGACAGCAAGCAGGTCCTGAGACTGGATTGGCCAGGAGGGGGAGCGACAGGATTGGCCGGGAGGAGAAGCCGCCAAAGTAAGATCCCTCCTCCATCACACACACATTGGTCCTTCTCCAGTAAGATCCCTCCTCCATCATACGCACATTGTTCCTTCCCCAGTAAGATTCCTCTTCCATCAAACACACATTGGTCCTTCCCCAGTAAGATCCCTCCCCCATCACACACACATTGGTCCTTTCACAGTAAGATCCCTCCTCCATCACACACACATTGCTCCTTCCCCAGTAAGATCCCTCCTCCATCAAACACACATTGGTCCTTCCCCAGTAAGATCCCTCCCCCATCACACACACATTGGTCCTTTCACAGTAAGATCCCTCCTCCATCACACACACACATTGATCCTTCCCCAGTAAGATCCTTCCTCCATCACACACACACATTGATCCTTCCCCAGTAAGATCCCTCCTCCATCACACACACATTGATCCTTCCATAGTAAGATCCTTCCTCCATCACATACACACATTGATCCTTCCACAGTAAGATCCTTCCTCCATCACATACACACATTGATCCTTCCTCAGTAAGATCCTTCCTCCATCACATACACATTGGTCCTTCCCCAGTAAGATCCTTCCTCCATCACATACACATTGGTCCTTCCTCAGTAAGATCCTTCCTCCATCACATACACACATTGATCCTTCCTCAGTAAGATCCTTCCTCCATCACATACACATTGGTCCTTCCCCAGTAAGATCCTTCCTCCATCACATACACACATTGATCCTTCCTCAGTAAGATCCTTCCTCCATCACATACACACATTGATCCTTCCTCAGTAAGATCCTTCCTCCATCACATACACATTGGTCCTTCCCCAGTAAGATCCCACCTCATACACACACATTAGTCTTTTTCCTGTATCCCTACACCAGCACAGGCTCACCAATTTGCCATCCAGAGACTCAACAACCTTCATTCACACACTCCCAATACAATAATTGCATTTTGAACAATGTCCATGTCCTTCCCATAGATACTGGTCACTGAGCCCAGACACAGGTCCAGCACCTAGAATGAAGCACACTTCAGCAGAAGAAAAGTTGTCCTGTGTGTATGTGCATGTGTGTGTGCGCGCCTATGTGCAGAACTCCAGACAGAAATGACAAGATTAAAACGAATAGCCCATTAAAAGATAAAATAACAAAACCAATTTTTGAAATCTTGCTAAAATATTCACCTTCAGCCCCCCCAGTACTTTTTTTCTAACTAGGCTTCCTAATGGTCAGCATAATTCAGCCCACTTCCTCTGAGCCCAAGTTGTCCTGCGTTCATCTCTCTGTCATTCTGCTTTCTCTTCCTATCAGCATATGTCCTATCAGCAGATGATTGACCCGGATTCACAGAGAGTTGGGTGCACATTAAGCCGTCGTAACGCAAACGCCGTACGCCACGCCGACGCAGCGCAGAGAGACAAGCATGCAATTCAGAAAGCCAGTGCTCCCAACGCTGCGTCGGGGTGGCGTAGGTTTCAAAGGCGCAGGCCGGCGTAGGTGGAAGTGGGCTTGACCCATGCAAACCCATGCAAAGTAGGTGTGACCCCATGCAAATGATTGTCCGAGCGCCAGACAAGTACGTTTACCGAACTGCGCATGCGCCGTGACGTGGACGCATCCCCGTGCGCATGCTCACAACCACGCTGGAGCAACTGCCTAAGATACGCCGGAGCAATGCGTACACCATGAACGTAACCTACGCCCAGCCAGACGTAAAATATGCCAGCTTGGCCGGCTTGTGTTCCCTGGTGCAGACCTTTGCATGTCTGCTGCTGGGTTACACCTCCTTTATGGGGCTTAACTTTACGCCAGACGTACAACTTCCGCGCACCACTCGTAGCCTGCATTGGGCTGACGCTGGTTCGTGAATCACCGTATTTCCCTTATTTACATATTTGAATGACTAATCAATGGGAGCGGCACCATGCTCCCAGCCTAAATGTGCGCCCACTCTACGCCGGCGTAAGCAAGATACGTCGGCGGGGTGTAGCCTGGTTTTAGGCGCATCTCTGTTTGTGGGTCTTGCGCACAGATACGACGGCGCACATTTGCACTTACGTCGGCGTAACTTGTTATACGTCGGCATAAGTGCTTTGTGAATCCCAGCCATTGACTCCTCTTTCTCTCACACTCCAGCCCTGCTGTACAGGGACTACAAAAAGGTAAAACCAGCTGAAGATTCAGGTACTTACCCTGCTCGCATTTAAAAATACATTTAATGATGTATTAATGATTGCAGAACTGTATTCATTTGTGTCTTCATTAATTTATGTCTGTTTAAAGTACAGCTTTAAATTCTCCCACAATGATGTTATGTTTCTGTAGAATCTACAGACAGTTCTCAAGAATTACTGAGTTATACAAGGAAAAGGGTATGGTTCGGTTTTGGAATTCACCTTGTTTTTTGGCTAGCCTTTCTATAGTGACCTCACCAAGCAAATGGCCTCACCTCATTTCTGCTTTCATTCTTTCATTCTTACTGTGCACAAATAATTGTGCATATAAAATCACTGGGGAATTTTATATCAACAGCCATCTATTAATTCCATAAAGATTATTGGGACAGTAGAGTAAAAAGGACAGACCACAGTTCCAAGCCTATTCTAGGGGATTACCAGCTATTCACAGGCTAACAGGAAAATGAAGCCATTCCACGTGCTCTGGGTCTGTCCCTGAAAACCTACCATTTCCAATGGAATGAAGTAAACCAGATGATGACTACAGGTGAAACTCGAAAAATTTGAATATTGTGCAAAAGTTCATTTATTTCACTATAGCAACTTAAAAGGTGAAACTAATATATGAGATAGACTCATTACATGCAAAGCAAGATAAATAAAGCCGTGATTTGTCTTAGAAAATTTGAATATTGTGAAAAGGTGCAATATTCTAGGCTCATAGTGTCCCACTCTATTCAGCTAATTAAGCCATAACACCTACAAAGGGCTCCTGAGCCTTTAAATGGTCTCTCAGTCTGGTTCAGTAGGAATCACAATCATGGGAAAGACTGCTGACCTGACAGTTGTGCAGAAAACCATCATTGACACCCTCCATAAGGAGGGAACACCTCAAAAGGTAATTGCAAAAGAAGTTGGATGTTCCCGAAGTGCTGTATCAAAGCATATTAATAGAAAGTTATGTGGGATGGAAAGGTGTGTAATAAAAAGGTGCACAAGCAGCAGGGATGACCGCAGCCTAGAGAGGATTGTCACGAAAAAGGCATTGAAAAGAGTTGGGGACTTTCGAAAGGATTAGACCAAGACTGGAGTCAATTTCACCTTTTAAAGGTTCACCTTTTAAGTTGCTTTAGTGAAATAAATGAACTTTTGCATGCTATCCAAATTTTTCGAGTTTCACCTGTATAAGAAGTCAACTTAAGCAGTTACCATAAAGTGAATATTTTCCCATATACAATAAAGTAGCTTGTTCCTTTTAATGGTGACCCACCAGCTGCTGATACTTATGTTATCTTTGCTTTCTCACCACTCTATTCATGTTTCATACCTGTCAGAGGAGCCTTATATGATGAGGACTCTTAGGCCTTGTACACACGATCAGTCCAAACTGATGAAAACGGACTGATGGTCTGATGGTCTGATGGACTGATGGTCTGATGGTCTGATGTGCGTACACACCATCGGTTCAAAAACCGATCTAGTCCAACGCGGTGACGTAAAACACAACGACGTGCTGAAAAAAACGAAGTTCAATGCTTCCAAGCATGTGTCGACTTGATTCTGAGCATGCGCAGGTTTTGAACCAATGCTTTTGCGTACTAACCATCGGTTTTGACCGATCGGTCAGGCGTCCATGAGTCCGATTTTAAAGCAAGTTCTAAAACTTTGGTCTGAAGGACCAAAGTCTGATGGGGCATACACACGGTAGGTTTGGACTGATGAAACTGAACTTCAGTCCGTTTCCATCAGTTTGGACTGATCGTGTGTACAAGGCCTAACTGGTCCAGTCCAAACACCTTTGGGTTGTAAAACAGGTATTGTAGGGATGAAGAAGTGACATGATTGCCTGCAATATGTTTTTAGTAACACTGGAGTATTGGCAGTGATGTCGTCTGGACAGTTCATGACATAAGGTGAGTGCATGACACAGACAAAATCAATGATATAATGCAGTTCAAAGAACAAGCCAGGGTCAGCAATGGTCAGACATAGAGGTGCCAAGCTTGTAAGCAGAGTCAGGAAAAGGTCATGTCAGGAACGTGTGGGCAGTCAAGAACAGCAGGCGAGAACTGTAGTTGGAAAACAATCTGATGTCAGTAATAGGACCAAGTGAGCAGAGAAAAAGAAACCACAGATAAGCTGAGAAGAAAGCCAGGTTGGTAATAGAGGTCTGGCAGAGATTCAGGTTACAGGTGCTGAGTTACAGGCAAACTGCGAATGACCATTCAGCACTGATCCTTGCCAAGACTTACTTCTCCCTAAATAGGTGCGCTGTCACTTTAAGGTGGGTGCTATTCAATACTAAAAATTAATGCATATGAGGACGGTTAAGAAAATAAAAACAATCAAAGATCAATAAAAAAATCCATATATGTGAAAGAGAGTCACAAAGTTGACAATAATGAACTGTGAATCAATCTGAATAATTAGTGCTCTCCAAATGAATGACACCAGTGCTTGCACGCTCCTTACCAGATGGAGAGATCTCAATAAACAGAGGTCAATCCAGTTTTGCTGTGATACAGCCACAATATCCCCAGCCGCAAATCAGGTTTGATATGGCTCCAGACAGATGGAAAGACTGCAACTTATAGAGATCAAATGTACCTGGTGGTGACTTAGGCACAATTGGGTAGATTCAGGTAGGGGCGCGCAAAACTAGGTCGGCGTAGCCTAGCGTGTTTACACTACGCCGCCTTAAGTAAGAGAGGCAAGTACATGATTCTCAAGCCACTTACCTCCTTACTTAGGGCGGCGTAGTGTAAATGCGGCGGGCGTAAGGGCGCCTAATGCAAATGGGTTGGAGGGGGGCGTGTTGTATGGTAATGAGGCTTGACCTCACGTTTTTGACGTTTTTTGTTACTGCGCATGCGCCAGGCGCCCACATTTCCCAGTGCGCATTGCGGCTATTGATTTCGACGTGGACGTAAACAACGTAAATCCCGATTCGCGGACGACTTATGCAAACAACGTAAAAAATTCGAACCTCGCGGCGGGAACGGCGGCCATACTTTAACATTGTTATTCCACCTCATAGGTGGAATAACTTTAGGCCGCCTAAGGCCTTACGGAAACGACGTAAAGCGACTGCGGCGGCCGGGCGTACATTCGGGAATCGACGTAGAAACTCATTTACATATTCTACGCCGGCCGCAAATGGAAGCACCACCTTGCGGCCATCCGAAAAATTGCAATCTAAGATAGGACGGCGCAAGCCGTCCTATCTTAGATATGTTTAAGCGTATCTCTGTTTGAGAATACGCTTAAACATACGGCGGCGTAGATTCTGAGTTAGGTCGGCTTATCTACTGATAAGCCGGCCTAACTCTTTGTGAATCTACCTAATAATCTCCAACCGCTACTTATGTCTGCTATGGCTCTATTCATATTCTATATGAGGTAAAGACAAAAAAAAAGGGCAAACTCATAGTGCAGCAAATTTTTAACTCATAAAAAGGCATTGCAGTAATCCACACATATTAGGAACGTGGAAAAATTGCAATATGCAGGAACCAAAATGACATCACAAGCCTAGACTCCGCCCAACGCGTTTCCACCACACAGTCATCATCAGGGCAAAAAAAAATTATTTTTTTTTGGATGGAGTGGAGAGACAATCGAACACGTGGAGTTTTTTTTTGTGCTGTCCGTGCCCCCATTAAAGAGATTCATACTCAAATGTGAAAGAAAACCCTACATTTTGAGTTGTCACAGAATAGGAATACAGGTGAAATCTTCCAATAGGGACACTTGGTGATAACCAGAGATTCCCACACTTTGGAGAGATTTCCTCTTCTTTGTGGGACAGAATGTAAAGGGAAATCTCCACAATGAGACAGATGTAAGACAAAAATGGAAGGGGGGGCGGGGGGTTATAACCCTCACATTTATCCAAAATGAATGGTGTTGCTTTTAGTTTTACATTAACCACTTAAGACCCGGACCTTTAGGCAGCTAAAGGACCCGGACAGTTTTTGCGATTCGGCACTGCGTCACTTTAACTGACAATTACACGGTCGTGCGACGTGGCTCCCAAAAAAAATTGGCGTCCTTTTTTTCCCACAAATAGAGCTTTCTTTTGGTGGTATTTGATCACCTCTGCGGTTTTTATTTTTTGCGCTATAAACAAAAATAGAGTGACAATTTTAAAAAAAAATGCAATATCTTTTACTTTTTGCTATAATAAATATCCCCCAAAAATATATACATTTTTTATTTATTTTTTCCTCGGTTTAGGCCGATACGTATTCTTCTACCTATTTTTGGTAAAAAAATGGCAATAAGCGTTTATCGGTTGGTTTGCGCAAAATGTATAGCATTTACAAAATATGGGATAGTTGTATTGCATTTTTATTAATTTTTTTTTTTTTACTACTAATTGGGTGGCGATCAGGGATTTTTTTTGTGCGATTTTTTTCGTGACTGCGACATTAGGGCGGACACTTCGGCCAATTTTGACACATTTTTGGGACCATTGTCATTTTCACAGCAAAAAATGCATTTAAAATGCATTGTTTACTGTGAAAATGACAATTGCAGTCTGGGAGTTAACCACAAGGGGGCGCTGAAGGGGTTATGTATGACCTCGTCTGTGTTTCTAACTGTAGGGGGGTGTGGCTGTAGGTGTGACGTCATCGATTGTGTTTCCCTATAAAGGGGAACACACGATCGATCACGGCGCCACAGTGAAGAACGGGGAAGCTGTGTTTACACACAGCTCTCCCCGTTCTTCAGCTCCGGGGACCGATCGTGGGACTCCAGCGGCGGCGCACGTGCGACCCCACGGCTGGGCTTAAAGTAGGGTGACCAGACATCCCCAGTTTCAGGGGACAGTCCCCTGATTGAGGATACTGTCTCCGGACCAAGTCTGTCCCTGGTTTTGTCCCCAGATTGGATTTAATAGGGGGCAGGGGCAATTTCAAAGACAATCAGTGCAGAATTAAAATAAAAAAATTAGAATTATACACCCCCGCTCTGCCGTGCCTACTAGCATAGGGGGGGTGTATTTCACCCATTTTCTGTGCCCCTTTCTGATGATCATGTGCTGGTCGGAGCGGAGGAAATATTTCTTCAGTTTCGGGCACATGCCCATTCAGCTCCGCTCGCATGTTCTTCTGCCTTGGCTCAAATCCTGGCCAGCCACCTGCCTATCTCCTTGCCTTCCCTGGCGGAGGGATCTTCCTCCGCTCCCCATCCAGTAGTAGCCGGGGCCCGAAGAGTAAGACTTGAGAGGCTGTGAGGCGGGCAGCGACGGGCAGAGAGTCGCTGTTTGTTGTCATTACTAGTAAGGAAAAAATATGTCCCCGGATTTAATTTTAAAAATCTGGTCACCTTAGCTTAAAGGGTAACGTACAGGTACATTGATGTGCCCAGCCGTGCCATTCTGCCGACGTATATCGGCGTGAAGGGGTTCTTAAGTGGTAAAGTGGTAAAAGCAGAAGTTTTTTTATCTTAATGCATTCTATGCATTAAGATATTAAAAAAAAACTTCTGTGTACAGTTCCCCACCTCAGCTCCCTAATACTTACCTGAGCCCCATCCCGATCCAGCAATGTTGCATGAGAGCCTTGGCTGTCCAGGACACTCCCTTCTCCCTCACTGCTGAGACAGCAGCAGGCGCCTTTGGCTCCCGCTGTTGTCAATCAATGTCAGTGCGCCAATGAGGAAAGAAAGAGGGGTCAAGCCGCAGCTTTGGGTCTGAATGGATACACAGAGCAAAGCTGCTTGCTGTGGGGGCGCTTGGCAGGAGGGAGAGGCCAGGAGCGCCGACGAGGGACTCGAGAAGAGGAGGATATGGGCTGCTCTGTGCAATAAAAAATTCCAACAGAGCAGGTACGTATGACAATTTAAACAAAAAAAACAAAAGACTTTGATATCACTTTAAATTGCTTTCTTGGCACCACTGTTAGCAGCAAGCAAGTCACCCAAAGGTAACAGGTATTTTTCTTCACTTGCATCAGTCAAACATCACAGTAGGGGGAACAAAGGGAAAGCATGCGCTATTGATGGGGCCCCATTTAAGTGAAGCTGTATGGGCAAAGCGCAGGTTCACTTTATGGCAGGTGCTCAGGACAGTCACCTGTAAATAAAATTAGGTCTCATATTTGGCTTTTCTCTTATAAATTGTCAAATCGGGAGGAGACAGCAAATGACATGGACAGCTCTGCCTATTCCTATTATTAAGTGGCCACATCAAATAAAAATAAAAATGTTTCTAATTGTTTATGAACACAAATAGAAGGTAACCTTCAGTTTCCCCTAAATCATGGGCGGTTAAAGGTCTCCACAGCCCCGCACACATCATTTTCTTTTCCTTTAGAAAACATAACCTGGAATGATTTCCAAATCAACCACACCACCTCTGCTAATCGTATCTCCTGTCCCCCTGAGGTAAACACGATCATTAAGGAAATATGTTTCAAACAGGCTTTTATGGATAATTATTTTTACATTAGTTGTACTGCCAAAGCATGCTGTGATCTATTAAATGGCACAACATAATAGAAATGAGCGTATTAATGATATGCTGCCACTGGTGGGTACTTGTGCCCCAAGGGCACGATTAGTCTTTTATCAACACTCTTCTATTCATTTATCTGCTTCTCGCAGGACTTTCATTATCATAAGTATTGTACAATTTGTATGTCACTTTACAGATTGTGTATCATGATAAAAATATCTGAAAAGTCTTGTCTGACTTTCTAGGACACAGCAACCAATATAAAGGGAAATCGGTGCTGTCATTGGCTTATTTTTTTAAAGAAGGATTTCTAGTCGTGTCAATTAGTGTTGCTCACGAATATTCGCATTTCGAATATTCGTTACGAATATGGCATATTCGAATATTCCCGAATAACTCGAATTTCGCGGCCAAAATTCGCTATTCCGAATATTCGTATTTTTTCAAATTAATTTTTAAAACAGATCACATCCTATCGACGTCTAAAAGCATTGCTGGTATGATTAGAGACCCTGGGCCGAGTAGCTAAGCTGAGGCGATCCTTTTATGGTGCCGAATATTCGCAATCGCGAATATTCGATTTCCGAATATTCGCGAATACTTTCTCCGCCCTTCTTTTGCATCAGAGCCAATCAGAGTTCTCCTACCACAGTTGTCAAAATCTCGCCATCAATTTCGCATTCGCATTAGCGAAATTTCGATAAAATATCACCAATATTCGATTTCCGAATATTCGCGAATACTTTCTCCGCCCTTCTTTTGCATCAGAGCCAATCAGAGTTGTCAAAATCTCGCAATCAATTTTGCATTCGCATTAGCGAAATTTCGATAAAATATCACCAATATTCGATTTCCGAATATTCGCGAATACTTTCTCCGCCCTTCTCTTGCATCAGAGCCAATCAGAGTTCTCCTACCACAGTTGTCCAAATCTCGCCATCAATTTCGCATTCGCATTAGCGAAATTTCGATAAAATATCACCAATATTCGATTTCCGAATATTTGCGAATACTTTCTCCGCCCTTCTTTTGCATCAGAGCCAATCAGAGTTCTCCTACCACAGTTGTCAAAATTTCGCAATCAATTTCGCATTCGCATTAGCAAAATTTCGCACATTTTTTTTTTATATAAAATATCACGAATATTCGATTTTAGCGAATATTTCACGAATATTCGTCTATATATTCGTGATATATCGCAAAATCGAATATGGCGTATTCCGCTCAACACTAGTGTCAATCTCATTCTTACTTCACTACTGAGTGAGTAAGGGCTCTTTCACAAGGAGCAGATCAGTAATGATCCGCCCCGTGCACCTCCGCTTGCTCAGCGGGGATCGCTCCGTTGATCCCCGCTGAGCCGGCGGATGACAGGGCGGTTCCCCGCGCACTGTGCAGGGACCGCCCTGTCTTTTCTCCACTCCCCCCTATGGGGGATCGGATGAACACGGACCGTATGTCCGTGTTCACCCGATCCGATCCGCCAGACGGAAGGTAGGTTTTTCCTCCGTCACACTTTGGCGGATCGGAGCGGGTCGGATGTCAGCGGGCATGTCACCGCTGACATCCGCAGCTCCATAGAGGAGCACGGAGCGCCCGTACAGGTCCGCCAAAAAAACTGACAGACGGACCTGTATGGGCGCTCCGTGTGAAAGAGCCCTAAGTCTCTCATCCGAAACAGTTATACAGGTCAGGAATTGCAAATTTAACAGTTGAATAATATTTGCAATAGTGTCCATGGGACGAGGATGTCCGTGAAAGGCGGAAGTTCGGAACACTGAACACTGACTCACTGCTGGGAAACTGAGTGTTCTCCTATCACGGACTAGGATGAGGAGGAGGCGCGGCTTTTTTACACTGGTTGGCCGCCGTCTGAGCATGACACGGGCTGATCGGATATGCAGATGGACACAGACTCGCGTATAAGCTGAGGGGGCATTTTCAGCACAAAAAAAATGTGCTAAAAAACTCGGCTTATACTCGAGTATATACGGTAAATGCGGTAAATACTGCTGGCCGGCATATGACGTCCTGGGTTTTAAGTTACAAAAGTATAACATTTTTACCCGCTTAAGGACCACCGCACGACTATTTACGTTGACAGAATGGCACAGACAGTCATATGGGCGTACAGGTACATCCCCTTTAAGATGCTGCCGTGTGGTCGCGCAGCGGTGACGCGCTTGTGAGCCCGACCGTGGGTCCCGCAGACTTGATCGCTGCGGGGATACCCGCGATCGTCTTACGGAGAGATAGAGTGGGGAGATGCTAATATAAACAAGCATCTCCCCACTCTGCCTAGTGACAATGACAATGACACTGATCTCCGCTCCGTGTAATCGGAGCGGAGATCAGTGTCATGTCACACACAGCCCATCCCCCCTACAGTAAGAATCACTCACCAGGTCACACCCCTTCAGCGCCACCTAGTGGTCAACCCCTTCACTGCCAGTGTAATTTTCACAGTAATCAGTGCATATTTATAGCACTGATCGCTGTAAAAATGACAATGGTCCCAAAAAAGTGTCTGATATGTCTGCCATAATGTCGCAGTCACAATAAAAAACCCTGATCGCCACCATTACTAGTAAAAAAAATGCCATAAATCTAATCCTCTATTTTGTAGACGCTATAACTTTTGCGTAAACCAATCAATAAACGCTTAATGCGATTTTTTTTTTAACCAAAAATATGTAGAATACGTATCGGCTTAAAATGAGGGAAACATTTTTTTTTTTTATATATATTTTTGGGGGATATTTATTATAGCAAAAAGTAAAAAATATTGCTTTTTTTTTCAAAATCGACATTCTATTTTTGTTTATAGCTCAAAAAAAAATATGCAGAGGTGATCAAATACCACCAAAAGAAAGCTCTATTTGTGGGGAAAAAAGGACGTCAATTTTGTTTGGGAGCCACGCCGCACGATCGCGCAATTGTCTTTCAAAGAGTGACAGTGCTGAAAGCTTAAAATTGGCCTGGGCAGGAAGGGGGTTTAAGTGTCCAGTAAGCAAGTGGTTAAGATGCCGCCGCGTGGCTGCACGCTCATGAGCTCCGTGAGCCTGACCGTGGGTCCCGCGGACTCGATCATCTGACGGAGAGATAGAGTGGGGAGATGCTAATATAAACAAGCATCTCCCCACTCTGCCTAGTGACAATGACACTGATCTCCGCTCCGTGTAATCGGAGTGGAGATCAGTGTCATGTCACACACAGCCCATCACCCTACAGTAAGAATCACACACCAGGTCACACTTAACCCCTTCAGCGCCACCTAGTGGTTATCCCCTTTACTGCCAGTGTCATTTTCACAGTAATCAGTGCATATTTATAGCACTGATCGCCGTAAAAATGACAATGGTCCCAAAAATTTGTAAATTTTTTATTTTTTTTTCCAGAGAACATATTTCTACTTTAAATCTTTAAATATTTCCTATAACACCTAATGAGAGGCACTAGTAGGCCTTGAAAAAGGAAGTGTAAACTTTTCCTTTGATCTTTATACCAGAAAAATACAAAGATAGTATATGAGGAGGATTGAAATAAGAAAAAGAACAAGTCACTAAATGGTTAAATATATGTGGTCATGTCAGTTAATTGTGAAATCAGAAAAGTTGCAGATGTCAGCTCCATACATGACCACTCCTTGTACTGGGAAAGCTATAATCAGAAGTGACCATCGTGTTCATTCTACCGAAATTCAATTTCTTTGTGTTTAGTCATTCAGACTCCAGATAGCTGTAAAATGGTTCATGCAAAGAACACCCTCATGGTTATAATTAACTTTTGAATGTCAGTCTTCTTTACTGAAGAAAGATTATTAGGGGTTTTCTCACTTATTGTCAAGTGTATGTCCCTCCAGCAAACTTGTAGCATTGCCCCTAAAGAGTTGCTGTTGTTCAGGACCCCTGTTCCCAGACTGACATACCAAGGGTGGAAAAAAATATGTTTTTTTTTTTTGGGGGGGGGGGGGGGGGACAAAATTAGACATATTGGGTGCAGATGGAGGTCTGGTGACATTATACTGCTGTGGTGGTGATCAGAGGCAATGGCTGGGGGCACTGACATACAGTGATATCAGAGCAGCCAACCATCGCTGGACCGGAGAGGAGATCACCCTTTGCTGGATACAGACAACGTTGGAGCAGGGAGTAGATTACCACCGCTGGATTTTTTCTTTTTTTTTATTAATAAAATACTTTTTTCTACGGTGTGTGTGTGTTTTTTACAACTATTTACACTTCCTTTGTGAAATGGTAGGGGTACAATGTACCCCATTACCAATTCACATAGGGGAGGGGGGCAGGATCTGGGGGTCCCCTTTGTTAAAGGGGTCTTCCAGAGTCTGATAAGCCCCCCACCTGCATACCCCCACAACCACCGGGCAAGGGTTGTGGGGATGAGGCCCTTGTCCCCATCAACATGGGGACAACATGGTACAGTTCAGGAGAGGGGGGGGCTCACTCTGTCCCCCCTCTTTTCTGCGGCTGGCCAGGTTAACAAGGTTTTTTAAATTGACGGTTGGGGTTCCCCTTAATATCCATACTAGGCCTAAAGGGCCTGGTATGGACCCCCACGCTTTTTTTCATTTTTAATGAATGAATTCCCTATGAATTGCCGGAGCCGACAAATTCATTATAGCCGCAAGTCTGGTTTTAAATGCTTTTTTTTCCTTTCAGAAATGACACTTTGTGCAGGGACAGTTCTATGTACGGGAAACATGCAATATTTTACATGCTAACTTTACACCCCCCCTAGGTACGAAATTTAAAGTTATATTTTACTTTTATTGTTTCACTTTTAGCATTATTAAATTCACTGCTCCCGAAAAAACGGCTGTTTTTAAAACTTTTTTTTGCATTGATACATGTCCCCTGGGACAGGACCCAGGTCCCCAAACACTTTTTAGGACAATAACTTGCATATTAGTCTTTAAAATTAGCACTTTAGATTTCTCCCATAGACTTTAACAGGGTGTTCCACGGCTTTTCAAATTTGCCGCGAACACCCCAAATTGTTCGTTGTTCGCCGAACAGGTCGAACAGGCATGAGTTTGACTCGAACTCGAAGCTCATCCCTAGTGATCACGTTTTGTTTTGATTTTTCACTATGATGCATTCCTGAATGCAGTCTTTTGTTTACTACTGTGATGCTGTGATTAGTCACAACATCACATGGTACAGGACTAATTTCATTGAACCAATCATCATTGACCGATCACAGCAATCACAGCAGTAACATTTGCTGCATTCATGGAAAAATGCATTCTTTGCTTACCAATGTTATCGCTGTGATTTGTCACAGTGATTACAATGTACACAATGTACAGGGCCAATCACAGCAGCCCTTTACCTTGATTTGTGACCAATCTGTCCTCTAGACACAGCCTCACAGATCCTGCTGCTGTGTGCTCAACAGAGCATGCACGAGTGGTCAATGCAAAAGGATGTATGGGTCCACCTGCATCGGTGCCATTCCTGTCCAGTTGTATATATGCATTAAACACACCACAATAAACAAAGTGCTTATATGTGCTACAAAATACAAAAGTAAAATAGTGCACAGAAATATAGTCCATATAGCTGTGGTCAGCTAAGAAATGGTTAAACGTAACAAATCTTCATGTAAGCACCCGAGTTGTGTTGGAAAGAAAATCCACAGCAAGTGTATGACAGCTGATTGAAGCACCTCCACCTCAAGTAAATAATCTGCTTACCGAACACCAAATAATAAATCTCATGTAGCACTGTATCTGATGGATAACCTCCGTTCCCCAGCTAGGTCCTTCCACACCAGATGGAAAAAATTTGATAGTCCTTAGCCAGAACGCACTCATGCGCAAGTCGTACAGAATACGGCCGCCAGACTGGTGACTGGGAAAAAAAAATGGGAATCAATCTCACCTTCGCTGAGAACCCTTCACTGGCTGCCAGTAAAAGACAGAATTGCATTTAAAGCACTCTGCCTGACACATAAGTGCATCCATGGGAAGGCTCCGCAATATCTTTGCAACAAGATAGAACCTCACAATTCGAATCGCGTTTTGCGATCCACCGACCAAAATCTGGTCAGGATACCAAAAACTAAATACAAGTCCAAAGGAGAAAGAAGGTTTGCTTTCCAGGGTCCTAGACTATGGAACGCTTTACCAACCAGCATTCGGTTGGAGGAAAACCACCTGATTTTCAGAAGACGGATCAAAACTCTGCTCTTTTGAGGTCATGAGTCACAGACAACTAGCGCCCAGAAGCGATTCAGTTCGCATGTGTTGCGCTCTATAAATTTTTCATTCATTCATTCATTCATTCATTCATGCGTTGAACCCAGGAGTGAAGAAAAGAAGGGCAAACATAGAGTAGTACTGCTAACAAAGCGATTTATTGGTAAAACAAAAATTTTTGCACTCACATGTCCAAAGTAGTACATAGGTGTGTGTTTAAAATGTAAAGCCGGCCGGCTTGAATAATCCGCTTGTTCCTTCCGGATAGTCGCGGGCAAACAGTGATGACGTCAGCACGCCGTTCCTCCCTACGCCCTTTTCCTCAGTAGAATGACATCTTCCCGTGCCCCTGGAAGAAGTCATTCTACTGACGAAACGGCGTAGGGAGGAACGGCGTGCTGACGTCATCACTGTTTGCCCGCGACTATCCGGAAGGAACGAGCGGATTATTCAAGCCGGCCGGCTTTACATTTTAAACACACACCTATGTACTACTTTGGACATGTGAGTGCAAAATTTTTTGTTTTACCAATAAATCGCTTTGTTAGCAGTACTACTCTATGTTTGCCCTTCTTTTCTTCACTCCTGGGTTCAACGCATGAGTGCTTTCTGGCTAAGGACTATCAAATTTTTTCCATCTGGTGTGGAAGGACCTAGCTGGGGAACGGAGGTTATCCATCAGATACAGTGCTACATGAGATTTATTATTTGGTGTTTGGTAAGCAGATTATTTACTTGAGGTGGAGGTGCTTCAATCAGCTGTCATACACTTGCTGTGGATTTTCTTTCCAACACAACTCGGGTGCTTACATGAAGATTTGTTACGTTTAACCATTTCTTAGCTGACCACAGCTATATGGACTATATTTCTGTGCACAATTTTACTTTTGTATTTTGTAGCACATATAAGCACTTTGTTTATTGTGGTGTGTTTAATATTTACCTTATCTTTTTGGTATTGATTCACATACACACACCATATTAGCAGCGCAGCATTTATTCTTTTTATATTCTACATTATATGTTCATCTAACATTTTTTTGCTGCAGCAGCCACACATAGTAATATATTTTGATATCACGTCATTATTAATTTTATTCATAGACCTGCGCTGTATTCCCCACATATATTGTATATATGCATTGGACAGGAGGTGGATAATAAATACAGAGCTGCATTCTGTGTCTTTAACACAATAGTGCAATTCTGCTTTGACTGTGTTTTCCTTTTTCAAAATGTGGCCACACAGAAACCCCAAGGGGCTTTGGCACCATGTGATTCTGTCTGCAGGAAAGCGCTTCACATTTTTCATTGAATGGCACCCCTGCACATTTTAAAACGTTTTTGTGTGCGTCTGCATGGGGTGTGGGAATGCGTGCAATTTACACACATACCCACACCCACACTAATGTGAACCTAGCCTTAAATTGTTCTTCTGGGCAAAACAGGGAAAATATTTAGTATATCTTTGCAGTATCTGCTACACTGGTTTATAAATGCTGCAAGTACAAAATGAAAATAAATTGGTGATCCTGCCAGAAATGCACTCAGCAATTAACATCCTGTAGTGAGCTCACAACACAGTACTTTAGGTGCACTGAAATCCCAAGCAGTTACAGTCAGGTCCATAAATATTGGGACATCAACACAATTCTAATCTTTTTGGCTCTATACACCACCACAATGGATTTGAAATGAAACAAACAAGATGTGGTCTAACTGCAGACTTTCAGCTTTAATGTGAGGCTATTTACATCCAAATCAGGTGAACGGTGTAGGAATTACAACAGTTTGCATATGTGCCTCCTACTTTTCAAGGGACCAAAAGTAATGGGACAATTGGCAGCTCAGCTGTTCCATGGCCAGGTGTGTGTTATTCCCTCAGTATTCCATTTACAAGGAGCAGATACAAATTCCAGAGTTAATTTCAAGTGTGCTATTTGCATTTGGAATCTGTTGCTGTCAACTCTCCATATGAAATCCAAAGAGCTGTCATTATCAGTGAAGCAAGCCATCATTAGGCTAAAAAAACAAAACAAACCCATCAGAGAGATAGTAAAAACATTAGGTGTGGCCAAATAAACTGTTTGGAACATCCTTAAAAAGAAAGAACGCACCGGTGAGCTTCAGCAACACCAAAAGACCATGAAAAACAACTGTGGTGGATGACCGAAGAATTATTTCCCTGGTGAAGAAAACACCCTTCACAACAGTTGGCCAGATTAAGAACACTCTCCAGGAGATAGGTGTATGTGTGTCAAAGTCAACAATCAAGAGACGACTTCACCAGAGTGAATACAGAGGGTTCACCACAAGATGTAAACCATTGGTGAGCCTCAATAACAGGAAGGCCAGATTAGGGTTTGCCAAACAACATCAAAAAAGCCTTCACAGTTCTGGAACAACATCCTATGGACAGATGAGACCAAGATCAACTTGTGATGGGAAGAGTATGGAGAAGGAAAGGAACTGCTCATGATCCACAGCATACCACCTCATCAGTGAAGCATGGAGGTGGTAGTGTTATGGCGTGGGCATGAATGGCTGCCAAAGGAACTGGTTCTCTTGTATTTATTGATGATGTGACTGCTGACAAAAGCAGCAGGATGAATTTTGAAGTGTTTCGGGCAATATTATTATCGGCTCATATTCAGCCAAATGCTTCAGAACTCATTGGACGGCGCGTTACAGTGCAGATGGACAATAACCCGAAGCATACTGCGAAAGCAACCAAAGAGTTTTTTAAGGGAAAGAAGTGGAATGTTATGTAATGGCCAAATCAATCACCTGACCTGAATCCGATTGAGCATGCATTTCACTTGCTGAAGACAAAACTGAAGGGAAAATGCCCCAAGAACGAGGAACTGAAGACAGTTGCAGTAGAGGCCTGGCAGAGCATTACCAGGGATGAAACCCAGCATCAGGGCCGATCCTAGGGTCACAGGCGCTTGGGTGCAGTAATATTTCTGGCGCCCCAACATGGGCGTGGTCGTCTTACTAACTCCTCCCCTTTACAAATGTTTCTATGGCTACGACTCAAACACAGAGATGCTCCCCTAAGAAGTCTTCATTAGTGTCCCCCATCAGAGTCCCCCCCAGCAGGTGTCGCCCATCAGAGTCCCCCCAGCAGGTGTCCCCCATTAGACAGTGGGAGGTATGCGCTCTTGTCAGTTGCCAGCGGAGATGGGGAACCGCAGCACCCACTACATGCGCTCCGCCTCTGGACACAGACAAGGAGGAGGGAGGGGAGCACTTTGGAGCTTCGGCGCCCCCACCTATGCGGCGCCTGGGTGTGGAGATCGGCCCTGCCCAGCGTCTGGGGATGTCATTGCGTTCCAGACTTCAGGCTGTAATTGACTGCAAAGGATTTGCAACCAAGTATTAAAAAGTGAAAGTTTGATTTATGATTGTTAATTACTTTTGGTCCCTTAAAAAGTGGGAGGCACATATACAAACTGTTGTTATTCCTACACTGTTCACCTGATTTGGATGTAAATACCCTCAAATTAAAGTTGAAAGTCTGCAGTTAAGCACATCTTGTTCGCTTCATTTCGTAACCATTGTTATTGGTGTATAGAGCCAAAAAATTTTGAATTGTATCGATGTCCCAATATTTATGGACCTGACTGTATAAACCCTGCCCAGCTTCCCCCTTGAACTACAGAATACCATCCTCCAATGTTATGTAGATGGGGGCTTTCTGTAGTCCAGCAGAAGATAATCGGGCATAGCTGGTTTACTCAGTTCTGCCAAACAGCACAGTAAGGCCTCGTACACACGACCGAACATGTCCGCTGAAACTGGTCCGTCGGACCAGTTTCAGCAGACATGTTCGGTCGTGTGTAGGGCCGACCGGACAATTTTCCGGCCGACCGAACAGGTTTCCAGCGGACAACTGTTTCTTAGCATGCTAAGAAGCATGTCCGCTGGAAGCCTGTCCGCCGGACATGTCCGATGGTCAGTACGACTCATCGGACATGTCCGCTGGCCCGAGAACCCGCGCATCGCGTCAAAGTGATTCAACGCATGAGTGGAAGCATTGAACTTCCGAGTTTGCGCACATCGCCGCGTCATTGTCGCCGTGTCGTCACCGCGTATTCTGTCCGCGCGGAATTTGGTCTGATGGTGTGTACAGCCATCAGACCAAATGATCCCAGCGGACATGTCCGATGAAAACGGTCCGCGGACCGTTTTCATCGGACTTGTTGGGTCGTCTGTACGAGGCCTTAGGGTTTCCACTTTTTCTTCAAGCCAAACCCGAACACAGCAATTTTTTTTTTATGTTTAGTATACACTTTAGCATAACAGACCTGGGACACCTTTGGGCACTCAAGAGAGAATAGTAATGCAGCCCACATAGTGCCCCCTCACCCTCCTGTTAGGCCCTGTTCCAACATACATTCATGTTTGAATAATGTGTCCCAGTTTCAGGGGGACTGAAACCCGGAAACATAATTCAAAACCCGGACTGTCCGGGTGAATCCCAGACAACCCTAAGCACAGAACTGCCTGGCACTGGCAGGGAGGGGACCAAATCTTTCTCTGCTTTAGTTTAATTTTCACTTAGGGCCCATTCACACCAGAATGCAATAACAACCGCACAAAAAACCTTTTTTATTTGCAACGCTTGTCTGCAAAAAGTACAGACTACGGGTCCTCATAGCAGTCAAGCTTTAACATTATTTTTTCTATCTGTATAAACATAAACACCACCTTTCCCCTGTTTCTCCAATGACTTCATTTCTGGGTGACCCAAAATTAGCTGCTGCTTTTTTTACTCCAGGTAGTTTTTTTTTGGTGGATGTCTAATAAACATACTACCCTTTCTGCCCTGCAAGATAATTTAAGCTTTATTTCATTTTCAAGATTTCATACCCTTAAGAAGATTCCATATTATGAAATATGCATTTTTTTTCCCTCATATTACACTTAAAGTGGAGTTCCACCCTGTTTTTTTTTCCCCCTAAAATCCCCCAAAAAATTGAAAAAAAAATTGAAAACATATTTTTTTTTATACTCACCAGAAAGGGCTGTTGCTATGCGGAAATAGCTCTTCTGCCTCTTCCTCCACCACAGTCGTCTTCTTCATCGTCCTCCGTTGTGGTGTCTTCTGGTGAATGGGGCGCGCTGCCTTCTGGCAACTATGTGTATCCCAGGAGGCAGCCGCCCATTCACAAAGCGCCGTTCGAGTCGCGCATGAGCAGTAGGAAACGGGCAGTGAAGCCGTAAGGCTTCACTTCCTGTTTCCCTTAGTCAGGATGGAGGCGCCAGGACCGAGCGATCGCCGTCGGGGGCCCATCATTGCTGGCGCTTACTATTCCTCCTACTGACACCAACAGTTGGGTACTATTTCTCCCACTGACACCAACATCCGGCCCCTCTAAAGGCTGAAGGATAGAAAACTGGCCCCTTGTTAAAAAAGTTTTCAGACCCCTGGTCTATGCATTTGGAATGCATTTACTAACCTAACTAACAGGTCATCTCAACACCCCAACTCTGTGAATGGAAAGAAGAAGCAATACTCTGATGGGCTCTTCACACTGTCACTTTGCAATCTCCTCCTATCAGCCTGTTCCTTGCATTGAAGCATGCCTGATTGGATCCTTGTTGTGCTTTTCCCTGTCTAAGCAGCGCAGTACAGGGGCTGCAAAAAGCTGATACCAATTTAAATTCCAATCAATACATTTAATGATGTAATAATGAATATAAAGCTGCATTGATTTATGTCTTTTATATCTGCCTGGATTTAATACCACTTTCATACCACAGGACATCATATTACGTCCTGGACTTTGAGTGGGGACATCTGAATGATGCCTGCAGCTGCGGGCATCATTCAGATATAATTTTTTTCCACCGGCAATTCCCTGCACTGTAAGAACAAACATATTAGCTGTTCAGCCACTTGATTGTTTTTACAGGTGGTGGGAGGGGACGTCCCCCCCCCACTGCCCTCCAGTGCGATCGGCGAGCCGTAGAAAGAATCCGCCAGTGGCAGAAGTTCACCATAGAGAATACCGTGAGCCAGATGGTCCTCGGCATTCTCTATGACCTTCGGTGGCTGGGCGCGATGTTATGACATTACGGCCAACCCTGGCAATTGTAAACACTGCCGTGTATTCGGCTGAAAAGGCGAGATTGTTTATTGTTTTTTTTTTTTTTTTATATTTCAGGTTTTCCAGCCTCTTCATAAAGAGGACCTGTCATGCACTATTCCTATTCCAAGGGATGTTAAAAGTGATCATAAAAAAAAAGAGTAAAATGAAAAAAAAAATACAAATTCAAATCGTCCCCGACCAAGCATGCTCGCATGCAGAAGCGAACGCATACGTATGTCGCGCCCACATATGTAAACGGCTTTCAAACCCAACATGAAGTACCGTCACAAACCTTAGAGCGATAACAACAATTCTATCCCAAGACCTTCTCTGTAATGCTAAACAGGTAACCTGTAGAAAATGTTAAATCCATGCCTATGGAGATTTTTAGGTACCGAAGCCTGGTGCCATTGCACAAGTGTGTGCAATTTTAAAGCCTAATGCTGCGTACACACGATCAGAGTATCCGATGGTCTAAAATTTGATGGATTTTTTCATCGGAATTCTGTTCAAGCTGTCTTGCATACACACTGTCAGACTAAATTCCATCCAAAACGCGGTGACGTAAAACACTACGAAGAGCCGAGAAAAATGAAGTTCAACGCTTCCAAACATGCGTCGAATTGATTCTGAGCATGCGTGGGTATTTTTTCGACGAAATTCCACACAGACGATCGGAAATTCCCATCGGATTTGTTTCCATCGGAAGAATTTAAAACATGTTCTATTTTTTTACTCCGATGGAAAATAGTCCGATGGGGCCCACACACAATCGGAATTTCTGATGAAACAAGTCCACCGGACTTTTTTCATCGGAAAATCCGATCGTGTGTACGCGGCATAACTTGTTAGATATCTATGTACTTGCCGTAACATCATCTTTCACATTATACACAAAAATTGGTCTAACTTTAGTGTTTTTATTTTATTTTTTATTTATGAAACAGTTTTTTTCCAAAAGAAAAGCGTTTGAAAAATTGCTGCGCAAATACCATGTGACATAAAAAGCTGCAATGACCGCCATTTTATTTCATAGAGTCTCTAAAAAAAATATATATATATATATATATAAAGGGCTAGATTCAGTATTGATTTACGCCTGCGTATCTATAGATATGCCGCGTAAATTCAAAGCTGCGCCGGCGTATCTTCTTTCTGTATTCAGAAAGCAAGATACGCCGAAATTAGCCTAAGATCCGACTGGCGTAAGTCTCTTACACGTCATATCTTAGGGTGCATATTTACGCTGGCCGCTAGGTGGCGCTTCCGTCGTTTTCGGCGTAGAATATGCAAATGACCTAGATACGGCGTTTTACAAACGTACGTGCGCCCGGCGGAATTTTTTTTTTACGTCGTTTGCGTAAGGCTTTTCTGACGTAACGTTGCTCCTGCTTTTATGAGGCGTACGCAATGTTAAGTATGGACATCGTTCCTGCGTCGAATTTAGAATTTTTTACGTTGTTTGCGTAAGTCGTTCGCGAATAGGGCTGGAAGTAATTTACGTTCACGTCAAAACCAATACGTCCTTGCGGCGTACTTTGGAGCAATGCACACTGGGATATGTACACGACCAGTGCTTTGTGAATACAGCACTTGCCTCTCTGATTTACGGCGGCGTAGCGTAAATACGATACGCTACGCCGCCGTAACAATGCGCCCGGCTACCTGAATCTAGCCCATAATGTTTGGGGGTTCTGAGTAATTTTCGAGCAAACTAATTATGATTTTCACATGTAGGAGAGAAGTGCCAGAATTGGCTCCGTATGGAAGCGGTTAAGCTTTATAATACAACTCCATTTTTGCTTTAAAATTATAGCATGTTGGCAGAGCAAATGCAGAAAGTCTGTGTGTACCAGAAATGTGTAGCATATAAGATTAAATACAATCACAGTTCTCAACAGGGGAAAACCTTAATGTAATGCCCAAAGACTAGATCTGCTGATAATTGGTCTGCATATGGTGTGCCATCATTTGCTCATGGTGAGCTATCGCCAAATAATTGGATGGTTTTCATTGTCAAACAAGGGCAACATATATGTTAGGTGTAAATTGGCTCAGTCTCGTCACAGAAAGAGCACCTAATCTCAATAGACTTAAATGGGATATGGAGATTAATTACTTAGTCATGAGATTATTGGACGATTTTTGTCATTTTAAGTATACCAAGCAAGACTAATCTCATGAGACTAATCTCCCTGCAATTGACCAGCAATCTTTTGCAGTAGCACAAACTAGAAGCTCTGAGAATGTAAGTCGCCTGTGTAGCTGTGCCTGGATGTTGGCAATGCCTAAACGTGTTAGATAACAGCCAATTCAGAAGTGTGAATGGAAAAGTGACTCAGTGGCAAGGCATTGGACCGTCATCCAAGAAACAGCAAGACAAGACATGCATTGTGTGACCTTTGGCAAAACACTTAATTAATCTGTGCTAATGACATTGGCACGAGAATCCACACTGCCTTTTTCATTTTTTACACCAGTTGCTTCTCTTGTTTTATTGTCCCGAACCAAGCTGGAAATGTAAAATGGAACTCCAGGCAAAAAAAATTGAGTCATAAATAGGCAAGATGAAAACATGTACTTTGAGTTGTCTGATTTTTGAATGTTGTGCTTAAAAGAGAAAGTAAATACTGTACTTATCGGCGTATAACATGCACAGGCGTATAACACACACCTTCAATTTAAGAGGGACGTTTCAGGAATTATTATTTTTTTTAAATAAACCACTTTGAAGCAAAATAATGGTCAGTGCCTATCAATGCAGCCTGATTAGTGCCCATCTGCAGCCTCAATGCAGCCTGTTCTGTGCCCATCTGCAGCCTGATATGCGCCCATCTGCAGCCTGATCTGTACCCATCTACAGCCTCAATGCAGCCTGATTAGTGCCCATCTGCAACCTGATCTGTGCCCATCTACAGCCTGATATGTGCCCATCTACAGCCTGATATGTGCCCATCTGCAGCCTCAATGCAGCCTGATCTGTGCCCATTTGCAGCCTGATCTGTGCCCATCTGCAGCCTGATCTGCGCCCATCTGCAGCCAATCTCCCATCAATGCAGCCTGATGCCCATCTGCAGCCTCACCATCTTTCATGCAGTGCAGGAAATCACTGAGCCGCCATATCCTGTTTACTCAGGTCTTAGTCGACAGTCACAATACAGTCCCGCCTCTGCGATCAGCAGATGACGGCGCGGTGATTACGGCAGCGCTCGTCCCCCTCCTTTTCCTCCGGGGTACACTATCGGCGTATAACATGCACCCGTGATTTGCCCCCTATTTTTAGGGGAAGAAAATGTGCGCTATACGCCGATAAATACGATAAATACAATTTTGGAATTGAAGACCGTCCCAAACAATGTCCTGCTTCTGTGGGTTTCAGGCAAAAAGCTGTCCATTGATTCTATGTGGAAATTTCGTGTGCAATTTATTACAAATTAAAATTTGGACACAATTTTCATTATTTAGAGATCACAATAGTAACGAATTTCAATGAATCTGAAATAAATTATAGCAAATAATCCGAATTCAAAAATAAATTTGAAAACAAATTGGAAACATATTGCAATAAATACAGTAAAGTAAAAAAGTGAAATAAGATGATGATTCCTACTTAGGCTGCTTTATAAAGGAAAGAATAGGATTTATGAAACAAATCCAAATGTACAAAACAAATTCCGAAAACAAAATTATTCTAACATAACGAATATGACAAAACAAATAATTAACTTAACCTCCTGGCGCTGAGCATATGCAAATATGCTGCTTATTCAAGGCGCAGAGCAGACCGCATATTTGCGTGCAATAGTGCCAATAAAGCTGTGCCGAGACCACGTGCCCTGCTCGCTTCTGGCAAAGTTACCAGTGGCTAATGGAAAGCTTCCGTTCGCTGCTTGCGATTGGGAGCTTTCCAATCATGTGACCATTGTGACAGCCGATCTCAGCAATCACGTGACTATAAGCCACACCCCGCCTCCTGGCATTCTAAACCACTTAAAGGGGCGGCAGACACCGGCTCTAAGGGGTTAACGAACAAATCAGAAATTAAACTAAATGATTTTTTCTGTTTTGCACATTCATTCCATTCATCAGTATAGCCACCCCCCCCAATCAATAATCTTGAAAAAAAAGTCAAGTTACTATAAAAATACTCATTCTTTCTACCTTTTATGCCTAAAAAACTTCCCAACTTCTCATTGCTTTTTTTTAAGTACTACATTGAGCTATCACCCTGCCACAGACCTTTGCATTAAAGTATTGGGACTTTGAATGAAACAAATTGTATATGTGTCTCCATCCCTGGTTCAGGTAAACAAAAAGGAGGTTTGGAACTTAAAATGTGGTTGTTGACATGTTGAGGTTGGATAATACGTAGACATATTTAATAGGTATAAATGTATATGTACATGACAATGGTACAAAACATGTGAAAAGTAATTGCATATATATACATACATATGCACATTAATACATAGATACATGTCGGCTTGACAGCACATGACAATAAAGAATACAAATTGTTAAAAAAAAGTAGTATAAATTCATGTATGAACATGTCATGTGGATGGCACATCACAATATTGGAAATTTTGTAAAAGATTGTATAGATATAATTAATTGGAGATAATAAATCTGAATTTATTCCTATTAAAAAGCATAAGACTGCATCCAAATGGCCGACACGTTTCGTGTATGAACACTTCCTCAGGAGGGGATGTTCAAGAATATCTACAAGTATAACTGTTGAGACAGACCTACTAATTAGTTGGCTCTGCCTAAATGTCTGTCCTCTAGTCCCTTCAACAGAGGCCACGTGATCAATGCCTTGTCAATGATCATGTGATTGGCTGCCAAGGGGAGCAAAGAGTCCATATATACAACCTGACCACATATATGTCTATTGTATTTGTTCTCCTGACTACCAAAGAGTTTTGCAACAGTATCCATATAGTATACCATCTCCAAGGGCTTGTCTTAAAAGAGTTATTTCCTTATGGCAGATCCGGTTAATGCAATTTGTTTATGTTCTTCATTATGAATGTTAATAATTCAGAAAGTTTCTATTAGTAGCATACAATTACTGGCAGAGATGTAAGTGGAAATTATTGTCATTTGTGTATTCCGCATACCTTTCCTCTGTTCTATTTTTACGGGTAAAGAAAAATGCAAAAAATGTCTTCAACCACTATCTGAAAGTTCAGATCCATTTTTTCTGTTCAAAGTTTTTATTGAGCATAATCAAGGATTACAACAACAAATAATCTCAAGTGGGCATTACAGAACAAAATTTACAGTGCATCTCATGTGTGACTTATACAGTAATAATAGAGAAGAGTTTAACAAAGATTGTTACAATATAGCAATTTAGAATATCAGATCCATTTTTTAAACCCTTCAGGCTTATTTGTACACATTTCACTTCCCATCGACTTTTTACGGCCACAAGGTGGCTCTTAAATGCCGGGAGGCCATCAATATACGGCCTCTGGCCTCCCGCCGCTGGGGGGCGCACACGCGTGCCTGCCGCGTTACTCAGGAGCCGATGCGCGTGCCTGGCGGCCGCGATGTCCGCCAGGCACCCGTGATCGGCAGTCACAGAGCCAGGGACGTGGATTTCTGTGTGTAAACACAGAGATCCACATCATGTCAGGGAGAGAAAAGACCGATGGTGTGTCCCTTGTACATAGGGACAACCATCGGTCACCTCCCCCAGTCAGTCCCCTCTCCCCACAGTAAGTAATCACCTAGCAGGGAACACATTTAACCCCTTTATTGCCCCGTAGTGTTAACCCCTTCCCTGCCAGTCACATTTATACAGTGATCAGTGCATATTTATAGCACTGTTCGCTGTATAAATGTGAATGGTCCCAAAAATGTGTTCAAAAGTGTCCGATGTGTCCGCCGTAATATCACAGTCCTGAAAAAAATCGCAGATCGCCGCCAATACTAGTAAAAAAAAAAAAATTAAAAAATGCTATAATTCTATCCCCTATTTTGTAGGCGCTATAACGTTTGCGCAAACCAATCACTATACGCTTATTGCGATTTTTTTTTTTTTTTATTGGATATTTATTTAAGCAAAAGAAAAAAATATTATGTTTTTTTCAAAATTGTTGCTTTATTTTTGTTTATAGAGCAAAAAATAAAACCCGCAGAGATGATCAAATACCACCAAAAGAAAGCTCTATTTGTGGGAAAAAAAGGATGTCAATTTTGTTTTGGAAGCCACATCGCATGACCGCGCAATTGTCATTCAAAGCGTGACAGTGCTGAAAGCTGAAATTTTGCCTGGGCAGGAAGGGGGTATATGTGCCCAGTAAGCAAATGGTTAAAGGGTTATCCTGACCAAATGTGATATTCTAGTTGTAGGTAGAGCTTGAAGGTTCTGTCATTTCCCTGGTTTCATATATGTCTTGAGGACTTCAAAAGTTGAGATCTTCCTGCCATAACTTTTTTTTTTTAAGCGTTCCCTCGCATCTTTGCGTGTTTTAGCTCCTTCTCCTAAATAATTCTATGCAACAAAAAATAAATATATGTCTAATAGAGAACAAGATTTATTCAATATGGCCATAGCAGGTATACAAACCCAGGAACTCAGGCATTGATTTCTCACCAATGGAGCCCTTGAAAAATATGTCAAGTGCTATAACTCCTTAGCATCTACCAAAAACTGAGATTGCAGTTTTGGATATACTGACCCATTAATGCTGAACTCCAGGAATGATCGGTAATGCATACTTACATACTGTACGTCTAGCTTGTCATACTGTAAGTATGAATATCAGACCTGATGGGCAACAGGGGAATGCACCACTGCCCCTCCTCTCCACTGCGTCCATTCAGAGTACGCCTTGTATTTATTATATATAAAAAAACTACAATGTGTTCTAGGAATAGCGGTGGAGCTGAACAAGCAATCCCCTGTGTTCTGTGTAGAGGGTAAGCCACTCACACAGAACCCCAAGCCTTCAGAGGATTGCTGGTATCACTGACATAGCACCAACTACTCAATGCTGTATCCTGGCCTAGGCCAACAAGGCCCAGGCCTAGGGCAGCACTTTGCAGGGGGGCAGCATGGACAGTGTCCCCGCCAGCTTGCGCTACACTGTTGGGAAAATTTGTTTAGCGCCCCCATAAATCGGCCGCACTGCTTCCAGTACGTGGGTGGTTGGCATTCTGCAACTGTGGGGGGGGGGGGTCGCTTCTAATTTTTTACCATCCCTGTCCCATTGCAGAGATTTCCCTCCACTTCCTGTCCCATAGCCAAACAGGAAGTGAGAGGAAATCTATGCAAATTAAGGGAATCCATTGCCAACCCCCCGCCCCCCCCCCCCCCCCCGCCCCCAGGCCATCAGAACTAGTGTCCCCACTTGAAAATTTCAGGGTGGGTCTTAAACCGCAAGGGGTGTGGCCTTGACAGGAAGGGGTGGGTCATATTTAAATTAGGGGGTGCACGAGTTTAGTCAGGCCTAGGGCAGCACAAAACCTAAATACACCCCTGCAACTACTACAGTAATTTCGAGGTTCCCCAGTGTCCATCAGGTGTGAGATATGCATATTTACATTGTGCCAAGCTGGACCAATATGTAGGCAAATACATTAGACATGTGCACTTTGTTTTGTTTCCAACAAGCTTTTCAATGAAATTCGACAAATTTGTTAATTGGGAAATATTCTAATTATTAACGAAAACCCATTTAACAAATTTTTCCAAAATTCAAAAACATGAAAATCCAAAAATCTAAAATTTGGAAATTCGAAGATTCAGAATTTTGAAAATCCGAAAATCGAAAAATTTTGAAAATTTGAAAATCCAAAAATCCAGAAATCCGAAAATTTTGAAGAATGAAAATCTGAAAGTAAGAGCGAAAATCAGAAAACCCAAACATTTAAAACAAATCTTAAATAATAACTATTACTAACTATTAAATTATAAGTATTGGAATTTCCTTTCAAATTTGTCTAATAATGAATGCCACATCTAAACGAATGGAATGTAACAAATCAATAATAATAAATGATAATAATATTATAAACATTTTAATATTATTATTTATTATTACTAATTTGTTATGTTCCATTTGTTTAGATGCGGCATTCATCATTTTGGATAATTCGCAACTTTGGAACTAGTAAACTATGTTTAACAACAGCCAAATTTGAAAGGAAATTTCAATACCTATAATTTAATAGTTAAGCTATTATTTAGAATTTTCGAATGTTCGGATTTTCAATCTTATTTTCGGATTTTCATTCTTTTGAATTTTTGGATTTTCTTTCCTATTTTCGGATTTTCATTCTTTTGAATTTTTGGATTTTCTTTCCTATTTTCGGATTTTCTAATTTTCGGATTTTCTAATTTTCGGATTTTCTAATTTTTTTATTTTCTAATTTTTTTTTTTTTCGGATTTTCTAATTTCCTGAAGGGTTTAAAAATATTTAGCAAGTACATAATCACAGTTTATATAAAATAATATGCAAAGTGGTTGGAGGGAAGCTTCAGAATGGCAAAGATGCTTTCATTACAAATTATGTGAGCAGACTGCAGTTCCTCTTTAACGTAAATCTATAGGCTTGTTTTTTTTTACCTAAAATAAAAAAAAGGTTTATACTTACCTGTTCTGTGCACTGGTATTGCATAGAGCAGCCCTGAACTTCCCTTTCTATGATCCCCTGCCAGCACTCTTGACTCCTTCTCTTCTGTGTCAGCCACCATAGCAAGCTGCTTGCTATGGGTGCACCCGCGTGGGCTTGCTACCGAGCCAGGCTATGTGTGTCCATTGACACACACACACAATGAGGCTCAGCTCCACCCCCCTGCTCCCTGGATTTGATTGACATTGGCGTGAGACAATGGCTCCCACTGCTATCAATATGTTCTGTGAGACCAGGAAGAAAGAGGAGCGTGTAGGCAGGTGCAGTCTACTTTTTCCTCTGCAGGTGACAATCTTCCACAGCAGAACTGCAGTTGGAGGGAAAGTCAACAGGAACATAGTTCTTATGTGATTTCCTGGGTCACTGGGGAAGCATTCAATTGGATGCTGCCACCTCATGTGGCTCTGGCAGCCATCTTGGGTCAGGCAGAGCTTATTTAAGACCCTGGTTTCTAGGTTTGCAGTTGGTAGAGACAGATACTCACAAAATCTCTGGGCACCTGCCTATTTGGGCACAGGACAGCCAGGCCGCATTCTGCCCCTTTCTAGATACGCTATCAGTTTGGCTGCATTCTGCTCCCTACACGCTGTTGAAACTGTCAGTGTTCCCGGTAAGGTTGCCTTCCCATCTGGTTAACTGTCTCTGCATCATTTCAATACAAGTTCTTTCATTGTACTGGGAATGAGTGTGTTTTTGCCGCCGAACTGTGCTGCACCACACCTACAAGCACTGCTGAAGATGGGCACAGCGCTAGATTCAAGAATTTTGAGAGAGAGGGGAAGCAAACATTTAGTGGAAGGTTTTTTACCTTAATTCCTGTAATGCAAAAATTGTGACTTTAGAAACACTTTAAAGAAGATTCCTTTTAAAAGCCGCAAATAATGGCTTGTAATCACATTATACCTATTCACTCCAAATATCCAGCCTATGTTCTCTAGATAATTATCAGTTATTACAAGTTTATGTTACAAAGGGGAAAACAGGCTTTCCACCAAAATTTGATGGCTCCCAGAGGGTGAACATGACAATTTAACAGTGATTACTTGACAAGATTAATGTAGTGTATATTAATCCTAACTGATTAATTATTTCTTTTATGCTAAAGACAGTGTCCTTGATAGTGCCGAACAGCTGCTGAATGATAAAGAGGAATCCCAGGCATTCTGAGGCCGCGGCATGCCTGGTGTATGATTTCAATAAGCAGTTAATTAGAGGATTATTTAGAACATTTACGATTGTGTGTAAACATTTGTGCACTGATATTTTTTGAATGTTAGCATGTGATACATTTCAAAGTAATCTTACAGAAGCAGACCAACATTTGCAAAACACTGAAGATTATACAATTTCTAATACATAGACTTACCATGTTAAAGGAGGGAAAAAATGTCCTATTCATTTGTACTCTGCTTTTCATCTCATCTCAGTAAACGCTTATCCAACAGGTTCGTTGAGAGTCTGCAGTCTCCAATGAGTGATAGCCAGAGACCTTGCTACCTAGACCGAATGCCCACGGTTCGAATTTGGGTTGGGTTTAGAAATCAACAAAAGCTCAAGTGCCAAATCCAAACTCTACTGTTGGAAGCTGAACAGCGGGAGCTAACAGAAAATCCCATATAAATTGCCACCTGCTTGTTTCCCTTTGCAAACAAAAGAGGGGATATACTTCATCTATACCAGACCCTTATCCTAAAAAAAAAAGGGTGGGGTTCCCCCTAAAATACAAACCAGACTTATCGTTGACGTTGGTCTGATGTTGATGCCAAGGGGAGCCCGACACACAATAAAAAAAAAAAATAGAAAAACAAAGTTCTCTTAACAAACTTTTTGGGGGAGAGAAGGTTAGAGCCAGGACAAACATAGGTATTTGCAAGATTAATTGGCAGACTCCAAGACTTCAATAAGAGGACAGTGATGTAGGGAAAGGCATCCAGCAAGACGCCACATCCAGCAAGATGCCACATCCAGCAAGACACCACATCCAGCAAGACGCCACATCTGCATGTGCAGGAATGCTGTCTCCTGAGGCAACAGTCTTTAACAGTTCCTAACACAAAGCTTAACAGTTCTTTCACTTTCACTACAATCGCTCCTTGTAGTTCTTCAGCCCACTGAGCTCCCGGTCTCTCACAAGACCCACTGATTCACTGCCACTGAATCCCTTGAGCTCCTCCAATCTTCACGGTGGTATCTTCCTCAAGCGTCACCTCCATTTCTCTGTTGGGTCCCTAGCTTAGCACTCAAGATACCTCTCAAGCTTCACCCACGCTGGCCTGCTCGGTCACTGGCTTGACACACACAAGGCTACTCTGCAACTGTCACCTCCGCTGGCTGGGTCCCTGGCTTGATATCCACTGAAGTTTCCCGATTCTTCACCATCCCTGATTGGTGAGAATGCTGCTCTGTTATTTGCTTCAGTTACTCACTGTGGTCCCTGGTAATTAGGTGAATTGTCTCTTACTGGCGACAGCTTCCCCTCTACCTTCGACCACGACAGGTTCTACGGTCTGCAGAAACGCCACTTTTGGTTGGACTGCAAGCCGCAGTCCCACCCCTGCTCTGCTCTCTTTCTTCTGGATAAGCCCTCAGACAGCCTAGCAGCCAGATGTGCCTGGGATAGGCCCAATCTCCGGCCCAGTAGCCTGGGCAACATGACACACGTCCACCAAAACAGCCGTCCAGGTGGCACAGAACCCCAATCACCTGACTCCACCCAAATATATAGGCTCTCCCAGCAGGCCAAGGGACTCAAGAAAACCCCTGCCCATTTGCTGAGATACCCCATATACCCATAATATGACCTTGCAGTGCCCTTCTCTTATCTAGTACCACCAAGTAACCGGCCACCTAGTGATAGAAGAGGAAAGTGCAGCAAGGCCAAACTTAGGGAGAAATCAATAGATCTCTAACAATCAACCAGGATAATTATTCCTGGCAAGTAAATTTGAGAGGAGCAACCCTGTCTAAACTTCAGGGTGCTACATATGTTATCTTGTGGTTAATGTGAAGTGTGAATTTTTCAGGGTCCACTTTAAAGGCTATCCAAATTTAAGAACAATAATGTAATATATTGCATCTTATGATTCCTCAGATGTGGGGTTCCCCCTAAAATACATACCAGACTTATCTTTGACATTGGTCTGATTCAAACAACGTTAAAGTCCCTGACACCATAAACGGGCAACTTTTTAAGCACTTTTGTAAGTCTCTAGACTCCAGGTATTGCATGCAGGCAAGTCTATTAGGACACAGCAGCCACATAGATACAGCCAACTGTCCCAATGTGACAGGCATGCTGTCTATGAATGAAGGAGGAGGACCTTTCATTCAGGCTTTAAAATACTGTATATACATTTAGCATTGTGAATATAGTGAAGTTGTTTTGAATACCTGTTCAAGTGCAAAAAAAAGATTAAAACAACATTTTTGCTACAGCTCCATTGAGATGGGCTGCCATTGGTCAGATAGTTAGCTGTGTCCACAGGCCATTTAGCTGCCTAGGGATGCAGCCACACACTGTAATATGGCCACTTACAAACTGGCCACTTAGTTGCAGACAGTTTCTGTGCTGCCTGAAACTACGCAGAAATGTCTGGATGCACACTCTGCGTTCAGGGTTGGTCAGAGACTCAATTCACATGTAACAGTTTGGATGAGTAGCGGTGGCAGCCATTAAATTGTATAAAGTACAAATCTGGCAGCCGTCGTTGTTGGCACACACTGTGTGCATGCAGCATGTAGCTCCGCCAAAAGGAATCTACTGATTCTTGCCATCGGCCATCACTGGATGTAGCCAGGGATGGACTGGCCATTGGGACTACAGGGAGTTTCTCGGTGTGCTGATGGCTCAGTGGGCCGGCTTCAGTGACAGCGGACTGCCGCCCCCCTCTGCTCCTCTGTCTCTCCCTTCCCACAGCTCTCACCTGGGGGGAACAGAGGAGCAGGGGGAGGACCAGAGGAGCAGGGGGAGGACCAGAGGATCAGGGGGGACGACAGAGGAGCAAGGGGGAGGGGACAGACAGCTGACTCAACAGGTATGGCCTGGGAGTTTCTCACTTCTGCCTAATCTTGTCCCATAAGGGGGGCACGGAACTGATTCTTTGCCCTGGGTGAAATAATGTCTAGCTTCCCCACTGGTACTGCCTATAAGAGTACCAGTACCAGCCGTTCTACTCTAATAAAGTAGAATGGCTAGTGGCTAGTGATGGGGGAGAGGGGGCTTGGGTGGCCGGGGGGGGGGGGTACAGGAGTTGCCCGGCCGCCATGGGAGAGACCTGTCAAAGTGGGCCAGTCTGGATGAAGTCCAGGGCCAAATTTCTGTCCCAGTCCAGCCCTGGATGTAGCTGTATCAAGTAAACGTTCACTTTGCAAAGTGGACATGTTCTACACACCTTTAGTAAATCAATCTCACTGAGTCACTGACTTGAATGGCTGGATAGGCACAAATTCCCTAAGAGACACCCGAAAAATAGTTGAGTACTGTCCATGATCCTTTTTTTTATTTGTACTAACATCTACATTTTCGGGACAAGCTTTTCGGTGTGTACCCTCTTCTTCAAGGTCCAATCAGTACTTCAAAGTTGGCATAGCCACAAAGGTGGTACCAACTTCCTAATGATGTCCATGGTTTTGGAATGTAAGCTTAAATAGGTGTGATAATCAGGTGTCCGCAAACTTTTGACCATATGGTGTATATGTTTATATTCATGATTGCAATGCTGAGCTTCGCCTGATTTTCATATTCTCAATAGAGAAATTGCTGTTATAGTAACATTTCTGGGCAGTGTGCCTTGTACATACCCTCATCCTACGCCTCCAATATGTGACTACTCCCGTATTACTGCATTCCTAGAATCTCCCTTACTTAACTTCTTATCACAATCTTACACAGAAATGTGGTTTAGTCATTCATCTTTCACCTTTGCTTTGCTGACCTCCTTAAAAAACCTACTAGTGACATCATGGAATTCTCCTTGTTGTTATAACATGCTCACTGTGTTGGTATCGGTTAGACCATATGGTCTATGTTGTAAGTCACTAGGTCATAAGATTGCTTTCTTCAACATCATATTAGCATGATTAATATTATCTAGAAAACTCAAGAATGCAGATAACAGATTCATAAATACATATATTTCATCCAGCATGCTTCAGGAATGGAGTTGTAACCATGCCCTTTTCATCAGCTGCACTTTATCTCTGCTGGGTAACTGGCAGCTTTATATTGTACAAAAAACTACATTTAGATTGTAAGCTCTTAATGCTGTATCATTGTTTGTTGAACTTTTCTTCCTCTTGTATGCTCAGTTTGTAATTTCTGCAGAGCGCTGAGGAATTTTGTAAAGCAATATGGGATATTTGCCATTCTATAAAAGTAGTATTAAAAAATATTCTTAAAGCGGTTGTATACCCGCATTTGTTTTTTTTACACCTGAAAAGTAAAAGCCATAATGAGCTAGTATGCACCGCATACTAGCTCATTATGAAATACTTACCTTAAAACGATGTGTAGGGAACTTACCTGGTCCACGCCGAGCGAGATGTCATCTTGCTCCGGCGTGTCTTCCGGGTATCGCCGCTCCAGCGCTGTGATTGGCTGGAGCGGCGATGTCGTCACTCCCGCGCATGCACGCAGGAGATTCCATTCCGGCAAGGGCCGGCGGCGGCCGGCTCTTTAGCCGAGGGTCCCCCCTGCGTATGCGCCACTGCAATCAGCGGCGCATTGCGAGGGGAATATATCCTAAACCGTAGAGGTTTAGGAGATATTCTCTATACCTACAGGTAAGCCTTATTATAGGCTTACCTGTAGGTAAAAGTTTAAAAAAAAGAGTATACAACGTCTATGGGGCAGATCCACAAAAGAATTACGCCAGCGTATCTATTGATACGCCGGCGTAATTTTAAATTTCCTGCGTCGTATCTTTGTTTTGTATCTTCAAAACAAGATACGACGGCATCTCGGGTCGATCCGACAGGCGTATGTCTTAGTACGCCGTCGGATCTAAGATGCAATTTTTTTGGCGGCCGCTAGGCGGAGTTTCCGTCTAATTCCGCATCGAGTATGAAAATTAGCTAGTTACGGCGATCCACGAACGTTTGTCCGGCTGGCGCATTTTTTTTTGTCGTTTGCGTTCAGGCTTTTTCCGGCGTATATTTAAAGCTACTGTTATGAGGCATACTCATCAGAGATTTGAATGCCGCGCCATTACGCCGCCAAAGATACACTACGCCGCCATAACTTACGGCGCGGATTCTTTGTGGATTTGAAAAAATAAAAAGTAAGTTACGGCGGCGTAGTGTATCTTAGATACGCTACGCCTGGCGGAATAATGCGCCACTGACTGTGGATCTACCCCTATCTGTGGTCAAAAAACAAACAAAAAAATCAACATATAGTCATATTCATTTCCATATCGTATTTCAATTATTTCTAGCCTACTCCTATTAATCTAAACAAGCTTGTACACTTACTTTGCAAAGATCCCCACACATTTACTCCCTTGAATGAATTCTGTGACATCTCAGATAGCAAGCAATAGTGTTGCAAATTTGAAAAAGACTTGCTAAGCTATTGCTAGACTTGCCAGCCTTCACAAGTTTGTAGCATTAAAACGCATTTCATGACTCCAGATCAACTTTCTTTGCAAACATTCTGCAAGTCAGCTGCAAGTTCTGGTTCAGTTATGTTGCACAATAGTAATCCCACTATACACAAGTAAAGGGGCAGGGAACTAGAGCAATAGGTATCCCGCAGTGTTATAAAGCATAAATTAAAAGCATAGTAATCTACAGTATGCACAAGTGAAATAACAAGAGTTCATAGTCTTGTTACATAGTTACATACAGTAGTTAGTCAGGTTGAAAAAAGACAAAAGTCCATCTAGTTCAACCATAGCTATGAAGGGGTAAGAGGGGTGGCAGAGGACACTGCTATTGAGGGGGGGGGCAGAGGACATTGCTATTGGGAAGAAGGTGGGCAGAGGACATTGCTATTGGGGAGAAGGTGGGCAGAGAACACTGCTATGGGGGAGGGGGGGCAGAGTACACTACTATGAGGGGGAAGGGAGGGCAGAGGACACTGCCATGGGAGGAAGGAGGGGGCAGAGGACAGTACTGTGGGGGGGGGGGTGATTTGAAGGAGGGCAAAGCACACTACTATGGGCAGGGCTGGCACCAGCATAAGGCTGCTTACACAGCTGCCAGGGTGAGGGAGTAAAATCCAATTCCCTGGCTACTTGCTGGGGATTCAGATTTTTAAAATACCTTTAAAAATTATGATCCCTGTATTTTCCTATAATATATTAAAATATTAAAAAGTCCAAGGGCCATATGGGATGGTGATAAGGGGTCCCACACTCAGGGCCGCCATCAGGGAGGAACAGAAACTATGTTCCAGTTCACTGAAAAAACACAAGGAGAGAGGCACCTCTGGGTGCAGGTATAGGAAGGACAAGTTTAATCACATTTAATACAGGATACTCACATATGAGAAGTCATAGGTAGGCATTGGTTAAATACCAGCATGGGGGTAATCATCAGTTCGTCGATCAGTTCCCACTTGCTGGGCGCACTGTGTTTGATACAACACCACATGTCAAGCACAGTGTGCCCACTAAGCTGGAACAGATCGACAAACTGATGATTACCCCCATGCTGGGATTTAACCAATGCCTACCTATGACTTCTCAAATGTGAGTTGCCTGTATTAAGTGTGATTAAACTTGTCCTATATCTGCACCCAGAGGTGCCTCTCTCCTTGTGTCTTTATTAGTAATCCCACCACAGGGGTCACTGTGGCTGAATTTTTATGCTGTAGAACAACAGAGCTCTTGCTGTAGACTCACCATGGCAACTTTGCTCCTGCAAGAGACTTGCCACGTAAATTTGCCAATCAGCTGCCAGTTACCTTAAAAGTGTACCTGGCTAGCTGTTGCCCTCAGTCCTGAGCTGTGCTGTCTCCCGCTCTCTGTTCTGCCATGAGAATGAGACTGGTGGAGGCTGAGAGGAAAGAGTGGCACCTATATGGTGGGGGTTGACAAAGCAGGGAGATTTTTCGAAGTCTACATGTCACCTGCCGGCGGTCAACAGGTAGATCGCGATCAACAGATTGCTGTCCCCCACTTTAGGGCAACCAATTATAATGAACTTGTTGCTATGGACTACTACATCTTAAAGGGTCACTAAAGGAAAACATTTTTTTAGCTGAAATGACTGATTACAGGGTATAAAGACATAATAGTTAACTGATTCCTTTTAAAAATGATTAAAAATAGATAAAAAACAATCATATAATGTACCGCATACTGCGCGTCACGAGTTGCCAAAAAATTCCGAACGTCGGTGCGCAGGCGCCGTATAGAGCCGCACCGACGTTCGGCTTCTTTCGGCAACTCGTGACGCGCAGTATGCGCCGTCGGAAGCACGTCAATCACAGCCTGTGATTAGGAACGCCCACTCCCGCGGGGAATAGTGATTGACAGGAGAGAAACTGCTGCAGTACTAAGGTAAGGATCGCGAAAAACAAACAAACAACGGATTAGTTATTGTCTATGCCTGCTAGTTTACTTGAGCCAAAGTCAAAATTTAGGGTGAACAACGTTGTCCGTGTCGCTTACTGGGAAGAGATATTTTAAGCAGTAATACAGTACGGGACGGGACGGTGTATGTAAAAGAACTTTAAAACTGGGAGTGAAGCCATGGTAATCCTCCGGGTTAGAATAGGCACGTTAGACCTTGAGATTAGGAGCGTGTCAGTGAACATTTTAGTGAACCTTATGATTAGGGAATAAAGATGTGAATAAAGAGTAGCAGCCAGCCAGCAGTGGAAGTGGATGGTGGCTTACGGAACCCGGGCAGTGTGGGAACCAGTGTACTTCATGTTCCCCACTTAGTAGCTCTGTTTCTATCTTGGAGCCTGCTACAGTACAGGGTTCACCTAGGGACCTAGCCTGGGATCACATTGTGCAGGACCTTAAAAAACCAAAGTAGGGTGGCTTCCCAAGTGGCGGAATCAAATAAAGGTACAAGTTAAATGTGTGCATTACAGATTACTGTATCAAGTCAAGACATAGGGAGCTGGTGGAGCAAAGAACATGCGCAGAATTAATTGCTCAAAATGACAGGACAGGTACGAACAGGCTGGAAGGAGGAGACGGAGTCCTTTGTAAATGTGTATGGGGCCACAGTGTCAACTAGCTTCTGGCCTATAAGTGTTAATGATCATATAGAACAATAAGTTAGAGTTCTATTTTAATGGCTTGCAGGTTAACAGCCCCTAGGTGTCTATGAATGAGGTGTACCTCCCTGCCTCCCTACAGGTAGAACTTGGTGACCTGAGCCAGCCGCTGTTTTTTTCTATATATCTTGAATATTCCAATAGCAAGGTCAACCTGTCCTAATTTCTACTGTAGCTCTGCTTCTGTCCACTCTGGATTCTTGTATGTTCCTGCCCACCCTTTTTTGTTGCCATTCCCGCTGCAGCATTTTTCTCAATATAAATAAAGTTAATTAAGTATTTAATGGAATAAATGTAGGTCGCAAACCAGGGAAATATGCACATCTTGCTAGCATCTCCCTCTGATAAATATATCTCTTAAACGGGTTGTAAAGCTGTGTGTTTTTTCACCTTAATGCATCCTATGCATTAAGGTGAACAAAAACACCTTGAAGTCACCATCCCCCCGAGCCCCTGTTTTACTTACCTGAGCCTTGAATTTCCGTGGGCGCAATCCCGAATTGCCTTCCCCCCTCTCCTGTCGCCCCTTCACTGTATGATTGATAGCAGCGCAGCCATTGGCTCCCACTACTGCTAATCAAATCAATGATGCGGTGCGCCGGGGCCGAGTCATACACTTGGCGGCTATGGCCTGCCAAGTGTATCACATGGGAGCGCACCCGCAAGGTAACCCCCTTGTGAGAGAGCTTCCCAGAGGGGGTTAGCTCTTGCGGGGAGGAGCCACAAGAGATGACGTGGGACCCCAGAAGAGGACGTTCGGGGCCACTCTGTACAAAACTAACTGCACAGTGGAGGTAAGTATGACATGTTTGTTTTAAAAAAAAAAACTTTAGTATCCCTTTAACCGCTCCCATACCGCGTCATAGGGAAATGACGGCGGCAGGAACCCCTCGCCGATCCGGGTGGACGTCATATGATGTCCTGTGTTCCCGGCGATCTAGGGCGCACGCGCGGCAGCGCTCGTCACCCGGCACGTGCCGCCACGTTCTGTAAAATGCAATATGGCTACCTGAAGGTGTTCTGTACTCAGAATGTGTACAGAGCGCCCCCTAGAAACATAATCGCCTGCTTGCCTGAATTGCTCACTGATTTTCCCAGAAGTCTACACTAAGATACGAGTCAGATTTCCGGCATCCCCTGCAAAAACAATTTCATGTTTGGTGAGATACTTTCAATAGGAAATCACATCTAAAGGGATGCAGACCCTACCATTTTCCTCATTAGAGCCCTGCAGGTGCAACAGCTGGTTGATAATTTTGAAACAACTCAAAGAGTAATTTCTGCAGAATAAAAAAAAAGTAGGAATCTGTAAAAAGTTTTGTCAAAATTCTTAGAATGTACATACGCTGAGCAAAATTATAAACACAACACATTTGTGTGTTCCCCTATTTATCATGAACTAAACTTAAAGATCTACGACTTTTTCTATGTACAGAAAGGCCTATTTCTCTCAAATACTGTTCACAAATCTGTCTAAGCCTAGGTTCACATTGGAGCAATTTGTCATGCGATTTGAGAGATCAAATCGCATGACAAGTCGCAGCCTATTGGCGGCAATGGCACTGTTCCAATCGGTGCGACACCAATTTTGCAAAAGTAGTTCCTGGTGCGGCAAATCGCTGCACCGATTTGCAAAAGTAGTTCCTGCACTACTTTTGCCGATTTCAGGTGCGATTTCTATAGACATCTGTGTATGAAGCCACACAAATGTCTATCAAGCAGCACCTGAAATCGCGCTGACCTTGCTACTTTGAAATCGCGCTACTTCAAGTAAAGTAGCACGATTTCAAAGTAGCATCAGTATGAACCAGGGCTAAATCTGTGTTAGTGAGCACTTCTTCTTTGTCGAGATAATCCATTCACCTCACAGGTGTGGCATATCAAGATGCCGATTAGATAGCATGATTATTGCACAGGTGGGCCTTAGGCTGATCAACTGTGAAGGAGATGTGCTGCACTGCGTGAGGCAAATGGTGGTCACACCAGATAATGACTGGTTTTTGGACCCCCCGGACCCCCCCCCCCTCCCCAATACAGTAAAACTGCACATTTTAGAGTGGCCTTTTATTGTGGCCAGCCTAAGGCACACCTCTGCAATAATCACGCTGTCTTATCAGCATCTTGATATGCCACACAAAGGAGAAGTGCTCACTAACACAGATTTAGACAGATTTGTAAACAATATTTGAGAGAAATACAGTAGGCCTTATGTATACATAGAACAAGTCATAGATCTTTACGTTCAGCTCATGATAAATAGGGGCAAACACCAAAGTGTTGCGTTTATAATTTTGCTCAGTGTAGATCACCCAGAGGGGAATCTTTTTTTACTCTTTAATTATTTTGTAGTCAAACTCAAAAAATAAGAGGGCTATGTGGATACCTTGCGATAACACAGAAAGTGAATATAGACCACAGGGCAGCCCTGAATTTCTGAGATGATCAACATGTTGGAGCAAATAAGAGAAATCCATTGTCAGGGTTTCCATACACTTTAATGGGCACACATGACATTGATTCACAACTGACTAGGGATGAGCTTTGTGTTCGAGTCGAACGTATGTTCGACTCGAATATCGTATGTTCGATCGTTCGTCGAAATACGAAAAAAACGGGTCGTTCGCGCCAAATTCGAGTGACGCGCCACAGCCCATAATTCACTGCGGCATTGCGCACTGATGATTGGCCAAGCATGCACTATGACCCGCATGCTTGGCCAAACACAGCGCCGTCAGTACAGAGAGCTGTAATTGGCCAAAGCTAGGGTGGCTTTGGCCAATTATGGCTCAGGGGGTTTAGTACACGCCCCACACTATAAAAGGCCGCCTGCAGGTCGGCCTTGTGTAGTGTGTTCCGGCGCTGGTTAGAGATCAGTCAGAGAGAGAGAGTGTCATTTTTTCTAGGTAGATAGAGCAGGCAGGCAGGTTAGTCAGTTAATGTTACAGTGTGTAGAGGATATATATACATTCCAGGTGTTGTACATATATTTATACACTGTATAGCTTAGCTAGATTAGTTCTTCCTAATTTACTGGCAGGTAGTTGATTGTGCTAGCTGCAGTATTCTCACGTGGTGTATTGCCTGTGTCCTCTGCAGTGTGCACCATGAAGCTACACAGGCATACTATAGACACCCAACAGGTACAATATTTAAAGGAATTTTTCATTTTTTTTATTTTATTTAAGCATCATGATGCTTAAATAATAATAAAAAAAAAATCCTTTAAATATTATACCTGCTGGGTGTCTATAGTATGCCTGTGAAAACGTATTTGAGTACCCGGGTCTTGCCCCAGGGAACATGTATCAATGGAATTTTTTTTTTTTTAAATGGTCGTTTTCTTCTGGAGCAGTGTTTTTAATGATGCTGCATCATTAAAATCACTGCTCCAGAAAAAACGACCGTTTTTAAAACTTTTTTCCATTGATACATGTTCCCTGGGGCAAGACCCGGGTTCTCAAAGACGTTTTCCGACAATAACTTGCATATGGGGCTTTAAAATGAGCACTTTTTAATTCGAATGTTCGAGTCCCATTGACCTCAATGGGGTTCTAAATGTTCGCGCGAACGTTCGGTCCGTTCGAAGGTTCCGGTGCGAACCGAACGCGGGGGGGGCTCATTCCTACAACTGACCAGCAAGTGTTGCACTGTGTGTGGCCAAAGTTAACATTGCTACCTAACCTGCAGTCTGTATACTACGAATCCAATGAAAATAAATCTTATTCCCGACAAGGATGTTTTCCCTCGAGCTGAGCACACAGAGTGCATTTTTCACAGTGTTTATGTATTTAGTGAATTGATTTTTAGGAAACATTTTAGATGACATTATGTGGTTAGTTGTAGTAAATGCCTTGCCAAAATACATATAAATAAGCACATTTGTGAAATGTACACACATGTAAAGCGGCTCCCAGCCCTCTTATATCCGATTTAGGAAAACATATTAGCTTAACACACTTTGGAGATGAATGTGTACAATGGCGTGGCTGGAAAAAAGGAAGGTATTTATTCTGAGTGTGTCCCTCGGGCTTTTTCTCTCCATGCGCTGCATGCGCTGCTGAAATGGCAAAATCCTTTAATTGACAGAACAATAAAAGGCATCCGTTTGCACAAATGACAAATAGACTGGTTTGTCGATAACTCATATCAAAATGCTTTTTATGACTTGTAAAATAAAAAGGCTCTCTGAGCTGGGGAGATAAATCTGAAAATGCTGCTAATTTGGTTTATTCATAGCTTGACATGTATATGAGTTATTACCCTTACGCAGTATCAAAATGTGATGTATGTTATTTTTTCTTATGAAATAGATATTTTGGCTTTTTTGAGCACTTAGAGTTGACTTTTATCCGGATTATAAAAATACAAAAAAAAAAAAGGCAATTTTAAAAGGGTAATGAAATGGCAATTTAAAAAAAAGGCATATTTGATTTTGCATTTTCTTTCTGCACCACTTTTTTATAACATTTCTGTGTTTTATTGTACTGAGTAAGGTTTTTATTGTTCAGTAGTTTGCTGACATCTAGGAGTGGTTTTGGGACTTTACAGCTTGTTGACTATGTAATTTTGGTGTCTCTCTTTGTCCTCCCCTCCTATTTTGTTCTAGTTAGTTATGTCATACTTACCTGCTCTGTGTGGTGATTTTGCACAGAGCAGCCCGGATCCTCCTCTTCTCGGGTCCCTCTTTGGTGCTCCTGTCCTCTGCCTCCTATTGAGTGCCCTCTAAACAAGCAGCTTGCTATGGGGGCACCCAAGCTGAGCTGCAGTTCCCTGTGTCCATTCAGACACAGAGCCGTGGCTGCCCCCTTTTTCTCCTCATTGGCTGACTGAATTTGTTTGACAGCAGCGGGAGCCAATGGCACCACACTGCTGTCTCAGCCAATGAGGATGGGAGAGTCACAGACAGCTGAATCTCTCACGCAACATTGCTGGATCAAGATGGGGCTCGGGAAAGTATTAGGGGGGCTTTCCTAATGCATAGAATGCATTAAAATAAAATAAAAACTTTTGCCTTAACAACCACTTTAAGTAAACCAGAGTTAATTTTGTAGTCAAAATCCTATTTAGTTTTAGTCTTTTGACTAAAATATCATTTTAGTTTTAGTCATATTTTAGTCATCTGAATTGTTTTAGTTGTATTTTAGTGTACTAAAATCTCCAGTATCATAAACAGACAAAAATTGTGCTTTTTGACAAACAGAAGTACAACTTTAAAATATAAAAAAAAACTGTAAACTCTATTGGCTGTAATGCCATTGCACATGTTACCTGAATATAAAAACGTTACAGTTATCTAAGGATAAGGCCCCTTTCAGACGTCCGCTCCGCCTGTCCGTTATTACAAGTCCGTTAACGGACTTGTAATACATCCCTATGGGATCGCGTCCGTTAGCGGATGGAGCATCCACTAACGTCCGCGTCCGTCGGGATCCGGTTTTCGGACGGAAGAAAACCCTATTTTTCTTCCGTCCGGCGGAACGGAACTGATGCAGACGGACAGACGGTCCGTCTGCATCCGGTTCCCCATAGGGCAGAGCGGAGCTGAGACAGGGCGGTCTCTGCACTGTGTACGGGGACCGCCCTATCCGCCGACAGCTCAGCGGGAATCCCCGCTGAGCCGACGGAGACACACGGAGCGGACCCAGAAACGGTCCGCTCCGTGTGAAAGAGCCCTAACAAGTATCAAGTAGCATCTTTATAAATAAAGCAAAGATTCATAAACAAACATGAATATTGATTTTTGACCACTGCTAATTTATATGTCAAATTTCGATTTTGTTTTAGTCACAGTTATTTGAATAAAACACCATTTTAGCTTTAGTTGTATTTTAGTCATATGAACTGAAACTGAATTTTATTTTTGTTTAGTTTTCGTCACTGAAAACATGCAGTTGACGCAAAGATTTTCATCGGCAAAATTAACACTAAGCCCAGGTTCACACTGGGCTGCGGGAGTGAAGCCATGCTAGTTCAGCTGAACTCACACAATTTTACTCCCGCTGGTCAGTCCCGATTTCGGACGCGATTTTAGAGACATCTGTGCAGGTTTCTGCACAGATGTCAATGTAAATTGCGGCCCGAAATTGCAAAAAGTAGTACAGGAACTACTTTTTGAAATCGGTACAGCGCCGCAAATGCGCGTCGCACCGATTAGGATGGTGCCATTGCCGACAATTGCTGGCAAATGCAGCCGATTTGAGATGTGATTTGACACGTCAAATCACATCTCAAATCGTACCAATGTGAACCAGGGCTCAATTGAACAAGCTGAAGTTAGAAGTTGATTGGCTACCATACACAGCTGCACCAGATTTTGCACTCTCCAGTTTGAGTAAATCAACCCCTCTGTATTCTTACACTTCAAAAGACTGGAAAAATATCTTCTATACTACAATTAGCTGAAGTAAAAAAGCATTGGATTCCTCATCTTTGTCTTATTGAAGGGTTAAGCTGTCTGTGCATGGTGTCTGAAGATGTCTTTTGCACCTACCTCTGTGCGTAGGGTGAGGCCAATGGCATATCATGTCATACACCCATTGTTGATCCCTGGTGTGCTGGGTTTTGTCTGTGTTACTCTATAACTTTTGTGAGTATATCTACTTTTAATAAATCATGTGGTTTTAGCATACTACTCTATGGTTCTTTGTTCTTTCTCCTACTCAATTATTACTTTGTGGTTACAGTGGAACCTCGGTTTAAGTGTAACTTGGTTTGAGAGCGTTTTGATTTGCATGCAACTTTTTTTTTTTTTTTAATTCTGCCTCGATTTGCGTGTGTTGACTCGCAAGATGAGCAGAATTCAAGCTAAATAGGCCTGCAGTACCTCATTTGGCCTGAGGTACAGGGGCACAAAAGCAGAGCAGAGCCAAAAATAGGCCTGCAGTACCTCATTTGGCCTGAGGTACGGGGGCGCAGGAGCCGAGAAAAGCTGAACATTGGCCTGCAGTACCTTATTTGGCCTGAGGTACGGGGGCGCAGGAAACAAGCCAAAGTGTCCTTGGGCCTTTTCGGCCGTTTTCGGCGCTCTCTGGCCGCATTCGGTATTGCATCCCATTGAAGTCAATGCAGAACAAATTATTTTAGTTTCCATTGACTTCATTGGGAAAACTCGCTTTGATATGCAAGTACTTTGGATTACCAGCATACACCTGGAACGGATTATGCACCATAATCCGAGGTTCAATTGTATTTGCTATTTCAACTTTTATTTGATGCATGTGGTACATTATGGTTTAATAGGAGTTAACTAGTATTTTTTCATACACATATTTTTGTATTGATCACTACAGAGATATTGGTTTTGCTCACCTTTCAGATTAATTATGACCATACTGTCTGGACAGACTGGTTCTAAGTATGTCAATGCAAAAAGTGGCATTTGAAACAAAACCGCTTTTGTTTCTTTGAATACCTTTGGCATATTTACGTTCAGTGTTCTTATGCTTGCAACCATATTTAGTAATGACAGAGGAATATTTCTCCCTTTACTTTCTTAAATTTCATTGCCAACACCCCTTACCCCCACCCATCACAGGTCATTAGAGGGTAAAATGCTTTTCCTTCAAGATCTTGTCATATTGCACAAACTCTTACAATATCTTGCAGAGAAGATTTCCCGGAAAGGCACTGGTGATGTAGCCTTCCCATGGTGCAGCTGTAAGGCCAGGGCTTTGTAATCAGTGCCCCTAGAAACACGGAAGTGTAATTCCATTAAATCTGAGTAACCGAGTTAATAATGCTGTGGGGGAAATGTCTGCTTTAAAGGCAAATTCTGAAATAGTAGTAACCCTTGTAAGGTTAATTTTTTATATATTTATTTATTTGTGCTGTTTTTTTTTTTGTTGGGCAGTTTTACCTTCACTTCCTGGGGGGCGTGGTCTGGACATGCTGCTGTGAGGACGTGTCTGCCTTGAGCTCCGGCGCCGGCACAATCTTTAGCCCTTTTTTGCACCCCTAACTCCACCAGAAGCCAGAGCTAACTATGCGGAAGAAGACAGGCAAGTCTCTCCCCAAGGCTGGACCACAATCGGGCTCCATCAAGCGGTTTCTGGCCGCGGAGGCGATCGAGGGAGAAGACACTGATGGCCTAGGCCGCTCTCCACGAGGCTTGACTCCCGCCACAAGCTCCGCCTCCCGCCGCAAGTCGGATCGGATGCGCCATTCGTCTGCCTCTTCGGCCTGCTCAGACGGAGACGATAGCCCTTCCCGCCGCTCGGAGATCCGGGTGGATGACCTGCCTACCCGGACAGAGCTGACCTCGCTTTTCCAGAGCCTGGAGAGGACCATCAAAAAAGAACTCTCAGCAGTGCGGGCGGACCTATCACAGGTATTGGGTCGGGTGGAGGAGACTGAGCACAGGCTTGATCGTCACGCCTCGGCCATTAGGTCCCTGCAGGCTTCCACCCGGAGCCTTGCTATTGCCCACAGAATGGCTCTATATAAGATAGAAGACCAAGAGAACAGGAACAGGAGGAATAACATTCGTATCAGAGGCCTCCCGGAGGCGACGGGTGATGATGACCTCCTTCCCTCGGTTCGCGGCATCTTCAACGGCCTTTTGGGCCTAGCAGCAGACAACCCGCTTAAGATAGACAGGGTTCATAGGGCTCTTCGCCCCCGCGCTCTATCCACAGATACTCCCAGGGATGTCATCTGCCGTATCCACTACTTTGAGGAGAAGGAGCGTATCATGCGGAAGGCCCGCGAAATTCCCTCCCTGGACTTTGATGGAGCCATCCTGACCCTCTTCCCCGATTTGGCTAAAGAGACTCTAGACCGCCGCAGGGCTCTGCGACCGCTAACAGAGAAGCTCCGGGAGGCGTCCATTAACTACCGCTGGGGCTTCCCTGCTGCTCTCATCGCCAACAGAAACGGCAGAACGGCCGTTCTACGGTTCCCAGAAGACCTGGAGAAGTTTTGTGCTGACATCGACATCTCCCCGCCCGAGCTTCCAGGCTGGCAGGACACCATCCCTACCCTGCCGGGTTCCGCAGACCCGCACTGGCAGAAAGTTAGCCGTGGGAATCGTCGTTCAGCCACCCAGGGGGCCTCTCCCTCTGTAGGCTGATCTATGGTGATGTGGTCACCGTCTTGCTCCTTCATGGTTCATTGAACTTGAACCTCTTCTTGATGCTTCAACCAGTTGGGTTTTTTTTTTTTGGTTGGGTTTATTTTTCCCTGACATTGCCTTAAGCTTTATTTTATTTTTTATTTTTATGCGTTTTGCTGGCTTTGTTTCGGGTTTTTTTTTTTTTTTTTTCTCTCCAGCTGAGACCCATGGTGAGGCCTCTCAGAAGATGCCTATCTCTCTGCTGCGACATAGCAGTCTGTTGCTTGATGACTCGTGTTAGTCTGACTTTTCTACTTTTTTAGTACCACGCTGTCGGAACTTTAGATGGCGATCTATGATCGCAGGCGGGGATATAAGTCCTGTGATTGATATGTTCTGTTGGCTCTGCTTTTTCAATTTTTTTTTTTTTTTTTTTTTTTTTTTTTTTTTTTTAAGGTGTTAGGTTTAACGTTTTATTTTATGGTGTGCCGGCGCTGGGGCGAATGGGCGGAGATTCTGGCGGAGTTGCTGCCTGACGCTCGTGTCCATGCGCCTCCTCCTATTGGGGTCCGGCGCTGCCCTGTCCCCCCGTGCTGTCGCCTCTTCGGGGGCGTGTGGCGGGGGGGGGCCGGGCTGCGTGCGTGACCCTTCATCGCACGGCAGATTTATGCGTGCGCATGCTCTCTCCCTATGTGGGTGTTCATGTCTTGATACATGGATGTTGTGTGTTCTTTTCTTACTAAACTTATGTTTTCTCTTTCTTTTTTTCCTCCCCCTCCCTGCCCCACCCTTCCACGTCGTCCTCCGGGGGGTCTTCCTCTGCCTCTGGTCAGCCCTGAGAAGTCCTGATTTTCAATTACTATGGCTAAGGTGAAGTTGCTCTCATTTAATGTGCGGGGACTGCATACTCCAGGTAAGAGACACCAATTGTATAGGGAACTGGCTCGCCTGCAGGGGGACATTGTTCTCTTGCAGGAGACTCATCTCACGTACACCACATCGGTGAAGCTTTACTCCCCGCAGTATCCTCTGTGGTACTATAGCCTCTCAGATGTTCGTGGCGCTAAGGGAGTAGCAATTGGGTTCCGTAGGGGTTCATCTTTCGTGTTAGAAACCATGATGAGTGATCCCACGGGCCGCTTCCTGTTCTTGAAAGGTAGCCTGGGTAATATGCCTTGCACGATTGCGACCATTTATGCTCCCAATCGTAGTCAGGTTTCTTTCATTTCCAACACCCTTAGGAAGTTGACAGACTTCGCCAGTGGTTGCATCCTACTGGCGGGGGATTTCAATGTCCCGATAGAGCCCTCGGTGGACACGTCGTTGGGGACCTCATGCATCTCGTGGAGGCGCCTAGCGTTCTTACGCAGACGGCTACATGAATCCCAACTGATGGACGTGTGGAGGATTATGCATCCTCGTGCGAGGGATTATACCCATTTCTCCCACTTACATACATCCTATTCGAGGATCGATTATTTCCTCATAGACCATCACCATTTGTCCCTTCCCACGGCTACGTGCATCGAGACCTCTCCTATCTCGGACCATGCTCCGATTTCCCTCTCACTGACTGTCCCTTCCGTCCCAATTAAAAGCACCAATTGGAAACTTAATGATAACCTGATGTTAGAAGATGTAGACAAAAAAGTGATCGGAGATGCGTTGGCTCAATATTTTGTAGACAATGCAACGCCGGAAGTGTCGCCTGGAACGCTATGGGAGGCCCATAAGGCCTACATTCGGGGAAAATTTATGGAGATAGGAGCTAAGAAAAAGAGGGAACGCACCTACCAACAAATGCAATTGCTTAAGGAGATTGAGGACCTAGAGCGCAGACACAAGGCCGGGCTTTTGCAATCGGTTTTCCAGGATCTGGTCCGGAGGAGAGAGGAGCTGAGGAACCTCTTCCACCTGGAGCAGAAACAAAGGTTTCGGGTTATCGCTCAGAGTTTGCACGAGTGGGGTAACAAGCCTGGTCGGCTATTGGCACGCTCGTTGCAACAAAAAAAATCTGCTACGTTCATTCCCAAAATTAAGACCCCCAACGACTCTATGGTGTTCGAAACCTCGGCCATTGCCAAAGAATTTCGTTCTTTTTATCAATCCTTATACCACGTGAGGCAAACAGTGGAAGACAGGGATAATAGGGCGCAGCTCATACGCGAATATCTAGCTCAGGCTGGCTTGCCGACACTTCCTGCAGGGGAATTGGCTGCTCTGGATGGTGAGTTTACCGTTCCTGAGCTGCGGATTGCACTGAAGGCTATGGCCAACGGTAAGGCGCCAGGCCCCGATGGCTTCACAGTGACTTATTATAGGGCCTTCGCGGATCTTCTTCTTCCGCGTTTAACTAAGTATGCTAATGCGACCTCGGGAGACGGGTCTTTCCGTCCCGAGACACTTCACGCCCACATTACAGTCCTTCCTAAGCCGGGTAAAGACCCCTGTGCCTGCGGCAGCTATCGCCCCATTTCTTTATTGAACCTTGATGCTAAGCTATATGCTAAAGTGATTGCCAACAGGCTTCTCCCACTCGTCCCCCGATGGGTCTCTAGAGACCAGACGGGATTTATCCCTGGTAGAGAGGCGCGGGATAACTCTCTCCGCACCTTGTCATTAATATCCCATGTCAGACGGACCTCCCAGCCCACCCTGCTGCTTTCCACAGATGCTGAGAAGGCGTTTGATAGGGTGGACTGGGAATTCCTGATGGCCACGCTTTCCCACCTTGGTGTGGGTCCCCCGCTCCTTTCACATATCTCGGCCTTATACAATTCCCCTACTGCTCAGTTACGTATAAATGGAACGCTAAGCGAATCCTTCACACTTTATAATGGAACCAGACAGGGGTGCCCCCTTTCGCCCATCCTATTTGCCCTTTCCCTTGAGCCCTTTCTATCTTCGGTTAGGCACAATCCGAATATACGGGGGATTACAGTAGGCACTACCGAACACAAATACGCTGCCTATGCGGATGACATTTTGTTTTACGTACAGCAACCTGTTACAACCCTTCCAAATTTAATGGCGGCTTTCGACTCTTTTAGTGCGATATCCAATTTTAAGATTAATCTATCCAAGTCAGAGATACTGAACCTAACGGTCCCCCCTCGTATTGTGCCGCAATTGAAGACATCCTTCCCCTTTAGTTGGCAGGCTCACTCGCTGAAATATTTAGGCATATTTCTCACCGCTAACCCCGCATCCCTATTTCGTACAAATTTTATTCCCCTACTAAATGCAATTAGGTCTGATCTGCAAAGGTGGTCGCAATTAGCACACTCATGGATGGGGAGGATTAGTGTGCTGAAAATGAACATTCTGCCCAGACTATTGTTTCTATTTCAGATGATCCCATATAGGATTCCTGTGGGATACTTCACGATAGTGCGATCATTATTTTGCAAATATGTATGGAACAGGAGGCGGCCCAGGCTAGCTAGGGACACACTGATTAGGCCCAAGAGGGAGGGGGGGCTGGCTTTACCAGACGTCAAAAGATATTTCCAAGCTGTGATTCTGACTAGGATCTCGGACTGGAGATACAATAGGGTGTCTAAACTATGGGTATCACTGGAGATGGATCTGTGTGGCAAAGACCCCTACGCCCAAATGTGGATCCCGCGGAAATATAGGTCCCTATCTATTATGACATCCCCTCTGACGCGCTCCACCCTGATGGTGTGGGATTCATTATGCAAGACCCATGGCTGGGCGTACAACTCTCCCCTGATGCCGCTTTCTGGTCATAATTATTTCCCCCCTGGAAATGTCCAATCACACCATCAGACATGGTCTTTGGGATCCGCAACGCTCCTCCATCATGTTGCTTCTTCAACAGGTATTGCCCCTCTCTCTAACATTGTTGGGTCCTTAGAAATGTCTCCCATGGTATCTTGGAAATACCGTCAGTTGTCGGCTTTTGTTCGCTCCCTACCTCAACCCCTTAGAGATGACACAGCTCTGACACCGGTCGAGTCTGCATTTGCTGAGGACAGACCAGTGGAGAGACCCCTTTCTTATTTTTATAAAGCACTGTACTCTATTTCCACCCATGGTACCCCGGTCTTTCTGTTTAGGTGGGAGAAAGATCTCCAAAAGGAGATCACACCTACTCAGAGAGACACTGTTTTGTTGCTAGCCAACACATCCTCTATATCATCTAAATACGCTGAGGTTAACTATAAGCTGTTGACCCGGTGGCATTATACTCCGGTAGTGCTGCATGGGATCTTCCCCCTGACGTCCCCGTTCTGTTGGCGGGGTTGCGGTGAGAGGGCTTCACATGCGCATATTTGGTGGTTCTGTCCACTCATTCGCCCATTTTGGTCAACTATCTTACACTGGATGAAGGAAATACAAGGTTTTGAAACTCCAAATGACCCCTGGGTGATATTATTGCACTGTACGGCCGAACCAATCGGATCATATAAGAAGTCCCTCACTCCACATTTATTAAACGCCGCAAAGTCCCTCATCCCCCGGTACTGGAAGCAGACGGTAGTCCCTTCGCTGAGGCAATGGTTGGAAGCGGTTGATCACATATATTACATGGAGGACATCACTTACTCCCTTAAGAATAAATCTGATTTGTCACGGAAAATATGGTCCGATTGGTTCGCCTTTAAATATAAATCGGCATATGCTGAAATTATGTCTCAACCCGGCTAATGTTCCATATCTTACTGTCACTTTACAGCGATGTTACCTTTGACATACTTCTCTGCTTTGAGGAGGCGGCCAGGGGCGGAGGAACTCCCCCTAACCTATCACCCCCCCCACTTACCCTTCCCCCATCCTATCTTTCTCTCTCTGCCCTTTCTTTCTCTCTCTTACTCTTCTCTGTACTTCTCCTTACTATTATTTATTATCATTTTAAGTTCTCTTTCTGATTTGAAGGTTTTCAATATTATGCCCTTGTGTACTGAGCGAAACAAGGTTCAGGTTTGCGAGCCGTGGAGCATTTTGAAAAGAAAAGAGTACTAACAGTTATTGTCCGGTATATTGTTTCACTAAGTGCTCTTGAAAGTATTTTTCACCAATATGCCTCCATACCTCTAACGGTGATTATTGCCCGATTATGTTGTTCGCCAATACTGGGGTTATTACTGCCACTGTTAGTATTTGTGGGGAATATTCACTTCACTTTTATTTCATGTATGTCCTTTGATACTGTATGTCTTTACTTATACTTTCTACTCAATAAAAACTTTATTGAATCACCTTCACTTCCTGTCTCATAGACACAGCAGGAAAGTGAGAGGAAATCTATCCAAAGTGAGTGGAAATTCAGTCTTAGACAGTTGTCTCCAGAGCAGGTGTCCCTATTAATGAGCGCCCCCTGCATTTGTGTTTTATTGGTGGATTGCCCTCAACTCCTGTTCCAGTGTCAACTGTAGAATTTTGGATTTCCCATTACTATCTGTCCTTGTTACCAGGAAAAATAGAGAAGGTAAATATTCTCACAGACAGTAATTTAAACCTGACAGTGGTTCTAACCCTTCCTTACGCTACCCAAAACTAAAAAACAAGTTTGGCTACAGATAAGCTTTAAAAGCAGTCCTTGAGCTCCAGACTAGGGACTAGGCAAAGTCTCAAAGTTCAGGGGTTGTATTTGTCAATGGTGACATTCACCCAGTGAAAAAATAGCTGAATTCACTCTACATATAATTGGATGTGATTCACGTAGCATTTTTTCCCAGGATGAGTCCTATGTATTATGACACTCACTGGGCGAATCTTGTTAGTTGGACTCTTGGAAGGGTGAATTGTTATAGTTCAGTAGCAACTATTTTTCATTTTTGAATGAATCTTTGTTTCAATGCTGGTGGCAAACAGGAATGCCCTTTCATTCCTTTGGCAACATGCTTTCCATGGTGCTGAAACCGTATATATATGCCTCAGCTCACTCCCTTAGTCTCCTCACGTATCACTAATAGACTTCCTCAAACTCAATCTATCCAAAACCAAGCTCATAATTTTTCCTCCCCCATGTGCCCCTTCCCCTAATCTCTCTGTCAAGATCGATGACATTACTATGAGCCCATCCCTGCATGCCAAAGTGTAATCCTGAACTCTGATCTATCCTTTAGGACCCATGTCCAATCACTGTCCAAATCTTACTGCCTCAACCTCCGCACATCTCCAAAATATGCCTATTTTTAACCAATGACATCTCAAAGCTCCTAGTTCACTCCCTGGTCTTCTCCTGCCTTGACTACTGCAACTCCCTCCTCATTGGCTTACCTTTACATAGGCTATCCCCCCCCTTCAGTTCATCATGAATGCTGCTGCCAGGCTCATCCACTTTACCAACTGCTCCATGTCTGTTGCTTCTAGTCTCTGTCAATCCCTTCATTGGCTTCCACTCACCCAACAAATTAACTTCATAATACTAACAACAACTTACAAAGCCATCCCCAGCTACATTACTAGCCTAGTTTCAAAATACCAACCTAATCGTTCTCTTCGTTCCGCCCAAGACCTCCTGATCTCTAGCTCCCTCATCACCTCCTCCCATGCTCGCCTCCAGGACTTTTCCAAAGCCTCTCCCATCCTATGAAACTCCCTACCGCATATGTTTGATTATCTCCTACTCTGTTTGCTTTTGGACAATCCCTGAAAACCCTCTTCTTCAATGAAGCCTATCCTGCCCACACCTAACAACTGTACTTTTATTTTCTCCATTAGCTCATTCCCCACAGTTATTACTTTTTGGATCACTTGACCCTCCCTTCTAGATTGTAAGCTCTAATGAGCAGGGCCCCCTGATTCCTCCTGTATGGAATTGTATTGTAACTGTACTGTCTGTCCTCATGTTGTAAAGTTCTGCAAAAATTGTTGGTGCTATATAAATCCTGTATTATAATAATCATTTCAGCACTAGAAGCATTAATATCATTTTCAGAATGATAGAGGTTTTATACCAGGAGCCGGATACAATACAGAGACATGTACGGCCCCGTACACACCATAGAATCTATCCGCAGATAAATCCCATCGAATGGGTTTCAGCGGATAGATTCTATGGTGTGTACACTCCGGCGGATATTTACCTGCGGATATTTCCGAATTCCAGCAGATAAATATTTGTCGACATGCACAGAATATCTATCTGCTGGAATCGGATCCCACGGATGGATGTACAGACTCACCGGATCCATCCGTCCAAAGGGATTCCCCGCACGCGTCGTAATGATTTGACGCATGCGTGGAATTCCTTATATGACAGCGTCGCGCCTATCGCCGCGTCATAATCGCGGCGACGGCGCGACACGTCATCGCCAGAGGATTTCGGCGCGGATTTCAATGCGATGGTGTGTACACGCCACCGCATAGAAATCTGCTGAAATCCTCGAGAGGATTTATCCGCGGATACGGTCCGCTGGACCGTATTCGCGGATAAATCCTCTCGTGTGTATGGGGCCTACAACATACAATATGCAATACTCTAGTCCAAGGTTTGTGTAGCGTGTGCTTCATCATCAATATTGAATAAATAAGTGAGAATGACTTTCAAAAACCATAAAAATTTACATAACCTATATATATCCACATAACATTTTAATTCAAAGGCAAATATATTGTAATTAATGTTTCTTTGTTCAACCATGAACCACCATCTAAAAAACATATTTTGAGTATTATTTTACAAGTTTATTGATTTTTCAGTGGTATACTCATGGCTCTGTTGAGAAATCAATATTTATTTGTGTAAACCCTAAAAGCTTGTGATAATATTTGGCTTGATAAGGATGGCTCAGTGATGGTTCCAGATAAAAGGTCATTCTCTATAGAACTGACTCATTGATGTCATGACCCGTGACCATCATACGTCCCTCCAAATATAATTATGGCCAGCACAGTTACCATAAGAGGTGCTAATAAACGTCTGAATGAGTATTGATTGTTTTATGTTCTAGTTGACAGTAGCAAAATTATCTCCAATATTTTTAACGATTTTCCAATAACTTCCCTGGAAAAATGATCTCAGGTTTTAACAAGGTAAAAAAAGAAACCTAGGCACATGACCTTTTATGTGAAATAAAATAAATACTGCATACTTTATACATACTGTAGCCATCTCAGTAGTTGTTAAAGCGGGAGTTCACCCATTTGTAAAAAAAAATTTGTTCTCCCCTTAGCTTCCTGCTCGTTCGGTCTAGGGGAATCGGCTATTTGTATTAAAATATGAGCAGTACTTACCCGTTTTCGAGCTGCATCTTCTTCCGTCGCTTCCGGGTATGGGTCTTCGGGAGCGGGCGTTCCTTCTTGATTGACAGTCTTCCGAGAGGCTTCCGACGGTCGCATCCATCGCGTCACTCGTAGCCGAAAGAAGCCGAGCGTCGGTGCGGCACTATACTGCGCCTGCGCACCGACGTTCGGCTTCTTTCGGAAAATCGTGACGCGATGGATGCGACCGTCGGAAGCCTCTCGGAAGCCTGTCAATCAAGAAGGCACGCCCATTCCCGAAGCCCATACCCGGAAGCGACGGAGAGGATGCATCTCGTAAACGGGTAAGTACTGCACATATTTTAAAATAAATAGCCGATTCCCCTAGTAAAAACGAGCAGGAATCTAAGGGGGAAAAGTGCCCTCTAAGGGTGAACCCCCGCTTTAAAGCCAAAACCTTGGCTTTTTTTTTTAGAATATATCCTTATTTTTCTGGGTTGAAGACTAAAGCATGGTATACACCAGTAGATTTTTGAATGAATGTTTGAAACAAACGTTCATATTGCTTATTTATTCTTTATTACAGGTACTTATATAGTGCTTTCAATTTATGCAGCACTTTACGTACATATATTGTACATTTGTATCAGTCCCTGCCCTCAAGGAACTTAAAAGCTAAGGTCCCTAACTCACATTTATACATACACATACTAGGGACAGTTTAGACAGGAGACACTTAACCTACCAGCATGTCTTTGGAGTGTGGGAGGAAACCGGAGTACTTACAGAAAACCCACAGGGAGAACATGCAAACTCCAGGCAGGTAGTATTAGCTGAGTGTTTAAATCATGCTTTTGAACCTTGTTGAATACAGAGAATACTTTACTTTCATAAAGGATTAGCAATGCATGTCTTACAGCATTAGGAAATGTGACACAGGAAATAGGAATATACAAGTACATGAACTTAACGTAGACAGAACATCCTGTTATTACTTTTCCAATGGAATAACACACTATAACACTGCAGTGCCATCTGCCAGATATAAAGGTATAATGCATATATATATATATATATATATATATATATTATATAGAAAGCTACATGCTGTTGCTTCTTCCAACTCCCCTTCTCAACAGCATGTGTTTTGTCAAATGACAATCAGCTTCTTCTGGAAATAACTATGATGGCGAGTGCATCAGCAGTCATCTCCTCTGATGGGCAGTATTGAATGTCAATAGCACCTTGCTCTTAATGTTCCCTCAGTAGGTGATAATTGACGTAGATGTTTTTAGCTCTAGGATTGATCCTTTCTGATTGCGTAAGCTTTATACTTCCCTGGTTGTCTTCAAAAATGGGAATTGGTTTTGATATGTCTAGCCCAATGTCCACAAAAAGTTGACTAATCAATATCGCTTCTTGACATGCGTGTGCTGCTGCAATGTACTCTGCTTCACTTGAAGATAGAGCGTCAGTTGACTAACTAGAACAACTTATGGCTCCTTCTCAATACTGGGAGATGAATCCACTTGTGGATTTGCAGTCTGTACAGTCCCCGGCCCAATCAGCATCCACATATCCGACCAGTGTTGGATTTGATGATGCTAGTAGCCGTAACTTCATCAGAATTGTTCCTTTGAGGTATTGTATCACTCTTTTTACTGCGTTCCAGCCACGCTGACAGGAAGCTGTGACTTTCCTGCATAATATTCCCACTGCTGCAGCTATGTCTGGTGTTGTCACAGTGGAAACATGTAGCAGCTTACGATACGTGTGATACGTGTCATTATTGGGTAGAACGTTTTCTGCTTCATTGCTCTTTTGATAGCCTGGTTCCATAGGAACTTCCTTCCTTTACATCTTGCATATTGAATTATTCCAAGATTTCAGAGATTTTATGAAATTCGTTGAGAAGAGAACTTCCATCTTCTTCTCCCTCTATTTGGATTCCCATATAGTAGCTAATATTCCCAAGTTCTTTGATTTCAACGTTTTCTTTAAGCTTGTGAACTATTAGATTGTCCCCTTCTGACCCATACATTTGCTGTGTGGGTCATTAGAGACTATATTGGCTTGCTAGTCTGTGATGATGAGCTTGTAAAGGTGATCATCCAGTTTTCCTTTTGCAAGGAATTGTTTATTACTTTAGTATCCTCTGCAATGCCTGGGTACCTGGGCCCAAAACCCATTAGCTGAGTATTGAAATAATGCTTAGTAAGCTTGTTGAATGCAGAGAATACTTTACTTTCATGGAGGATTAGCAATGCATGTCTTACAGCATTAGGAAACATGACTCAGGAAATAGGAATATAAAAGTACATGCACTTAACATAGACAAAACATCCTGTTATTACTTTACCATAGAATAACACTATAACACTGCAGTGTCACCTGCTGAATAGAAAGGTATAATGCATATATATATATATATATATATATATATATATATATATACAGAGCTTTTTTTCTCAGAAAATAGGTGGAATAGGAATAGGAACTCAACCACGACCTTGTTAAGATTTCACAAACAGTAAAAGGGTCTTAAAGGGGCATTAAATACCAGGATTGCATTAAATACAGAGTGCAGAGTTCAGGGGGTTACACACAGAGTGCAGAGCTGTCACTTGTAAACACAGAAACCAGACTTCTGTGTTTACAAGTGATTGCGGTGAGCAGGCATTAAAGGGTCTGAGCCAGAGGTGGTGGAACTGAGTTCCCCCAAGTTCCCCCTGAAAAAAAACCCTGTATATATATAGTTTAGTTTATATATAAAGCTGCTTGCTGTTGCTTCTTCCAACAGGTAATTTGGGATTTGAACAGATGACCCTAGTGCTGCTAGGCAGAAGTCATATGAAAATTTCCAGTACATTTGATGGCTTAATGAATGTAATTCGAAAGTACTAAAACTTGGTTTACTTTTAACATTTGATTTTTTAAGGAATGTAATTTATCAAAAGAAAACCACATACACTTTTAGACATTTGCTTATTCAAGAAAAAAAAATCCATCCTGCTCCTTTGAATTTTTTTGTCATAGTGTGGTTGAAAATTAATGCCGATTTAACACCACTAATGATTACAAAATCCAATTTTTTTAAAAAAAAAACAGTCTATTAGTGTATAGCCACCTTCAGGGCCAGACTGGGAATAAAATCCAGCCCTGGAAAAAAAATCATACCAGCCCCATAGCATTTTTATACCAGCCCAACAGCAAACGTCATTATTTTCTTGTTCATGAAAGGGAAAACCATACATTTTAAAGCACATTTGAAGAATGTATTATATATAGATAGAAGACAAATATAAAAAGCACATATATATATATATATATATATATATATATATATATATATATATATATATATATATATATATATATATATATATATAAAAGCAAATTTCAGTTAAAAGTGCTAAAAGTGGTCAAGCATCAGGGGGGACACCAGGAACTCTGGGAACATGGGGGGGGGGGGGCGGGACTCTGTTGACCAGAGACTGTGCCCATCAATGCAGCCTCACTGTGCCCATCAATGCAGCCTCACTGTGCATACGAATGCAGCCTTACTGTCCATGAATGCCGCCCAGCCTTACTGTCCATGAGAATGCAGCCCAGCCATACTGTCCATGAGAATGCAGCCCAGCCTTACTGTCCATGAAAGCAGCCCAATGCAGCCCAGCCTTACTGTCCATGAATGCAGCCCAGCCTTATTATCCATGCATGCAGCCCAGCCTTACTGTCCATGCATGCAGCCCAGCCCAGTCCAGCCTTACTGTCCATGAATGCAGCCCAGCCTTAATGTCCATGCATGCAGCCTTACTGAGCCCATCAATACATACTTGCCTGGATCACATATACACCGGATATCTCCTGTGCTGTGTGTGAGAGCTGGGTCTGTGTTCAGCTGCCTGTTGGAAGGTCCAATCATTGTTCCATGATCCATCTACTATCACACGAGCAGGTCTAGAGAGGCGGGACCTTCCTACAGGCAGCACAGCCGAACACAGACCTAGCTCTCACACACAGTGTGGGAGATGCCCGATGTATGACACATAGGAGAGAGAGAGAGGGAGTGCTGCATTCAGCTGCAGCTCAAAGCAGCCCCAGGACAAGCAGCCTACCGGGAATTATCCCGGTGGGCCAGTCCGGCCCTGGCCACCTTTAGGAAAAACTGAGTGCAGGGTGTCATGGCCCCACTCCTGAGTACTGTGCCCAGCATTCACAGTGTATTGATACAGAGAGCAGCACTGATGTCATCATATCAGACTCTGCATCAGTCAGGACCATTCACCATTGGTAGAAGATTGAAGAGGGAAAAATATAAGTGAATGGCTATAAGTAGGTGAAAAAAAGCAAAGCATACTGTACTACTTGCTGAGGCCTCAAGGTGAAGGTAAGAGGATACAATAGAGCAGTAATGGCAAACCTTGGCACCCCTAGATGTTTTGGAACTACATTTCCCATGATACTCATGCACTCTGCAGTGTAGTTAAGCATCATTGGAAATGTAGGGCCATATTCTGAGTAAAGTTACGATGGAGTAACTCAGGATACTCCATCGTAACTCCCTTTTTTGACCCGTGTATCTATGCTCCTGATTCTCAGAATCAGTTTTGCATAGATACACTTAAGATCCGCCATCTGTAAGTCACTTACACTGGCGGATCTTAAATGCAATGACGCCGGCCGCCGCTAGATGGCATTTAAGTGAAGGAGTCATTTGCGTATGCAAATGATCCTTCTACACCGATTCACGTACGAGTTCGCGTCGCGTAACCGTCGCTAACGTCGTTTGCGTAAGCGGAAACTTACCCCTGCTATATGAGGGGTAAGTTTCCGCAAGTCTCGCGTAGGCCATGTTACGGATGGCGTCGGGTCCCCGTCGTGTTTTTTCGTCGGATACGTCGTTTACGTAAGTCGTTCTTGAATACGACTTTACGTCAATGACGCACACGTCGGCGTCATTGACGTTTTCCGCCGAGAACTGGAGCATGCGCACTGGCTTTTTGCAGCCCGGCGCATGCCCAGTTCTTTTGTATCGGGGGCGCGCTTCATTTGAATAGAAGCCGCCCCCTTGGAGATCCGCCAGGCTACGCCGGGACACTTACACTCCGCTGTCCCAACTTATGGAGCAAGTGGTTGGGGAATACAACACCTGCTCCAGTAAGTTGGGACAGCGGAGTGTAAGTGCCCTAAGCGAAGCTGGCGGAGATTTACTCAGAATATGGCCCGTAGTTCCAAAACATCTGGGGTGCCAAGGTTTGTCATCACTGCCCTAGAGCAGACCTGGGCAAACTACGGCCCGCGGGCCGTATACGGCCCGGCGGACCTTTTAATCCGGCCCACCCCCGCCGCCGCTGCCACGTTAGTCACCGCGGCGGGGAACATAACAGACAGCGTTCGTTTGAACAGCTGTTTTCCCCCGCCGCGCATAGACACTCCCCCTTGGACGGATCTGTCCAATCACGAGCAAGGGGGAGTCACATAGACACTCCCCCTTGCTCGCGATTGGACAGATCCGTCCAAGGGGGAGTGTCTATGCGCAGCGGGGAAAACAGCTGTTCAAACGAACGCTGTCTGTTATGTTCCCCGCCGCGGTGACAACAGTAGGCAGGGCCGGGAGGGGTCACTGTGCCCATCACACGCAGCCACTTGTGCCAACACATGCAGCCACTTGTGCCAACACATGCAGCCACTTGTGCCAACACATGCAGCCACTTGTGCCAACACACACAGCCACTTGTGCCAACACACGCAGCCACTTGTGCCAACACACGCAGCCACTTCGCCACCATAAATTGTCGCCACTGTGCCAATCACACGCAGCCACTGTGCTAATCACACGTAGCCACTGTGCCAATCACACGCAGCCACTGTGCCAATCACACGCAGCCACTGTTCCCATCAAACGCGGCCACTGTGCCAATCACACGCAGCCACTGTGCCAATCACACGCAGCCACTGTGCAATCAATTGTTGCCACTGTTCCCAAACACAGCCACTGTGCCAATCACATGCAGCCACTGTGCCAATCACACGCAGCCACTGTGCCAATCACACGCAGCCACTGTGCCAATCACACGCAGCCACTGTGCCCATCAAACGCAGCCACTGTGCCCATCAAACGCAGCCACTGTGCCAATCACACGCAGCCACTGTGCCAATCACACGCAGCCACTGTACTAATCACATGCAGCCACTGTGCCCATCAAACGCAGCCACTGTGCCCATCAAACGCAGCCACTGTGCCAATCACACGCAGCCACTGTGCCAATCACACGCAGCCACTGTGCCAATCACATGCAGCCACTGTGCCCATCAAACGCAGCCACTGTGCCCATCAAACGCAGCCACTGTGCCAATCACACGCAGCCACTGTGCCAATAACACGCAGCCACTGTTCCCATCAAACGCAGCCACTGTGCCCATCACACGCAGCCACTGTGCCCATCACACGCAGCCACTGTGCCCATCACACGCAGCCACTGTGCCAATCACACGCAGCCACTGTTCCCATCAAACGCAGCCACTGTGCCAATCACACGCAGCCACTGTGCAATCAATTGTTGCCACTGTTCCCAAACACAGCCACTGTGCCAATCACATGCAGCCACTGTGCCAATCACACGCAGCCACTGTGCCAATCACACGCAGCCACTGTGCCAATCACATGCAGCCACTGTGCCCATCAAACGCAGCCACTGTGCCCATCAAACGCAGCCACTGTGCCAATCACACGCAGCCACTGTGCCCATCACACGCAGCCACTGTTCCAATCACACGCAGCCACTGTTCCCATCAAACGCAGCCACTGTGCCAATCACACGCAGCCACTGTGCAATCAATTGTTGCCACTGTTCCCAAACACAGCCACTGTGCCAATCACATGCAGCCACTGTGCCAATCACATGCAGCCACTGTGCCAATCACATGCAGCCACTGTGTCAATCACACGCAGCCACTGTGCCAATCACATGCAGCCACTGTGCCCATCACATGCAGCCACTGTGCCAATCACATGCAGCCACTGTGCCAACACACGCAGTCACTGTGCCATCAATTGTTGCCACTGTGCCTATCACACGCAGCCACTGTGCCATCAATTGTCGCCACTGTGCCCATCAAACAAAACCACTGTGCCATCACACGCAGCCACTGTGCCATCACATGCAGCCACTGTTTAATCAATTGTTATTGATTAAACAGTGGCTGCCTGTCCCCAGCCTCTGTCCCCCTCCTGTGCCATGTCCCCAGCGTCTGTCCCCCTCCTGTGCCATGTCCCCAGCGTCTGTCTCCCTCCTGTGTCATGTCCCCAGCCTCTGTCCCCCTCCTGTGTCATGTCCCCAGCGTCTGTCCCCCTCCTGTGTCATGTCCCCAGCGTCTGTCCCCTCTCCTGTGCCATGTCCCCAGCATCTGTCCCCCTCCTGTGCCATGTCCCCAGCGTCTGTCCCCCTCCTGTGTCATGTCCCCAGCCTCTGTCCCCCTCCTGTGTCATGTCCCCAGCGTCTGTCCCCCTCCTGTGTCATGTCCCCAGCGTCTGTCCCCCTCCTGTGTCATGTCCCCAGCGTCTGTCCCCCTCCTGTGTCATGTCCCCAGCGTCTGTCCCCCTCCTGTGTCATGTCCCCAGCGTCTGTCCCCCTCATGTGTCATGTCCCCAGCCTCTGTCCCCCTCCTGTGTCATGTCCCCAGCCTCTGTCCCCCTCCTGTGTCATGTCCCCAGCCTCTGTCCCCCTCTTGTGTCATGTCCCCAGCCTCTGTCCCCCTCCTGTGTCATGTCCCCAGCCTCTGTCCCCCTCCTGTGCCATGTCCCCAGCCTCTGTCCCCCTCCTGTGCCATGTCCCCAGCCTCTGTCCCCCTCCTGTGTCATGTCCCCAGCCTCTGTCCCCCTCCTGTGCCATGTCCCCAGCCTCTGTCCCCCTCCTGTGTCATGTCCCCAGCCTCTGTCCCCCTCCTGTGTCATGTCCCCAGCCTCTGTCCCCCTCCTGTGTCATGTCCCCAGCCTCTGTCCCCCTCCTGTGCCATGTCCCCAGCCTCTGTCCCCCTCCTGTGCCATGTCCCCAGCCTCTGTCCCCCTCCTGTGCCATGTCCCCAGCCTCTGTCCCCCTCCTGTGTCATGTCCCCAGCCTCTGTCCCCCTCCTGTGCCATGTCCCCAGCCTCTGTCCCCCTTCTGTGTCATGTCCCCAGCCTCTGTCCCCCTCCTGTGCCATGTCCCCAGCCTCTGTCCCCCTCCTGTGTCATGTCCCCAGCCTCTGTCCCCCTCCTGTGTCATGTCCCCAGCCTCTGTCCCCCTCCTGTGTCATGTCCCCAGCCTCTGTCCCCCTCCTGTGCCATGTCCCCAGCCTCTGTCCCCCTCCTGTGCCATGTCCCCAGCCTCTGTCCCCCAGTTTTCCAACAATGATATTTACTGCTTTTTATAAAGAAATACAATTGATTTTATGCAGTATTGAGTTTAGCCTTTTGGCCCGGCCCTCCAAAATATTTTTAGTTTCTCATGTGGCCCCATCGAAAAAATAATTGCCCACCCCTGCCCTAGAGGATATGGGGGAACTGAGCCTAGAGTTGATCTGTAAAGCAAACTTGCGCTGTTTCAGTTCTAAGCAAAACCAAACAAAACTAAATGCTCCCTCCTTAGCAGCGCATATCTTTCCTTTGCAGTCCTGCAATTCCATTCAACTGCCAGGAGCATGCAACGCTATGCAGGGCAAACCAATATATTTGATTTGTCGTCCTTTGCAATTGCTTTTACATATACACTTTCATTCTTCTGCTACTGTGTTCACCTAGGGAAGCAAAGTGACATATCTAATACTTTGGGTATAAGGGAGCAGGTGCCCTTTCTTCCATATAACAAGTCTATTGCTTGAACATTGATCAGTCAGGCACCCAGTGCTATGACATAGAGAGAGTTCTAAGCTGTGACTTGGAATCAATTGAGGGCTTCTTATCCTCACTCCCGTGGGCACAAATAGGTAGATTCAGGTAGAAGAGCCTAAACTTGCGGCGGCGTAGCTTAGCGTGTTTAGGCTACGCCGCCGTAAGTTAGCTAGGCAAGTACATGATTCTCAATGTACTTGCCTGCTAATATACGGCGGCGTAGCCTAAAGCGGGCGGGCGTAAGGGCGCCTAAATCAAATGTGTGTAAGGGGGGAGTGTTGTATGTTAATTATGCTTGACCTTACGTTTTTCAAGTTTTTTTAAACTGCAAATGCACCGGGCGCCTACATTTCCCAGTGTGCATTGCGGCTACGTCCACCGCACGGGCCTATTGATTTTGACGTGGACGTAAAGGACGTAAATCTCTATTCGCGGACGACTTACGCAAACGACGTAAAAATTTCGAATCTCGCGGCGGGAACGGCGGCCATACTTTAACATTGCTATTCCACCTAATAGATGGAATAACTTTAGGCATGATAATGCCTTACGGAAACGGCGTAAATCTACTGCGGCGGCCGGGCGTACGTTAGTGAATCGTCGTATCAGCTCATTTACATATTCTACGCCGACCGCAATGGAAGCGCCACCTAGCGGCCATCCAAAATATTGCAATCTAAGATAGGACGGCACAAGCCGTCGTATCTTAGATATGTTTAACCACTTCCCGCCCGGCCTATAGCCGATTTACGTCCGGGAAGTGGTTCTGAAATCCTGATAGGACGTTCCAGAACGTCCTGCAGGATTTCATGCCGCGCGCGCCCGTGGGGGCGCGCAGGGCGGCGATCGGTGATGCGGGGTGTCAGTCTGACACCCTGCATCTCCGATCTCGGTAAAGAGCCTCCGGCGGAGACTCTTTACCACGTGATCAGCCATGTCCAATGACGGCTGATCACGATGTAAACAGGAAGAGCCGTTGATGGCTCTTCCTCACTCGCGTCTGACAGACGCGAGTAGAGGAAAGCCGATCAGCAGTTTATCAGCGCACCCCCCCTTCGGATCGCCACACTGGACCACCAGGGATGCCCACCCTGGACCACCAGGGTGGGCAAAAAAAAAAAAAGCCTGCAAAAAAAAAAAAAAAAAAGTCTGAAAAAAAAAAAAAAAAGCATTCAAAAAAATAAAAAAAGATGCCAATCAGTGCCCACAAATGGGCACTGACTGGCAACCTGGGAAAATCAGTGCTGCCCCACAGTGTCCATCAGTGCCACCCCATAGTGTCCATCAGTGCCACCCCACAGTGCCCATCCATGCCCAGTGCCCACCTATCAGTGCCCATCTGTGCCACCCATAAGTATCCATCAGTGCCACCCATAAGTGCCGCCCCTGAGTGCCCATCTATGCCACCTATGAGTGCCCAGTGCCGCCCATGAGTGCCCATCAGTGCCGCCTATGTGTGCCCATCAGTGCCGCCTATGTGTGCCCATCAGTGCCGCCTATGAATGCCCATCAGTGCCGCATACCAGCGCCGCCAATCAGTGCCACCTCATCTGTGCCCGTTAGTACTACCTCATCGATGTCCATCAGTGCCATCTCATCGGTGCCCATCAGTGCCGCCATATCAGTGCCCGTAATTGAAAGAGAAAAACGTATTTACAAAAAATTAACAGAAAAAAATAAAAACGCAATTTTTTTTCAAAATGTTCAGTCTTTTTTTAGTTGTTGCGCAAAAAAAAAAATCGCAGAGGTGATCAAATACCACCAAAAGAAAGCTCTATTTGTGGGGAAAAAAGGATGCCAATTTTGTTTGGGTACAGTGTAGCATGACCGCGCAATTGCCATTCAAAGTGCGACAGTGCTGAAAGCTGAAAATTGGCTTGGGCGGGAAGGTGCGTAAGTGCCTGGTATGGAAGTGGTTAAGCGTATCTCTGTTTGAGAATACACTTAAACATAGGTCGGCGTAGATTCTGAGTTAGGTCGGCTTATCTACTGATAAGCCGGCCTAACTCTTACTGAATCTACCTAAAAGAGTGTCAGGAGACCAAAGGAAATATAAGCAGATGCAGTTTTGGGGACTGATAATAAAGTTAAACCTTTTGTTTTTTCCCATATTGAAAAATAGTTTAAGGTTCACTTAAAAGCATGAAAAGCATCTATTTTAAATGACTTAGATGTCTAAGTATATTAAAACATGGATTTTGCCAAATGTCTTCCATTCCTTAACGGCTGGGTGGAAATGTTGGACACATAATTATGGGTAAACTGTGCAGATGGGCAAGGCTGTCTTTCCATACATACTGTACATTTATATACTGTAATTACACAGCAAAAATATGATGGTAAAGTGGAACTTATGTGTATATTTGATACGGTTAGGGGAGGGCAGAGAAAACCTCTAGACGGGTCTTTCAGTACGTGGCTTCCCAAAAAATAAATAAAAGAAACCTATAAATACACTTACAGGCATCCCCACACAGTCTCCAATTTTTCACATGTCTAAAATATTCAAAGTTTAACTATAAAATACCCTAAAACATCTCTAAATGAAAAATCAATAGATAGATAGATAGATAGATAGATAGATAGATAGATAGATAGATCTATCTATATATATACATATATGTATATATATATATATATATATATATATATATATATATATACTGTATATATATATATATATTAGGGCTGTGGAAATTAACTATTAATTCATCGATTAATCTTTAATTTTTTTGATCGATCAACATTATTTTGATTGATCAAAATTATTTTGATTGGTACTCACCTCTCCGCCGGCTTCTGGGCCTTCAGGGAGTTCCGTCGGAGATCCGGTGACCTCACGGACACCGGCGGGGCTTGCTGTGTCCATCTGAAGGGCTCCTTTGTTGTGCCTTCATATCTGCATGCTGGCGGGACCTTACTATCTGCCACACGCAAGGGCTGTTACACTTCCCTCTATCACTTCCCTCTATCAACCTGGGATTCTACAACTATCCACTGGGAGTTGTGATAGTTCCCTTCACGTGACAACTACATGCCGACGGACTGATGTTAACCTCTCCTCATCTGGATTCAGCAGTGGCATCGTTGTACACATTTTTTTACCAGTATCATACTTGGCTACATGTTTTTATGACTGCTTTCCTACCGTTTGGCAATACTCGCAAAATGTTTACAGTTTTTGTAGCTACATCGATTTTATCTCCAGTGCAATGTTTATTTTGTTACCTACTTGAAGACTATAAAAGTTTTAATGCTATTCCCATTGAGCGTTGCCTTTGTGTGTTTTTTGTATCCTGCTATCCATTTTTCCAGTGGTTGGTAGCTGCATTGGGAATCAGCCTGCAAGGAGGAGATCAGCTAAAAGTAGTTGGATCTGTATGTGCGTTATAATTAATCAAAATTAGTCGATTAATCGATTTAAAAAAAATCGATTAATCGAACACAAAAATTTTGATCAGTAACAGCAGCCCTAATACAGGTATATATATATATATATATATATATATATATAGTGCATCTGGAAAATATTCACAGCGCTTCACCTTTTCCACATTTTGTTATGTTGCAGCCTCATTCCAAAATTGATTAAATGTATTATTTTCCTCGAAATTATACAAACAATACCCCATAATGACAATGTGAAAGAAGTTTGTTTGAAATCTTTGCAAATTTATATAAAAAAAAAATAATGAAAAAAATCACATGTACATAAGTATTCACAGTCTTTGCCGAGACACTCAAAATTGAACTTGGGTGCATCCTGTTTCCATTGATCATCCTTGAGATGTTTCTACAACTTGATTGAAGTCCATTTGATTGGACGTGATTTGGAAAGGCACACACCTGTCTATATAAGATCCCACAGTTACCAGTGGATGACAGTGAGACAAACCAAGCCATGAAGTCCAAGGTATTTTGCTGTAGACAGGATTGTATTGAGGCACAGATCTGGGGAAGGATACAGAAAAAAATATGCAGCAATGAGCACAGTGGCCTTCATCATCTGTAAATGGAAGACGTTTGGAAACCAGGACTCTTCCTAGAGCTTCAGGGTTTCTCTGTGGAGAGAGGAGAACTTTCTGGAAGAACAACCATCTCTATGTCACTCCACCAATCAGGCCTGTATGGTATAGTGGCCAGACGGAAGCCACTCCTCAGTAAAAGGCACATGACAGCCCGCCTGGATTTTGCCAAAAGGCACCTGAAGGACTCTCAGACCATAAGAAACAAAATTCACTGATCTAGTGAAACCAGGATTGAAATTTTTGGCCTGAATCGCAAGGGTCATGTCTGGAGAAAACCAGGCACCGCTCATAATCCGGCCAATACCATCCCTACGGTAAAGCATGGTTGTGGCAGAATCAAGATGTGGGGATGTTTTTCAGCGACGGGAACTGGGAGACTATTCAGGATCAAGGGAAAGATAAATGCAGCAATGTACAGAGACATCCTTGATGAAAACCTACTCCAGAGTACTTTGGACCTCAGACTGGTGCGAAGGTTCATCTTTCAACAGGACAACGACCCTAAGCACACAGCCAAGAAAAGTGTCTACAGGACAACTCTGTGTCCCAGCCAGAGCCCAGACTTGAACCCGATTGAACGTCTCTGCAGACATCTGCAAATGGTTGTACACCGACACTCCTGCAAAAGGGAATGGGAGAAACTGGCCAAAATTAGGTGTGCCAAGCTTGTAGCATCATACTCAAAAAGACTTAAAGGCTGTAATTGGCACCAAAGGTGCTTCAACAAAGTATTGAGCAAAGGCTGTGAATACGTGTGATTTCTTTTATTTTATTTTTTATTTTTAATAAATTTGCAAATATTTCAAACAAACTTGTTAAATCTTTCACATTGTCATTCTGCAGTATTGTTTGTAGAATTTTGAGGAAAATTATGAATTTAATCCATTTTGGAATAAGGCTGTAACATAACAAACTATGGAAAAGGTGAAGTGCTGTGAATACTTTCTGTACAGTGCTCAGCATAAATCAGTACCCCAACAGATTTGTCAGAAAACCTTTACTTTCCTTTCAGAATCAACATTTTCTATGGGACACTATACTACAAAATACTCCCACAAATACTCCCTTGATTGCAACCAAGATTTGTTCATCTTTTAATTTCTTGAACACATAAAACGTTTTTTTCCTAACAAATTCATTCAAGACTATGTTGCAAAAATGAATAGTGAGTGAGTGAGTGAGTGAAAAACTTATATAGCGCTGCACATGCAAATCGCCTCTGGGCGCTTGTTTGACCATTTCTCCATTGATCTCAGAAGAGATGGGTTTTGATCTTTCTCCTAAAGGCCAAGTGATTCTCCTCCAACCGAATAGAGGTTGTTAAAGTGTTCCAAAGTCAAGGGCCTTGGACCGCAAATCTCCTTTTTCCTTTGGACTTGTATCTGATTTTAGGGATTTGGAGTAGATTTTGGTTGGAGGATCGCAGCGTGCGACTGGGGTTGTATGCCTTTAATTTTTCGCACAAATACTTGGGTGCATTAACCAAGATACATTTGTGCGTCAGGCAGAGTGCTTTAAAGGTGATTCTGTCTTTCACTGGGAGCCAGTGGAGGCTTCTCAGTGAGGGGGAGATAGATTCCCAAGGTTTTTTCCCAGTCACAGTATTCTGAATGACCTGCAGGCGAGTGATTTGGTACTTTGGGAGTCCGAGGTAGAGGGCATTTGCATAGTCAAGTCTGGAGTTGACAATTGTTCCCACCACGACTGCTATGTCTTCTTTGGGGATAAATGGAATAAGTCTGCGTATTGGCGCAGCAGATGGTGCGATTCGCTGACTACTGACCCTATTTGTGCCTCCATTGTCATGTAGGTGTCAAAAATGACTCCGAGACTTTTGACTTTGGTGCTAGGGGTGATGATTTTAACTAGAATGGGTGGGGGTGTCCAGGGTGTTGCCGGTTGATTCTTTCGATTGGCGTGAAACAGTAGAAGTTCTGTTTTTGAGCTGTTGAGTTTAAGATAACTCTTTGGCCCCATACACACGGGAGGATTTATCCGCGGATATGGTCCAGCGGACCGTTTCCACGGATAAATCCTCTCGAGGATTTCCGCGGATTTCTATGCGATGGCGTGTACACACCATCGCATTGAAATCCGCGCCGAAATCCTCTGGCGATGACGTGTCGTGCCGTCGCCGCGATTATGACGCGGCGACGTGCGCGACGCTGTCATATAAGGAATTCCATGCATTCGTCGAATCATTACGACGCATGCGGGGGATCCCTTCGGACGGATGGATCCGGTGAGTCTATACAGACCAGCGGATCCATCCGTTGGGATGGATTCCAGCAGATGGATTTGTTTGGCATGTCAGCAAATATTCGATCTGCTGGAATCCATCCCAGGGGAGAAATATCCGCGGAAACAGATCCGCTGGAGTGTACACACCATAGGATCTATCCGCTGAAACCCATTTGCTGGGATTTTTCAGCGGATGGATTCTATCGTGTGTACGGGGCCTTAGTCATCCAGTTCACTATCAAAGAGAGGCATTTCTCTAGACTGAGGTGATGATCCTTTTTGTTGCAGATACGAAAGTATAATTGTGTATCATCCGCATAACAGTGGTAAAGCAGCTTTTGGCTGCTGATGATTTCAAAAAGAGGGCGAAGATAGATGTTAAACAGCACCAGCGACAGAGGTGATCCTTGGGGGACACCGCATGATACCGTGCATTTTTCAGAGGTGAACGGTCCCAGAATACACCCCAATGAAGCCTTAAGGCGGCCATACACGTTTTGAATTCCGAAAGAATTTTCTTTCAAAAATCGTATCAACATTTTTTCGTGTGCCAATCAAATTTTAGGACTCCGACATGTTGGACATTTTTTGAAAAACGAACGATCAAAGATGGGAGAATCGTGCGATAAATGTAATGGGAAAAAAAATGCGCATGTGCAAGAAAAGAATATTCCCGGAGAGAAAATAATATTCCCGGCAACATGAAGGTTTGGTCAGCCGAATTTCGAAAATCAATGGTCTGATTTTAAAAATAAAAATGTGTTCGAAATTTGACCATGTATGGCCTGCTTTAGGCACAAAGCAAAATTTTAGACAACAAAATCCTAATTAACAAGAAATCAACTACAGGTGAGTCTAATTATTCAGACAGTTGATTATAAAAGGGCGTTACTTAACAAAGAAAACCCCTCCCCATTTCATGCTGTTAGCAATGGCACCTCATGGAAGAGAAATCTCACAAGGCGTGAGAAAGAAAATATTTTCTTTATATAAAAAAGTGAAGGCAAAGCTTTACTTATCAGTCAGAACACTAGCAAAATTGATACAAAAGTTTTAACAAAGATGGAACTGCAACCGTCTCGCAGAGTTAAATTATTTATAAGTTATATAATATAAGTTATATTTTTAACCTTACTATAATTCTGCATAATTTAATAGTACATTATTATTATTTAGGTACTTATATAGAGCCATCATTTTACGCAGTGCTTTACATATACATTGTACATTCACATCGGTCCCTACCCTCAAGGAGCTTACAATCTAAGGTCCCTAACTCACATTCATATACTAGGGCCAATTTAGACAGAAGCCAATTAACCTATCATCAGGTCTTTGGAGTGTGGGAGGAAACCGGTGCACCTGGAGGAAACACATGCAGGCACAGGGAGAACATGCAAACTCCAGGCAGGTAGTATCGTGGTTGGGATTCGAACCAGCGACCCTTTTTACTGCTAGGCGAGAGTGCTACTCACTACACCACTGTGCCGCCCATAAGTGCATGATATTATTTGAAAAGAAAGATACAAAAAAATAAAAATACAAAACCCACATAAACTGAATAATACCATTGATGTCTCTAGCGTAAAATGGAAATGTTATCAATTTGGGTCTCTCGGAAAATTTGAGAGGGAAATAAAACTGTATAGAAATGATTCAACACTACTGTATCTTAAAGCTCCTACAATATATTAAAGCATTTTTTTTTCAGTGTTGACACTTTCTAATTTTATTAGGTCTGTTTTTCCTTGCTGGCAGAATTAAGTGCTGGGGAATTTGTTTTGAGTCTCTCCCATGTGCATCCTTCCTACCAATCACCAAGTGCCATTTTCTATCTTTGCAGAATTCAGCTAGCCTGGCAAATGTTGTCCTTCAGGGCTCGTATACACTTGTGGTTGGGAGGCAATAAAAACATGCGCTTGTATATCCATCAGTAGAGCTAAAGGCAAATACTTTAAAAGGAAAGACATATTGATATGTGCTTGTGTAATCCTTCAGCCTTGTAAATGGAAGGGTCCATCATTAGCCCTTGCTGAGATCATGACTGTAAGGCCCCTTTCACACAGGGCGGATCAGTAATGATCCGCCCCGTGAACCTCCGCTTGCTCAGCAGGGATTGCTCCGTTGATCCCCGCTGAGCCAGCGATGACAGGGCGGTCCACGCACACTGTGCAGGGACCGCCCTATCTTTTCTCTGCTCTCCCCTATGGGGGGATCGGATGAACACGGACCGTCTGTCCGTGTTCACCCGATCCGATCCGCCAGACGGATGGAAAAGTAGGTTTTTCCTCTGTCACACTTTGGTGGATCAGTACGGGTCGGATGTCAGCGGGCATGTCACTGACTGGTGGCTGTTCCTTTAAGTGTCAGTTAATCTTCTGCTAGCTCTGTTGGTGCACTTATCTATTTGTATTCCAATGAACAGGGTGAAGAGAAAGAATAATCACTTGATGCATACAGTGTAGTGGTAAAATAAACGCTAGTTCTCCCAAGTCGTTGTATCACTATGGGGGCCAATGTGTCCCTACTTGGGGTGCTGCAGACGCCAGCAAGTACAAGTGGAGCTGTAGAACCCACACTCCTGCGACCCAGTTAACTATGCTGGTAGGCAAGTGCCTTCTTACCAAATGAGACCTTGCCTCACCGGTTTCCTCAGTCCGGAACTTCACTTTGGTTTTCAGTCTCTCTGTAACACGAGGTCCCTGGTCCTCCGCATGGCCGCTCACTGGGTACTGGTGGATAGGTGACTCCGGATGCTGTGAAGTGTAGACCGGCCCTAGGCTCTCTGGCTAGGCTATCCGCTCTCTCTAACTTTGGGCCCAGGCTTCTCCGGCCTAGGCACACTCACAGCAGGCCTCTTGAAAGATGGCATCCCGAGAGCGGGCTGAGACCACGCTGGTCTTAAATAAGTTCTCCCAGCAGGCTGTGTGTGACACACTGCATTTTGGTAGTACAGTGGCCTTGTGGGTAATGCAGTCCCAATCCAACCCTCGGTAATAGAGTCTGCCTTTTGTACCACAATGCCCATAATGCTCTGTCCTTGACATACCGTGTTTCCCCCGAAAATAAGCCCGGGTCTTATATTAATTATGCCAACAAAAGACACAGTAGGGCTTATTTTCGGGGTAGGTCTTGCCATGTAATGTGCGGTCTTCTCTCCCCCTCTCCCTCCCTGCCTGTCAGGAATCCCCAGTGTAAACCGAGTTAAAATGCTTGTAAAATCCTATAATCCACTCTATTACAGTAGTATATAATTTACAATGTGTGCGTTTCTGTAATATAATTGTGTCAAATACATTTGTTATAGCGCCGCTCTGCACTTCTGTTTTCCGCCGGAGCTCTCTTCCCCGCAATTATATTACAGAAACACACATTGTACATTATATAATACTGTAATAGAGGGGATTATAGGATTTTACAAACATTTTTGTAACTAAGGCTTATTTTCTGGGTAGGGCTTATATTGCAGCCCTCCTGGAAAATCACGCTAGGTCTTTTTTTCAGGGTAGGTCTTATTTTTGGGGAAACAGGGTAACTAAACCAAACAAGCTTCTATAACATAGCATACACACTGGACACCAGAGGGAGCCAAATTCCTATCTAGGCACAATTTGCAGTCTGTTAAGATATGTTCAATGGTAACACCTTGCTACATATAAAATAATAATGAAATGAAGGGCTGAGAAAAATATCTAAAATTATCCAGGTTAGGGGATTTCTGTTTAACTGCGGTATCATGATTCACAAAATGCTGAGATCACCTTCATCATACAGTACAATAAACCAAAATAGCATAGGGATCATGTTCATGGAATAAATGATATAACTCTAATAACAGGCTAAAAACAGCCTAGTGTAAAGAGAATAAGGAAAGATCGGAAGAGTGCCAGACTGACCATTAATCACACTGTGCGAGAGATCAATTCTGATGGGGGTGAAATGATCTCAGCCATGTGTGTTTCCTCTCGCTGACAACACATGTTATATTGGGATTTGAAATGATATTGATTTTAGCTGCCAGCTTTAGGCTGTGGGTAATAGTAAAAGGTTAGCTGTACTGTGGCCACATCAGTAACGAATAGTGAAGGCTTATTAAAGCAAACGTTAGAGCCAATGTTGAGACTGCAGTGACAGCGGCGAAACACAGCAAACATGTTCACATGGAACTCGCAAGCAATTGTTTGGAATCTGGGGCATGTTCTCTCCCAAGATCTTGCTGCTAATTTGATGGCAATGTATTTTGGGAAAAGAAACGTGAAGGGAATGCACGATATCCAGAAATGTAACTAGGGAACAGTAACCAGGGCAGCTGACCATGGAGAAGAGGATACTGGAGCTACAACAACACTAGAAATAAAGGGAAATTACAAAAGATTGTGAAAATGTATGTGTGGCTGATAGGCACAGCTTAAAGTTATTAGACTGTATTTTCCACAGTCTCAGTTATAACTTTTATTAAAATATATATGTCTTGAGAGCAATTTGTTGGCTGCCATTGTTGATCTCCTTATGAAATTGGTATACTGGCTCAGTGGCTGATACGTTGATTTTTCGGCTGAATTACTGGAACAAATGTAGAAAGTAGGAATTCAGATTTTTTTCCTTTGACCTTATACTTTCCCATGATAGGTTTACTTTTAGGCTTAAAGCAGAGTTGCGCCAAATTTTTTTTTTTTTAAAAGTCAGCACTCAGCAGCTACAAATACAGCAGCTGCTGGCTTTTAATATATGGACACTTACCTGTCCTTGGTGCCCACGCAATGTCGTCACCCGAAGCCGATCTGTCCCTCGGCTCTCGGGTGCTACCGCCGCCATCTTCGGTATGGGAATCAGGAAGTGAAGCCTTGCGGCTTCACTTCCTGGTTCCCTATTGCACATGCGCGAGTCGTGATCCCACTGGTCCCTGCTGTCTTCTGTGACCTGTGTGTCTCCCAGAAGACAGCGGGGGGGGGACAGAGTAGTCGCCGGACGTGGCGTAGGTCACAGTGCTGCTCCCTCCTCCCCCCTGAAAGGTGCCAAATGTGACACCAGATTAGGCCCCATGTACACTGCTGCTGCTAAACGGACGTTCAGAGGCAGTTGGACACTTTTTTTAACTAGTCACGCATATATACATTGACACAGTGGGCCTGATTTACCAAGCCTTTACTCCATGACTCATGGAGTAAAAGCAGGAGTAGCGCCGTTTGGCCATTTACTAAAGAAATACGCTGCTAGTGCAGTGTATTTCCCTAGTTACTAATGTGCTCCGTGCGCCCAGGAGAGGGTGCATTGTGCACCAGTACAGACCTGGCGCACGGCACATTAAACTGTAAATTGCGGGGGTTTGGGCGGGAGTTTATTAGGGGGGGAGGTGGGGGGATGCAGGGGAAGTGAAGTGACATGTGTTTTAAAGTGTTTGGCGGGCCGAATTGAAAGGGAAAGTGTTTTTTGAAAACAGATCCCCGTACGCTTGCACAGTGCGCCTGAACCTCGGGAGGTTCATTTGCATACTGGGCATGCGCAGAGAGAAAAGTCAGGGATTCCCGTGCGCCTTGTCAGTACGCCGTGAAAATCTTGGTAAATACCAAGCGGCGTACCCGTGATTGCGCTGCGTGACGCGGCGCACGGGAATCTCCGAGCTGTTTACAGCCCTGAAGGGGAACTCGGCGCCAAATTTCAAACTTGAAATCGGCGCGGGTCCCCCTTCAGGGCTACATTAGGCTCTTAGGCTTGGTCCGGAACGTGAGGGGTTAAACCCGCGCCGATTCGGCGCGGGGGTCCCCCCCAGATCCAAACCAAGCCCTCATCCCAAGCATGCAGTCTGGCCCGGACAGGAATGGGGGAGGGGACGAGCGAGCGCCCCCCCCCTCCTGAGCCGTACCAGACCGCATGCCCTCAACATGGGGGAGTGTGTGCTGTGGGGGAGGGGGGCACTGCCCCCCCACCCCACAGCACTCTTGCCCCCATGTCGATAGGGACAAGAGCCTCTTCCCGACAACCCTTGCCATTGGTTGTCGGGGTATGCGGGCGGGGCTAATCGGAATCTGCGAGCTCCCTTTAATAAAGGGGTCCCCAGATTCCGGCCCCCCACCCTATGTGAATGAGTATGGGGTACATCGTACCTCTACCCATTCACATGGGGGAAATGTAAAGTAAAATAAAACACCACACAGAATAAAATATTTTATTAATCTGCTCCGGAGCCCCCCCTTTCTTCTTTAGCTCTCTTAGAAGGGGGGGTTTCTTCTCTCCCGATCTTCCGCCGGGACCCTGGGCTTCGGTGATTTCTGCCGGGGGAGGGCGCCATCCCTTGGTCCTCTCCGGAGCCTTCCGCCGGATGCCCCCACCCCATTTAAGCTCTTTTTCATTAGGGAGGGGCATCCGGACTTCGGGGTCTTCTGCCGGGGGATGGCGCCTATCCCCCGGTCTTTCCGGTGCCTTCCGCCAGGGTTCCGGTCTTCCTGGTCTTCTGCCGGGGGTGCGCCAACTCCCCGGTCTTTTCTCTTCTGTCTTCTCTGCTCCCTCTTCTGCCTGGCTCCCCCGCGGAGCCAGGGCTTTCTTCCGTCTTCTTTCTTCTCTCTTCCTTCTTCTGCCTGTCTCCTCCGGGAGCCCAGGGCTTGTCTCCGCTGTCTTCTCCCTTCTCTTCCATTGGATGTTGACACGACGAGGTCCGGCGCTGGAATGCCGTCTGAGCAGTGGGCATGGACTTATATAGGGCAATGCCACCATGTGACCTCAACCCATGTGACATCACATTCCCATCATGCCCAGGGAATGTGATGTCACATGGGTTGAGGTCACATGGTGGCATTACCCTATATAAGTCCATGCCCGCCGCTGACACGGCATGTCAGCGCGGAACCTCGTCGTGTCAACATCGAATGGAAGAGAAGGAAGAAGACAGCGGAGACAAGCCCTGGGCTCCCGGAGGAGACAGGCAGAAGAAGGAAGAGAGAAGAAAGAAGACGGAAGAAAGCCCTGGCTCCGCGGGGGAGCCAGGCAGAAGAGGGAGCAGAGAAGACAGAAGAGAAAAGACCGGGGAGTTGGCGCACCCCCGGCAGAAGACCAGGAAGACCGGAACCCTGGCGGAAGGCACCGGAAAGACCGGGGGATAGGCGCCATCCCCCGGCAGAAGACCCCGAAGTCCGGATGCCCCTCCCTAATGAAAAAGAGCTTAAATGGGGTGGGGGCATCCGGCGGAAGGCTCCGGAGAGGACCGAGGGATGGCGCCCTCCCCCGGCAGAAATCACCGAAGCCCAGGGTCCCGGCGGAAGATCGGGAGAGAAGAAACCCCCCCTTCTAAGAGAGCTAAAGAAGAAAGGGGGGGCTCCGGAGCAGATTAATAAAATATTTTATTCTGTGTGGTGTTTTTTTTACTTTACATTTCCCCCATGTGAATGGGTAGAGGTACGATGTACCCCATACTCATTCACATAGGGTGGGGGGCCGGAATCTGGGGACCCCTTTATTAAAGGGGTCTCTCAGATTCTGATAAGCTCTCCGCCCGCATACCCCGACAACCAACGGCCAGGGTTGTCGGGAAGAGGCTCTTGTCCCTATCGACATGGGGGCAAGAGTGCTTTGGGGTGGGGGGGCAGTGCCCCCCTCCCCCACAGCACACACTCCCCCATGTTGAGGGCATGTGGTCTGGTATGGCTCAGGAGGGAGGGGGGCGCTCGCTCGTCCCCACCCCCATTCCTGTCTGACCAGACTGCGTGCCTGGGATAAGTGCTTGGTTTGGATCTTGGGGGTGACCCCCACGCTATTTTTTTTTGCGTGGGTTTAACCCCTTTTGTTCCAGACCAAGCCTAAGAGCCTGGTATGCACCTGGAGGGAACCCACCTTATTTTTTTTGGGGGGGGTCTGGAGTTCCCCTTCATGAACAGCGATCTGTCATTTACACATGTCAGTCCCCCCCCCTACAGTTAGAACACACCCAGGGAACATATTTAACCCCTCCCTCGCACCTAGTGTTAACCCCTTCCCTGCCAGTGGCATTTTTTGAGTAAGCAATGCATTTTTTACAGCACTGATCGCTAGAAAAATGCCAATGGTTCCAAAAAAGTGTTCGATGTGTCCGCCATAATGTCGCAGTACCGATAAAAATTGCTGATCGCCCCAATAACTAGTTAAAACAACAAAAAAAAAAAATTTGTAGACGCTATAACTTTTGCAAAAACCAAACACTAAACGCTATTTGCGATTTTTTGGAACCAAAAAGATGTAGAATACGTATCGGCCTAAACTGAGGGGTTTTTTAGTTTTTTGAATATATATTTTTGGGGATATTTATTATAGCAAAAAGTAAAACTAATTTTTACATATGTGGGCGGGACTTACGCAAGTCCCGCCCACATATATAAACATCGTTCAAACCACACATGTGAGGTATTGACGCGTGCGTTAGAGCGAGAGCAATACTTTTACCACTAGACCTTCTTTGTAACTATAAACTGGTAACCTGGAAAAAAAAGAAAAAGGTTGCCTATGGGGATATTCACGGAATTCCTTTTGGCCCCATTGCAGGAGTGTTTCCAATAGTAAAGCGTGACATGTAAGGTATCTATTTACTCAGTGTAACATCATCTTTCACATTATCCCCAAAAATTGGGCTCACTTTTGTGTTTTGTTAATTTTTAACCACTTGAGCCCGGACCATATTTCTGGTCAATGACCGGGCAAGTTTTTGTGATTCGGCACGGCGTCGCTTTAACTGACAATTGCGCAGTCGTGCGACGTGGCTCCCAAACAAAACTGCCAACCTTTTTTTTCACACAAATAGATTATTAAATGTGCGTGTTTACTTCTGTCTTTAACACCTCCCCTTCAGGCTGGAAAGCATCAGATCAGGGGAAACAAAAAAAAAAAAGCTCTCATTCCATTGCAGCTTGGTTCCTACATGTGTGATGAACTGAGCATGCTCAAACACTTAGAAAAAAAATATCCTTTCTTTTTAAAAGGTGAAAAACACTCATTGGATGCTCATAGAGCGTGGTTTGGATTAATTGCAGGTGTGCCCAATTACAAGCTCACCCAAACTAGAGACTGCAATTTGTTCATGTGATTTCAATTGCTTCATTACTAGCACTGTTATAAAAAGCTTGGATCGATCAGTCCTCAGCTGCCCTCAGAAGGGGCAGGCTGGCAGAAATGCTGTTGCTAAACACAAATGTGGTTTGTTGCATGGGTTTTGTTTTGCCAATGGTTTTGGTTTATTTTTAAATGATGTTCACTTTGATGTATTTGTCTATGTGGCCTTATTTTATGAAAAATGTGTAAAGCTATGGTTATTTAGAATTTTGAAATGTATTTTTGTTTGTTTGTCTTTTTTTGCTTTCCTTGTTTTGTTGACCAATAAAAATTACTTTAAAATTGTTAAGTTTGTCTTTTGTTACTTTTTCATGCTACATATGTTGACAGCTGCAGCTGAACTAGGTTTGGGCCTAACAAATTATGTGTGATTTTTGTCTAAGCTTCTTTCCTGGTGTGTAATCTTGAAATGTTTGCCATGTTTATTCTCCCTGACTTTAAAGACAAAAACTGGTAAGTATTTTATTTATTCTGCAGTGGTCCTCAGCCCTCAAGTACCCCCGACAGGACATGTTTTGGGGATTTCTCTTATCAAGAATTGCTGTCCAGACTGTATTTTAAAGCACATGTGCAAGATGAAGGAAAACCTGCAAACATGGCCTGTGGGGGGGGTTTGCTATTGGTGGACAGGCTTGACGTGCTGATTTACAGCACTGTGCTTAAATCTAGCGCAAGGCAATCCTATTCAAATTGTGGGTGTTTGAGGGAAGCCAAGTGAGTGTTAGAACCCCTGCTTTGTGTTTTTTTTATTTTTGTGTTGAGCTTTGTGTCCCTTTTCTTAAAATTGGCTTCACTTCCTGTCACACAGCTGAACAGGAAGTGAGGTTAAAACCCTACCAGTGTCATTTCTTGGGGACACAGGTCAATCTAACTAGTGTCCCCATTAAGCAAATTGCACTCCAGCACTGCTGTGTACACCCCAAATCATGGGTCTTCAAACTACGGCCCTCCAGTTGTTCAGGAACTACAATTCCCATCATGCCTAGTCATGTCTGTGAATGTCAGTGCATTACAAGGCCTCATGGGATGTGTAGTTCTAAAACAGCTGGAGGGCCGTAGTTTGAGGATCCCTGCCCCAAATGATTATTTAGTTTGGGGTTTAGTAAAGGCAAAGCCACTCTGCAGTACAAGCATAGTTGCTGAAAATCAGAGAGGAAGCACTGATGGTTTTAACATCCAATCCTGTAGAAGCAAAGTTGTTTTGTTTTCTTTCTTCCTTGCTTTGCACTTGTAGTGCAAAGTGGATTTGCCTTTAGTCAATGGACCCCAAAGTCCAAGATCCCTAATAATTTGGGGTGTACACAGCAAAATGCTAGAGTGCAATTTACATAATGGGAAACTATTTAGATTGATCTCTGTGTCCCCAAGAAAAGATATTAGTAAGGTTTTACCCTCACTTCCTGTTTGGCTATGTGACAGGAAGTGAATGAATTAGAAAGGGTGAAGACACCTCACAAATGTTGTCACTATCAGGGGTGCAGACATCCCCAAAAAATGAGCAGATAATACTTATTTGCAAATTAATAATTTTTTAGTTAACATTGGGTGGGGTGCTCTAACGCACACATTCCTACATATTAGCAACGCTCTATCCTGGCCTATTGGCATGGTTATATTTTTTGGGGCTCTCAATAAAACTCTATGAAATTTGTGCTTAAACTAGAACCAGGGGCGGACTGACAACTCATGTGGCCCCTGGGCAATAGAAGATTATGGGGCCCCTCTGGCTTACAGATGACCACCACGCCAGGAGGTAGTGCAGAGGCGGGCAGCTAAAATCTTGGGATATTCACATTAAAAGCATGTCATTTTCGGACATATCGGGGACAGATCTAAAAAAAACACAGATTTTTACATACTGTCCCTGGTTTTACTGAGCCTGGCAACCCGGATGGGGCCCCCTAGTGGCATGGGGCCCTTGGGCAGTGCCCGAGTGACTCAATGGTCAGTCCGCCCCTGACAAGAACTATAATCAACAAGTTTTATTTTCTTTAATTTTGGATAGAGTGAGGGAGGGTTATAGGCCCTGTCAGTTTATTTTGTATTATCTGTGTCCAATTGGGGAGATTTGCCTTCACTTCCTGCCCCATAGCCAAACAGGAAGTGAGAGAAAAACTATGCAAATTAACCACTTCCCGCCCAGCCTATGGCCGATTTACGTCCGGGAAGTGGTTACACAATCCTGACAGGACGTCCTGCAGGATTTCATGCCGCACGCGCCTGTGGGGGCACGCAGTGCGGCGATCGGTGATGCAGGGTGTCAGTCTGATCTCAGTAAAGAGTCTCTCACGGAGACGGAGACTCTTTACCACGTGATCAGCCGTGTCCAATCACGGCTGATCACGATGTAAACAGGAAGAGCCATCGATGGCTCTTCCTCACTCGCGTCTGACAGACGCGAGTATAGGAGAGCCGATCGGCGGCTCTCCTGACAGGGGGCGTTCGCGCTGATTGTTTATCAGCGCAGCCCCCCCTCGGATCACCACACTGGACCACCAGGGATGCCCACCCTGGACCACCAGGGTGTGCAAAAACAAAAAAAATATAGAACAAAAAAACAAAAAGCAATAAAAAATAAGAAAAAAGATGCCAATCAGTGCCCATTTGTGGGCACTGACTGGGAAAATCAGTGCCACCCCACAGTGTCCATCAGTGCCACCCCACAGTGCCCATCCATGCACAGTGCCCACCTATCAGTGCCCACCTGTGCCACCCATAAGTATCCATCAGTGCCACCCATAAGTGCCGCCCATCTGTGTCGCCCATGAGTGCCCATCAGTGCCGCCTATGAGTGCCCATCAGTGCCGCATAGCAGCGCCGCCAATCAATGCCACCTCATCTGTGCCGTCAGTACTACCTCATCGATGTCCATCAGTGCCATCTCATCGGTGCCCATCAGTTGCCGCCATATCAGTGCCCGTAATTGAAAGAGAAAAACTTATTTACAAAAAAATTAACCTAAAAAAATAAAAACTTTTTTTTGTTTCAAAATTTGCAGTCTTTTTTTAGTTGTTGCGCAAAAAAAAACGCAGAGGTGATCAAATAACAACAAAAGAAAGCTCTATTTGTGGGGAAAAAAGGACGCCAATTTTGTTTGGGTACAGTGTTGTATGACCGCGCAATTGCCATTCAAAGTGCGACAGTGTTGAAAGCTGAAAATTGGCTTGGCGGGAAGGTGCGTAAGTGCCTGGTATGGAAGTGGTTAAGGGAATCCAGTGCCCCCCCAGAACTAGTGTGTGGGTCCCCTGAAAATTACTGGGCGGGGTTATACAAAAACAGGGTGTGACCTTGACAGGAAGGGGTGGGTCATTTTTCTATTAGGAGGTGCAGATATGTAGTCAGGCCTAGGGCAGAACCAAACCTAAATATACTACTGCATATTAGGGCTTATTTAGACCGGAACCGATTTACAGCGTGTTTTTATATTGTGGGAGGAAACCCACGCAGGCACAGGGAGAACATGCAAACTCCATGCAGATGCTGTCACGGGCGGGATTCGAACCAACGACTCTTTTGCTGCTAGGTCAAAGTGATATACACTACACCACTGTGGTGAACGAACATGATTGCAGCTGAAAGCATGAGAACTTTTATTTTTTTTTTCAATACCATGCTTTCCAGCCTTATTGACCCCGCCTCTCTCCATAAAGAGGACCTGTCACACACTAGTCCTATTACAAGGGATGTTTACATTCCTTGTAATAGGAAGAAAACTGATCATTTTTTTTTTATTTTTTTATTTCAGTGTAAAACATTATAAAACTAAATAAAAATAAATAAGAAAACCCCAAAAAAAATTTTTAAAGCGCCCCGTCCCGACGAGCTCGCGCACAGAAGCAAACGCATACGCGAGTAGCGCCCGCATATGAAAACGGTATTCAAACCACACAAGTGAGGTATCGCCGCGATCGTTAGAGTGAGAGCAATAATTCTAGCCCTAGACCTACTCTGCAACTCAAAAAATGCAACCTGTAGAATTTTTTAAACGTCGCCTATCGAGATTTTTAAAGGGTAAAAGTTTGATGCCATGCCACGAGCGGGCGCAATTTTTAAGCGTGACATGTTGGGTATCATTTTACTCGGCGTAACATTATCTTTCACAATATATAAAAAAATTGGGCAAAATGTATTGTTGTCTTATTTTTTAATTCAAAAAAGTGATTTTTATCCAAAAAAAGTGCGCTTGTAAGACCGCTGCGCAAATACGGTGTGACAAAAAGTACTGCAATGACTGCCATTTTATTCCCTAGGATGTCTGCTAAAAAAAAATATATAATGTTTGGGGGTTCTGATTAATTTTCTAGCCAAAAAATTGTGATTTTCACATGAAGGAGAGAAGTGCCAGAATTAACCCGGTGGGCAAGTGGTTAAAGTACTCATGGCTATAAAGAATAGAGTCATTGCTCATTAAAAAAAAAAAAAAAAAAAGGGGGTCCCTCCAAATTAAATTACCAGGCCCTTCAGGTCTGGAATGGATATTAAGGGGAACCCCGATGTAAAAAAACCTCCAAAAAATGGCGTGGGGTCCCCCCAAATATCCATACCAGACCCTTCAGGTCTGGTGTGGATTTTAAGGGGAACTCCACCCCAAATTGAAAAAAAAATGGCGTGGAGTCCCCCTAAAAATCCACACCAGACCCTTATCCGAGCACGTTGACCTGGCCGGCCGCAGAAAAGAGGGGGGGACAGAGTGCGGCCCCCCCCTCTCCTGAACCGCACCAGGCCACATGCCCTCAACATGGGGAGGATGTCCCCATGTTGATGGGGACAAGGGTCTCATCCCCACAACCCTTGCCCGGTGGTTGTGGGGGTATGCGGGCGGGGGGCTTATCAGAATCTGGAAGACCCCTTTAACAAAGGGGACCCCCAGATCCTGGCCCCCCCCCCTATGTGAAATGGTAATGGGGTACATTGTACCTCTACCATTTCACCCCAAAAAAAATGTCAAAGTGTTAAAAATGACAGTAGCCGGTTTTTGACAAATCTTTTAATAAAATCTTCTTTTCTTCTTTCCTTCGGGTTTCTTCCAATGCTTCTTTCTTCTCGTCCACATCTTGCCCGACGTGTTCTTCTATCTTCTCCGTCCGTCCTTCAGCCTTCTGGTCACGCATCTTGCCCGTTGTCTTGTCCTGTCTTCTTCTCCGTCCGCCTCCTCGTCCGCATCTTGGGTCTTCTGCTGTGTTCTTCTCGTCCCCGGACCCAGCGTTTGAATTTGATTTGGCCGCCGTTTTCCCGCTCCTGGGACCCGCCCCCCTCTGACGCCACAAGTAAACTCCTTAGAAGGTCATGTGCGTCAGAGGGGGGCGGGGTCACATGAGTGTGACACGGCGGGAACTTCTTCTCCGGGCGGCGCGATTGAAATTGAATTCCCCCGCTGTGTGACGCTCTGCGACCCCGCCCCCCTCTGACGCACATGACCTTCTAAGGAGTTTACTTGTGGCGTCAGAGGGGGGCGGGGTCACATGAGTGTGACACGGCGGGAACTTCTTCTCCGGGCGGCGCGATTGAAATTGAATTCCCCCGCTGTGTGACGCTCTGCGACCCCACCCCCCTCTGACGCACATGACCTTCTAAGGAGTTTACTTGTGGCGTCAGAGGGGGGCGGGTCCCAGGAGCGGGAAAACGGCGGCCAAATCAAATTCAAACGCTGGGTCCGGGGACGAGAAGAACACCGCAGAAGACCCAAGATGCGGAGGAGGAGGCGGACGGAGAAGAAGACAGGACAAGACAACGGGCAAGATGCGGGACCAGAAGGCTGAAGGACGGACGGAGAAGATAGAAGAACACGTCGGGCAAGATGTGGACGAGAAGAAAGAAGCAGCGGAAGAAACCCGAAGGAAAGAAGAAAAGAAGATTTTATTAAAAGATTTGTCAAAAACCGGCTACTGTCATTTTTAACACTTTGACATTTTTTTTGGGGTGAAATGGTAGAGGTACAATGTACCCCATTACCATTTCACACAGGGGGGGGGTCAGGATCTGGGGGTCCCCTTTGTTAAAGGGGTCTTCCAGATTCTGATAAACCTCCCGCCCGCATACCCCCACAACCACCGGGCAAGGGTTGTGGGGATGAGACCCTTGTCCCCATCAACATGGGGACATCCTCCCCATGTTGAGGGCATGTGGCCTGGTGCGGTTCAGGAGAGAGGGGGGGCCGCACTCTGTCCCCCCCTCTTTTCTGCGGCCGGCCAGGTCAACGTGCTCGGATAAGGGTCTGGTGTGGATTTTTAGGGGGACTCCACGCCATTTTTTTTTCAATTTGGGGTGGAGTTCCCCTTAAAATCCACACCAGACCTGAAGGGTCTGGAATGGATATTTGCCGGGAACCGCACGTCTTTTTTTTTTTTGGTTTTTACGGCGGGGTTCCCCTTAATATCCATTCCAGACCTGAAGGGCCTGGTAATTTAATTTGGGGGAACCCCTACACATTTTTTTGTTTGTTTTATGAATGAATCCCTTTAGAATTGTCAGAGCCGACAATTCATTATAGCCGCGTGTGAATTTTTAAATGACTTTTTTCCTTCTGAATGTCATTTTGTGCAGGGGGAGTTCTAAGTGCGGGAAAAATGCGCTATTTCACATGCTGACATTACACCCCCCCTAGGTACGAAATTTAAAGGAATATTTCACTTTTATTGTTTCACTTTAAGAATTATTAATTTCACTGCTCCCGAAAAAACGGCCGTTTTAAAAAATAAAAAAAGCATTGATACATGTTCCCTGGGGCAGGACTGAGGTACCCAAACACTTTTTTAGGACAAAACTTGCAGATTAGCCTTTAAAATTAACACTTTTGATTTCTCCCATAGACTTCTATAGGGAGTTCGGCGCGGCTTTACATATTAGTTTCAATGCGCCGGCTGCTACGCTGGTTCATGCGCCCAATTAAGCCTCCACCCGGAGTACTAATTAACGCATGAACCAGCGCAGCGCACAGAGCATAGTAAATCAGGCCCAGTGCCTCCTGTGGGCAGATCAACGTATATATACGTCCTCTTTGAGTTGCACCCGCATCAAGCTCCGATAAAATCGCTGATCGCCGCCATTACTAGTAAAAATAAATATTAATAAAAATGCCATAAAACTATCCTCTATTTTGTAGACGCTAAAACTTTTGCGCAAACCAATCAATAAACCCTTATTGCGATTTTTTTGGAGAGAAGAATACGTATCGGCCTAAACTGAGGAAAAAAATCGTTTTTTATATATTTTTGGGGGATATTTATTATAGCAAAAAGTAAAAAATATTGCTTTTTTTTCAAATTTACGCTCTATTTTTGTTTATAGTGAAAAAAATAAAAACCGCAGAGGTGATCAAATACCACCAAAAGAAAGCTCTCTTTATGGAAAAAATAGGACATCAGTTTTGTTTGGGAGCCACGTTGCACGTCCGCGCAATTGTCAGTTAAATCGACGCAGTGCCGAATCGCAAGAAATGCTTTGGTCTTTGGCCAGCCAAATGGTCCGGGGCTTAAGTGGTTAACTGCCCCTGAACTCATTCAATGTTATCTTATGTGTACATGTACACAGGTTCATTTACTGTAGTTTTTAGGCAGTTGTGTTTATAGGCCTTTTTTTGAAGGCAAAAAAAATGGGCTGGATTCAGGTAGATTTGCGCTTTTTTTACGGAGGCGCAGGGCAACGTTTTTGCCCTGCGCCCCCCGCAAATTTACTGCGCTGCCCTTGATTCACGGAGCATTAGCTCCGTAAATTGCGTGGGCGCGCCGGCAAAATGCCCGGCGTAAGCGCGTGCAATTTAAATGATCCCGTAGGGGGCGGGAATCATTTAAATTAGGCGCGTTCCCGCGCCGATCGTAGAGCGCATGCTCTGTCGGGTAACTTTCCCGTCGTGCATTGCGGCAAATGATGTCGCAAGGACGTCATTTGCTTCAAAGTGAACGTGAATGGCGTCCAACGCAAACTACGTAAATTTGAAATTTCGCGACGCGGGAACGACGGGTATACGTAACATTGGCTGCCCCTGCTAATAGCAGGGGCAGCCTTACGCGAAAACCGCCGTACGGAAACGACGTAAACTGCGTACGCAGGGCTCGCGTAACGTTGTGAATCGGCGTTAGTATGCAATTTGTATACTATATGCTGAGCACAATGGGAACGCCACCTAGCGGCCATCGCAAGAATGCAGCCTAAGATATGCGGGCATAAGAGCCTTATGCCGCGCATATCTTAGGCTGCAGTCGGGTTCCTGAATCAGGAGCATTCGTTACGCCGGGGCAAGTAAGCAATTGCGCTGTGTAACTATGGTTACACAGGCGCAATTGCTTCTTGAATCCAGCCCAATGAGTTCAGATGCTGTGGCCCAAGTTTCCAACGCTTCAGATGCCAATCGCTTCTAAACGCGACTAAACGCGGTAATCCGCATTTAGCAGCGTTTTGTTTATAGGAATTTTTGTTTTTGCCCATTTAAAAAAAATATTATATATTTTGGGGGTTTGTGAAAGGCTTCTAAATGCAAACGCAGCAAAACGCCGCTAAACGCGGCATGTAAATGCGGCAAAACTGACATTTTAAATGTGGGTTACTATCTGTCAAGTTAAATTGTCCAGGAGAGGTTGTAAAAACGTCCCGTGTACATGAAGCCTAAACGATAAAAGTGAGCTGGGAAACTGGTACACTTCAGCACTGCCTGGATGTAAATTGAATGTACTGAGCAGGAAGGCTGTGCAATGTACACCTCTCAAGGCATAGACCTCGCGTACACACGACCGAGGAACTCGTCGGAAAAGACACATCGTTTTCCTCGACGAGTTCCTTGTTAGGCTAGTCGAGGAACTCGACAAGCTTTCTTTGCGTACACACGGTCAAGACAAAATCTCCTCGTTCTCAAACGCGGTGACGTACAACACATACAGCGTAAAAAATGTGTTATCTCCATTACAAATGCTACCTTTACTCCTGTCTCATACTTTATTCTGAGCATGCGCGGGTTTCTTAGCCTACACACGCTCGAGTTTCTCGTCAAAAACCAGCCCGACGAGGAACACGACGAGGAAATTGAGACTCCCGTCGAGGAAAAAGAGAACTTGTTCTCTTTTTTTCTCGTCGAGTTCCTCAACAGTTTCCTCAATGAAAAACGTACACATGACCATTTTCCTCGGCAAAAAAGCTCTGCCACCAAGTTTCTTGATGGATTCTGTCGAGTTTCTCGGTCGTGTGTACGAGGCCTTAGTCTTAAATTTTGAATGAAGTGTAAGGAAAATTACAATGGTGTGGCCCAAGTTTAGTAATTATTGCGACTTAAATGTTTTTTGAACTGAAGATTTATTTCTGTTGTTTACCAAATGTATACAAAAGATTCCCAGAGCACCATGAGTTATCAAAGGAGAGAGAGGAGCAGAAACCCATTTCCTTAAAGTTTATCTCTGGCCAAAACTAGTTTTGATTAGAGTCAAGAAAGTTCAGAGCGATAGCTAAACCCAAATGTTGGAGGATTTTAAATTCGGACCAAATTTCATGGATTCGGGTATTATTTTAGTATTATTTGTGGTGGTTTAGAATCCAAATTGGCTTTGCAATGTTTCTGACCTTTATCTGTTTTTGCATTGCCTGTGTATCTTTAGCTTAACTGCCAGTGCTATCAGATCTTACCCCTCTATCTTGGTATTCTTGGTAAACATTTTCAAGTAAGTGTTTTTTGCCCCTCTCAACTTCTCAGACAAGGCTGCCAGGAACTACCAAAGCCATTTTGTGCATTTTTTCACAATTTGCTGCTCTGCAATACACATATCTTTGGAGCCTGGCTCAGACTCCTATTCACTTCAAAGGGACTTCTGTTTTGAAAATTCTGAATTTGGGAATTTTGAGAATTTGTTAAATGCTTGGCTAAACCACCACTTATCACACCTTTCAAAGGTTGACTAATTTCCAGTTAGAACCTCAGTCAGGTCATTGAACACACATATTGTGTCTTGTGAAGTTCATATTTGTATTGCGCCCTCTTTACATCTTTGGATTTTTACTACCCAGGTCACCCCATTATAATTCATAATTGCTTGTGTGCAGTACACATGGTCCTATTTACTGTATTTATTGGCATATAACACTCACTTTTTCACCCTGCAAATCGGTTGCAAATAGCGTGTGCATGTTATATGCTGATGCTGCAATTTGGGCTGCCTCGGAGAGAATGGGGAGGGGGCAGGATGAGCGCCGTCAGATTAAATACAGCGAGAATCTCCTTTTTACTCAGCGGCCTCTGTAATAGGAAGTCCCGTCTCCTGGGCCGGCATTGAACCAGTGTTCTGTCTATCATAGAAGCCGGTCCAGGAGGCGGGACTATATTAAAGAGGCCGCCAAGTAAACAGGGGATTCTCACTGTTTGTAATCTGATAGCGCTCATCCCGCCCCCCTCCCTGTCCCCTCTGAGTCAGCAGTTGGGCATTGATCAAGCTGCAATGACGGGCAATTGTAAAGCTACAGATGGGCATTGTCTAAGCTGAATGGATGGGCAATTGTTAGGCTACAGATGGGCATTGATCAAGCTGCGATGATGGGCAATTATAAGGCTACAGATGGGCATTGACTAAGCTGAATGTATGGGCAATTGTTAGGCTACAGATGGGCATTGATCAAGCTGCAATGATGGGCAATTATAAGGCTACAGATGGGCATTGATTAAGCTGAATTAATGGGCCATTGTTAGGCTATAGATGGGCATTGATCAAGCTGTAATGATGGGCAATTATAAGGCTACAGATGGGCATTGACTAAGCTGAATGGATGGGCAATTGTTAGGCTACAGATGGGCATTAATCAAGCTGCAATGATGGGCAATTATAAGGCTACAGATGGGCATTGATTAAGCTGAATTGATGGACAATTGTGAGACTGCAAATAGGCATTGATCAGGCTGCATTGATGGGCAATGGCGAGGCTGCAGATGGGCATTGTTTAGGCTGCATTGATGGGCACTGACCCTTTATTTTGCTTCAAAGTTCTTTATTTAACATTTTGAAGGTCCGTGTTATACGCCTGTGCGTGTTATATGCCGATAAATACAGTATTTCGTTTGTGTCATGACTTTAAAAAAATGTAGATATGTTTATAAGACTTAGCAATGTTCTCTACAAATGTGCATTATTCTCTGCTTTCTCCAGGATTTAGAAGCAAGTGAAGCTCAATTTTTTCCAATTAATGAAAGACAAAAGATGTACCAGGAGAAGAGCCCAGTCACGTGACTTTGGCAGATGTTGTACCCAGGTTCTCTTCGTCTTGTTACTCCAATCACAAAGTGTTCTCTGCGATGTTAGTATGCCATGTGGGACACTGTAGACTCCACACCGTGGCTTGCATTTTATGAATGGCCCGTAAAATGGCATAAACCGTGTAGTGTCCATCTGCTTTCACTATATAAAGGCATTTTAGAGAAAATGTCAGAGCCCTACCAGTTCTGCAAAAATCTGCTCGTTCTGCACTGCATTTAGACTAAACAATGGTCTAGTTTAGGATCCTCAGGACAGCTGTGTAATGTATATATGTTGAGGAATGATGTCTTCTCCACATCCTCCAAATTTATTTTCAGCAGTTTTCAGAATGATCAATTGTGCTGATGTAGTCTCCACTGCACAATGTCATATACTCCGCTCTGCGTTCTGTACTTTGAAAGTTTCCTTTTCTCTGTATGAAGTAGGAAAGCATGAATCCTCCTCATATTCTTCACCCAGGAGAGCTTATGTTCTACCACCAGGAGAGTGGCCAAGGGTGGAGATGAAACATTACAAGCAACATGAATCATGTTTTCCCCTGTAGCCCTGGCCAGCATCATACCAAAATAATATCCTGCTATTCTGAGTGTACACACAGAAGGAAAATGAGAATCCCACACAGAACGCTCCGCATTCCAAAAAACACCATTTCTTTTTCCCAAAAGCAAGAAAATACATTTCACAAATTATGAGAATTATTATAGAAAAACAAAATTGAAAGGTCTGCAGAAGGGGGTTGTATTTCTCTGCGATACAAGATTTTATTGTCGTAAATGACAATTTGCTAAGCATTGCATATATCTAAAATGAATAAAAGATTTCCAAAAGTATTGGGACGCCTGCTTTACATGCACATGAACTTTATTGGCATCCCAGTCTTATAGCTAGATTCACGTAGTTTGCCGCAACTTTAAGGCGGCGTAGCGTATAGTATTTACGATATGCCGCCTTAAGTCAGAGAGGCAAGTACTGTATTCTCAAAGTACTTGCCTCCTAACTTACGGCGGCTTAGTGTAAATGCAGCGGGCGCAAGCGCGCCTAATTCAAAATAGGCTGAGGGGGGCTTGTTTTATGATAATATGCTTTGACCTGACGTGATTGACGTTTTTTGGAACGGCGCATGTGCCGTCCGCCTACATTTCCCAGTGTGCATTGCGGCTAAGTACGCCGCACGGGGCTATTGATTTCGATGTGGACGTAAATGACGTAAATCCCTATTCACGAGCGACTTACGCAAACGACGTAAAGTTTTCGAATTTCGAAGCGGGAACGGCGGCCATACTTTAACATTACTATTCCAACTATTTGTTGGAATAACTTTAGGCCTGATAAAGCGTTACGTAAACGGCGTATCTGTACTGCGTCGGCCGGGCGTACGTTCGTGAATAGGCGTATCTAGTGATTTACATATTCTACGCCGACCGCAATGGAAGCGCCACCTAGCGGCCAGCCTAAATATTGCACCCTAAGATAGGACGGCGCAAGCCGTCGTATCTTAGATAGGTTTAAGTGTATCTCTGTTTGAGAATACACTTAAACTTAGGTCGGCGCAGATTCTGAGTTAGGTCGGCGTATCTACTGATACGCCGACCTAACTCTACCTGAATCTAGCTATTAGTTCGTAGGATTCAATATTGAGTTGGCCCATCCTTTGCAGCCATAACAGCTTCAATTATTCTGGGAAGGCTGTCCACAAGGTTTGGGCGTGTTTGGGAATGTTTGACCATTCTTCCAGAAATACATTTGTGAGGTCAGGCATTGATGTGGACGAGAAGACCTGGCTCGCAGTCTCCGCTCTAATACATCCCAAAGGTGTTCTATCGGGTTGAGGTCAGGACTCTGTGCAAGCCAGTCAAGTTCCTCCACCCCAAACTCGCTCATCCATGTCTTTATGGACTTTTCTTTGTGCACTGGTGTGCAGTCATTGTGGAACAGGAAGGGGCCATCCCCAAGCTGTTCCCACAAAGTTGGGAGCATGAAATTGTCCAAAATGTCTTGGTATGTTGAAGCCTTAAGAGTTCCCTTCACTGGAACTAAGGACCCAAGCCCAATCCCTGAAAAACAAGCCCACACCATAATCCCCCCTCCACCAAATGATTTGGACAAGTGCAAAAAGAAAGGTCTATAAAGACATGGATGAACAAGTTTGGGGTGGAGGAACTTAGCTTGCCTGGACAGAGTCCTTACCTCAACCTGATAAAACACCTACAGGATGGATTAGAGCGGAGACTGCGAGGCAGGCCTTCTCATCCAACATCAGTGCCTGACCTCATAAATGCACTTCTGGAAGAATGGTCAAACATTCCCATGGACACACTCCTAACCTTGTGGACAGCCTTCCCAGAAGAGTTGAAGCTGTTAAAGCTGCAAAGGGTGGGCCAACTCAATATTGAACCCTACGAACGAAGACTAGGGTGCCATTAAAGTTTGCGTAAAGGCAGGTGTCCCAATACTTTTGTATTAAAAAAAATCCAAAATGGTAGCAGGGCATTCTGGAATTCAAGAACCTGTTCCATAAGGATTTACATTGAGTTTAGACATCATCTGACAGCCGAATGATGACGGCCATATGTGCAAGCCCTGCCACTTTGTATCATGTGATCAGTTTAGTAAAAACTAATGCTAAAATATTTTACTGAAAAAAGTATACCATCTGCTTTATATAGCTTTTTAGCTATACGAGCCAAAAACAAGAAAAAGGAGGGTTTTTTTTTCTTGAATGTTATGCCGTGTACACATGACCGTTTTTCGGGTTGTAAAAAATGAAATTTGTAATGGTCTAGGGCAGTGATGGCGAACCTTTTTAAGTCCGAGTGCCCAAACTGCAACGCAAAATCAATGTATTCATTCCAAAGTGCCAACATATACAGAACTTGATGAGCGTGGGATATGATGTCTGGGGGTGAACATGGGACACATCAGAAATCATTGTGTATTCACTATGTAGTCTGTGTTTTGTACAAGAAGATCTAAAACTAGAACACATTTGACAAAAGTTAAATTTTTTGGAAGCTGTCCTAGCATTGTGCAATCACTATTCTAACTATACATTAATATTCAATACACTCAAGTTGCATGACAGGTGTACTTTAAATTACTAGTTGTTCAGTAGAAGCACTGGCTGGATGATAAACAAATCCTGTTACAGGGGGTGACATGCAACCAGCAACTCTACAGCTGCAGCAGAACTTCCCAGTCCCCCCATTCCCTGCTGGCACACATTATGCTCTCTTTGGTTAAGGCATGTTGAGATCTGTAGTTCTACTCCAGCTGAAGACATACTGGTTGCCCTGCATTGCTGTAGCAGAAGACTACTTCATAGACCTCAATGTCCAGGAAACATCCTTCTGAAAGTGAACATTCAAAGACAACTGTAGCAATGCTTTACCAATGGTTCACTCACAATGCCTGTGCAGTTCAATGCACGTCAAATTCAAACTCCAAGCAACATCTCTACACCTCTCTGTATAATGCCAGTGATTCTGGACTGTATGTCATGTGACTCTGGTATTATAAAAATACAGGGGGATGGCAGGGACAAAAACTATATGTATTTACATCTCACACTGTACTGCAGTGATCTCTGCAAAATCTAGCAGGCATTTCCAGCCAGATAAACCTGAATAGCCAACACAAAGCATGAGACATCTTCTGTAACACAGACAGCATATAACACAGACAGCATATAAACAACATTATTCTGACCATACAATTCCATATTTTGTGGCAATGTTGGGAACAAGAAGAAAAAAAGTCCCCAAGGAATAGATTCTATTTGAAGAGGCACAGAAACAGTGAACACAACTAAACACATTTATTCCCCACACAGCATGTACACTTACTTTAACGATTGCCACAGCACTCCAATGCATCTGCCGACTCAGTCAGTTCCCGGGCATAAGAACGGCCTGTGATTGGGCAGCTTCAGTAGGCACCATCACGGCCCCCATTGGCTCAATCCCCACCACGTGTTCTGCCTGCCATCCAACCCGGAGCAACCCTTCATCTCGTCCACGCCCCATCCTAGACACGGCCCCCCATTGGCTCAATCCCCACCACATGTTCCGCCTGCCATCCAACCCGGAGCAACCCTTCATCTCGTCCACGCCCATCCTAGACACATCATCCCTGGCTCCAGAGACTTATGGGAGATGTAGTTCTATGTGAAGGGGAGCTGTGGATGCGATATACCGAGTCAGTACAGGATTTTCTCACGTGCCCACAGAGAGGGCTCGACGTGCCGGCTGTGGCACGCGTGCCACAGGTTCGCCATCACTGGTCTAGGGCATCCAATGAAGAGCCGAGAAGCCATAGAGAGGATCGCGTCCACAAAAATCTGGGGCTCAGGTAAGTAAAACAGCGGGGTTGGGGGGACAAACACTGCAAGGTGTTTTTTCACCTTAATGCAAAGGGTGCATTAAAGTGAAAAAACACAAGGGTTTACAACTTATGTCCAGACCAAACGTTGGGCTCATCCCTACCCATAGTGCCTTCATCTTATGGATCATTCCATTCCAAATTAGGCAGGTTGAAAAAAAAGACATATGCCTCTGGAGTTCAACCAATAAAAAAAAAAAAAAATTGATAACCTGCATCCACAGAACCCTAAATCCACGGTTGATTCAGAGGATCCTACAATTTACAAAAAGGATATTAGGGAACTGAAGAAAGTGCAGAGAAGAGGAACCAAACTAATAAGAGGCATGGAGGAGCTCATCTATAAGGATTGATTAGAGGAACTGAATTTATTCTCTCTTTAGAAGAGGAGAATAAGGGGGGATATGATCAACATGTACAAATATATAAAGGGTCCATATAGTGAACTTGGTGTTGAGTTATTCACTTTGAGACCATCACAGAGGACAAGGGGACACTCTTTACATCTGGAGGAAAATAGATTTAATCTCCAAATATGGAAAGGTTTCCTCAGAGTAACATGTAGAATAGATTCTCTCAAGAGCTGGTTCTGGCTAGATCCGTACATTGTTTTAAAAAAGACCTGAATTATTTGCACATAATATAACTGGATACTAATATTTATGAGTGAAGTCGATCCAGGGAATATCTGATTGCCTCTTGGGGGATCAGGTAGAATTTTTTTCCCCTGCTGGAGCAAACTGGATAATGCTTTATTGTTTTTTTTGCCTTCCTCTGGATCAACTGTGGGTATAGTATTGTGTATATAGAATTGTATACCGTATTTTCCAGCGTATAAGATGATCTTTCACATCTAAATTTTACATCCAAAAACTCGGGGTCTTCTCATACTCTGGGTGAAGCAGCCACCAGATTGATGTCAGCGCCGCCGTGTGCTCAGTAATACTGTATGCAAATCCCGCTGGGCGATGCAGCCTGTTGATGAATACAGAGCCTGCTAAGCCTGCTCGGATTGGAGCCAACCTCTGCCAATCCGAGCAGGCTACATTACAGTGAGTTAGATCGGCGTGGGCTGATGATGTCACAGCCTCTGCCAATTCGAATACATCGCTCGCCGTGATTGGCTCAGCGCGCATGGCTCCAACTTCAATTGAGAAGAAGGAAATCTAGGCAATATGAAGCCTCACAAGGGGGGTCATCCTATACAGTGAGTATAGGCAAAAACGTAGGAAATACAGTAGCATTAGGGGGGTCGTCTTATACAACGGAAAATAAGGTAATTTTTGTCCCTTCTTTTGGTTGAAACAGATGGACTTGTGTCCTTTTTCAACCAGACTAACTATGTAACTAATATATATGTAACAATATTGATATTTCAATTTTGGGTGAATGGGAGCAGGTTGAATCATCTCTTGGGTTCTTATATCACTCAGGAATTATGATAAAATATTTACCTAGCTTTCCCAACCGATACCGGTATTAGAGGGTCCTCCCTGTTAGATTTTAACATTGTGCTTTTTTATGTAACTAAAATTTCAGTGATAGGTGGAATGACCCTTTCAACTAAAAGGCTGTTCAATTATTGAGATGCTGTGAGTTCTCTAATATGCCGGGGTGATGCAGGACAGAAGAATTATGACTGTAATATAAAGCAACTGCTTACTGTAAGTCAGTGATGCACTAGCTTGCCTGAAACACGGCCGATATGCCAGAAACATTGCATTCTGTCATTTGTTCCTCTTTGTCCGTTACATCAGTAAGGCACAAAACACACGGCTTGTAAGCATTTTTCTATTAAATGGGACACAATAGATTTGTCACATCTGCTGTGTTTCTCCTAATTAATGATGCTAAGGTGAGTATGGAAGTGTCATTTAAAAGACAGAAAATGACAGATGTGACAAATTCAATGTGTTCTGCTTCGTTTATTAAAATGATAATTTTCTTTATTAATTACTTTACACATTCAATGAACATGCAATCAAAATGTAATGCTTTTAAATTTTTAATTATTGTTTAATTAGTTCAAAGAACTGCATTTGTTTTTCTTTTTTTCTTTAAAGCGGAATTTCACCTAAAAAGGGAAGTTCCGCTTTTCCACCTCCTCCTTTCCACTTCCTCCCTCCTCCTCTAACACTCTTCAAAACTGTTATATTTTTGGGGGTCCTAGTTTTGACAGGTACCTACTCCCACTTCCTCTTCCTAGGCGATGGGGGTGGGAGTTCGCCCCCCACCCTTGCCCGCAACCTCCTGAGACACATCACAGGTGGTTGTAAGTCCATTCACAAAGCGCCGGCTGCAAAGCCACAGGAAGTCACAGCTGGCTTCGCACAAGCAAGATGGCAGCGCCAGGAACCGAAAGGCAATCGAAGAACCGGCCCGGGTAAGGACAGCCCTGGATCCCTGGACTGGTGTGCGTTACCTAAAAGTCAGCAGCTACAGTATTTGTATTTTTTTTTTTTAATGACTTTAGCTTCTGTAGAATACAAGGTCGGAAAACATCTTAAAGTGGAGTTCCCCCCTTAATGGAACTTCTTCTTTAAGTGCAGATGCCCCTCTGCCCCTCTGACAGATGAAGGCATCCAGCTCCTACTCCCTCCGGGGACACCACGGTGCCAGAAGGAAGATCACCTCTCCCCCTCAATCCCTGCAATCTTATGGGACATGTCACAGGTCCCAGAAGAATCACTAGCCATTCAGAGCACGCAGTGTGGCTCGTGCATGCGCAGTGCGTGAAGCCACAGCTGGGAACCCACAGTAAGAATGCCAGTGCCTCGGAGAGGAGGGGGAGAGGAATGAGGCTTTGTGAGCCCACATCGCTAGACCATGGGACAGGTGAGTGTCTGATTATTAAGGGTCAGCAGCTACACTTTTTGTAGCTGCTGACTTTTCATTTTTTTTCTTTTCGGTGGAACTCCGCTTTAACTTGGTATGCTACTTTCAACAACAGAATGCAAATGGTGGTCAAATACCATATGTTAGTGGTCATTCTCCCTGTCCACTTAGGGATCATTTAGACTTGTAGTTGGGGGTATTAAATACACAGGACTGAAACAAGTTTTTAGCTGCAAAGGCAGAGGAGGGGGGTGTTCACATTTTTGTGGTGGCAATGCTTTGCTTTGTGCCCATGGTAAAAATGATCATTCCTGGCACATTCAGCCAGCACTACTGCCATGCTACCCATTCTGTGCAAATCAGTTGACAAGAGCTGTGCATATCTCAGGACTGAGAGGACAGAATAACAATTATTTGACTATAGTAAAGTAAATCAGTTCTTATATAGATATTTCATCTATGTATTTAGCTGTTTGCCTGGAATTTGACTTTGAGGTCTTCAACACAAGGATGGAAAGCATGTACTGTGTACTTACAATTCACCCACTCTAGGTTTGTACACAAGGATCCAGGATGGATTTGAGTGGCGCTCTGTGCTGGTGCTTGCCAATCAGAATCACTCTAATCTGAGGTAAGTACAGCAGGGACTGGGGTGGGTGGTGACTGTAGGGTGTTAATTCATCTTTTAATTTTTTCTGGTGGTGGGGGTTTGGCAATTACCAGAAAATGGATTATAAAATCAAACACAAAGTGAATTATTTTGTCTTTTTGTGATGTCCAATAATATCATGCTGTGAACATTTTGGAAGCTTTTAATTTTAGTCCACCTAGGAGTCTAATTAGATTCTACTTGGTGATACAAAAAATATGCAAAGCTGTTTTGCTTTGGTTTTTTTTTTTTTTTTTCTTAAATTCTCAGTTATTCTCAATGATTAAAAAAAATCTTTCATTTTCCTCCAAAACAACATTTAATTAACTCTTGGTTTAAATAATAGCAAGAGATCTGCCATCTGTAACGTGCTAATGTGATAATTATCAGCTGGGATAGTTGCTTGCCAAGTGTGAAATATTGCAAAAATATATATGTAATCTTCACTTGGCTCTCTTAGAAAACTAATGAAGTAGTTGCTGATTACAATTAGATATGTTTATGTCAGCATAACATGGTTCATTTCTCTCCCACTAAGAGGAAAGCAAAGTCCTACAAAGGGAATAACCAAGAAACCATTCTGGTAATATCAAACACACCTTTCTATCATTTCAACTGCTGGAAATATTCCCAGATTCCTTCCATAGAAATCTTTTTGTTTTGTGTCGACATTTATCATTAAGAGGATTTTCTAACCTAACTTATGAACATTAAGGTGTTACTAAATGTTTGGCGTTTTTCACCTTAATTTGGTCTCCTGCAGCTAAGAGACCAAAGGAGGATATTTTAAATGTAATGTGAGTTTGGAATTCCTTAAACATCCCCCTGCCCTGGCCCAAAGAAAAGGTTTATTATCACTTTAACCACTTGCTGTCCTGGGTAATTTTTACATACCTGTTAACCACTTGCCACCTGCCAACAATACATTTACTACTAGTGGGCAGCAAAACCAGGCGTGGCAACGTAATGGTATGTCGTGATCCACTTCCTGGTTTTCGGGCATGCATGCCTGTGTCCACTGCTGGTCTGTGCTGCGATTGGACACAGCATGAGTTTGTCAGCAGATTACAATGATTTTGGCTGTATACCTGCTGATCCACTGTGGCCAATCACAGCATAGAGTTCTGTGTTTTCAAACACATAGTACCAAGAACACCGAACACAGAACAGTTAGCAGGCCATTTCTTCTAAATCAAAAAGATCGCCAGATCCTGTTAGTAAAAGCAGCACAAATATGCCGTTGTTCTGTCAGAATCGGTGACCCGTCAGATTAGGTAACAGAAGTGACGTTCTGCCAGAACACCACGGCGGCCATCTTAGTACACACCTCTCTCGCCCGCAGTCAGCCTGCAATCAGAAGGCGCCAGCGGATATCTTCTTACACCCAGCCAAGTCTTGAATTTCAGATTTATTTTATCAGTAAACTGAGCTTATACTGTATTTTAAAAGCAGCGGTGTTCTGTCAAACTAGCAAACCTGTCAGATCAGCAGGCTTGTTGCTGCTTTTCAAATTTAACATCAAAACAGTCTCACAGATTTTAAAATACTGTATTTCACTATATGGGCTGGGTGTAACAAGATATCCGCTGCCGCCTTCTGACTGCAGGCTTCCTGCGGCCAAGTGCAGGGTGTACCAAGATGGGCATTGCGATGTTCTGACGAAATGTCACTTCCGTTACCGAATCTGACGGGTCGCCGATTCTGACGGAACACTGGCATATTTGTCTTGGGAAAACATAGTGGCTGCGCCCCTGTCTCTGCCAGCTTACCTGGCAGCTGCCAGTGTGTTGGATGTTGACGCTGATTCCCTCTGTCTTCTCTCCATCCACTAACTTTCAGGAATGTGCAAGTGACACTGTTCTATCAGAATAGCGCTACCCATCATTTTGTCTAACGGAAGTGACGTGCCGACCAAAAAATACTTACTGCGCATGCACTACGCGTTCCAACATGTGTTCCACAGCACAAAGCGTTCCAAACACTTCATGATCTGATGGGTAGCGGTAATCTGATAGAACAGTGGCAGCAGACATCTTACTTCACCCAGCTACGCCTTTAATTCCAGAGTAATTTTAGAAATTAAGTGTTTGTAAATAAATATAGTATGCTGACGTCTGTGATGCTGTTTTCATGTTACATTTTGTAACAAGCTGGACGCCAGCAGTAGGAAGGTTGGTACACCGCTCACTGCTCAGTGGTAAACCTTAAGTCCCCTTTCACACTTATACGCCTTGTCACACGATTTTGGACTGCAAAATCGCATGACAAGTCATTCCCCATGATTTTCAATGACTTCCATTCATATTGGCACAACTTTAAGTCGTGCCGACTTCAAAGTAGTCCCTGCACTACTTTGGTCCAAGTTCCATGCGAGTTGATGTCCATAGACCTCAATGTTAAACCCTCAAGTAGCATGTAAATCGTACCTGAATAATATAGACACCATTTCAGAACAATTTCAGTACGACTTTGTAAGCACAAGCTGTAAGCACAAGCAGCTTTCTGACCCTTGTCCCACCCAATCCTTTCAACATAGTAGCCCCTCCCAAGCACATTTTTCCACCACACATTCACTTCATGGTTGTTCCCTCAGGAACAATGTGCTCCAAACAGTCCTTGTCCTCCGTTTCTCCTCCTCTTCTTCCTCATGCACTGCTACTGCTGAAGCAGCAATGACAACTGCTGTGGCAATATATTGAGTAGCAAACATTTTCTGTCACAACACACCACACCACAACAACCAGGAAGCAAACAGGAAACAACTATGGCGGGAAAAGGAATTACCTCACGCCATGTATGTTTTCATTGGTTAATGCCAAAGTTGTGGCAAAGTAGTACTGAGCCAAAATCGCGCAAAATTACGGTAAAATCGTGGCAAAATGGCAAAATAGGGGCCGCGAAATCGCGGCAAAGTTGCATGACTTTAAAGTCGCACAAATGTGAACGTCACCTCCGTTACACAATGGGTAGCGGTAATCTGATAGAACAACACCTCAAACTCCCTCACGTGATGTCTATTCCTTCCTGTGGTTCATTTGGATCCTTTCTTTTGCCTTAGTGATCCCACAATAGCACAAATACTTTTGTAGTTTGATGCAAGACTGAAGTGAATTCCCTTTTTTAAAAACATACCACTGAGTGCATAATGGCATACATGATTGATGCTAACATAGATCTTGAAATACAAACAGCCTTCTTAAGAAGATGTTTAGAAACCATAAAAAGTTAACTATAAAATTCCTGAATAGGAAACGGGACATCTCTTCATTAAACTCCCATATATCAAATAAAATACACCCCAGGCAGGGGGCTGAGATAAAAGCTAGTTCCAGCTGAACACCTACATACACCCAGATTCTTGTAAAAATGGAACAAGTGTATAAATAGGGGCATGACTGTAATGTGATTAATAGTTGAAGAGAAGGAGAAACAACTACAGGAAATTCACAGTGAACTAGAAAATAGTGCCAAACAACTAGAGCCCTATAAGGAAGATAAAGTTTATTTATAGAATTTGTGAAATGTAATGAATTCCTTAAAAAATAAATAGAGAGAATACAAAAGAACGTTAAAAACACTAAACAGGAAAATCTACTTGACGGGGAAAGGGGTGATGTTTTTGACCCCTGTAAACAACATAGAAGGAGAAGCGGATTAAGAGGGTTTAGGCCCAGACAACGTACAACCAATAAAATAACAGACTCCTTCTCAGCAAAAGACTTAGAAAGTGGGGTTAAAACGGTAAATTTTTTAGAGGAGACAGAGGGGAGGGAAATGGAACTGAACCCCAAACACATGTTAACTAGGGATGAGCCCGATGTTCGAGTCAAAAGGAATGGCATGCCCCCCCTCAGTCCATTACCAGGCCCTTTGGGTCTGGTATGAATATTAAGGGGAACCCCACACCAAAATAGAAAAAAATGCATGGGGGTCCCCCCCAAAATCCATACCAGGCCCTTCATGTCGGGTATGGATATTAAGGGGAACCCTGCGCCATTTTTTTAAAATGGCGTAGGGGTCCCCTAAAATCCATACCAGGCCCTTCAGGTCAGGTGACATCAGAAGGGGGCAGGGTCACCTGTTTACGTCACTGGGTGGCCCTCAGCTATAGAACAGCTGTCATCGCAAAGAGGATTCAGTCAGCGGGAGCCTCCCATGGAGGTGGAGTTGTTGCGTTTTTTTTTTTTCTCGGTCCATCTGCGCTGTGATTGGAGATGAATTGACATCAGGGGACGTGTTTTTTTTTTTTTTTTAATAAAGGACTTAAATAAAGGTCCCAAATTTAAAATGGTAAAAATCTGCGCTTAGGTAAGTTACTTATAGGTTGCAGCCCCCCCAAAGGAGCTCTCTTGTCCCCCCTCTTTTCCTGCGAACTGTCAGGTTGCGTGCTCGGATAAGGGATCAGATATGGATTTTGGGGGAACCCCTACGCCCTTTTTAAGAAATTTTGGCGCAAGGTTCCCCTTAAAATCTATACCAGACCTTCAAGGAACCCATGCCGTTTTTTTCAATGATTTTTATCTGTATTGCCGGAATCCGACAATACATTACAGCCGCAAGCAGTTTTAAAGCGGGGGTTCACCCAAAAATAAACTTTCTTACATTAGCTACATCCCTCCAGCAAACTGCTAACATCTGCAGTATGCTGTTTTTTTGGGGGTTTTTTTTTGTACTTATTGTTATACGAGCCCTTGTTATCCGGCTCCGAGCGGGGGATTACTTCCGGGTATAGGCGTTCCTAAGCGAAGAGGAGTTGATTGATGGGCTGCTAAAGCGCGTCACGCCCTCCGAAAATACCCGAAGTCACACTCGGGTGTTTTACGGCGCCTGCGCAGTCAGCTCTACACGGCAGGCGCAGGCGCCGTAAACACCCGAGTGTCACTTCGGTTTTTTTCGGAAAGCGTGACGCGCCTTAGCAGCCGTCAATCAACTCCTCTTCGCTTAGAAACGCCCATTCCCCGCAGGATTCCACGCTCTGAGCCGGATAACAAGGGCTCATATAACGATAAGTACAAAAAAAAAAAACAGCATACTGCAGATGTTAGCAGTATGCTAGAGCTAATGTCAAAAAGTGGATTTTTGGGTGAACCTCCGCTTTAAACTACTTTTTGCATTGATACATGTCTCATAGGGCAGGACCCGGATCCCCATGCCATTTTTTTCAATGATTTGTATCCATATTGCCAGGATCTGACAATACATTACAGCCAAGAGCAGTTTTAAATTAGATTTTTTCCTTTAGAAATTTAATTTTGCTGTGGTATTGTTCTAAACACAGGAAAGATGTGCTACTTTACAGGCATACTAAGGACACCAACAGGCACAATATTTAAAGGAATATTACATTTTTATTGTTTCACTTTAAACATTATTAAAATCACTGCTCCTGAAAAAAGTTTTATTTTTTTTGCATTGATACATGTCACCTGGGGCAGGACCCGGATCCCCATGCACTTTTTATGGCAATAACTTGCATATAAGCCTTTATTTGCAAGTCCATGGCAGTCAGACTGAATGGAAAACTTGACTCCTTGGACCACATGTCCCAAGATGCTTTGCTCCACTCTTAGATCTCCACCACTCTGCCTTCAGGATGTGATGACATAGAGTCTGAGCACTAGGAGAGAACAGCATCAATGTATCAATGCTGCAGAGTGTCTCCTGATAATGCAGGCAATATTAGTTAGCTCCTGGCTACACATAAATAAATGCAACAATGTCACACTTAAGAAACCCAAAGGTCTGAATGGGCCCTTAATGTTGGCACTGTGATGCATCAGGGCAAATGTTTTTCTTTCTTCAGAGCCATGAGTTCATATCACCAGTTCCGAAGTGGCTACAGCATTTCTGGTTTTGGATAGTGGTAGAAAAATGGAAAACCCACAAACACCACGTAATGTTTATAGAATATCTATGGTCAAAATGTAAACTCATATATTCATTTCCACATTGTATTTAAATTATTTCTAGCCTGCGCCTATTAATCTGAGTGATCTTAAAGTTTGTAAACTAACTTTTAACTAACTGTGAAGTTCACCACACATTTACTTCCATGAATTATAGTCACTATGTCCTGTGATTATGTCACACATTTCAACAGCCTGCCTTCTGAACTACAGAGGTCCTGAGGGATGGAGTGAAGACTATTTTGTTCTCTTGAGTTCTTGAACTTGGATGTTGACTTAAGCCGCGTACACACGATCAGTCCATCCGATGAGAACGGTCTGATGGATCGTTGTCATCGGTTAACCGATAAAACTGACTGATGGTCCGTCACGCCCACACACCATCGATTAAATAACCGATCGTGTCAGAACGCGGTGACGTAAAACACAACGACGTGCTGAGAAAAAACGAAGTTCAATGCTTCCAAGAATGCGTCAACTTGATTCTGAGCATGCGTGGATTTTTAACCGATGGTTGAGCCTACTAACGATCGGTTTTGACCTATCGGTTAGGAATCCATCGGTTACATTTAAAGCAAGTTTTATTTTTTTTAACCGATGGTTAAATAACCTATGGGGCCCACACGCGATGAAAACGGTCCATCAGACTGTTGTCCTCTGTTTAACCTATCGTGTGTATGAGGCCTTACAGTCTTAGGGCCAGATCCTCAAAAGGGATACGCCGGCGTATCTACTGATACGCCGTCGTATCCCTGTTTCTATCTTTGGAACTGATCCACAGAATCAGTTTCCAAAAGATAGACAGAAGATCCGACATGTGTAAGGGACTTACACTGCCGGATCTTAGGATGCAGTACTGCATCCGCCGCTGGGGGCATTTCGCGTCGAAATGCCGCTTCGGGTATGCAAATTAGCACTTACGGAGATCCACAAAGCTTTTACGCTTCGTTTTTTCTCCGTAAGTATTAAGTTGCATGTGTAAAATTAGGGCTGCTTTTACAAAGTGTAAACTGTTTACACCTTGTAAAAGTAGACCCTTCTTACCCGCGACGCTGTTATTTTTTTTTTTTAATTTTTTTTTTCCCGCCATATCTTTTTTTTTCTCGACGCAACTTTTTTGACCCGGCGCGATTCACGAAGCTCGGCGTAACGTAATTTCCCGCTATGCACGTCGGGAAAATGACGTCACGAGCATGCGCAGTACGTCCGGCGCGGGAGCGCGCCTAATTTAAATGGGACTCGCCCCCATTTAAATAGGAACGCCTTCCCCCCGGACGGATTTAAGTTACACAGCCGAAAATTTCCAGGTAAGTGCTTTGTGGATCGGGCACTTAGGTAGAAATTTTGCGGCAGTGTAACTTAAATCAGAATATTTAAGTTACGGCGGCTCTTTGTGGATCTGGCCCAAAGTGCTTGAAGGCTGTAGTCCTACCAACAGGATCATATTTCTGTGCTTGCGGCTGGTCTACCTCCATTGACTGCATACTGACACCCTAGATGACAGGAAATAATCCTTTGCATACAAAATGAAGTTTGTAAGCACACATTGGATCTCATTGACATTTACCATATAATATAAGACCTGCAGTTTTGGCAACTTCAAATTGGCTTAAGGCACACATTATTATATGTGACGACACGGACGTCTACTTAGATTAAGCCCAGAAAAAAAACACACAGCTTAATAAACTGTGAAAATGTTAATATTTGTGTACTCAATGGATGGAGAGCACTCTCAATATATGCAAAATAATACAAAACTTGAGTGGTTTTGAGATGTTGCCAGAGCAGTGATTACAAGAACACAGTAAATCAAGTACCATTTAATGAGGTTGTTACGATACAAGTTTAAATTGGTTTCTGTGATCAAGTAAAGCCGCGTGTTAAATCAAGACAATACGTTTCTTCAGCTTTCATTCATAAGTGTCATAAATTATGTGAGTTAGCAAAAGGAAACAGAAACTATTGTAATGAACATTTTCATGCTTGGCTGTTGTTAAGAAATATGTGAAAACCACACAATATATTTAGAGAAGGAGTGGGGAGGACAGCTAAATGGGAATGTATAGTCTTTTTCAGTGATGATTAAAAACATTGTTCCTGCAATAAAAGACACTGAATACTTACCTCTGTAGCAGGTGGCAACAAGTCCAAAATCCACTGTCTTTAAGGGGTATGGCCTCCACAATGACTTTAGCAAACATGTGTCCCCTGTTGCACTCAAGGCCCCTTTCACATTGAGGCGTTTTTCATGCGGTACAGCGCTAAAAATAGCGCTGCTATACTGCATGAAAAACCTGCCCTGTAGTGATTAATGTGAAAGCCCGAAGGCTTTCACATTGAAGCGGTGCGCTAGCAGGAGCGCTCCAAAAGTCCTGCTAGCTGCATCTTTACTGCGGTATAGGAGTGGTGTGTTCACCGCTCCTATACCGCGCCTTCCCATTGAAATCAATGGGAAAGCGCGGTAATACCGCAGTAATACCGCCCGCAACGTGGGCCGTGTTAACCCTTTTTCGGCCGCTAGCGGGGGTTATAACCTCACCGCTAGCGCCCAAATATCGCGGTAAATACGACGGTATAGCCGCGGCTATACCGTCACCGCAGGTGCACGCCTCAATGTTAAAGCAGCCTAAGTGATCTAGGGCTTGGCAAGAGAAACCACAGGGTGTGATGGGGAACAAGGGCAATAAACATTAAGAGAATTGTTGAATGCTGAAGACTTTGCTGTACCTCTTGAAGACAGGGGAGTTCGAACTCACTGATCTTAGAAGTATTCACCATCTTCTACTAAGGGAGCAATGTTTTCCTTTCTTTTTTAAATCTAAAATGAAAATGTAAAAAGATCAACTTGATGTAAATAATAATAACAATATAGGGTAATGCTGCACCATCCTCCACCTCCTCAGCAGCCAACAGGAAGAAAGCTAAAGCCAAGCAAGACCATATACTTATATGCAGAGTGCTGATAATCCTTTGAGACAGCAGCTATATAATGGTTACACTGAGGTCCAAATAGACACTGTGCAGTAGCAGGAGCATAGATGCTTTTTATTAAACTGCCCAGGAAAGTTCATTCTCTTGGCACTGAGGGAATTAGAGAGAGAGAGAGCATCTCTGACTGAAAATTCACCTGCCAGCAGGAGACCCTACCAGTGGAGATCCAAGTCTGAGACTGATAGTGAGGGCACCCGGGGGCATCTCAGCAATGCCCACATCACAGCACCTGTAGTGTCCACTCACCCTCTGCTTTCCACCACTCACCACCAGAGGCTTTCAGGGAGAGTTTGGGGCCCCCTTCCAGGGCCGATCCTAGGGTCACAGACGCCTGGGTGCAGAAATATTTCTGGCGCCCTCACATGGGCGTGGTCATCTTACTAACTCCTCCCCTTCACACATGTTTCTATGGCTACGACTCAAACACAGAGATGCTCCCCTAAGAAGTCTTCATTAGTGTGCCCCATCAGAGTCCCCCCCAGCAGGTGTCCCCCATCAGAGCCCCCATCAGTAGGTGTCCCCCATCAGTACTTGTCCAATAGATCCCTGTAGCTCGGGCGCACAGGGAGCAGAAGCATATTACAGGGGGCGGGGCATACATGGCATCTTTGGTTACTTGGAGGGTGGCACTCAGAGAGCATTTCTGGGAGTGCACGGGATAATTGGCAGCAGCTACGGCCAACCCAGAAGCCTCTCATCACACCACCTATGGGAGAAGAGCTGACACACGCAGAGGGGGCGGGGCAGACAGGAGACTGCTCCATGCACACCAGACAGAATGAATTAGTGGAGCCTAGTGCCGGAACGTGTTCCGGTACTAGGCTCCGCTGTGGTACCCAGCCCGGATTCCGGGGACAGCCGGAGGTATGCGCTCTTATCAGTTGCCAGCGGAGAGAGCAAGCGGGATGGGGGACCGCTGCACCCGCTACATGCACTCTGCCTCTGGACACAGACAAGGAGGAGGGAGGGGAGCACTTGGAGCTTCGGTGCCCCCACCTCTGCGGCGCCTGGGTGCGGAGCACCCCGTGCACCCTGCCTAGGATTGGCCCTGCCCCCTTCTACAGCGAGAGGTCACTGCAGATTCCTGAGGACTGATGAGAGGACTATTCGCCCACTGCTGATACTGCTAGCAGGAACTGAGCCACTGAGAGCAGAACACCAAGTGTACCCAATCCATTTCGCACCTATACTGCACTCTATACCGCACTCTATACCACACATATTACAAACCCGGATTGCACCTATTCCAACCCTATACCGCATTTGCTGCATCTGAACCACATCTATTTTGAACCTGTGCTTAGACTATACCAAACCTTTACTGTACATAAACTGCATGCAGGTGTACTGGGACTCTTAAGTGCCCCAACACTCTTAAAGGTCCCCAACAATAGCTACCAGAAGAACATCTCAAAGGACTGTGCCTCCTGTAATTATTTTGCAAGCCCCCATTGGTTCTTTTGCACCCCCTGCTACCATCCTCCTTTTCTTTTGGACAGTGCATACCTAGTTGGTCTTGCATCGCCATCATGCACTTTGGCAGTATAGTTCCAGCACTCGGATAATTAAACTTGACTACTGTTTACTGCTGCACTTGCAGTAACCTTGCTACTGTTTATGCTGATCTTTATGCTGATCTGGACTCTTAATGTCATCTTATGCCTAGTCCTTTATGTTAATCACTTTGAATGCTAAATTGTGTTATTACTATTGTTAATCCATTATATGCTTGCCTCATTTCCAACCATATTGGGTGACAATATTATTAGGCTTGCCTTTAATGCCTGGTTTGGGCCCTGTATTCTTTGCTATAGCACTACTATTAGGTGCTAAGTTTTACGTTCAGTGATTTCCTGTGATATTTTATGTTTGACACCTGGTGTGTCAGAAGGGCTGAGGTTCTTAAGAAAGTCGAGGCAAAGAACAGAGGGCCCATTCTATTCAGCAGCTCCTACGGGTATAGCGCTACATATGAATTAACAAAAGAGACAGCGCAGCAGTACTCATCTACTAAGGCCTTGTACACACGACCGAACATGTCCGCTGAAACTGGTCCGTGTGTAGGGCCTAGCAGACAGTTTTCCGGGCCTAGCGGACAGGTTTCCAGCGGACAAAAGTTTCTTAGCATGCTAAGAAACTTGTCCGGTGGAAACCTGTCCATCGGACATGTCCGATGGTTAGTACACCTAACCATCGGACCGAAATCCCCCTGCATGCGTCGAAGGGATTCGACGCATACGTGGAAGCATTGAACTTCCTGGTTCGCGCACGTCACCGCGTCATCGTCACCGCCACGTCGCCGCCACGTCACCGCGTTTTCTGTCTGCGGGGAATTTGGTCTGATGGTGTGTACACACATCAGATCAAATACTCCCAGCAGACAAGTCCGATGAAAACGGTCCGCGGACCATTTTCATCGGACATGTCTGATTGTGTGTACAGGGCCTTACAAGCAGACTTCGCTCTCGCAGAAATCCTATACTAAGTCCTCCAATGGCCACTCCTGTAGGTTGGTCGGAAGTTTATGAAATATAGGTTGCAATGTGTCTGGAATGATTTTGATTCAGGCTTCTTGGTCACCTCTCTCTAGTGGTCCACACGCCTTTCTCTTCCATGGTGGTCCACTTCCTTCCCTGATGGTCCATTGGTCCATGTGGGTCTTGCAGAGGGTAGAGCGGAAGGTGGGCCACAATATCTGTGCAACCTATTTTTTTTATACTCTTCCATCCAACTGCAGAAGTGACCATTGCAAGTCCAACTGCATTCAGGAAGACATTCGTCAAGAATCAGAGTGGTGAGCTGCAATGTTGCTGCCCAATTTGTGTTTTCTTTTGATTACACCTCTTTGGGAATACTAATAACTATGGCAGCACTTTCTTAAATGTGAATCTAAACATTTTCGCTGTTCATTGTTTGAGAAACTGTGAATATTCCTTTGCCATGGTGGAATACAAATATTTTTCTTTAATCAATTTACCCAATGGCCAGTAGGGATGAGCCGAACACCCCCCCGTTTGGTTCGTACCAGAACCTTCGAGCTGACCGACCGTTCGCGCAAACTTTTAGAACCCCATTGACGTCTATGAGACTCGAACGTTCGAAATCAAAAGTGCTAATTTTAAAGCCTAATATGCAAGTTATTGTCGTAAAACGTCTTTGAGAACCCGGGTCTTGCCCCAGGGGACATGTATCAATGGAAAAAAGTGTTAAAAACGGTCATTTTTCTGGAGCAGTGATTTTAATGATGCTTAAAGTGAAAAAAAAAATGAAAAATTCCTTTAAATATCATACCTGCTGGGTGTTAGAACTGTCCATGCGCAAAATGAGATTACTATAAGAAAAAAGTAATTTAAAACTGCTTGCGGCTTTAATGTAAAGTCTGGTCCCTGCAATATGGATGAAAATCATTGAGAAAAATAGCACAGACACAGACAGTACACACACCACGTAGCTTTAGGTGCACACTGCAGAGGACACAGGCAGTACACACACCACATAGCTTTAGGTGCACACTGCAGAGGACACAGGCAGTACACACACCACGTAGCTTTGGGGCATCCTCAAACGGAAGGAAGGTGGAGGAGCACAAGGTCTCTAACATCCACCAGCTCCGTGATGTCATCATGGAGGAGTGGAAGAGGATCCCAGTGGCAACCTGTGAAGCTCTGGTAAACTTCATGCCCAAAAGGGTTAAAGCAGTGCTGCAAAATAATAGTGGCCACCCACAATATTGACACTTTGAGCTCAATTCGGACATTTTCACTTAGGGGTGTACTCATATTTGTTGCCAGCGATTTAGAAATTAATGGCTGTGTGTTGAGTTAGTTTGAGGAGACAACAAATTGAAACTGTTATATGTAATTTCTTCAGTGTTGTCACATGAAAAGATATAATAAAGTTTTTACAAAAATGTGAGAGGTGTACTGACTTTTGTGAGATACTGTAGATTGCTGTGTGATAGCCCGTTGCCTGAGTGTCTCCTCAGCCTTACTGATGAAATCCTTTCCAAAGAAATTGCTTAACCCAATATACGTCACGAAAGAGAATTTTCCCAGCATTTATTTTAATTAACAGCTGTGGTCTACGTATTGTGAAATACACAATGCATAAATTAACGTTCATACACATACTGTACTTTATTACATGTTCACGTTCTATGGCTAGTGTATTATGGTTTCTTAAGCCCTGTATCTGGCTTTTTTCTTAATCTTGATGCATATATGCATTGTTCCTTTTTTTCTGAGTTTCAACAACACGTCCATACCTTAACATGACTTACCCCTCCTTTATGCGGGGTAAAGTTACGCCGGTCGTACGCCTTACGTAAACAGCGTATATTAATACGCCGGGTGCAAGGATATTCATGAATCGACGTATTTAGCTAATTTGCATATTCAACGCGGAAATATACGGAAGCGCCCCCTAGCGGCCAGCGTAAATATGCACCCAAGATACGACGGCGTAGAAGACTTACGCCGCTCGTATTTTGGCAACAGTGAGGCGTATCTGATTCTATTAATCAGTTGCATAGATACGACGGCGCACATTCGGACTTATGACGGCGTAGTGGAGATACGCCGTCGTAAGTCCTTTGTGAATCCAGGCCGGTGTGTCTACACATGCAGATGTGGTGTCTTGCTGGATGACATTCCCTGCATGGCTGTCTACCTATAGAAGTCTTGGAGTCTGCTAAATTCACATTGCAACTACTAAAGGATGTGCTGGCCCTAACCCTCTCTCCCACAGTTCTGTTCAAGAGAAAATAAATCTCTTTGCATTCAAGAAGTGTCTGATGCCCATTAATCTACATTGCATTACACCCACCATCCCTTATGACCCACTCTACACAGAAGGATGTCAGCTGTCCCTAACTCTGGAGGTCACCATTAGGCCTGGCTACACAATGATGGGAGAATCATGCGAGAAATTTAATCGAAAAATAAATACGCATGAGCTGTGACCTGGGATGAAAAGAAGATTCCCAGCCAGGAAAATTATTTTCTGTGGCAACATGAAGGCTTGGTTGGTCGGATTTTGAAATCAATGGTTGCATCATTGGATCACAAAACACAAAATTTCAAGATTTTCAACAGAAAATTTGTTCGGAATTCCCATGCATGGCCTGCAAAACGAACACACTGGATTTAAAAAGTATTTGCTCCCTTGCAAAATTTAGTTTTATTCCCAAAGAACATTGGCCCAGATTCACAGCCGAGATACGACGGAGTATCTCAGATACTCCGTCGTATCTCTCAGAGTATCTATGCGACTGATTCATAGAATCAGTTACGCATAGATAGCCCTTAGATCCGACAGGTGTAATAGTTTTACACTGTCGGATCTTAGGATGCAATACCGCGGCCGCCGCTGGGGGGGGAGTTTGCGTCGTAAACCAGCGTCGGGTATGCAAATTAGTAGTTACGGCGATCCACGACGGTTTTTCGCATTCGCTATGTCGCTGCTAGTCTAGTTTCCCGTCGCAAAGTTAGTCGTCGTTTTAGGTGCCCTAACTTTACACGTATGTATAGTATAGCCGTCGTTCCCGCGTCGAAATGTAAAAAATGTTCCTTCTTGCGTAAGACGTCTGGGAATACGGAAGTACACTACGCACGTCGCCGTTCGAAAAAATGACGTCACTTCGCGCAAAGCACGGCGGGAAATTCAAAAGGAAGCATGCGCAGTAGGTCTGGCGCGGGAGCGCGCCTAATTTAAATGGCACACGCCCCTTTGAATTACGCGGGCTTACGCCGGAGGCCGCCGGCGGAAGTTTTCTCGCAAGTGCTTTGTGAATCAGGCACTTGCGATGAAAACTTGCGGCGGTGTAACGTATCTACGATACGGTCCCCCCCCCCCCCCCCCCGCGATTCTACGTGAATCTGGCCCATTGAATCCAAATGGATTTAATTCGAGTTTTTTTAAACTGAGCAACAGAAATATATCCTTTAATAACAAAGTGAAAACAGATCTCTGCAAAGTGGTACAAAGAGTTAGAAAAACTAAATTACTTACATTAAAAAAGACAGAATAACTGACTGCATACGTATAAGACCCTTTCAAATCAGTATTTTGTGTAGACACCTTTGGTAGCAATGGATGCCTTGAGTCTGTGTGGGTGACGCTCTTTTCATTTTGCATATCTAGGCACTGCAGTTTTCACCTGTTCCTCTGTGTAGAACTGCTCAAGATTTGTCAGGTTGCATGGAGATTGCAAGTAAATAACCTACCTTTTATAAGACCAGCCAACATTTCTTGATTTGATTAACCTCCCTGGCGGTATGATTATTTCAGAAAAAAGGTGCTGAAAGCGGTACCATTTTTTTGCAAGGAAATTTGGCGTTTTATACTGTAGGCCTGTAATTCTTAGGAATAACTCACTTAAATTGTTTTAAGACGAATTTCCCCACAAATCGCTATCGCACAATTCTGCAAGTGATTATAATTTATTATCGCTGTTTTCTAGCTGCTCTAAAACCATTTTTGACAGAAAGGGACACTTTTGGACAATCTACAGTTTGCAGGCAGAAAGAACAGTTTTTATTATATAAAAGTACATGTAGGACACTGGGCAGACCACTAGGGACAAAGGGTGTGTATTTTTTACATACAGTACTGTAATCTATAAGATTACTGTATGTAAGGTGTTTGTTTACCTTTTTTAATTTGGTGCCGTTCTCCGCCCCCGTGCGTCGTAACGTCGCAGGGAACGGAGATCGGCGGCACAGGAGGACACTGTGTGAATCGAGCGAGGTCCCGCTCGCTCACACAGCGCGGTGGCATCGCTGGATCCAGGGACAAGGTAAGTAACTTTGTCTTTGGCTGCAGTGAGGCGTACCCCGAGCCAGACTCGGGAATACCGCCAGGGGGGTTAAAAGAGAAGTGCAGCCTTTCAAAACAAACAATCATACTCACTAAGGTGGATGCAGCATCGGTGCATCTGTCCCAATCCACTCTAATGCCGCGTACACATGGTCATTTTTTGTGATGAAAAAAAACGAAATTTTTAAAAACGTCATTTAAAATGACCGTGTGTGGGGAAAACGTTGTTTTATGTCTTCTGAAAAACGACAAAAAAAAAATTCGAACATGCTTCAATTTTTTATGTCGTTTTTCAAAACGTTGTTTTTTGTGTCATTTAAAATGATAGTGTGTGGGTAAAACAACGTTTTTAAACCCGCACATGCTCAGAAGCAAGTTATGACGCAAGCTTGAATGGAACAGAGAGCCGTTGTACGTTCTGAACGTAACCGCGCTTTGCTAGAGCATTTTGAAAAAACGATGGTGTGTAGGCAACGTCGTTTTTTAAAATGAAGTTTGAAAAACTTCGTTTTGTTTCATGATAAAAAACGTTGTTTTATTTCATCACAAAAAACGACCGTGTGTATGCGGCATCAGACCAAGAACCGTGCAATCAAAGACCAATTATTGCTCTGTTCTTGGTCTTCAGTGAGCAGAGAACAGTGACTGTAATATGTATGTAATATGTAGGAGCTGCTGGTTTAATTTTGGTTCTGCCATTACCTAACCGTTCAACACACTCGATCTAGGGGTCCCTCCTGAAGAGTTATTCAAAAGAATGTCCGCACCAACACTTCGGTTTCTTTTTCTTCAAGAGTTTTATTAAACAGGTTCTCCAACAGAGGGGTAGAGGGATAGGGAAGATTCAGGTACCTTGCTTTGCGGATCACGGGTACAGTCTTAGATCCAGAGGACAAATCGGTTCCACGCTGGATTTGTCCTCTGGATCTAAGACTGTACCCGTGATCCGCAAAGCAAGGTACCTGAATCTTCCCTATTCCTATCCCTCTACCCACTGACCTAGCAGCCGGTGTGAAGCTCGTTTAAAGTCTCTGCCACAGACTTGAGTGTCGTTGAGTTCTTTACACAACCCTCTGCCATAGAACCATGTAACCATGCACACACTTAGCGAAATTTCAAAGAAAGTACACAGCTCACGGTGCCAGGATCTTTCAGCCAGGCCGGCAGCACAGTGAAGCAAGTTGGTCCGGATGTGTCCTTCAATTGAGTCCCAAATTGCCCGGGTTCTTCCCGCAGGCAAGACAGCACAGGTCCACCCCTGGACCAGTAGGCCCCAGAAACTCCTGGGCCTACTCTCTGTTGCGGTGCCTTGGGCCAGCAGGCCTCAAGACCAGAAAACACTATCAGCACATCCCTGAGGCCAGGAGGGCGATCGGGTCAGGAACGGAAGACCCCGCCAGAACGATGTTTGTCCCTTAAGTACCCTCCCCCAGAATGCACAGCAGGTTGACCACGCCCACTGAGCCGCTTCTGTGAAGAAGGCACCATATGCACCCAGCCTATTGCATTTCCAACCTTGACTCACAGTGACAGCGACACCTGCAGGCAAGGGGAACATGTGCAACACAGCTGGACTGGAACAGAAACCCACAATTTGGTATAATCCTCTAAACTACAGCTCAGGTAACTAAATTGACAAAATAGCGCCTACTCAACAGGAGCAGGGCGCTACATAATATATTGCAGCTTACCCGTGTAGCGCTACCCCCTCAGGAGCCACTGATTGTTTTGGGATCTACTCTCTTTATTTGGCTCACCCCTATTTAACTGGCTCGAACCCTCCCATGACACATTAGAAGTCTGGTGAGTGTATTGTGACCTCTGTTTAGCTGGGGTCACAATAGCAGGACATGCGGCATGAAATGACAATCTAACAACAATATTACCTGCTTTTAGGGATGGTCCCTCCAGACGAGAATAATGCACTTTACACAGTCAATATATTGAAACCAAAGAGAATGAGTTTACTTTATGTAGACTAGGAAAAGCAAACATAGTGTAAAAACAACAAGCAAACAACAGTTATGCAATGACACAATATGATTCTGCAAGGGCCCTTGCGGGAATCAGTAAGTAATAATAATAACAAGATCTAAACTAAAGAATGGTACCATTCAGCTAAGCTAATGTAGGCAGTCTATGCTCGCGAGCTCCCTCTAGCGGGCGATTCTGCAGGACAGCTGAAGAACGTATACAGACTAAAGTCCACGTTGCGGCCGGTTGGTGCACATTAGATTTATAATCCGCAAGTGGCAAACGATAAGAGAACGTCAACTAGGCAAAGTATCTTGAACAACGGCGTGGGTGAACTGATCACTCGTTAGCGTCAGTCACTTCTGCATAAACAACTATAAAAATCGTGAGAGGGCCTCTAAGTTTCAGCTAGAGGCCAAACACGTGTCTCCGGCTTGTAGGGTGGCACTAAGTTAATTGTCAGAAAGGGAGGATTTGAGGATGAGCATGTGCTCTCTCACCCGACAGGCCCAATCCGCCTGAGTTCTTCTCAAAAGGATGCGTTGGTAGATCACTACTCCACAGCAAAAGGGCCTCCGGCATTAGGTTCCCCACAGTTTCAGATGTCAGCTGGGTGGCCTCTCCGGTCTCCTGGAACACGAGCTGGGTATGGTGGTCTTGCTTCCTTCTGGATGGCTGGTCTCTCGGGGGGAAGTTAGGCCCAGGCTTAGGCCTAGCAGTACGGCAGTGCTGTCCTCCACAGCTCCGCAGAGGAGAAGAAGCAGGTCCCGAGCGAGAGAGATCAGCCCCTCCCTTTCCTTAAATAACCTCCCCCAGAAGTCTGTGCGGAGGTGCACATGTTCTCATAACGCAGGGCATTGTGGGATGTGTAGTCTGTTTCTCCTAAGAGTCAATGGAGTCCATATCTCCCGCTACTTGCAGTCCCACAATGCATAACTTCTTTTTTATTTTTATTTTTTTTCACTTCAGACTCAACCAAAGATAAAAAGGATCTAAAAGACGAGGAGAGGACCACGCTCCTGGCCCACACTTCACTTGCCGATATCATCTCCTCTATGGTATCGCATCATAAGTGGTTCATATTCATTTTAGTTAAATATATGATTTATTTTTCCCTCTTTTTTTTTCCTCTTTTTTTTTCCTAATGCCCCGTACACACCATCACTTTATGTGATGAAAAAAAACGACATTTTCTGTGAAGTAAAAAATGACGTTTTTGGAACTTCAATTTTCAAAGACGAAGTTGCCTACACACCATCGTTTTTCTCACAATGCTCTAGCAAAGTGAGGTTACGTTTTCACCACTTTTTCCATTGAAGCTCGCTTCATAAGTAGCTTCTGGGCATGCGCGGGTGAAAAAAACGTCGTTTTAAACGACGTTTTTGCTACACACGGTCAATTTCTGTGAAGTAAAAGTTGACGTTTTGAAAAACGACACATAAAATTGAAGCATGCTTCAATTTTTTTTGGTCGTTTTTTAGAACACATAAAACGACGTTTTCCCCCACACACGGTCAATTAAAGTGACGTTTTTAAAAACGTCATTTTTTTTCATCACATAAAGTGATGGTGTGTACGCGGCATTATTCTTTTTTTTTTTTCTTTTCTCTCTTTTTTTTTTTTATTATATATATTTTTCCTCCTTTTCTTCATTCATTTTAATTTACAAAAAGACAACACAACAATCCGAATCTGAGTGGAAAAAAAATACCCTTTGCATAACTTCTTAAAGGTATTTTACATATTTACAAGCATGAGCAAAGTTCCAGCGGGATTCAGGCCTGTCATCAGACTCTGACAGGATGACCCCGCTACACCCGTATATGTGTTAGCTGCATTTGTTTTTTGGGGGCTAAGAACTTTTTCAGCAAGTACAGAAAATACATGTTCAAAATACATGTTGATCTTGCCTAAAAGAAGGTGTTTTGGGCACATCCTGTGAGTTGAAAAGACAGCAAAAACAACGTTATCTTAACCACTTGCCAATCGCTTCACATACTTATACGTCAGCAGATTGGCTTGGCTGGGCAAAGGAACGTACCTGTATGTTGCTTTGAAAAGCCCACTGTGCGAGCGCGCACCCACCGCGAGCTGCGTCACCGCGCCCACGCAGACTCATTGTCCGCCGGTGTCCCGCGATCGTGTCATGGAGCTGAAGAAAAGGGGAATGTCTTTTTAAACAAGGCATTTCCCTATTCTGCCTTGTGACAGGACACTGATCTACTGCTCCCTGTGATCAGGAGCAGTGATCAATGTCATGTCACAGGAAGCCCAGCCCCCACACAGTTAGAATCCCTCCCTAGGACACTTTTAACCCCTTCCTCACCCCCTAGTGATTAATCCCTTCCCTGCCAGTGTAATTTACACTGTAATCAGTGCATTTTTATAACACTGATCGCTGTATAAATGACAATGGTCCCAAAATAGCATCAAAAGTGTCCGATGTGTCCGCCATAATGTCGCAGTCGCGATAAAAAAAATCGCAGATCGCCGCCATTTCTAATAAAATAATATATTAATAAAAATGCCATAAATCTCTCCCCTATTTTGTAGACGCTATAACTTTTGCGCAAACCAATCAATATATGTATATACAGTGTGTATATGTGTATATATATATATATATATATATATATATATATATATATATATATGCAATTTTTTTTTACCAAAAATATGTAGAAGAATACATATCAGCCTAAACTGAGGAAAATAATAGTTTTTTTTATTTATTTTTGGGGATTATATTATAGCAAAAAGTTAAAATATATATTTTTTTCAAAATTTACGCGCAGAGGTGATCAAATACCACCAAAATAAAGCTCTATTTGTGGGGAAAAAAGGATGTTAATTTTGTTTGGGAGCCACATCGCACGACCATGCAATTGTCAGTTAAAGCGACGTAATGCCAAATTGCAAAAAAATGGCCTGGTCATTGGGCAGCCAAATCCTCCTGGGGGTGAAGTGGTTAACCTTACAAACTAATAATCCCATCACTTCCCCTGTACTGGAGATAAACAAAGGCTGTCCAGCTTGGGTGGCTACTATGGCTACCTCCTCAAATACAGTGGATGAATGAGTGTTGGCACAAAGGTACAGAAGGTGTGTTATTTGAAAGAACCCAGGCAAAAATAAATACAAGAAAAAATGCCTAAAAAAATAACTTAAATGAATGCAGCTGCCTCATCTGAGGACTGGTAGGTAGCGATATATTACATTTTAGTTTTGGGGTTTAACTTGCGGGAAGGAATCTCTTTGCCACAATGCAAAGCAGAATAATGTATTCATCTTACAGTAATTTACGTGTTCATGTGATAAAAAATGTGCGTTATTCTACTGGCAAGTATATAGATGTAAATGGCTACCTACTGCGTTATGTGAAGCAGCAATAAACGTCCCTGAGATTGCTATTATTTTTTATTGCCCTTTATTGCTGGTGTGACAAAATATTCCTCAGTGTTTTACAATTTATGAGGTAATTTATGAGATGAATTTATGAGATTTATCTAAAAACTCTCAGGGTCAGATCCCGCCAGTTCCCAGGTACGGTCATTACCCTGTAGCCTGCAAACCGCTATTTGTGACAATTCACCCAGTTAAACACATGCTTCTCTTCTCTAGCTCACTGGTGTGATGAGAAGGAGTTTGCATTTAAAGACCAGTCTATCACCATTGACAGTGTAACATGTAGTACTGCTGTTTCCATGGTAACCAAGATGTTATGCTTAAGAGACCGGCTATAGAACATCAATTTAGTGCTCTACTAAACATGAATACATTCAGCAATAGTCTCTGATAGTTGAAACTCCTTCATCTCCAGTAAAAAAATAGTGAAAATTCAGGACTAATTATAAATTGGTCAGCATTAGCTGCAATGCCGAACAAAACCCTATTCATGGTGGCTGGGAAACATTCTAAATACGTAGCTAGTAAAAGTGACTGGACACTTGCCACTTGGCAGCGGTCTCCTACAGATTGTCTGTGACAAACTAGGATACCACCAGAGCTTCAGAATTCTTACAAAGCTGATTTAAACCTACGGGACAGTTAAGAGGATGTCTTTTGATTCCACACACATCACAGCCTCATTTTGCCTTTTCAGAGTTGCAGGGATTAAGGGAACGTTAACACTGATACATTGTAAAATTATGTGCCCAATCGGGGTGGATTGTAGAATAACTGGGGGCCTGGGGCAGCGATGAAGAATTGGGGCCTCCAGTGTGAATGCTGTTGCAGAAAATGCTTATTAATTCCATCTTGAATGTGTCTTTCAGACCTGTCTGTACCCCAGTAGTACATAAATTACAGCAACAATTTCATAAATATCCATGCCTGAGAAGTCTTAGGCCCCGTACACACGTCCGAGAAACTCGACGAGCAAAACACATTGTTTTGCTCGTCGAGTTCCTTGTGAAGCCGCCGAGGATCTCGGCGAGCCAAGTTTCCCCGTTGACTAACGAGGAAATAGAGAACATGTTCTCTATTTGACTCGACGAGTTCCTCGTCGGTTTCCTCGGCCAAAAGTGTACACACGACCGGTTTCCTCGGCAGAATACGGCTCCCATCGAGTTTCTGGCTGAATTCTGCCGAGAAACTCGGTCGTGTGTACGGGGCCTCAAGGTTTGACGCAGAATCCTTAGGTATGCCTTTGATTTTATGCCAAAGCCTTTGGGTAGGTATATCACACCTGAGACAAGAAGTTTTAGATTTAAAGCTGAAGTTTGGGATGGCTGCTTGGCACTGGACCGATCGCTGTAGTCAGGGCTGCTGTTAGAAATCACGGGGCCCAGTACAGCCTACACGGCAGGGCTCCTCCCCTAAATATATTAAGACCATATAAAAATACACTAAAATCATTATTAGCGGACACAAACATAACAGATAACCTGTGTGAATTTACCCTTTTTTAATAGTTATTTCCATTTATATGTTTTATTATATTTTTTAGAGCTGCAGGGGAGGGTCACAGTGACAGGGGCCACACGGGGGCGGGGGAGATCAGAAGCAGGCAAAACAGGGAGCGGGATCAGTGTCAGGTAAGCAATTACAGGAATGATTCCCTATGTCTGTGTCATTCCGTGCAGCAGCTAAAAGTCGCCAGGATCTGCAGAAACTTGCTTTCAGCTGCTGCAGAGAGCCACACAGGGCATCCTTTTGTAATTGCCCCTCTGCTAGACTGCACCAATTCCCCCTGCTGTTCGGGCCCTACTGTGTACCTGGGCCCCCTACAGGAGGACTGGTGGTCCCCCCCCTATCAGCGGCCCTGGCTGTAGTAGTGGTGCCTACTACAGTGATTCCAACTTCCACAGGGATTCCACAGGTATGGCACATGCATACTTGACTCCAAGATGGACCAATGTATGCCATACCTAAACTTCCGCTTTAACCACTTCCATACCAGGCCTGTTCTGGCACTCCTCTCCTCCATGTAAAAGTCATAATTTTTCTGCTAGAAAATTACTCAGAACCCACAAACATTATATATGTTTTTTTAGCAGACACCCTAGAGAATAAAATGGCAGTCATTGTAACTTTTTATCTTGCACAGTATTTGCGCAATGATTTTTCTAACAATTTTTTTTTTTTAAACTGTTTCATGAATTAAAAAAATAACAAAACGGTAAAGTTATGCCGCGTACACACGATCAGTTCGTCTGATGAAAATGGTCTGATGGACCGTTTTCATCAGACGAACCGATCGTGTGTGGGCCCTATCGGTTTTTTATCCATCAGTCAAAAAACTAGGAACTTGTTTTAAAATTATCTGATGGTTAAATAACCTATAGAAAAAAACAATCGTCTGTGGGTACGTCCATCAGTTAAAAATCCACGCATGCTCAGATTCAAGTCGACGCATGCTCGGAAGCATTGAACTTCATTTTTCTCAGCACGTCGTTGCGTTTTACGTCACCGCGTTGGACACGATCGGATTTTTAACCGATGGTGTGTAGGAACGACTGATCATCAGTCAGCTTCATCGGATATCTGATGAAAAAATCCATCAGACCGTTTTCATCAGATGAACTGATCGTGTGTACAGGGCATTAGCCCAATTGTTTTGCATAATGCGAAAGAAGATGTTACGCAGAGTAAATAAATACCCAACTTTTTACGCTTAAAAACTCGTAGAATGGTGCTAAACTTCGGTACTTAAAAATCTCCATAGGCGACGCTTTACATTTTTTACAGGTTACCAGTTTAGGGTAAAGCCCTGTACACACGACCCGAATTTTCATCAGGAAAAAAAAACGTTGCATGAACATCCGCTGACACCCGATCTCATCCGGGTCCGCAATCCTCCGATTCTGCAGACGGAGGAAAATCCGATCCGATCCCCCCATAGGGGACAACGGAGATCGGACAGGGCAGTCCTTGCACAGTTTGCGGGGACTGCCCTGTCATCCACTGGCTCAGCAGGGATCAGCGGAGCGATCCCTGCTGAGCAAGCAGAGGTTCACGGGGTGGATCATCACGGATCTGTCCCATGTGAAAGAGGCCTAAATGAGGTGAATTCTCAAATGTGGTGGCAAGAAGAATGATGGGGGGGGACAGCCTCCTCTCCCTCTGCACTCCTCTTGCCAGTGCTTGTTTCAGGCTAGTGCTAGGAGCAGGAGATGAGCACCGACTATCAATGCAGCCATCTCTTTGTTAGACGCCGGCCCAATAGAGGACACATAAAGCCGGCTTCTCTGGCATGAGAACAGTCAGGGAGGGCAACCTACTGATCATTTTTAATTTGCTTGAAAGCAAAACCAACCCACCTAGCTTGGATATTTGTTATCCTATATGCAGGCGCCCTCCTGTGTTCATTTTGCATATTGCCCTCCAACCTGGTCATTGTGTGTCCTCTATGGCCACACAATGCCTCCTCTCTTCGGTGCTGCTGTTCCTAGTGGTGACCGCCTTGGGGCTTGCTGGGTTTCACATGTTTTGAGGTGGTTCTTAAATCCCCTGATGAAGCCAACATTGGCGAAACATGTCAGGATAACGTATGAACCTGTAGCCACCATATAACCGGAATTTCATTTGTTCGATTACCAAAACGGAGATGTACAATAAGTGATTTTATGTTGATCATATTTTAACCACGTTCACAATAAATCTGATGTTTTAATTGCCTTTTTGTTATAAACAATATAAACTTTCTTGGTTAAAATACCTAGCTGCTAAAAAACCCTTGGGGGGAATCCTTCCATTTTTACTGCCATTAGGTTCAATGCTTTGCCAATCTTGGTGAGCAATCCACAGTACACCTCCATATGTGTAATCTACGCTCACGGTCAATGCAGAAAAAATTGCTGTACAGGTCTGTAGAAAGTCAAACGAAACATACAATGCATGTACAAAGAGAATAGACATTTCTAGTCATTTTTACATTTGTGCTGCCATCAGCATAATCAGAACTGGAAAAAAATCTGCTTTCCTTTTGCATAATCTGCAATAGATGATTTGGGAGATCTTGTGAATGGTAGGACGCCCCAACACTGGTGACTGGAGTGTACAATGGCTGCATCCACAATGATTTTTTAAAAACATTATCATGGACACTGAAGGACTTGGAGGAAAGATGTTACCTTATCTAAACAATGACATGTTACATGTACAAGGGCTGTTTCCTTGGTGACGAGTTCTTTTTAATTAGAAGGTGGATCACTGAACATATACATGTCCTGATTCACTGGCTGCTGGTAGAGGTTTTGTATGAGCTGAATTGTATTTGTGTAGCCTGGTTTCAATGCCGACCAAAGTCCCAACTCAAAGCATAGGACCCACAAAATATCTACAAGTAATAATAATATGATCCTTATATATTTGATGACAATGCCTAAAGTAGATGAGAACTCTAGTAAATTACACTGGGGTTTATTTACAAAAACTGGAAAGTGCAAAATCTGGTGCAGCTGTGCATGGTAGCCAATACGCGTCTAACTTCAGCTTGTTCAATTAAACTTTGACAAAAAAAAAACATTGAAGCCGATTGATTTCTATGCAGAGCTGCTCCAGATTTTGCACTCTCCAGTTTTAGTAGATCAGTCTCACTGTGTATTATAAACAACTACCTTTTGTAATATACAGTACAGACCAAAAGTTTGGACACACCTTCTCATTCAAAGAGTTTCCTTTATTTTCATGACTATGAAAATTGTAGATTCACACTGAAGGCATCAAAACTCTGAATGAACACATGTGGAATTATACATAACAAAAAAGTGTGAAACAACTAAATACATATTTCATATTCTAGGATCTTCAAAGTAGCCACCTTTTGCAGCAGACACATCTCTAGAACTGTTAAGAGGAGACTGTGTGAATCAGGCCTTCATGGTAGAATATCTGCTAGGAAACCACTGCTAAAGAAAGGCAACAAGCAGAAGAGACTTGTTTGGGCTAAAGAACACAAGCAATGGACATTAGACCAGTGGAAATCTGTGCTTTGGTCTGATGAGTCCAAACTTGAGATCTTTGGTTCCAACCCCCGTGTCTTTGTGCGACGCAGAAAAGGTGAACGGATGGACTCTACATGCCTGGTTCCCACCATGAAGCATGGAGCATGGACCATCATTTATTTTTCAACAGGACAATGACCCCAAACACACCTCCAGGCTGTGTAAGGGCTATTTGACCATGAAGCTCATCAAGAGAATGCCAAGAGTGTGCCAAGCAGTAATCAAAGCAAAAGGTGGCTACTTTGAAGAACCTAGAATATGAAATATATTTTCAGTTGTTTCACACTTTTTTGTTATGTATAATTCCACATGTGTTACTTCATAGTTTTGAAGCCTTCAGTGTGAATCTACAATTTTCATAGTCATGAAAATAAAGAAAACTCTTTGAATGAGAAGGTGTGTCCAAACTTTTGGTCTGTACTGTATATAATACTTTCTTATTTCCTTTTTTATTCTTTCTTGCATCCCAGTGCTGGTGATCTTCTGCAGCAATTGCAGCCACTTCATAGCCATATGCACTCCAGTAATCACTAAATGGCATTTCTAAGGGTGGGTTTCCTGAAAGAAATGCCTTGTACACAAGATTGGAATTTCAGATGGAAAAAGTCAGACGGAATTCTTTCATCGGATATTATGACCGAGAAAGAGAACATGTTCTCTTTTTTCCAACGGAAATTCCGTTCGTCTGTAGGGAACTCCGACGGAGAAAAAAAACACACATGCTGAGAATCAAGTCGACGCATGCTCGGAAGCATTGAACTTAATTTTTCTCGGCTCGTCGTAGTGTTGTACGTCACCGCGTTCTTGAGGGTCGGAATTTGGTGTGACAGTGTGTATGCAAGACAGCCGGAACAAAATTCCGTTGGAAAAATCAGTCGGAGTTTATCCCGGCGGAAAATCCGATCGTGTGTACAAGGCAAAACAATAGTGGGTAATGGGGTTGATTTATTAAAGGTAAATAGACTGTGCACTTTTCAAAGTGCAGTTGCTCCAGAGCTTAGTAAATTAGGAGAAGCTCTGCTGACGTCCATCATCCAATCACGTGCAAGCAAAAATATATTTCTTCATACGATAGAAGTCAAATTTTATCCACCCCCTGCAATAGAAATTTCGTTTTGGTGAGATAATCCCCAAGAGTTAAAGAAGAGCTCCAGTCTCTTGTGTAAAAATGTAAAGTCAGCTAACTTTGAATAAATAGCCACTCACCTGTCCCACGTTCCAGCACTGGGCACGGCCCAGCCGTTTTCATCCTTGGTGTCTCTCTCCCTGCTATCTTTACTATGGGCACCCAGCTGTGAAAGCTTGCAGCTTCACAGCTGGGTACCCACTGTGTATATGTGAGCAGCACTGAGCACTGTAACTGGTCTGGCAGTTTTCTGGGACCTGTCATGGGGGAGGGGGGGGGGAACTTCATCTTCTGATCGCCTAAGTGGTCGGAGTGGTAGTGGGAAGGGGAGAGATATCCGCTCCCCCCCCCCCCAACTCCCCAATAACTAAATTTCACAAACAGGAGCGGGGGCGGAACTTTTGGGTGGAGCTCTGCTTTAAATACCATTAAACGGATGCCAACACTGCAGCTTCTCTCATCATTAAGAGTGCACCAGGTGATTATAATGTACCACACCCTACATTCAGAATCAGTCTGCAAAGGACATGGTGAAACAAATAGAAGAAAGAGGTAGGCCTCTTTCACATGGGACAGATCCATGATGATCCACCCGGTGAACCTCTGCTTGCTCAGCGGGGATCGCTCCGCTGATCCCCGCTGAGCCGGCGGATGACAGGGCGGTCCCCGCACACTGTGCAGGGGCTTCCTTGTCAGATCTCCGCTCTCCCCTATGGGGGGATCGGATGAACACAGACCGTCTGTCTGTGTATCCGATCCGCTCTGCGGACGGCTGAAAAAATAGGGTTTTTCTCCGTCTGCAGAATGTTGAATGATATTCATCCGCTGACACCCGCAATCTCATAGGGATCAATGTATGTCCCTTTTTTCATCCGTAAATGGATGGATGAAAAAGCGGACATACGGTCCACCCGTGTGAAAGAGCCCTTCGGACTCTACTACAAAGTTTATTACAATCCTTGCACACTGTACACTGATCACACAGATGGGATTGTTGTTTTTTTTCTCAACAAAATGGACTTACACTTTAACTTTGATATTATTATCATTCATTTTTTTTTTCTGGAAAGTAAAAGAAAATCCTCAGACAGGTAGCTGCAAATAAGTCTTTAAAGAGTAAAAATTTCCATTGCCCCATATACTTGGTTACCTAATTATAGCACCAGATGACATTTCCTGTTAGAATGGTATCCACACTGTAAATCCATTTGGTTCATTTTGTGTCTTCACCACTTCCTTTGTTTGGGAATTCCGCAGCCTTTCCATCCAATACAAGGAAGATTCATATCTGTGCAGACAGTCAAATGTCATTATTAGTGATGAGCAAATCAGGATAATCACCAACGTATTGCTATTTGGTGTTCTTGAATATCTACATGCAGATCTGTTTGATTTGAAAGAACAAAGTAATTTAGGAATCTAATCAATAGTTATTCATAAATTGCTGGCCTGAATTACCATTAGAAACAGTGGACATGCGACTATAGGTGCCTGCGGCAGTTCTTGAATAGTTATCGCTATATGTTTTCCTATCCTCTGTAGAAATATGTCTCATAGTATTATATTTTTTATACAAGGTCTAGTGCAGCAGCTACAATGGTACTTAAAGTGTTACTAAACCCAGGACCCTGCATTCGCTATATCTGGTCTCCCACAGTACACAGAACATGGAAATGCAATTATTTTAGTAAATATAAACTGCTAAATACCTTTTTCATCAGCAGTTGTGTGACTTTTACCAGTGTCTGGTTAAAGCTTGTAAGAGGAGTTTTCATTCTGCTCTGACTATCCTATGAGGCTGCAGGACCCCTGATCCTCTGTCTGGACAGTGCTGATTGGCCATGTGCTGATCACATGTACCCTCCTAAGAAATAAAAAAACTATTTAACAATACACACCAAACTTAGCATGTGCAGCTTGTCCCCTAGCCTCTGTTCTGTCAGGAGATCGGTTGGTGACAGTGGAAGAAGGGGAGGATCAGAGAAGACAGAATCAAACAGCCTTATTACACAATGCGGAGGATTTACCACGTAGGTACCACAGAGATTATAACAAGCATGCTTTACTGCGTATACACACTGATTTTACTGTTGTAGAATTTTAAACTCAAAACAAGAAGTTAAACCAGCCAGTAAGTTTGTTATTTTTATCAGACCAAGCAGTCCAGCAAAAGTGTCAGTTAAAGGAGTCAGCTTTTATTCATGTATGTAAAACATTTATCTCAAAAGAATCTGGAAAAAAATACTGCATTACAAGTGTTAGCTGAAGTTCAGCTTTAATTTGTTAGTCAAGTAAATCTAAATCTTCTAGTGCACCTCACACTACCTTATCCACAGGTTGACAATGCTGCTGTAGAAGGGTGTCCCTGTTTCTCTCCCATCCAGAATAGAGACACCCTTAAAGCGGGGGTTCACCCTAAAAAAAAATTTTAACATTACATTGAGCTGACTTGTACACTGACAGTACGCTGGTCTTTTTTTGTTTTTGTTTCGTACATACCGTTTTATCGCTATTTTTCACCCCGGCTTCTGGGTAGTGAATCCCACGGGAGTGGGCGTTTCTATTCACAGGCTAAGTGATTGACGTGATGAGAAAAGCTTCCCACCGGCGCATACGGCCGCGTCACGAGTTGCCGAAAGAAGCCGGACTGCGAGTCGGCTCTATAAGGCGCTATACGGCGCCTGCGCACCGACGTTCGGCTTCTTTCGGCAACTCGTGAGGCGGCCGTATGTGCTGGTGGGAAGCTTTTCTCATCACGTCAATCACTGTGAATAGGAACGCCCACTCCCGCGGGATAAACTTCCCGGAAGCCGGGGTGAAAAATAGCGATAAAACGGTATGTACAAAAAAAAAAAGATCAGCGTACTGTCAGTGTCAGAAGTCAGCTCAATGTAATGTTAGAATTTTTTTTTTAGGGTGAACCCTCGCTTTAAGGTCCGTTCACACAATCAGATTTTCCGGCAGGAATTGTGTGATGACAGGCTGTTGTCGGAAAACTGTTTGTATGCTCCATCGGACAATTGTTGCTGGATTTTCCGCCAACAAATGTTGGATAGCATGCTTTAAAATTTTCCAACAACAAATGTGTGCTGTCAGATTATCCGATCGTGTGTACAGAAGTCCTTTGGAAAAAAACTCCAAAGTACAAACACGCATGCTCAGAAGCAATGCTCACCATAACACAACTTTAGCAGAAGTTGCCCAAAGGGTGGCGCTAAAGAGCTGAAAAAACACATTGTATCGTGTTTGTTGGCCGACAATTCTTTGCTGTTTCTATGCAAGACAAGTTCCTGGCCAACACCCTTGGGACAAAAGTCCCTGATCGTGTGTACGAGGCTTAAAACAGGAAGTTTGTTAGGAGGGTTGTCAGAGGTTCCCTCATGCACCTGAGCTCCCAGTCACCCCCCCCCCCCCCCCAGACTACGGGGTTATCCTTAAGGGTCCACTGACAGCCTCCCAGCACTCCATCTGCAACTTCCACCCGAATTCTCTTGCCCCTGCTGGCCTGACCCTGAGTATTTGAGGGGGGCTGCCCCCTGCCAACCCATCAATTGGGGATTGGTCAGGTCCCCCATGGATACTCCATGCAGCTCCTCCTAACCACCCTCCCATTCTTCTGGAAGTTCCAGAAATGGGGGGGGTAAATGAGTGAGTGAATAACTTGTATAGCGCTACAAATGCGAACTAAATTGCCTCAAGGCGCTTTGCATCCAGTGATGTCCTGATCCTTCAGAAGAGGTGGGTCTTACGTTTTTTCGTGAAGGCCTGATGGTTTTCCTCCATGCAGATGTCCGTGGGTAGAGCATTCCATAGCCGTGGTCCTTGGACTGCAAATCTACGTTCTCCCGTTGATTTATAGTGGGACTTGGGGATGTGGAGGAGGTTTTGGTTGGTTGATCGGAGAGCACGATTGGGGGTGTAGTGTTTTATTTTTTCGCATAAGTATTGATTAGCGTTTCCTTGTGTGCACTTGTGGGTGAGACAGAGGGTTTTGAATGTGATCCGATCCTTTATGGTTAGCCAATGAAGGGTCCTCAGTGAAGGTACCAGAGATGCTGCCTGTTGAGTCATACCAGCCTCCCTGGATCACTTACCCGACCCAGATTCAAACACAGGCTCGGCTGCCAAAACTCCTAACATTACCCACACTAGCACACTAGAAGGCGCTACACATTGGATAAGTGTGCCCATAGCCCACTAAGAAATCTTGTTGTCTCTGGCCCAGATTCAAGTAGAATTGCGCTGCGCCCTGCGCCCCCGCAGATATTTTGCGCTGCCCTCGATTCACGGAGCAGTAGCTCCGTGAATTGCGAGGGCGCGCCGGCAAATTTGCCCGGCGTAAGCGCGCGCAAGTTAAATGATCCCGCCGGGGGCGGGAATCATTTAAATTAGGCGCGCTCCCGCGCCGAGCGTACAGCGCATGCTCCGTCGGGAAACTTTCCCGACGTGCATTGCGGCAAATGACGTCGCAAGGACGTCATTTGCTTCTAAGTGAACGTGAATGGCGTCCAGCGCCATTCATGTTTCACTTACGCAAACGCCGTGAAATTCAAATTTCACGGCGCGGGAAGGCCGGCTATACTTTAGCATTGGCTGCCCCTACTATTAGAAGGGGCAGCCTTGCACTAAAAGTAGCCGTACGGAAACTCCGTACCTGGCTTGCGCGGGGCCCGCGCAAGCTTGTGAATCAGTGGTAGTATGCAATTTGCATACTACACGCTGATACACAATGGGAGCGCCCCCTAGCGGCCCCCGCAAGAATGCAGCCTAAAATCTGCGAGGCATAAGAGCCTTATGCCGCGCAGATTTTAGCCTGCAGTCGGTGTAACGAGGTTCCTGAATCAGGAGCACTCGTTACACCGGAGCAAGTAAGCACTTGCGCTGCGTAACCTATGGTTGCACGGGCGCAAGTGCTTCTTGAATCTGGGCCTCTGGGTTTTATTTGCACAACACTCTGATGGATTATCATGTCTACTGCCAAAGAGTGACATTGCCATATAAAAACAGACACAGGTACATTATTCATGGTGCATATCTATTATTAAATGATGTATGTGCTGCCTGAATTCTCTGCAAATACACGCTTATGTATTCAGGTTGGCTGCTTATGTGAGCCACAGGATTCTGCAGTGACTTCTAAAACAACTCTGATAAAGAACGCAGTTTAAGGAACGGTACACCTTCCAATAAATCAGCATGATCCTTTACCACCACCACCTCCACCCGGGTGTCTTTATCAACCCCCATATGCATTAGCGGCTACCCGGAGAGCGCTGTGCATAGGAATGGATGCTGTGTACAGCCTTCTGCAAAGCATCTGGGGACATCCTATAGAAGATTTGTTAACACATTCATTACACTTGTGTGTTAAGAACTGGACTCTGGCTATAAATAATACATTGTGTACGGCTGCCCAGATACATACCATAAGCAGCGAATTAGTAGTGTAAGTAAACACTCTCAGGGAAGCGGGTGACCCGCTGGCTCTGAGAATCGCATTCACAAACAGTCGCCCAGAGCTTGTGTAATGCTGAGAAGTGAAAGGCACTTGCATAGTTTCATTGTTATTGCTGAAAATTCAAAACAGACTGAAACTGGGGAGATGACATGGAATTCCTAGAATGCCACAGAGCAGGTATTAAAGTTTGAGCTGCTGTTCAAACAAGTGGCGCAGACACCTGCTTAATTCTTACCACCTGGGCAGCAGCAGCAGGAATATTTTACAAATCTGCATTGAAGTCTGGAGTGCTTGGAATTTTGGAAAGCTTGTTTATCTCCCAGCTCTTTTCCCAGCTGCCTTTAATTAATAAGATGCTGACATCTAGTGGTGTCTTTTGTAACTACAGTGCACAGATTTATTAGAGAAAAGGCTCAGAGCCTAGTGACTGATACATCAGGGATTTCTGTAGGTTGCAGTAACATGCCTAAAATATACCTGACATTTAGAAATGATAATTATGTTTTAAAATGTCATTTGCTATAATCCCTGTCACACACAACCTCTTGTAGTGCTCGGTGCAACTCATAGGCGTGTGCAGCCTATTAGGGTGTGCACCTCTAATCTCAAATGCACATGCGTCTGTGTGTATGTATATAAATATGCATACACACACACAAAGAACCCGTGTGAATTAGCCCTTCTTTTTTTTAATTATTCTTTAACCACTTCCATACAGGGCACTTACGCACCTTCCTGCCCAGGCCAATTTTCAGCTTTCAGCGCTGTCGCACTTTGAATGACAATTGTGCGGTCGTGCTACACTGTACCCAAACAATTTTTTTATCATTTTGTTCCAACAAATAGAGCTTTCTTTTGGTGGTATTTGATCACCTCTGCGATTTTTTTTTTTTTGCGCACTTCGATTACGGGCACCGATGGGCACCGGTGAGGCGGCACTGTTGGACACTGATAGGCGGCGCTGGTATGCGGCACTGATGGGCACTCATAGGCGGCACTGATGGGCACTCATAGGTGGCACTGATGGGCACTCATAGGTGGCACTGAGCACTCATAGGCGACACTGATGGGTGGCACTGATGGGTACTTATGGGTGGCACAGATGGACACTGATAGGTTTGCACTGGGCATGGATGGGCACTGAGGGGTGGCACTGATGGACACCGAGGGGTGGCACTGATGGCATTGCTGGGCATCACTTGTTTATCCCAGTGCCAGTCCCATGTTGTCCCATGTTGCCAGTCAGTGCCCTTCTACTGCCCTTCCCTGGTGGTCCAGTGTGGGCTTTCCTGGTGGTCCAGTGTGGGCATCCGAGGGGGGGCTGCACTGATAAACAATTAGCGCGAACCCCCCCTGTCAGGAGAGCCGCAAATCGGCTCTCCTCTACTCGCGTCTGTCAGACGCAAGTGAGGAAGAACCATCAATGGCTCTTCCTGTTTACATCGTGATCAGCCGTGGTTGGACACGGCTGATCACGTGGTAAAGAGCCTCCGCCGCTCCACTGTTGAGCGATATAATACACATAGCGTGGGTGACTTCAGGTTTTAGCTTGACAAAGGTGGTCTAAAAAACTAGGAACCGTAGTGATCTTCCACCAAAGTGAAATTACCACTTTTAAACCAATCAGCCAGTGCATGTCCCAACACCAACTAAGTGAATGGCACACTCTGGTGGTAACTTCACGTTGGTGGAAGATCATCACGGATTCAGAATTTCTTACTGGATTTGTTCTTCGGAAATTTGTAATACTTGCACTTTATTGTTGTTTGTTTTATTATTTGATATCTCACATATTATTTATTTATTCATTTGTATTTAATCCTCAAAAACAAGGGGCCTGATCCACAAAAAGCGTCCGTAACTTAACTTTTGCCATTTAAGTTACACCGCCGCAAAATCTCTACCTAAGTGCCTGATCCACAAAGCACTTGCCTAGAAATTTTCAGCGGTGTAACTTAAGTCCGTCCGGCGCAAGGCATGCATAATCTAATGGGGCGAGTCCCATTTAAATTAGGCGCGCTCCCGCGCCTGACATACTGTGCATGCTCCCGACGTTATTTTCCTGACGTGCTTTGCGCGGATTTACGTTGCGCCGGGTTTTGAGAATCGCGACGGGCGTAAAAAAAAAAAAAAGAGTTGCGACGGGAAAAAAAAAGAATTAAAAAAAAAAATTACAGCGACGCGGGATAGAAGGGTCTACTTTTACAAGGTGTAAACAGTTTAGGCCTTGTAAAAGCAGCCCTAATTTTGCAACGGCAAACTAATACTTACAGAGAAAAAACGAAGCGTAAAAGCTTCGTGGATCTCCGTAAGTGCTAATTTAACGCTGGATTTCGACGAGAAATGCCCCCAGCAGCGGCTACGGTACTGCATCCTAAGATCCGACAGTGTAGGTCCCTTACACATGTCGGATCTTCTGCCTATCTATGAGAAACTGATTCTGTGGATCAGTTCCATAGATAGAAACAGGGATACGACGGCGTATCAGTAGATACGCTGGCGTATCCCTGTTGTGGATCAGGCCCCTGGTCTTTATAAGGACTTTTATTATTGTTGTTTGCATGTTTGGACACTTTATTTAATAAATGCATATTTCATATTATCTATTAATTTGTATACACTTAAATTTTAAAAGCACTATTTGGGTGATAACCTAGATATAAGTTATTGATATTGGTGCTATAATTATACTTACCAATTTTTCCCCGAACACAAGGGAACAAATTCACATGCAGTTTTGATGGATGAACAGCTATGCAAATGTATTATAAATGCAGCCCTTTGTGTGAATGGACCCTTAGCAATTATATCCCTGGCACCTGATGTGACATGGTCCTAATGCTAATGCATGGAATCAATGCAATCAATTAAATAGATTTAAGTAATGCTTGCAATGCTTGGCCTGTGTAGAGATTTTAAATAAGAGTGACTAAAACAGTTCTGCAAGGCCAAGTATCGATCCCTTTCTTCTATAAAGAGGAAAGGAAACACCTTGTACTGTGCATTCTACCATCACCTGAGTTGTGTAGAGGATTACAGCAAGTCCCAGAGGTGTTCAAGTCAAGCCACAATGAGCCCATTTCTCACTGCACATTATCTTGGTGAGCTTTAAATAATAACTTTAATGTTGTTGAGAAAAAAATTCCCTTCTGGGTGATTTATGTACATTGCAGGGAATTTAAACAAGAAGTACGAGAATTTTAATTTTTTTTCAGAATCATACTCCCTCCCCTAGGTGGATGCAGCATGGACTTGATGCTGCATCAGTCCCCCACCGGCTCCAAGACTGAGAACCGAGAGATCAAAACACTGCTGATCACTCAGTTCTCACAGCTCCCTGAGCAGAGAGCTACTGACTGTCAGTCACCGGCTCTCTGCTCCCCCCCCCACCTGCGTTCACTGGAGCGCTGGGCTGTGGAGTGGGCATCAGCGGCTGGCTTAGGCTCTCAGCAGCTTGCTGCTAGTCTGGGCCGGGTGTCGGTCCAGGCATGTGGGCGTATCCTGACCACACTTTCCCGAGCCTAGACCAGCTCTGTTACGTCAGCTGACAGTGGGCTTTAGCTGAAGATGGGTAACCGGAGTGCAAAACAAACTGCACTCCTGTGATCCACAGGAGAAGTACAGCCAAACAAGCTTTAGTTGTACTTCTCCTTTAACAAACCGTGTTGCAGATTCCTTTCTTTCTTATTATTGAAGAAATAGCAGTTTGTTTCTCTTATCAATCAGCTGCTGCACTTGCAGGATTCTAATGGGGAAAACTGCAGGGTCTGCATCCCTTTAGACTTGATTTCCCTTTGGGAGTATCTCACCAAAAATGTCATTTTTGTTGCAGGAGATGCCCAACATCTGATTTGTATCTTAGTGCAGACTTCTGGAAAAATCAGTGAGCCCAGGGCTTTTTTCCAGGGGGAACTTGGTGGAACTCATTTCCGCCACCTCTGGCTTCAGACCCTTTGATGCCTGCTCACCACAATCACTTGTAAACACCGAAGTCTGGTTTCTGTGTTTACAAGTGACAGCTCTGCCCTCTGTTTGTAATGTAATGCTGGTATTTAATGCCCCCTTAAGACCCTCCTACTGTTCCTGAAATTTAACTGACCACACCCACTATTTGATGTGATTTGGAGCATGTGTCTAGGGGAGGGGTTTTGTGGGGTCGTGGTTAAAGCGGAGGTTCACCCATGGAGAACACATTTTCCCCTTAGCTTCATGCTCGTTTTGTCTAGGGGAATCGGCTAGTTGTTTTAAAATATGATCTGTACTTACCGTTTACGAGATGCATCTTCTCCGTCGCTTCCGGGTATGGGCTGCGGGACTGGGCGTTCCTTCTTGATTGACAGTCTTCCGAGAGGCTTCCGATGGTCGCATCCATCGCGTCGCGATTTTCTGAAAGAAGCCTCTCGGCGGTGCGCAGGCACCGACGTTCGGCTTCTTTCGGCTACTAGTGACGCGATGGATGCGACCGTCGGAAGCCTCTCGGAAGACTGTCAATCAAGAAGGAACGCCCGCTCCCGAAGACCCATACCCGGAAGCGACGGAGAGGATGCATCTCGAAAACGGGTAAGTACTGCTCATATTTTAAAACAAATAGCCGATTCCCCTAGACAAAACGAGCATCCAGCTATGGGGAAAAGAGGAAAAAAAAACACAAATGAGTGAACTCACGCTTTAAAGGGTCACTAAAGGAAAAAAATTGTTTTGCTGAAATGACTGTTTATTGGGTATAGAGACATAAAAGTTAACTGATTCCTTTTAAAAATGATTAAAAATTGAATTTAATCTATCATATAATGTGCCTCTAGTTTCACTTTCGGCTTTAAAGGACATACATGAAGTTCCGGGTGAGAGGTGAGTCGGGAAGACTCACAGAACAAAAACAAACAAATCCAGGGCAGTGTTTTGTTTTTAAAATGAATCTGATTGGTTCTGAGGAGTTTTAGACACACAGTAATGACAACTTAGACCACCGTGAGAAAGCTCCCAGTACCATGGTTATAAGGAAACAGGCAACCAGGAAGTGTGGAGATCACAGCAGAATTACAGCTACTTCAAAGCAAAAATGAACAATGAGGACATGAAACCAGTACTGCAGTAAGGTAAAGGAAGCTATTTAGCTAAAAAAAAAAATTCCTTTAGTGACCCTTTAAGTTCCAGCACCTATTGTTTGGGGAAAAAAAGCCCTGAGTGAGCCAATCAGGAAATGACATTGCTGGGTGCCATCTGTGTACAGAATACATCCAGGTTGCCAAATTGCATTTCATTTTATAGAAAATTACAACGCTGCAGATTGAAAAGGGAAGATAATTTCTAATAACATTCAATTACAATATGGCCTATATCGTAATTGTATGTGCTATATTATTTTATTTTTTGGCTATTGTTTTTTCCCCACGAAAGTGGAGTTACCCTTTAAAGCTGTAAGACATTGGCCCCATGGCATTATTTACTCCGCACCCCCACTACAAATTGGATAAGCAAAAAGAAAACATTTTGCCTAAATTGCCTTTGAAATGGCATTTCCAACAATGGCACTTACTGTTCCCACGTTATTTAGCTGAGCTTTAACAGCTGAATCAGCTGGAATGTACAGTGATTCTGGAGATGAATCCCGCAGCCAGGATTCCAGCAATAACATTGCAGGCCCACCGGTGGAAATGATGCTGTTTCATCGCAGATTAACAGATGGCCCGATATTTTATCCTTCAAAAATGGCCTCATTTGAATATAAATGTTAAGCCTGTTATTTCTCCCCTGGTATTCCTGCTAGTTTAAATTAATTGCCGCTGGAGCAGAAAATCATATGTAATCAGTCACTGCATAATGAACAACCTGTTCCGGGGCGCCGCACATAACTTTCCCGTTACATTGCTGCTGCTTCTTCTAGGTTTAGATGTGTCATTACAATTCACCGGCTCTGCTTCTGTCTTCCCCTCTGTGATCCGTCAGGTGACAGATTTCACATCCAACGTCTTCTACCGGCTTTTTTCTGAGCTCTGAATTAGAACAGTGTGTAGTTCTTAGGAGCAAATTAGATGAGGAATTAGACAAATGGTAGGTTATTCCAGAACTGCTGCTTACCTGTGTTCTGTTCTAACAATCTACATGAAATCCCAGCATAGGTGTGTGCAGCCTATTGCATTAGGGTGTGCACCCCAAAGCTCAAACACTACCTACGGATCGCTCACTATCTTCATTCAGAAAGGGAAGGGGCCAATAAATAAAATATTTGCTGGCCCCTCCCCCATTCATCCTAAAACATCCCTGCAACAACAGCCAGCGAGAGAGGAGGGAAGCCGGCAGCGGTGCGGGCGGTCGAAGGAGGTGCTAGGGCAGTAGGGAGAATCTATTAGCTATGACTAAGCATTGAGGATCAATGTGAAACGCGTCAGCTGTTTATTTCCCACTGTATGCTGTTTTTTTGTAGTGCATTTCTTTTTACCCAATAAAGGGCACTTCTTTTTTAGACTTATTGGAGTGCGGCTGTCCATATACGTCTCTTCTTTTGCATGCTCTGTGCATTGCCGGCACCCGTTGGTTCCTGAGTGGACATTGATTGCCTTAGGTGTGCTCACCTGGAGCGGAAGTTTTTCCTATCAGGGAGAATCTATGCTGCACAGGGTGATTAGGGTGTGCCACCATCAGTTAAAAATCTGATCGTGTCAGAACGCGGTGACGTAAAACACAACGACGTGTAGAGAAAAATGAAGTTCAATGCTTCTGAGAATGCGTCGACTTGATTCTGAGCATGCGTGGATTTTTGATCAAAGGATTTCCACACAGATGATCGTTTTTTTCTGTCGTTTTTTTTAAACATCAGATCATTTTAAAACAGGTTCTACGTTTTTTCACCGATGGGGGAAAAAAAACGATGGGGCCCACACACGATCGGTTCGTCCGATGAAAACGGTCCATTACATTATATAATGCTTTATAGCAGGGGTCTCCAAACTCTCTAAACAAAGGGCCAGTTTACAGTCCTTCAGACTTTAGGGGGGCCAGATAAGGGCCATTGGCAGTAAAAAATTTACAGGTGTCCAGTGGGAGTAAATAATACCATATCTTTGGTGACAGTGGGAGGACTAGTGCCCCATCGTTGGTGTTAATTAGTGGTGCAACAGATCACCGAGGAGGAGGAGCCTGTGCTCGAGGGACACACATGCCGCTGTCTGAGGTCTGCACTGGGGGGTCACTGTCTGCCTGTACTACTGGGGGGTCACTGTCTGCCTGTACTACTGGGGGGGTCACTGTCTGCCTGTACTACTGGGGGGGTCACTGTTTTTACTACTGGTACACTGAGGGGGTGTACTACTGGGGTGTCTGTACTGAGGGGGGGGGCAACACTATTTTTTTGTTTGCACCGGGTGACACCAACCCTAGTGACGCCACTGCAATGGGGGAGATGTGGATATTACAGTGGGGGAGGGAGATGTGGATATTACAGTGGGGGAGGGAGATGTGGATATTACAGTGGGGGAGGGAGATGTGGATATTACAGTGGGGGGAGGGAGATGTGGATATTACAGTGGGGGAGGGAGATGTGGATATTACAGTGGGGGGAGGGAGATGTGAAAATTACAGTGGGGGGAGGGAGATGTGGATATTACAGTGGGGGAGATTCTTTTTTTTTTTGATGATCAGAAAAATTATCCGATCCGTGAATCCTGATCCGAAGAACAATCCGAACCGTGAGTTTTTTGATCCGTTGCACCCCTAGTGTTAATGGTAACAATTGATGGTGTCAGTTGGAGTAATAGTGCCCCATTGGTGTCAGCAACAAGAATTATGCCCCATTTAAATTGGATGGAATAGTGCCCCAAGGGCCGCATTAAGGCAAGCAAAGGGCCACATCCGGCCCCAGGGCCGCAGTTTGGAGACCCCTGCTTTATAGTATGCGAGCCCCGATACGTTTTGACCTCTGTATGGTCTTTTCAGGGGGATAATTGGTTCTAAAAAATGCATTACATAAATTTAGAATTATAGAGGCATATCGTTATATATAACAATCAGGGGTCTAAAACTGGCAGCCCTCCAGCTGCTGTGAAACTACAAGTCCCACAAGGCATTGCAAGGCTGACAGTTACAAGCATGACTCCCACAGACAGAGGCATGATGGGACTTGTAGTTTCGCAAATTTGAGACCCCCTGGTTTAAATCAAAGCATATTCATGTGTTAGAATGGCCCAGTCAAAGTCCAGACCTAAATACAATTGAGAATCTGTGGCAAGACTTGAAAATTGCTGTTCACAGACGTTCTCCATCCAATCTGACAGAGCTTGAGATATTTTGCAAAGACGAATGGGCAAAAATTTCACTCTCTAGATGTGCAAAGCTGGTAGAGACATCCCCAAAAAGACTTGCAGCTGTAATTGCAGCGATAGGTGGTTCTACAAAGTACCGTATTTATCGGCGTATATCAGGGTAAAAAAGTGAGTGTTATACGCCAATAAATACAGTATTCACTCAGGGGGAATGAAAACAAATGAAAATGCACGCCACACTTTTCACATACCGTATTTACCGGGGTATAGCGCGCTCCCGCGTATATCGCGCACCCCTAAACTTGACCCGGATTCCTGTGAAAAAAAGATTTTTTGTACTTACAGTTTTAGTGTCTTCCGCGGCGTCCATCGGCGGCCTCGTCGGGTCCGGCGTCCGTCTGCGGCTTCGGGTGTCCTCTTCGTCGGGTCCGGCGTCCTTCTGCGGCGTCCTCGCGTCCTCCCCGCTCGTTTACTGCGCCGACATATACCGAGCGCAGTACACTCGTGTATCGTCGGTGCACGAGTGTACTGCGCTCGGTATATGCCGGCTCAGTATTCAAATTCAGCGCAGGAAAGCGGGTATCGGCGTATACCTCGCACCCACGATTTTGCCCTGATTTTCAGGGCAAAATAGTGCGCGGTATACGCCGATAAATAGGGTATTTATTTGTAAAAAATATTGAAAATCATTTATAATTTTCCTTCCACTTCAAAATTATGTGCCACTTTGTGTTGGTCTATCACATAACATCCCAATAAAATACATTTAAGTATTTGGTTGTAACATGACAAAATGTGTAAAGTTTTTAAGGGGTATGAATACTTGTTCAAGGCACTGTAAATGACACTACAAACCACCACACATGTGTTTTGCAGTAATATGCAGTAATACTTAATCCCTTGCACTTCCTTAGGACCTCTGGATATAGTGAACAGCCTGGTACTCCAGGACTGGGCTGTATAATTGACTTTTGCCTTAAATGGTACAAAAAGCATAGAATTTCACTAAACATCCCAATAATGCTGCAGCTGACACAATTTCTACCAAACCTCAAAGCTTCAGAATGCCCAGAGCTCATATAGTCCTCAGACGTCTCGTGTTACACATGTACACACTTGTAAAATAACCCAAACCACAGGCATGTAAACAAGGAAATGAGAAAATTGCTTTTAGCAAAGATTTTGCTGTTTCAGTTTTTACATATTCATGTTTTTTTTTTTTTAATTGTACATTAAAATGTTCTTTGCATTTCCTTATGTTATTTGGAAATCAAATCTTTGACGTATATTTTAAATACGCATATGGATTTGTTTAATTTTCTTCTTTATGTCAGTTTTTTTTAGCTTTCGGAATCCTTATTAGGTAAAATGTGTTAATATAGTCACAGTATATGATTACTGTATGTTTAATGAAAGATAAATTGCTCCTAAAATGTAAATTATGGCCATAATTTTAAATTAAAGTTGTTTTTTAGCACAACTAAAGAAACTAAAGAAATTAAAAGCCTTATTATAACTATTCTTAAAAATGTTTCCTCCCATCTCCTCCTACATATCCTTCCTAATCTTTATAGAAAAAAGGGTCACTTACATATTTTCAATCCACTCCAGTCCGTTCACATGGTCCTGTAACTCTGTGTAAGGGGGTGCTTGACAGCAGCTGGTAATACAGTTGAACCTCGGATTACGAGCATAATCCGTTCCAGGAGAATGCTCGTAATCCAAAGTACTCGCATATCAAATAATTTGTTCCGCATTGACTTCAATGGGATGCAATACCGAATGCGGCCAGAGGTGGGGGGCGCCAGAGAGCGCCAAAAACTGCCAAAAAGGCCCAAAGACACTTTGACTCGTTTCATGCGCCCCCGTACCTCAGGCCAAATAAGGTACTGCAGGCCAATGTTCGGCTTTTCTCTTCTCCTGCGCCCCTTTACCTCAGGCCAAATGAGGTACGGCAGGCCTCATTTCTGCTCGTCTTGCGAGTCAATACTCGCAAACCGAATCAGAATTGAAAAAAAAGTTGCTCGCAAATCAAAACGCTCTCAAATCAAGTTACTCTTAACCACTTAACCCCCGGACCATATTGCTGGTCAAAGACCAGAGTACTTTTTGCGATTCGGCACTGCGTCGCTTTAACTGACAATTGCGCGGTCATGCGACGTGGCTCCCAAACAAAATCGGCGTCCTTTTTTTCCCACAAATAGAGCTTTATTTTGGTGGTATTTGATCATCTCTGCGGTTTTTAGTTTTTCCGCTATAAACAAAAATAGAGCGACAATTTTGAAAAAAATGAATATTTTTTTACTTTTTGCTGTAATAAATATCCCCCAAAAATATATAAAAAAATATATTTTTTCTCAGTTAAAGCTGATACGTATTCTTCTACATATTTTTCGTTAAAAAAAATCGCAATAAGCGTTTATTGATTGGTTTGCGCAAAAGTTATAGCGTTTACAAAATAGGGGGTATTTTTATGGCATTTTTATTAATATTTTTTTTTTTACTAGTAATGGCGGCGATCAGCGATTTTTTTCGGTACTGCGACATTATGGCGGACACTTTTGACACATTCTTGGGACCATTGGCATTTTTATAGCGATCAGTGCTATAAAAATGCATTGGATTACTATAAAAATGTCACTGGCACTGAAGGGGTTAACACTAGGGGGCGGGGAAGTATGTCCCTGGGTGTGTTCTTACTGTGGGGGGGGTGGCCTCACTAGGGGAAATCACTGATCATCTGTTCATACATTGTATGAACAGAAGATCAGCATTTCCCCCCCTGACAGGACCGGTCCCTGCTCTGTAAAGAGAGATTGCGTGTGCCCGGCGGCGATCGCGCCCGCAGGGCACGCGAGAGAGCCGCCGTAGTATGACGGGCTCTCGCGCAGGAGAGCCAACCTGCCGCCGTAGAATGACGGCGGTAGGTCGGCAAGTAGTTAAACCGAGGTTCCACTGCATTATGACATCACCCAATGGGTTAAAAGGCCTAGCCATTGTTGGTACTCCTTCATCTCCCCTGCAGCCGCCGCTCAATGACACAGTGGAGCCAGAGCTAGAGGCTCACGTGACCAAATCAGATAAAAAATTGGTAAGTACACAGATCTTTTCTATACAGGTTAGGCAGGATAGGCAACAGGAGGGGGGGGTGTCATTTTTATGTTCAGAACTTTATGTTCAGAGCTGTGTATCATAAACAATTACGTTTTTATTATATATAACATACTGTTTTTACCTTTCCTTCACCTTCTTCTCTTTGCATTTCAGTGCTGATGATCCCCTGTAACCTCTTTGCTGCCACATTCTGTCCAAATACATGCATTCCAGAGAAAACCTGCTCTTCAACCTGAAAACTGGACAAACTCCTGAGAAATAAGAGACCTCTATTCATGCCACATCCCTAAATTGAAATCTAGAAATACAAATGCAAGAGCTTGTCCTGCGGCTGATGGACTTTACTGGCACCCACACAAGACCAAAACAGATTTTTATAAAAATATCAAACGTTTATTAGTACACATATTAACCACGTAAGGACCAAGCCTCTTTCTGAGATTTGGTGTTTACAAGTTAAAGCGGAGTTCCGGCCACAATTTCACTTTTTAAATATAAATTCCCCTGTAATACACAAGCTTAAAGCGGGGGTTCACCCTTAGAGGGCACTTTTTCCCCTTAGATTCCTGCTCGTTTTCTCTAGGGGAATCGGCTATTTGTTTTAAAATATGAGCATTACTTACCCGTTTACGAGATGCATCCTCTCCGTCGCTTCCGGGTATGGGCTGCGGGAATGGGCGTTCCTTCTTGATTGACAGTCTTCCGAGAGGCTTCCGACGGTCGCATCCATCGCGTCACGATTTTCCGAAAGAAGCCGAACGTCGGTGCGCAGGCGCAGTATAGAGCCGCACCGACGTTCGGCTTCTTTCGGCTACGAGTCACGCGGTGGATGCGACCGTCGGAAGCCTCTCGGAAGGCTGTCAATCAAGAAGGAACGCCCGCTCCCGAAGACCCATACCCGGAAGCGACGGAAGAAGATGCAGCTCGAAAACGGGTAAGTACTGCACATATTTTAATACAAATAGCCGATTCCCCTAGACAAAACGAGCAGGAAGCTAAGGGGAGAATTTTTTTTTTTTTATAAATGGGTGAACTCCCGCTTTAATGTATTCTAGTAAAGTTAGTCTGTAAACTAAGGTCCGTTTTGTTAGGTTGTTACAGCATTTAGACACTTTATAAAATAGAAATTGACTGGGGCCATCCTAAGTGTGGGCATCATGAAGCCAGACTGTATGACTTCCTGGATTTCAGCCTTGCAGATCTCGCACATGCTCAGTGCTGCACAAGCAGTGTCAGATCAGGTTTCAGCACCTGTGCTGTCCAAGTCACATGATTCTTTGAGACTGGGGAGTGCACAGACTCCTGGAAAGTAACACCCACTACATTCCCAGGAGTCTGTGCGGTGTAAGTTAGGAAGCTTAAGCACCTAGGTGCAGGAAGAGGGAAGATTATCTATTCTGCCTAGCAACAACACTTTGAAGGCATCTAAAAAAAAAAAAAAAAATTGTAAAGGACTAATGACATTTTTTTAAAACTACTGATGTAATGTTATATTTATGGGTGGAACTCCACTTTAAAAACATATTTTTTTTTTGCTAGAAAATTACTTAGAACCCCCCCCCCCCCCCCCCAACATTATATATATATTTTTCTAACACCCTAGAGAATAAAATGGTGGTCGTTGCAATACTTGAATGATGAAAAATTGTGAAAGCTAATGTTAATGTGAAAGCTAATGTTACGCCCAGTAAATTGATACCCACATACCCAACGAGTCACGCTTCAAAGTTGCGCCCTCTCGTCGAATGGTGACAAACTTTCAAAAAGACCTCAGATCTCATATTTACACAAAAATGCAATAAAAATACATACATAATTTTATGCCATTTAAAAATCCTCTTCAAAGTAACGACGTATAACGACGGCGGGCAGTCTGCAAGTGGTTAAAAAGAGGGCGCTTGGCAATTAGTGTCCGTAAACCAAGAAAAGTTTAAAACAATATTTATGACATGATATTCCTCATCAGACCCCTGTACATCACCTCCCAACTCAAACAGTAGTATAGATAGCTGAGGAAAGTGTCTGTAAATTGGGTCTCCTCCGCTGGTCAAAGCGTTTTGCTTCTAGTGCAACACAGATGGCAAAAAAAAACTGAGAGGGGTTATAAATTTCCCTCACTCCAAAATAACAAACAAAACTTGTGGCATTAGTTCTACTTTGATGTTTTCTTTTATTTATTACAATGATGAATGAAGAACGCATGAAAATATAATTAATAACTTATGCACTGCTAAACCAAAAACCTCACAAAAATATATGTGCTCCAAATTACACAACACGCTGCTGCACACACCTCTAATGTGCTCCCACATCAAACATCTAAAATTATAAATAATAATAATGTTGCGCTGCTTCAAGACAACTTACAAACTAGCTATTATATAGCAAAAAAAAAAAAAAAACATGATACAGTAACATACTATAAAATACAAATAAAATTATATCTATAACATCAAAAAGACCTTCCAATCTAAAGCAAACTAAAACAATAACAAAGGTACAATAACAAAGAATTAGGGCTGAAACAACTAATCGATTAATCGACAACTAATCGATAATGAAAATAGTTGATTAGTTGGCCTGCATATAGAATGCATTATTTTTTACATATCAGGAAATACAGCGCAGCACACATACAGTTCAGTACACCATCCATACATGTCACTAAGTGCCTGAGAATTTGTGAATGTGAAAGTGTGAGGAGCAATGCCTCATGGGACATGTAGTCCTGGGCAGGAAGTGAGTGGTTCTAAAGGCAGAAGTTTTTTTTTACCTTGCTATAGCGGGCGGCGCTCTATACTATACTTTGCAGCTTGCTATTGAGGCACTCTGAAGGCAGGAGGAGCCAGAAGCATTGGTGAGGGACCCCAGAAGTGGAGGATCTGGGCTGCTCTGTGCAAAACTATTACACAGAGCAAGTAAGTATAACAAGTTTGTTTAAAAAAAAAAAACACTTTAAAGACTCTGTGCAGGGAAGATCAGCATCTGAACCCCGAGAAAGTGGAGGTAATAGAAGTCATTACAATTACTGTAGTTGGTTATTTATATTTACCACTGCATATGGATATTTAAGAATAAATTGCCTTTTTTTATATTTACATATTAACTAAATTGTACACCACACTCCGATTAGTCGATTATTCGAAACAATAATCGGCCAACTAATCGATCATGAAAATAATCATTAGTTGCAGCCCTACAAAGAATACAATTAAAATAACAATTAGAAATGATATCTGTGACTATAACAATTCCTTCCAATCCAAGTGACCGTTTTCAGGTTTCTGACACCACAATCCCAGTGCTGTACAACAACACATGTGATCCACCACTGTGTTTTTTTTTTTTAAAGATATTTTTATTAGGTTTAAGACAAACCAACAAACAGAAAAACATACAAAAAAAAACCACCAGACAACCTGGTCATAAACGTTAGGCAATACACTCAAACATAGAAAAATAAACTGACATCAGTGCAAAATATAAAGTAGGCACAGTGGTAAAAGGATCAGGTATAATACCTGGATATAGCAAACGCGGAGGTCCAGACATTAGAGTCCACCACCGTGTTTTCTATGCTCTCACCTTCAAGCTTGGGCCCATATCACATGTACAGGTCAATGCGTAATCCTTTATCCTGAGGGCCACAGAAGGGTCTCTTCCACAAATGGGATTTGATCATCTAGCACTCCAACAAACAAAAGTGTGTTCCCCTGTAAGAGGTCGTACATCCGCCATGAAAATGGATCAGAGAAGTATTTACAGTGTACATAAATACCATCAGGATCATAAAATTAACTCTTGGTGCCGCACTTGCAGTTTCCGTCACCTGGCTCCGCACAACACGCTACATCATCAAATCACATCACTTCTTTAGGGGCTCAAATGTGTGTTGTTGTACAGCACTGGGGTTGGGGTATCACAAATTTTCACTTGTTTCACAGCTTCAGCTTGCACCAGATTGGAGATATAGTTTTATTTTTTTATGGTATTATATCATGGTTTGTTTTGATATATAATCACCAGCAGTGGCGGTGGGTCTATTAAGGGGGTACGAATGCCACCCCCTCTCTCCAGCCACCCCCTATATGACTAATGGATAGATTCAGGCATTGCATGAATCTATTCATGGCCCCTATTTGAATGCCGGGTGTCAGAATTACAGCGGCCGAGAGGTATTTTTAAAGCACTTGATTAGATAGCACATGCAGGGCCGCTGATAAGCCAGTAAAACTGGCCCTGTTGTAGGGGGCCCCGGGCCAGCAGGGGCCCGGATGGCAACCCCCTTAAAAAAAAAATATTTTTTTTTTTTTTAGGGGTCCGGAGGTCCCCAGGGGCCCGGAGGCCCACAGGGTCCCAGATGACAACTCCCCTTTTTTTTATTTATTTTTTATAAAAAATATATATATTTTTTTTAATATATTTTTATTTAAATTTTTATTAAAGGGCCATTTTTTTAAAAAAATTTTTTAGAGGTCCGGGGGTCCCCAGGTGTCCGAAGGCCCCCAGGGCCCCGGATGGCAACCCCCCTTTTTTTTATTTATTTTTTATAAAAAAATATATATTTTTTCTAATATATATATTTTTTTATTTTTTATTAAATGGACAATTTTTTTTTCTTAGGGGTACGGGGGTCCCCAGGGGCCCGGAGATCCCCAGGGCCCGGGATGAAAACACCCCATTTTTTTATAAAAAAATAAATACATTTTTTTATTTCATATATATATGCATATATATATATATATATATATATATATATATATATATATATATATATATATATATATATATATATATATATATTATTAAAGGTCCCCAGGGCCCCGGATGGCAATCCCCCTTTTTTTATAAATTCTTGAGGTCTCCATGTGGCAAACCCCCCCTTTTTTTTTTTTTTTTATAATTGTTTTTTTTTTTTTAATTAAAGGGCAGAGAGGTCCCCAGGGCCCTGAATGGCAACCCCCCCTTTTTTTTTTATAAATGTTTATTTATTTATTTTATATATTTATTTATTTTTATTTTTTCATTTTTATTAATAATTTGTAAAGGGCCCCCCTCCGCTTCTCAATTCGCGGCAGCCCCCCCCCCCCCCCCTTCTCAATTTCAAACGGCAGCCCCCCCCCCCCCCCGTTCTCTGCTCCAGGTGCCTACCAATGCCGCCAATCCCGTAACGTGCTGCAGAGACAGTTTCAAGGCGGGGCCAGGGGTGGAGCTAAAGGCGGGACCAGGGGTGGAGCTGAAGGGGGCCCCGTCAGGTAGGCTCCCTGATTTCTATCAGCGGCCCTGAGCACATGTGTCAATGACACATCAATTGAAAAAAGTGGGGGTTGGTGCTGTGCTATTCCTTATCAGTAACATGCCACTAGGGCTAGCATATCAAAAAAGGTGGACTCGTGGTGCAAAGCATTGATGGGAAAAGTGGCTGCATTTGATGGCACAGTGGCTGTGTTTGATGGCACAGTGGCTGCGTTTGATGACACAGTGGCTGCCATTGATGGGCACATGGGCTGCATTTGATGGCACATTGTCTGTGTTTGATGGGCACAGCGGCTGCGTTTGATGGGCACAGTGGCTGCAATTGATGGCACAGTGGCTGCATTTGATGACTCAGTAGCTGCATTTGATGGGCACAGTGGCTGAATTTGATGGCACAGTGGTTGCATTTGATGGGCACAGTGACTGCATTTGATGGGCACAGTGGCTGCATTTTATGGCACAGTGGCTGCATTTAATGGGCATAGTGAGGCTGTTTTTTTCAGAATTTTTCAGTTTGTTTGTGTCCTCCCAAAAATTGTGAGCACCAGCCGCCACTGACCACCAGTTTGTAAGTTATCATTATGAATGAAGAACAGTCATGGCCTTTTGAACAGTGGACAAAAATGTTCAGAAACAAATGTTCTAATCTAAACAATCAAGGCCAGGTGACAATTGTATTTTACCTCTTTCTACACATCTTGGAGCTTATTGTTCTGATTTAGTTTTTTTTCCTTTGGTGCAAAGTTAGCTGACAGCCTAAAATAAAAAATAAAAAAAGCGTAAAAGCAATAACGGTCCAGAAAATGAGGGAAGATGAAAGGAAAGGTAGTGATAACACCACACAGGTATTCAGCTCTTGGCAAATTTTAAAGTACAGGAAGTCTGCAGCCAAGAACATGAAGTTCCATCAGCATATAGCCGGTTTGACAATCACAAAGTTACAACATACTAAAGCACAGGGATTGCGTAAATTACCAGGAGCCATTAAGTTGCTGGTATTGATAAAATGCTTCTTTAAGGCTTTTTACTTCCCTCTGGGCATTATAATCGCAACGTCTGCAAATCATAAAATTTTTTGAAAACAAGATGTCTCTGTAAAAATACATGACGAGACAGGAGAGATGTCAAAAGTCAACACTAAGCAAATCAAGTTACCACTATATTCCATAATGATAGTCTGCTGCCATCTAGTGTATGTTATGGGAAATGTTCAGTGAGTCTCGGACACTAGGAATATTGGATTATTTTTGATATCATGATATTGAAAATTACATATTTTATAGTAGTTAAGTAGTCTATTCCCTAATGCCCCATACACACCATCACTTTATGTGATGAAAAAAAAACGTAATTTTCTGTGAAGTAAAAAACGACGTTTTTGAAACTTCAATTTTCAAAGACGATTTTGCCTACACACCATCGTTTTTTCACAATGCTCTAGCAAAGCAAGGTTACGTTCACCACTCTTTTCCATTGAAGCTTGCTTCATAACTAGCTTCTGGGCATGTGCGGGTTTAAAAAAGTTGTTTTAAACGTAGTTTTTTGCTACACACGGTCAATTTCTGTAAAAAACTACGTTTTGAAAAACGACACATAAAATTGAAAAAATTGAATTTTTTTTTTCGTTTTTCACAAGACATAAAACAACGTTTTCCCCCACACACGGTCATTTAAATTGACGTTTTTAAAAATGTCGTTTTTTTTTCATCACATAAAGTGATGGTGTGTACGCGGCATTAGATCTAAATAACACTTGTGCGGAGATCTGCTTTTTCTGCCCTTGAAAAATGCAGACCTCCACAAGGGAACACAGAAATGTCCCATTGTGGTGAAAAGAGTTAGGAAGTGTGATTTTTTTTGGGGGGGTGTACGCAGCTACATTGTTGATAATAGAATAAATCATCAAGACATGCTAACAGAGTGTGAATCTCATCTTTTTTAAATTCTTATGTTGAAACAGAAAACAATTGTATTTTATGTGTCTCACTGTCACCAAAATGTAGGCGGCAGCAGCAGAGAATGCCTGTGTAGAAAATTTAACATATCTGCATTTTTCTGCAGCTATCTCTCACACTTTGCATTTCTTTGCACTGCAGAAATGAATGTAATATCCAAGAGCCATTAAAGGGGTTGTAAATGCATAGGATGTATTAAGGTGAAAAAACACCTTGCACTGTCCGGCCCCCCCCAAGCCCCCGTTTTACTTACCTGGGCCCGAACTTCCGTGGGCGCTATCACGCGCCACTTTCCCCATGGCTTCTTGGCTCTTCATTGGATAGATTGATAGCAGCGCAGCCATTGGCTACCGCTGATTTCAATCAAATCCAATGACGCGGCCGGCCGGGGGCCGAGTCATACACTCGGCGGCTATGTACGCAGAGTGTATGACACGGGAGCACGCCCGCAAGGTAACCCCCTCGGAAGAGAGCTTCCCAGATGGGGTTATCTATTGCGGGGAGGAGCCACTAGAGCCGCCGTGGGACCCCAGAAGAGGACGTTCAGGGCCACTCTGTACAAAAAAAACTGCACAATGGAGGTAAGTATGACATGTTTGTTATTTTATTTTTTGTAAACGTGAACCTATAGTATCACTTTAAGTTGCTGGTATTGATAAAATGCTTCTTTAAGGCTTTTCGCTTCCCTCTGGGCATTACAAACGCAACATCTGCAAATCATGATTTTTTTTAAAACAAGATGTCTCTGTAAAAATACATGATGAGACAGGAGAGCTGTCCTGTCACATCATGGCAGCACACACTGAATTGTGACTCCACCCCCACAACCTCATAGGACTGGTTAGCTATAAGTTCTGAAGAGGGACCCACCACAGCATTCTCCTTTTTTTCAGGACTGGATGAATAGCTCCAGATCCCTTGCCGCATCTACCCCAGCCAGGTTCAGCCTCTCCTGGGTGGAAGTCCCTGTCTGTACAGTCGCTAAATTGAGGGAACCCCACTCTTATGGTCTCAGGGGTTTATTCTGTCTGGTGCCATACAAGCCTTAAATAGGCTTGAAATACTTGCTGCGACCTCCACTTTCTTACTTTACCTTCACATGCACTACATTTTTGTTTCCATCTTTTTCTTTTTGTGGTGCTTCTCATTATTTTTCATTTCTTCCTCCCCTCTGGCTGAGCTCTCTAGTCCCTTGGTTCCCCTTGCCTTCTCCAATATGGTGGCATACCATACCTGCTCTGCCAGTCTCCAAGGTGGCGCCTGGAGACTGGCTGCAAATTTAAAAAGCCTGCAAATCTCCTAAAAAAACTGACAGTTTGTTTTTCTCAGCTTGCATGAACACCCTCCTGCTGCCAATTTGTACTATACCACACCTGTCACCACCTCTGGTAAGGCCTGGTTTGTGTGCCCTTTCTTACTGGCTCACTTAATATTGTAAATGTTCCTCACTGCTTGCTAATCTTCATTAAAATGCTTTAGGTGGTCACTGTTCTTTGCTCCACCAATGAAGGCTGCTGCCCGAGCAGTCCATCCACGGTCTGTAAGGTAGAAACATAGAAAAGTGACATCAGAAAACGGCTGAGTATTCCATCGAGTCTGCCTATTTATTGTTTTTTTTGTTTGTTTTTTTTCATCCATTTTGTTTTATCCCCCAAACCTTTCACCATTTTTGTTACCCGTCTCTGAACTCGTTCTATCTTATCAATATAATTTTGTAAGTGAGGTCTCCAGAACTGGACACGGTTTTCTAAATGAGGTCTCACTAAAGATCTCATAGGTCACAGGCAGTAAGTCGGGTCTCATTCTCTCCGACAGAAGACCGAAGCAACAAAAAGCTTCATCCTATAGACGCAATCTCCCTCAGGCTGGGTTCACACTATTGCGAATTGGATGCGGGATCTCTGCATCCAATTCGCAATAGCAGGAGATTGTGACCGGCTCTCTATGGAGCTGGTTCACATATGTCCGATGCGGCTCTGATGCGAATTTGCACAGGAGCTGAAATCGGACCTGAAACGGTGAACCAGGATGCACAGGACCCCTGCTGTAAGCCGCATCGGCATGCAGTGTGAACCGAGCCTAAGAGATATAGGAAGGCGAGGTCATATAGACCAGGAAAAAAAATTCAAATGAAATTGGAGAAATACCCAATCTTTTTTTTGAGGTTACAAAAATCAAAACCCTCTAGCACAAGTGATCAACATAAATCTATTTGAAGGTGCCAGCCTGCGATAGTGGGAGCCAGAATCAAACTATTCATGTAGGTTTGGGAGGACTACATAAAAGATCCATAGACCATATCCACTATCTGCTTGGGTCACAAATGGAGATTCAAGAACAGATCTCCAAAGGACCATTTTCAACCTACCAGACTTCCATTTTCTCTACAAATAGGAAATTATTGGCCAAGTATGACGCTCAGAAAGGAAGAGGTTTTTACTCTCCACTTTTTCCCGTAAGAAAGAAAATTGAAGACCTGTGTCCGGTCTTAGATATAAAGAATCCCAGCAAAAAAATTCTAGCCTAATCCTCCAATCGATCTTACTGGCAATAAATGCACTATTCGATGCTTTCTGCACATCCCCATACACCGGACCTTTCAAAAATTAATTTGTTATGCGGTGAATCACCAACACTTTCAATTCCAAAGTCTACAGTTCGGAATATTGACTGCTCCCAGAACCTTTACGAAGATTCTATTGCCAATGATAGTGTACTTGAGGGAGAAAGGACTGAGAGTTCACCATTATCTCAACGATATCCTTCTCCTAGCCGACAACCAACAGTCTCTCGTCCACCGTCAGGAAATACTGATATCCACAATACAGCAATTCGGTTTTGATAATAAACTGGAAGAAAAGCAACCTGCAACCAACTCAGAAGATGGTATTTTTGAGAGCAGAATTAAATACTAGGTCCAACAGAGTGGAACTTCCAAAGGAGATGACAGGACCCTTAATTCATAGAGTAAAAAAATTGATGGACAAAAAAGGATAGGTGCGTCTGGGTGTAGAAGTACCACCAGCGTTCCAGGCCTTGTTTTGAGCCCTTCCCCACCACAGCTGGCTGTTTACATCAGCAGTGTAGAAGAGAGCGGTGAACGAGGAAACACAGCGCTCCCCGAGCAGGATTGGACCATTCACTGATGAAACCTTCCCCTTCTCACTCTGTTGGGACCTACCAGATGCCTTTTTTAACCTCCTAAATGTGAGTTGCCTACTGTTTGTGCTTAATACATTTGTTATACTTCTACACCCAGAGGTACTTCTCCCTTTTTGTCTATTGCAGTGCACTGGAACACAGTTTCTGTTCCCCTATGATGGCAGCCCTGAGATGTGGATCCTAAACCCCCCCCCCCCCCCTTTATGGTCTGTGGATTTTTTCCATCATACCGTATTGGACATTTTTAGTTATATTTATATATTGTTGTATATTTCTTGTACTTGCCCCTTCCCACATTTCCTGTATTTTCCCCTGCTATATATATTGTTCCTCCCCAACCGAAAATAATCACGTCAGATGCCAGCCTCGAAGGATAGGGAGCCCACTATCAGGACCAAGTGGCACAGGGACAATGGCATTTTCGGCAGTAAGGCGTAGTCTCGAACATTTTGGAGCTCAGAACCGCATTTCAAGCCTTCCTAGCAAACAAGTGGTGGTAGCCTACATACAGAGGCAGGGAGGCACCAGGCGTCGCACATCCTATTTTTGACTGGGCTCAGGAAAATTTGGCGGATCTGAAGGTTGTATACGTTCCAGCAGCACAGAACCAATTGGCCGACAATCTGAGAAGAATCTTCATTTCAAACAGTCCCCAAGCTGTAAAGCCGAATGGCTGGGGTGCTGACATTGCGGGAACCCTGGATAGGTAAGTATCCTAATATTAAAAGGGGCGGAACTCCGCTTTAAAAGCGAAGTTCCGCCATCCCACAGGAAAAAAAAAAAGTCAGCACCTATCCCACAGGAAAAAAATAAAAGTCAGCAGCTACACATACTGTAGCTGCTGACTTTTAATAACAGGACACTTACTTGTCCTGGAATCCAGTGATGTCGGCACCACAGTCTATGTTTCCATCGGCTTTCGGGTGCTGCCACCGCCATAGCCGGTAAGGGAAACCGGAAGTCAAGCCTTGCAACTTTACAGCCGGTTCCCTATTGCGCAGGTGCGAAGCGTGCTGCACTCTCTAACTGGTCTGGTGGCAGGGAAAGGCGGAGGGAGAAGGAGGGGGACTTACGCACCTCACCGTGGCGAGATCCGATGGAAGTGGGAACAGGTACCAGTCAGAAACCGATACCTGCTCCCGCCTCCCCCTCAAAAGGTGCCAAATGTGGCACCAGAGGGGGGAGGAGATAGATAAGTGGAGCTTCCACTTTTGGGTGGAGCTCCGCTTTAAGCATTTCCCGCCCAACCTATAACACAATGATGGTTGGGCGGGTCTCTTGTCGATCATATGACTCCCTACCGGGTCGCGGGGCCATGCAGTGGTGCGATCTGGATAGCTTCCTTTCATGCCATCCATTGTGTACAATTGTGTTGCTAGCTTTGATTGCTCAGTGTGATCACATGGTACAGACAGGGCCAATCATAGCCGATCTGTACCATGCAATTACAGCTAATCAAAACAAAAAACAAACTAAATGAATAAGTTTAATTTAGTAAAATGCTTGCTTATAGCAATGTAATGCACTCCTATAACAATTATAATGTATAAAAAAAAACACAAATCCTGATTACTATGGTAACATTATATTGTTCTGGTCGCAGTGTGTTAAAAAAAAATGTAAGAAAAGAAAAAAAATGTAATAAAAAAAAAATTAAACAAAAAAAAATAATTTTGTTACTAGTTATATGATAACGCTGTACTGCACTAGTGACAGTACAGTATGTATAACATTTTAATTTCTTAATTTTCCAAATATTTTCCAAAAAATTACAAATTGCCATGCCTCTTACTAAATACATTGCACTGTTTATTTTCACAGTTATATGGGGCATATTTGTACTGTCCTGGCATTTTCGGGCCTCAAGAAATTAGATCAGTACAGGATTGATCAATTTTCAGATATATACCATAGTTTGTGGACTGTATAAATTTCACACAGACTAAATAATATCCAATGATTTGGGTTATTTTACACCAAAGAAATGTAGCAGAAGAGACTTTGACCTAAATTTATGAAGAACAATTATTTCTTTGCAAAAGATTCTTTTGTGATTCTTGTAATTTATTATATTCAAAAGTTTTATTACAAAACAACGCCAGTTGGGCATACTCTGGCTTGCTGTACTTACAGAGATGATTGAACTTCAATTTTTTTTTTAAGCGATTGAGATGTTATAACGAGATAAATCAAGTATGCATAGAAATATAGAGAAAAGCAATATTTTGACTAGGTTAACAATAAATGGAGGTCTACAAAAGGTAACAAACAAGAGATTTGTTGTTATCGTGAGAGATTTTGAGTACTGCAGAGGATCCTTATGGGGGTAGTTGGATTAGGGGAGCTGGATTTGTAAAAGCAACAGAATGGGAGAGGGTGAGAAGTTGATCCGGTTTGTGAAGCTGATAGAGGAATAATACTCCATCTTCTGATAATAGATGGGGGTTGGTCCAATGTGTGCTATGTAAGACAATGGCACACTTCTGCGGTCAGCAATCCATTGCAAAACTTTATAATAGAAACACTGAAAGACCTGGGGGGGGGGGGTTTTCAAAATTTTCAGGCTCTTTTCATTTATTTAGCAAAAATAAATAAAAAAACACAGTGGTGATTAACCACTTAAGGACCAGACCAATATGCTGCTAAATGACCCAAGGGGTTTTTACAATTTGGCACTGCGTCGCTTTAACAGATAATTGGCGTCCTTTTTTCCCCACAAATAGAGCTTTCTTTTGGTGGTATTTGATCACCTCTGCGGTTTTTATTTTTTGCGCTATAAACAAAAATAGAGCGACAATTTTGAAAAAAATTCAATATTTTTTACTTTTTGCTGTAATAAATATCCCCCAAAAACATATATATATACATAAAAAAAAATGTCCTCAGTTTAGGCCGATACGTATTCTTCTACCTATTTTTGGTAACAAAAATCGCAATAAGCGTTTATCGATTGGTTTGCGCAAAATTTATAGTGTTTACAAAATAGGGGATAGTTTTATTTATTTTTTTATTTTTTTACTACTAATGGCGGCGATCAGTGATTTTTTTTGTGACTGCGACATTATCGCGGGCAATTGGGACAATTTTGACACATTTTTGGGACCATTGTCATTTTCACAGCAAAGAATGCATTTAAATTGCATTGTTTATTGTGAAAATGACAGTTGCAGTTTGGGAGTTAACCACAGGGGGCGCTGTAGGAGTTAGGGTTCACCTAGTGTGTGTTTACAACTGTAGGGGGGTGTGGCTGTAGGTCTGACGTCATCGATCGAGTCTCCCTATAAAAGGGATCACTCGATCGATGCAGCCGCCACAGTGAAGCACGGGGAAGCGATTGCGAGGGGGCAGCTAGAAACAAATAGAATAGAATCGTTTCTAGCCGCGCCCTCGTCCCGGATCGCTCCTGAAGCCACGGGAACCGCCGCATGTACGGGGGGGGGGGTCCCGATCGGAAACCCCGACCCACGTCTAGGCATTGATGTGCCTGTCTGTGCCATTCTGCCGACGTACATGTACATGCGGCGGTCCGGAAGTGGTTAAAGGAAGGAATTTTTTTTTATTTTTTTTGCTGAAATTACTGTTTACAGGGTATAGAGACATAATAGTTAACTGATTCCTTTTAAAAATTATTAAAAATCAATCATATAATGTACCTGTAGTTTCAGTTTCGTTTTTGCATCTAGTTTCATGCTTCTGTGATGAATAGAGACAAAGAGCCAATAGAGGGCAGTGATGGTTTGTAAAACTAAACTGATTGGTGCTGTGGGGTTTTAGACACACAATAATCACACCTCCTTGATTAGTGACCACAGAGAGAAAGCTCCCATGACTTTTTTCATCAAGAAACAGACTGTTCAGAACAGAGAAGGATTACAGCAACATCAGACCAAAAAACAAACAATGAGGACATGAAACCAGGACTGCAGTAAGGTAAAGGAAGCTATTTAGCTAAAAAAAAAAAAAATCCTTTAGTGACCTTTTAAATACCACCAAAAGAAAGCTCTATTTGTGTGAACAAAATCATAAATATTTTGTTTGGGTACAGTGTTGCATGACCGCACGATTGTCATTCAACGTGTGACAGCGACGAAAGCTTAAAATTGGCCTGGCCAGGAAGGGGGTAACACTGCCCGGCATTGAAGTGGTTAAAAAGCACCAGGAATTTTCTTAGAATTCTTTCACCACTCAATCCAAAAACTTAAATATGTGTTGCTGTTTATACACTTTAAACACACTCCATCAATTGCAAGGTCTATTACTGACCTCTAGTGGTAGATCTTAATATCTTCATCTCAGGAACGTCAATAAATATATTTAATTACAAATGTTAATTAACTCCTCATATAAAACCAATAATTTGATGGTGTTCCTCACAGCCAGGATAGCAAACACCATTAGGGGAAATTGATGCAGCCTGCATAACATTAAAGAAAATTAACACAATCAAGCTGAAAAAAAAATGTGTTTGTGGGAATTAAGCCTTCTTTTCTGTGAAAAGTAATGTACAGGTAACGTCAAATGAGCTAGCCAGAGCTATCTGGAAAATAACAGATTCCACACCTAGAAGTTTGTAATAAGACATTTCAGACTCTTCTCTCATAATTAATATTTCTGGCAAGAATATTTTACCAGAAATGCCTTCAGTACTGGCCATATACCTGCTATTTACAAGGAGAAAAAAGAACCTGCTGCAATTCCAGTGATAACGACCCATACCTTTATCAGCTACTATTACTTAGCACTGGTTCATATTGCAGCGATTTGGCATGCGATTTGACATTTTAAATCGGCGGCTATTGCCGGTGACTTGTCCTCAGGTGCAAACTTCCTGACGGAAATCTCCGAACCTCGGTCGGCATCCAGGCTCATTCTTTAACATCCCCGTGGATTGGAGGATGTTAGAAAAAGAGCCAGGAGGCCGAGCGAGCGGAGCGAGCCGTCCGAGCGCAGCGAGGACGTGAGGCCGACTGGCCACCTACCTCAAAATCCACGTCGCCCTGGATGCCGGCCGCGGTTCGGGGATTTCCGTCAGCAAGTTTGCACCTGCGTAGTCCTTGAAGGAACTTTCCCGATAGCTGAAACCATCTCAGCACATCAGCTTGCGCATGCACTGGAACTTCCACGATAGCTGGAACCAGCACGGCAGATCACCGGCAATGACACCATTCAAATTGATGCGACACTGCATTTGCGGCACCACACCGATTCCCTAAAGTCGTTTCTGTACTACTTTTGGCGACTATAGGGGTGCAATTTCAATAGGCATCTGTGCAGGAACCCACACAGATTTCTTTGAAATCACCCCCGAGAATTTAAGAGAACCGGTCACTTGACTGCCTCTGAATAGTCAAGTTAAAAATTCACTTTAATTGGTACTCCAGAACCAAGTGATTTTTAGACTTTAAAGCACCCCTTGCACTAAAGCTATGGGATTATCATTTGTTCCATCTAATATTTGTATTCATTCTGGAATAATTTCTTAAAAAAATAGGAATCCAAGATATTCCGGATAAGATTGAATCCAGATGTCCTTACTAATAACAAAATTGTTTGTTGTTTTTTGTATCCCAACTGCAGATAATTTTTACTAACTAACTCAATGAATTGGAAACTTTTGGGTCAGTTGCTGAGGTCCTTCACAAACTTTGTGTGATGCATCAAGAAGAATTTATGCTGTTCTGAAGGCAAAGGGTGGTCACACTAAATATTGGTTAGATTTTGATTTTTATTCTTTTCATTTTCTCATGTTGTTAATTGATAACAAGCTATTAACACTTTTATTTCTGAAAGCTTTCTTAATTTATAGCATTTTTTTCACACCAAAATGGCCCTGCCAGATAAGCCTTGAGACTGCCACAACAACCGGCCAGGGTTGTGGGGAAGAGGCCCTTGTCCCCATCAACATGGGGACAAGGTGCTTTGGGGGGACAGAGCCCCCCTGCTCGAAAACAACCCTCCCATGTTGAGGGCATGTGGCCTGGTATGGTTCAGGAGGGGGAGGCGCTCGCTTGCTTGATCTTCCCCCACCCCCCTTTCCTGGCCTGCTGGGCGGCATGCTTGGATATGGGTCTGGTATGAATTTTGGGGGGCACTCCACGCTGTTTTCTTTTTCTTTTTTCCTGGTATGGATTGGGGGCTGTTTTTTTTCTGCAATTTATATTGCCAGCATTCTTTTGTTTACATTTATCTGTCTGCGGGGAATCCCAATGGCAGCTAATGAGTCATCGATTGTTAAGGATGCAGTGGGCGGTGGACGTACTCTTTAACAACTAGCTATTCTTCACACAGAATTCAAATCAATCGCTCATTTTTCAACCACTCCGAATTCGAATTGTTGACAAAATTTGTGACTATTTGTGACAGTCCTGTTTTCATCGGACAAACCGATCGTGTGTACACGGCTTAAGTGAAAATACTGCAACTAGCACAATCACCTGCCTGCCTGTCAGTATATTATGAAGAGAATAACAGGAACGACTCTAGCTAGACTGAATACAGTGTATAAATATATATCCAACACCTGGGATGCATATATATCCTCTACACACTGTAACTGAAGCTAACTGACCCGCCTGCCTGCTCTATCTAACTCAAAATAAATTACACTGTCTGTCTCTCTGTCTGTCTTTAACCACCGCCGCAAAACACACTACACAAGGCCGCCAGGCAGCCAGCCTTATATAGTGTGGGGCGTGTACTAAACCACCCTGGCTTTGGCCAATTATGGCTCTCCGTTTTTGCTGCGCTGTGATTGGCCAAAGCATGCGGGTCATAGTGCATGCTTGGCCAATCATCAGCCATCAATGCACTGCGATGCCGCAGTGAATTATGGGCCGTGACGCACCACTCGAATTTGGCGCGAACGGCACATAATGTTCGAAATTCGGCAAACGGACGAACAGCCGATGTTCCAGTCGAACATGGGTTCGACTCGAACTCGAAGTTTATCCCTAATCATGAGTCCATTCATACCCACAGTTTTCACCCTGAGGAAGAGGGAGACATTTTCCCTGAAAATTAATTAGCTTTATCTGACAATTTTGTTCAATACTTTGAATTAACCTTCCTCTATCATGATTTTTTTGTACTGAGTGCCCCTCAATACCCACCCTAGAGTTTTTACATCCACTGAGTGTTCTCCAAGAGACTATCAGAGAGACAGCAGACCAAGACCAGAACAAGTTCTATCTACACAGCACCTTCACTGCACATCAGTCCCTGTTAACCACTTGAGACCCGCGCTATTGACAAAAGACGTCAACAGCGCGGCTCTCAAGTGCCAACTGGACGTCTTTGGACGTCATTTAAAAGCATTACCCGCGCGTGCCACTGGGGGGCGCGCAGCGGGTAAACACTGTCCCGGCGCATCACTGGGAAGCCGATGCGTGTACCTGGCGGCCGCGATGTCCGCCGGGTACACGCGATCGTCGGCAAGACAGCAGGGACGTGGAGCTCTGTGTGTAAACACAGAGCTCCACGTGCTGTCAGAGGAGAGGAGACCGATCTGTGTCTCTTGTACATAGGAACACAGCATCGGTCACCTCCCCCAGTCACCCCCCTCCCCCCACACAGTTAGAACACACCTAGGATACACATTTAACCCCTTCCTCACCCCCTAGTGTTAACCCCTTCACTGCCAGTCACATTTATTATGTCGCATTTTTATAGCACTGATCGCTGTATAAATGTGAATGGCGCCAAATTTGTGTCAAAAGTGTCCGATGTGTCTGCCATAACGTCGCAGTCCCAATAAAAATCGCAGATCGCCGCCATTACTAGTAAAAAAATAAAAATAAAAAAAAATCATAATTCTGTCCCCTATTTTGTAGGCGCTATAATTTTTGCGCAAACCAGTCGCTTATTGCGATTTTTTTTTTTTTACAAAACATTTTTTTAAATTGTCGCTCTTTTTTTGTTTATAGCGCAAAAAATAAAAACCGCAGAGGTGATCAAATACCACCAAAATAAAGCTCTATTTGTGGAGAAAATAGGACGTCAATTTTGTTTGGAAGCCACGTCGCACGACCGCGCAAATGTCAGTTAAAGCGACGCAGTGCCGTAAGCTGAAATTTCGCCTGGGAACGAAGGGGGTTTATGTGCCCAGTAAGCAAGTGGTTAAGGAGGACTTAATTCTATGACAAATCAAATAACATCAACACTTCACTCCTATTAGTCCAGTGCTATCACACCTACACACCAGTATTACTAAATCCAGGGCTTTTTTTCAGCAGGAACGTGGGGGAACGCAGTTCCGGCACCTCCAGCACTAAATGTATGTAATGGCAAGGGGTGCTGGAGGGTCTAGTGATGCTGGCTGCTGGGAGATTTATTGTTGATGGTAAGATCTTTTGTTGCTGGGGTGGATCTACTGTTCCTTGGGGGTATATTGTTGTGGGGGTTCTATTGTTCTTGGGGGAGCTATTGTTTCTGGCTGCAGGGGATCCATTTTATTGCCTTTCTTGTTATCATTAACAAATCCCATTAACATACCTTAACACCACAAAATGATACTAGGTTCTGTATTCTCTAAGGGGCAGTATTGGGCAGTGGGTGAAACCAAGGGGTAGTGCTCAGAGGTGGGTAGGGGGCGGAGACAAAGGGGTGATTTAAAAGGGGGAGTACCTGCACCTTTTCACTGAGAAAAGAAGCCCTGACTAAATCAATATGAAATTTGTACCTACTGCCATATTATGATGTACTTTTCCATGTTAGAATGGCTATTATACTGAATTAGAAAAGGCTGCTTCTCCTACGGGGCTGCAAGTATATCATCGGGTGAACTCTGCTCTACCTAAATACGAAATGATATACATGGGCAGGGCTTGTCCAAAAATAGTTTACTTACAGTTGGTTAATGTTGGGGTGTTGATGGCTGTATCTCTACATGCTGTAACCACTAATTACTTAAATAAACATGTATTTAAAAAAAAATGAATGTGAAACTTGGGCTGGGTGAATTAATGCAATTTTTTTAGGTCAAGCTTCACTGTCGAAAGTGATAATTAAAAGACAGTTGCACAATGACTTATCCAAATGAGACCTGATTCTAAAGTATGACATGGAAAATGCCATGATTTTTCCCTTCTCTAAAAGTTGTGATAACTTTTTGGAAATTGCCCAAAAAAGTTTACCCAAAGAAAATGTCTGTCTTGTTTAAAACCTGCTTAGGCTTCTATATTACTCTGTAGTTTGATGATCAGTTCTTGCAATGTATCATCAGTTGAGGGGCTCTGCTGCCTCTGGTGATGAGGCATGGCTCCTTGTCTCAAATATGTGTCATGGGACAGTAAACAGTGTCGTTTCTTGCATCAAAGAGACAATAATTGCAGTCTAATACACTTTGCTGTCTTTGGCATGTGTTGCGAATTCCCTGTTACGCGTTTTCTACTTGTTGGCTGCTTGAAGTGTGCTGAGGGCCTCCAATGATCCTTAAAGCGGAGATCCACCCAAAAATGAACTTCCGCTTTTTGAATTCCTCCCCCCGCTGGTGTCAAATTTGGCACCTTTCAGGGGGGAGCAGATACCTGTCTAATACAGGTATTTTGTTCCCACTTCCGGGCATAGATACCCGAGCCACCCGTAGGTATCTACGCCACTTCCGGCGCCTTTTCTGTCCCCCCCGCTGGCTTCTGGGAGACACACAGGTCCCAGAATACAGCAGGGACCAGTGGGATCGTGCATGCACGAGTCGCACATGATGAACCAGGAAGTGAAGCTGCAGGTGCCGACATCGCGGGCGTCCTGGACAGGTAAGTGTCCTTATTTTAAGCTGTATTTGTATTTGTAGCTGCTGACTTAAAAAAAAAAAATTGGCGGAAGTCCGCTTTAACCACTTAAGGACCGCCTCCTGCAGATATACGTCGGCAGAATGGCACGGCTGGGCACAAGCACATACCTGTACGTCCTCTTTAAGTGCCCAGCCGTGGGTTGTGGGCGCGTGCCCGCGGCGTGCACCCGCGACCCGGTCCGAAGCTCCGTGACCGCGGCTGCGGGACCCGTGGACCCGATCGCCGCCGGAGTCCCGCGATCGGTCCCCGGAGCTGAAGAACGGGGAGAGCTGTGTGTAAACACAGCTTCCCCGTTCTTCACAGTGGCAGCTTCATTGATCGTGTGTTCCCTGATATAGGGAAACACGATCAATGACGTCACACGTCCAGCCCCGCCCCCCTACAGTTAGAAAAACATATGAGGTCACACATAACCCCTACAGCGCCCCCTAGTGGTTAACTCCCAAACTGTAATTGTCATTTTCACAGTAAACAATGCATTTTTATAGCATTTTTTGCTGTGAAAATGACAATTGTCCCAAAAATGTGCCAAAATTGTCCGATGTGTCCGCCATAATGTCGCAGTCACGAAAAAAACGCTGATCGCCGCCATTAGTAGTAAAACATTTTTTTTATAAAAATGCAATAAAACTATCTTCTATTTTGTAAACGCTATAAATTTTGCGCAAACCAATCAATAAACGCTTATTGCATTTTTTTCTTTACCAAAAATAGGTAGAAGAATACGTATCAGCCTAAACTGAGGAAAAAAATCTTTTTTTTATATCTTTTTGGGGGATATTTATTATAGCAAAAAGTAAAAAATATAGAATTTTTTTCAAAATTGACGCTCTATTTTTGTTTATAGAGCAAAAAATAAAAACCGCAGAGGTGATCAAATACCACCAAAAAAAATCTCTATTTGTGGGAAAAAAAGGACGCCAATTTTGTTTGGGAGCCACATCGCACGACCGTGCAATTGTCAGTTAAAGCGACGCAGTGCCGAATCGCAAAAACTGGCCAGGTCCTTTACCTGCATAAAGGTCCGGGTCTTAAGTGGTTAAAGGGGTTGTAATGACAGAAGGTTTTTTATTCTATGCATTAAGATAAAAAGCCTTCTGTGTGCAGCAGCCACCCTAATACCTACCTGAGCCTCTTCCAATCCAAGGATGTCCATGAATGCCTCGGCAGTTTGCACCTAAAGCTACGTGGTGTGTACTGCCTGTGTCCTCTGCAGTTTGCACCTAAAGCTACGTGGTGTGTACTGCCCGTGTCCTCTGCAGTTTGCACCTAAAGCTACGTGGTGTGTACTGCCCGTGTCCTCTGCAGTTTGCACCTAAAGCTACATGGTGTGTACTGCCTGTGTCCTCTGCAGTTTGCACCTAAAGCTACGTGGTGTGTACTGCCTGTGTCCTCTGCAGTTTGCACCTAAAGCTACATGGTGTGTACTGCTGGTGTCCTCTGCAGTTTGCACCTAAAGCTATGTGGTGTATACTGCCCGTGTCCTCTGCAGTTTGCACCTAAAGCTACGTGGTGTGTACTGCCTGTGTCCTCTGCAGTGTGCACCTAAAGCTACGTGGTGTGTACTGCCTGTGTCCACTGCAGTGTGCACCTAAAGCTACGTGGTGTGTACTGCCCGTGTCCTCTGGGGTTTGCACCTAAAGCTATGTAGTGTGTACTGCCTGTGTCCTCTGCAGTTTGCACCTAAAGCTACGTGGTGTGTGTACTGCCTGTGTCCTCTGCAGTGTGCACCTAAAGCTATGTGGTCCTCTGCAGTGTGCAGGCCATTAGTATGTCTGGAAGGACAACAAGGAAAGGCAGAGAGTCACAAGCCGATAAAATAGGGCAAGTAAGCTCTGCGTCTAGAGGCAACAGTGGTGGTCGTGGACACGGTGCATCCTCATCAGCACGTGGCCGTGGGACACGCTCATCCTTTTTTTCGGCAGCTGGCCGTGTTGATCCGCAACATGCCGAAGACTTGGTAGAGTAGAGTGCCGTCCTCATCCTCCTCATCCTCTCTCACCCAGGCTCAGGGTACTTTGTCTGGCAAAGCAGCTGCCAAGGCGTTTTTTTGCCTCTGCTCCATGGAATCAGTCACTCCTTCCCTAGCCCCACCATGTGCTCCTGAGGAGTCCCCCGAACTGTTTGACCACAGTGTTGGGTACATGCTGCATGAGGATGCGCAGCGTTTTGAAGGCTCCGATTATGGTACACAGCTAGATGAAGGCAGTAACGTGAGCCCAGAGAGAGGGGGTGCCCAAGAAGGACAGCAATCTGGCAGTCATGTTCCCCCAGCTACAGCATACTGCCAGGTTTTCTACAGTGATGAGGAGGGAGGGGATGATGAGGTCACTGACTCTACATGGGTGCCTGATAGGATAGAGGAGGAGGAGGAGGAGGAACAGGCACATCTCCAACGAGGCAGGATGCCCTCCAGGGGCCAGCTTAAGGGCAGCACACTGACTGCATCACAACGCAGAGCTACGCATGTGCAGGGCGCTGCTGTCTCTCAGCGTTATTCCAAAAGTTCTTTGGTGTGGGCCTTTGTTGAGACGAGTGCATCAGATCGCACCGCTGCTATTTGCAACATATGTCTCAAGCGTATCTCGCATGGCCAAAACATCACCCACTTGGGCACCACATGCTTGACCAGACATATGTCGACCTGCCATGCAGTTCGTTGGCAAGCGTACCTCAAAGACCCACACCAAACAACAAAGCGGACCTCCTCTTGCTCCTCATCAGCTGGGATCTCGAACCCCACTATACCCTCAGTCCTCTCTGAAGCCTGCACTGATAGGACTGAAGGTGTATAATTGGGTGTGTCACAGCCAAGTACTTGCAAGCAATCTACTATCGGTACACCGATGGCAGATTGTACCAGGCAAATTCCCTTGCCCCAGCTGCTGCAGCACCGAAAGAAGTTCTCTCCCAGCCATCCACACACCCATCGGTTGAATGCTAGCTTAGCTAAATTGCTAGCACTTCAACTGCTGCCTTTTTAGTTGGTAGATTCTGTCCCCTTCTGTGAGTTTGTGGAATGTGCGGTACCTCAGTGGCAAGTTCCCAAACGTCACTTTTTCTCACGGAAGGCGATTCCGGCTCTCTACCAGCATGTGGAAGGCAATGTCCATGCCTCGCTGGACCGGGCGCTCAGTGGTAAGGTGCATATTACCGCTGACTCATGGTCCAACAGGCATGAACAGGGACCTATCTTTCACGGCGCATTGGGTGACTCTGCTGGCAGCTGGGAAGGACGCAGGACAAGGTACAGTAGTGTTGGAGGTTGTTCCGCCACCACGCCTCCAAAATGCTACTACTGGTTGTGGCACACCTCTCTCCTTTACCCCCTCGTCTTCTTTTTCTTCCTCTGTGGCCTCTTCCTGTGCTGATGTGTCCTCGGTACCAGTGGTGCTCTGTAGGCGTTCAAGGGGCTACGCAGGAATGCAGGCAAAGAGATGCCATGCAGTGCTTGAGCTGGTGTGCTTGGGGGACAGGAGCCACACTGGGCCAGAGGTTCTGTCAGCTCTGCAGGGGCAGGCTCAGAGGTGGTTGGCGCCACGCCAGCTTAAGCCAGGAATGGTGGTTTGCGACAATGGCACCAACCTCCTCTCTGCCCTGTGACAGGGACAACTGACCCATGTGCCCTGTTTTGCTCATGTCCTTAACTTGGTGGTGCAGTGGTTCTTGGGCAGGTACCCGGGCTTACAGGATGTCCTGAAGCAGGCCAGGAAAGTCTGTGTGCATTTCCGACGGTCATATAATGCCAGTGCTCGGCTGGCAGACCTCCAAAAGGAATACAACCTGCCCAAGAACTGCCTAATCCGTGACATGCCCACCAGGTGGAACTCTACGTTGGCCATGCTGCAGTGGCTGCACACGCAGCAGAGGGCCATCAATGAGTATCTGTGCCAATATGGTAGCAGGACAGGGTCAGGGTAGCTTGTTTTTTTTTTCCCATGCACTGTCCTGTCATCATTTGAGGAGGCCACGAGGATGGTGAGCAGTGACAGTGCATGCATCAATGAGACTGTCCCTCTTATTCACCTGTTGGAGCACACGCTGCGTGGAATAATGAACAGGGCCCTTAAAGCAGAACAGAGGGAGGAAGAGGAGGACTTCCGTCCCTCTCAAGGCCCCCTTTATCCAGACAGTGTTCCTGCTTTCCCGCCTATCACGCAGGAAGAGAAGGAGGATTGTGTCAGCATGGAGGTGGAGCCTAGCACTCAGCATCAGCAGCAGTCTTCAAGGGATCAATTACAGTCCCAAGGAACCCATGGACTTGTACGTGGCTGGGAGGAGGTGGCTGCGGATCATATCGTCCTCAGTGATCCAGAGGACTCTGCACCGAATGCCTCAGCAAACCTACGTTGTATGGCCTCCCTGATACTGCAAAGCCTGCAGAAGGATCCTTGTATTCGTGCTATCAAGGAGAGGGATCATTACTGACTGGCAACTCTCCTTGATCCACCTTACAAGAGTAAGGTTGCAGACCTTATCTTGCCGGCACAGAGGGAGCAGGGGATGAAACATCTTCGGGAGGCCATGCAGAAAGGTCTGTGCAAAGCGTTCCAAGATACTGGGAGGTTACAAAATCCTGGTCCTGCACAACGTGTTGCTGAGGCTTCGGTCAGTCACAGCAGTGAAGAAGGTGGCCGTCTGAGCGATGCGTTCAGACAATTTTTTAGTCCGCAGCCCCAAGGTATGACCGGTTCCAGCAACCATCGCCAGCGTCTGTTTTACATGGTGCGGGAATACCTAGGGGCAAGATCAGACTTGGACACCTTTCCCACTGAAAATCCTCTGGCTTACTGGGTCTTGAGGATGGATCACTGGCCAGAGCTTGCACAGTACGCAATTGAGCTACTGGCTTGTCCTGCATCCAGCATTCTTTTAGAACGCACATTCAGTGCTGCTGGAGGATTTGTAACTGATCACAGGGTGCGCCTCTCCACCGACTCGGTCGATCGACTGACCTTCATAAAAATGAATCAGGCTTGGATCACCACCAGCTACCAAGCACCTGATGCTGATGTAACTGAATATATTTTTTTGAAATGTCAGATCCCTTCAAGACTGCCTATGCTGATGCTGAGTGACTATCCTGTTATTCTGAGTGACTATCCCTTTCCTCCTCAATGACCATGCTGATGGCTTGTAAGAACATTTTTGGTTCTGGGCACCAGCACCAGTGCCTAAGGCCCAATTTTTCTGCTCCTGTTTAACAGGGGCGTGTAATTACAATTTTTGATGTAATACTTTGCAGCGGGGTCATTCTTGCGCTCCAACTAGAGTATCTGTGAGGGGTTGCAGTGTTGTGGCACCAGCACCAGTGCCTAAGGCCCAATTTTTCTGCCCCTGTTTAACAGGGGCGTGTAATTACAATTTTTGATGCAATACTTTGCAGCGGGCTCATTCCTGCGCTCCAACTAGAGTATCTGTGAGGGGTTGCAGTGTTGTGGCACCAGCACCAGTGCCTAAGGCCCAATTTCTCTGCCCCTGTTTAACAGGGGCGTGTAATTACAATTTTTGATGCAATACTTTGCAGCAGGCTCATTCCTGTGCTCCAACTAGAGTATCTGTGAGGGGTTGCAGTGTTGTGGCACCAGCACCATTGCCTAAGGCCCAATTTTTCTGCCCCCGTGTAATTACAATTTTTGATGCAATACTTTGCAGCGGGCCCATTCATGCGCTCCAACTAGAGTATCTGTGAGGGATTGCAGTGTTGTGGCACCAGCACCACCACCAACAAAGGCCCAATTTTTGTTGCCCCTGTTCAGCAGGGGCATGTAATTACAATTCTTGATCTAATATTTCACAGCAGGGCCCATTCCTGTGCCCACCAAGAGTAACTGTGGGGGCTTACAGAGTTGTGGCACCAGCACCACCACCAACAAAGGTCCAATTTTTCTGCCCCTGTTCAACAGGGGCATGTAATTACAATTTTTGATCTAATATTTCACAGCAGGACCCATTCCTGTGCCCACCAAGAGTAACTGTGAGGACTTACAGTGTTGTGGCACCAGCGCCAGCACCAAAGGCCCAATTTTTCTACCACTGTTCAACAATGGCATGTAATTACAGTTCTTGATATAATAGTTCACACAGCAGGGCGTTGCAGCTCCCACCAAGACTAACTGTGAGGGCTTAGAGTGTTGTGGCAACACCAACACCTAGGGCCTAAATTTATGCAGAGTATATACGGCAGGCCCCTACTTTCAAACATCCAACTTACAAACGATTCCTACTTGCAAACGGAAGGAGACAACAGGAAGTGAGAGGAAATCTACCCCCTAGGAAGGAAAATGTTCTTCTATAAGAGGTGTCTCCTGTCCACTGATGCTTTATCACCAATCCTTGTTTCACTAAAAAATCCAAATTTTCAAAAAAACATTTGTCATTGGGACAGAAAGTGAACTGCAATCTTCTGAACAGATGCACACCGACAGCAAAAAAAATGTTACAGGGGTGATAACCCTTCTCTATGTTTTCAGAAAAGCTGAAACCCATGCTATTTTTCTCAATGATTTTCATCCATATTGCAGGGACCAGACATTACATTTAAGCCGCAAGCAGTTTTTAATTACTTTTTTCTTATAGTAATCTCATTTTGTGCAGGGACAGTTCTAAACATGTGCCACCTCACAGGCATACTATAGACACCCAGCAGGTACGATATTTAAAGGAATTTTTCATTTTTTTTTTGTTCACTTTAAGCATCATTAAAATCACTGCTCCAGAAAAAACGACCGTTTTTAAAACTTTTTTTTCCATTGATACATGTTCCCTGGGGAAAGACCCGGGTTCTCAAACCCGTTTTTCGACAATAACTTGCATATTAGGCTTTAAAATGAGCACTTTTAAATTCGAACGTTCTAGTCCCATTGACGTCAATAGGGTTCTAAATGTTCGTGCGAACGTTCGGTCCATTCGAAGGTTCTGGTGCGAACCGACCGGGGGGGGGGGTGTGTGGCTCATCCCTAGTCACAATTGTGTATGATTATGTGATGCTCATGAAGGAAGTACTGTATCTACTCGAGTATAAGCCGCCCCGAATATAAGCCGAGGCACCTAATTTTACCACAAAATAATGGGAAAACGTATTGACTCGAATATAAAACTAGGGTGTCCATCCGAATGCCTCTCTGTGCCTCACTTTGCCTTACTTTGCCTTACTGTGTCCATGTGCATGCCTCACTGTGTCCATGCCTCACTGTGTCCATGCCTCACTGTGCCCATGCCTCACTGTGTCTATGCCTTACTGTGCCCATGCCTCACTATGCCCATGCCTCCGGGTCCAGGGGACCTACGACTGCCCGGTACAGGGTCCCCAAATTCAATGGAGAAATGACCGTTTAACATGGGGGTCTATGGAAGGGGTGCCCGGGTTTGAAAAATCAGCGCCCCAGCAATAGGTCCCCCAGACAACAAACTTTGCACATTTATAGAGGAAGAGTGGGGATACAAGTGTGCCAAGTTTGGGGTGCAGAGGACCTACGTCCAGCCGGTACCGGGTCCCCAAATTCCAGGAGTTCAGGCACAAAAAGGTGACTCGAGTATAAGCCGAGGGGGGCATTTTCAGCACAAAAAAATGTGCTGAAAAACTCGGCTTATACTCGAGTATATACGGTACTTCCAAAGGTTTATTCCAGGTGAATAATGGTATAAAACTACTGGTGTGTGCCCAATGAGCTGGTTGTGAATGGCTGGTGGCCGATATGGATTAACAACAGAACATGACATTGGTTGGCATTGTCAAGGTCTTGGTTTTAATGGTTGTATTATAATTGTTGTTTGTTTTTTAAGAATTTGTGTCTAAATCATGTTATCTTGTTATTTAATAAAAGCTGTGGCCACAATACTTCAACGAAAATAATTTGTGTCATAGTGTATTATTTATGATGTTTAATGTTTTGATGTTTGATGTTTAATGTTTTTGGCTTTGATTCAGTATCATTCTACCTTCTCAGCCCTATCAAAAGGGGGTCAGAAGTTTTATTTTGTTTTTATTGTGGTTACAATTACAACTATTTATATTAATTAAGTCTCTTGTTATGTGAACCTTTGATAAGAATTTATTATATTGTTACAGGTCACACCTACTTTTTCTTTTTTACCGCAGTAAAGCTCAGCATGAAGAGACAGTAGTAAAATATTAACACTTTTCCAGGGATGATTCCAACAACTTCTTCAGGTACATCACTGAGCAAAACTGTTTCCCAAACTTGCTAAATGGAGAGTCTTATGCCTTGCACACACAATCAGAATTTCTGATAAAAAAAATTCAGACGGAATTTTTTCATTGGCTATTCCGACCATGTGTGGGCCCCATCAGACATTTTTCCGTCGGAGTTTAGAAATAGAACATGTTTTATTTTTTTCCGATGGAAAAAAATTCTATTGGAAATTCCGATCGTCTGTGTGAAACTCAGACTAAGAAAAAAAAACATGCATGCTCAGAATCAAGTCGACGCATGCTCGGAAGCATTGAACTTCATTTTTCTCGGCTCGTCGTAGTGTTTTACATCACCGCGTTTTGGACGGTCAGAATTTGGTCTGACAGTGTGGTTATAGACACGTCCCTAAGCAAGGTATTCCTTCCAAAGCCAAAGGCTAAAGCCATAGGAGACTTGGTCCGAGTGGTAAAGGCAAAAAGAAGGCCTTCCATCCGTCTATGCATGAGATTGTTGGGAAAGATGGTAGCCTCATTTGATGCTGTCCCTTACGCCCAGTTTCACTCAAGACCGTTACAGGGCAAAATTCTGTCAGCTTGGAAAAAAATCTGTCAGCTTGGAAAAAAGATGTTCATGCCCTGGATCTTCCTATGTTCTTATCTCCAGCCGTTCGCCAGAGCCTCAAATGGTGGTAGCTCCCCCAAAATCTGTCAGAAGTAAAATCCTTCACTCCAGTTACCTGGAAAGTGGTGACTGCAGATGCCAGCCTTCTGGGCTGGGGGGCAGTGCTAGAAGAAGCATCTGCCCAGGGGAAGTGGTCCGGGCCAAAAAGCTCCTACCCATCAACATTCTGGAGATTCTGGCAATTAATTTGGCCCTCAAAGTTTGGTCTTGCAAACTGCAAGGCTGGCCTGTTCGGGTTCAGTCCGACAATGCTACAGCCATAGCCTATATCAATCACCAAGGGGGCACCAGAAGTCTGGATGCCCAAAAAGAGGTGAATCACGTCTTGGCCTGGGCAGAAAGGCATATCCCTCGCCTATCTGCAGTCTTCATTCAAGGGGTAGAAAATTGGCAAGCGGATTTTTTAAGCCGCCAGAAACTGAGTCCAGGAGAATGGTCTCTACACCCCGACATGTTTCAAATCATATGTCAGAAATGGGGAACCCCAGATGTGGACCTGTTGGCTTCCAGGTTCAACGCAAAACTGGACAGTTTTGTGTCAAGAGCAAGAGATCCCTATGCTCAAGGCTCAGATAACCTGACAATCTCATGGGATTGGTATTCCCTAATGTATGCATTCCCTCCAGTAACGCTCCTCCCACATTTCCTTCAGAGTCAAGAAGGAAGGGAAGTCTGTGATTTTGGTCGCCCCGGCGTGGCCCAGGAGACCCTGGTATGCAGAAGTCGTAAGGATGGCAGTAGGAAGACCTTGGATTCTTCCATTACGCCCAGACCTACTATTGCAGGGTCCAATATTCCATCCTGCCTTACAAAGTCAAAATTTGACGGTTTGGCTGTTGAGACCCACCTTCTGAGGAAACGTGGGCTCTCAGTGCCAGTCCTATCCACCCTGGTTAATGCTAGGAAGCCAGCCTCCAGGCTCATCTACTACAGAATCTGGAAGGCATATGTTTCCTGGTGTGAACCCAGAAAGTGGCATCCTAGGAAGTTTGCCATTAATAGGATTCTTGCTTTTCTTCAGTTGGGCTTAGATATGAGGTTGGCTTTGAGCACCATCATCGGCCCAATCTGTGCTTTGTCTGTATTTTTTCAAAGACCTCTTGCCTCTCATTCCCTAGTTAGGGCCTTTGTTCAGGGTGCACTGCGGTTAAATCCGCTGATTGAGTCTCCCGTGTGCCCATGGGATTTGAATTTGGTGTTGTCTGTTTTACAAAAGCTACATTTTGAACCTTTACACCAGGTTTCTCTAAATCTGTTGACACAGAAACAGTTTTTTCTTGTAGCCATATCCTCGGCTAGAAGGGTATCGGAATTGGCGGCTCTTTCGTGTAAAGAACCGTATATGATTATTCATAAAGACATGGTGGTGCTACGGCCTCACCCGAATTTCTTACTTTGCTACAAACCTGAGGTACTCTCCATTTGGGAGGGGTTATATAGGGGAGGAACTCAATTCTAATTTGGTTTGCCAGTGTCCAATCACCTGTGGGGAATACATAACCCATTAAGTAATTAAGGCTCTGTGTCCCGTGATGTATTCCCAAGAAAATTATTTTACAGGTAAGCTGTATTACAAAATCCTATTTTTTTGTGTCTGATGCCATTTTTCCCATAAACAAGGAGGCTGACATTTGTCTAGAAGAGGAGAAGCCAAGAGCACCAGTAGAGGACCCCAGAAGAGGAGTACAAATACCATTGTACAGAGCAGGTAGATATAACATTTACAGCCGCTTTAAGGTATGATCATACCCTGAATGCACCACCCTCTTAGAGCACCATTGGAAACGGTACAGCCAGGGCCGAAAATAGTATGGGGGGGCAGGGGGGTCATGTGCCCCAGGCACTACATTGAGAGGGGTACCAACCTTCCTAAAAAAACTGAAAGGACACTGCTTTTCCTCTCCCCCCTGTCGGCATTCAGCTGCTGCAGCGGATCGGTACCAATAAATGCCACCCATGCTGCCCCTCCTGTTCATGCCCCTTTTTCTTCTGCTGCCGCCCCCGCATGCTCCCTGGTGCCCCAGTAATGCTGTTGAATCCCTTCTTCTTCTCTGCTGCCAGATACTGCAGGGATGGAGAGTGGAGGAATCCCACATTGTACTCTCCCAACCAAATTCGTTAACCCACCCACCGACTGGTTGGTGTTGGGTGTTTTCTCCCTGGGCACTAAATGACCTTGTCCCGACATTGAGATTAGCACTGCCTGCACAGCCAATTAATCTAATGTTATCAAGTGTGTATGGAAAGGATTATATTACAATTCTTATGTCAATATCAACATGCTTATCCTGCAGTTCTGACAAGTACAAGAAAACATTAATTACAAAGCCAAGTGTCTGAGTCGGTTTCTGAGGATGAAGTAAATGCACTGTGGGAACAAGGTGTATCCAACGTATAACAATGATGTATTGCAAAGAACATCAATACTTGGAGTGAAGCCATGTTAACCTTCCGGGTTAGCAGAGATGTTCACACATGCAATTTAACCCTTGCGGTTAAGTGAAGTGAGTGTGCAGCGTAGAGTGTAAAGTTAAGGAGTACTGGCCGGCCCACAGAGGAAAGGGGTGACAGTGGCAGGTGAAGGGAATTACAGTGGTGGGGGGACAGGTGTATTTCATGTCCCCTACCTCGTGATTCTTGCATCTTGAAGTCTGCAACAGTACAAGGTTTGCCTAGGGACCCGGCCTGGGGTCACGTTATGCTAGATCTTGCTAATAAGAAATACTGCGGCTTCCATGTGTGCCTAGTGGGTAATGTGTCACATGTACGGTGAATGTGTGAGCAGGCTGGTGGCGTATAATTAATGCTCAGCGTTAAAGGAGAAGTTTGGGGATTACAAAAGAACAAATATACATACTCAACCCATGCCGCAGCATTGGTCTGTTCCCCACTAGCTCTAAACCGTTCAGTTCAGATCGTTCAGTTCTCAGTCAGTTCCGAGCAGAGAGCGGTGACTGTCAGTCACTGCTCTCTCTTCTGCCCCTCCCCCCACACTGGAGCACTGGACTGAGGAGAGGGCAGGGGTAGCTAGCTTTGGCTTTCAGCCGTGCACTGAAAACCGAAGCCATCTGTCAATCAGGCATCTGGGTGGATCCTTACAAAATGGTTGTGATCCTTCCAGAAGCTGGAGCAGCTCTTTGACGTTAGCTGACAGAGGACTTCAGCCCATTGTTGGCTGATTCTTGGCCATGGGAGAGCACATGTAAGGGTCACAGATGTAAAGGGGGCCTCTGGCCTGAAAGTGTAATGCCCACATGAAGTAAGTCTTTAGAGTGTTACTTTAATAGTTTGCAGTGGCCCTAAGGGGAAAAACAATCTCTCATCTCATCAAAAGACGTGTGTTAAAGCTGAACTCCTTGAAGATGTATTTTTTCCCATGCAGTGGGGCTGTGCCCGCACTACACGGGTTAACTGCTCGTTTTTGTCTAGGGGTTCGGAGAGCTGAGATATACACACCTAATCTTCTGATCCTCCCAGTGCAAGACTGGTCCCTTCAGCCCCTGCAACCCCCCCCCCCCATTGCGGTCCAGCCATCTTCTGCATCATGCATCATGCCCAAAGACCAGCTCTGGACGTCAAAACGTCAGGAACAGTCTACCACTGGATGTGGGGAAGCGCAGTTTCCTAGAGGATCAAAGGATCAGGTGAGAATGGGCTCTGTGTTCATCCCTAGACAAAACGAGCAGTTAACCCATACAATGCGGGTACAGCCCCAATGCGTGGGGGGGGGAGATTTGTCCAGGGGTGGGCTTTAATAATGGCATTTAAACATTGGTTTCCCATTTGTTTGGCTTCCTGTGTGAATTTCATAATATAAGAAAACAAAAACCTAAACCAATGAAAATTCTTATAAATGGATCCTGTAGACCATCAAAAGAGCTGTGGCTGACAAAAAGACTTCAATACATGTCAAAGAAGCCCGCCCAGAACCCTTTATATAAGATTAAACCAAAACAGTAGACACATGTCCCCTGGATCCATATATTGGCAAAATGAATTAAACCAACAAAAAAATTATTGCTGCCTCAGGAGTGAGATATAGATTGGTAAAAAGTGTAGTTTCAGACAACAACTACAGCAGAATCATCACAAGGGACACAAGTTACAGTCTGTAGGATGTGTCTCTTGGGCTTATGCATATTTTTTAGGTGAAATCCCCCTATGCCCATGCCCCTTTCCACCTCCACCAATGCAATCTTCAGTCCATTGTGGGTTATTCGAACTAAAGGGCTGTCACAGGCTCTCATCAAAAGAGTCTGACTATGCCCATCCTTTCTGCCCAGCTGCGCCATTAATATAAGCTGTTCTAAAGTTTACAGGAATGAAACATAAACTATGAATAAAGAAGCCAGACCTATCAATCATCCACCCATCCTCCATTTATAGATCATGTTTTGAATAAATATATATCTGCGCTGTGAAACATACAATAAAAAACATGTGGCTGCTCTCACATAAGAATAACAAATCACAAAGAACATATAAACAGAAAATGTAGTGCCACTTTAACAAAAATTAGCAAAAACAGAAAAGTCCATAAACTATAGTAATAAAGCGTAATAAAGTCCCAAATTCCCCATCCACCTCCAAAGACATGCTTGCTCTTGCCAAAGTGCTCAAGAAACCAACCGGCAACTTGTGAATTAAACACTAACCGGTGAAACGTATGGCTGTCCAATAGTGCAGTAATTTTATTGAAATAGTATAAAATCACAAATAGACAAGTAAAAATTTGTAAAAAAAACTCACATCGAAAGCAGCTGCTGACACGGGAATGTGCAATGGCGTGACGTCAGCACTAGAAACTACATCAGACACGTTTCCTCCAATCGGATGTTATCAAGGACCCCTTTTTTATTCTCTAGGGTGTCTGCTTTCAGAAAATATATCAAGTTTTTTCTTTTTAAATCTTCAAGCCTAAAATGATTTTTTAACCACTTAAGCCCCGGACCATTATGCAGCTAAAGGACCAGGCCCCTTTTTGTGATTCGGCACTGCGTCGCTTTAACTGACAATTGCGCAGTCGCATGACGTTACTCCCAAACAAAATTGACGTCCTTTTTTTCCCACAAATAGAGCTTTCTTTTGGTGGTATTTGATCACCACTTTGGTTTTTATTTTTTGAGCTATAAACAAAAATAGGATAGAAAAAGGTCCTGGACTGCCGCACTCCTTAAAACAATGTCTTTATTATACAAATAAAATCCAAAAAACAACCAAAGCGATGCAGTCAAAATGAAGTGAACAAAAGGAAAAAGGTGGCTGACATGTTTCATATCATGTAATGCTTACTCGTACAGTGTGTTGTGTGTGCAAAAAAAATGTATGTCAAGAACATCTAAAAATTATGTGTTTGAACTGTGGACAGTAAACATTTTCCATCATATTAGCATAAGTTTTCTATCTACGCCTACAAATTTCATGTTTCTCTCAATTGACAATTTTGTTATCATTTTTATCATGAATTTATGTACAAAATAATAATAATAAGAAAAAATATTCTCCACAGTTAGTGCTCAAAATATGGAGAATATATTTTATCATCCCCAAATGAGTAAGCATTGCTTAGTATTTCATGGTTATTCAATATTTTAATAGCTAAAATTATAATCAAAATGCATAATTACCCTGTTTCGCAATAAAAATAATTATACTAAAACTTTTATTCCTTATATGTACCAACATTTATTCATTATATATACCAAACTATAGTACAGGGCTGTAACGGCTCTAGTGAACGGAGTGAACCACAACTGCGGTTAACAAGGATTTCAATGCACTTCTCTATGTGAGAATTCAGTATTGGACCCCAGGCTACACTCCACACAAACAGGAGTTTGGGGGTTCTCTACATCATCTCTCTCTCACATAAAGGAAGGTGTTGAGCTACTAGGGGAGGACGTATTACAACATGCGACCAACCCCTAGCAGTTAAAAGTATACAATGCACGTAAGAATTCCAATGCACTTCTGAATGCAAGTGATTATCAGTACGGGACCCCAGGCGTCACTCCATGCAAACAGGAGTTTGGGGGTTCTCTACATCATATCACTTTAACGTAAAGAATGCATTAGGTCACTAAGGGAGCAGGTATGAAATATCCTGAACCGCTAGCATAGAAAAGTTAGGGCGAACATGTTCAGTAACTTAGGGCATAGGCCCATAAACAAGTTATAACGTATGTCAAGCACGTAGTAACTAAGCAAGGTATAGGCAACTGGTAGTTGCATAAGAGAGGCAAATATAGCACAGGTAATTTTGGAGTGTATGTCCCTTTAAGATATTGCGCAGCAAACAACCAATACACAACAGTCAGTCCCAAGTAGTAAGATTATAGGAAATAAGCCAGCATTAAGTATAGGACTTGTATAACAGTAATATGTGTAGCAGATCTTCTTAAGGCACTACAAGTAACACATTGTCTACTTATTCATTTGCAGGGCTCATGGGATTCTGTAGTGAAGGTTGTCAGCAGCAATGCGATTCTTCTATGGAGGGTCTCCTGGTGGGGGGTAGCTTGGGGTGTCCGCAGCAACTCAAGGCAAGATTAGCAGCGCAGCTCCAGGAATGGGATTGCCTCCAGTTCAGGGATGGATGGTAGCTCTGGTTAAAATGCAGCCAAGCCGGCTACGGCCGACAATAATAAAACAATGTTTTTATGGAATCTAAATGCCTTTATAGGGAGGGAACAGGTGCAGTGCAGGTGTGCCGAATCCGGCGCTGAGTGCGCTCGGCACTTCCGCATTCCAAGCTGTCAACGCCTGTTACAAGGGCTCAAAGGACCCTGGTGGTGCAAGGTGGTACAAAAAAAGCTGGTAGACCGAAGGTTAATGAAATGTCATAACAAAATACACAAAAATACTTCACTCACATTCCCTTAAACCCCTCCCACCCGGGGCATCCCCAATTATTTACTAGATATTTAAAATATAGACTTCAGGGATACATTTGTAGAAATAAGAGACAAGGCAGGTACTGTCATGAAATAGAGTTTATTGTTTGAGAGACCATCGCCATAAATATTGTTCAGCTGTTGTACAGTATGTAAGCAGCTTGGTTAGGCCACAATATAAGAGGGAAAGACAAGACTAGTTTTATCTTAAAATAAAAATTATTATTATTATTATTATATTATTAGGTAAAAATATTGTATAGGGGCTGAACAGTGCAGCTATAGACTGCAGTGGGCATGAGCTGCAAAAACTAGCTGCACTATACCTCCAAGTCTAGCGGCCCTACATTGTCAAAACTATTTACACTGCAACCCCTCCTCTATTTAATCTATTGGATGTTTTGTTTATATATGTATTTATATCATAAACACGTGAAAATATGCAGCCAGCATAACTATGCCAGAAAATATTTGTCAACACATCTTTATCTCCTCCCAGGCACAGGTTGTATGACTGTATACTGAAGGCATAGTTGCTGGGAAAATTAACAAAAACAAGAAGCACAAATAACCTGATGTCAAGTGCACACTGTCACAAGTGTAGCGGTACCCCCTTGGAGACCTGCTACGAATATGGGTAAGGCCCAGCGCAAGATTTACACCCTCTCCCCCCGATTTTCAAGGGCCAGCGAGAGCTCACCGGGCCATCTCTAATCAGTAGTCGTTCAGCCCATCCCTAATCAGTAGTAAGCCAAAACAGTAGTGGAATGTCACCATTGTGGCCAGGAGTGGTAGGATAAGGCGCAAGATCTAGGAGAGAAGCTGACATATGTCCTGAAAAGCAGCAATCTGACAGGCCGCAAAGCGCATATACAGAACTAATAGGTAGATTCAGAAAGAGTTAGGCCTGGCCGCTAGGTGTCGCTTCCATTGCGGTCGGCGTAGAATATGCAAATCAGTAGATACGCCGATTCACAAACATACGCCCGGCCGCCGCAGTACATTTACGCCGTTTCCGTAAAGGCATTATCAGGCCTAAAGTTATTCCATCTAATAGATGGAATAGTAATGTTAAAGTATGGCCGCCGTTCCCGCTTCGAAATTCGAAATTTTTACGTTGTTTGCGTAAGTCGTCCGTGAATAGGGATTTACGTCGTTTACGTCCACGTCTAAATCAATAGGCCCGTGCGGCGTACTTAGCCGCAATGCACACTGGGAAGTGTAGGCGCCCGGGGCATGCACAGTAAAAAAAAAAAAACTGTCAGAAACGTAAGGTCAAGCCTGATTAGTATTAAACACGCCCCCCTTCCACACATTTGAATTAGGCGCCCTTACGCCCGCCCGCTTTAGGCTACGCCGCCGTAACTTAGCAGGCAAGTACATTGTGAATCATGTACTTGCCTCGCTAACTTGCGGCGGCGTAGCTTAAATGCCTTAAGCTACGCCGCCGCAAAGTTGCGGCAATGTATGTGAATCTACCTATAAGTGTCTAATCCAATGAAATGACAGCCCTAACAACATACCTGGGTTAGACAGAGCTTGTGCCTATCCCCATGGCAGCGTGTTTCAAGGTCCCCCCTCTTCACTGCTGATGGACAACCTATAAATGTAGCTTGTCTGCCATTTCACGATTCAGGATAAGGCATGCAGCAGCAAAACAAAAAAAAAAATAGAATCCTGTGTGTACCAACCCTTCCCAAAATAAGGAACATAAGGGTAGTGGATGGCAAACCTTTGCTAATATGATCTATTCATCCTCCCCCTCTCCTCTTTCTCTTCCAATGTGATAATGGCACAAGGAAAGGCTCTGGGGAGCTGAGATTTTTTATTACATGTCAGTGATTTACTACACAAGACATTGTGGCTGACAAAGCTTTTCTCTTTTAGTCCTCCCAGGCGCAGGGCAGCCACTTGCCTACATATGCGGCTAATGCACCCTTTTCCTACAAATTCTGCCAGAGCCCCAAAAAATGACTAGGAGTCAGTGGAATTAAAGGTCACATTGCAGGGCCAGTCCAAAAAACTATGTAGTTTGGGAATCTGTACCTGCAATGGAATAAGTAAAAATTTGACCAAAGACCGCTGATCATTCTCAGGTCTGCTCTAAACACAGAGTGGTGGCTGTCAGTCACCACTCTGTGTCTTTTCCCCCTCAGCACTCACTGGAGTGCTGGTCTGTGGAGGGTGGGCATGGCTGGCTCAGGCTCTCAGTGGTGCACTGAGAGGCTAAGCCAATTGCCTGTCAAGCATCTGGGCGAATCCTGACATTATTGCCAGGATCCCTGCACAGCCTGGACAGGCTCAACCCTACTGTCAGCTGGATCTGGGCCACATGAGTGCAGAACTAAGTGCATTCTGGTGACCCACAGTAGAAGTATGGCCATACTTCTCCTTTGATAATATCACACGGAAAGCCTATTTGTATTTTAATTGCTATTTTCATGAAAATAATAGTTGATGATCCTTGTTTTGGACACCAAGGAGTCTTTTAAATGTTTTAATTCAAAGCCATTCAAGGCTGCAGGACATCAGCAGATGTAACTAAAGATAAAGAGTTCTTGCATTAGTTTCCTGGGTCGGCAAACCACAAGCACACAGGATTCGCTTCAAACCCATGGTATCGGCAAACCTGAACCTTGTCACAAATCAGTAGAGTAATGACAGTCAATGGAGAAATTGGTGGGGGTCTATTCATTTGTATCTGGCCGTAGTGGCCAAAAATGTTGTCTATCCAAGATTCATAATACTTGCAGGTTTGTAGTGGACAATTTGGTAAATCCTTCGGCTAAAGATTGCCACATGATATACTATATGAGATAAAACCCTGTTACCGTAAGGGGCTGCCTAGATGACAAACTGTGCCAGCACAGGGCTCTTCTCCAGCTTGCATATGTTTTTATTTCAAAATTCTGTTTATCTTTTAGGTGGTGAATTCCATTGTGATGGCAATTCCAAGTAACAAAAGTGGTATATCCTGCCCAACGACAACAACAATGCTGTGTTCTTTATTTCTTTAATCTATTTTTCAAACATGTAAATTTGCCACAGGGTGAAAAAGATATCACATGAATCTTGGCACAGTGGAATTTCGACACAGTGGATTTGTAGGTGTGGGGCATAAGAACACTTTAATCCAGGGGTGCCCAACCTTTTGAAGGCCGAAGGCCACTTAAAGGGGTTGTAAAGGTTCGTCTTTTATTTTCTAAATAGGTTCCTTTAAGCTAGTGCACTGTTGGTTCACTTACCTTTTCTTTCAAATTATCTTCTAAATGTTTTTTTTTCTTTGTTTGAATTTCTCACTTCCTGTTTCCCCTCAGTAAGCTTTCCACCATCATCCGAGCGGTGGAAAGTCATTTAGAACAGCTTACTCAGGAGAAACAGGAAGTGAGAAATTCAGACAAAGAAAACAAAGAAAAAAAACATTTAGAAGGGAAATTGAAGGAAAAGGTAAGTGAACAAACAATGCACTAGCTTTAAGGAACCTATTTAGAAAATAAAAAACAAACCTTTACAACCCCTTTAACCTCTTGATCACTGGGCACTTAAACCCCCTTCCTAACCAGATCAATTTTCAGCTTTCGGTGCTCTCACAATTTGAATGACAATTACTCAGTCATACAACATTGTACCCATCTGAAATTTTTGTCCTTTTTTTCACACAAATAGAGCTTTCTTTTGGTGGTATTTGATCACCTCTGCGGTTTTTATTTTTTGCGCTATAAAAGAAAAAAGACTGAAAATTCTGTAAAAAAAAAAAAAAAATCTAGTTTCTGTCATATTAGCAGGTTATTTCTCACACACAGCATATGCATACCACAAATTACACCCCAAAACACATTCTGCTATTCCTCCCGAGTATGGCGATACCACACGTGTGAGGCCCCATACACACAACCGAGTTTATCGGCAGAATTCAGCCAGAAACTCGGTCGTATGTACACTTTTCAGCGAGGAAGCCGACGAGAAACTCGTCGGGCCGAAAAGAGAACATGTTCTCTATTTCCTCGTTGTTCAATGAGGAAAGTCGGCCCGCCGAGATCTCGGCGGCTTCCACACTGAACTCGACGAGGAACTCGATGTGTTTGGCACGTCGAGTTCCTCGGACGTGTGTACGGGGCCTGAGACTTTTAGACAGCGTGGCCACATAGAGAGGCCCAACATGCAGGGAGCACCATCAGGCGTTCTGGAGCACCCAGGCCAATTCTGACATTCCTCTCCTACATGTAAAAATCATCATTTATTTGCTAAAAAATTACATAGAAACCCAAAACATTATATATGCTTTTTTTTTTCAAAGACCCTAGAGAATACAATGGCGGTTGTTGCAGCTTTTTATCGCGCATGATATTTTCGCAGCAATTTTTTGAACGAAAAAACTGTTTTGTGCTTAAAAAAAACACAAAACAGTAAAGTTAGCCCAATGTTTTTGCACATTATGAAAGATGAAGTTACGCTGAGTAAATAGATACCTAACATGTCACCCTTCAAAATTGCACACGCTCGTGCAATGGCGCCAAACTTCGCTACTTAAAAATCCCCATAGGCGACGTATTGCAAGGTATTGGAGTATTGGGGTGTTGTGGGGTATTGTGGAATATTGGGGTATTGTGAAGTATTGAGGGTATTGCAGAGTATTGGTGGTATTGCAGAGTATGGGGGTTATTGCACAGTATGGGGGATATTGCACAGTATGAGGGGTATTGCAGAGTATGGGGGGTATTGCACAGTATGGGGGGTATTGCACAGTATGGGGGGTATTGCAGAGTATTGCGCAGGGAGGGATGGCTGGATCTGTGACTGCAATTGTCACAGATCCAGCCCACAGTGCTGCTGCTGCCACCCGCTCCCCCCCCCCTCTCCTTTCACACTGTACCGAACGGTACAGAGAGGAGAGGGAGGAACTGGCGTCATTACATGACGCCGGTTTGTTTACAAGTGATCGCTCCGTCGTTTGACGGAGCGATCACGTGGTAAACGGCCGCTATCAGCGGCAATTTACCGCGATCCGTGAGGAGGATTCTGGGAGAACGTCCCAGGGACATCCTCCCAAAACAACTCCACCGCGCTGTAGACGTATTTTCTCTAAAGCGGTGGGAAAGTGGTTAAGCAACTTGGTAATCAGTCACGGGCCACAATGAGCGGAGTGGGCAGATGACAGGTCTGTGTCCAGTCTGCATATACCAAGCAGACACAGCCCAATCTACTCTATGGGCCCTCTGATCCAATCAGATGGAAGGGGACAGATCCACTTCTGTTTTTTTTAGCAGATCGGATTGGAGATAGGCAGGAGCAAACGGACAAAAGTCTGTTTACATCTGCCACTCCATAGAGGTGAATGGAGGGTCCAATTGGGTCGGGCAGATCGTGTGAAAAGGCCTAAGGCTGCTTTTATACTGATGGTCTGTGGTCTAATTCAGCGTAGTGTACATGTGGTTTTCCCACCGGTTAGCTGCCATAGACGTCTATTATATCCTACAGGTGTGGTGCACTTTCTGAAAAGCCTCTACCTGCTTCCTCTACCGCTGGGTTCATTTAAAACACTGATGCTCTCAGATGGCAGGTCGGCAACCTGCAATCTGGGCTTGTCAACGAGCCATCCTAGAGCAGGAGGTCACGGGCCACATCAGAGGGCCACTGGTTGGGCACCCCTGCTTTAATCCATGCAGGAAAAACCTTTAGAAATAGGTATTAATGTACAAAAAATCTACAAGTTTTGTCATTGCTTCTTAACATTGTAGCAACTGTATCTATATTTTTAATAAATTATTTCTTTAAGTCAAGAGTAAAGCAGCCAGGAACAATAAATGGAACAAAATTCTGACAATAGAACAGATGAAAAGTTCCAACATGACAAAAACAAGGTGTGTGTTTATGCATAAAAGCAGCTGATGCAAAATAAACCTGACATATCAAATACACACGCAGTCAGGTGTCATGATCTACTGTGTTATTTTTTTTTTCTTCTTTAGCAGCAGACACATATTTATTGGAGACAGAGTTTCTGAATTTTGATTAATGATAATGTATAGTTTTTCATGTTTACTTTAATTAATATGTTCAAAACTGAAAAAATACTGTAAATATCAGCATCCAGCAGATAGATTAAAGGATCGGGGTGAAAATTGTCGGTTGAACAGGAGCTGCACCTATATTGCAGCAAAAAAAAAAAAAAAATAGTGCTCTTATTATGTTTTGCAAATAAGCCTGAAAAGCATTGCAACCATGATCAGTAAATGGAAGGTGCAATGCCAGGCTCCTGCAGACTCGTTCTCCATCTCTGTGCCCACACCAAGTTATGGGATTTTAGTTACAGAACTGAAAGAAGTGTCAATGAACTACGATTGTATTGAACACTACACTAATTACAAGTCTGTCTGCTGCAGTGGCAGATAGGACAGTATCCAGGAGGAAGATCATTGCTGTGAGGGGTGAATATGACCATCTACAGCTGTGGCAGGCAATCGTAATCTGCTGAGTATGCCAACCCTTTCTTCCCCTCCTCTATTTATAGAAGCTGTACTATTGCTAATTAGACATGGACCAAATGACCCCGGTTCGTGGCAGAACTTTCAAACATCGCAAAAGTTTGGAACCGGATAAAGAACCCCATTAAAGTCTATTGGACCAGAACTGAAGAAATCTAAATGGCCTATTTTGAAAGCTTATATGCAAGTAATTGAGCATAGAATGGTTACGGGGGTTTGGGTACTGCCCTGGGGGGCATGTATCAATGAAAAAACATAAAAAAATAGATATATTTTTAAATGAGCAGATGCTTAAAGTGAAATCATAAAAATTAGAAATAACAATTAAAATGAAAAATTCCTTTAAAAATAGTGCCTGGGTGTCCCCTTAGTCTGCCTGCAAAGTGGCACATGTGTACTGTGTATAGAGGATGCTGCAGCAAAAATAAAAAATTTAAAGCCCAAAAATGTATGATGAAGCCACAGTTGAGTGCACTTAGGACAAGATTAGAGATTTTTTTTTATAAATTCCTTCGCAGACTTTGAATAGAAGTAACATGTGCGGAAAAATTGGACTTTGGCTGTTGTTAGTGCCTTCACACCATAACCCTATAGAAGTACTCTTGATGAAAGCAAGAATTGGCCTTGCTATTAAAAATTTTAATGATATGCATCTGTCAAACAGTTGCGGAAAAATTGGTCTTTGAATGTCGGTGGCGCCTTCACATCGTTGCCCTATAGAGATACTCTTGATAAAAGCAAAGAATTGGCCTTACTGTCAAAAATTGAAATGATATGCACCTGTCAAACAGGTGTGGGAAAAATTGGTCTTTGGGTCTCAGAGGTGCCTTTATACCGTAACCCTATAGAGGTACTCTTGACAAAAGCAAGTACAGTAATACCTCGGATTGTGAGTAACGCGGTTAACGAGCGTTTTGCAATACAATCTATTTTTTTTATCCTGACTTGCAAGCGTTGTTTCGCAAAATGAGCAGGATTCAAGCCTCTGTGGTGTGCAGTATCGCATTTGGCCAGAGGTGTGGGGGCGCCGTTAACACTCAGGGCCGCTCTGATGAGTGTTTCTGAGCCTCTCTGGGTGTTTCTGAGTGCATCTGAGCAGCTCCGAGTAGTTACCAAGTGTTTCCAAATGTCTCTGGTCACATATGTTACTGCATACAATAGAAGTCACTGTGGAATGAATTACCTGAGTTTCCATTGACTTCTATAGGGAAATTCGCTTTGATATATGAGTGCTTAAGATTACAAGCATTCTTCTGGAACAAATTATGCTCGTAATGCAAGGTACCACTGCATTGGCCATGCTGTCAAAAATGTAAATGATATGCACCCACAAAGCTACGCAACCTAGACAGTCTTGCACAGATTCCACATCTCAAAAACACTTAATCTGCAATATTTGCATTAGGGGCTTGATAGCTGCTGCTAGTCCAGGACTGGTTCATTTTGTGGAGAAACATGCTTTCGTATCTGTCATAAAAACCTCCGGCAGCACTGAATGCCTGTTCCTGAAGAACGCTGGATGCAGGGCAGCCCAGCAGCTCAATTGCATACTGGGTAAGTTCTGGCCAGTGGTCTATTCTCATGACCCAGTAACCCAGTGGATCTTCAACTGGAAAGCTCTCCATGTCTGTTTGGGCCCCTAGATAATCTCCCACCATATGATGCAAACGGTTGTAAAAGCTGACAGCCCTGGGTGCAGAGGACTAAAAAAAAATGAAACGCATCACTGAGGCGGCCCCCTTCTCCACCGCTCCTCTCTTGACCAATAGAAGCCTCAAGACAAAATGTTATACAAGACTGTAAAATACCAGAGTCTGGAAAGCCGTTACATAAACTCCTCTTTAAGGTATCCTCAAGAGATTTCATCTTCTGCTCCCTCTGTGCAGATGGGATGAGTTCCTAAACTTTCCCCTTGTAGCGGTGGTCAAGGAGGGTTTACAACCAATAGTGATTCTTCTCGTTGATGCCACATATTCTTGGGTCCTTTTGCAGGCTTTAAAGAATGAGGGAGCCAATGCACCACAAGTTTGTGGAGACATGAGAAGAAGATTATGGAGTATTAAAGTATCTAAAACTGCCTCCTTCCAGCCACGTACAACTCCCAAGGGTTAAGGAATGACTGTTTATTGAAACTCAGACACATACTTTATACCTCACAGGAGCACACTCCCGTCCTGATCATATTACCCTAACAATACAAACTGTAAACAGTAATATAATTAACATAACTGTACAACAGTCAACATCAGGGCCGATCCTAGGCAGGGTGCGCAGGGTGCATTGCACCCAGGCGCCTGCAGAGGTGGGGGCGCCGAAGTGCCAGAGTTCTCCCCTCCCTCCTTCTCTCCTTGTTTGTGTCCGTCCAGAACTAGTGTTCTGAGCATAGGTGTGTGTCCGTCCAGAACTGATGTGTGAGCATAGGGCAGCCCGTCCAGTCTGGCAGTGCTCGGGGGAGGGGCCACTCCTCTTTCTGACATGAGAGTTCTAGTTTTTAGTGGCTGCTGAGTGCTGATGTGCAGGAATGAATTCCTAACACTGGGAGTCTTGGATCCCGTACTGTCTCCACCAACTCCAGTTGGAATGCCTCCCACTCCCATCTCTATCTCAGGCTGCACAGAGAGAGAATTGAGGTGAGTCACAGTGTTCAGTGTGCTGGGGGATGGCATTCCCAGCATCCCTTTACATGTGCTCTGGGCTGCCCCTGCTCTAGATGTTTTATGGCATGATAGATTGCATAGGATACACAGCCCCTGTCCATTCCTGTGCCTAGTCCATCTACAGATGTGATGTATAATGAGATGTAAAGGGGAGGAGTTAATAAAATGACAAAGCCCATGTGGGGGCGCTAGAAATATTTCTGCACCCAGGCGCCTGTGACCCTAGGATCGGCCCTGGTCAACATATACTATAAACATTAAGTTCATTTAACAACCAGCCTTGATTAGTCAGTGGGTGACCAGACCATCCGAAAACAATGTATATTACACATTATAATAAGTATAAGCACATAACATCTCACAATGGTTCCGTAACTTGTTAAAGTGGTTCCAAGATTAATCTCAACTAAAGAGAGATAATCAGACAGCTAGAAACAATAGAACAATGAGAATGCACACCAGGGAGGCACATCTTGGGGAAATTATTAAATAGGACAAAGACACATAACACCTTAAACAGATTATATTAGGAGAACTCGAGGACCAGGTTGCTTTGATCTGATGATATAAAAGTGGTTGTAAACCCTAATAAAATAAAATAAAAAAACCTGCAAGACAAAGGCATAATGAGTTTGCATAGTTTGTTATTTGACAAGTATGACATGTTTGTTATTTGAAATAAAAAAAACTGAACCTTTACAATCACTTTAATATAGACTTACTTGTAGCATAAAGTGGTTGTAAAGGGTTTAACCACTTAAGACCCGGACCAATATGCAGGTTAAGGACCTTGCCCCTTTTTGCGATTTGGCACTGCGTCGCTTTAACTGACAATTGTGCGGTCGTACGACGTGGCTCCCAAACAAAATTGGTGTCCTTTTTTTCCCACAAATAGAGCTTTCTTTTGGTGGTATTTGATCACCTCTGCGGGTTTTATTTTTTTGCGCTATAAACAAAAATAGAGCGACAATTTTGAATATCCCCAAAAAATATATAACATTTTTTTTTTCCTCAGTTTAGGCCGATACATTTTCTTCTACCTATTTTTAGTAAAAAAAATCGCAATAAGCGTTTAACGATTGGTTTGCGCAAAATTTACAGCGTTTACAAAATAGGGGATAGTTTTATGGAATTTTTATTAATCATTTTTTTTGTACTACTAATGGTGGCGATCATCGATTTTTTTTGTGACTGCGACATTATGGCGGACACATCGGACAATTTTGACACATTTTTGGGACCATTGTAATTTTCACAGCGAAAAGTGCTATAAAAATGCATTGATTACTGTGAAAATGATAATTGCCGTTTAGGAGTTAACCACTAGGGGGCGCTGTAGGGGTTAAGTGTGACCTCATATGTGTTTCTAACTGTAGGGGGGTGGGGCTGGACGTGTGAGATCATTGATCGTCTTTCCCTATATCAGGGAACAGACGATTAATGACACTGCCACTGTGGAGAACGGGGAATGTGTGTTTACACACACCTCTCCCCATTCTTCAGCTCCTGTGACTGATCGCGGGACACTGGCGGTGATCGGGTCCGTGGGTCCGCGGCCGTGGTCACGGAGCTTCGGACTGGGTTGCATGCGCGCGCCCGCGCGACCCACGGCTGGGCTCTTAAAGGCGACGTACATGTACGTGCCTGTGCCCAGCCTTGCCATTCTGCCAACCTATATCGGCGTTAGGCGCTCCTTAGGTGGTTAATCTGCACTGGGTGACTGCACATATAACAAAGACAATACTGGAAGCACAAAGTGGAAAGCATGTATAACACGTTGGTGGTGGACTGTTTCCTCTCAGAATTATATGGACATTTTTTTTCTTGATTGTTTATTGTATGATCTGCGCTACATCCATATGATTATATTAATGTTTATTAATATTAATATATATTGATGTTTAACTGAAACAGGACTGTCCCAAATAATGATTATGTCATCTATGTATCAACTTAAAAAAAAAAATATATTGGGGGCAAAGGGATTCATGGTGTAATGTAGGGTAACATTTTTGGTAGTTAAAAGGAAAGTTTGGGATTCATGAAGAAAAAATTATACTCACCTAGGTGAATGCAGCCTCAGCCCGAAGCTGCATCTGTACCCCACCGGCTCCAGACTGAGAACCAAGGCGATCAAACACAGCTGATCAATCAGTTCACGGTCCTTAGCCTGCAAAGAGCCGGTGACTGTCAGTCAGTGGCTCTCTGCTTTGCCCCTCCAGTGCTTACTAGAGCGCTATGCTGTGGATGGGACAGAAGTGGCTTTTTCAGGCTCTCAGTGGTTCACTGAGAGGCTGAGCTAGCTGCCGGTCAAGCCTGGACCAGACCTGTGATGTCAGCCGACAGCTTTAGCCCACTACTGGTTAAAAACAAACTGCATGTATGTGATCCATAGGAGAAGTACAGCCAAAAAAGTTTAGACTATACTTCTACTTTAAGTATTTATTATCGTGGTCTACACATCAAAAAAAGGGATTACTGAAGAGAAAAGAGGGATAGGAGTATTGACAAGGAGCAGGAGCAATTTGTAACATTAAATGTTTAAATTAATTTAAGGTAGAAAAGCATAAAAATTGTTATTTTACAAAACTTTTATGTAATGTATTTCTTTCAGGTCACAGCACTCCTTTACATCAGGTGTTCCCATCACAGCACTCCTTTACATCAGGTGTTCCCATCACAGCACTCCTTTACATCAGGTGTTCCCATCACAGCACTCCTTTACATCAGGTGTCCCCATCACAGTGCCCCTTTACATCAGGTGTCCCCATCACAGTGACCCTTTACATCAGGTGTCCCCATCACAGTGCCCCTTTACATAAGGTGCCCCATCACAGTGCCCCTTTACACAGGTGTCCCCATCACAGTGCCCCTTTACATAAGGTGCCCCATCACAGTGCCCCTTTACACAGGTGTCCCCATCACAGTGCCCCTTTACATAAGGTGCCCCATCACAGTGCCCCTTTACACAGGTGTCCCCATCACAGCGCTCCTTTACATCAGGTGTCCCCATCACAGTGCCCCTTTACATCAGGTGTCCCCATCACAGTGCCCCTTTACATCAGGTGTCCCTATCACAGTGCCCCTTTACATCAGGTGTCCCCATCACAGTGCCCCTTTACATCAGGTGTCCCCATCACAGTGACCCTTTACATCAGGTGTCCCCATCACAGTGCCCCTTTACATAAGGTGCCCCATCACAGTGCCCCTTTACACAGGTGTCCCAATCACAGTGCCCCTTTACATAGGTGTCCCCATCACATCGCCCCTTTACATCAGGTGCCCCATCACAGTGCCCCTTTACATCAGGTGTTCCCATCACAGTGCCCCTTAACATAAAATGTGCTCATTATTGTGCCCCTTAACATAAAATAAGTGTCACGCTGATGGGCACATTTAATGTTAAGGGGCACACTGATGGGTATATTTTTAATGTGTACGCTGATGGGCATATTTTATGTTAAGGGGCACTCTGATGGGCACAACAAAATGTGTCCATCAGTGTGCCTCTTAAAAAAAATATGCTCATCAGTGCGCACATTAAAAATATACCCATCAGCGTGCCCCTTAACATAAAATGCGCCCATCAGAGTGCCCTTTAACATAAAAAAGTGCCCATCAGCATGACCTTTAACATATGCCGAGCAGTGTTAATGTTGACAATAAATTAGCCCATTAATGGTGATCAACGAACTAAGAATATGCCACATACCTAGAATGCAGGGGCGGATGCTGGATGAAAAAAATAGCCGGGAACGAGTAGCAGGGGGCGGGGCGCGCACAGGACGTCACACCTCTAGGAGAGCCAGGAGTGGACCCAGGAACCAGGAGCAGCAGGGGGCGGGGGACACGCAAGTGACGTGGGAGACAGGCGTGGCCCCTACTCGCAATGTGATCAAGGAGTGGACCGCGAGCTGCAGGGGGCAGGGAGGGAACGTGACATCACACCCCTACTCGCCGCCGTACGCGCTTGTAAACTTCCAGGACCTGCGGTGAGGAGCAGGGGGCGGGCGAGCGTCACTGGTTGCTGGGGGAAACCCGCGATCCCAGCAAACCAGCGCTGCAATTTGTAAATATACTGGCGGTCCGGGCAGAAGTGTCACTCGGGCCGGACTCGGACCGCCATTCAGTGACGGCTGTGATAGATCATACACAGACACACGGCGGCGGCAGTTTTCCGCCCTGTACCCAGGGCCGGATTAAAAGGTCCGCCGGGCCGTATACGGCCCGCGGGCCATAGTTTGCCCATTCCTGTTCTAGAGTCTAGGCGCTATATGGAAATCTTTGTTGCAGTCTGCAGTCTCAGAATCTGATCACTGTCTCAGTTCCCTCCTGAGGACAGGGAATAGTCTGCTTTGTATATCAAAAGTGGTAAATCCTGCTTGACAACAACAGTGTTGTATTCTTTATTTCTTTCATCTGTTTTTCAGGCGTGTGAATTTGCCACAGGATAAGTATTTTGGCACTGTGATTAGTTGATGTTGTGGATCAGAACATATTAACCTTTTCAGAAAGTTCACCTTAAAGTAGAACTAAAGGTAAATCTTTTTTTTCATTTTGGTTAGAGTAATAACCCCTGTCTGTTTTTTTTGCAATCTGTGTTCCATTGGGAGATTTCCCCTTCCTGTCCCATAGCCATTCCTTGTTATCAACCATATTGGGTGATACTATATTAGGTTTACCTTTGCTACTTCGTATGGTGCCTGTGTTTTTTCTTTAATATAGCACTGAACTGGAACCATATGATTGTACACTCAACCAGGCGTGTCAGAAGAGTTGAGGTTCTGGAGGAGGTTAAAGTGGAGTTCCGGCCACAATTTCACTTTTTAAATATAAATACCCCTGTAATACACAAGCTTAATGTATTCTAGTAAAGTTAGTCTGTAAACTAAGGTCTGTTTTGTTAGGTTGTTACAGCATTTAGACACTTTATAAAATATAAATTGACTGGGGCCATCCTAAGTGTGGGCATCATGAAGCCAGACTGTATGACTTCCAGGATTTCAGCCTTGCAGATCTTGCACATGCTCAGTGCTGCACAAGCAGTGTCAGATCAGGTTTCAGCACCTGTGCTGTCCAAGTCACATGATTCTTTGAGACTGGGGAATGCACAGACTCCTGGAAAGTTACACCCACTACATTCCCAGGAGTCTGTGCGGTGTAGGTTAGAAAGCATTAAGCACCTAGGTGCAGGAAGTGGGAAGATTAACTATTCTGCCTAGCAACAACACTTTGAAGGCATCTAAAAAAAAAAATGTTTTCGTAAAGGACTAATGACATTTTTTTAAACTACTGATGTAATGTTATATTTATGGGTGGAACTCCACTTTAAGGCAAAGAACAAGAGAACTTATCATGTCCAGTGGCTCCTATGAGGGTAGTGCTACACAAACAAAGTATTAAAGTATATGTAAACACTCACCTTGTAAAATAACCAATACAGTTTAAAATATAAATAAAAGGTAAACCATTTGTGTATACATATGAACAACTTTATAAATACTCTTTTTATAAGTGATTACATACCTTCTTTTCTCAGCTGCATGGAGAAGTGAGGGTGGAGAAACAGCAGCACACTGATCTTTCCTGTGACTGGCTGTGCAAAGGGGGTATATCACCTCCAGTCTGATCATTGGAGAAGAGCACACTGTGATTCCAGCGCAGCTCGAGATCTGACCATACTGTGCTCTCATGTCTAGTGTGGTGAGTTTTTAATATAGAAGGAGTGGTAGGAACACAAGGGATTTCACACAAAGGAAGCAATACAAAGAGAACAGAAATATTTTTTTATATAAGTACTGTGAGGGGGTAGGTCCGTCAGCGGGTGTGAGTGACCCCCTGGACGGGTTCAGCACACAAAAAAGTTAGGCACAGCAGACACTGATAGGAGGAAAACAAAAAGGTGCGGTTTTTATTTGAACTATATACAAAAATAAATGTGACCAAAAGAAATACAAAAATAAACCCTGGTCACTTGACCGCTCACTAAACACATCGGTGTCCCTAACTAACACCAGGGTACAGCCTAGTGCTGCCCCAGTCCCTAACTCCCTGCTGTTTAAAGTCTTGGTAGTAGTAGCCACACAGGCTTTGTCTCACCGCACAGAGAACACTCCCCAGACTATTCACACAGGTCTGGCTCCAGGTTGGAGCATATCTCTCTGCATGCTGGGAGTTTTTGTAGAGGACCTAACGAGCCCACCTAATTCAGCTGGGCTCATCAAGTCCTCCCAGCAGGACTCCCAGCACTCCCCCTAGAGGTACAAACTGGCATAAAGCCTGAACCTAGGAGATATATATACAGCATCTTGGATGCAACCAGGTATTTAAAGCAGATGTGCGCTAAAAAAAAAAATATTAAAAGCCAGCAGCTACAAATACTGCAGCTGCTAACTTTTTATATTAGGACACTTACCTGTCCTGGAGTCCTCGCTCGTCACTCTGCTGCCCCCCACGCCATCCTCGGTAAGGGAACCAGGAAGTGAAGTGCTCCGGCTTCACTGCCCAGTACCCTACGGCGCATGCACGAGTCGCGCTACGCCTGCCAATTGGCTCCTGCTGCGTACTGGGAGCCAAGTGTTCCCAGAACACAATGGGGGGGGGGGGGGCGGAGGTGACGTCATGCCCGCAGTTTACCCGAAACTGTGTGGCCGGAAGTGGGTGCAAATACCTGTCTTTAGACAGGTATCTGCACCTCCCTCCCCCTGAAAGGTGTCAAATGTGACACCGGAGGGGGGGAGGGTTCCGATCAGCGGGAGTTCCACTTTAGGGTGGAGCTCCGCTTTGACCTGCCTACTGTCACAGTCAGGGCCGTCTTTAATATGGTTTGGGCCCTGGGCAAACATTTTTTTGGGCCCCTCTCCAGCTTATTTTGGGCCTGGCTGGTTCACATGTATGTTTTGGCGGTCCTCATTTGTGCAGGTACAGCAGCCCATTGATTTGAATGGGCTGCCATGCCTTCGTTTCCTGCAGAAAAAAGGTGCATTTTAAAAATACAGTTGCCTTGAAATCCATTCTGCTTTTGCACCATGCTACTTACCTGCAATTCTTGCACACACAAACGCACTGTGTTTTTAAATGCGTGACCTAAACGTCTAAAAATGCAGCAAGTTTGACAGTGCGGGAACTGCAGATAAGTCACAGCAGACAGCAGAATGGACAGACAGTGCTGTATTTCAGTGCTTGATGGGCATAGGTGTGCCGTGTGTGCAGCCTATTTCATGAGGCATGCGCTTTTCTTTGCAGGAAAAACAAGGCATGGCGGCCCATTCAAATGAATGAGCTGCTGTGCCTGCGCAAATGTGGGCCGCCAAAACACATACCAGCCAGGCCCAAAATAAGCCCATCAAGCAGTTAAATACAGACAGTAATGCCATGTGATCTGAGGCCTTACTCAGCCTGGACTGCAGGTCTGGTCTGTGATTTAAAAAGTTCCTCTATTTTACACATGGCATGGCATGGGGGTCCCATGGTGCTAAAGCAGAATGGACAGACGGTGCTGTGACCCCATGCCATGCCATGTGTAAAATAGAGGAACTTTTTAAAACACTGACCTGCAGTGAATCATCAAATATTATAAAGACTTTGGGCACACTTTACAGAAAACTTCTATTTACAATATAGATTAGCAAACAGTGACATACCTTGAGGAGCAGGACATGAAGAAGTCAGCCTCGGGAAGAGCAAACTGGGGATGTTATAAAATCACATTCTAATTCACTTTTATATACAAGCAGCACCCAGTGGCAGGAAGGGAGAAGTGCACGTCTAAAGGGAAGCCAAGGGTGCTGTACATTTTAAAACACTGGGATGGGAAGCAGTACTGTCACTGGCTGCGTGCCACTGATGATTTTCAGCCCGATTTGTGGGCAGCACAGGGGCATAACGGGCGGCAGGGCTGCCATCAGGAATTATAGGGCCACTTACACAGCTTCAGGCATGGGCCCCCTGGAGCAGAGAACCGGGGGGGGTGCTGCCGCCTGAAATTGAGAAGCAGGGGGGGCTGCCGCGAATTTAGAAGCGGGGGGCCCTTTACAAAAAAAGAAATAAAGAAAGAAATAAAGAAAAATATATATAAAAAAAGGGGTGTAGCCATCCGGGGCCCTGGGGACCTCTGGGCCCTTTAATAAAAAGAAAAAAAGAAATAAAAAATATATATAAAATATATATATTTTTTTTTTTTAAAAAGGGGGCTGCCATCTGGTGCTCTGGGGACCTCTGGGCCCTTTAATACTTTTTTTTAATAAAAATAAATTACAAAAAAAAGGGGGTTGCCATCCGGGACCTCTGGGCCCTTTAATAAAAAATAAAAAAAATATATATAAAAAAGAAACATTTATAAAAAAAGGGGGGTTGCCATCCAGGGCCCTGGGGACATCTGGGCCCTTTAATAATAATAATATATATATATATATATATATATATATATATATATATATATATATATATATATATATATATATATATATATATATAAACAAAAATAAAAAAATAAACATTTATAAAAAAATTAAAAAAGGGTGTTTGCCACATGGGGCCCTGGGGACCTCTGAGCCCTTTAATAAAAAAAAAAATATATAAAAAAAAAAAAAAATAATATGAAAAAATAAAATTCTATAAAAAAAGGGGGGTTGCCATCCGGGGGCCTGGGGACCTTTAATAAAACCTGTGGACCTCTGGCCCCCTAAAAAAAAAAATATATATATATATATATATTTTTTTTTCAAAAGGGGGTTGCTTTGGGCCCCCAACAGTGACAGGGCCCTGGGCAGCTTCCCCATTTGCCCTGTGGTAAAGACGGCCCTGGTCACAGTACATAGTACTGCAGGCACATACCAGGAATATGAATGGTTGGCTTTACATATTCTTAATAGTCTGCTATCAGAAATATATGCTTTGGGTAAAAGGAATCTACCTTGACTAAATTTAGGCATGAATTGTGCACAGTATTGTGTGAACAGTATGACAAATACTTCTAAAATCTAAAACTTAATTAATATGCCAGTGGCAACAGAGCTAGAAACTTCTTGGCTCAGAGAGTTAAAACCCAGAAAACCAATAATAAAATCTCTAATTGTATTCATTGTGTTGATAAACATAATATTATGAACCCTAAGGAGATAGTAGATTTTTATATCTTCCTTTATAATCTACGGGAAGACACTCAAATTATAGACTTCCCTCCAGATGGTAAATGTCCAGGCCTAGTGGACTAGTCTCTTGTGAGTATCAAAAATCGTTCAAGCCTTTATCTTAATGATTTATACACTAAAACAGCCTCAACGTCCCCCCCCCCCCCCACGGAAATGTTGAAGGCCTTCACTACTATCATCTCTAATGCCGCGTACACACGACACACTCGATGAGAAAAATGCCCATTAAAAATCTAGAACCTGCTCTAATTTTTCTCGTCGTTTTTCACGTCCTTCTTTTTCACGTCGTTAAAAACGGTCGTGTGTACACTTTAACGACGGGGGAAAAAAACACGCATACTCAGAAGCAAGTTATTAGATGGGAGCGCTTGTTCTGGTAAAACTAGCATTCGTAATGGAGATATCACATTCGTCACGCTGTAACAGACTGAAAAGCACGAAGACTGAAAATCGCGAATCGTCTCTCACCAAAGTTTTACTAACACGCAGTAACATGAAATCAGCAAAAGCAGCCCAAAGGGTGGCGCCATTCGAATGGAGCTTTCCCTTTATAGTGCCGTCGTACGTGTTGTCGTACCTGTTGTACGTCACCGTGCTTTGTTAGAACATTTTTTTCACGAACGTGTGTATGCAAGGCAGGCTTGAGAGGAATCACGACAAATCACGTTGAGAAAAACAGTTGTGTGTACGCGGCATTAGCCTGGAAAGAAGCAGAGTGGCTCCACAAAACTTTCAGCCAGTTTTAGTGTTAAATATAGATATTAAAATCTATGCAAAGATTATAGCTAAACGTCTGTTTGATATCCTACACACTTTGATCAAACCAAACTAAATAAGCCTCAGATGGTGCTAGGAGAATCCTGAAGATAATTCATTTTGCTGAAATCAATTGTGTACTTTCTCTGCTTCTCTCTCGATGCAGAGAAGGCATTCAATATAATCTGTTTGGCCTGTATGAATTAAGTATTCAAATTTGTTTTACTGGACATATATTTGTGGCTTAATTAGCTTTATATTCTTGCACCCAAGTTTACACCTCAAATCTGTTTTCTCTATATCCAGGTCCTAACCCCGTACACACGATCGGAGATTCCGACAAGAAAACCGTGGATTTTTTTCTGACTGAATTTTGGCTAAAGCTGCTGTCAATTAAGGTCAGCTAGCCAATCAGGTGAGAGAGGTGGCGGGGCTGGGTCAGGGTTCCATGTATGAATGTAGGGGTAACAAACAGGAGGGAGGGGCCAGAAGCACAGAAGAAGGACCCGAGAAGAGGAGGATCCAGGCTGCTCTGTGCATATCCACTGCACAGAGGTGGTAAGTAGAACATGTTTGTTATTTTTATAGGGAAAAAACAAGGCTTTACAATCATTTTAACTCAATTTCATCTTGCTAAGTTCTCTTCTTCAGACTCTCTCTTCTGCTGGAGATGCTATGAATCTATGAGTAATTTACTACACATTTTATGGAAATGTAAGCACCTTCACGATTTCTTTATTTTTTATTTTTTTTCCATAGGTAACTGGAATTATTTTTTCCCCCGACACCATCACTAGCTGTCTTAAATTTAGATATTGACAAATATCGTGTTACTTGGTGCACTTTGTTGATTACAGGTTGCCAAAGCAATGGCAGCCGTGGCAGAAGTTCTTACCCCTTGTTATAACAACCTGTCAATCAACACAGAATGGAGGTGTCCTGAAAATACTAAGAGATTTCACTATTAGGCTTTCCGAGGACTCCGGGGATAGATGAAGCTGATATCCCAGGAGTCCAAGGGAATCTCCTAATGACAAAATCACCTAAGCGGCCGGGACCTGAAGTGCACACAGGAAAAAGGGTATTTAGAAATAAATAAATAAAAAAGTATATCCATTTATAACTGTAATGCAGGTGGGCTTTATGATCCAAACAACATGTGAAAATGGATGAAACTCTGCTGTAATATGCAAAATCTAATAAAAACTTTAATCAGTGTGTGGGCTCCCCTACTCAACAAAAGTAAATTGCTTAATTGACTTCCATAAGATGATACATGTTGGAATTTTTTTATCAATCAGCATTTGTAGCTAATCAGTTGCAGTGGGTGCAGCTGTCACAATACAACTGTCACATTACAATGTGTCAGAATACAATGTCCCAACAGGTGCCACTGTCAAAATACAATGCCCTTATCTCTCCTTATCTCCATAACATTGGGGGGAGGCAGGGCCGCCATCAGGGGGGTACAGGCAGTACACCTGTAAGGGGCCCGGATGGCAAAAAAAATAAAAACATTTTTTTTTCTTTAGGGGTCCAGAGGTCCCCAGGGGCCCCATATGGCAACCCACCTTTTTTATTTATTTTTTATTAAAAATATATATATTTTTTTAATATATTTTTATTTTATTTTTTATTAAAGGGCCATTTTTTTAAAAAAAAATTTTATCACCAGAGACCAGCAAGCCAATATATTTGATGAGAGACAATCATCATAAACACCAATCCCTGAAAGCTGTGAAGTAAATATGCCAAGCAAACCAGAAGAAAAGGTCAACCAAAGCGAACATGTGCAGTCAGAACAAGAGGCTGAACTCACATTGCCTAAATCAAGTTCCCTACCAGATCCTGCTAAACTATCTGAAGTCAAAAGATCCACTTGGACTACAAAGGGGATACCACCCCGCAAGCTGTCAAACATTATCAAAACACACAGCATACTTGAACCAACATCCTGGGAAGACATAGAAAAACTGCCAAAACCTGAAGCCAATAAATGGAAAAAAACAGCAGAAGAAGAATGATGCCGCGTACACACAACCGTTTTTCGGGTTGTAAAAAATGACATTTTTAATGGTCTAGAAAAAACAAAGTTTTTTTCAACCCGATCGTTAAAACGGCCTTGCCTACACACGATCGTGAAAAGAAAATGCTCTAGCAAAGCGCGGTGACGTATAACACGTACGACGGCACTATTAAGGGGAAGTTCCATTCGGATGGGGCCACCCTTGGGGCTGCTTTGCTGATTTCGTGTTTGTAAAAGACGATTTGCGTTTTTCAGTCTGTTACAGCGTGATGAATGTGCTTACTCCATTACGAACGCTAGTTTTACCAGAGCGAGCGCTCCTATCTCATAACTTGCTTCTGAGCATGCACGTTTTTTTTTTACGTCGCTTAAGCCCGCACACGACCATTTTTTACGACGTTAAAAACGACAAGGCTAAAAACGACGTGTAAAATTAGAGCATGTTCTAAATTTTTAATGCCCATTTTTTACATTGTGAAAAATGCTCTGGAGCCCACACACTATCGTTTTTAATGACATTAAAAAAAACGTCATTTGTTACAACCCGAAAAATGGTCGTGTGTACGCGGCATTAAAGTCACTTTAAGAAAATAAAACCTGGACACAGAAATCCTTCCTAACCACAAAACGATAGGAAATAAGTGAATTTTCAAAGTAAAGTCAGACACAGAAGGGAATATCCACAAAAATAAAGCCAGACTAGTTGCCAAATGTTACGGCCTGGAATTGCAGCCTAAGATCCGACTGTGTAACACAGTTACACCTGTCGGATCTTGGGCATATCTATGCGTAACTGATTCTATGAATCAGTCGCATAGATACGACCGGCCGGCCTTAGGCCTTGTACACACGATAGGATATCCGCTGGAAACGGTCCGCCGGACCATTTCCAGCGGATAAATCCTCTGGCGGATTTGGATCTGATGGCTGTACACACCATCAGCTCGAAATCCACACGGAATACATCCGCGGTGACGTGGCCGCGCCGTCGCCGCGACGATGACGCGGCGACGTCTGCGACCCTGGAAGGTAAATACTTCCATGCATGCTTCGAATCATTACGACGCATGCGAGGGATGGGAGCGGACGGACTGATCCGGTGAGTCTGTACAGACGACCGGATCAGTCCGGCAGACTGGATTCCAGCGGATAGATTTCTTAGCATGCTAAGAAATTTGTATCCGCTGAAAATCCGTCGGCTGGATTTTTATCCGCCTGAAAATGTCCGCTAGGCCGTACACACGACCGGATCTATCTGCTGGAACTGATCCGCGGATCAATCCCAGCGGATCGATCCGGTCGTGTGTACGGGGCCTCAGAGATACAACGGCGTATCAGGAGATACGCCGTCGTATCTCCTATCTGAATCCGGGCCCCTGTGTGTCTAAAACCCCTCAGAACCAATCAGTTTAATTTTAAAAACAAACACTGCCCTGTATTGACTCTGTGTCTCTGTCCTTCAGAGAAGCATGAAACTAGATGAAAAGCGAAAATGAAACTGCAGGCACTATATGATTGATTTTTATCTATTTTTGATCATTTTTAAAAGGAATCAGTTAACTATTATGTCTCTATACCCTGTAAACAGTCATTTCAGAAAAAAAAATGTTTTCCTTTACAACTCCTTTAAGCAATCTGCAAGGATTTGGAATGAGAAAGTGAACAAAGTGTTTACTAAAGAGGGATTCTCAAGAAGTAAAGCAGACGCCTGTCTCTACTCCAGGACTCACCATGTTGCACCATTTTCCTCTGGTTAACAGGGGGAGAGCTAAAGCCAAGCAAACACTATAGACTTCAATTCAAGGGCCCAGATTCAGGTAGATCCGTGCAATATTTGCGTGGGCAAAGGGCAACGATTTTTGCTCTGCGCCCACGCAAATATTTTGATATGCCCGCGATTCACGGAGCAGTAGCTCCGTAAATTGCGCGGGCGATATGCTAAATAGCCGGGCGTAAGGCTGCCTAATGTAAATGATCCCGCCGGGGGCGGGAATCATTTAAATTAGGCGCGCTCCCGCGCCGAGCGAACAGCGCATGCTCCGTCTGGAAACTTTCCCGACGTGCATTGCGGCAAATGACGTCGCAAGGACGTCATTTGCTTCTAAGTGAACGTGAATGGCGTCCAGCGCCATTCACGAATCACTTATGTAAACGACGTGAAATTTAAATTTCACGAGCGGGAAGGGCGGCTATACTTTAGCATTGGTTGCCCCTGCTATAGCAGGAGCAACCTTGCGCTAAAGTCGCCGTACGGAAACTCCGTACCTTGCGTGCGCAGGGCCCGCGCAACTTTTGTGAATCGGTGGTAGTATGCAATTTGCATACTATACGCCGATCACAATGGCCGCGCCCCCTAGCGGCCAACGCAAGAATGCAGCCTGAGATATGAAGGCATAAGGAGGCTTATGTCTGTCATATCCTAGGCTGCAGTCCGCGTAGCGATGTTCCTGAATCAGGGGCATTCGCTACGCGGGAGCAAAACAGCTATTGCAATAGCTGTTATATAAGCAATAGCTTCCTTAATCTGGGCCACGGTGCTTAGAATGCTGATAGGTGTATTCCAAAATGGCAGCCATGTAATTCAGGAACTGACAGAAAAAAACACATTTTTACAAAACCTATACTGCACCCATACTAACCCTATACTGCAGTTATACTGGACTGTCATTGCATTTGGCTGAAATCCACACCGCACATTGACTGCTTCTTTATCAAACCTTTACTACATTTTTACTGCAACTATTATGCATGCTGGTTTACTAGGACTGTCATTAAGTGCACCAACACTTCTTAAAGGGCTCCAACGATAGCCAGCAGAAGAAAAGCATCATGGGCTGCCCCTTCAGCAAAACCATCTTGAAATTCCCTTTTGCTCCCTTTACTTTCATTTTTACCATCAGTGCACATCCAGTCTAGGCCTAGCATGATCGCCATTAATGCACTTCAGCAGTATAGTCGCAAGCTTTATTCCTGCCAACCATTGCACTTTAGGTGACCTTTCTACTGTTTATGCTAATCTGGATGCCAAGTGTCATCCTATGCCTAGTTCTGACTACTAATCACTCTATGCCAAATTGTGTAATTACCTTTGTTAATCCATTTTCATGCTTGCCTCATTACCTACTGTACTATATCGGGTTACAATATATTAAGTTTGCCTTTACAAAGTGGTTCAGTGCCCGTTTCTTGGACATGGTAATATTACTGGTTATCAGGTATTAAGTTTGGTAATTTTCTGTTATATTGCATGCTTCGCACACTCAAATTAGTGTGTCAGAGGGGATGAAATTCTTATGGAGGTTGAGGCAAAGAACAGCTGGCCCATCTTAACCAGCAGCCCCTATGGGGGTAGCGCTACAAACTGTTTTTTGTTTTAATTTAATTATGCATAATAAAAGGTTTAGCGAATGTTTTAACCACTTCAGCCCCAGATGATTTTACCCCCTTCCTGACCAGAGCACTTTTTACAATTTGGCACTGTGTTGCTTTTTTTCCCACAAATAGAGCTTTATTTTGGTGGTATTTGCTCATCTCTGCGGTTTTTATTTTTTGCGCTATAAACAAAAAAAGAGTGTCAATTTTGAAAAAAAATCCTTTTATTTTACTTTTTGCTATAATAAATGTCCCCATTTTTTTTCTTAAAAAAAAAAACAAAACTCTTTATTAGTTTAGACCAATATGTATTTTTGGTAGCAAAAAAAAATCACAATAAGCGTATATTTATTGGTTTGCGCAAAAGTTTTGGGGCCAGATTCAGGTACGACTTACGCTGACGTATCATCTGATATGCCGCGTAAGTTCTAGGATGCGCCGTCGTATCTATGCGCCTTATTCTTGAAACAAGATACGCCTGAATTTTGGCTTGATCCGACCGACATAAGTCTCCTACGTCGTCGTTTCTTGGGTGCATATTTACGCTGGCCGCTAGGGACGCTTCCATTGATTTACGCGTCGAATATGTAAATGACCTAGATACGCGATTCACGAATGTACTTGCGCCCGTCGCAGTAAGCTACGACATTTACGTAAGGCGTACGTCCGGAGTAAAGTTATCCCACCTAAAGCAGGGGTAAGTCATGTTAGGGTATGGACGTCGGAACAGCCGTCGTATTTTACGTCGTTTACGTAAGTCGTACGTGAATGGGGCTGGGCGTAGGTTACGTTCACGTCGTACGCATTGAGCCGTCGTATCTTAGGGAGTATATGCAACGTGATTCTGAGCATGCGCGCGCATGCGCCGTTCGTTCAGCCATTCATTTACATGGGGTCACGGTTAATTTTAATACAACACGCCCACTACCTTCCTAATTTGAATTAGGCAGGCTTACGCCGGCCCATTTACGCTACGCCACCATAACTTAGGGAGCAAGTGCTTTGTGAATACTGGTCTTGCCTCTCTATGTTACGTCGGCGTAGCGCATATGAGATGCGTTACGCCCGCTAAAACATACACCGCTGTCTGTGAATCTGGCCCATAGCATCTACATTCTATGGGGAAGATTTATGTCATTTTTATTATTATTCTTTTTTTTTACTAGTAATGGTGATGATCTGCGATTTTTATCGGTACTGCGACATTGCGACGGACAGATCAGACACTTTTTACAAATTTTTTGGACCATTGACATTTATATAGCAATCATTCCTTTAAATATGTACTCATTATTGTATAAATGTCACTGGCACTGGCAGGGAAGGGGTTAACACTAGAGGGCGATCAAGGGCTTAAATGTGTGTTCCCTCAGTGTGTTCTAACTGTATGGGGATTGGACTGACTAAGTGGGAAGAATATGTCTCCTCTGCCCTGACAGCACAGGGATAGGTGTGTTTACACACACAAATCCCCGTGCTGGCTCTCCAGCACACAATCATGCGTGGCCGTCGGCCACATGCATCGGGTCCCCTGCTGAGCAACAGGTGCATGCATGCCTCCGGCGGCGTGCACGCGCCCTCTGGCAGCTCTTAAAGGGAACCCCGTACCCGTATGGGGTCTCGCGCAGGGGTGCCATTCTGCCACTGTAAAAAGACGTGAGCTGGTTGTGAACCGGTTAATGCAGGGTAACACTTTCGGTAGTTACAGTAAGTATTGTATTTGTTATAGAGGTCTATACATCTGTCCAAAAAAGAGGGATAACAGAGGAGAAAAGCGGGGCAGAGAAATGAAGCTTCAAAAGAAGAACAATAACGAGGTATGCAGTCTGCACACTCAGACAACCATCCGATCCATTCCCTGCATATGGTATCTTCTGAGAACAGAAAACAGTCTCCTTTCTATGTAACCATTTCAATCATTTTAAGATGCTGCTTATCATTCAGATCATGGATTCCATTGTGCAAGTAAATAACACAAGTGGTATATCCGGCCCAACAACAACAATGCTGGTTTATTTATTTCTCTGACCTGTTTTTCAAGGGTGTGCATTTGCCAAAGGCTAAAAAAGAAGATGCCATAGCAATCTTGGCACAGTGGAATTTTGACACGGTGGGTTAGTACGTGTGATGGATCAGAACATACAGTATTAACCTTTCCAAAAAGTTCAACCTAAAGTAGAACTAAAGGCAAAACTTTTTTTTTATGTTTTGGATAGAGTAATGGAGAATTATAACGCCTGTCTGTACTTTATTGTGTCCCATTGGGGAATTTTCCCTTCACTTCCAGTCATGTAGCCAAAACAGAAAGTGAGAACAATAACCAAGGAAAACATGCAAACTCCATGCAGACAGTGTCTTAACTCACTGTCACACTGGAGCCAGGCCTTTCCTTAACCACTTCATTACTGGGCACTTAAACCCCCTTCGTGCCCAGACCAATTTTCAGCTTTCAGCGCTGACGCATTTTGAATGACAATTGCACGGTCATACAACACTGTACCCAAATTATATTTTTATCTGGCTGCGATTTGCGATTTTTTTGTCAGGCCTGCGATATTGCGACGGACATGTCGGACACTTTTGACACAATTTTGGGACCATTCACATTTATACAGCGATCAGTGCTATAAAAATGCACTAATTACTGTATAAATGTGACTGGCAGTGAAGGGGTTAACACTAGGGGGTGAGGAAGGGGTTAAATGTATTCCCTCATTGTGTTCTTACTGTGTGGGGGAAGGGGACTGACTGGGGGAGGTAACCGATGCTGTGTCCCTATGTAAAGGGACACAGATCGGTCTCCTCTCTCCCTGACAGCACGTGGAGCTCTGTGTTCTGCGTCCTGCTGTGTCACCGACGATCGCGGGTGTCTGGCGGACATCGCGGCCGCCAGGCACTCGCATCGGCTCCCGAGCGATGCGCCGGGCATGTTGTTTCCCCGCTGCACGCCCCCAGCGGCGCGCATGGGGAATCACAACAACAGGACGTCTAAAGACGTCCACTCGGCACTTGAGAGCCGCGCTGTGGACGTCTTTCGTCTATAGCGCAGCCCTCTAGTGGTTAAAGTATATATAAACCCTCACCATGTAAAACTAATTCAAGAAATAAAATAAAAAAAACATTTGTGTATAGGTATAAAAATCATTATAAATACATATTTCCCCCTTTTTGTATTGATCACATACCCTCTGTTCTCAGCTGCATAAGGAGATCAGGGGGAGGAACAGCAGTACAATGATCTTACCAGTGAATGGCTGTGAAGGGGTGGGGGGGGCGTGTCATCACCAGTCTGATCATTGGAGGAGAGCAGGCTGAATTCACAACACAGCTAGAGAACTGACCATGCTGTGCTCTCATGTCTAGTGCAGTCAGTTTTTCATAGGAGCAGAGGGACTGGCGGGAACACCGGGGATTTCACATAAAGGAAGCAATACAAAGAGAAAAGGATATTTTCTCATACAAGTACATGGTATAGCAGGCACATATCAGGAATATGACATGTTGGGTTTACATATTCTTTAAGTGTGACAAGGTCAGAATACAGTCAGAAAGTTTTCTTTATCTTAGGGCCCCTTTCACACATATGAACCGTTCGTCCGTTTTTCATCCATCTGTTGATGGATGAAAAACGGACATCAATGCATTCCTGTGGAAAAAAACGGATGACAACTGTGCAGGGACCACCCTGTCTTTTCTCCGCTCTCCTCTATGGGGGGATCGGATGAACACGGACCGTCTGTCCGTATTCACCCGATCCAATCCGCAGACGGATGGAAAAATAGGGATTTCTTCCGTCTGCAGAATCGGAGGAATGCGGAACCGGGCGAGATCGGGTGTCAGCGGATGTTCATCAGTACATGTACACAGGGTCGTTTATGGTTGTTTTTTCTAGGCAGTCGAGTTTACAAGCATTTTTTGGAAAGCAAAAAAAATGCGTTTCGATTGGTCAGAGGCATTTGAAACACCAAATGCCTGTTACAGCTTGTAAATGCATGTTTACAGGCACTTTTAATAGAGATCCGTTTTTGAGTATTTGAAAAAAAACAAAAAACGCTTACAGAGCGGGCATTATCTAAGTGCAAACTGCGCAGTACAGAGCGGGCATTATCTAAGTGCAAACTGCGCAGTACAGAGCGGGCATTATCTGCCGGGGGACAATTCTTGGCAGGACACTGGCCCGCACGCTCTCTCTCCCGCCAGCTGAGCCGCCCGCACTTTTAGTTCCCCGGGTGCCTAGCTGCACGCTCTCTCACCTGCCCGCTCCCTTACCAGCCTGTCGAGCTCCCATTCTCACCCGCCCGCAGAGCTATCGGATCCGCGGAGCTGCCTGCTAGCTCACCCGCCCACTCACTCGCTCACCCGCAAATAGTTTCTCGGGGGTGTGATTGCCCCGTTTCCCCCCTGGATCCGCCCTGAATACCATATGAACGTTATTTGTCGCTTGTACCTGTAGTAGGGCCCAAAAATAATAGCGTGCATTTTGCTTCTTTTTATCCTACTGTAGCATTACCCCCGGAGGAGCTGCTGGTTGTTTTGGGTGGCACATTTACCTCATGGCTCCCCCGAATTCCTAGTGGTGAATGATGCGAATTGCATTAGGTAGAAGCAAAGGAATGTCCGAAACAGGTGCTGTTCGCTGCGCTGCTCATCAACCAGCCGGGCAAAAACAACAAACCTGTGGTGGGGAAAGTAAAGTTGAAGAAGAAGAAAGAACTGCAGATTCAGGCGTGATGATAGGGAAACAGTCCTGCTCCCAAGCACAACACTTACCTGCGCCACCCCTGCCCGAGTGGGCCTAGTGTACCCGGACAGGCCTCTCTCACTGACCTGGCAGACGGACAATTGTAGGATAAAGTCTCTGCCACAGACCCCCCCTGGTGAGCCTGAACCCAAGGAAAAGTCTCTGCCACAGACCCCCTCGGCGAGCCCTAGAAAGACACCTCCGCCACAGGCCCCCTCCGGATTGTAATGACGGAGATATCCCTCCTTAGATGAATTACGCCTGGATTTCCTTTAACTCGTCGCCCAGGCACCGACTGACAGGCGATCAATCCCCCAGTGTCTGGCACCTCGATCCCCGGTGGCCTGTCGAGGCCCCTCTGGATCGCCAACCTCTCAATGGCACTCCTCAGACAGACTCCCCACCGAACAGCAATACAGCTTGGGATCCTCAAAGGTGGGAACCCAGTCACACACTGGGTCCCCGTCGCTGTTCAGATGCTCTGGGCCAACATGGCCCCGGAACCAGGAACACCGCGCGGCACGCACGCCCCGGCCAGGTAGGCCACAACGCCGTGATGTGGTCACCCTAAAGGTGGGTGCCACACTCGACGAAGAAGACCCAGAACCAATGGCGTCTGCCTCACAAATACCCCTCCCCAGCATGCACAGCGAGGTCAAACCCTCCCGATTGGCTGCTGGGAAAGAGCACCCAAACCTTGACTCCACTGCTGCCACCTGCAGCACCGGGGTTGGAAGAACACCCCAGCGAAACAGAATAGCCTACAGCACAGCCAAGCTGAGACAGAGACCCTGTTTTGCACTTAACAATCTGGATCAGAGTGTAGCACCACCCCCGAAGGAGCCGCTGATTAACTTTGGGATCGGCGTGTTAAGTTACCTCTTACTGTGTCTAGGGGTGATGGTAGTGTTGAGAGCAATAACAGAATGTCCAGGACCGTTGGTTGACGTTTTCAAATGCTTTATTTTCTCGGTCCAACACGACCAACATGTAACTTGAGGTAGACAGGATAGGTTGGTGAAGGTAGAGCAACTTCACAGTATCAGGCTATGGATAATAAAGGCAGTCCTGCCCTTTAACAATAGTATTTACATGCGTCGCCACTCCAGCCGGAGTGGGTGAAGTGCCCCTGGACAGACCTCTCTCACAGGCCTGGCAGCCAGAGCGCCACTTAAAGCTTCTGGGAAAGGAAAACAAGTCTCTGCCACAGACTTGGCTCTGATTAAATGTTGAGACCTCTGCCACAGGCCTAGTGCAAGGTTAAGCTGAATGATAGAGCAAATCCTCCCAGTAAATTCACTTTAGGGTCACCGGTTGACAGTGTTCATGTACCTGTCAATGTCCAGGTCACCAGATCCCCGATGGTTCGTTCAAGCCCTTTTGGATAACCTGCCTCCGGGTTCTCCTCAAGCCAAACCCCCACCGAACAGCATACAGCCTGGGATCTTCTCAATAGAAATGGGGACCCAGTAAGTCACTGGGGCCCCTTTGTAGCATCAGTTGCTCCAGGCCAGAAGGGCCCAGAGTCAGGAACTCCACGTAGCACGCGACCCCAGGCCAGGAAGGCCATAGTGGTGGGGCCCGTGATGTGCGCACACCCTAAAGGTGGGTGCCGCACCCAGGACCAGGTGATAGCGATTAACCCCTGAAACAACCTCAGGGCTAACTCCATTCTGCCGTTTGATTCAAATTAATAAGGTGAAATATGTGGACCAGACAAAAAGATTCACATCTCACCTTTCCAACGTTCGCCAGCCAAGAGACTGAGCTTCAGCCTACACAGCTTTATTAAAAGCATAGAATCACAAGGCATACAGTTGATTGGTTCACATTATACAGATACACCCACTAATCCTCCCAATCACCCTCCCCCTTGTGACGTCTGTAGCCCATGGCTACATAATGGAGGAGAAATGGCATCTGCTCCCATCTTCAGTCTTTTGTCCTTCATATTTTCAATGCTGAATTCATAACTTTTAAAACTTAATTTCATATCTGACAAATCTTATCAAGGAAAATAATTTTTTAATACACTCACATACATATGTATTATACCTTATATCGATTAAGAAATAAAGGAATATAAAACAATATATAAGAAAAGCAACATTTGGCAACATTTAAGTGATTTTAACACTACGTAACATAGAATAAGATATTCATTTTATTTTTACTTCCACCACACAGTAACCCGCGAAGAACCCAGAACAACGGCCTCCGCCACAGAAAAACCCCTCCCAGCATACCCCGCGAGGGAAAACTCCTCCAATTGGTTGCTGGGAAGAAGCGGCTCCGCCTGGACCCCTCTGGCGCCACCTGCCGCCCAGAGATGGAACTGCATCCCTGGAACGCAGACTGACCCACAGGACAATCCAGATTTGGCGACAGCCAAATTTGACAAAATCAAGAATGGGAGCAACATAACTCTCTCATCCCCCCACTAAATTTAACATAGCATCCTTTCTGAAAGTAAAGGGGCGCTACAAGAGTATAACTACACTCTGATCTACCCTTAAATTTAACTAGCACCGGTACCATAAAGTACACAGGCGCTACACTACCTAAAATATACTCGCTGAAACAGGCTGTGTTCAAAGGCACTAAAAAAAAGAAAAGTGTCTATAAAACAGTGCTTTTTTCTGTGTGCATAAGACCTTAACCACTTCCCGCCCGGCCTATGGCCGATTTACGTCCGGGAAGTGGTTCTGAAATCCTGACAGGACATCCATGGACGTCCTGCAGGATTTCATGCCGCGCGCGCCCGTGGGGGAGCACAGCGCGGCGATCGGTGATGCGGGGTGTCAGTCTGACACCCTGCATCTCCGATCTCGGTAAAGAGCCTCCGGCGGAGACTCTTTACCACGTGTTCAGCCGTGTCCAATCACGGCTGATCACGATGTAAACAGGAAGAGCCGTTGATGGCTCTTCCTCACTCGCGTCTGACAGACGCGAGTATAGGAGAGCCGATCGGCGGCTCTCCTGACAGGGGGGGTTTGCGCTGATTGTTTATCAGCACAGCCCCCCCTCAGATCGCCACACTGGACCACCAGGGAAGCCCACCCTGGACCACCAGGGTGGGCCAAACAAAAAAAAAAGCATTGAAAAAAAAAAAAGTCTTAAAAAAAAAGATGCCAATCAGTGCCCACAAATGGGCACTGACTGGCAACATGGGTAGATCAGTGCTGCCCCACAATGTCCATCAGTGCCACCCCAAGTGTCCATCAGTGCCACCCCACAGTGTCCATCAGTGCCACCCCACAGTGCCCATCCATGCCCAGTGCCCACCTATCTGTGCCACCCATAAGTATCCATCAGTGCCACCCATAAGTGCCGCCCATGAGTGCCCATCTGTGCCGCCTATGAGTGCCCAGTGCCGCCCATGTGTGCCCATCAGTGCCGCCTATGTGTGCCCATCAGTGCCGCCTATGTGTGCCCATCAGTGCCGCATACCAGCGCCGCCAATCAGTGCCACCTCATCTGTGCCCGTCAGTACTACCTCATCGATGTCCATCAGTGCCATCTCATCGGTGCCCATCAGTGCCGCCATATCAGTGCCTGTAATTGAAAGAGAAAACTTACTTATTTACAAAAAAAATTACAGAAAAAAATAAAAACGTAATTTTTTTTCTAAATTTTCAGTCTTTTTTTAGTTGTTGCGCAAAAAAAAAATCGCAGAGGTGATCAAATACCACCAAAAGAAAGCTCTATTTGTGGGGAAAAAAGGACGACAATTTTGTTTGGGAGCCACGTCGCACGACCGCGCAATTGCCATTCAAAGTGCGACAGTGCTGAAAATTGGCTTGGGCGGGAAGGTGCGTAAGTGCCTGGTATGGAAGTGGTTAAAGAGTAAAAAAGTGGGTCATCCTACCAGCTTTCACATGCTTTATTGCTCCTTTTGCCAAACCCCCAGGTAAGAATTTTGCACAATTTAATTTAGAAGATGGATGATACACAGGGCGCTGGCTGACACGGGAGATCGCATGACCCGATTAGAGTGCCTTGAAAATGATATATGCATCTTTCCTACACAGCTTAGCACAGGTTGGTAAGCGTAGTTATTTTTTTTTCTTTGGGGGGGTTTAAAGCTTGGTAGGTGTAAGCTGAAATTCCACTTTATACTGTATAAAGTCACTGGTCTAGATTCACGAACGATTTACGCCGGCGTATCCATAGATACGCCGCGTAAATTCAAAGCTACGCCGGCGTATCTATTTTCTGTATTCAGAAAGCAAGATACGCCGACATTAGCCTAAGATACGACTGGCATAAGTCTCTTACGCTGTCGTATCTTAGGGTGCATTCTCACGCTGGCCGCTAGGTGGGGCTCCCGTAGTTGTCAGCGTAGAGTATGCAAATTACCTACTTACGCCGATTCACAAACGTACGTGCGCCCGGCATTCATTTTTTTACGTCGTTTGCGTTAAGGCTTGGTCGGCGTTACGTTGCTCCTGCTATTAGGTGTCGCAGCCAATGTTAAGTATAAACATCGTTCCCGCTTCGAATTTTTAATTTTTTACGTCGTTTGCGTAAGTCGTTCGCGAATAGGGCCGGACGTAATTTACGTTCACGTCGAAACCAATACGTCGTTACGCCGTACTTGGAAGCAATGCACACTGGGATATGTACACGGACGGCGCATGCGCCGTCTGTACAAAACGTCAATCACGTCAGGTCATCATACATTTACATAAAACACGCCCCCCTTCCACATTTGAATTACGCGCGCTTACGCCGGCCCCTTTTACGCCGCCGCGACTAACGGAGCAAGTGCTTTGCGAATACAGCACTTGCTCCTGTAAGTTACGGCGGCGTAAATACGATATGCTGCGCCTCCGTAACATTGCGCGCCCGTACGTGAATCTACCCCACTGAAGAAGGCCAATTGCATCATTTCATGTAGGGCCACTGCCCATCAGAGCTGTCAAGTGAGATTGCCAACCAATGTGAGCAACTGGGGGTTCCAAGTATATTTCTATTTGTCTAAAAAAATACTGATTGTTACATGTGAACAAAAAATTCCAGAAAAGTCCCGGACTGGAAGTAGTTAAAGATTTATTTTCTCTTCACCATGAAGGGGTTAATGATACAGAGACTGCAAAAAACTGTCAGGGTTTAACCCCCTCCTTACTCTATCCAGAAGTAAAGAAAAAAAAAGGTAGATTTAGAAGGAAAAAAAAATCAATCAATCAGCCAATCAGATGCCGCCTTTCTTCCCTTCTGTAGTGTTCCATCAGTTTTAAAGCAACTCAACACGTGATTGGTGGAGGGCAGCTTCCTCCGTTGCAAAGACCAACTATGTGTCAGTAAAATGAGTTAGATAACACCGTATGGTAGGTGAGCAATAAGGGGCGGAGTGACGAGGACATGTGACGTTCAGAGCACGCTGACAAATGAGCAGAGTGCTTTTCACATGTTCTGTGCCAAGTCGGGGAGGCCACGCCTCTCAGCCAATCAACACACACGTAGGTCTGGCTTCGGCCAGTGGTAATCCGGGATGGTGGGGGGTGAGGAGTTTATTCTGCAGAGTGAAGCCGGGTCGGCTGGGTGTACTGCCCAGAGATGATAAGGCAGTGCAAAGCCGGGCTGTTAGTGAGCAGGTGAGATAACAGCTTTTTATTGAATTCTTGTCATCAAACTTTATGTGGTGCTCAGTGTGCGCACAGTTCTCTTCACGTGCTGTGACAGTGCATGCTGTATTACTGCTCCCATGCTGGAAAGTAACTTCTGTGTACATACATGTGTAAATATACCGTGCCAGGCTGTAATGGCAGAGTCTTCTAGAAGACCAGGGACCCAGGCTGACGGTCTCTCATCTGTCCTCCTATAGCAACCCTGGGACGGCATGAGTCTGACAAGGTCACCCCATAGAGAGATCCTGTCCATATATACTAGAGAGCCTGGGACGAGAGAGAGAGAGAGAACGAACACACACACACTAGAGAGCCTGGGACGAGAGAGAGAGAGAACACACACACCTGCCATCACCTAGAGAGATTCGAGAGAGATAGACTGTCTTTACCTAGAGAGAGCACGAGCGAGAACCTACTGTCACCCACATAGCGTGAGCGAGAGATGTCCCCACCAAGAGAAGGATAGACCGTCATCTCATGGAGAGCGAAAGAGTGCCTGTCATCACAGAGATAGACCGCCGTAACTCAGTCGAGTAGTGTATTCTGAAAGATCTTACTCCCGAAGTTACGGCGGCGTAGCGTATATGGGCGGTCGTAAGCCCGCCTAATTCAAATGTGGATGATGTGGGCGTGTTTTATTTAAATTACTTGTGACCCCACGTAATTGACGTTTTTTACGAACGGCGCATGCGCCGTCCGTGAACGTTTCCAAGTGCGTATGCTCCAAATTACGCCGCAAACTGTCAATGCTTTCGACGTGAACGTAACTTACGTACAGCCCTATTCGCAAACGACGTAAAATACAACGCTGTTCGTACGTTTCCGACGTCCATACCTAACATGACTTGCCCCTGCTTTATGAGGGGTAACTTTACGCCGGAAAAAGCCTTACGTAAACAATGTAAAAAAATGCGCCGGGCGTACGTACGTTTGTGAATCAGCGTATCTACCTAATTTGCATATTCCTCATGTAAATCTATGGAAGCGCCACCTAGCGGCCAGCGTAAATATGCAATTAAGATACGACGGCGTAAGAGGCTTACGCCAGTCGGATCTTAGCAAAATTCCGGCGTATCTTGTTTTCTGAATACAGAAAAAAGATACGCCGGCGCATCCTAGAAGTTACGCAGCTTATTAATAGATACGCCAGCGTAACTTCGTTCTGAATCCGGGCCAGAGTGCGCAAGAGAGAGAGAGAGGGAGACTGTCATCACATAGAGGGTGTGAGAGAGAGAGAGCCTGTCCCCATCCGAGAGAGAGACCGTTATCGCCCAGAGAGAGAGCACGAGAGAGGCTGTCATCGCCTGAAGAGAGAGAGAGGCTGTCATCGCCTGGAGAGAGAGAGAGAGAGAGAGAGAGAGGCTGTCATCACATAGAGGGTGTGAGAGAGAGAGAGAGAGAGCCTGTCCCCATCCGAGAGAGAGACCGTTATCGCCCAGAGAGAGAGCACGAGAGAGGCTGTCATCGCCTGGAGAGAGAGAGAGGCTGTCATCGCCTGGAGAGAGAGAGAGAGGCTGTCATCGCCTGGAGAGAGAGAGAGAGAGAGGCTGTCATCGCCTGGAGAGAGAGAGAGAGAGGCTGTCATCGCCTGGAGAGAGAGAGAGAGAGAGAGAGAGAGAGGCTGTCATCGCCTGGAGAGAGAGAGAGAGGCTGTCATCGCCTGGAGAGAGAGAGAGAGGCTGTCATCGCCTGGAGAGAGAGAGAGGCTGTCATCGCCTGGAGAGAGAGAGGCTGTCATCGCCTGGAGAGAGAGAGAGAGGCTGTCATCGCCTGGAGAGAGAGAGCAATAGAGAGCGGCTGTCATCACCAAATGAGGGAGACTGTTATCACATAGAGGGTGTGAGAGAGAACCTGTCCCCATCCGAGAGAGAGACTGTCATCGCTCAGAGAGAGCATGAGCGAGGCTGTCATCCCCTAGAGAGAGAGAGAGAGAGAGAGAGACTGTCATCACCTAGAGAGAGCATGATAGAGAGGCTGTCACCCCCTAGAGAGAGACTTTCTACACCTAGAGAGAGCGGGAGCGAGAACCTGCCGTCGCCTAGAGAGAGGGCATGAGTGAGTGTGCCTGCCGTCACAAAGAGAGAGACTGCTATCGCATAGAGAGCATGAGCGAGAGAACCTGTCTCATGCTCTTTCTAGGTAATGAGTCTCTCGGATGAGACAGGTTCTCTCACTTACACCCTCTATGGGATGAGAGTCTCGCTCAGTGATGGCAGGCACTCTTTCGCTCACGCTTGCTATGTGATGACGGTCTCTCTTGCTCACACACTTAACCTAGAGAGACAACCTGCCATCAGCTAGAGCAAGAGAGACTGTCATCACATAACCTACCATCTCCTAGAGCCTCCATTGCGGGGACACTCATTGTTTAGTGTTAGGACCACAGATTACAGGGTGCCTTGGCGCGGCTCTGTGGCTCATGCATGCGTTTGCAAATGCGTGCGGACAAAACCCCTGTGTTTAACGCATACTGCTAGACAGGTTAATTGGTTGTTCTGCTAGCTGGTCGGTAAGTAGGCTTGGTTTTTCCCTGGGCATTCCCCAGGTTTTGTTGTTATCTCGTAGCGGGATAACCTTTTACCACTAAGAGAGGCACAGACTGTCATCACCTAGCGAGAGCGTGAGAGAGAACCTGTCATCACCTAGAGCGAGAGAGACCGTCATCACAAAGAGAGCATGAGAGAGAGAGAGACTGTCATTGCATAGTGAGTGAAAGAGTGCTTGCCGTCAGAGAGACTGACTGTTGTCCCATAGCAAGTGTGAGCAAGAGAGGGACTGTCATCACATAGTGAGTGAAAGAGTGCCTGCCATCACAGAGAGAAAGACAGACAGACAGACAGACAGACAGGCAGACAATCGTCCCATAGCAAGTGGGAGCAAGAGAGAGACTGTCGTCCAATAGCAAGTGTGAGCAAGAGAGTGCCCGCTGTCGCCGAGAGAGAGACTGTCATCACCTAGAGAGAGAGCGCACAAGAGGGGGGAGAGACTGTCATCACCTAGAAGGAGAGAGGCTGTCGTTACCTAGAGAGAGAGCATGAGAGAAACTAATCTCCTAGAGACGGAGCATGAGAAAGGCTGTCACCACCTAGATAGAGAGCACAAGTGACTGTCATTGTTTAGACTAGATAGAGAGCACGAGAGGGAGACTGTCATCGGCTAGAGAGAGAGGGGGGCTGTCCTCACTGAGAGAGTCATCACCTGAGAGAGAAAGCACAAGAGGCTGTTCCTGAGAGAGAGAGACTGACTCTTTCACAGACTTGTGTCTATTCCCCTTTATATTACCCCCCCCCCCCCCTTCCCTTTTTCTTATAGAAACTCAACTGCTTTGGCAATGCTAACATGTATTTGGTCCTGCCAATAAAGCTTATTTGAATTTGAGAGCCTGCTGTCACCTAGAGAGGGAGAGACTGTTATTACAGGGAGAGACGGCCTGCCGTCGCCTAGATCTCTAGAGAGAAGGATAGAGAGAGACACAGCCCAGACATCTAGAGAGCGGGGCAGCCCGCCGTCGCCCAGGCATCTAGAGAGCGGGGCAGCCCGCCGTCGCCCAGGCATCTAGAGAGCGGGGCAGCCCGCCGTCGCCCAGGCATCTAGAGAGCGGGGCAGCCCGCCGTCGCCCAGACATCTAGAGAGCGAGGCAGCCCGCCGTCGCCCAGACATCTAGAGAGCGAGGCAGCCCGCCGTCGCCCAGACATCTAGAGAGCGAGGCAGCCCGCCGTCGCCCAGACATCTAGAGAGCGAGGCAGCCCGCCGTCGCCCAGACATCTAGAGAGCGGGGCAGCCCGCCGTCGCCCAGACATCTAGAGAGCGAGGCAGCCCGCCGTCGCCCAGACATCTAGAGAGCGGGGCAGCCCGCCGTCGCCCAGACATCTAGAGAGCGAGGCAGCCCGCCGTCGCCCAGGCATCTAGAGAGCGGGGCAGCCCGCCGTCGCCCAGACATCTAGAGAGCGAGGCAGCCCGCCGTCGCCCAGACATCTAGAGAGCGAGGCAGCCCGCCGTCGCCCAGACATCTAGAGAGCGAGGCAGCCCGCGGATCTGCTGAGAGCTTGAGCTGGCCACTCCCACAGCCCAGCGCTCTAGCGCAGGGGGGAATTGACCGTCACCAGATCTCCTGAGAACCGAGTGATCAGCAGTGTTTGATCTCTGGGTTCTCAGCCTTGGAGGCTGTGGGGGACAGATACAGCAGGATATGTATGTTTAAAGGGGTTGTAAAGGTAAAAAAAAAGTTTTCTCTAAATAGCTTCCTTCACCTTAGTGCAGTCCTCCTTCACTTACCTCATCCTTCCATTTTACTTTTAAATGTCCTTATTTCTTCTGAGAAATCCTCACTTCCTGTTCTTCTGTCTGTAACTCCACACAGTAATGCAAGGCTTTCTCCCTGGTGTGGAGAAAGCCTCTTGAGGGGGCGAGAAGGAGTGTCGGGACGCTCACTAACACACAGCTCCTTTCTCTATCTGCAATGTAGAGAGTGTCCTTCCACTCCTGCTCGCCCCCTCCCCCCTCAAGAGGCTTTCTCTACACCAGGAAGGAAGCCTTGCATTACGGTGTGTAGTTACAGACAAAAGAAAAGGAAGTGAGGATTTCTCAGAAGAAATAAGGACATTTAAAAGCGAAATGGAAGGATGAGGTAAATGAAGGAGGACTGCACTAAGGTAAAGGAAGCTATTTGGGGGGAAAAAAAATCCTTTACAACCCCTTTTAAGAAGGGGGGGGGGGAACCCCCATACATCTCTTCTCATGCTTGTGCATGATGATGTGAGGTTGGGAGAGGGGTTGTGTTCTTCTTTTCCCAGAGGGTATTGGATAAAAAAAAAATTCCTTTACAATCACAAATTTTACAGGCCTTACAAATACTCTTGGTGTCTTCTACCAAGCTTGGGAAGAGCTACACAGGGGACTGCATCAGTTTTGCCAACCTTTTTAGTGGCATTTCACAAAAGTTACTAAATTACATTTTTAGGTTCAAATTTCAGTATTTAGGCTACAAACAAGTACACTAGGCAAATAGTAATGTGATTTAAGGTAAAAAAAAAACATATTTTTGTTATTTTCGATATAATAAGGGCAAATTATTTAGTCACATCACCCCCTGCCTCCATCCCCCTCTGCCACCAACAGCCCCTGCCTTCACCCCCCTATGCGGTGCCTCCAATCTCCCCCAGGCACCCTGCCTCCAATCACCCCCTGCCTCCATCGTCCCCTGCCTTCATCCCCCTCTGCGGTGCCACCAACAACCCCTGTCTCCATCCCCCACCCTCTGCGGTGCCACCATCCCTCTCTGCAGTGCCACTAACTCCCCCCTGCCTCCATCACCTCTGCGGTGCCAACGCAGCCACCATCACCTCCTGCCTCCATCGGATCCCCCTCTGCCACCATCACCCGTTGTCACTGTCAGCTGGGCTGTCTGTCACTCTGTCCCTGTGAACTTTGTATTGCCTGAGTGCAGCAGGCTCCTCCATTCTGCTGCCGCCCCGCGAGCTGCTCAGCCTCCGAGTCCTGACTCCTGCTCCAGTGCTGTGCTCCACCGACCTCCTGGTTAGTTACAGATTTAGAATTCTGGTGGCGGGATGCCCTAATGCATCACTAGCCGGCGCCGCGCAGTACAGCCTCTGTGAAATCCCCCCACCGGCCGAATACAGCATATGCATGGCAAGCTCCGGAACTGCATATGCGCAGTTCCAAGCTGAACCGTTCTTGACTATTTTTACTGGCACATGCCAGCAACTATGGACATTTACGGAGGGGTAAAAAAGTGCCCGTTTTTTACGGACTGTCCGTAAAAATATGGACGGTTGGCAACACTTGATTGCATTCAGAAACTACAGAGAACAAACATTTTTCTGTGATGTTTTTTTTTTTTTTAGCACAGTTGCAGTGTTTTCCCAAAAATAAGACCTACCCCGAAAATAGGACCTACTGTGATTTTTGGGATGCGCCCACATGGCACTATAAGAAGGTGTGTGGCATGGTTGGATTGCGGAAATGTACACAGTTTTCAGTATGTGTGATACTGTAATGGACTGGATTCTAGCACTTTACAAGCACTTTTACACAGGGGATTCCTGACGGGCAGGGAGGGACAGAGAAGACAGCACATGACATAAGACCTACCCCGAAAATAAGCCCTACTGTATCTTTTGTTGCCAAAAGTAGTATAAGCCAGGCTTATTTCGGGGGAAAATACAGTAGGTAGCTTACTGCTTGCTTTTATTTGCTTTCACCTAGTTCCTGGCGTATCACATGTGTAAACTGTTGGAGTTTATTCCTGCTGTCCAAATATTTAATGCATTCTACAAATAGACAACCACTACCTAGCAATGCATGATTGTTTTTTTTTTTTTTTGTAGAGCTTTAGTTGCGAATTCATGGAGGTGGAAAGGAAGCTCTGCATCCGAGAGAGCACTGAATTATAAACCTGGCCAGGTTATTCATGGATTCACAGTGAATGAGGTAATGCCGGGGCATTAACATGAGGAACAACATGTTCGTATCAAGTGTGTATTGTGTGTGTGTGTGTGTGTGTATTGTATGTGGCCTTCTCTGTTATAGAGACAAGGATAGTATGCAAACTTCAGTATCTCTGGGCAGACAGTTAGAATTTATTTTATTGATGTCATTTCTGTAAAATATATTTTTCTTGTGTTTATTGATGGAATTTTGATAGATTTAGGGGCAGATCCACAGACAGAATACGCCGGCGTATCTACTAATACGCCGGCGGACTTTCAAATTTCCTGCGTCGTATCTTTAGTTTGAATTCTCAAACCAAGATACAATGGCATCTGGGTTAGATCAGACAGGTGTACGTCCTCGTACGCCTTCGGATCTAAAATGCAATACTTCGGCGTCCGCTGGGTGGCGTTCACGTCGTTTTCTGCGTCGGGTATGCAAATTAGCTATTTCCGACGATCCACGAACATACGTGCGACCGTCGCATTCTCTTACGTCGTCTCTAGTAGGCTTTTTCCGGCGTATAGTTAAAGCTGTTTTTTTCTGGCGTATAGTTAGATTTGCCATGTTAAGTATGGCCGTCGTTCCCACGTCGAAATTTAATTTTTTTATTTTTTTTGCTTAAGATGTCCGTGAATCGCGATGGAAGTAAGTCACGTCTAAGTTTAAAAAATGACGTCCTTGCGACGTCATTTCGCGCAATGCACGGCGGGAAATTTAGAAACGGAGCATGCGCAGTTCATTCGGCGCGGGGACACGCGTCATTTAAATGAATCACGCCCCCTAATCGCCGATTTGAATTCTGCCGCCAGAAATACACTACGCCGCCGTAACTTACGGCGCAAATTCTTCCAGGATTCGATTTAAAGCCAGGTAAGATATGGCGATGTAGCGTATCTCTGATACGCTGTGCGGGTGCAGATCTCTGTGGATCTGCCCCTCAGACTTTAAGACCCGTTTCACACTGAGGGCATATTGCAGGCGCTATAGCGTTAAAAATAGCTCCTGCAATCCACCCTTAAAAAGCTGCTACATTGTCTCCAGTGTGAAAGCCTGAGGGTGCGCTAGCAGGACGGTAAAAAAAAGTCCTGCTAGCCGCATCTTTGGGGCGATAAAGGAGCGGTGTGTATACCGCTTCTCCACCGCTGCTGCCCATTAAAAACCGTGGGACAGCGCTGCTATACCGCCCGCAATGCGCTGCTTTTTAACCCTTTCTCGGCCGCTAGCGGGGGTTAAATTCGCCCTGCTAGCGGTCGAAATGCGCCACAAATCCACCCATAGTGTCGGCGGTAAAAATAGCGCCGTTTTACCTCTGACGCTATGAGCGGCTCAGTGTGAAAGGCGTCTAAGTGGTTAAACTTCCTGCATTTTCACACAGAAGTGTATCCCTTTGATCTAAGAAGGAAGCGTTAGTTACAATGTTCTTTGTTGTTAAAAACTTGGCAGCCTGGATATTTTCTTTTGACAGCTGAGTGAGCAGATTAGCCCCCCTTCACACCTGCGAACCCCGTGAGGATCCGTTTTTAAACATCCGCTTGCTCAGCGGGGATCTAGTTTATAGCGCTATCTACAGGCGTAGGACACTAGGCAGAAGAGAAACGCCTATGGGCAGTCCTAGCTGGTATAAACCCCTTCTCTGCTATAGCCAAACCAATTTGGATGTTTTTTTGTATGCCCACTTCTCATTGAGACGCTGCTTTGGGATGTCCCTATGGTCAAGAATAAAAAAGAGCTGTCTGTCAATAAATGTAAGAGAAAACAGGATTTTTTTTTTTTTTTTGTCGCCATAAAATACTTTTCTCCAAGTTCATTGACAGACACAGAACCCACCTGCCCTGGTTGTTAATCGTTGTACTGCTTTGATACTAACTGGATTGCCTATAACACAGAGGAGGTTTATACAAGCTAGGACTGCTTAAAGGCAGTTTTGAATTTCTTCTCTCGTAGGTAGAAGTGTGTGTGTGTGTGTGTGTATGTGTATTATGTTTATATATTATGTATATGTAGTTGGTATTAAAAAAAAAGTAAGTCGGTGAAAGCATCACTATGCTTTACATAGCCTGTGCAGAGAGCGGTGTGATGGAAGGGGCCCATCAAGCTCCACCCACTGCAGCTTGCCTGCAGTAATCTACAGGGGGAGGCGGGGACAAGACCAGTCCACTGTGAATTGGAGACTACAGGTCCTGACAGTCTTTGCAGCTGTCAGCTTGTTGTTTTCAATGAATTACTATGGTGCTGTGAGTTCTGTGGTAGTTCAGTCATTCTTCCTGTCAGTAAGTATCTGCTTGCTTGTACGAGGTAGGAGCATACGGATATACTGAGAGATCTGCAGAAGACCTGCTGACATCAGCGATCTCTCAAAACAAAAATGGTAAATGCACATTTTTTTTTTTTATTCCTTTCATGGCCATGGTATGATTATTGGCCATACAAAGAATATGGTACTCTACAGATCAAAATGACCATTGTAGTCTGGAAGGCCAGAACTATAGTTGTTGGAAAACGAGACAAAATGTACTGAGCAGCATATGTTTACCAGAGGGCAATAACTCCAAGACATTAGGGGGTAGGCATGTGGACGTTGGAAGGTGTCAAGTAAGTAATGTGCGAGTTGATAAAGGCGAGGGGAGTAGAGGAAGGATGGGATACGAGTCATGGACAGAAGAACACTTGGATGGGAGGGGGACAAAATGAGTATTGTGATGGTGGGGTGCCAGAGGGATCATAGAGAGGTGTTGGGCGGAAAGTATGGGTGAAAGGGGGCCTAATGCCGCGTACACACGAATGTTTTTCATGACGAGAAAAATTAATTTTTTTTAAATTGGTTGTGAAAAACGGTTGTGTGTATGCTCCAGAGCATTTTTCACGACGAGAGAAAATGTCCGTTAAAAATTTAGAACCTGCTCCTATTTTTTTTCTCATCGTTTATCATGTCGTGAAAAATGGTCGTGTGTAGGCTTTAACGAGGGGGAAAAAAGCACGCATGCTCAGTAGCAAGTTCTGAGACAGGGAAATTGGCATAAGCAGCCCAAAGGGTGGCAATTTCGAATGGAACTTCCCCTTTATAGTGCCGCCGTACGTGTTGTACGTCACAGCGATTTGCCTTAAAGTGGTTGTAAACCCACTATTTGGACTTTTACCTACAGGTAAGCCTACAACAAGGCTTACCTGTAGGTAAGGAGAACATCTCCTAAACCTGCACGGTTTAGGAGATATTTCCCCCGCAATGCGGGCGGCGCATGCGCAGGGGGGACTCCACGGCTGAAGGACCGGCATCGCCGGACCCTGCCGATTTTAAATCTCCCGCGCGCACGCGCGGGAGTGACGTCATCGCCGCTCCAGCCAATCACAGCGCTGGAGCGGCGATACCCGGAAGACACGCCGGAGCAAGATGACATCCTGCTCGGCGTGGACCAGGTAAGTGGTACACACCTCGTTCCGAGGTAAGTATTTCATAATAGGCTAGTATGCGGTGCATACTAGCCTATTATGCCTTTTGCATTGCAGGTTTGGGGGAAAAAAAAAAAGTTTATGCGGTTTACAACCGCTTTAAGCATTTTTTTTTTTTTTTTTTTCACGATTGTGTGTATGCAAGGCAGGCTTGACAAGAATCACGTCGAGAAAAACTTTGTATTTTCCAATGACATTAATAATGGTCATGTGTACGCGGCATGAGAAAGGATGGTGGGAGGCTTGTATTTCTTGGGTCTGCGGTAAAGGTAGGTTGGTGGAATCGGGAGTCTTCAGACAGCAAAGTCTTACCGTTTCACAAAGTGAAATGAATTAATGATCTTAAACATGTTTTATTAGATTGTAAGCTCTTCTGAGCAGGGCACTCTTAATTCTCTTTTATTGTATCCATTTTATATTGTAAAGCGCTGCATAAAATGTTGGCGCTATATAAATCCTGTATAATAATAATAATGATAATGTTTTGCATTTTGTTTTGAGAGGAGGGAATAAATGTCTAAATTCCTTCACTTTATTTAGCCGCCTCCATTCTCTCCATTTCAGTGGAATACATGCTTTAGGCTGGGTTCACACCATTGCGAATTGGAATCACCGCATCCAATTCGCAATAGCAGATTTTGACGACTCTCTATGAAGCCGGTTCACAAATCTTTGCAGCGGGTCCAGTGCGTTTTTGCACAAAAATGCTGTGCGTCTTTTGATCCGTTTTTAGATCTGAATTTCGACCTGAAACGGTGAACGAGCACGCTCCGGACCCCTGCTGTGAGCCGCATGCGGCTAATATGTAAACCCAGCCTCGGCGGCATTGATAAGATACCATAAGTTTGCTCCGAGGTAGGATTTCAAAGGGGTGGGGGAATTTTGTCGGAGGGGGCTTCCAGGACCCCTTAGCTTTTTTAACCACTTAAAAACCAGCAAGTTAAACCCCCTTCCTAGTTTTAAGCATGGTGATACTTTGACTAACACTCACTCAGTCGTGGAACACTGTACATTTTATGCGTCCTGGACCCCGATTTGTGATTTTTCTGTGTCCAAATGACACAGCAAACTTAGGGAGTGGCAAGAGCGGAAGAATGATTTATTGCTCCCTCCTGCATTCAGGACTGAACTGTCTGTCCGTTTTTAATATATTTAATGAGTCTAAGCTAATATGCAATTATAAGCTATCACCTTTCCTTTTTTTCTATTTGTGACAGTAAAAATATTTTATTTTCTGATAAATTGTCTGTAATCATTGGGTACTCTGTGTACCCTGTATCACTTTATATGTACTTGCTTCATAGGTTATATTCTGGTTGGGTGCCCGGCATGAACGGGAGTTTCAGGAATATCTTGTTTCTTACAACAGTGTTTCTCAACTCCAGTCCTCAACGGCGCCAGGTCATGTTTTCAGGATTTCCTTCAGATGATACGGGCTGTGGTAATTACTAAGGCAGTGAAACTGATCAAATCACCTGTGCAAAATAATGGAAATCCTAAAAACATGACCTGTTGGGGCACCTTGAAGACTGGAGTTGAGAAACTCTGCCTTACAATACCAAAAAAACGTTCCTGCTTTCCCCCCACCTACTCCGTTTTCTTGTTTTTTATTTTGTACATGTGTCTAGATGCATGACTGAAGGAATATGCACTAATCAGCCCTAATATTATGACCACCCACCTAATATTGAGTAGGTCCCCTTTTTGCCATCAAAACAGCTGACCCTTTGAGGCATTGACTCCACTAGACACCCGAAGGTATATTGTATCTGGCACCAAGCCATCGGTGGCTGATCACTGCCTCCTCTGGCATACCTTCTTATAGTGCATCCTGGTGCCATCTCTTCCCTAGCTAAGCAATGCACACGCATCGGGACATTCACATGATGTAAAAGAAAACGTGACTTTTGGGCCAGGCCACCTTCTTCCATTGCTCCGTTGTTGAGTTCTGATGCTCATGTGCCCATTGTATTTACCTTTTGGCTGTGGACACGGGTCAGCATGGGCACCCTGATTGGTCTGCGGCCACACCGCCCCATACACCACAAACTGCGTATTCAGACATCTTTCTATCGGAACCAGAATTAACTTTTTCAATCAATTTGAACTACAGTAGCTCTTCTATCGGATCCGACTACACGGGCCAGCCTTTGCTCCCCATGTACATCGATAAGCCTTGACTGCCTATGACCCTGTCGTGGGTTTCCTTCCTTTGGACCAATTTTTGTAGTTCCCGACAAAAGCAGACTGGGTACATCCAACAAGAGCTCCAGTTTTGGAGTTGCTCTGACACACTCGTCTGGCCATTGCAATCTGGCCCTTGTCAAAGTCGCTTAAAATCCTTACACTAGCCCATTTTCTTTTTGTTATAATTTTAACACATCAACTTTAAGGACAACATGTTCACTTACTGCCTAATACATCGCATCCACTTTCAGGTCCCAATGTCATGAGAAAATCAATGTTATTTACTATACCTGTCAGTGGTCATAACGTTATAGCTGATCAGTGTATATTCTAGAATTTATAATCAAGTCTGCCAGCACCAAATTGGCCAGGAATGAAAATGTTCATATTTTATTTTATTTCACTTCTCTTCATGGGCATATAGAATGGTGGCAGTTTACATTTTGGTGGCAGGTCATATCTTTGTGATTGAATATTCTTTAACCACCTCCCGCTCGCCGTATAGTAAAATGACTGTGAGTAGGATCACCTCTCATTCTGGAGTGATGTTGCTCTAGTGTCACCGCTCCTGCAACGATCACGGTCACATCGTGTCCCTAGGACACATCACGACCCCTATCTCGGTAATGAGTCGATGACGCGGCTCTTTACCCATGTGATCGGCTGTGTCCAGTCACAGCTGATCACATGTAAACATGGAAGTACCGTTTATTGGCTCTCCTTGTCTCACACTGACGGAGTGTGAGGAGAGCTGATCAGTGGCATCTCCTCGTGGGGAGACCTGTACAGGTAATCGGGGGGGGGGGGGGGTGATCATCCGTGCAGTGCCCATCAATGCGGCAAAATAGTGCCTCCTCATTGGTGCCCATCATTGAAGGAGAATAATTACTTATTTACAAAATTGACTGGCAGAAAATAAAACCAGTTTTTTTTGTTTGTTTTTCCAAAATTTTCTGTCCTTTCGGTTAAAAAAAAAAAAAAAACCCCAGCGTTGATTAAATACTACCAAAATAAAGCTCTATTTGTGTGAAAAAAATGATAAAAATGTCATTTTGGTACAGCGTTGCATGACCACGCAATTGTCAAAGTGTGAGAGCGCTGAAAGGTGAACATTGGCCTGGGCAATAAGGAGGTGAAAGTGCACGGTATTGAAGTTGTTAAAGGGGAATAAACCTTTTATACACTTTGGGGCCCATTGTCTTCCCTAGCGCTCCTCATTCCACGCACACACCACACTACCTACCTGAGATCAGCCTGCAACCCCCGGCAGTTTCGTGGTCTTTTTCAGTATTGCGCCTTTGGCTTTTTTTCCCCATGAGCCCCCATATGAAAGATTTACATATAATTAAATGGTATTGTGTTTGCCATGCTGTGGTTCTAGCTGTATACACCTACCTAGGTCTGGTATTCAACACACTTTGGATGAAAGGCTTTTATTATGTGTTTTGCACTGCTGTGGTTATGGTTACAACTATTTTATATTTGTTATGTAAACCTTTTAATAATAATTTGTCATGTTGCAGGTCACGCCCGTTCCTGATTTTAATGTAACCGCAGTAAAGCTCAGCCATGAAGCGACAGGAGCGAAATATTTACACCTTGCCAGGGATGATCCCGACAACTTATTCAGGTACATCACTTCAAATAGAGTTATCTACCACTGACGTATACTGTACATTTTAGAGTACCGTATTTATCGGCGTATAACACGCACCCCAACCTAAGAGGGAAGTTTCAGGAAAAAAACTTTTTTTTTTTGTTGATAAACCACTTTGAAGCAAAATAATGGTATCTGAGTCTCCATGCAGCCTGATCTGTGCCCATCTGCAGTCTCCATGCAGCCTGATCTGTGCCCATCTGCAGTCTCCATGCAGCCTGATCTGTGCCCATCTGCAGTCTCCATGCAGCCTGATCTGTGCCCATCTGCAGTCTCCATGCAGCCTGATCTGTGCCCATCTGCAGTCTCCATGCAGCCTGATCTGTGCCCATCTGCAGTCTCCATGCAGCCTGATCTGTGCCCATCTGCAGTCTCCATGCAGCCTGATCTGTGCCCATCTGCAGTCTCCATGCAGCCTGATCTGTGCCCATCTGCAGTCTCCATGCAGCCTGATCTGTGCCCATCTGCAGTCTCAATGCAGCCTGATCTGTGCCCATCTGCAGTCTCAATGCAGCCTGATCTGTGCCCATCTGCAGTCTCATTGCAGCCTGATCTGTGCCCATCTGCAGTCTCAATGCAGCCTGATCTGTGCCCATCTGCAGTCTCAATGCAGCCTGATCTGTGCCCATCTGCAGTCTCAATGCAGCCTGATCTGTGCCCATCTGCAGTCTCAATGCAGCCTGATCTGTGCCCATCTGCAGCATTGCTCCTCACCGCAGCCTGATTAGTTCCCATCTGCAGCATTGCTCCTCACCGCAGCCTGATTAGTTCCCATCTGCTGCCTAAAATTTACCAAAATGCCTTGCCTGTTCAGTGCCCATCTGCAGTCTCACCTTTTAGTGTAAGATCATTGATGCTGTCTCCGAGGGAAGAGGGGGAGTGAGCGACACCGAATTACATACAGCCACGATCTCCTTCCTGTGTATCCGCCGCTCCGTCACTCACAGCCACGCCTCCTGCCCCTGCTCATATGATAGACAGTACAGTGGTCCAATGCAAGGGAGGCGTGGCTTTGCATGACGGAGCACCGTATACACAGGAAGTAGATCACAGCTCTATGTAATTCAGCGATGCTCGCTCCTCTTCCCTCAGACAGCAGGGATCGGCATATAACTTGCACATACGATTTTTTTCCCCTGATTTTTAAGGGGGGAAAAAAGTGCGTGTTATACGCCGATCAATACAGTATATAAAATTTGACTTCAATGTATTCAGCTATACTTCGACGACTAGGCAATTTTTATTGAGAATTTCTTAGTCGCTTGTTTAGTTTTTCTGTTTTAAAAGGTGACGCTTCTAGAAAAAATAAAACATTGATACCCACCCACCGATGCTGCAGCTGATCACATAACCGCTCATTTCTCAGTCTGCTCTGAGCAGAGATCAGTGGCTGTAGCTGTCTGCTCTGCCCCTCCAGCACTCACTGAAGCACTGGGCTGTGATGGGGGCAATAGCGGCTGGCACAGCCTCTCAGCAGTGTGCCGTGAAGCTTAGCCAGCTACCGATCAGGAACCTGGGTGGATCCCAACATTATTGCTGAGATCTTTTCAGAGCCTAGAGTAGCTTTGTGATGTCGGCAGACAATGGGCTTTAGCCCACCTCCGGTTGGTTTTGAGTCGCAGGAGAGCACAAGTAAGTGCACTCCTGTAACCCACAAGAGCAGTATGACCAAAAAGGCTTTGACCATACTTCTTTTAATGTAGATATCCCTAGCACAGTCCTGCTGGTGATGTGTTGCACTGTTAAGGTTTTTATTAGCGGTGATAGGAAGTTTTGACACTTGTGTTTTTTTCCTGATTTAGAAGAGGCTCATTAGACACCAGCCTTTTTACACCAGTTGTATTTGAACCAGTGAACTAAAACTTCTCACAGCTGCCTATTGGATTCTGACCTCTCTTAAAAAAAATTATGTAAATGCACCGAAATCTCATTGGCCGAAAATGGTGTCTTTTTAAAGAAGTAACGATAATGGCACCAAAAATGCACGTGATTATTATTATTATTTTTTTTTTTCTCTCTCTCTCTCTCATCTGCTGAGGCGAGGGGTTGCTGCAGCAGCGGCATAGAGGTGCAGCATCTGTAGAAGGAGTTCTGTCCTCCCTGTTGCCGACTGCTTAGAAAGAGGGGGGTGGGGGCAGAGATCAGCCTCTCTGGAGAGGTGCGAGGGCCACATAAAATGGCCTGGCGGGGCGGATTAAGCCAGTGGGCCTTGTGTTTGACACATGTGCAGCTCCAGTGAAGTATACTGCTATTTGGAAATCATGTGTCTGATGTTACCAGTATGATGAACATAAACTCTTTGAATGGTTTGCTTTTTATGCTGACCTTTGAAACTCTTTCCTGAACCAACACAAGTTTTTTTTTTTTTTTGTGTCACTTCTTCAGTGTGCAGTTCCGGACAACACCCATGGACAGCACCGGTGTCCCGCACATCCTGGAACACACCGTTCTGGCCGGCTCCGAGAAATACCCATGTCGTGACCCGTTCTTCAAGATGCTGAATCGGTCCCTGGCCACATTTATGAATGCCTTCACAGGTAATTATGGAGCGTTACAAACGCTCAGTTTAATAATGTGAAAAGGCTGTTTAAGCAATTATGGATATTTACTGCCTATCTTCCTGGGATCCTTTCACAGTTACATTGATTGGTCCACACACTCCTCTGTAAACACAAAGGGGCAGATCCACAAAGAGAGTACGCCGGCGTATCTACTGATACGCCGGCGTACTTTCAAATTTCCTGCGTCGTATCTTTGTTTTGAATCCTCAAAACAAGATACGACGGCATCTGGGTTAGATCCGACAGGCGTACGTCTTCGTACGCCTTCGGATCTTAGATGCAATTCTTCGGCGTCCGTCGGGTGGCGTTCCCGCCGTTTTCTGCATCGAGTATGCAAATTGGCTATTTCCGATGATCCACGAACGTACGGGCGGCCGTCGCATTCTTTTACGTCGTCTCTAGTCGGCTTTTTTCGGCGTATAGTTAGCTGCTATTTGGTGGCGTAGGCAATGTTAAGTATGGCCGTCGTTCCCGCGTATAATTTAACAATTTTTATTTTGTTTGCGTAAGTCTTCCGTGAATCGGGCTGGACGTAATTTACGTCCACATCAAAACAATGACGTCCTTGCGACGTCATTTAGCCCAATGCATGGCGGGAAATTTAGGGACGGCGCATGCGCAGTTCGTTCGGCGAGGGGACGCGCTTCATTTAAATGAAACACGCCCCCTACTCGCCGATTTGAATTACGCGCCATTGCGCCGTGAAAGATAGAATTTGCGCCGTAAGTTACGGCGGTGTAGTCTTTCTGGATTCGAACCAAACGGAAGTAAGTTGCGGCGTAGTGTATCTCAGATACGCTGCGCCGGGGCAGATCTTTGTGAATCTGCCCCAAAAACTAAAGAATGCCCCCCCCCCCCCCCATGCACCCCCTGGAAGTTTAGTGACCTTAGAAATTGGTAGCCATGATTTCTCAAGTGAGACTAACCTTGCAAAATCTCATAGAGCAAGCACAGGTCAGGGCAGCATAGAGGGGTAACTTCTGATCGTTCTATTGATTTTCCAATTTTGTTTTTCAGCAAGCGATTTCACCATGTACCCAGTTTCTTCCCAAAACCACAAGGATTTCCAGAATCTCATGTCTGTCTATTTGGATGCAGTGTTTTTTCCATTCCTTAGAGAATTGGACTTTTGGTAATATGTGTTTGCATAGCAAAGTCATTTTATGCTTTTCATATATAAATGTAAATGATGATCATTGCTCAGTGAATATATATTATTATTTTTATTTTAGGCAAGAAGGATGGAGATTGGAGCATGAAGACCCCACCAATCCCAAATCTCCCATAGTGTTCAAAGGCGTTGTCTTTAATGAGATGAAGGGGGTTTTTGTAAGTGATCTTATCACGTTATGTAATGTTTGTACCAGAAGTGTAACTTTTTAAAGTGGATGTAAACCCTCATATACACAGTGAAGTGACCAGCCTCAGGTGATACACAGAGATTAAACAAATCCTCCTGCATAAGTTATACCTGTTTATCTGCAGGTCTACATCCATTAAATGTTCTGAATTTACGAAGCTTGACTGATTGTCTGAGCATTCAGACTTAAAGAGGGTGGAGAGCTGAAGTTGCACTGCAGAGCTCAGTGAGGAGAGCTCTGAGAGCTGATTGGAGGGGAGGGACACACACCCTTCACACAGGACACAGAGCTAAGGCTGTCAAGCTGCTGGAGGTCACTCCCCTATCACCATTTTTCGCTTGGTGTCAGGAAAAATTGTCAGAAGTGACTTGGACTGATAGCAGAGGAACGAAGCAGCGGACAGAAATTACATTTGGGGGTTGATTTACTAAAACTGGAGAGTGCAAAATCTGGTAGCCAATCGGCTTCTAACTTCAGCTTGTTCAGGTAAAGCGGTTCTAACCCTAATTAAAATGATCCTGTTTCTTTAATCACCTAAGGCACGGCCTATAGACAAATGACAGCTGGGCAGTGGTTTTGTTATCCTGAGTGGACATCATATGACGTTCACCCAGGAAGTGCCGATCATGGGGCCATGCAGTGGCACGATCTGTCATGGCCGTGCCCAGAGAGAGGACACAGCCGATGAACGATCGGAATACTGGCTAGCTTCCAGTACCATGTGACCACTGTGGATGGGTTTCTTTTATGCCATCCAATGTGTACAACTGTGTTGCTAGCTGTAATTTGCCAATTTGATCACATGGTACAGACAGGGCAAATCGCATTCCATCTGTACCATGTGATTGGCTTTGAACCCCCCCCCCCTTTTTTTTTTTTTTTTTTTTTTTTTAACCAGTTAAGCCCCGGACCAATATGCAGCCTAAAGACCCAAGGTGTTTTTACAGTTCGGGACTGCGTCGCTTTAACAGACAATTGCGCGGTCGTGCGACGTGGCTCCCAAACAAAATTGGCGTCCTTTTTTCCCCACAAATAGAGCTTTCTTTTGGTGGTATTTGATCACATCTGCGGTTTTTAGTTTTTGCGCTATAAACAAAAATAGAGCGACAATTTTGAAAAAAATGCAATATTTTTTACTTTTTGCTGTAATAAATATCCCCCAAAAACATATATAAAAACATTTTTTTTCCTCAGTTTAGGCCGATACGTATTCTTCTACCTATTTTTAGTAAAAAAAATCGCAATAAGCGTTTATCGATTGGTTTGCGCAAAATTTATAGTGTTTACAAAATAGGGGATAGTTTTATTGCATTTTTATTAAAAAAAATTTTTTTACTACTAATGGCGGCGATCAGCAATTTTTTTCGTGACTGCGACATTATGGCGGACACTTCGGACAATTTTGACACATTTTTGGGACCATTGTCATTTTCACAGCAAAAAATGCATTTAACCACTTGACAACTGGGCACTTAAACCCACTTAATAACCAGACCAATTTTCAGCTTTTGGTGCTCTCACATTTTGAATGACAATAACTCAGTCATACAACACTGTAACCAAATGAAATTTTTGTCGTTTTTTCCCCACAAATAGAGCTTTCTTTTGGTGGTATTTGATCACCTCTGCGGTTTTTATTTTTTTCGCTATAAATGAAAAAAGAACGAAAATTTTGTAAAAAAATGAATTTTTCTTCATTTCTATTATAAGATTTTGCAAAAAATGAATTTTTCTTCATAAATTTGGCCTAAAATGTATACTGCTACATATCTTTGGTAAAAAAAAAAAAAAAAATTTGGATATTATTTAGTCTGGGTGAAAGTTATAGGGTCTACAAGCTATGGTACCAATTACTGAAAATTGATCAATTTGATCACATCTGATGTACTGACAGCCTCTCTCATTTCTTGAGACCCTAACATGCCAGAAAAGTACAAATACCCCCTAAATGACCCCTTTTTGGAAAGAAGACATTACAAGGTATTTAGAAAGAGGCATGGTGAGTTTTTTGAAGTTGTCATTTTTTCCCACAATTCTTTGCAAAATCAAGGTTTTTTTTTTTTTTTTTTTTTTTTTTTCCACAAAAGTTTCATATTAGCAGGTTATTTCTCACACACAGCATATGCATACCACAAATTACACCCCAAAACACATTCTGCTATTCCTCCCGAGTATGGCGGTACCACATGTGTGAGACTTTTACACAGCGTGGCCACATACAGAGGCCCGACATGCAGGGAGCACCATCAGGCGTTCTGGAACACCCAGACCAATTCTGACATTCCTCTCCTACATGTAAAAATCATCATTTATTTGCTAGAAAATTACATAGAACCCCAAAACATTATATATGCTTTTTTAGCAAAGACCCTAGAGAATACAATGGCGGTCGTTGCAACTTTTTATCGCGCATGGTATTTGCACAGCAATTTTTCGAACGCATTTTTTTGGGAAATAAAACAGTTTTGTGCTTTTTAAAAAAAAAAAAAACATTAAAGTTAGCCCAATGTTTTTGCATAATATGAAAGATGAAGTTACGCCGAGTAAATAGATACCCAACATGTCACCCTTCAATATTGCACACGCTTGTGGGATGGCGCCAAACTTCGCTACTTAAAAATCCCCATAGGTGACGTTTTAAATGTTTTTACTGGTTACATGTTTTTAGTTACAGAGGAGGTCTGGGGCCAAAATGATTGCTCTCGCTCTAACGTTCGCAGCGATACCCCACATGTGTGGTTTGAACACCGTTTTCATATGTGGGCGGGACTTACGTACACATTCGCTTCTGTATACGAGCACGCGGGAACAGGGGCGCTTTAAATATTTTTATTTTATTTTTATTGTTCATTTTACTTAATTTATTTTAGTTTGACACGTTTTTCCCCCAAAAAAAATGTTTTGATCACTTTTATTCCAATTACAAGGAATGGAAACATCCCTTGTAATAGGAATATAGCATGACAGGTCCTCTTTACAGTGAGATGTGGGGTCAATAAGACCCCACATCTCACCTCTAGGCTGGGAAGCCTGAAAAAAAACAAGAAAAAAAACGATCCTGGCTTCGATCGCAGCGGTGAGTCAGAAGAAGCACCGGAGGGCGAAGGGAGTGGGGACGTCCCTTTTTGCCTCCCGTAAGAACGATCAAGAGGCGGAACAGCCGCCATGATCGTTCTTATGGTGTAGAGAATCGCCGGCTGAAAAAAATGATATCTGAATGATGCCTGTAGCTGCAGGCATCATTTAGATATCCCTGCACAAAGTCAAGGACCTCATATGACGTGGGCGGGAAGTGGTTAAAACACATTTTTTTCCCCAGAGTATTTTCTGGGTATTGCAAAGTATTGGCCGGGGTATTGCAAAGTATTGGTGTGGGGGTATTGCAGAGTATTGGTGTTGGGGTATTGCAGAGTATTGGTGTTGGGGTATTGCAGAGTATTGGTGTTGGGGTATTGCAGAGTATTGGTGTGGGGGTATTGCAGAGTATTGGTGTGGGGGTATTGCAGAGTATTGGTGCGGGGGTATTGCAGAGTATTGGTGCGGGGGTATTGCAGAGTATTGGTGCGGGGTATTGCAGAGTATTGTGTGGGGGGTATTGCAGAGTATTGTGTGGGGGGTATTGCAGAGTATTGTGTGGGGGGTATTGCAGAGTATTGTGTGGGGGGTATTGCAGAGTATTGTGTGGGGGGTATTGCAGAGTATTGTGTGGGGGGTATTGCAGAGTATTGTGTGGGGGGTATTGCAGAGTATTGCGTGGGGGGTATTGCAGAGTATTGCGTGGGGGGTATTGCAGAGTATTGCGTGGGGGGTATTGCAGAGTATTGCGTGGGGGGTATTGCAGAGTATTGCGTGGGGGGGTATTGCAGAGTATTGCGTGGGGGGTATTGCAGAGTATTGCGTGGGGGGTATTGCAGAGTATTGCGTGGGGGGTATTGCAGAGTATTGCGTGGGGGGTATTGCAGAGTATTGCGTGGGGGGTATTGCAGAGTATTGTGTGGGGGGTATTGCAGAGTATTGCGTGGGGGGTATTGCAGAGTATTGCGTGGGGGGTATTGCAGAGTATTGCGTGGGGGGTATTGCAGAGTATTGCGTGGGGGGTATTGCAGAGTATTGCGTGGGGGGTATTGCAGAGTATTGCGTGGGGGGTATTGCAGAGTATTGCGTGGGGGGTATTGCAGAGTATTGCGTGGGGGGTATTGCAGAGTATTGCGTGGGGGGTATTGCAGAGTATTGCGTGGGGGGTATTGCAGAGTATTGCGCGGGGGTATTGCAGAGTATTGCGCAGGGGGTATTGCAGAGTAATTGCGCAGGGAAGGCAGAGCATTGCAGAGTATTGCGCAGGGAAGGCAGAGTATTGCAGGGGTTAATGCAGAGTATTGCACAGGGAAGGAAGAGTATTGCAGGGGTTAATGCAGAGTATTGCACAGGGAAGGAAGAGTATTGCAGGGGGTTAATGCAGAGTATTGCACAGGGAAGGCAGAGTATTGCAGGGGTTAATGCATGGATGGCTGAGCAGGGATGGATGGATCTGTGACTGCAATAGTCACAGATCCATCCCACACTGCTGCTGCCATCCGCGCTCTCCTCTCACACTGTACCGATCGGTACAGCGAGAGGAGGGAGGAACCGGCGTCATCAAATGACGCCTGTTTGTTTACCTGTGATCGCGCCGTCATTGGACGGCGCGATCACATGGTAAAAGACCGCCGTTGCCGGTCAGTTACCGTGATCTGTGTAGCGCCGGGTCTCATAGACCCGGCACGCACAGAATTTTCTGTGTGCGCGCCCGAGGCGGCGCGCATTACTGCTTCTGGTGGGCGCCGTTTCAGAACGGCGACCCCCAGTTAAGCAACCACCTTGCCGCCGTTTGTAGACGGCGGCTGGTGGTTAAGTGGTTAAATTGCATTCTTTATTGTGAAAATGACAGTTGCAGTTTGGGAGTTAACCACAGGGGGCGCTGTAGGAGTTAGGGTGCACCTAGTATGTGTTTACAACTGTAGGGGGGTGTGGCTGTAGGAATGACGTCATCGATCGTGTCTTCCCTATAAAGGGAATGACGCGATCGATGCGCCGCCATAGTGAAGGACGGGGAAGCCGTGTTTACATACGGCTCTCCCCGTTCTTCAGCTCCGGGGAGCGATCGCGACGGAGTGGCTATAAACAAATAGCCGCGCCGTGGTCCCGGATCGCTCCCCGAGCGGACCCGACCTCCGCATGTAGCGGGGGGGGTCCCGATCGGACCCCCCACCCGCTAATAGGCGAGGACGTACGTGTACGCCCATGTGCTTGTACGTGCCATATTGTGGACGTATATGTACATGCGGGGGTCGGGAACTGGTTAAACTAGATGGACTTGTGTCTTTTTTCAACCTAACTATGTAACTATTTAATTTTGACTAATCACAACAAAACAGACTGAGGCCCCGTTCACACTTATACGACTTGAAAGTCGTGCGATTTTGCGGCCGCAATTTGGGATCAGTACAACTTCAACTTTGCCACAACTTTGATATTAACCAATGAAAACATACATGGTGTGAGGCAATTCCTTTTCCTGCCACCGCATTTGTCATTGCTGCTGTAGCAGTGCATGAGGAAGAAGAGGCGGCAGAGAAGACATCAATATTGGGTACATCCCATCATTGCCAATCGTAAAGATAGGGGTCAATTTTGGGTCCTCTATAATGAAGAATGAGAAGAATGCTCCTTACATTGGTGGTCAGTGGGAAGAATGTTCCTTAGGGCTCTTTCACACGTCAGTTCAGTTTTTTAGATCAGTTTTTTTTTTCATCAGTTGATCCGTTTTTTCGTCCGTTTTTTGTCAGTTTTCCATCAGTTTTTCCATCCCTTTTTTTTTTTTTTTTTTTTGGGGGGGGGGGGGGCTTTTTACATACAGTGCCTGCCGCCGAGAATGTGTTTTTAGCACGACTGCATCGCGCTGATTCTCGGCGACAGGGTGCCGACATCTCGCACTCGCTGGAATAGTAAAAGCACATTCCAGCAAGCACGTCATAGAAGCGACGGGAGATCCGACTTGGATTCCCGCCAATTCTACACGTGTGCGGCGTTTGGTATGAATCCTTAGGGGAAAGTCCCCGCCGGATTTTAAATAAAAATCCGGCATGGGTTCCCCCCTCGGGAGCATACCGGGCCCTGGTTGTAAGGAGACCCCCCCCCCCCCCCCTACGCCGAAAAAACGGCGTAGGGGTCCCCCTACAATCCATACCAGACCCGTATCCAAAGCACGCTACCTGGCCGGCCAGGAAAGGAGTGGGACGAGCGAGCGCCCCTCCTGAGCCGTACCGGGCTGCATGCCCTCAACATTGTGGGGGTTGGGTGCTCTGGGGCAGGGGGGCGCACTGCGGCCCCCCCACCCCAGAGCACCCTGTCCCCATGTTGATGAGGACAGGGCCCCTTCCCGACAACACTGGCCGTTGGTTGTCGGGGTATGCGGGCGGGAGGCTTATCGGAATCTGGGAGCCCCCTTTAATAAGGGGGCCCCCAGATACCGGCCCCCCACCCTAAGTGAATGGTACCCCTACCCATTCACCTGGAGGCAAAAAGTTAAAGTTAATAAACACGACACAAGGGTTTTTAAAATAATTTATTAGTCTGCTCCGGAGGCACCCCCTGTCTTCTTCATTAGCTCTTTCACCAGGGGGGGCTTCTTCTTTGACGTCTTCGGGTGGGGGCCGCTCTTCTTCGCCGCCGTCTGGTTCTCTTCCACCGCCGGGGGGGGGGGTCGCTTTTATAAAAGCGCCCCCCCCCCCCCCCCCCCGGCGGGTTTCCTCCGACGTCTTCGGCGGGGGGGGGGGTGTGCTTCTTCTTCCGCTATCCGGGGGTCTTCTCCGCTCTCCGGGGGTCTTCTACTATGTTCGCCGCTCTCCGCTGTTGACTCGGCGCACCCCGGTTCTTCCTCCCGCTGTCCGGTGCCTTCTCCTTCAGCGCTGAACGTCTTCTTCTGTGCTGTGACGTCTTCTTCTTCTCTTCTCCCGATGTTGACACGTCGCCTCTTCTCGCTGCAATGACGGGTGCGCGGCTTGCATCTTACTTATATAGGCCTCACAGTCCCATCATGCTCCGGTACCTACCCACGTGGGTAGGTATCACATGGGTAGGTACGGAGCATGATGGGACTGTGAGGCCTATATAAGTCCAATGCAAGCCGCGCACCCGTCATTGCAGCGAGAAGAGGCGACGTGTCAACATCGGGAGAAGAAGAAGAAGACGTCACAGCACAGAAGAAGAAGACGTTCAGAGCTGAAGGAGAAGGCACCGGACAGCGGGAGGAAGAACCGGGGTGCGCCGAGTCAACAGCGGAGAGCGGCGAACATAGAAGAAGACCCCCGGATAGCGGAAGAAGAAGCACACCACCCCCTGCCGAAGACGTCGGAGGAAACCCGCCGGGGGGGGCGCTTTTATAAAAGCGACCCCCCCCCCCCGGCGGTGGAAGAGAACCAGACGGCGGCGAAGAAGAGCGGCCCCCACCCGAAGACGTCAAAGAAGAAGCCCCCCCTGGTGAAAGAGCTAATAAAGAAGACAGGGGGTGCCTCCGGAGCAGACTAATAAATTATTTTAAAAACCCTTGTGTCGTGTTTATTAACTTTAACTTTTTGCCTCCAGGTGAATGGGTAGGGGTACGATGTACCCCATATCCATTCACTTAGGGTGGGGGGCCGGTATCTGGAGGCCCCCTTATTAAAGGGGGCTCCCAGATTCCGATAAGCCTCCCGCCCGCATACCCCGACAACCAACGGCCAGGGTTGTCGGGAAGGGGCCCTGTCCTCATCAACATGGGGACAGGGTGCTCTGGGGTGGGGGGGCCGCAGTGCGCCCCCCCTGCCCCAGAGCACCCAACCCCCCCCATGTTGAGGGCATGCAGCCCGGTACGGCTCAGGAGGGGGGGGGCCGCTCACTCGTCCCCACTCCTTTCCTGGCCTACCGGGTAGCGTGCTTTGGATACGGGCCTGGTATGGATTGTAGGGGGACCCCCTACGCCGTTTTTTCGGCGTAGGGGGGGTCTCCTTACAACCCACACCAGACCCAAGGGCCCGGTATGCTCCCGAGGGGGGAACCCATGCCGGATTTTTATTTAAAATCCGGCGGGGACTTTCCCCTCAGCATTCATACCAAACGCCGCACACGGCGTTAGCGGATCGGATGGTAAACGGATCATCCGTTTTTCGTCCGTTCCGTTTTTTTGACGGAAGAAAAATAGGGTTTTCTTCCGTCCAAAAAAACTGAACTTCACGCAGACGGATGCTAACGGACGTTAGCGGATGCTCATCCGCTAACGGACGTTAACCCATAGGGAAGCATTGCGGTCCGTTAACGGACGTCTAAAAAGAATGTCCCTTACATTGGTGATCAGTGGGAAGAATGTCCCTTACATTGGTGATCAGTGGGAAGAATGCTTCTTACATTGGTGGTCAGTGGGAAGAATGTTCCCTTCATTGGTGGTCAGTGGGAAGAATGTTCCCTTCGTTGGTGGTCAGTGGGAAGAATGTTCCCTTCATTGGTGGTCAGTGGGATATTGTCTTTGTAGTTTAGGTCACACAAATCATAAATAGCTGGGCACCCACAGATAAATCGAATGATTTGCTCATTATCGAGGACGTCTCTTATTTTTACCTGTTTGGAGCACACACCCTTCACACCCTTCACACAGGACACAGAGCTAAGGCTGTCAAGCTGCTGGAGGTCACTCCCCTATCACCATTTTTCGCTTGGTGTCAGGAAAAATTGTCAGAAGTGACTTGGGCTGATAGCAGAGGAACGAAGCAGCGGACAGAAATTACATTTGGGGGTTGATTTACTAAAACTGGAGAGTGCAAAATCTGGTAGCCAATCGGCTTCTAACTTCAGCTTGTTCAGGTAAAGCGGTTCTAACCCTAATTAAAATGATCCTGTTTCTTTAATCACCTAAGGCACGGCCTATAGACAAATGACAGCTGGGCAGTGGTTTTGTTATCCTGAGTGGACATCATATGACGTTCACCCAGGAAGTGCCGATCATGGGGCCATGCAGTGGCACGATCTGTCATGGCCGTGCCCAGAGAGAGGACACAGCCGATGAACGATCGGAATACTGGCTAGCTTCCAGTACCATGTGACCACTGTGGATGGGTTTCTTTTATGCCATCCAATGTGTACAACTGTGTTGCTAGCTGTAATTTGCCAATTTGATCACATGGTACAGACAGGGCAAATCGCATTCCATCTGTACCATGTGATTGGCTTTGAACCCCCCCCCCCCCCTTTTTTTTTTTTTTTTTTTTTTTTTAACCAGTTAAGCCCCGGACCAATATGCAGCCTAAAGACCCAAGGTGTTTTTACAGTTCGGGACTGCGTCGCTTTAACAGACAATTGCGCGGTCGTGCGACGTGGCTCCCAAACAAAATTGGCGTCCTTTTTTCCCCACAAATAGAGCTTTCTTTTGGTGGTATTTGATCACATCTGCGGTTTTTAGTTTTTGCGCTATAAACAAAAATAGAGCGACAATTTTGAAAAAAATGCAATATTTTTTACTTTTTGCTGTAATAAATATCCCCCAAAAACATATATAAAAACATTTTTTTTCCTCAGTTTAGGCCGATACGTATTCTTCTACCTATTTTTAGTAAAAAAAATCGCAATAAGCGTTTATCGATTGGTTTGCGCAAAATTTATAGTGTTTACAAAATAGGGGATAGTTTTATTGCATTTTTATTAAAAAAATTTTTTTTACTACTAATGGCGGCGATCAGCAATTTTTTTCGTGACTGCGACATTATGGCGGACACTTCGGACAATTTTGACACATTTTTGGGACCATTGTCATTTTCACAGCAAAAAATGCATTTAACCACTTGACAACTGGGCACTTAAACCCACTTAATAACCAGACCAATTTTCAGCTTTTGGTGCTCTCACATTTTGAATGACAATAACTCAGTCATACAACACTGTAACCAAATGAAATTTTTGTCGTTTTTTCCCCACAAATAGAGCTTTCTTTTGGTGGTATTTGATCACCTCTGCGGTTTTTATTTTTTTCGCTATAAATGAAAAAAGAACGAAAATTTTGTAAAAAAATGAATTTTTCTTCATTTCTATTATAAGATTTTGCAAAAAATGAATTTTTCTTCATAAATTTGGCCTAAAATGTATACTGCTACATATCTTTGGTAAAAAAAAAAAAAAAAATTTGGATATTATTTAGTCTGGGTGAAAGTTATAGGGTCTACAAGCTATGGTACCAATTACTGAAAATTGATCAATTTGATCACATCTGATGTACTGACAGCCTCTCTCATTTCTTGAGACCCTAACATGCCAGAAAAGTACAAATACCCCCTAAATGACCCCTTTTTGGAAAGAAGACATTACAAGGTATTTAGAAAGAGGCATGGTGAGTTTTTTGAAGTTGTCATTTTTTCCCACAATTCTTTGCAAAATCAAGGTTTTTTTTTTTTTTTTTTTTTTTTCCACAAAAGTTTCATATTAGCAGGTTATTTCTCACACACAGCATATGCATACCACAAATTACACCCCAAAACACATTCTGCTATTCCTCCCGAGTATGGCGGTACCACATGTGTGAGACTTTTACACAGCGTGGCCACATACAGAGGCCCGACATGCAGGGAGCACCATCAGGCGTTCTGGAACACCCAGACCAATTCTGACATTCCTCTCCTACATGTAAAAATCATCATTTATTTGCTAGAAAATTACATAGAACCCCAAAACATTATATATGCTTTTTTAGCAAAGACCCTAGAGAATACAATGGCGGTCGTTGCAACTTTTTATCGCGCATGGTATTTGCACAGCAATTTTTCGAACGCATTTTTTTGGGAAATAAAACAGTTTTGTGCTTTTTAAAAAAAAAAAAAAACATTAAAGTTAGCCCAATGTTTTTGCATAATATGAAAGATGAAGTTACGCCGAGTAAATAGATACCCAACATGTCACCCTTCAATATTGCACACGCTTGTGGGATGGCGCCAAACTTCGCTACTTAAAAATCCCCATAGGTGACGTTTTAAATGTTTTTACTGGTTACATGTTTTTAGTTACAGAGGAGGTCTGGGGCCAAAATGATTGCTCTCGCTCTAACGTTCGCAGCGATACCCCACATGTGTGGTTTGAACACCGTTTTCATATGTGGGCGGGACTTACGTACACATTCGCTTCTGTATACGAGCACGCGGGAACAGGGGCGCTTTAAATATTTTTTTTTTATTTTTATTGTTCATTTTACTTAATTTATTTTAGTTTGACACGTTTTTCCCCCAAAAAAAATGTTTTGATCACTTTTATTCCAATTACAAGGAATGGAAACATCCCTTGTAATAGGAATATAGCATGACAGGTCCTCTTTACAGTGAGATGTGGGGTCAATAAGACCCCACATCTCACCTCTAGGCTGGGAAGCCTGAAAAAAAACAAGAAAAAAAACGATCCTGGCTTCGATCGCAGCGGTGAGTCAGAAGAAGCACCGGAGGGCGAAGGGAGTGGGGACGTCCCTTTTTGCCTCCCGTAAGAACGATCAAGAGGCGGAACAGCCGCCATGATCGTTCTTATGGTGTAGAGAATCGCCGGCTGAAAAAAATGATATCTGAATGATGCCTGTAGCTGCAGGCATCATTTAGATATCCCTGCACAAAGTCAAGGACCTCATATGACGTGGGCGGGAAGTGGTTAAAACACATTTTTTTCCCCAGAGTATTTTCTGGGTATTGCAAAGTATTGGCCGGGGTATTGCAAAGTATTGGTGTGGGGGTATTGCAGAGTATTGGTGTTGGGGTATTGCAGAGTATTGGTGTTGGGGTATTGCAGAGTATTGGTGTGGGGGTATTGCAGAGTATTGGTGTGGGGGTATTGCAGAGTATTGGTGTGGGGGTATTGCAGAGTATTGGTGCGGGGGTATTGCAGAGTATTGGTGCGGGGGTATTGCAGAGTATTGGTGCGGGGGTATTGCAGAGTATTGGTGCGGGGGTATTGCAGAGTATTGGTGCGGGGGTATTGCAGAGTATTGGTGCGGGGGTATTGCAGAGTATTGGTGCGGGGGTATTGCAGAGTATTGGTGCGGGGGTATTGCAGAGTATTGGTGCGGGGGTATTGCAGAGTATTGGTGCGGGGGGTATTGCAGAGTATTGGTGCGGGGGGTATTGCAGAGTATTGGTGCGGGGGGTATTGCAGAGTATTGTGTGGGGGGTATTGCAGAGTATTGTGTGGGGGGTATTGCAGAGTATTGTGTGGGGGGTATTGCAGAGTATTGTGTGGGGGGTATTGCAGAGTATTGTGTGGGGGGTATTGCAGAGTATTGTGTGGGGGGTATTGCAGAGTATTGTGTGGGGGGTATTGCAGAGTATTGTGTGGGGGGTATTGCAGAGTATTGTGTGGGGGGTATTGCAGAGTATTGTGTGGGGGGTATTGCAGAGTATTGTGTGGGGGGTATTGCAGAGTATTGTGTGGGGGGTATTGCAGAGTATTGTGTGGGGGGTATTGCAGAGTATTGTGTGGGGGTATTGCAGAGTATTGTGTGGGGGGTATTGCAGAGTATTGTGTGGGGGGTATTGCAGAGTATTGTGTGGGGGGTATTGCAGAGTATTGTGTGGGGGGTATTGCAGAGTATTGTGTGGGGGGTATTGCAGAGTATTGTGTGGGGGGTATTGCAGAGTATTGTGTGGGGGGTATTGCAGAGTATTGCGTGGGGGGTATTGCAGAGTATTGCGTGGGGGGTATTGCAGAGTATTGCGTGGGGGGTATTGCAGAGTATTGCGTGGGGGGTATTGCAGAGTATTGCGTGGGGGGTATTGCAGAGTATTGCGTGGGGGGTATTGCAGAGTATTGCGTGGGGGGTATTGCAGAGTATTGCGTGGGGGGTATTGCAGAGTATTGCGTGGGGGGTATTGCAGAGTATTGCGCGGGGGGTATTGCAGAGTATTGCGCAGGGGGTATTGCAGAGTAATTGCGCAGGGAAGGCAGAGCATTGCAGATTATTGCGCAGGGAAGGCAGAGTATTGCAGGGGTTAATGCAGAGTATTGCACAGGGAAGGAAGAGTATTGCAGGGGTTAATGCAGAGTATTGCACAGGGAAGGAAGAGTATTGCAGGGGGTTAATGCAGAGTATTGCACAGGGAAGGAAGAGTATCGCAGGGGGTTAATGCAGAGTATTGCACAGGGAAGGCAGAGTATTGCAGGGGTTAATGCATGGATGGCTGAGCAGGGATGGATGGATCTGTGACTGCAATAGTCACAGATCCATCCCACACTGCTGCTGCCATCCGCGCTCTCCTCTCACACTGTACCGATCGGTACAGCGAGAGGAGGGAGGAACCGGCGTCATCAAATGACGCCTGTTTGTTTACCTGTGATCGCGCCGTCATTGGACGGCGCGATCACATGGTAAAAGACCGCCGTTGCCGGTCAGTTACCGTGATCTGTGTAGCGCCGGGTCTCATAGACCCGGCACGCACAGAATTTTCTGTGTGCGCGCCCGAGGCGGCGCGCATTACTGCTTCTGGTGGGCGCCGTTTCAGAACGGCGACCCCCAGTTAAGCAACCACCTTGCCGCCGTTTGTAGACGGCGGCTGGTGGTTAAGTGGTTAAATTGCATTCTTTATTGTGAAAATGACAGTTGCAGTTTGGGAGTTAACCACAGGGGGCGCTGTAGGAGTTAGGGTGCACCTAGTATGTGTTTACAACTGTAGGGGGGTGTGGCTGTAGGAATGACGTCATCGATCGTGTCTTCCCTATAAAGGGAATGACGCGATCGATGCGCCGCCATAGTGAAGGACGGGGAAGCCGTGTTTACATACGGCTCTCCCCGTTCTTCAGCTCCGGGGAGCGATCGCGACGGAGTGGCTATAAACAAATAGCCGCGCCGTGGTCCCGGATCGCTCCCCGAGCGGACCCGACCTCCGCATGTAGCGGGGGGGGGTCCCGATCGGACCCCCCACCCGCTAATAGGCGAGGACGTACGTGTACGCCCATGTGCTTGTACGTGCCATATTGTGGACGTATATGTACATGCGGGGGTCGGGAACTGGTTAAACTAGATGGACTTGTGTCTTTTTTCAACCTAACTATGTAACTATTTAATTTTGACTAATCACAACAAAACAGACTGAGGCCCCGTTCACACTTATACGACTTGAAAGTCGTGCGATTTTGCGGCCGCAATTTGGGATCAGTACAACTTCAACTTTGCCACAACTTTGATATTAACCAATGAAAACATACATGGTGTGAGGCAATTCCTTTTCCTGCCACCGCATTTGTCATTGCTGCTGTAGCAGTGCATGAGGAAGAAGAGGCGGCAGAGAAGACATCAATATTGGGTACATCCCATCATTGCCAATCGTAAAGATAGGGGTCAATTTTGGGTCCTCTATAATGAAGAATGAGAAGAATGCTCCTTACATTGGTGGTCAGTGGGAAGAATGTTCCTTAGGGCTCTTTCACACGTCAGTTCAGTTTTTTAGATCAGTTTTTTTTTTCATCAGTTGATCCGTTTTTTCGTCCGTTTTTTGTCAGTTTTCCATCAGTTTTTCCATCCCTTTTTTTTTTTTTTTTGGGGGGGGGGGGCTTTTTACATACAGTGCCTGCCGCCGAGAATGTGTTTTTAGCACGACTGCATCGCGCTGATTCTCGGCGACAGGGTGCCGACATCTCGCACTCGCTGGAATAGTAAAAGCACATTCCAGCAAGCACGTCATAGAAGCGACGGGAGATCCGACTTGGATTCCCGCCAATTCTACACGTGTGCGGCGTTTGGTATGAATCCTTAGGGGAAAGTCCCCGCCGGATTTTAAATAAAAATCCGGCATGGGTTCCCCCCTCGGGAGCATACCGGGCCCTGGTTGTAAGGAGACCCCCCCCCCCCTACGCCGAAAAAACGGCGTAGGGGTCCCCCTACAATCCATACCAGACCCGTATCCAAAGCACGCTACCTGGCCGGCCAGGAAAGGAGTGGGACGAGCGAGCGCCCCTCCTGAGCCGTACCGGGCTGCATGCCCTCAACATTGTGGGGGTTGGGTGCTCTGGGGCAGGGGGGCGCACTGCGGCCCCCCCACCCCAGAGCACCCTGTCCCCATGTTGATGAGGACAGGGCCCCTTCCCGACAACACTGGCCGTTGGTTGTCGGGGTATGCGGGCGGGAGGCTTATCGGAATCTGGGAGCCCCCTTTAATAAGGGGGCCCCCAGATACCGGCCCCCCACCCTAAGTGAATGGTACCCCTACCCATTCACCTGGAGGCAAAAAGTTAAAGTTAATAAACACGACACAAGGGTTTTTAAAATAATTTATTAGTCTGCTCCGGAGGCACCCCCTGTCTTCTTCATTAGCTCTTTCACCAGGGGGGGCTTCTTCTTTGACGTCTTCGGGTGGGGGCCGCTCTTCTTCGCCGCCGTCTGGTTCTCTTCCACCGCCGGGGGGGGGGGTCGCTTTTATAAAAGCGCCCCCCCCCCCCCCGGCGGGTTTCCCCCGGCGGCTTCGGCGGGGGGGGGGGTGTGCTTCTTCTTCCGCTATCCGGGGGTCTTCTCCGCTCTCCGGGGGTCTTCTACTATGTTCGCCGCTCTCCGCTGTTGACTCGGCGCACCCCGGTTCTTCCTCCCGCTGTCCGGTGCCTTCTCCTTCAGCGCTGAACGTCTTCTTCTGTGCTGTGACGTCTTCTTCTTCTCTTCTCCCGATGTTGACACGTCGCCTCTTCTCGCTGCAATGACGGGTGCGCGGCTTGCATCTTACTTATATAGGCCTCACAGTCCCATCATGCTCCGGTACCTACCCACGTGGGTAGGTATCACATGGGTAGGTACGGAGCATGATGGGACTGTGAGGCCTATATAAGTCCAATGCAAGCCGCGCACCCGTCATTGCAGCGAGAAGAGGCGACGTGTCAACATCGGGAGAAGAAGAAGAAGACGTCACAGCACAGAAGAAGAAGACGTTCAGAGCTGAAGGAGAAGGCACCGGACAGCGGGAGGAAGAACCGGGGTGCGCCGAGTCAACAGCGGAGAGCGGCGAACATAGAAGAAGACCCCCGGATAGCGGAAGAAGAAGCACACCACCCCCTGCCGAAGACGTCGGAGGAAACCCGCCGGGGGGGGGCGCTTTTATAAAAGCGACCCCCCCCCCCCGGCGGTGGAAGAGCTAATAAAGAAGACAGGGGGTGCCTCCGGAGCAGACTAATAAATTATTTTAAAAACCCTTGTGTCGTGTTTATTAACTTTAACTTTTTGCCTCCAGGTGAATGGGTAGGGGTACGATGTACCCCATATCCATTCACTTAGGGTGGGGGGCCGGTATCTGGGGGCCCCCTTATTAAAGGGGGCTCCCAGATTCCGATAAGCCTCCCGCCCGCATACCCCGACAACCAACGGCCAGGGTTGTCGGGAAGGGGCCCTGTCCTCATCAACATGGGGACAGGGTGCTCTGGGGTGGGGGGGCCGCAGTGCGCCCCCCCTGCCCCAGAGCACCCAACCCCCCCCATGTTGAGGGCATGCAGCCCGGTACGGCTCAGGAGGGGGGGGCCGCTCACTCGTCCCCACTCCTTTCCTGGCCTACCGGGTAGCGTGCTTTGGATACGGGCCTGGTATGGATTGTAGGGGGACCCCCTACGCCGTTTTTTCGGCGTAGGGGGGGTCTCCTTACAACCCACACCAGACCCAAGGGCCCGGTATGCTCCCGAGGGGGGAACCCATGCCGGATTTTTATTTAAAATCCGGCGGGGACTTTCCCCTCAGCATTCATACCAAACGCCGCACACGGCGTTAGCGGATCGGATGGTAAACGGATCATCCGTTTTTCGTCCGTTCCGTTTTTTTGACGGAAGAAAAATAGGGTTTTCTTCCGTCCAAAAAAACTGAACTTCACGCAGACGGATGCTAACGGACGTTAGCGGATGCTCATCCGCTAACGGACGTTAACCCATAGGGAAGCATTGCGGTCCGTTAACGGACGTCTAAAAAGAATGTCCCTTACATTGGTGATCAGTGGGAAGAATGTCCCTTACATTGGTGATCAGTGGGAAGAATGTCCCTTACATTGGTGATCAGTGGGAAGAATGCTTCTTACATTGGTGGTCAGTGGGAAGAATGTTCCCTTCATTGGTGGTCAGTGGGAAGAATGTTCCCTTCGTTGGTGGTCAGTGGGAAGAATGTTCCCTTCATTGGTGGTCAGTGGGATATTGTCTTTGTAGTTTAGGTCACACAAATCATAAATAGCTGGGCACCCACAGATAAATCGAATGATTTGCTCATTATCGAGGACGTCTCTTATTTTTACCTGTTTGGAGCACATTGTTCCTGAGGGAATAACCAGGAAGTGAATGTGTGGTGGAAAAAATGTGCTTGAGAGGGGCTACTATGCTGAAAGGATTGGGTGGGACAAGGGTTAAAAAGTTGCTTGTGCTTACAAAGTTGTACTGAAATGGTGTCTATATTATTCAGGTACGATTTGCATGCTACTTGAGGGTTTAACATTGAGGTCTATGGACATCAACTCGCATGGAAGTTGGACCAAAGTAGTGAAGGGACTACTTTGAAGTCGGCACTACTTAAAGTCGTGCCAGTATGAATGGTGTTCATTGAAAATCATGGAGAATGACTTGTCATACGACTTTTGCAGTACAAAATCGTGAGACAAGTCGTATAAGTGTGAAAGGGGACTGAATCAGTTTCATGCAGTAAAATGCTTGCTTTTAGCAATGTAATGCGCTGCTATAAGCAACCATAATGTGTAATAAAAAAAAAAAAAAGTACAATGTTACTATGGTAACACACTGGTAGCAGTGTGTTAAAAAAAAAAAAAAAAAAGTTTTCCTGTACTGTCACCAGTCATCAGTGTCCCTGATCACAGCCACATAATTTTGTATCATGATGCTGTATTGCACTGGTGACATTATGTAAAAAAAATAATATACATTGATTTGTTTGTTTGAAGGTTCCCCCTGACAGACAGGGGTCTGCATACCATCCCCATGGCTACAGACGTATGGACCTGGCAGCAAAAGGGTTAAACTTTTTTAACCACTTAAGGACCCCTTCACGCCGATATATACGTTGGCAGAATGGGGGGTCGCGGGCGCGCACCCGCGACCCGGTCCGAAGCTCCGGGACCCGATCGCCGCTGGAGTCCCGCGATCGGTCCCCGGAGCTGAAGAACAGGGAGAGCCGTGTGTAAACACTGCTTCCCCGTGCTTCACTGTGGCGGCAGCATCGATCGTGTCATCCCTTTTATAGGGGGACACAATCGTTGTCACACCTACAGCCACACCCCCCTACAGTTGTAAACACACTTCAGGTCACACATAAACCCAACAGCGCCCCCTGTGGTTAACTCCCAAACTGCAACTGTCATTTTCACAATAAACAATGCATTTTAAATGCATTTTTTGCTGTGAAAATGACAATGGTCCCAAAAATGTGTCAAAATTGTCCGCCATAATGTCGCAGTCACAAAAAAAATCGCTGATCGCCGCCATTAGTAGTAAAAGAAATTTTTTTTTATAAAAAATGCAATAAAACTATGCCCTATTTTGTAAACGCTATAAATTTTGGCAAACCAACCGATAAACGCTTATTGTGATATTTTTTTTTTTTACCAAAAATAGGTAGAATACACATCGGCCTAAACTGAGAATTATTTTTTATATATATTTTTGGGGGATATTTATTACAGCAAAAAGTAAAAAACATTGAATTTTTTTCAAAATTGTCGCTCTATTTTTGTTTATAGCGCAAAAAATAAAAACCGCAGAGGTGATCAAATACCACCAAAAGAAAGCTCTATTTGTGGGGAAAAAAGGACGCAAATTTTGTTTGGGAGCCACGTCGCACGACCGCGCAATTGTCAGTTAAAGCGACGCAGTGCCGAATCGCAAAAAGGGGCAAGGTCCTTTAGCTGCATTTTGATCCGGGTCTTAAGTGGTTAAAGGAAAACTTAAATTTTAGTGACTCTGTCCTTTTTATAGCTGCCCCCCCCCCCCCCCTTCAATGTACTGAGCCCCTCAGTGTTAAATATTGACCTTTTTAGCACTGCAATGGAGCTCTTCATGTGGTGGAATTTCCGATAGAAAAAGTCAGTCAGACTTTTTCCATCGAAAATTCTGATCGTGTGTACAAGGCATAACACATCTCAACTCCTGTCTTCAGGGCCCACTAACAGGCCAGGTTTGCAAGATAACTTAAATACATCACAGGTGATATCATTTTCTGCTCAGTGATTGCAGTATTCTAGTCTGCATCTCCCCAAGGTTATACCTAAAATCTGGCACCCAGAAGGCATAGGTGCACCATCCAGCGACCTTACCGGATTATTTATGCACAGGGCATACTTCCCTAAATGCATACAGCCATAAACAAGAGTATTGTTCTATACAGTGTAGCTGCCCCGCATTTCAGTCTGTCAGAAATTTTGAAAAATTGCTGACATCGGGCTGGACCTGGCTCCTGTGTGCATGGCGTTTTAACTGGCCAAACACTTATGCCACGTACACACGACCGTTTTTTTGTTTTTTTTTTTCAAATAAAATTTTTTATTAAACACAGATCCGCATTGTGGTACAATAGATAGAAAATAACTTCAGCATAGCAGCAACAAAAACAGTGCATATCAAGGTACAGTACTTTACAAAGCAGACTGCAGGAAGAGCTTACTGACTCCACATATAAATCGCTAGACCACAAACAAAGTCTGCTGAAAACTACAGTCAAATTCACAGTAAAAAGGAATAAAACAAGAGAGAGAAGAAGGGGGGCGGGGGGAAGGAAAAGGGGGGAAGAATAGAGAGGAAACTGCAGATAGGAGAGAAAAAGGGGGGCAGATCGGCCGTCAGCTCAGGGTGGATCTTCACGACGGTGCCACTCCTCCCAGACCTCATCATGCATCTCCAGTCTATCCTGCAGCCTGGCTGTCATTTTTTCCATCAGCTCTATATCCTTTATCCGTGAGTACAGATCCTCCTGTGAGGGAGGGTATTGTCGCTTCTAGTGGAGAGCAACCAGGCACCTCACAGCCGTCAAAACATGTCTAAGTAATTTTTTGGAGCATATTGGGATTTGCAGAGGTGACGCCCCTAGTAAAAATAATTACGGGGTCCTGGGGACCGGTACCCCCATAAGACGGGTCAGCAATAACTGTGTGTCCGTCCAAAATGGCACTATCTTGGGGCAGGTCCAGTATATATGGTCCCCTTGGCTCCCTGACAGCGCCAACACCTATCTGAGCTGGAGGGATAAATAGCATGGCGTACATCTGGTGTCACCGCGCCGCCCAGGGCCCAGAGGGTTCCAATAAGTCCTCCTGACCAGGGTCCCCCAGAAGGGAGGGGAGCCAGGCCCGGGGGGACATGGAGAACTATAGCCATGTCTGGGTTTTGCAGGCCTGCGGGGAGAGACCCGGGGTCGCTTGGTCGGAAGGACCTTTTGCCATACCGAGGGCGGTGGCGGAGGACTAGCGACCAGGTCCCATTCTTGGAGGCGGGGGACAGGTATGTCCATAGTCTCGCAGAAAGTGTCTGTCCTCAGGGTAGCTGAGCACCGCCGACTGTCCTTGCCGGCGGGCCGTAAGGCAGAAGGGGAAACCCCACCGCTAGATTATTTTGCGTTCTTGCAGCGAGAGGAGGAGGGGCTGAAGGAGCCTACGCTTCTACAGGGTGATCCAGGATAGGTCTGGGTACAGCTGTAACTGGGCATTACCATAGAACACCTTCCTGATGGTACGGGCTTTACGCATAATGTCCTCCTTCAGAGGGAAGGAATTGACCCTGCATATGACATCACAAGGTCTGGAGGCAGATCCCTTGGGACGTAGGGCTCGGTGTGCTCGATCCATCTCGATTTGTTTATTTGGGGGTTCTCCCAGAAGGTCGTTGGAAGAGGGTCTGAAGGACATTGTGCAGGTACTCGGGGCCCTCTGACTCAGGCAGGCCCCTGATGCGGATGTTGTTTCTGCGCCCCCTGTTGTCCAGGTCCTCCACCTGACGCTGCATATCCCTGAGCATTAAACGGTGATCAGCTCCCTGTATTTGGGTGCAATGGACCGCAATCTTGGTTTCTTGTATCTCCTCTTCTGCCATTTCCACCATGTCAGAGAGATGTTTAAAGTTAGCGTTAAGCACTTGAATCTTAGCTCGGCAGACTTGACTTCCTCGATAAGCAGCTTAAAGTCATCCTTGGTAGGTATTGCCTGGAAATAAGCCTGCCAGGGGGGGGCTTGGTTGAGAGCGGGAGTCAGGCCCCGGACGGGGCTGGGGAGGGTGCCGTGGACCTGCGGGGGCTGCTAATCGGATCGGCGACCAGGGCTGCATCTGGGGGTCCTGAGGATCCAGCCACTCCGGGGGCCGGGGGGGGCGGGACAAGAGGCTGTCTGTCCATCCACAGGGCTCATGGCAGGGGAGCTGACTGCTTTGGGTATAGGAGACTGTGTGGTCTGCCCTCCACCCCTCAAGCGCAGGGGCTGCAGGTGGATAGTGACACTGTGGCTGAGGGGGGACAGGAGCAAGATGGTGCACAGGTTGGGGCTCAGATCCATGAGGGTGCTCTGACCGTGAGGGTCCCGGGGCCCAGGTATGCACAGGTTCAGGCAGGGGGGGGGGAGAAATCCTCTGAAACGGCAGGTGATGCAGGAGATTCAGGGCCCTCTGCTGATATGCCCGGGTCCGAGGCCATGCGCAGTAACCTAGGAACGGTCCCGGAGCACTGCGTGGAGGAGGCTGGATTGAGGCCTAGTAGGGCCTGCTGGAAGCTATGCTGCGGCACCACCTGTGGGGACTGGGGCGGGGGTGAACTCACCACTCCGGACGCCGGCGAATACGGGCCTGTCGGTCCCCATGGTGAGTCCGGTGGGCTGTGGGGATGGATCGGCAGCTGGGGGGCGCCATTCGAATGGTACTTCCCCTTTATAGTGCCGTTGTACGTAACCGTGCTTTGCTAGAGCTTTTTCTTTATCGTACATCACGGGACACAGAGCAGCATAGCCATTACATATGGGTTATATAGTGTACCTTCAGGTGATGGACACTGGCACTCTCCGACAGGAAGTTCCCTCCCTATATAACCCCCACCCATAGTGGGAGTACCTCCAGTGTCTTAGGTGTTGGTGCACGTTGAGGCTGTGCCTGTAGTAGTCCTTGGGACCAGGGCCAGCTGACCGGATCCGTCCAAGGTGCTTCATAGCCAAAGTGGACGGTACCCGGGCCCCAATTCGTGGATGGGGTTTTGCCTATAATGCCTCTCCTTGGAGGGCTGGACCCTGGGTTCCAGGTCTGGTTTCTATACCTAGAGAATACCTGTTGCCAGTGGTGCTGTATAGGTCCAGGTGTGTGGTGTTCTTTTAAGACCCCGGTCCCTGAAGGTCTATGACCATACCCACGGTGAAGGGGGAAGATTGGGCCTCTTGCAGAGCAATACCCTGCGGCGTGGAAAGGTAAGCAGGGGGCCTACGGAACTTGGTTTGTCTGTAGGCTTCCTACAGGGGATTCTTGGGCAGCCTATTTATGCCTCTGTGCATGGGCAAAGGAGAACCACAAAGTTTTCAAACGGGATGGCTCAAAGCACCCAGGTATAGTTCCCCTGGCTGGGCTAGTAGGCTGCTGCTGCTTCTGTCACAAGGAGGGCCTTTTTTTGGGGCAGGGTGTTCCACAGTGAGGGAACCATACCATTAGGGAGACAGTTGAAAGCTTCCTTTTACCTGTGTCTGCTGCTCCAGCGTTTCAGGTCCTGATGCTCCTCTCCACATGGCTTCCTGCTTCCCCTGACGGCGTTTGGCGCTTGCGCGTGCTTTACTTATCTGTGCGCGCGTGACGGCGCCGCGGGGAGGGGGCGGTTGACGCCGGACGGCTCCTCCTCCCTGCACACAGGGAGGATAAATCCTGGAGGGCTGTTCAGTCTGTGAAGGCTGTGAAGGGACACGGAGCAGCGATGCTGGCTACAGCATAGGAAGGTTTGACAGAGCTTTCTGGCACAGTGACACCCGGTGGCAGTTGTTGGAAGTACACCTTACTAAAGGAGCCTCTGGCTTAAAAGTTTGCATTCAAAGCCTGTGTACTAAGCAGCGCCTTTGAACACTTAGGGGTGCTCACCTAGCCCAGCATTAGGGGGTCAATACCAGACTGGTAGTTGAAGCTCTTGGGGCTCAGTAATGATTTTCCTTTTTTATAGGTTATGGGAGGTTTGGAGTCCCTCTAACATTACCCTATCCTATTGTTTCACATTTATTTGATTATATGTGCATTTCCTCCAGCTATTACAGTCAGTTGTATACTAGCGGAGTGCCTCAAAATTTGTATATTATGGCTCCTAAGGGTGCAGGTAGCGCTAAAAACGCTAAGACGGTTAAAAAACCAAAGGGTTCTCCATCAGGCTCTGAGGATATCCAAAATCCAGCGGCCCCTACTGCTCCGGAATGCCCGGAGGTTGTTGTCCTAGGTGAGCCATCAGGGTTGCTAGGTGCTACGGCTGGCCCTACTCAACCAGCTCCTTCCTATGTGACGGAAGAGATGTTAGCCTCCACCTTGGGTGGATTGGAAAGGAGGATGGCCGCTCTAATTACGGCATCTTTGGCAGGGAAGAAGCGGGTTAGATCCCCGTCTCCCAGGTCTGAGTCTCTGGAGGAGGATATCCTCTCCGCTGACGAATTGGAAGATCAAGGAGACCAGACTCAGGATCACCTTGACCATTTAGGTTCTGAGGATTCTACAATAGAGGAACCTTTTTCAGCTTCTCACGCAGAAAGACTGTGGGTTTAGTCCCTAACGGATATGGTGCGGTTGGCTTTTAAGATACCTGTGCCTCAGCCTCTGGCCTCCGCGGTATCCTCATTGGGCTCCCTGAAAGCGCCCCAAGCCAATTTGGTATTCCCGGTACATCCTTTGTTAAAGGACCTGATTTTTCAGGACTGGGCTAAGCCGGACAGGATTTTTCTGCCTCCCAAAAGGTTCGCAGTCATGTACCCCTTAGAGGAAGAGTTTTCAAAGAAATGGGCTGTCCCTACTGTGGACGCAGCCATCGCATGTGTCAATAAGTCTTTAACGTGTCCAGTAGACAATATCCACATGTTTAAAGACCCTGTGGATAAAAGGCTTGAGACCTTATTGAAGGCATCCTTTGCCACAGCGGGGGCAGTGGTCCAGCCGGCTGTAGCCGCCATTGGCGTCTGCCAGGCTTTAAAAGACCAAGCAAAGCAGGCCCTAAAGGACCTCCCAGCCCAACAAGCTCAGGATCTGGCTACCTAGGGCCTTATGTTTCGCGGTAGATGCAATCAAGGATTCGATCCAACAAGCTTCTCGCTTATCCCTATTTTTGGTTCATATGAGGAGATTGCTTTGGTTGAAAAACTGGTCTGCAGAAACCCCCTGCAAGAAACTCCTTACTGGATTCTCCTTTCAGGGAGAAAGATTGTTTGGAGAAGATCTTGACAAATATATACAAAAGATCTCTAGTGGTAAGAGCACCCTTTTGACCGGTTAAGAAAAGGTTACGGGGTCCCTCTTTTAAGCGTCCAACCTCTCCAGTCCGAGGGTCCTCATTCTCTAGGCAGTATCGACGGCCTCCTGGACGCGCAGCTGCAAACAGGCCACAGGGGCAAGCTGCAGGGAACAAGAGACCATGGAACCGTAAGCCGGTTAAGGCTGCCCCTAAGGCAGCCTTGTGAAGGGGCGCCCCCACTCTCTCGGGTGGGGGGAAGACTCCGGTTCTTCTGGGAGTTGTGGGGGGCCAAAGTTACCGACCAATGGGTTCTGTCCTAAGTGACTCAGGGGTACAAGCTGGAGTTTCGGGAGTTCCCCCCTCCTCACTTTCAAGCGTCAAGACTTCCAGGCGACCCTCAAAAGCAGGCATCACTTCTGTCCGCCCTAGAGCGACTCCTATCTCAAGGAGTGATTATGGAAGTACCAGCAGGGGAGCAAGGACAAGGGTTTTTTTTACTCAAACCTCTTCATTGTCCCAAAGCCAAACGGCGACGTCAGGCCTATACTGGACCTAAAGTCATTAAACTGCTTTTTAAGAGTCCGGTCCTTTCGAATGGAGTCCATTCGCTCGGTGGTGGCCGCCCTTCAAGGAAGGGAGTTCTTGGCCTCCATCGATATAAAGGACGCGTACCTGCACGTTCCGATTTTCCCAGGCCATTACAGGTTTCTGCGTTTTGCCCTAAACTATCGGCATTATCAGTTCGTGGCCCTTCCGTTCGGACTAGCCACGGCCCCTCGGGTTTTTACAAAAATCCTGGCCCCTGTGTTGGCCATCCTAAGGGAACAGGGCATTCTGGTCATGGCCTACTTAGACGATCTTCTGGTAGTCGACCACTCAGCGGCCGGCTTAAATCAGGCAGTGTTGCTAGTAGTAAACTGCCTAGAGTCCCTGGGTTGGGTTCTAAACCGGGACAAATCGGCCTTACAGCCCACAAGAAGGTTGGAGTATCTAGGTCTAATTTTAGATACAAGACGACAACGGATCTTCCTGCCCCAGTCCAAAGTAGACTCGATAAGGGAATTAATCCAGGTAGTCTTAAGCAGCACAAGGCCATCTATACGCCTCTGCATGCGCCTGTTGGGAAAGCTAGTGGCCACCTTTGAGGCAGTGCCCTATGCCCAGATCCATTCTCGAAGGCTACAGAGAGCAATTCTCACGGCCTGGGACAAAAGACTCCAGGCCTTGGATCTTCCCATTTCTCTTCCCTATGCGGTAAGGCAGAGTCTGTGTTGGTGGCTAGTCACAAAAAATCTTCTGAAAGGAAGATCGTTCAGTCCCCCCTCTTGGAGGATAGTAACCACGGATGCCAGCCTATCGGGCTGGGGTGCAGTCCTAGACGATTTAACCCTACAGGGGAAATGGTCAAGGGCAGAATCAGCCCTACCCATAAATGTCTTAGAGATCCGAGCAGCTCGGTTGGCTCTTTTGGGCTGGACGGAGATTCTGCAGGGCTCCCCAGTAAGGGTACAATCCGACAATGCCACTGCCGTGGCTTATATAAACCACCAGGGCGGCACCAGGAGTCAGGCAGCCCAGAGGGAGGTAAATCGGATCTTTTCATGGGCAGAAGCCCATGTCCCCTGCATCTCAGCTATCTTTATCCCCGGGGTGGACAATTGGCAGGCGGACTTCCTCAGCCGCCAACAGATGTCCCCAGGGGAGTGGTCCCTCCACCCCGAAGTGTTCCAGGACATTTGCCGGAAGTGGGGTACTCCGGAGGTGGACGTTATGGCGTCCAGATTCAATGTCAAAGTAGCAAAGTTTGTCTCTCGAACGAGGGATCCATTGGCCTGCGGGACGGATGCCTTGGTGTGCCCTTGGCATCAGTTTGCGCTAATCTATGCCTTCCCTCCAATACGGATGCTACCCCGTCTTCTTCACAGAATTCAAAGGGAACGCAAGCCAGCGATTCTAGTGGCCCCAGCGTGGCCCCGAAGACCTTGGTACTCCTTGATAAAAAGGATGACGGTAGAGGAGCCTTGGGTCCTCCCTCTACGTCCGGACCTCCTCTCACAAGGGCCATTCTACCATCCTGCCTTACAGGCCCTAAATTTAACGGCCTGGCGGCTGAGTCCCTGATTCTCAGAAACAGAGGCCTTTCAGGGCAGGTCATTTCCACCCTTATAAGCGCAAGGAAACCAGTTTCCAGGTTAATATACTATAGGGTGTGGAAGGCCTATATTACCTGGTGTGAAACCAGGAAATGGGATCCCCGCAAATATACCATTGGGAGAATCCTGGAGTTTTTACAATTGAGAGTGGAAAAAGGTTTGGCGGTCAGCACAATCAAGGGGCAGGTGTCTGCCTTGTCGGTCTTCTTCCAGAGACCTTTGGCTGCCCATTCTTTAATGAAATCCTTTTTACAAGGTGTCATTCGGGTGAATCCCCCGATTAAAGCTCCCCTGTATCCTTGGGATCTAAATTTGGTTCTATCGGCCTTGCAAAGGCAGCCTTTTGAGCCCTTGTCCGCGATCCCTTTGGTCCTTTTGACTAGGAAACTAGTGTTTCTGGTGGCCATGGCATCCGCCAGAAGAGTGTCGGAGTTGGCAGCCTTGTCATGTAAGGCACCTTATTTATTACTGCATAAGGACAGGGTCGTTTTGCGGCCGCTTCCGTCCTTCCTGCCTAAGGTGGTGTCTAATTTTCACCTTAATCAAGATGTGATTCTTCCATAATTTTTTCCAAAGCCTTCTTCTAAGGAAGAGAGGTTACTACATTCCTTGGATGTAGTTAGAGCTGTAAAGATTTACTTGGAAGCTACAGCCCAGATTCGTAAGACTGACGTCTTATTCATTCTGCCAGAAGGGCCCAAGAAGGGCCAGGCCGCGTCTAAAGCCACTATTTCTAAGTGGATTAGGCAGACAATTATACAGGCCTATGGCTTGAAGGGGAAAAGTCCACCCTTATCGGTTAAGGCTCATTCCACTAGAGCTGTGAGTGCCTCTTGGGCAGCGTATCACCAGGTCCCTATGGCTCAGGTCTGCAGGGCAGCGACCTGGTCGTCTGTCCACACATTTGCAAAGTTTTATCAAATGGACGTTGGGAGGAACGCTGATTCAGCTTTTGGGCAGGCGGTCCTCCAGGCCGCAATTTAACCTCCTCCTGTCCGGTGGCACCTCCTGTTTGTTTTTTTCTGGTTGTCTCCCTCCCCTCATGGAGCATTGCTTGGGGACATCCCATATGTAATGGCTATGCTGCTCTGTGTCCCGTGATGTACGATAAAGAAAAAGGGATTTTTAATAACAGCTTACCTGAAAAATCCTTGTCTTGTAGTACATCATGGGACACAGAGCTCCCACCCCTCTTATGGGGAATTTTGGGATGCATATTGCTTGCTACAAAACTGAGGTACTCCCACTATGGGTGGGGGTTATATAGGGAGGGAACTTCCTGTCGGAGAGTGCCAGTGTCCATCACCTGAAGGTACACTATATAACCCATATGTAATGGCTATGCTGCTCTGTGTCCCGTGATGTACTACAAGAAAAGGATTTTTCAGGTAAGCTGTTATTAAAATCCCTTTTTTTTTTTTTTTTTTTTTCACAATCGTGTGTAGGCAAGGCCAGCTTAACAATAATCGGGCTGGGAAAAAAAACGTTGTTTTTTCTAGACCATTAAAAACTGTTGTGTGTACGCGGCATTAGTCTTTTATACTGTCACTTTGACGGTTAAATATCCTAATAGCCAAAGTGTTCCCAACAATGAATGCCTACTTTATCAGTGGCCAAAATGTGACATGCCACCAATGATATCTTATTAGGTTTGGAAAGATTTCACAAAAGAGTAGATGCCAGTTCTGACACAACTGATGTATTCCTTCCTTCTTATTGGCCCCTCTGTGATGCTGAAAGCCACAGTAGTCCCATTGTCATCTGTGCCTTTAGTTGTGTGTTTGTCCTGCATCTTTGCTTGTATGTTTTTTGCGATTCTCTGTTAATTATAACTTTGATGTTTTTTCTCATATTTTCCTTTAGTCAGATAATCAAAGAGTGTTTTCGCAGCAATTACAGAACAAACTTCTTCCTGGTGGTACCTACGCCTTTGTGTCTGGAGGAGATCCGCTAGACATTCCAGATCTCACATGGGAGCAGCTAAAACATTTCCATGCCACTCACTATCACCCAAGCAATGCCAGGTACAGTACCACAGGACAGATGTCTTGGTGCATCATTTTTACCTTTTTACTGCCTCTTCTCCATTTCAGCTGTAAGACTTCTCTTATGTTGGATCTATTCCATCTTCCTGAAAACTGGTTTCAGCAAACTGATGCACCCCAAAAGTGTGTATCTATTGTGCACTCATTTATATCGGTCCAGAAGCTTATAAAGTGGCAGTTCTTGTCCCAGCTAAGAATACCTAACAACATTTTATGCATCTGCCAGATGCAACAGCTACTATTGTAATAGGTTTATTTATGTCTCTTGCACTTCCTCTCCTCCAAGTGTTTTATTATGACTGGTCAGCTATTATGTATGGGTAGTGCCGTGTGGAAAAAAAAAAGGACCATTTATTTTTACCTCTCTGCTTGTGTATTTTTACATGTAGAGAGAAGAAATACAAAAAAGCCGAGCCAGAGAAGAGTAAAATGTTGGGTTGATCAGTAAAAACACAAAGCTAGATAAAAATATCAGGAAGGATTCAATGTCTGGTATTGGGGGGGGGGGGGACGAGCACAAGTGTCTGTAGGATTGCAGATTGTTTGTTTGTTTTACTCCAGCAAGTTCGTGGCAGAGGGCCAGATTCACAGAAGAGATACGACGGCGTATCTCCTGATACGCCGTCGTATCTCTGTGATCCGCCCGTCCTAACTATGCGACAGATTCATAGAATCAGTTCCGCATAGATAGCCCTAAGATCCGACAGGTGTAATTGACTTACACCGTCGGATCTTAGGATGCAATTCTAGGCCGGCCGCTAGGTGGCGATTCCATTGCGGTCGGCGTAGAATATGCAAATGACTAGTTACGGCGATCCACGAAGATCCGCACGTTCATCGCAATCTCGTACGTCGTCGCTAGTCGGTTTTTCCCGTCGCAAAGTTACACCTGCTTTAACATGGCTTATCTTTAGATAAGCCATGTTAAAGTATGGCCGTCGTTCCCGTGTCGAATTTCGATTTTTTTTTTTTTGCGTAAGACGTCCGGGAATACGAAACGCCATAACGCACGTCGCTGTTCAAAAAAAATGTTGGGGCGCCGTAATTTCGCGCAAAGCGCGTCGGGAAATTTTAACACGTAGAATGCGCAGAACGTTCGGCGCGGGAACGCGCCTAATTTAAATGGTGCCCGCCCCATTTGAATTAGGCGGGCTTGCGCCGAGCGGATTTACGTTACACCGCCGCAAGTTTACAGGTAAGAGCTTTGTGAATCAGGCACTTATGCTCTAAACCTGCGGCGGTGTAATGTAAATCAGATACGTTACGCCGCGGGGGAGCAACGTAATTCTCTCTGAATCTGGCCCAGAATTTTTACTTGTGTGACTTGTTCATATTTTTTTTTTTTTTATATTTAGGATTTTTTGAAAAAAAAGAATTCTTGAAGAAATCTGCAAAAGAGCTGCTTTCATCAATAATGTTCACATAACTTGACCCCATTAGAATTTTGGAATATCTACAAATATTGCAACTCTTGTAAAAACCATGTTACTCAGTCCTGTAACTGCCAACTACACAGGCAGCGATTTGAATTTATTGTACCAGCATTATTAAAGCCGAATTCATTCATCATAATAACAAATGTGTGTTCATTTTCCAGGTTCCTTACCTATGGTGATTTCCCCTTGGAGGGGCATTTAAAACAAATCGTTGACGAGGCCTTGGTCAAGTTTAAGGGCATAGACCCCCAAACTGATGTCCCTGCACAGAAGCACTGGGATAAACCGGTTAGTGTTTTCTTGGAGAGCTACTATCAAAATAGTGTTGTATTCTGATAAATTGAGATTTTCCTAGCTTGTGACGGAAAATATTAGTTATATGAAGACAGGAGGCGAGTATCTTGCATTTATCTTTCTTTATTAAATGCTCATAGCAGAAAAATTTTTCTTTATATTTTATGTAATTTGTTAACTTTTCCACCTAAAATGGTGGATAAAAGAAACTACAATTCCCAGCAGTCCCGGCAAGTCTAAGCCACACCTCCCGGTGGTATGTATATAAGGGACTGCTCTGATGTACTTCTTCCTCTTTCTTGAACGAATGGCATAACAGGATACCTCCAGAAACTTCACACCGGAGTCACCGGCCCGTCGATCCTTCTTGTCGTGGTGTCGGAACAAGGTAGTAAATGAACAGCAACCGCGCTGTCAACGACTCCAAACGGAGAAACGGAACAAAACTTCGCCCCAACGGGGGCTCAGGATTCCACTGCTTAAGCGTTAACGATAACTTGATATGGAGATTCAATATCCTGAAAATAGAATAGACAAATATCCGTGATAGGGTGGGTCGGGAGGGAAGATACTCGCCTCCTGTCTTCATATAACTAATATTTTCCGTCACAAGCTAGGAAAATCTCAATTTATATATCAGACAGGAGGCTCATATCTTGCAAGTTCAAAGCTATAACTACATATATATATATATAATCTGTCAGACCATAACAATACATTATACATGCAATATTCAAAACACCCACTGGATGAGTAATGGAACAGTTAGAGATTATACCATATCTTAAGAGTTAATGACAGATAATGAGACATTCTCTGGTCTAAAGTAAAATTGACAAAGTCGATTCTGACGACCAGTCAGCTGCCGCCAAGAGGTCTGAAAGAGAACCCCCTGAAGTAACCACCTTAGTGGCCATAGCCCCCCTGGTCGAGTGTGCGCCAAAGATGGATACATCTATACCCGACATCGCCATCACCAATCTCACCCATCTAGCCAAAGTGGCTGAAGATACCGGATGGTGTGGATGTACGTATGAGACTAACAATTGAGGGAAGTTTGGAGAACGTAGATTTGATGTGCGCAACTCATATGCTTGGAGGCAACGGACCACGCATAACCGTGGGTGCGATAGAAATAGTGGATAGAAAACCGAATGTAATCTCGTCTTGGTTCTGCGAACCACTGAAAACCTAACTCCTTCCGGTGAGAATTGTCGCCTAGAAATATCCAGGGCTCTCACGTCCGAGATTCTTTTTATGGAAATTAGACAAAGTAGCGTAGTCAGTTTAAGGGATAGCATCTTTAAGGAAAGTCGATCGTTGTCTTCCCACGAGGAAAATAGTTGGAGGACCTTGGAGACATCCCAGGTGGACTGGTAGCGTGGACGGGGTGGACGTGTATATTTAATGCCACGTAGTAAGCGACATACCAAAGGGTGTCGGCCGATAGGTAAACAGTCTACTGGAGAATGATAAGCTGAGATAGCAGACCTATAAACGTTAAGGGAACTGTATGATTTTCCCGATTCGTAAGATTCTGCTAGATAGTTTACCACCGAGGCGACAGAAGCCTGAGTGGGATCAATCTGTTGTCTATCACACCAACGAATCCATAGTCCCCAGGCAGATCGATATGCCGATCTAGTCCCTGGGGCCCAGGCCAGGGCGAGGAGGTCTCTAGCTGATTGCGAAAGGTCTGTACCCGATTCTGGCATCCCGAAACCAACCATGCCAGGAGAAGCAGTTTGCCTCCCAGAAGTAATGGGTGTAGACCCTTGGTCGGATTTGTCAGCAGATGTGTTGAGTGGGGAAGGAGTCTGGGGTAGTCGATCGACATTCCCAGAATCAGAGGGAACCACGGTTGTGTCGGCCACCAAGGAGTGATTAGAACAAGCGTCGCCCTCTGAGAGGCTATGTGAAGGAGAAGCCTGGTGATCAGCGTGAATGGTGGAAACGCATAATGTATTCCCTCGGACCACCTCTGGAGAAATGCGTCCACTGCCATTGCTTCCGGATCCGGTCTCCAGCTGTAGAAGTGGGGTAACTGTCGATTGAGTCTGGAGGCGAACAGATCCGTGTGAAACGGACCCCAGAGATCTTGTAGGACCCGAAAAACCGATCTGTCCAATCTCCAATCGCTGGAATCTGTCAGATATCGGGAGTTCCAGTCTGCCACACAATTGGACGTCCCTGGAATGTATTCCGCCACCGGGATAATGTCGCGAGATAGGCAAAATCTCCAGAATTCGGATGCGATGTCCGCTAGCAGTTTGGATTTCGCGCCCCCTAGGCGATTGATATATTGCACCGCCGCCACGTTGTCCATGCGTAAAAGAACGCAACAGTTGGAGCTCTGAGAGAGAAAACTCCTGACAGCGAAGAGAGCCGCCAGTAACTCCAACGCATTGATGTGGAAAGCGGATTCGTTTACTGACCAAGTCCCTCCTGTGGTGTGAATGCCACAACGAGCTCCCCAGCCCTGTCGACTCGCATCTGATTCTAAGATGACGTCCGGTCGAGAGCTGAAGATTGTCTTGCCATTCCACTCGACTGCATGTCGCAGCCACCACCGCAGTTCTTCTTCCGATTCCGAACAAAGATTGACCTTGTCCGAATAACGGAGGCCTTGCCGTAAATGGAGGGTCTTGAGCCGTTGTAAGGCCCGATAATGTAATGGGGCTGGGAAAATTGCCTGAATGGAGGCCGATAGAAGCCCGACTACGCGTGAGAGGACTCTCAAGGATACCTGACCTTTGCGTAAAACCGTTCTGATTTCTTTCCTGATCAAGGCCAATTTGGATTTGGGTAAGCGTAAGACAGCCTGTCTGGTGTCCACAGAAAACCCCAAAAACTCCATTTCTTGGGCTGGAGATAGTACCGACTTTGAGTGGTTGATCAGGAACCCCAGATCCTGCAAGAGTGACACTGTCCAACGTTTGTGTAGCTCGGCCTGTGTTTTGGAACGGGCCATAATTAGAAGGTCGTCCAGATAAATTATCAAGCGGACTCCTCTGCATCGTAGTGCTGCCACCACCGGTTTCATAATTTTGGTGAAACACCATGGGGCTGACGATAGGCCGAAGGGTAGGCAAGTGAACTGCCACATGCGATCTCTCCATATAAATCTTAGGAAATTTTGAGATGATTGGTGCATAGGGACCGTTAGGTACGCATCTTTGAGGTCTATCTTGACCAGCCAATCTCCCGGGACGAGGAGATCTCTCAAAAAATGTATTCCTTCCATTTTGAAGTGACGATACGTCACAAATTGGTTTAGTTCTTTCAAATTGATCACCGGTCGGTAACCTCCGTCTTTCTTCCTTACTAAGAAGAGGTTGCTCACGAACCCGGGAGATAAAGGGTCTACTTCTACCACCGCCTGTTTTGAAACTAGTTCCTGCAGTTCCTCGTCTATGAGGTGTACGTTCTGAGTTGAAAGATGTATGGGTCGGGGTTGGATAGGCCTGATCGGTTGAGATATAAAGTCTATTTGATAGCCCGCTACTGCGGCCAGTATCCACACGTCTGTTGTAATCGTGTACCAGACGTGGGAAAAATGTCTCAGCCTGCCCCCTACAGGTATATGCGTGTGGTAATTCGTAGATGCACTTACCGGTGTATGGACGGGATCTGGGGAAACCTCTGCCACCGCGTCCTCTCCATGGGCGTCCTCTAGGAGGGAAGAATGGAGCTGGTTGTGCCACCGGTACGGGATACTGCTGTTGTACTGGTGCATAAGCTCGAGCGGGTGCCCTAGGGTAGGCCCTGTAGTAATTGTTTCGGCCGGCAGATCGGCCTCTTCCTCTGCCGGCCTTGTTAAAAACCTTAGGGCCATATCCGGATTTCTTTAGAGAAGTCTGAGCCTTGTCTAGACTATTAAAGAGGCCCACAAACCGGTTGATGTTTTTCATCAAATCGTCTCCGAATAGGAGACCTTCTGCTGATGGGCCAGGTTCTGCTTCCGCTAAGTGCGAGAGTTGCGGATCAAGCTTCATCAAAATGGACCTGCGGCGTTCAACCGCGCAGGACGTGTTGGCTGAGCCCAACAGACAGATGGCCCGTTGTGCCCATCCTCTCAGTTGGCCTAAATCCACTGAACTTTCAGTGGCGGCTGCCTGCTCCGATAAATTAAGTATTTTTGTTAAGGGACCTAACAGGTCTAAAATGCGATCCTGGATCGTTTTGAAAGAGCGTTCTATGCCCTTCTTAGCATACTTGCCCGATTTTTGTCAGGTATTTTAGCAATACAGGGTCAATTTCCGGAGTAGCTGTCACCTTTTTAGGAATGACAGGTCTGGGGCACTCCGCTCTCAGTTTATTTCTGTTTGTTCTATCTAAGGACCTCCTAGTCCAGTGTTCCACATATTGGGACACTTGCGGAAGGGGTGCCCAGTCCCTGGATCTGGGGTGAGAAATATTTTCCGGGTTAAAAAATGGCTCCCCAAGGGAGTCCAGGAGTATTTCGGATGGTATATCCGCATTGGCTTCCATCTCAGTAGCCAGTTGCCCAGCCTCCTCCTGTTCATAATCAGAGTCATCAGCTGCTGACGACAGTGATACTTCGGAAGTCTCCTCATCCGAATCCTCATTAAATGAGTCTGGTTTGGCTCGATGGGTAAGTTTAAATTTCTTTTGGGGAAACTCCTTGGATCTCAAGGGTCGCTCATTGTCAGGGAGGCTGGGTCGGCAGGCCGTGGAGGGTCCTGCCTCCTGCAGTGATTGTACTTCCCCTGCCGGGGAGTCGATGCAAGTATTTAAGTGCTTGCGTTTGCAAGGTGCTTTGCCCTGTTTAACCACCTCTGTCTGGGTACTGGGGGGGTTAAAATTATGTGCCAAGGCAGCCTGGATGGAGCTATTGATGAGCTCTCGTATCTGGGTCGCAGTAAATAGCTGCGGATTCTCAGGATCTGAACCTGGACCTGATTGATCCTTCAGTACCACTCCAGATCGTTCTGCCATGTTAAATTATATTGAAATACAGTACAGAAAGTCCTAATTATAGTACCTAAAACGGACCACTCTGCTATGAGTGCTCCGTTCGCATCAACTATCCTTTGATAAAAGTATAAAAATTGCTCGTCAGAGATCTAAGGGAGGGGTCACTCCTATGAGTGCTCCGATTTGCTAATAAGGTAATTAGGTAAACTTATCTGCAGGGAAACTGCCGGGCCGTGACCTGTCAGAAGCACCGCTCTCCGCACACTTGAGGCTAGTTCAAAGCTGCGCAGTCCAGCTCAAAAAATGCAGTCTCGTGAGACTGCAGCGAGCCGCGATTGGTTGAGAGACTCCCTCAGTCCCGCCCCTAGGAGTGCCGGGCGGGAGAGAGGGAAACGAGAGCGCGCGTGAAGGAGCGTGTCCTGTGAAGGAGAAGCTGCTAACGAGGCGGCCAACAAGATGGCGTCGAAGTCTCGCGAGATTACGGAGGTCCGTGAAAATACCGATCTGAGGTAAATTCACCGAAGTCGGAAGGCGCAAGCAAGGGACCCAGATTGTCCGCACCGAACGGGTGCTGACCGGAAGGTTGCGACCCAAGAGGGTCATACAAGGTGTTAAACCCCTCTATCCCAAGCGATGCAGAGCCAAAAACCCCGCGAATCGGTACCAAACTGGAGGGAGGGGGGGGGGAATCCCCCGACCCAAAACCAACGCAGATAGTATTAAACCATAATATCAGTGAAAACAATCCAATAAATAAATTATACAACAATGAAATAAATGATCAATGAAATAAATGATCAAACTACTTAGAGGGAGAGTGGGGGGGGGGGGGGGGGGGGGGGGGGGGTCCTAGACCCAATACCAAATGCCAACAATGTTAATACTAGTAATAATAATCAGTAAAACAATCAAATAAATATCAAATGAAATAATTGAGTAGACTGTCTCTACTTATCTTTTTCTCGCCATGAGCAGAAAGAAAGAGGAAGAAGTACATCAGAGCAGTCCCTTATATACATACCACCGGGAGGTGTGGCTTAGACTTGCCGGGACTGCTGGGAATTGTAGTTTCTTTTATCCACCATTTTAGGTGGAAAAGTTAACAAATTACATAAAATATAAAGAAAAATTTTTCTGCTATGAGCATTTAATAAAGAAAGATAAATGCAAGATATGAGCCTCCTGTCTGATATATAACTGTATTTATGTAATGATAGTATTCAGTTATATATAATCAAGTGAAAAAATTTGAAGATACCGCGCTATCTAGGTGGATAATGAATATATGAATGCAAGCAGCTTAAAGTGTGAGATACCCACAAACAAAATAGTACAATAGAAAAATAGCTGCGCAACTAATGTGAATACTATAGTAGTGTTAGTACAAAGTAAATAAAACAAATCTTTCACCCATACATGGGATGTTACATTGATATTGAGACAAATTATACATGTGAAAGTCTATTGTTCAAACAAGGACGAAGTCTTATGAGACGAAACGGTGTAGGGTGGCGGCGTGCTGACGTCTAGAAACCGCATACTGTGTCCCGGAGTGAACGGGTTGTGCTAGCCACCCGGCTATATTTTCACTGCGAATTGTATCTACATTCTTGTAAGTGTGATTTTAATCTTTTTAAATAAATCGTTATATGGGTTCATACTATGTAGCTTTTTTCTTCTCCATATTGGTTTCTATCTACATTGGTTACCGGTCCACTGTGGGAGAAGTTTTTGGCTCTTGGATATCCTGCCACGTAACCCCCTGGCTGGGGAGTAAGCCGTCTGCTGTCAGAAGATCTCTAGTTGGGATCTTTCCTTCTGGTAAGGGACAGTGTGATTAAGAGGTGGAGGTGTCCTGTCTATCCATGCACTTTTCTGAGGTTCATGCATTTTTGATGTCACAATCTGCTTGAATGGGAAAAGGAATTTTCTACTATCAAATTACCATCAGATGCACTTTTTTGTTGTTTGAACAATAGACTTTCACATGTTTAATTTGTCTCAATATCAATGTAACAACCCATGTATGGGTGAAAGATTTGTTTTATTTACTTTGTACTAACACTACTATAGTGTTCACATTAGTTGCGCAGCTATTTTTCTATATATATATATATATATATATATATATATATATATAAAAAATTTTTTGCTGTGAGTCTTGGTGCAAATCATGTAAAGGTAAGTGTGAATATCACTTGTATTAGTGCTACGCTTTATTAAGTGCCACCATATTACAGATTGCTTAGAAACCGTATATTAAAATGACCTGTCATTTACAGAGAGAATATCAGGTCACCTGTGCTGTAGACACGTTTGCACCAGATCCATCCAAACAGACGATGCTCAGCATTAGCTTTCTGACGGCCGAGTAAGTATCCAACTCCTTACAGGAAGATTTGGCTAAAACGGGTCAAACTTTTTCAATATGAGAAATCGTGTATTGCTTGAAAGAGGCAGGCAGACGTCAGATGAACATTAACCACTTCCTGATTTGTGTGTATTTTGTATGTGTATAAAATATGAATATTATATTTGATAAATAAGATATTCAGGAAGTGGTGTTGATATCAGGATCATGGCCTCTTGGCATGACCCTGATGTCATGGAAATGCAGTTTCTTGTAAAAGACTGGCAAGCCCAGAGGCCCAATTACCGTATTTATCGGCGTATAACACGCACCCCAATTTAAGAGGGAAGTTTCAGGAAAAAAAACGTAAAAAAAATAATAAACCACAAAATAATGGTCAGTGTCCATCTTCAGCCTCAATGCAGCCAGCCTATTTCTCCATCTGCAGCATGATGCCCGTTTGCAGACCCACCATCTCCTCGTACAGCCATCATCTCATACAGCCTTCATCTCCTGTTCACTTGGCGTCGACAGTCACATACACAGTCCTGCCTCCACCATTGGCATTGGACCAGCTCCTGCGATTGACAGAACACTGGTCCAATGCCAGTGGTGGAGGCAGGACTGTGTGTGTGACGTCGGAGCCGAGTAAACGGGAGATGAAGGCTCGGTGAATTCCGGCGGCACTCGTTCCCCTCCGAGTCCGAGGTACACTATCAGTGTATAATGGGGGTGCGCATCTTAACTGGGCTCACGATTCGATTACGATTATATAGTCTTCGATTCTGCGATGCATCACGATTGCTGACGCGCTTCCACTTCCGCTTGGGCCGCCTAGGCGGCCCTTCCTCCAAGCAATCTTCTGAGACACGTCACAGGTCCCAGAAGATTGGCTGGCCAATGGCAGAACGCAGTGTGCACTCGACCATGAAGCTGTAAGCTGTCATGGCCGAGTGCCCACAGTAGATTTCGAGAGGAGGGGGAGATGAGTGGAGCTCCAGGAGGCCGCATCGATGGACCGTGGGACAGGTGAGTGACGGTTTAATAATAGTCAGCAGCTGCACTTTTTTTGTAGCTGCTGATTAAAAAGTGCACTACAGGGTACAGGAATACACACACACACACACACACACACACACACGGCTGCTGGGAGGTCACACAACTGACAAACAGCCTGTGTGCTGACATTTCTCTGGGCTTTGCACATTCCAGCACACTAGGAGTTAACACAGTGGAATGTGCAGAGCCAGAGAAATGCCAGCACAAACAGAGCATGTGTAGGAGTCAGACTGCTGATAAAATACCTGTGGTAATAAATGCCGTTATAATCCATTAAGTGGCCACTGCTGTATGTGCTTTTTAAAACCTATGCAGATTCATACCTCATGTCTCCGTGTGTGTATATAACTGTATATGCCCCTCATGTGACTACGTGGTCCGGCCTGCCTCTCTCCTCAAGTCTTGCATCTCTCCTGACATCCGTTCTCAACCCCGCCCATTGTCTTTAGCTAAAGTAACCGATCACAAGAGAGGCGGGCGGGGCTGACGTCAGAAGAGACTTGAGACGAGGGATGTGAGAGGAGAGGTGGGCCGGACCACATGATCGCATGTACAGTTATATACACACGGAGCTAGGAGGTATGAATCTGCATATATTTAAAAAAAGCACATACATGGCCACTTAATGGATTATAACGCGCATTTATTACAAAACTAGTATTTTTAAAGACCTGCACGAAGCGATCTCCTGGGAGGGGCGGGGCATGTCGGATGACGTCACGGACATCGATTATTGGGGTCGCATGCATCGCTGCCGCATCGGCGACCCCCCCCCCCCGAATCGCGATGCAGCGATTAAATTCAGCACCCCTAGTGTATAACACGCACCTGTGATTTCCCCCCCTATTTTCAGGGGGGAAAAGTGTGTGTTATATGTCGATTTAAATACGGTACTTAAACCAGCATTGTAGCAAAGTGTAATTTCTTCAGTGTTGTCGCATTAAAAGATCTAATAAAACATTTACAAAAATTTGAGGGGTGTTCTCACTTTTGTGAGATACAGTGTGTGTGTGTGTGTGTGTGTGTGTGTGTGTGTGTGTGTGTATATATATAATCACACACACACACCTGTACTACTTGAACTGGCGTGGCCTAGAATTTCAAATGATGGCCGCTAGATACCACTACTAGCACCCAAATAAAATAGACGCTCACCTAAGTCCAATTTAGCAAGACTCCATAATAATAGTGCAGCGTGCGTTTCAGGATCAATCCACCAGTGGCGTAGAGCATTCGTCGTCCGTATAAACAATTTGAAGAATTGGGGTGTTTATGTAAGTGGAAGAGGCCAGGGTGCCCATGAACTTCAGAGGAAAATGTGCAATGAATTCAATAGTGTTGTTTTTTCCAGCGAAGCCTGAACAAGTCCGCTCGTCCTGCTAGCCGAGAACATTCAATCCCTAATGCGACTGTTTGACGTGTGTTAAGACAGTGTTTGCTTCTGAAGTCATATCCGTTTCAACTAGTGCAAGCTCTTTGTCGCAAGTGACAGAAGAAAGCGTTTTTAGATTTCTGTCATATGCGTTTAGATGCCATGGAGGGCGACAGATTAGTTTCGCAATGTTTGCATATGGGAACATTTGAGTGAACCTAGCTAGTAGTTTTTAATTTTATGTGACTGTAAAACATTTTTATTATTGAATATATATAATTAAGGGTGCAACGGATCAAAAAACTCTCAGTTCGGATCGTTCCTCGCATCAGAGCCACGGATCGGATAATTTTTCGGATCACCACATATATAGTCCCCACTGTAATGTCCACATCCTCTCCCCTCATCTCCCCCACTGTAATGTCCACATCTCCCCAGTCAGCGCCGATCTGGGAAGCTCACCAGCCGGGTGTACCAAGATGGCCGCCGCTCCGGAGCTAGGCCGAAGCCGTGGCTTTTCCTATGGGCTCAATCCGCGGATTGCGTGGTGTGCCGATCCGCGGACGTTGACCCATTCGGATCACAGATCAATGACAACCCGTTGCGCCCCTAATGTATATGTGCCAGAAATTTAGTTGGGGGGGGGCTTCAGCTTTAATTGTGCATGTATGAAAATGAACAGTGACCTTTTTTACCATTTTGTTCTATAAGGTTATTGGGGCGTCCTCGGCTTTGAGCGGTGATATCTGAATGATGCCTGCAGCTGCAGGCATCATTCAGATATCGCCGTCTTCAGCCGGCGATTCTGTGCACCAGAAGAACGATCAAAGCGACGGTTCCGCCACTCGATCGTTCTTCTAGGCAGCGGGAGGGGACGCCCTCCCGCCGCCATCCGGTGCTTCTCCGGGCTCTCCCGTGCCATCGGGGGCCCGGAGAGCGAATCGGCCGGCGCTTGTTGGTGAACCATAGAGATGACTGGTGACAAGACGGTCACAGTCATCTCTATGACCGTCAGAGGACCGGGCGCGACGTTATGACGTCACGCCCAGTACCCGAAAGTAAACAAAGCCGCTATCACGGCTGTCGGCATGTAATCAGTGATTTTTTTTTTTTCACCGATTTCATGCTTGTAAGGCTGTAGGGTCTTATTGACCCCACATCTCTCCATAAAGAGGACCTGTCACAGTGATTCTTATTACAAGGGATGTTTACATTCCTTGTAATAGGAATAAAAGTGATAAAAAAAATAAAATGTAAAAAAAAATGAAAAAAAAAAAAAAAAAATGAAGTAAAAAAAAAAGGAATAAAATGATTTAAAAAAAATTAAAAACGCCCCTGTCCCGGTCGCTCGCGTGCAGAAGCGAACGCGCATGCAAGTCCCGCCCACATATGTAAACACCGTTCAAACCACACATGTGAGGTATCATCGCGTGTGTTAGAGCGTGTGCAACAATTCTAGCACTAGATCTCCTCTGTAACTCAAAAATAGTAACCTGTAAAAAAAAATTAAGCGTCGCCTATGGAGATTTTTAAGTACCGAAGTTTGGCGCCATTCCATGAGTGTGCGCAATTTTAAAGCGTGACATGTTGGGTATCTATTTACTCGGCGTAACATCGTCTTTCACATTTATACAAAAAAATTGGGCTTACCTTACTGTTTTGTAATTTTTTAACTCATGAAACAGTTTTTTTTCCTTTAAAAAGGGCGTTTGAAAAATGTATTGCGCAAATTCCGTGCGAGGGAAAAAAAGTTGCAATGACTACCATTTTATTCCCTAGGGTGTCTGCTAAAAAAAAATATATATATATATAATATTTGGGGGTTCTGATTTAATTTTGTAGCAAAATTTTTTTATTTTTTACATAAGTAGAAAAGTGCCAAAATAGGCCCGGTATCGAAGTAGTTAAATTTCATTTTTGGAAGAAATTGTAACATGCATACCATATTTGCGATATATAGTGTGTGTGTGTGTGTGTGTGACAAAAGGAACTTATGGACTTAAACATGGATTGTATTATGTGCTCTAGGCTAACAGACGTTTTTGAAGTCTTTACTTTGGGCCTTCTGTCTATCTTGCTGGTTGAAGGACCAAATTCTCCTTTCTACAAAGCCTTACTGGAAGCCCAGCTTGGCTCAGCTATGTCTCCAGACGTTGGGTAAGCACTTAAATCCTTTTAGAAGTGTCATTCGCTGAGTGTTGGAACCGGTATTAGATGTGATTTCTCCTCCTTTTTGTTGATTTCAGAATGAACAGATCCACTAAAGATACATATTTCAGCTTTGGATTACAAGGAGTAGCCGAATCGGATATAAACACTGTGAAAGAAACCATCGCTAAAACCTTTGAGGAGGTGGTGCAGTGAGTGTTTATAAGGTTTTGTTGTGAAGAATGATGAAATGGCAGGGAAATGTCTTATTTGGGATCATTCAATGCCACAAGACTGAGTATTTCTTCCTTCCCCAATAACCAATCAAACAGTGCTTGGTGGACCAGTCTGGCCATTGAATACAAAAATACTATGGCCCGGATTCAGATACAATTGTGTATCTATCGGCGGGCGTAACGTATCTCAGATACGTTACGCCGCCGTAACTTGGGGCGCAAGTTCCGTATTCATAAAGAACTTGCGTCCTAAGTTACAGCGGCGTAGCGTATGTGGTGCGGCGTAAGCCCGTCTAATTCAAATGTGGATGATGTGGGCGTGTTTTATTCAAATTAATTGTGACCCCATGTATTTGACGTTTTTTACGAACGGCGACTGCGCCGTCCGTGAAAGAATCCCAGTGCGCATGCTCAAAATTACGCCGCAAATCGCCAGTGCTTTCGACGTGAACGTAAATTACGCACAGCCCTCTTCGCGAACGACTTGCGCAAACGACGTAATCGATGGAAAATTTTACGCTGGCCCGATGTCCATACTTAACATAGGATACGCCTCATATAGCAGGGGTAACTTTACGCCGGAAAAAGCCTGACGTAAAAAAATGCGCCAGACGTACGTTTCTGAATCGGCGTATCTACCTAATTTGCATATTCCTTGCGTAAATCGACGGAAGCGCCACCTAGTGGCCAGCGTAAATATGCAACTAAGATACGACGGCGTAAGAGACTTGCGCCAGTCGGATCTTAGCCAAATTCCAGCGTATCTTATTTTCTGAATACAAAAAAAAGGTACGCCGGAGCATCCTAGAAGTTACGCGGCGTATCAATAGATACGCCAGCGTAACTTCTTTCTGAATCTACCCCTATGCCTGCATTTTCCCTGCTCACCCCACCTGTTGACTACTTTACAGTGTGAACGGGACACATGGAAACAAGTGTTTTCTATGTGCTCCAGCAGTGACCTACATTGACCCGGTGTGGGAAACACAAGTCACTGGGAGCAAGCTCTGAAGGAGATGGGTTCTTTTCTGGAGTCTTTAATAGTATTGGCTACTAATCTGAAGTAAACAGCAATATTTCTCCATAGCACCATGAAAAGCACATTAAGGAATTACCGAATTTGTGCAAAAGAGAAAATCTAAGGACACTCAGTGGTCTGCTCTGGTGGACTGACTCCTTCAATACTTTGTTTTATAGGAAGGGGTTTGAGCCTGAAAGAATTGAAGCTGTCCTCCACACTGTGGAAATCGAGATGAAGAACCAAACAACGGGCTTCGGGATGAAGCTAGCTAATGTAAGTTTTTATGCATTTGTATATGCAGCATGTTCTACTTTTGTTGACTGCACTGCACTGGTGTGAACTAGGCCATTGGAATACATGGAAAACACTGAGTGCATTTTTGATGCAGATTAACCACTTAACGACCGCCTCCTGCATATATACGGCAGCATAATGGCACGGCTGGGCAGTTGCACGTACAGGTACGTCCTGTACTTCTACCCAGCCGTGGGTCGCGCACCCGCGACCCGGTCCTAAACTCCGGGACCCGTGGACCCGATCGCCGCCGGGGTCCCGCGATCGGTCCCCGGAGCTGAAGAACGGGGAGAGCCGCGTGTAAACACGGCTTCACTGTGGCGGCTGCATCGATCGTGTCATCCCCTTTATAGGGAGACACAATCGATGACGTCACTCCTACGGCCACACCCCCCTACAGTTGTAAACACACACTAGGTGAACCCTAACTCCTTCAGCGCCCCCTGTGGTTAACTCCCAAACTGCAACTGTCATTTCCACAATAAACAATGCAACAATTTTATTTTTTTTCAAAATTGTCACTATTTTTGTTTATAGCGCAAAAAATAAAAATGGCAGAGGTGATCAAATACCACCAAAAGAAAGCTCCATTTGTGAGTAAAAAAAGGACGCCAATTTTGTTTGGGAGCCACGGCGCACGACCGCGCAATTGTCAGTTAAAGCGACGCAGTGCCGAATCAGAATAATGCATTCTGTATGCAAGTCAACTAATCGACTGACCAACTGATCGATTTTAAGAAATTGCGTAACTATTTTTCTAATTTGAAAGAAACAACAAATTGTGCTTGTAGCTAAAACGTTGTGCTCTGCACATTGAAATCTATGAATGCAAACAATAGCAGCACTCGCAAATGCCTGGGTATGTAAAAAAAAAATGATATTCCTTCTATTAAGTGTGCTGCACTATTGCATACCCTTTAGAAAAAAAAACATACAAAAAACCTGTATACAAATAAATCATAAGTCCAATAATGACTAATGTTAATAGTGCATATATTCACTTGTGAGTGGTGCGTAAAACGTCACGTGCCTTCACCATCCAATACCGTGAATACCTCCACCATCACAGTACACTTACCATAGCAACAGACCCCGCATTACAGAAGTCAAATCATGCAAATCCATGAAATCCTCCAAGCTGGTGACTCAAGAAACTCTGCTGCAGCTCCCCCGCCCGCTGCTGCCATCTTCAGGCAGCCAGTTTCTGGGTCTCGAATTGAATCTTGAATTGGCTATTTTGACAGAACACCGGCGGGGGGAGGGGGGCCCAGAAAAGGGTAGACCAAAACCATTGCACAGAGCATGAAAGTATAACTTGGGACTGCAAAGTCGCATATCAAGACGTACCCCATGATTTCCAATAAGTACCGTTCATATCTGTGCGACTTCAAAGTAGTCCCTGCACTACTTTGGTCAGATTTTGATGTGACTTGAGGTCCATAGACCACAAGATTACACAGGCATTCAAGTGGCGGCAAAATCGTGTGAAAAGGGGCCTAAATCAAAGTACTGATAAATGGTTATCTGCAAAAAAAGATAGTGAACACTTTTTTGCTGCCCTCACCCCTGTAATGCAGAAAATCGACACCTGAAGACTCTTCATAAACGGACTTATCCAGGAGTAGGGATGAGCTCCAGCGTGTTCGCATCGTACACGTGCAGAGCCCGCCAGGAAGTCTGCACGGCGCTGCGCTAATCACAGCCAGGGAGACATTTCCCGATCTCTGCAGCCGAGCATCGGGACAATGTCTCCCTGCCTGTGATTATCGCAGCGCCGTGCAGACTTCCTGGCGGGCTCTGCACGTGTATGATGCGAACACGCTGGAGCTCATCGTTGTCCAGGAGTGTCCATCGTCTGGTCTTCCCCTGTGAAACCAACACTTTTATCCAAAAACTGATGCTTTCTGGAGACACTTGAGGCAATGATTTCTCAGTTATAGGGACACGAACAGAGAGGGAGAAGTCATTTATGATCTTCTCTCCAGAGAACATTGATTTTACTGAAGGGTACCTTTTCCGTCTGATTGGGACAAAATGATTTTGAACACACAGTTGAATGATTTGCAGTACATAGTCGGCTGTTAACCACTAAGTTACCAACTGTTCTATGGTAATGCCCTTTGGGAAATCCGTTACACCCATAGGGGGTATCTAGTATAGACAACAATGCCTCCGTTCCCCTGTTGGGCCTGTTGCTGCCATCAGTGTAGGGGCCAAACCTTGCTGTAAGTGTAATCTGTTTTTATGGTCTGTAAAAGCTTGCTGCACTAACCCATTGAAATAATGTATGGTTTAATCATGTATGTTATGGTTCTATATTCCATTTCATTGTGAGGGGTAATGACCAGGCTGTCGCCTAATCAGAAGGCCCGATTGCTTTGGTCCACGCAGGGTAAACGGGTGCAAGAGCTAAAGTGGTGAAAGCATACATGTATACGGCTAATTTTTGTGTTTTCTGTTTCAATAAGTACATAGCTGCCAGCTGGAATCATGATGTCGATCCGGTTGAGTTGCTGAAAATCGACGAGCAAATGACTCGATTTAGACAGTGCATTAAGGAGAACCCCGCTTTCCTTCAGGAGAAGGTCAAGCAGTATTTTCAGGTAATTTATATGTAAATATAATGTGTATAGGTACTCTTTATGGAGGGATCGGGGATCTATAAGACCCCAAACCTCTGCACTTTAAAGTATTTTAAAACGTCAAGATCGGCACTTTTGAATACTTTATATTTTTTAAAACTGGCGCCATTAAAGTTGTCAGTAATCAGGGAAGTGATGTCAAGACATTGCTTCCGGGTTACTAGATTCGAGATCTGAACGAAGCATCGGCTTTGTTCGGGTCTTCGGCCAGCCGTCAGAAGCACCGGCTGGTTGCTCAGGCCTCCTGGTGGGACGGAGAGCCCGGGCGAGCAGCAGAAGGCGTGACTGGGAGGTTGGATGCCCACTGCTTGTAATTTCAGCCAAACCTAAGATATCCTGCCCCTATAGTGTTTAGCAATAGGAGGGAGGATAGTGCCATTTACCACTGTGTAAACACTTGCATGTGTCTAGTCATGTGGACTGCTCAGATAAGAAAAAGGAGGGGAACTGAAACTGGAGCATACTCGGTAGGTGACAACAGGTCTACACAATCCCAGCCTGCAGTGGGGACACAAAAGAATATGGGAGGGACAGCTAAAGGTGGGATCAACCAGGTACATTTCATTCTACACAAAGCATTGTGAGTATGCACACTCTGTTGCATAGCATGTAATGAGTTTGTCTGGGTTTAATGACACATCAAATATGTGTGCTGAGGACTTTGATATGACTTAATTTAGAGTTCCATATTTTGTATAGTCGGTAATTCTCCTGTTTGTTTTTCTCCCCCAGAACAACATGCACAGTATGGTATTGACCATGAGTCCTGATAAAGATTATAACAAGAAACAAGCAGAGCTCGAGCAAGAAAAACTGAGCCAGAAGGTCAAAGCTTTGACGGAAGCAGATCGAAAAAACATTTATGAGAAAGGTTACCAAGCTAAATTTCCTGTCTCTACACATTGAAAAGTGCTTATCCACCCAAATGAGATTTCAGCTGTAGATTTAACTTGGTGATTGTAAATTCAGGTTTTTTATTTTAATACATTTTATGCATTAGGATAAAAACCTGTGGGTAGCAGCCCCCCTAATACTTACCTGGGCCCCATCTCTATCCAGCGATGTACATGAGTGCCTTGGCAGTCTGGGACTCTCCCTTCTGAGACACAGCAGTGGTGCCATTGGCTCCTGCTGCTGTCAAAGTCAGCCAATCGGGAGAGAGATGGAGGGGCCAGGGGCACAGAACAGGGACCAGAGAAGTGGAGGATCTGGGCTGCTATGTGCAAAACCATTTCACAGAGGAGATACATATAACATGTATGTTCTTTTCATACAAAAATCCCCCCCAAAAAAATATTGTATGGGTTGTATGTGCCATCTGTTCTCCAGACACACACACACACACACACACACACACACACACACACACACACACACACACAGAGCCATAAACATGATGTAAAAGAAAAATGTGATTCATCAGACCAGACCACCCTCTTCTATTGCTTTGTGGTCCAGTTCTGATGCTAATGTACTCATTGTAGGCACTTTTGGCTGTAGACACGGGTCAGCATGGACACCCTGAGCGGTCTGCCGGCTATACAGCCCCATACAATGAACTACGATGCCCATTTTTATCAGCTTCAGAGACAACATGTTTACTTGCTGCCTAATATATGCCACTGTTTTTCAGATGCCGTTGTAACAAGATAATTTGTGTTATTCACTTAAAGGGGAGTTCCAGCCTTTTTTGCTTGTTAAAAAGTGTTGCTGCTGGCTTTTAGTAAACATACACTTACCTGTTCCACTGACGCGACTCCTGGAGCTTCACTCCCCCCCCCCCCCCCCTCCCTCTCCGCCCTCACCTTCTTCTAACTGTGGGCACCTGCCCGTGACAGCTTTCGGCTTCACGGCCAAGCACTCACTGCGCACGCGCGAACGGCGCTGCGCTCCCTGAGTGGACAGGCGATCGCCTACAGGGAGGGGCCGCATTAGGCGATATGACGAGTCGCCTAAGTGCTCCCTGGGGGGGAAGTCCCACTCCTACCCCCCCCCCCTCCAAAAATAAAATTGCATGCCAAATGTAAGGGGGTGAGGAGTGGTTTAAGCAGAAGCTCCACTTTTGGGTGGAACTCCGCTTTAACCTGTCGTAAAGTTGTAACTGATCAGTGGGAAGGTCTCTCTCTTGGTTTAGTTTGGCTGTTTCTGCCTACCCTTGCACACACCTTTTGGTTTGTTTTAATTTTGCCCTTTTTCATTTTCAATATTAGAAGTTAAAAACCCCAAGAAAGCGTTGGATCCCTTTTATAATGGCCTTAGCAGGTGTATAGAGCAGAGCAATATCCCCAGCCAAGATTTACAATGCCATTAGGAGCCATAATTATCCATCTAATATGGGCAGACAGTTACACTGTGACAGGAAACTCAATGAACTACCATATCGCTCCACGGTGCCTTGGTAGTTCATTGACAACTACAAGCCGGCAGCCGCAAAGGCCGTTGGTATTTGTAGTTTTCACATTCACAAAACACTGTAAATAGATGACGCATGCGGTCAGCCAGGCCCCCGCACAGCCATGTTTTTTTATTAGATTGTGACAGCTAGTGGGGGGGGGGGGGGGGAATCCCCTGCTAGCTGTCAAAACAGGGGATTTGGAGGGGGGGGGGGGGTGCGGGGGCCGGTGCATATGTTAAATGTTGCACCCTGAATATGGGTGTAACGTGTTACAAAAGTGGAACTTATCCTTTAATATGACCCTGTTGCTGATTTCGATATTGAAAGAAGCAGGTCCCTGTAAAGAAGAAAGAAAATGCTTACCTCTCTTGCTGTCTGCACCACCAAATGTAGCTCTGTTGAAGTTTGCAAGGAAGCTGACCTTTCTGCGAGTCGATCCTTTGTCTATCCCAGCACTTGCTGGTTTCACATCCTATAGTGATATGGAAGTCAGAGGGAGGAACAGTAAGCCTGGAAAGGGATACTGGAATTCGCCACTCCAGAAGTGTCAGTTTCCCAGCACACTTCGGGGATTATATACGCTTTATCAGAGTGGCTTTTGAAGATGCATTTAGTTTCCTCTTTACTTTTAATGTTGGGATTGGCGATGGGGTCACTATAACACCCCCCAGAAATCTGCTGTATTCTTTAGTGCACGATAAGAGAAACGGGACTTTCTGTGCTGATGAATACATTGGAGAACATTCCTTCTTGGCTTTGTATGTTAACATTGTTTTGTTGGTCACTCTTGGGACCCTTTCACACTGATGCGTTTTTACCTTGCTAAAAATGCATTGAAATAAAAAAAAAATATTTCCCTTTTAATCTTATGGGACTCTTTAACACCACTGCTCTGTGCGTGTGGCACATTTTGAAAAGTGCTGCATTATTGGTGTGATTTTTCAAAAGCGCATCCAAAACGCAGCTCCCCATTGAAATGAATGGAGAATGCGTCAGACGCACCACAGTTGCATTTTTGCTTCACAGGTGCATGGTTGTAGTCGGTCAACCAGAAAACGCATCAGAAGCGCATATGCGTTTTTTTTCTTTTTAACATGTGTGTGTTTTTTTTTGTTTTTTTTGCCGTGCAGTGTGAAAACACACTTATTTGATCATCTTCAGTCTAGTAGTGTTGTTAGCTGCTTAAAAGGTAACTCCACTTTTGGTGAGGGGATAAAAATGGTGTATACAATTGCAACACAAGTCATATTGTAATTGAATGTCATTAAAAATGACCTTTCCTTTTCAGTCTGCAGCTCTGTAATTGTCAGTTCAGTTACATTTTCATATGCAGTATGACTTCCTGGCAGTGTTCATTTTAGCAGCAAATTTCAATTTAGTTTTAGTCTTAGGACTAAAATGGCGTTTTAGTCCCATTTTAGTCTTCTGCAATTGTTTTTAGTCAGATGCAGCGTACACACGGTCGTTTTTTGTGATGGGGGGGGGGGGGAAACGACATTTTTAAAAACGTCATTTAAAATGACCATGTGTGGGGAAAACGTTGTTTTATGTCTTCGAATTTTTTTTTTTGTCGTTTTTCAGAACATTCTTCAATTTTTGTCAATTTTTTTTTCAAACGTCGTTTTTTGTGTCATAAAAAATGATCGTGTGTGGGCTAAAACAACGTTTTTAAACCCGCGCATGCTCAGAAGCAAGTTATGACGCGAGCTTGAATGGAACAGAGTGCCTCCGTACGTGCTGAATGTAACCGCGCTTTGCTAGAGCATTTTGAAAAAACAATGGTGTGTAGGCAACGTCTTTTTTTAAAATGAAGTTTGAAAAACTTTTTTTTTTTTTTTTTTCAAGACAAAAAACGACCGTGTGTACGCGGCATTAGTCGACTAAATCTCCAGTACATTTTAGTTGACTAAAACAAATTTTAGTCATCTAAAATCTAATGGGTGTAATAAAATTGTAATACATTGGTTAACATTTCTCTACAATTTCCAAATCGAATATGTTATTACTTATGGTATCGAGGTATGAACATGCACTATAGACCAGTGTTTAATTTAGTTTGTCTTGGTCTTTTGATTAAAACGGCATTTTTAGTTTTATTCCCATTTTAGTCTTTTGACTATAATGCCATTTTAGTTTTAGTTATATTTTAGTCATCTCAATTGTGTTGGTCGTATTTTAGTACGACCAAATTAACACTGCTCCCTGGAGGTGTTCTGTACACAGTGATTGGCTTACTGAGTTTCCCAGAAGTCTGCACTAAGATACAAATAAGACTTTTGGCATCCCCTGTAACACAAATGATGTTTTTGGTGGGATACTCCCAAAGGGAAATCGCATCTAAAGGGGTGCAGACCTGGCCACTTTCCTCCATTAGAGCCCTGCAGGTGCAGCAGCTCATGGATAATTATAAAACCACTCCCACTAGATTAACTGTGCACATGGACACAGAAGGAGCACACTTTTCTTTTTCTTTTTTTTTTTTTCTTTCTAAAGACTGATCCAATACCCCAAGGATCCCGCAGTATCCCATACTTACAAACTGCTCTGTGTCTGCTACCCCTCTCTGCCAATCCTCCCATTGGCTGCCACTCAACCAACTAATCTAATTCAAGATACTAACAGTAACTTGCTAAGCCATCCACAACCTGGCCCCCGGGCTACATCACTAACCTAGTCTCAAAATACCAACCTAATCGTCCTCTTTGCTTCTCCCACGACCCCCTGCTCTCTAGCTCCCTTGTCACCTCATCCCATGCTCACCTCCAGGACTTCTTTCAAGCCTCTCCAATCCTCTGGAATACTCTCCCCCCCCCCCCCCCCCCAATCTGTCCGACTATCTCCTACTTGGCCTACTTTCAGACGATCCCTGAAAACTCCTCTCTTCAGAGAAGCCTTTCTGGCCCCCATCTAACAACTGTACATTATTTTCTCCATCGGCTCATCCCCCACAGTTCTTACCTCTTGTATCTCTTGCCCCTCCTTCTTAGGCCGCGTACACACTTTCGTTCCAAACAGATGAGAATGGTCCGACAGGCCATTTCCATCGGTTCACCGCTGAAGTGGCCTGATGGTCTGATGTGCGTACACACCATCGTTCCAAAAACCGATTGGGTCAGAACGCGGTGACGTCAAACAAGCTTTCTGTACCAACCATCGGTTTGGTCCATCGGTTCGATTTTGAAGCATGTTTTAAAATTTTGGACCGAAGGAAAACAGACCAATGGGCTATACACACGGTCAGTTTGGACCGATGAAACTGAACCTCGGTCCATTCTCGTCCATTCTCATCGGTTTTGTCCGACCGTGTGTACGCGGCCCTAGATTGTAAACTCTACTGTGCAGGACCATCTGATTCCTCTTGTATTAAAGTGTATTGTACTGTATTTGTACAGTCTACCCTCAAGTTGTAAAGCGCTGCGTAAACTATCAGCGCTATTTAACCACTGTCATTTTCACAATAAAGAATGCAATTTAAATGCATTTTTTGCTGTGAAAATGACAATGGTCCCAAAAATGTGTCAAAATTGTCCGAAGTGTCCGCCATAATGTCGCAGTCACGAAAAAAATCGCTGATCGCCGCCATTAGTAGTAAAAAAAAAAAAAAAAATGCAATAAAACTATCTCCTATTTTGTAAACGCTATAAATTTTGCGCAAACCAACCGATAAACGATTATTGCGATTTTTTTTTTTTTTTTTTTTTTTACCAAAAATAGGTAGAAGAATACGTATCGGCCTAAACTGAGGGAAATTTTTTTTTTTTATATATGTTTTTGGGGGATATTTATTATGGCAAAAAGTAAAAAATATTGAATTTTTTTTCAAAATTGTCGCTTTATTTTTGTTTATAGAGCAAAAAATAAAAACCGCAGAGGTCATCAAATACCACCAAAAGAAAGCTATATTTGTGGGGAAAAAAGGACGCCAATTTTGTTTGGGAGCCACGTCGCACGACCGCGCAATTGTCTGTTAAATCGACGCAGTCCCGAACTGTAAAAACCCCTTGGGTCTTTAGGCAGCATATTGGTCCGGGGCTTAAGTGGATAAATCCTGTATGATGATAATACTTAACTCATTGTGAAACTGATCATAAAGTGAATACACATAACCCCATTTTTGTGGTTGGTCTACTAATCTTTTCTAACAGCAGCATGATGGAGGCCCTTCTGGTGTTTGTAACAAGACAGTACAACGTTGGCATTCCTCATATTGAGATTGGCCTGTTATATTAAAAATGTTTTTTGGACCGTTATGTGCCCTAAGTTTATTACTATATTAAATGTCATGTATTAAAAGTCTTCTCTTCTCTATAGGTTTAGAATTGCTGCGCTTTCAAACTGAAGCCCAGGATGCTTCATGCCTCCCCACCCTTAAAGTGACAGATATTGAGCCCACCATCACTCCCACAGAGGTGGAATGGACATATGCAGGTTAGTAAAGTATCCTGATAACTATTGCTATATCCATAGACCTCATTTGTGAGAATTTTACATTTCCATTTAGGGATTTTTGAGAAGATGGTGGATCTTTTTTCATTTCCTTTTACCTGGAAACTTACCCCTTCCTGCTATGGTTTTGTTTTCACATAGGAGTCTAAAGCATGTATCCTAATGGTGCTTATGAAAAACTCTTTGATTAGTCAGGCCCCAATACCAGTGACCTGACGCCACCACCGTGACAGGCCTCCATCCCTATTGTACATGTAAATCCAGGAGCAATTCTCATGGGACTTTTTTATATATACATTTTTACATCCGTCAGCTGGCGTACTTAACCTCCCTATAGCCTCGTACACACGATCGGATTTTCCGACGGGAATTGTGTGATGACAGGCTGTGGTCAGAGAATCCAACCATTTGTATGCTCCATCAGACAATTGTCGGATTTTCCGCGGACAAATGTTGGATAGCATGCTTTAAAATTTTCGGACAACAAATGTGTGTTGTCGGATTTTCCGATCGTGCGTACAAAAGTCAGTTGGAAAAAAAAAACTCCAAAGTACAAACATGCATGCTCGGAAGCAATGCCAACCATAACACAACATAGCAGAAGTTACCTAAAGGGTGGCGCTGAAGAGCTGAAAAACCATGTAGTTTCGTGTTTTGTTGGCCGACAATTCTTTGCCATTTTTGTATGCAATACAAGTTCACGGCCAACGCCCTTCGGACAAAAGTCCTACGCTTTGTCCGCAGAAAATCCGATCGTGATGTTAACTCATCCCTGCTGTCAGTAGAAGATTCCCCACTGACAGCAGAATATAAATGGAAGGGCTGACATTAACCAGTTGACCTCTGGAAGGTTTTACCCCATTCATGACCAGGCCTTTTTTTGCCATTCATCACTACACTACTGGCAATTGTGTGGTCGTGCAATACTGTACCCAAATTACATTTTATATCTTTTTTTTTTTTTATTTTTTATTATTCTTTTTTTTTCACACAAATACAGAATTCTTTTGATGGTATTTGATCATCACTGGGTTTTTTAACGAAAAAAATGTAAAAAAAAAAAAAAAAAAACCTATCCGATGAAAATGTTTAAAAAAAATGAATGTCATCATACATTTAGGCCATAATATATTTTGCCATGTATCGCAATAAGGGCCAGTTCACACCACATGCAGTTTAGTACGTTTTTTTTTGTTTTTTTTTCTGCATCAACGCATAGAAAGAAGGTTGGATGGTTTCCAATTGTACCAGTGCAGTCAGTTTCAGGGCTTTCCAGTTCCAGGGGGAAAAAAAAAGAACATGCTAAAAAATTTTGGCACTGCAACACAGTAAAAAGCATCAAAAACACACTGACCCCCGTACAGTGCAAAAAAAAAAAACAGTAAGAAAAGAAAGCCGGAAACGCACCGATAAAAATGGGATCTGGGAGTGTGTTTTTGTGGTATGAACTAAGTGTACACTTGTTCGCATGAAAGTTAGTGTCTTCAAATGATAATCTATGTGCTGGAATGAATTGTTGCACAGCTCAGCGGCAGGCATGTGCTCCGTACCCGGAAGAGCCGGTGACTTGTCCTTGAGGTTCCCCTAACGAGAAAGACCCTTCAAGGACTGCGCAGACGCAAACTTGCCGACGGAAATCTCCGAACCTCGCCCGGCATCCAGGCTCATTCTTTAACATCCCAGTGGATTGGAGGATGTTAAAAAAAGAGCCAGGAGGCCGAGCGAGCGGCTCAAGCCGTCCGAGCGAAGTGAGGCCGACTGGCCACTTTCCACAAAATCCACGTCGCCCTGGATGCCGACCGAGATTCGGAGATTTCCGTAGGCAAGTTTGCGCCTGCGCAGTCCTTAAAGGAACTTTCTCATTAGCCGGAACCATATCAGCAGATCAGATTGCGCCTGCGCAGAAACTTTCACGTTAGCCGGAACCATATCGTCAGATCACCGGATCACGTATATGTACGTGATCTGGTACATTGGGGCCGCTCTGCCTCAGCACATCCTGCGGTAGGCTTTCACCAAGTGGTTAGAAAAAAAATCCATTGTGTATACCCAACCCCAATTTATACTAGACCCGTTTGGGGGGGGGGGGGTCACTGCCAGGCTGCATGCTCAGATAAGGGTCTGGTATGGATTTTGAGGGGTCCTCACACCTTGTATTTCTGGCGTGATGCCCCTCCCAAAATCCATACCAAACCCGGAGGGTGAAATTCTGCTATCAACTGTTTAGTTTTTCTTCTGCCCTTTTAAACTGAACAAAATGGAGACTTGTTCCTTTTTTTATAAAAAATAAATAAAAATAAAACAGACCTGAATGGATGCGGATGTAAACAGATGATCATGTGTTGCTCATAGGAGTTCATTGATGTTGGTTCCTTCATCTGTCAAGAGACAGAACACTCGTGAAGGGGGCCTAAGTCACTGACACCCCAATTTCCCTTTTGTCAGTAGACTAAAAAAAACAGAAGCGCCCTAGGTCAGGGAACATTGGCTGATGCTCTGATATTGTAAATCTGCCCATGTTTGTACCCTGCAGGTGACGTTCCTATCCAGTGCTGTTCCCAGCCTACAAATGGCATGGTATATTTCCGAGCAGTCTCCAGCCTGAATTCACTTCCTGAGGAGCTGACGCCCTATGTGCCCCTCTTCTGCAGTGTTGTCACCCAGTAAGTGGTTTTAATTCTTCCTGCATTATTTTGAATTTAAAGGGATGCTTAAAATTTTACTAAACCCAAGAGCCTGCATTCACTATATCTGGTCTCCCACAGTACACAGAACATGGAAATGCAATTATTTTTAGTAAATATAAACTAATAAATTCCTTTTGTCACCAGCAGTATTTAGCAGTCTTGTGACTTCTATCAGCGTCTGGTTAAAGCTTGTAGGAGGATTTTTCATTCTATTCTGACTGTCCTATGAGGCTGCAGGACCCCTGACCCTCTGTCTTGACGGTGCTGATCACATGCACCTCCTTTACAAGAAAAAAACCCTTGCCTTCCTTCCTTCCTTCCTTCCTTCCTTCCTTTCCTCCTCCTCCTCCTCCTCCTCCTCCTCCTCCTCCTCCCCCTCCCCAGCTAATATTACTGTAGATTTTGTCAGGAGCGAGCAAATCAGGGTGGCAAACTAAGTCACCCTCCTCAAGGAAGTAGATGCCAAGGACTATATGAAAGTGCTTTCAGACTATGCCATTAGAAGGAACACAGACTACTTACAATTATAGTAGGAAATAGTTTTATATATTTTTTTTTTTTGGACGTTTAAGTGATCTTTATGTGGTATTCTTGTTTTGGTAGATGTGATACACTAGTAGTAGTTGATTGTATTTTACCACTTCCCGCCCGGCCTATAGCAGAATGACGGCCTGGAGGTGGTTCAGTTGTCCTGACTGGGCGTCGTATGACGTGCAGCAGGATAACAGCCACCGCGAATTGGTGGTGCGGCATGTCTGTCTGACACACCGCTACACCGTTCTCGGTAAAGAGCCTCCGACGGAGTGGTCAGCAGTGTCCAATCACGGCTGATCGCAATGTAAACAGGAAGGGCCATTGATTGGCTAACAGGCGCAAGTAGAGGAGAGCTGATCGGCTGCTCTCCTGACTGGGGTGGGGGGTCTGTGCTGATTATCGGCGCAGCCCCCCCCCCCTCGGATGCCTGCAATGGACCACCAGGGATGGCCATCCACACTGGACCACCAGGTATGCCACCTAGACCACCAGGCAGCTGCCAATCAGTGCCCAGGCAGCTGCCAATCAGTGCCCATCCCCAATGCCTGCCAGTGCCGTCTATCAGTGCCATGTATCGATACCCAGCAGTGCTGCCTATCAGTGCCACTCATTAGTACCCATTAGTGCAGCCTTTTAGTGCCTTTCAGTGCCCACCAGTGCCACCCTTGAGTGCCGCCTATTAACTTATTTACAACATTTTATAACGGTAACAGAAGAAAAACCTTAAAAAAAAAAAAAAAAGCTGCTTGCTCTGGGGGAGCTCTGCAAGAGGGCGGTGCCTGGAGCACCAGTGGGGTCTCGAAAAGAAGAGGATCTGGGCTGCTCTGTGCAAAACCGCTGCACAGAGCAGATAAGTATATGTTTGTTTTAAAAAAATAAATAAAAATACTTGCCTTTTAAAATATGCATCTGTACACTTTTTTTAATGATATGATGAAAATGTTTATTTTTTTTCTTGTGCTGTTCTCAGTGGATTCATTTTATTCTTTGCTAACGGATTAATCTGTTTTCTGCAGGATGGGCTCTGGTGTGTACAATTACAGAGAGCAGGCCCAGCAGATTGCTTTGACTACTGGAGGTATGAGTGTCTCTCCACTCATTGTATCAGACTCCTCCAATCTGGACACATATGAACAGGTAAAAATACTGAAATAAATTCCCCCCAGCAATAAGGGCATACTAAGTCCTTTTATTCCTGATTACAGAAAGGTAAACTTTAAAGAGGAAGTAAACCCTGATGGGTTTTACTTCCTCTTTGTTCCCTGCAAAGTAAAAGCAATTGCCTGCAGAAGAAGCCCGCGATGTCACCGCTGTGTGACCGCGTCCATCTTCAACCCCTCTTCTTTCCGGGGCCGTGGACTCTGGCTCTGTTACTGGCCGGAGTTGCGTGACGTCACTCCCGCGAATGCGCGCGGTAGCAAGTCGGTCATGGCGCGGGCTCTATAGAAATGGCACGATCATGCCCTTTCTATAGTGGGCATGCGCTGATGATGTTTAGGAGATATTTCCAGCCTTATTATAGGCTTACATGTAGGGAAAAGTGGTTGTACAGGGTGCACAACCACTTTAACCACTTCCAGACCTGCGCACGACGATGTACGTCCTATTTTTAAAGATTGATATCTCGGTAAAAAGGCAGCAGCTGCTGCCACAACCGAGGTAACGATCTTTAGTGTGCGCGGTCCGGTACACGATAACGGCGGTCTCGCCGTTTTTTTTTTTTCAGTGTAAAAAGTAATAAAATAAAAGTAAATAAGAAAACCAAAAAAAAAATTTTTTAAAGCGCCCCGTCCCGACGAGCTCGCGCGCAGAAGCGAACACATACGCGAGTAGCGCCCGCATATGAAAATGGTGTTCAAATCACACAAGTGAGGTATCGCCGCGATCGTTAGAGCGAGAGCAATAATTCTAGGCCTACTCTGTAGCTCAAAAAATGCAATCTCTAGAATTTTTTAAACATCGCCTATCGAGATTTTTTAAGGGTAAAAGTTTGACGCCATGCCACGAGCGGGCGCAATTTTTAAGCGTGACATGTTGGGTATCATTTTACTCGGCGTAACATTATCTTTCACAATATATAAAAAAATTGGGCCAAATTTATTGTCTTATTTTTTTAATTAAAAAAAATGAATTTTTTCCAAAAAAAAGTGCGCTTGTAAGACCGCTGCGCAAATACGGTGTGACAAAAAGTATTGGAATGACCACTATTTTTTTCTCTAGGGTGTTAGAAAAAAAATATATAATGTTTGGGGGTTTTAAGTAATTTTCTAGCAGAAAAAACTGTTTTAGTCTTGCAAACACCAAATCTGAAAAACACCTAAGGTCTGGAAGTGGTTAAAGCGGGGGTTCACCCTATCGACGGAAAAAAAAATAATTTTTTTTCTTTTACCTTAAAATCAGGCATTGTAGCGCGAGCTACAGTATGCCTGTCCCGAATTTTTTACCCCCGTACTCACCTTGTAGTCGTCCATCGAAGATACCGGGGAATGGGCGTGCCTATGGAGACGGAGGATGATTGACGGCCGGCTCTGGCGCGTCACGCTTCTCCGGAAATAGCCGAAATAGGCTTGGTCTTCACGACGCGTGCGCATAGCCTGTGCGCAGGCGCCGTGAAGAGCCGAGACCTACTCCGGCTGTCTTCGGGGAGAGTGACGTGCCAGGGCCGGCCGTCAATCATCCTCCCTCTTGAAAGGAACGCCCATTCCCCGCGGGAGCCGAAATCTACAATGTCCGATTACAAGGTGAGTCCGGGGTTAAAAAAATCGGGACAGGCATACTGTAGCTCGCGCTACAATGCCTGTCTCGATGGTAAAATGTGTCGGGGGGGGGGGGGGGGGGTGAACTACCGCTTTAAGGACCCATTCACACCATGTGCTGGGTTTTTCTTCATGGAACGATACACAGAAAACAATTGTTTTATTGTGTGTAATGTTCACACAAGCAGTGTTTCACTGCATTCCAGAGCTGTGCAATATAATGCAACATGTTTGTGTAATGTTGCATCACTCTCGTTGGCCCTAAATGTCCCCACACAGCAAAGGTAGTGCACCACATTGCTATGCAGTGACATGAATTAAGTGTCACTTTGCACACTTCTTCACAGAAAGTTCAATCAAAGAAAAGGGAGCTGTGTAATGCGATACAATGCACATAACACAGCCTCCTGCCGCACAGATCTGAAGCTCAAAATGCTGGTGCACATTGATTTGAAGCCCCGAGACAGAGATTGGCACTACCCCGTCTTTCTGTATTGGCTGCATCAGTTGGCGCTCAGTTTCTGAGAAAGGTGCCAGAAGCCAGTGAATGATTTAGCTGTGTCGACTGATGCCCCTGTAGCATTCAGGAAAACAACTGTAAAATGTTCAGTTAATAAATCTGATCTTAACCAGTTAGCAACCGCCCTAACCGCTTAACTCTAGGAGGGCGTCAATGTACGTCCTCCCAGAGTCGCGCTCCCGCGCGCCCTGTGGGGCGCGCACACGGGAGTCTCCGTGACCGCCGGGTCCTCCGGACCCGGCTGATCACGGATCACGGTAAATCGCCGCTGATAGCGGCGGTTTACCACGTGATCGCTCCGTCCAATGACGGAGCGATCACTAGTAAACAAACCGGCGTCATGTGATGACGCCGGTTCCTCCCTCTCCTCTCTGTACCGAACGGTACAGTGTGAGAGGGGAGAGAGCGGAAGCAGCAGCAGCTGCTGCTGCGGGCTGGATCTGTGACACATGCAGTCACAGATCCAGCCATCGATCCCTCCCTGTGCAATACTCTGCAGTACCAGCCATACTCTGCAATGCCCCCATACTCTGCAATGCCCCCACACTCTGCAATGCCCCCATACTCTGCAATGCCCCCACACTGTGCAATACCCCAAAATACTCTGCAATGCCCCCACACTCTGCAATTCCCCCACACTCTGCAATGCCCCCACACTCTGCAATACCCCAAAATACTCTGCAATACCCCAAAATACTCTGCAATACCCCAAAATACTCTGCAATGCCCCCACACTCTGCAATGCCCCCACACTCTGCAATGCCCCCACACTGTGCAATACCCCCAAAATACTCTGCAATACCCCAAAATACTCTGCAATACCCCAAAATACTCTGCAATGCCCGCAATACTCTGCAATGCCCCGCAATACCCCACAATACTCCGCAATACCCTGCAACGTCGTCTATGGGGATTTTTAAGTAGCGAAGTTTGGCGCCATTCCACGAGCGTGTGCAATTTTGAAGGGTGACATGTTGGGTATCTATTTACTCGGCGTAACTTCATCTTTCACATTTATGCAAAAGAATGAAGAAAAAATACTAAATTTGCCAAATTTTATAACAAACAAAGAAAAATTATTTTTTTTTACAGAATTTTCAGTCTTTTTTCTTTTATAGCGCAAAAAATAAAAAACCCAACGGTGATTAAATACCACCAAAAGAAAGCTCTATTTGTGTGAAAAAAAGGACAAAAATTTCATTTGGGTACAGTGTTGTATGACTAAGTAATTGTCATTCAAATTGTGAGAGCACCGAAAGCTGAAAATTGGTCTGGTTATTAAGGGGGTTTACGTGCCTAGTGGTTAAAGGGGTTGTAAAGGTAAAAAAAAAAATCCCAAAATAGCTTCCTTTACCTCAGTGCAGTCCTCCTTCACTTACCTCATCCTTCCATTTTGCTTTTAAATGTCCTTATTTCTTCTGAAAAATCCTCACTTCCTGTTCTTCTGTCTGTAACTACACACAGTAATGCAAGGCTTTCTCCCTGGTGTGGAGAAAGCCTCTTGAGGGGGCGAGCAGACAAGTCAGAACACTCTCTACTTTGCAGATAGAGAAAGGAGCTGTGTGTTAGTGGGCGTCCTGACACTCCTGCTCGCCCCCTCAAGAGGCTTTCTCCACACCAGGAAGAAAGCCTTGCATTACTGTGTGTAGTTACAGACAGAAGAACAGGAAGTGAGGATTTCTCAGAAGAAATAAGGACATTTAAAAGCAAAATCGAAGGATAAGGCAAGTGAAGGAGGACTGCACTAAGGTAAAGGAAGCTATTTAGGGAAAACATTTTTTACCTTTACAACCCCTTTAACCCTATGCAAATAGTGCTTTTTTTTTTTTTGTTTGTTAAAACCGTTTCGGCCCCACCCTCCCCCATGCACATCCCTCCCCTAGGCAAATGATGTGCACTGTGCTCACTGTACCTCCTGGGATTTGTGACATGCATATATCCTCTTTGAATCATACAAATAAGTCACGAGAGCACCAGCACAGGATGGGCTGTGGGTGTCTAGAATAACAGTGCCGCGTCCCAAATATATTTGATCAAAATGTTGTAAGTACAAAAAAAATGGACTTTGTAGGCACCAATTTTTAAAAATACATGTATGTTTGTTAACACATAATCACAAAAAATTAAATGTTGAAAAGAAAAAAACAATACTGAAAATTAAAACGACTACTACAGTAACAACTGCAGTAGCAGCAGATTGTTCCAATAGAGGTCCAAAGAGGACAACACAGGTCTCAAATGACGTGTGTGACTATGATACATAGTAAATGATTGTTTAGCTCGACATGTTTCACGGAGAACCGCTTCTTCAGGAGCTAGTAGTATCTCTAGAGAGAAACAGACTATTATTTTTTTTTTTTGAATCGTCCAATTTAATAAAAGATAATAATAATGCATAAAAGTATATAATCTATCCTCTTTGCTTATGTTGACTGTTTTCCCTTTTCCCCCCCAGGGTATTCAGTTTTCATCATCATGCTTAGACAGGAATACACCTGACATGATGCATTTGTGGAGTGAAATATTTAACAGGTATGTAGCATTTAATGGCGGAAAGCTTTATTACTTTTATCCATGTTCATAGAGCTGAATAAGGATCTCTCTGTTCAGAGAGGGCGAGAGATTTGGTTTTCTCCCCTTTGGCCCTATTACCTTTCTCCTATTCCTGTGAGTTGCTGGTAAGGCCGTGTCACAGTGCTTTATCACGCATCCTTCCTCACTGATATACAAAATTTATAGGGTACACCCTTTTTTAAGGGGTTAGTTTAACCAAAATTGTGTGTGGGTTTTTTTTTTTTTTTTTTTTTTTTAATGGAAGGACCCTTACAAGTTAAAGGGGTTGTAAAGGTTCATTTTTTATTTTCTAAATAGGTTTCCTTAAGCTAGTGCATTGTTGGTTCACTTACCTTTTCCTTCCATTTCCCTTCTAAATGTTTTTTTTCTTTGTTTTCTTTGTGTGAATTTCTCACTTCCTGTTCCTCCTCAGTAAGGTGTTCAGTAAGCTGTTCTAAATGACTTTTCACCACTCGGATGATGGTGGAAAGCTTACTGAGGAGAAACAGGAAGTGAGAAATTCAAACAAAGGAAAAAAAACATTTAGAAGGGAAATCGAAGGAAAAGGTAAGTGAACCAACAATGCACGAGATTAAAGGAACCTATTTAGAAAATAAAAGACGAAACCTTTACAACCCCTTTTAATTCTCGTATGTCTATGGTTGGCAGCAGGATATCGGAGCCATGTGTCCCAGCTATGGCAGTACACCACCACAATGATTACAAAGCCAAGCAGGGTTGTCTTGCTCCTCCTGACTCTGTTAGATAAATTGATACCACATATAATAAAGACGTGTTGTACATACTATACATTGCAGAGGTGTGCATTGCAATTCTCATTTAGCGTATTCCTCATTGTTATGCTCAATTGGCACAAATGTGTAAGTGGGCATCTGGTATGCATTTTACCACCTGCTAAGTGCCCCCAGAATGTTATGTGCAGAAAAACACAGCGCACACTTTATACTCTTCAGGCTGCGCCAAAATGGCATACGATTGTCCATTATTCAGCTCAAAGTGGACAGTGTCTGCAGTGTTTTTCTATATCCAGCAACCATATGAACTTCTTTTTATTCCGGGATATTGTTTCATGTTGTACCTTCTTCTTCTCTTTTTTTTTTTTTTTTTTTTCTCTTAGTCCTCATCTTGATGCTGAGGAGCGACTGCATGTTTTAGTAAAATCGATTGCTCAGGATATGTCCAATGCCATACCAGAAAGTGGACAAGTGTATGCACAAATGCGTGCAGCCAGGACACTCTCACCAGCTGGAGAACTGCAAGAGCTCTTCGGAGGAATGAGTCAGGTAGGAAGATCTTTTACTAAACCCACATTGAATCTGCAGCCCTTTACTTTGTATGTGCTTTAAGGATGAACTCAGAAATGTAAAATCATCCATTCTTCATTTCATTCCCTGGGGAATGGCATCATGGGACGCATGCCTTTGTCTAAAGAGTTACTGTGATTAACTCCTCCCCTTTTACATTTTAGTTTAAAGTGGAAGTCTAAAAATAAAAATAAAATCCCTGCATCTATAGCCACCAACATTCTAACAGTAACCTATCTAGCCCTGTAAAGAAAAAAATCAGTATACATATATTTTCTGCAAGCGATCCGACTCCATCTCCAACGGCAGAAGTTCTAAACCCACGCTGAGCTGTCAGACACAGCTTTACTGACAGGTGGGTGCAGAGGACACGTCCAACAACGGAAGCCCCATAGTAAGTCTATGGGTGACATCACTCCCCATTAATTTCACAGCTGTTGTCGGACATCTCCTCCGCAGAGCTTTTGCTGCTGGAGATCGAGCCGAATCGCCTGTAGAAAAGGTATGTACAGAGGAGCTGCTGTGGCTCAACGCGATTGGCACTGCGCTGATAAGCCATTCACCTCTGCAGCTAGGGGTTCGGATTCCGGTCTCGGCTACATGTGAATTGTTTGGTGGTCTCAGCCCGGCTCCCGGTGGGTGTGCTATGCGAGGTAAGCCTGCGCTTAGTATGCCCACCCCCCTCCCACAAAAACCACCACACTTGCACGCACTCGAAATTGGGTTAACATGCACGCACTTTGACCACGCGGTCTCTAAAAAAAGAGAGCCGAAAGACTAACGGGGCTGGTTGAGCGGGCAAATCCTCACTCCCTTATAGGGAGTCCCTCTGCCCCGTTGGGCTTCAAAGCGGAGTAGGTAGGGCGGGCTGTGTGGGAGGACCCCCTCACACACCCGCCATTGCCACCCGGGGCATGGAGAAAGGTGGCAGATTGCCTCTGGGGGAGGCCTGCCTACTCCAAAATCCTGGAGTCCGGCTCCTCTCTCGAGTACACGCACAAAAAATACACTTTAAAAAAAAAAAAAAAAGTATGTACAGTAAAACCTTGGATTGTGAGCATAATTCGTTCCGGAAACATGCTTGTAATCCAAAGCACTTGTATATCAAAGCAAATTTCCCCATAAGAAATAATGGAAACGCAGATAATTTGTTCCACAACCAATTATTTATAAGTCCTTCAGTTTATAGTCAATATAAAAAGATGTCCATCCATAAGTGGAAACCTCCACATGGGGATTAGAAGCAAAATCCAGCAGGAGCTACAGAGTATAAAAGAGAAAAGAGGAGCCTCTAAGTGTAGCAATATGGGTACAACATTTAGCAACTCACATGGTTGATGAATAAAGTATACAGGCCTCCGGGGGAAAACTGGCCACATAGACCATCTCCCGCACCGCCGACTCTCACCGCTGTCAGTCTGCAATTGTGACCGGGCAGACTACCCTGAAATAGAGCGATCTGAAAGCGAGCGCAGCATGGAAGGGATGACTTCAATGGCGGTGCAGAGGATGGTCTATGTGGACAGCTTTACCCCTGATGCCTGCATACTTGGATGTGCCTGTTTAATCATCAACCATGTGAGTTGCTAAATGTTGTACCTTCATTAAATGTAACCATATTGCTACACTTAGAGGCGCCTCTCTTCATTTTTATACTCGGTTGTGTCTCATGACACTACTTGAATTATAAAGACGTCATTTGTATATCAAGTCAAAATTTGTTCAAAAATGTTGCTTGTCTTGCAAAACGCTCTCAAACCTAGGTTTCAGGGCTAGATCGGTTAGTGTTAGAATGTTGGTGGCTACAGCTGCAGGGATTTTAGTTGTAGCATGGACTTCCATTTAAATTTTATTTTCTAAAGAAGATTGTTGGAGTATCTTCTATATCAGTGGTCCCCAAACTGTGACCCAGGGGCCGGATGCAGCCCTTTGCTTGCCATCATCCAGTCCTTAGGGTACTATTCTTCCTACCGATACGAAGCACTATACCTCCTCCGACACAAACCATGGTGCATAATTCCTGCCACTGATACCAACAATGAGGCACCATTCCTCCCACTGACACTAACGGGGGACTATTTCTCACACTAACACCAATGATGGGGCATTGTTTACTGATGATGGTATATTCTTTATCCCCATTGATGCCAGGCATATTCTACTCCAGCGGTCTCCAAACTGCGGCCCTTTGCTTGCCTTTATCCGGCCCTTGGGGCAGTATCCCTCCCACTGATACGAGACACTATTCTGACACCGACAGTGGAGCACCATTTCTCCCACTGACACCACTAATGGGGCACTATTCCTCCCTATGATACAAACAAAGAGGCACTATTTCTCCCCCTAATACCATATGTTAAGTCCCACTGATGCTAAGAAAATTTCCACCCCACGCTTGCCAAAGTCCGGCCCTCCAAGAGTCTGAAGGACCATAAACCGGCCCTTTGTTTATAGTGTTTGGAGACCCCTGTTCTACTCGCATTGGCCACATCCAAGTCTGAAGGATAGTAAACTGTCCCTTTTTTTTTTTTTTTTTTCAGAAAGTTTGAAGACCTCTGTTCTAGGGGGAAAAAATAACTCTAACTTCAGAAAGTCTTGCATCTTGACATATACATATTGAGGAATGAACAGGTTTATTTTCAGGTGCTTCTTCTAGACAGCAGTTGGGTTCACATCCCCTTTATCTGATACTTGTATTCTGGTGGCATGGCTTCTGCACATTTCAGATGGTCATGGAAGGCAAGGCTTTTGCTGGTACAGCCAGATGGCATAAATATTTCTTGTGGCCAGTATGCCTACAGATGAAGTGTCCGTGGGTGAACCTACCAAGAAAGGGGTGGCCAGCCCTAAAGCAAAATGTTACCTTATTGGTTTGTACAGGGTGTTTGTTATTTGAAAATGCTGCAAGTTACCACATGCAATGTTTTTTTTTAATATAGGTCAAATTCATGAAACAGATAGCGGAGATGACTGATTTGGGACCAGTACTGCGGAAGTTATCACGAATTCGCAAATATATATTGTTGAGTGATAACATAAGGTACGTTGTAAATATCTGTGTTAATTTTGGCAGCAAATTTCGTTTTTCGTTTTTTTGCGCCCACTATGGACCCCCCTCCCAAATGGAATGAACTGAAACATTTTTAAAAGCGTAAAACTAATATTCAGTTTTATATGTTAAAATTGCCCTACAAGCTGTTGCTTTTTTTGGGGGGGGGACTCCAGCTGAGATCTTCAGATAACAAAGCAAATCCATTATAAAGTGGTCTTGCTCTTGTTTGGTTTCTCATTCTATTTCATTCTGGAGAATGTTGCAGTCGAAGTGAAATTTAGTAGCGGAAGCTTAGATGAGGAAATCTCTTTCAGCTCAAACCCTTCAAGCGAGTATTGGTGGCGTTGTAGTTGCTTAAATACTACTTTTTCTTTTCTTTTCCTGTCCATCAGGTGTTCTCTGAATGCCACCCCACAAGAGATGCCAGCAGCTTCGAAGGAGGTGGAGAACTTTTTGTCAGGAATTTACAGGAATAAAAAAGAACGCAAAGCTGTCCGACCTAATATTGTGCAGGTACTTTGGGCCTAACCTGAAAATCGCTTCTGTATTGTACTTGTGTATAGTGGAAAGCAAAGCACACAAAGCAAACTTTTTACAAATGTTCATTAGGGAACCAATCAAAAGATGTGAGGAGTTCTGTCCTCAAAATCATCTCTATTTTGGACTTGTGTGTAGTTTGAAGTATAGCACTCAAAGCATACTTTCTTAGAACGATCGTTGGGGGAGCAAGCGGACTACTGGGGTATTATCCCTGCCCCATAGGAGGATGCTAAGCAGAAAGCTATTCTGGCATTTTTGTGGGCTGTACCCCCCAACCCATTAGAAGACTTGAGGGCTCATGTCCTCGAAATTGGGCTTGTGAACGATGGTATGGTATATCCCATAAGCATACAGCAAAGTAAACTTTTTGAGTATTATGGATAATAGAATCCACTGGACCCATATTTTTAGTACAAGGGTTATCTTTCATGGTTGCATCACTGATCTGTCTGATGTCGCAACTTTTTTTTTTTTTATGAGAACTTTATTTGAATTTTTAATATAGGTTTTGCCAGTTCTGACTTGCCATTTGAGGATGCAAGCTCCATGGCTAATCCTTTCTCTACTGCTTTTTAAATCACTGACCCTGAAACGAGCACACCGAGTGAAGCGTTCTGACTTCACTGGCCGTATACGTATTTCAGGTCAGGGACTATATAGTGGAGCACAGTGGCGGCTGGTGCTCAAAATATTTGGGGGGAAAAAAACATCAATTGCAGCCTCACTGTTCCCATCAATTGTCGCCAGTTTGCCCCCCCCCCCACCCTGCACTTTCCTTTCTTGGGTCAGCCGTCCCCCTCCACGCTCCCTCAACGTCCTCTCTGCTCGCCTGTCTCTTCAGCCAATCAGGTGACCGGTAACCAGACCCGGTGCACCTGATTGGCTGAGAGGCGGGTCAGTGTTAGGAAAGGGATTCCCTAACACAGCACTGTTTAACCAGGGAACGCACAGCCTGTGCGCCCTCTGGTTAACCATTTGGAAGCCGATTAGAGCCCACAGGGTCTAATCAGGAAGTTTATTAGAGCCGCTGGCTCTAATCAGGAACTTCCAAAAAACACCCACTGTTATTCAGATGGCCGTCACTCAACAGGGGGGCAGGACACCTGAATAGTGGGCGGCACTTGCAACAATACATAGAGCACAGTGGTGTAGTGAGTAGCACTTTCGCCAAGCAGTAACAAGTGTTGCTGGTTCGAATCCCGACTGCGACACTACCTGCCTGTAGTTTGCATGTTCTCCCTGTGCCTGCGTGGGTTTCCTCCGGGTACTCCGGTTTCCTCCCACACTCCAAAGACATGCTGGCAGGTTAACCAGTTCCCGACCCCCGCATGTACATATACGTCCACAATATGGCACGTACAGGCACATGGGCGTACACGTACGTCCTCGCCTATTAGCGGGTGGGGGGTCCGATCGGGACCCCCCCCCGCTACATGCGGAGGTCGGGTCCGCTCGGGGAGCGATCCGGGACCACGGCGCGGCTATTTGTTTATAGCCGCTCCGTCGCGATCGCTCCCCGGAGCTGAAGAACGAGGAGAGCCGTGTGTAAACACGGCTTCCCCGTCCTTCACTATGGCGGCGCATCGATCGCGTCATTCCCTTTATAGGGAAGACACGATCGATGACGTCATTCCTACAGCCACACCCCCAAACAGTTGTAAACACATACTAGGTGCACCCTAACTCCTACAGCGCCACCTGTGGTTAACTCCCAAACTGCAACTGTCATTTTCACAATAAAGAATGCAATTTAAATGCATTTTTTGCTGTGAAAATGACAATGGTCCCAAAAATGTGTCAAAATTGTCCGAAGTGTCCGCCATAATGTCGCAGTCACGAAAAAAATTGCTGATCGCCGCCATTAGTAGTAAAAAAAAAAAAAATAAAAATGCAATAAAACTATCCCCTATTTTGTAAACACTATAAATTTTGCGCAAACCAATCGATAAACGCTTATTGCGATTTTTTTTTACTAAAAATAGGTAGAAGAATACGTATCGGCCTAAACTGAGGAAAAAAAATGTTTTTATATATGTTTTTGGGGGATATTTATTACAGCAAAAAGTAAAAAATATTGCTTTTTTTTCAAAATTGTCGCTCTATTTTTGTTTATAGCGCAAAAACTAAAAACCGCAGATGTGATCAAATACCACCAAAAGAAAGCTCTATTTGTGGGGAAAAAAGGACGCCAATTTTGTTTGGGAGCCACGTCGCACGACCGCGCAATTGTCTTTTAAAGCGACGCAGTCCCGAACTGTAAAAACACCTTGGGTCTTTAGGCTGCATATTGGTCCGGGGCTTAAGTGGTTAATTGGCTTCTGCCTAAATTGGCCCTAGTATATGAATGCGAGTTAGGTACCTTAGATTGTAAGCTCCTTGAGGGCAGGGACTGATGTGAATGTATATGTAAAGCGTTGCGTAAATTGACGGCGCTATACAAGTACCTAAATAATAATAGATGCATGCATCTATGTATTGTTGATTGATGGGCACAGGAGAGAGGGGGCGGCACGCTCCTGCGCCCACTATGGATGCACCGCCACTGGTGGAGCAAGGATGAAGGTAACTGCTCCCAAGCTTCTACAATAACAAAGCCAGAAGTAGCTGCCTCTGTTTTTTTTTTTTTTTTTGTCCAGACAGGTATCCTTTAGGAGAACATGCGAGAACCCCAGCATGGTTTCTGTGATTAGCAAGAGTAGGCAGCCCCATTGAAAGCAATGGGAGGCTGCCGACACTTGCAGCTAGTCTCACTCATGTAATTGCTCATGCTGCGATCACATGCAAGTGATCAGCCCTGGATACTGACTGCCTACCATGTGGTAGTTGTTTTCCGTTCAACCGAGCAAGACTGAAAGGAAAAAAAAAATGACTGCTCAGTAGGAGCTGCTGTACTAACTATCCTAAGCTGGTACTGCAAACTCCCCTGCTGTTTGTATTGTGTTAGTACAGCAATCTCTCCTGCTGTTTGAAACCCATCCCCCCCTCCCTACGCCAGAACACTTTGGCCGTCGCTGGTCAGAAGCCTGTCTCCAGACTTTCTCCGGTAATGCCCCTTCGGCAAAAACTGGTGAAAACATCTGGCTTCCATCGGACCCGACTGTAAGACGCACAGGACAAATATCGACTGGTTTCTATCTAACCAGCTAATGCCACCCGACATTCGTCTTGTGTGTACTAGGCTTTACTCCTTATGTCTTTATAATGTATTTTTCTTCTGTTTGGGATGGCCACACTGATCCTGACACACATCTCTATTATTCTCCTTGGTTTTTGGCACTGCTGTATTCTACTCGAATATACATTCATTTACATCACAGTGAATGGACTTTAGCTAAATAACACAAGTTTCTATATTTATATATTAATCTCTACATCTGTTAATATTGAATCTTAATGATACGAATTTGTTTTATTTTCTAGAGGCCATTAAATCCATCTTCACATGGAAATGAAGCGTCATTAAAAAGTTCCAGGAAGCTTGTTAGTGTAAGTGTTTTAGTGTGGGGTATAAATAATTTGTATTTCTAAATGCAAAAATCATGTTTTGTATCGGCAGCATAAAATAAAGGAATGACTGGGCAAAGTTATAATGTGAGTTTGTATGTCTGTGTGAACCACGGGAAGAGGAAAATGTATTCTTCAGTTGTCTTTGCTTCAGTCCCACTTCATGTGTCCCAAATAGTTGAATATCCTATCACAATCCGTCCCAGCTGAAAGGATTTAGTGTGTGTGTGTGTGTGTGTGTGTGTGTGTGTGTGTGTGTGTATGTTAGTGGTGTAACGGATCGTCATTGATCTGTACGGATCAACACCTTTGGGTCAACACACACGTGATCCGCGGATTGGAGTAGGAGGTAGTGTGAGCAGCCTCCCGGTCCTGCATCGGCCATGGGAAAGGCCGCGGCAGCCATCTTGGTCCACCTGGTGGCGGCCGCAACAAGCTTTCCTGGCCATCCTGATTGCCTGGAGTTCGCTCCCCTCCTGGATCAGCCTCTGGAGTGCCTGAGAGCGCTTCCGCAGCCTACACCTGCCTTGAGACAGGCCGCGGTGTCGGCCTACCTCCTGGAGCGGCGGCCTTCTTGCACCACCGGGCGACGGCCGAGGTGAGCTCCCCTGCCTTTTTTTTTTTTTTGCTGATCCGATCCGTGACTCGGGTCCGGGAAATGATCCAAACCATGAGGTTTTTTTTTGATCCGTTGCACCCCTAATGTATGTATATATGTTTGTGTGTATTTTATATTATAATATTCCCTCTTTCATAATATCTGTGCCCTGTGTTTTATTTTTATTTTTTAGGATCCTACTTTCAAGCCTTGTCAAATGAAGACACACTTCTCTTTGCCATTTCCAGTAAATTTTATTAGTGAATGTATACGGGCCGTGCCATTCAGTCATCCGGACTATGGCAGGTAAAGGGCTCAGCCGTCTACTATCTTCTGGTTTCTGAGGGTTTATTAATGTTAAATTGCTTGTTGTAGCAATACATAAACTGTGGCCTATTCATATATAAATTTCCGGTCGTTGCTATACATGATTTATATAGCACCAACAGTTTGCGCAGAGATTTATTATTTGTCCGATTTTAGATCTATCGCTAATATATTCCACAGTGGTTCAGAGCATCCTGAATGGGCCCTGAGGTCTTGTGCCGCTGATGCAGTTATAGAGACACGCACACTGGGCGCAATTTGTTCAGCCAGAGTGCATGCTAAAAAAAATGGGGGTATTTTCCAACATTGAGGATACTCTTTATAAACCACTTCAATACAACCTCCATACAGCAAGATGGATTTGAACTATATATATATATAAATTATATTTATTTAATTTTAGTAGAGAATTAAATGAGACGGTCATTGCAATATTTTATGTCGCACTGTATATGCGCAGCACTACACTACACTTTAATGAAGAAACTGTAAAGCTAGCCTTATTTTTTTTGGTATAATGTGAAAAATGATGTTGCGCTGAGTAAATGGATACCCAACATGTAATATACATGTTTTAAAATTAAGAACGTGGAATGGTGACATTTTAGGGTACTTAATCTTCATAGGCAACACGTTAACATTTTTTACCTGTTTAGAGTTAGAGGGGCTCTTGTACTAGAATTATTGAATTTTTCTCGAACTATCGTAGCGTCTACATATGCGGGCTCAACGTAATTTTTTTCTTATTTATTTTACTTTTTATTTTGACACTTTTTATTAAAACATTTTTTGATCACTTTTATTCCTATTACAAGGAAAGTAAACCTCCCTCGTAATCGAAATAAGCATGACAGGTTCACTTTGAGAGATCTGGGGTCAGATAAAAGCAAAAAAAAACACTGACTTAAAAAAAAAAAAAAAAAATGAAAAAATATATTTTTAAGCCCGAGAACAGGAAGTGACGTTGGACGTTGCTTCGGTCCTTCAAGGGCATAAAGCCAAGTAGGGACTATCTTGGCCTCAGGATGTGGGATTTCCCTGCATCCAATTCGCATGACAGGAGATTGTGACTGGCTCTCAATGGAGTCGGTTCACACATCTTCGGGGCGGCCGCGGAGCATATTGCACAGAGGTCCTGTGCGTCTTTGGCTCTGTTTCATGCAAAGATTGTGCCTGATTTGTCCCTGAAACGGAGAACAGGGACGCACCAGACCCGTGGGAAATCTGCCTCTGGAATCACATTTATCAGAAAGCTTGCCGCCTAACGAAAAAAGATACAGGGTTATGGCATCTAGCTGCTGCTATAACCCGGGTATTTAACCACTTCCGGACCGCCATATGTACATTTACGTTGGCAGAATGGCACGGACAGGCACATTGGCGTACCTGTACGTCCCTGCCTAGACGTGGGTCGGGACCCCCCCCGGTACATGCGGCGGTTCCCGTGGCTGTCCGAGCGATCCGGGATGCGGGGGCGGCTGTTCGGCTCTCGGCGGTATTTTCAACCGCCGCTGAGGAGAGATCACATCACACAGTGAGTCTGCACAACACTACACTGACACCAGTACACGCAGGCACATTAACCCCTTGCGATCCCCACCCCCCTGTCACAGTGTCACTGAATGCAGTGATCATATATGTACTGATCACTGCATTTAGTGTCAGTGTGACAGGCAGTTAGTGTTAGGTCCAGGGTAGCCCCCGTACCCCCCCCATATAAAGTTTTAACCCCTTGATCACCGCCCTAGTTAACCCTTTCACTCCCTATTGCCAGTGTCACTAAGCGATCATTTTTCTGATCGCTGTATTAGTGTCGCTGTTCCCGCTAGGTAGCTTTTTTTTTTTTTTTTTTTTTTTTTTACTGAAGACATGTGGCTTAATAAATTTTGGCCTAAATGTTTGACTAAAATTGAGTTTATTTGATTCTTCCTATAACAAAAAGTAAAAAATAGTTTTTTTTTCAAAAATGTCACTCTATTTTTGTATATAGCGCAAAAAATAAAAATCGCAGAGGCGATCAAATACCGCCAAAAGAAAGCTATATTTGTGGGAAGAAAAGGACGCAAATTTTGTTTGGGAGCCACGTCGCACGACCGCGCAATTGTCTGTTAAAGTGACGCAGTGCCGAATTGTAAAAACCCCTTGGGTCATTTAGCAGCATATTGGTCCGGTCCTTAAGTGGTTAATGTCAAAGTAATGAAGTTTATTTACAGTTAGGCGGTCGGCAAATGGCTAGATGGAAAAACATGAGGGGCAGAGGGATTAGGCTGCAATGTTTTCCCCTCCAATAAATTGTGTCCCCACTCGTATAGCATGTCTTATAGTATCTCCCCACCCCCTATTTTGTATCTCTGTATGATTAGTTCTGAAAAATAATGAAATCACATGATGTTACAGCAAATTAATATGACTGTGCTTCTGCGAATTTAGTGACCTGGAAATGGTGTTTACATTTTATCAGATGTTTTGCTACTAGAAATGCTCTATTTTCTCCCCAATGCAGCCTGCGTGTACTGTCACAGATCATGAGCTCTAGGTATCTCCATCGGGAGATTCGGGAAAAAGGAGGAGCTTATGGTGCAGCCGCCTCTATTGATTATGATGGCATGTTTACCTTGTATTCCTATCGGTAAGAATATAAAAAACAGTTGCATGGTGATACCCTTTTAAATATATATTTGTTTTGGAAGCCCTGCGCTAAACACGTTTATACATTTTAGGGATCCAAACTCTTTGTCAACATTGTCTGCGTTTGAGAAGTCAATAGACTGGGCGAAGTCTGGAACGTTCAGCCAGCAGGACCTCGAGGAAGCCAAACTCTCTGTGTTTTCAAGTGTGGATTCACCTGTTGCACCTAAAGACAAAGGTACATCCTAGCTTTCACAACTTAAGGTATCCTTGTCAGTAGAGTTGTATCGATACTAGTATCGGTCCTGATACTGAGCATTTGCACGGGTACTTGTGCAAATGCTCCCATGCCTGACCAGATACCTGGGCAGTCGGGGATGATCGGTGCGGCGGAAGGGGGAGTTACAATCAACAATCTCCCTGTACAGTGTTTAATAAAGCAGCTGACAGCCGCTTCTCCTCCTCTCCCCCCGCGGCTGTCAGCTGCTTTGTTGAAATCTGTACAGGGAGATTGGTGCTTGTAACTGCTCCCACCGCCGCATGGATCACCCCCAACTGTCCCCTCCGTGCTCCTCCTGTGTCCTTTGTGCTCCTCCAGTCCCCCTCCTGTGTCCTTTGTGCTCCTCCAGTCCCCCTCCTGTGTCCTTTGTGCTCCTCCAGTCCCCCTCCTGGGTCCTTTGTGCTCCTCCAGTCCCCCTCCTGGGTCCTTTGTGCTCCTCCAGTCCCCCTCCTGTGTCCTTTGTGCTCCTCCAGTCCCCCTCCTGTGTCCTTTGTGCTCCTCCAGTCCCCCTCCTGTGTCCTTTGTGCTCCTCCCGTCCCCCTCCATGTCCTCCTATGGCCCCCCCTGTCCCGGATCTGTCAGGATGGAGAGCCTGGGAAAAAGCTGGTAAATTTGTCATTCACTGGCTCCTTCCTTTTCTGAATGCAGAGTCCGTGACTCTGTATATTCATAACTGAGCATCGTAATCTGTGTTTATGATGATTGTTTATGAATGAACAGGAGCCTCTGTCTCCTGTCCATTCATCTTCAGTGCAGCTGAGGCTACAAAAAAGAAGGCATTGAATAAATGTGTGTGTGTGTGTGTGTGTGTGTAAAAAAAAAAATCAGTGCCACTGTCACATGACTTTGAAAAAAAAAAAGTATCGCTAATTGGCATTAGCCGAATACTTTGGGGGTGGGGGGAGAGAAGTATCGGTACTTATACTAGGTCTTAAAGCGGCGCTCCATCCTAAAGTGGAACTTCCGCTCATCGGAACCCTCCCCCCCTCCGGTGTCACATTTGACACCTTTCAGGGGGAGGGGGGTGCAGATACCCGTCTAAGACAGGTATTTGCACCCACTTTCAGGAGTCCTCTCTGCAGGGATTCTGCGGGTAGTGCGTCACTTCCTGCCCCCGACCGTTGTGTTCTGGGAAACACACGGATCCCAGAACACAGCGGGGGCGAGTAGAGACGGCGCTGCGTGACTCGCGCATGCGCCGTAGGGAATCAGGCAGTGAAGCCCGAACGCTTCACTTCCTGATTCCCTCACCGAGGATGGCAGTGGGGCCAGCAGATAGACGAACGATTGCTCGTTATCTGCTGCAGGCGTCGCTGGACTCCAGGACAGGTAATTGTCCATTTATTAAAAGTCAGCAGCTGCAGTATTTGTAGCTGCTGCCTTTAAAAAAAATTTTTTTAACGGCGGAGCTCCGCTTTAAAGTGGTATCGGTGCAACTCTACTTGTCGGCTTTATTTAAGTGTATACAAGTAGATGTACTGCCTGTGAGCACACACACCAGAATGCTTTTATTAGTCCGACAATCTTCCTGTGCTCCCTTCTGTATCTGGCTTCTCTTTGTTGCTAAGGGCTCCACTTTCTTAACTGAGTCTAAAGCCTCGTGCACACAACCGATTTTCCTGTCGGGAAAACTGCCATGAGAGCTTTTGGCCGGGAAAACCAGGCGCGTGTATGCTCCATCGCAATTTTCCCGACAGGAAAACTGCCAGAAAAAAAGAGAACCAGCTCTTCCTTTTTTTTTTTTTTTTTTGCGGTATTTTTCCCGGTAGTTTTCCTGTGTGAAAAACTGCGATGGAGCATACACACGGCCGGGATTGCCGACCAAAACTTCATCGCAGTTTTCCTGTCAGGAAAACCTCTCGTGTATAGGAGGGGGAGAAACTTACCGAGCAGGTTCTCGGTTTTGCCCTCGGGATTCCCAGTGGACTTTTTACCACCGGGAATCCCATACGTGTGTACTAGGCATAAACCTTGACCACCTACCCTCACCCTTTTGAGTCCATGTCTGGCAAACCCCCCACCACTCATTGAGCCTAAGTCCCACCCATCTGCCAAGGTGCTGTGCTTCTAAGCCCCAACCACCTGCCCTCGCTCTTTGGGTCCAAGTCTTGCCCCCCTGCCATCCCCTTGTCTATTAGTAGTCATATATTCTGTTCACTGTGCCTAGTAGTGCTATAATGATCCATAGATTGTACCATGACTGCAAAACTATTACATAGACCAAAACAACGGTCTCTGCAGTCACTAAGAAACTAAAATACCTTAAAGTGGACCTACACTGCGTCTGAGAACCACAAAGCAAAAAAATGCTATTTAATGTATTTTTTTATATTCAAAGCAAACTCCTCCATCCATGCCTCCATGCTTTATTTTGCTGAGAAATCACTTTGAAAAACACCCCCAGCATATCTGTCCGTGGCCATCTTGAGTAATGGCAGATTCATGTACAGTGCATCCAAGAAGTATTCACAGCACTTCACTTTTTCCATATTTTGTTATCTTGCAGCCTTCTTCCAAAATTGATTAAATTCATACATTTCCTTAACATTCTACAAACAATGCCCCATAATGACAACGTAAAACAAGCTTGTTTTGAAAGCTTTGCAAATTTATTAAAAATAAACGGGGGGGAAATCCCATGTACGGAAGTATTCCCAGCCTTTGCAATGACACTCAAAATGGAGCTCGTGTGCATCCTGTTTCCACTGGTCATCCTTGATGTTTCTACAACTTGATTGGAGTCCACCTGTGTTAAATTAAGTTGATTGGACATGATGTGGAAAGGCACACACCTGTCTCTATAAGGTCCTACAGTTATCAGTGCATGTCAGAGCACAAACCAAGCCATGAAGTCCAAGGAATTGTCTGTAGACCTCCATGACAGGATTGTATCGAAGGACAGATCTGGTAATGGTCCCAATGAGCACCGTGTCTTCCATCTGTAAATGGAAGAAGTTTGGAACCACCAGGACTCTTCCTAGAGCAGGCTGCCTGGCCAAACTGAGCGATCGAGAGAGAAGGGCCTTGGTCAGGGAGGTGACCAAGAACCCCATGGTCACTCTGACAGAGCTTCAGTGTTCCTCTGTGGAGAGAGGAGAACCTTCCAGAAGAACATTCATCTCTGCAGCACGCCATCAATCTGGCCTGTTTGGCAGAGTAGCCAGACAGAAGCCACTCCTCAGTAAAAGGCACATGACAGCCCGCCTAGAGTTTGCTAAAAAGCCACCTAAAAGACTCTCAGACCATGAGAAATCAAATTCTCTGGTCTGATGAAACAAAGATTAAACTCTTTGGCCCGAATGGCAAGCGTTCTGCCTGGAGGAAACCAGGCACCGCTCATTACCCGGCCAATTCCATCCCTACAGTGAAGCATGGTGGTGGCAGCATCAAGCTGTGGTGATTTTTCTCAGTGACCGGAACTGGGAGACTAGTTGGGGTCAAGGGAAAGATAAATGCAGCAATGTACAAACATCCTTGATGAAAACCTTCTCCAGAGCACTCGGACTGGGACAAAGGTTCATCTTTCAAAAGCACAACGACCCTAAGCACACAGCCAAGATAACAAAGGAGTGGCTACAGGACAAATCTGTGAATGTCCTTGAGTGGCCCAGACTTTAACCCGATTTGAATATCTCTGGAAAGATCTGAAAATGCCTGTGCACCGATGTTCCCCATCCAACCTGATGGAGCTTGAGCTGTCCTGCAAAGAAGGAGAGAAACTGCCCAAAAATAGGTGTGCCAACCTTGTAGCATTATTCTCAAAAATACTTGAGCCTGTAATTGGTGCCAAAGGAGCTTCAACAAAGTATTGGGCAAAAGCTGTGAATACTTATGTACATGGGAGATTATATATATATATATGTATATATATATATATATATATATATATATATATATATATATATATATATATATATATATATATATATATATATAGCAAAGATTTCAAACAAACTTGTTTCACATTGTCCTTCTGGGGTATGGTTTGTAGAATTTTGAGAAAAATAATTAATTTAATCTATTTTGAAATAAGGCTGTAACATAACAAAATGTGGAAAAAGTGACGCACTGTGAATAATTTCCAGATGCACTGTAGCATTTCCTTCCTGGAATCCATCTGTTCTTAGCTCAGGCATGCAGGCAGGAGGGTGTGCTTGGCTGAGAAAAACCCTCCTCCACTCCTGGAGACTCCTGGGATGTATATGATTTGCCTAGGCATAGAAAGCAAGGAAGTAACTGAAGAAATGTGGGGGGAAAAAAAGTTTCAAACAAGTAAATACAATATACTTTCCTATCTGTTTACTAATGCTAGTAGCACAAGGATTAAAAATAGTCAATATTGATTGGGAGCTCAAAGTTCCGCTTTAAGCCCTGCTGACCTGCTACAACCCCTTGAGCCTAAGCCCCACCCATCTGCTGATGTGCCATGCTTCGAAGCCCCATTCACCTGCCATCGCCCCTTTGGGTCTAAAGCCTGGTACACGCTGATCAGGAGCCAGTCAGCTGCTGGTTTTCCAGCATGCATGTCTGACAGAAGCCGGCTGGCTGCCATACACACGGGCCAAATTTTTATTTTTTCTTATTATTGTACCGGCTGATGTTGCCCGACAGTTGGCCCATGTTTAGTGAGGTTAAAGGGGTTGTAAAGGTAAAAAAATGTATTTATTTTTTCCTAAAATAGCTTCCTTTACCTTAGTGCAGTTCTCCTTCACTTACCTCATCCTTCCATTTTGCTTTTAAATGTCCTTATTTCTTCTGAGAAACCCTCACTTCCTGTTCTTCTGTCTGTAACTCCACACAGTAATGCGAGGCTTTCTCCCTGGTGTGGAGTGTCGTGCTCGCCCCCTCCCTTGGAATACAGAAGAGTAGGTCGCTCTCTACGTTGCAGATAGAAAAATAAGCTGTGTGTTTATTGGGCGTCCTGACTCTCCGGTAGTCCAAGGGAGGGGGCGAACACGACACTCCACACCAGGGAGAAAGCCTCGCATTACTGTGTGGAGTTACAGACAGAAGAACAGGAAGTGAGGATTTCTCAGAAGAAATAAGGACATTTAAAAGCAAAATGGAAGGATGAGGTAAGTGAAGGAGGACTGCAGTAAGGAAAAGGAAGCTATTTAGGGAAATATTTTTTTACCTTTACAACCCCTTTAAGTCTTGCCAAACTGTCATCCCCTAATTCTATTGAGTCGTATATCTTGTTCACTTTACCTAGTAGTGCTAGATTGTGCCATGACTGCAAAACTATGACAAAAACAACTGTCACTAATAAACTAGAATACCTTAAAATAGAACTGACGCACAATATTAAACTGAGCGCAGGCAAGCTGCAGAAGAGACATATAATGTTTGGTTGTGTGAACTTTCATTTTAGGTTCAGTTTCATATATATTTTGCCTTTGGAAATGAGATGCAGTGTAAACAAAACCTATAGATTGTAACGTGTCCAATGATTTCATTGAGCGGTTTTCTTTTCCTGATTTCTTTTAGGCAAGGTGCTGTTTCTAAGAGGTATAAGTGATGAGATGATGCAACTGTACAGAGAACAGATGATTGCTGCCACCCACAAAGACTTGGTTAATGCTGCCAGCAAGTAAGTGAAAAACTGCACAAGCACGTATGATCTCCAGCATCCAGTTTGTTTGATGAATGTTCTTGCTCTGTACAAGCCCTGGCCTGCGTGAAGAGGTGGGATCAGGTACAATTCTACTGCACTCGGGCACTGTACCCATCTGGCATAATGTTGGTGCGAGGGGCTGTGGGCAATTGTGCTTGGGCACAGTACAAAGCATCTATATTATCCCCTTTGCTGCCCCTAATGTAAGGCATACAGTGGAATAATAACTTTTTCCAGTTGGAGAGGTCAGCATGCCTTGCATCAGCTGCATTCCCCCTTCTGCTATAACCTCATGGTCACTGAAGCAACCATGAGCTCATAGCAGAAGTGTCCTCCAGACTCTGCTGATTATAAAAATTTCTGTGATCAGCGGCTGACAAGCTGTTGATCACCGCTATCCATTTTTGCAAAAAAATGAATTGCAAAAACCTTACAAAAAAAATTTAAATAATAAACCAATTTTAAGGCTCATTGACCCAGATTCTGTGGTCCATACATCTTGAATGAGTGCTTTGTAAATGCAGCTGGAGATGCATGGAGGCAGCTATGGAGCCAGAGGTCTTAATTTGACAGGCATGTGGATGACTGGCCCTGAATGCCGCACACTGTCTGTATTCAGCGCTGTGCACCTGCATATGCCTCATGCTTGCTTGTTTGTTTTTTTACTAGTATTCTTAGGTGAATGGGCATCTTCATATGTAATATAAAATACATTTTTTCTTTTTATCATGTTTTCATCAGCAGCTTTCAAGCTGCTACATAGTCACTATGGCCCGGATTCACAAAGCACTTGCGCCAACGTATCTCGAGATACGCCGCGTAAGTGCAAATATGCGCCGTCGTATCTGTGCGCCTGACTCAAAAACTAAGATACGCCTGAAAATAGGTTTCATCCGACCGACGTAACTTGCATACGCCGGCGTAGAGTGGGCGCATGTTTACGCTGGTCGTATTTGGCGCTCCCATTGATTTTCTATTCACATATGCAAATGAGGGAGATACGCCGATTCACAAACGTACGTCCGACGCAGTGCGCGTAAAGTCATACGTCCAGCGCAAAGTTATGCCTCATAAAGGAGGTGTAACTCGGCAGCATCCACGCAAAGGGAACACAAGCCGGCGTAGTTTACGTTGTACGTGAATAGGGCTGGGCGTAGATTACGTTCACGCCGTAGGCAGTGATCCGGCTTATCTTAGGCAGTTGTTCCGACGTGATTGTGAGCATGCGCACTGAGATGCGCCCACAGGACAGCGCATGCGCAGTTGGCGATACGTATATGTCTGGCGCTCGGCCCATCATTTGCATGGGGTCACGCCTCCTTAGCATGGCTCACACCCACTTCCACCGACTTATGCCTGAGAAACCCAGCGCAGATTTGGGAGGAAGTGCTTTGTGAATTCAGTGCTTGCCTCTCTGCGCTGCGTCGGCATAGCGTAAAGGAGATACGATACGGTGGCATAAATATGCGCCAGTGTCTGTGAATCCGGGCCTATGGCTTCTACCTTGCAGCTTTCGGGATCAGTTGACTCCTGAGTTCTCTCCAGGGAGCTATGCAGATTCGGGTTCATAGTCCATCTGGAACCCTGTACCTGAAGACCCCCTGGGGAGTATGCCTATTGAGAGGACGGATGTCCTCCAACAGCTAAAGCTGCCCTTTGTGGCATTGCACTACTGTATCACTGGATTTATGGATACACTTCACCATATCTTCAGGATGGGTCTTCTTTATGTCCATATAGGAAGGATCCTTTGGCTCAGGTGTTTGTCTGCAAAACTTCTGTGCAAGATGCTGCTTGTGAGAATGCCCATTGAAGGGCAAGGACTCTTGCATCAAGGAGGTTACTGGAGATTAGAGTACTCTCCTATCCCGGAAAAAGAAGGAAAACACTTCTGTAGCTAATCTTCAGATACCTGAGATGAAGTGTTATTTTTGCTTCTCTCATGCCTCTGGGTTCAAACCCAAGCTTCCATTTCTACTAATAACACTTGGAGCACTTTCACACTGCCAGCGCCCGGCGTTTTTTGGGCGCTTTTAACCCCGCTAGTGGCCAAATAAAAGGTTAAAAGTGCCGCCGTTGCAGATTTGCAGGCACTTCCCATTGATTTCAATGGGAAGGGGCGCTTTAGGAGCGGTGAATACACCACTCCTAAAGCACTGCAAAGAAGCTGCTGGCAGGACTTTTTTTGACACCCTGCCAGCGCAGCACCTCAGTGTGAAAGCACTCGGGCCTTCACATTGGGATTGCAGATGAGGCTTCTTTCAGGTGCTTTACAGGCGCCACTTTTAGCACTAAAGCGCCTGAAAAACACCGAGTGTGAAAGCTGTCTTAGACCTCCATACCCGCAAAGTTCAGAAACAAGCTTTTTTCACAGTGAGGGGTGCCCCAATTCATCAGTCAGGGAATGATTGAATAGCAAATCTATCTAATACATTTCAGGGCTTGGGTCCAGAATGGTGTATCCAGGAGCTGTAAACTAGAGTTTCAATCTCTTTGTTCCCGCTTTATGCTGTGAAATTTAGCATCCTCCCCACAAAAAAAAAAGTGGGCCAATCTTTATGCTGCTCTCTGACAACTCCTCTAGCAGGTGGTCCTTGATCCGGTCTCCGAAGAGGAAAGGTTTCAGGGGTTTTACTTCAACCTGTTCATTGTTCCCAGGGCCCAAGAAGGCATTTGCCCCATTCTCGACCTGAAGATTAAAAGCAGGTTTGTTCATGTTCAAAGATTACATGTGGAATCTGATCGCTTACCCTCAGCCAGGGACTGTGTGGACATCAAAAATACCTACCGTATTTTCCGGTGTATAAGACGACTCGGCGTATAAGACGACCCCCTAATTTTCCAGGAAAAATGTTGGTTTTGGGATATACTCACTGTATAAGACTACCCCCTTCTTACTAGTCTTTCTGGAAGCTGAGGGGTAGCCAGAACCGCTGACAGAAACAGGCTTTTTCAAATCTCACTGTGCCATTCCATTAAATTCCTCACTGTGCCATTACATTACATGCCCCCACTGTGCCATCACTTGCCCCCACTGTGCCATCACTTGCCCCCACTGTGCCTGAGCTTGCCCCCACTCTGTGCCTGAGCTTGCCCCCACTCTGTGCCTGAGCTTGCCCCCTCTCTGTGCCTGAGCTTGCCCCCACTGTGCAATCACTGCAAACAGTGCCATCACTCACTTTTTTTCTGGATAGACTTCAGGCGAGGCGGTGCGGTGACAGTCTCCGTGCTGCGCGCGTCAATGATTTAAAAGACGCGCCTTCTCCTCAGACTGTCCTGTGTTAGGCGGAACACAAAATTTCCCAGCAGCGCCTCTGTTCTGTGTTCCGCCTATCACGGACGTCTTCTCATCTCGTCCGAGGATGAGAAGGCATCTGTGATAGGAGGAACACAGAACAGAGGCGCTGCTGGGAAAATTTGTGTTCCTCCTATCACAGAACACTCTGAGGAGAAGGAGCGTCTTTTAAACCATTGACACTCTCGCAGCACAGAGACCGTACCCGGCGTATAAGACGACCCCCGACTTTGGATGCATTTTTTTGCATCCAGAAAGTCGTCTTATACGCTGGAAAATACGGTACTTGCACCTTTCATCAATGCTACTTGTGTTTTTCTGTTTATTTGCCCTTCCCTTTGACTTGTCCAGTCAAGTGTTTAGCAAGGAGTTGGCTTTTGTCCTAGGTCTGCTACGCTCTCAGGGTAATCCCATAATTGGAATATGGACTGAACGTTCCTTCAGTAGATTTTTATTTTTTATTTTTATATATACCAAAAATATGTAGAAGAATATTTTTTGTGTATATGCATTATAGCAGAAAGTAAAAAACACACATTTAAAATTTTTTGCAGAATTGTCGCTCTTTTTTTCTTTTTTTGTTCATAGCGCAAAAAAAACAAAAACACAGAGGCGGTCAAATACCATTAAAAAGCTCTATTTGTGGGGGGGAAAAGGATGTCAATTTTGTTTGGGTACAGCGACACAATGCCGTATCACAAAAAATGCTTTAGTCATTAAGGGGGTAAAACCTTCCGGGGCTGAAGTGGTTAATAAAACGTAATTTAAAACATTACGCTCATGGTGTGCTTACTCTATATTCACTATAGTCCTGTTGACAGGTGTGTGAGATAAGGGACCTGTTATATTGCTAATTAAGTGTTCTTGCATACCGTATATATTCATATTATAGCCAAATTTACCACCTTAACTCCTCCCACAGCTTTTACACTACATGGACAGTAATAATAGATTTCTAAACTGCCACCTCATTTCCAAGCCCACCTACACAAATCTTATATCAAAACGTTCAGCTATCGTTCAGTCAATCAATTGGTTAGTGTAATGTTTACTACCATATTTATCGGCGTATAACGCTCACTTTTCCCCCCTGAAATTATGGGGAAAATCACGGGTGCGCGTTATACACCGATGCTGTACCTCGGCTCGGAGGGGAAGGAGGGGGACGAGCGCCGCCGGAATTCACGCGCCATCTCTCCTGTTTACTCGGCACATGTCACACACACATTTCCACTTCCGCTACCGGCATTGGACCAGTGTTCTATCAATCACAGAAGCTGGTCCAATGCCGATGGCGGAGGCGGGACTGTGTGTGTGACTGCCTCCGAATGAACAGGAAATGACGGCTCGGCTCGGATGACGGCTCGGTGATTCCCACGAGGTGAGGCTGCATTTGGGCACAGGCTAGGCTGCATTGAGGCTGCAGATGGACACTCACCACAAAATTTTCAACGTTTTTTTCCTGAAACTTCCCTCTGAAATTGGGGTGCGCGTTATACGCCGATAAATACGGTATCTTTACTCGCTCCAAACACTCCACACAGTTACTCTGCCCACTCCATAAAGTTACTCTGCCCAGTCCAACCTTTCCAGTTACTCCAGCCACTCCAACCACACAACAGTTACTCCGCCCACTCCAGTTGTAGACTACTGGTGGAGGCAAGAACACTTCACACAGTTTCCCCAGAAATTTTAGCTTTTCTAGTTATGTTTGCTCTAGTGAACTGAAGTAGAAGTGAAGACTTGAATCAAAAATTGGTGCTGTTGATATACAATGACTTTATTAACCACTTGCTTACTGGGCACATAAACCCCCTTCGTTCCCAGGCGAAATCTCAGCGTCCGGCACTGCGTCGCTTTAACTGACAATTGCGCGGTCGTGCGACGTGGCTCCCAAACAAAATTGGCGTCCTTTTTTCCCCACAAATAGAGCTTTCTTTTGGTGGTATTTGATCACCTCTGCGGTTTTTATTTTTTTGCGCTATAAACAAAAAAAGAGCAACAATTTAAAAAAAATATATTTTTTTTTACTTGTTGCTATAATAAATATCCCAATTTTTTTTTTTAAAAAACTATTTTTTTTCTCAGTTAAGGCCGATACGTATTTTTCGACGTATTTTTGTAAAAAAAAAAAAAAAAAATCGCAATAAGCGACTGGTTTGCGCAAAAGTTATAGCGCCTACAAAATGGGGAACAGAATTATGATTTTTTTTATTATTTTTTTTTTTTACTAGTAATGGCGGCGATCTGCGATTTTTATTGGGACTGGGATATTGCGGCGGACGTATCGGACACTTTTGACACAAATTTGGCGCCATTCACATTTATACGGCGATCGGTGCTATAAAAATGCACGAATTACTGTATAAATGTGACTGGCAGTGAAGGGGTTAACACTAGGGGGTGAGGAAGGGGTTAAATGTGTAGCCTGGGTGTGTTATAACTGTGTGGGGGGAGGGGGGTGACTGGGGGAGGTGACCGATGCTGTGTCCCTATGTACAAGAGACACAGATCGGTCTCCTCTCCTCTGACAGCACGTGGAGCTCTGTGTTTACACACAGAGCTCCACGTCCCTGCTGTCACCTGCCGTGTCACCGACGATCGCGTGTACCCGGCGGACATCGCGGCCGCCAGGTACACGCATCGGGTCTTCGGCGATGCGTCGGGACAGTTTTTACCCGCCGCGTGCCACCCAGTGGCGCGCGCGGGTAATGCACATAAAGGCCGTTTTTAAACGGCCACTTGGCACTTGAGAGCCGCGCTGCGGACGTATTTCGTCTATAGCGCGGATCTCAAGTGGTTAAAGGTAAAAAAACTGGCTATGTCAGAGGTACCTGGATCACAAATATAGCTGGTCACATTTGGGTAGCGGAGTAAAATGGCTCCCTTTTACATAGGGGGTCTTCAAAACGTTTTTTTTTTTTATCTTTTTGTTGGAAACGGAGTAGTAGTAATTGGTCATGTCTGTAAAGGTCACGTGACTAGTCGGTCTGGCAAGCCAGGTGAGCTTGCAGTTTAGTATAAGAGTTGTCACACTGTGATGAAGATGGCTGCTAAACTTATAAAATAAAGCGTGGAAACTTTTCAAGAACCCTCATAGTATTGCCTGGAGTTCAGCTCTGTATTTTCTTATGTTTCCCCACTGGAATATTAATACATCTTATAACCTCTTGCAGGTATCTAACTACTGGGAACTCCACCCGTGCAATTTCTCTTCTGGGCCCCGAGAATCCCGGCATTTTAAAAGATCCGACTTGGATTAAAAGATGAAACTCTCCTGCAGTAAGAAGATCGGAGTGATAAAATGCGAAAAGGATATTTATTTATTCAGGCTTTACCGGGTTATTAGATATTGTCTTTTTAAACTCTTTAACATTTAAAGGTTAAACTCCACTTTTGTTGAAACAATGTTCTGTGTCAGGTTTGTGTGTGTGTGTGTGTGTGTGTGTGTGTGTGTGTGTATATCTATCTATATATATATCTATCTATATATATATATATATATATATATATATATATATATATATATATATATATATATATATATATATATATATATATATATATATATATATATATATATATATATATATATATATATATATATATATATATATATAAAACTCAACGTGTGTATGTATGTATGTATGTATGTTCCAGCATCACGTCCAAACGGCTAAAGATATTAACATGAAACTTGGCACACAGGTTACTTATATGTCAGCAACAAACATAGGATAGGTGGTTTAACCCTTACCCACCCCCATTTGCCATGGTCGGGGTTTTCCTTTAAAGTCCCATTCAACTCTATGTGAAATACATGTTACTTCATAACTTCTAAACGGCTGTAGATATTTCGATAACACTTGGTCACATGTTACTTATATGTCCACTTAAACTATAGGATAGTTAATTTATCCCTTAACTACCCCCATTTGTGAGGGTCGGGGTTTTTGTTTAAAGTCCCATGCAAATCCATGGGAAATGTATGTTCCCACATAACTTCTGTACGCCTGGAGATATTTCAAGAATACCTGGTACACATATTACTTATATGCCAAATAAAAATATATGACCGTTAAATTCACCCTTACCTACACCCTTATATAAAAGATGGGTATATTTATATTACTATGTTTTTCCTCCCCAAAAGGTTAAGATAGGAAGACCGGGCAACGCCGGGTATTCAGCTAGTGTATATATATATGCGCGTGTGTGTGTATGTATGTATGCCCTGAAGGAGCCTCTGGTTGATTTGGGATCGGCGTATTAAGTTACCAAATTCTTCTGTCTAATGGCGATGCTTGTGAGTGTGAATAAAAGAACAAGCGTCCAGCAGGTAGCGTTAGTTTTTTTTTTTTTACTGTTTTTCCAGAGACAACAAGGCCAACATCAACATGACACACAGTATAGGAAAAAGGTTGATGAGTAGGAAGGACTTGTAGCGTCAAGCCTTGGATATCAAATAAACATAGAGAGCAAGCCTGCTCTCGGCTCATATAATTTTAAACGTCGCCACCCTCGCCAGGGTGGGTAAGTGCCCCTTGAATGGGCAATTAACTTGGACCTGGCAGCCAAAGGGTCGCTCGCAATAATCAGATCACTGGGAGGAAACAATGCCTCTGCCACAGGCGTAGTAAATTTTCTTGGTATAATTGAAGTGTAAGGATAGAGAATCCTCCCAGTAAGTTTTGTTCTACAGGATCACCCAATGACCGCAAAAGAAAAATTCCTGTCGCGTAGCGCGGTAATCGGATCCCCGGTGGTTCGTCCAGGCCTCAGACAACCTCTGCACTTAGGTTCTCCCGAGCCAATCCCCCACCGTTCAGCCTCCAGCTTAGGATCTGGAACCCTGCAAGCTGGTGGGGTCCCTTTCTTCATCAACGAAAGGCTCCGCGAGGTGCACAGCCTTTACCCGACTGGCCATGAGGATGGGGCCCGCGGATGCGCGCACCCTAAAGGTGGATGCCACACCTGGAACTCGGGCCCCGCAGACTACCCAAGAAAATGGCCGGTGCTCCAGATATACCCCCCGACAGCATGCCCAAAGAGGGGAACTCCTCCGATTGGCTGCTGGGGAAGGATGGTTCCGTCAGAACCCCTATAGCGCCAACTGTCGCCCAGGGGTGGGAACGCACCCCTGGACACACAGACTGACCCAAGAGGCAGTTCTGAACTGCCACCAGCTCAAACTAACAATTGGGATGGGAGCAAGTGAAATCTCTCATTCCCCACTAACTTTAGCGTAACGCCCCACTAACAAAAAGGGGGGGCGCTATATATATATATATATATATATATATATATATATATATATATATATATATATATATATATATATACACACACACACATACACGTGTTACTATACATACACATGCACACACATTCTAATAATATATGTTATGTATGTATCTATAATGTATGTCAAAAATTTTAGTAAACTTTTCTGTGGATCCTTACATGCTTCTGTTGTGCAGCTATTGTGGTAAGCTAAGACAACACCCCCACTACAGTGTTGTGTCATGATCAGTTCTAATGGTGTGATAATACACATTACATACAGGACGTCTATAACATGGCCTAAAGTGTGCAGACTTCTTAGAAAATCGGTTGCCAGTTACAAGAGCAAGGGATAGAGAATTCCAATAACTTTTTTTTGTTTTAAACAAACTGAGCACTTTTGCAAAGAAGTGAAATTTTGATTTAAAAAGAGATAGAAAATTATGGTTGACTGCAGACTGAGATGGAAAGGAAACATTAACCTACAAAGTGCCTTTAGTAGCAATATATTGATTTTTCAGCAAAACTGGAGTTTTTCTTTAATGCAACGCTAAATCATTACAAAATAAAAGCTAATGTGGTCTCTATTAATATGGTGTGTGTGTGGTAGTTTTATAACTATCTGGTGTAAAGGCCTGTTTGTTTGAACAGAGTTTTTAAAGCTGACGTCTTATTGTCTGGCAATATCGCCATACATATCTGGGTCTTAAGGGCTCGTTTACACTTGCTTCGAAATGTGGCATTTGACAACGTTTTTTTTTTATTTTTATTTTTTTTTATTATAAAGAACTCTGAATGCCAATCAAAGCACCTGTCACTAAATAAAATGGTTGGCTTACAGTCCTGTTCACATGTGTTTGATTGCTTTGCTTCACTTCACTACAAAAATGATTCCCCATGCCTGACTTGGTGCTTCAAAGCGTCTCCAAAGCCTCCATAGAAGTCTAAGACCACACTTGCTTACAGCACCTGAAGCTTGTGAGGGGCTTTATATTCAGCTTTAGCTTTGCTTTAGAGATATTGCAGGTATAAGATTCCAGGATGCACTGGGAAACCAACAAGCAAAATGTAAAGACGTCATCGGTCCCTTCCAGTTCATGTGTATACAGTATATTCTGGAAGTGTTGCAGACGTCACATCTGGTGTGCAGCAGGAAGGTGAGTGGGGTCCAGAATACAGCGAATAAACTACCTACTCTGACAGCATCAAGCATGACACCCAGAGGCAGAGGCATGATGGGACTTGTAGTTTGGCAACAGCTGGAGGTCCGCTAATTGCTTATCCCCGCTATAGCAGAAGGTAAATGGGGACCAGAGAGAGAGAGAGAGGACTAAGTGGCAGAGGATCCGAAGTGCTGAGGGACCAGAGCAGGAAAAACTAGCAGGTTTCACAGGTGGGGAGCAGCATGGGAGCAATAAAGTGGGAGGAGAGTTGGGACAGGCGAGAGAAAGATCAGCAGAGCTGGGATTCACTACTAAGCAGGGGATCGGCAGAGCTGGGAGTTACTACTGAGCAGGGGATCGGCAGAGCTGGGACTTACTACTGAGCAGGGGATTGGCAGAGCTGGGAGTTGCTACTGAGCAGGGGATCGGCAGAGCTGGGACTTACTACTGAGCAGGGGATTGGCAGAGCTGGGAGTTACTACTGAGCAGGGGATTGGCAGAGCTGGGAGTTACTACTGAGCAGGGGATCAGCAGAGCCGGGAGTTACTACTGAGCCAGGGATCTGCTGAACAAGGATCTGCGGAATGAGTGTTCTACTGGGCCCCTTTTAGACTATTAGAAAATCAACACACAGGCATTCACCAAACTTTAAAATAAGCATGTTGAAGCAGTAGTGCACTTTAATGTGTGTTTGCGTTGAAGCAAGTGTAAATGAGCTCTAAAAAAAAATTGGTTGGTGCAGCCGTAAACCAACCGGTTCTTTCTTCAAAGTGGAAAATAAAATAAACACACAAATAACAGGACTCATTCAATGTTGTGAATGATGTATATGATTTACTAAGAAAACAAACTAAAGTGCACCCATTCTAGAACGGGCACAATTGTGGGTGGGAATGACAGTGTATAGCGAGTGCAGAATATGACAGCATGGAACTCGACTCTGACCTCAACCCGATAGAACACCTTTGGGATGAATTGGAGAGGAGACTGTGAGCCAGGACTTCTCATCCACATCAGTGCCTGACCTGTTTCACTGTAGGAATGGTGTACCTTTCTTCATAGGCCTTGTTGACTACTCTGCAAATGAAGTGTTTATGGTTGTGGCCAAAAAGCAAAATTTTGGTCTCATCCCTCCAAATGACCTTGTGCCAGAAGGTTTGATGCTTGTCTCTGTGCTGTTTGGCGTATTGTAAGTGGGATACTTTGTGGCATTTGCGTAGTAATGACTTTCTTCTGGCGACTCGACCATGCAGCCCATCTTTCTTTAACCACTTCCATACAGGGCACTTACGTACCTTCCCGCCCAAGCCAATTTTCAGCTTTCAGCACTGTCGCACTTTGAATGACAATTGCGCGGTCATGCTACATTGTACCCAAACAAAATTGGCGTCCTTTTTTACCCACAAATAGAGCTTTCTTTTTGTGGTATTTGATCACCTCTGCGATTTTTTTTTTTTTGCGCAACAACTAAAAAAAGACCGAAAATTTTGAAAAAAATTAAGTTTTAATTTTTTTTCTGTAATTTTTTTGTAAATAAGTAAGTTTTCTCTTTCAATTATGGGCATATGGTGGCACTGATGGGCACAGATGAGATGGCACTGATGGACATCGACGAGGTAGTACCGACGGGCACAGATGAGGTGGCACTGATCGGCGCTGGTATGCGGCACTGATGGGCACACATAGGCGGCACTCATGGGCACACATAGTTGGCACTGATGGGCACTCATGGGCGGCACTGATGGGCACTCATGGGCGGCACTGATGGGCACTCATGGGCGGCACTGATGGGCAGCACTGGGCACTCATAGGCGGCACAGATGGGCACTGTGGGGTGGCACTGATGGGCACTGTGGGGTGGCACTGATGGACGCTGTGGGGTGGCACTGATGTACACTGTGGGGCGGCACTGATGGACACTGTGGGGCGGCACTGATTTACTTGTTGCCAGTCAGTGCCCATTTGTGGGCACTGATTGGCATCTTTTTTTTTTGCATCCTTTTTTTTTTTCCCCAGACTTTTTTTTTCAGACTTTTTTTTTTTTTTACTTTTTTTTTCTCAATTTTTTTTGTTTTGCCCTTCCCTGGTGGGCATCCCTGGTGGTCCATGTGGCGATCCGAGGGGGGGCTGCGCTGATAAACAATCAGCGCGAACCCCCCCTGTCAGGAGAGCCGCCGATCTGCTCTCCTCTACTCGCGTCTGTCAGACGCGAGTGAGGAAGAGCCATCGACGGCTCTTCCTGTTTAAATCGTGATCAGCCGTGGTTGGACACGGCTGATCACGTGGTAAAGAGTCTCTGTGAGAGACTCTTTACCGAGATCGGTGTTGCGGGGTGTCAGACTGACACCCCGCAACAACGATCGCCGCGATGCGCGCCCCCGGGGGCGCGCAGCGGCTAAGAATCCTGAGGACGTCATATGACGTCCGGTCAGGATTCTACAACCACTTTGTCGCCGTCAATCTGTCATTGGCGGGCGGCAAGTGATTAAGTGCCTCCTTATTGTGCATCTTGAAACAGCCATACCACATGTTTTCATAGAGTCCTGCATTTCACCTGACGTTATTTGTGGGTTTTTCTTTGCATCCCAAACAATTTTCCTGGCAGTTGTGACTGAAATATTAGTTGGTCTACCTGACCGTGGTTTGGTTTCAAGTCAGAACCCCTCATTTTCCACTTCTTGATTAGAGTTTGAACTGCTGATTGGCATTCTCAATTTCTTTGGATATCTTTTTATATCCCTTTCCTGTTTTATACAGTTCAACTACTTTTTCCCACAGATCCTTTGATAATTCTTTTGCTTTCTCCATGACTCAGAATCCATAAATGTCAGTGCAGCACTGGATGAAAGATGCAAGGGTCTGTCAGGAGTGCAGAAATGCATTGACCTATTACACACACACACACACACACACACACTAATTAATTACAAGCAAACAGATCACAGGTGAGGATGGTTACCTTTTAATAGCCATTCAAACACTTTTGTGTCAATTTGTGTGCATGTTATCAGGACAAAATCACCAGGGTATGTAAACTTTTGATCAGGGTCATTTGGGTAGTTTCTGTTGTGATTATGATTTAAAAATGATTGACAATAAATGGCTTCAGCCAAACACTAACCATGTGTGAAAAATGTTATTGTGTTATTCATATTTTCTGAAAAATGCCCAATAAATCATAAATTCTGGCAGGGTATTATACATTCACATCAGTCCCTGCCCTCAAGGAGCTTAGAACCTAAGTCCCTAACACACATTCATACATATACTAGGGCCAATTTAGACAGGATCCGATTTAACCTACCAGCATGTGAGAGGTGTGAGATGAAACTAGAATACCCGGAGGAAACCCACGCAGGTACAGGTAGAACATGCAAACTCCAGGCAGATGGTGTCGTGGTTGGGATTCAAAGCAGTGACCCTTTTTGCTGCCAGGTGAAAGTGCTGCCCATGGGTATGTAAACTTATGAGCATACCTATGCAGCATTTTCTTAATGTAGCACAGAGCCTGGGTGCCCAGCCTGTTGGGGTGTGTGACTAAAACCCTAGTAATCGGACATGGGACTATTTTATATATATATATATATATATATATATATATATATATATAAAAACTTCAGTCAGCCTCTTATAGAATTTTTCCCAGTCTAAAACTAATTGCTTTAGCATGTTTGCTGCCTCTATCTCCTGTAGTATGTCCAGAGTCTCTGGCGGTCTTCTGTTGCATTACATATATTGAATGTTGTGTGTGACCCCCTTCTGATGTCAGGGGCTGCAGTTAGTTCACTATGAGTTGACCACCACTGGCATCGACATGTGCCCTATTATACTTACTACCAAAGTGTCTACTTTTCCCCCCAAGTCATCTGTCTGGGACTGCACAAGAGAAGGAGTGACTCTACCTCCAGAGGCAGGAAGGACTTTAAAAGGGTTGTCCCAGGTCTAGTTCATCAGTATTTGTGTTTTTACCACTGGAGGGAAACCTTTTTCCATGAACTCTCTCCTGTGGTGTTCATGAGGGCTTATGGAGGAAGGAAAGGCTGGAGTATCCCTTACCTCCTAGGCATTTTATTGTTATGAAGCCCTGATCTGGCCACATGGACCAGTACAAGTCCAGAGCCCCCTGTCCAATTCCGCAGTCCATGGAGACTCAGGCTGGCTACTTGCTTGACTTTCCCGAAGAGGATGGCGGCTTTGGGGCTCCCTGACCAGTGGTGCAGGTATGTAACTTCAGGTAATAGTGGAACTAATGGCCAGTGATGGATCATGTGCGTTCCAGTCCTTCACGCACAGGAGGAGGGGGTGTGCTTCTGGTGGGCCACTTCTGGTTCCTATCTAGGTGCGTTGGCACTTCAGCATTTATTAATTCCAAATGCTGCCAAACTCATCCAAACTGGTTTGAAAAAATGCAGTTTAGGTGAGTTTTTAACTCTGAGCTTCACCTTTTAGAAGAAGCAGCATTTACAATAAACCAGTGGGCATGAAGTGTAATAGTTTCCAGTATGATACCCAGAGCTATTCGGCTGCCTTGCAGATGGATGATCCCCCTCCCCTCCCAAATGCTTTCGAAACCCAATAGCCAAACCGCCTCATTACCTATGCAGAAACTTGTCGGCGGCTTCCTTCACTTGTGTATAAATTACCAGTGGCACCTCTTATTCAAGAGTGTCACATACCATTCTTACATCCCACCCTCACATTGCCTGTTTGCAGAGGACAGGGAAGGGGAGGCTGAGATGCCTGTTCCTGTGCTGACTTCAGTTTCCAAAGAAAGCTCCACCTGCTGCTCGCTGTGCAGGGACAGAGCAGATCAGATCCTGGCTGGGTCAAAATGTCACATCACAGGCATGGGAACAGTCATTTCAAAGGCAGCTAAATTGCATTGTCAGGTTGGGACCAGAAATAATAGTATTAGTAGAAAAATAGCAGGACCACCAGTTAATTGCTTTGCAATCCCTTACCCTCCCCCCCCCCCCCCCCCCCCCCCCGCCGCCTCTTCTGTCATAACTGCTTCTCCCTTACTTTTCAGTGTTAAAGCAGGGTTCCAACCACATTTATCATTTTTTAAAAGTATGTCCTTTCATCTGTCTGTATAGTTGCACACATAGGGTCACTTACTGGGTAAAAATGCGCCCCCGTCCCGCAGGCTTTTAGCGAACAAACACTTTTTATTCCAGTCTCCAGACAGTTGTCATTTTGCTTGTGGGCATTGTGAAGCCCACTAGCGATTACTTCCGGGATTCCTCTGGTGACGAGCCTGAACGGGCCGCCCGTCCTGCCCCATTCTCGCAAATGCACAAGATAGCAGCCGCGCCGTCAACCACTTGGGTTGCCATCACAACGAGCGGTGGCAGTGGAAGTGAACGCCGTTGTGATGGCAACCCATAAACAAAAAAACATGCATTCACTAAATCGCATCACTTCCGGTATCGAAGTAACGCGATTCTTGCCTAGGGGAAGCGCACGGCATCCTGGGAAATGCATCAGCGTTCGAAGGAGCTGGCGTCAGGATTGTTGGTGTAATCCGAGGGCAGATTACGTGGGACTGCATAGCAACAGGCATTTCCAGGTGAGTAAAAAAAATTTCTTTTTTCTTTTTTGGTCTCATGTCAACTATAAAGCAAAAATATTTTTTAGATGGAAACTCCACTTTAATGTACACTGAGCTGCACATGCACACCCACTCTGTGCCATGATGATGTGACTTCCGTACCTATGCCTGCCAGTGAAGTCGTCATGGCCCGGCCAATCAAGTGGCTGGAGAGCCGGAACCCAGAAGGAAGACTGGGAGAAGATTGAAGCACCTATAACAGCGGAGATGGTTGGAGGGGATCTTTAGATAAGTCTGCCTTAATGTGCTAATATGTGGTGCATACTGTACATTACAGCATATAAAGCACCTGGGTTGTGTGTATGTATGTTTCCATGTCTTTATAAAACTTGCTTTGTGCATTAGTTTAAATCAATTGGTGGAGGGGGGGTTATGGTGTGGGGATGTTTTTCAGGGGGTGGGCTTGGCCCCTTAGTTCCAGTGAAGGGGGTTGGCAATCCAAGACAATTTCATGATCCCAACCTTGTGGGAACAGTTTGGGGTTGGCTCTTCTTGTTCCAACATGACTGCACACCAGTGCACAAATCAAGGTCCATAAAGACCTGGATGAACGAGTTTGGGGTGGAGGAACTTAACTGGCCTGCACAGAGTCTTGACCTTAACCTGATAGAACAACTTTGGGATGAATTAGCGGAGATTCGCCTTCTCTCCAACATCAGTGCCTGACCTCACTAATGCGCTTCTAGAAGAATGGTCAAACATTCCCATAGACACACTCCTAAACCTTGTGGACAGCCTTCCCAGGAGAGTTGAAGCTGCAAAGGGTGGGCCAATTCAATATTGAACCCTACGGACTAAGACTGGGATGCCTCTAAAGTTTGTGTACGTAATATAGTATATATCTTAATGGCAGTAAAATTATTTATATATATATATATATATATATATATATATATATATATATATATATATATATATATATATATATAGTGTGTGTGTGTGGACCTGGTCTTTTCGACTAAGTTTGGGTACTTTGATGAAAAAACTCATATAGGGAAAAAAGTATTTGTATAAAATCCATACAGGAAAGGTGCAACATGTAAATAAATACACGTCTAAGGCCCCATACACACGATAGAATCCATCTGCTGAAAAATCCCAGCGAATGGGTTTCAGCGGATAGATCCTATGGTGTGTACACTCCAGCGGATCTGTTTCCGCGGATATTTATCCCCTGGGATGGATTTCCAGCGGATAAATATTTGATGACATGCTATCAAATCTATCCGCTGGAATCCATCCCAACGGATGGATCCGCTGGTCTGTACAGACTCACCGGATCCATCCGTCCGAAGGGATCCCCCACATGCGTCTTAATGATTCGACGCATGCGTGGAATTCCTTATATGACAGCGGCGCGCACGTCGCTGCGTCATAATCGCGGCGACGGCGCGACACGTCATCGCCAGAGGATTTCGGCGCGGATTTCAATTCGATGGTGAGTACACTCCATCGCATGGAAATCCGCGCAAATCCTCGAGAGGATTTATCCGCAGATACGTATCCGCGGATAAATCCTCTCGTGTGTATGGGGCCTTACACAATTTGGAAATGAGAAGATTTTTTTTTTCTAAAGGCATGATAAAAAGGCAATCAAATAATATCAAAGAAACAAGTAACTCCGAGGGAGTGACTATGTAAAATATGAGAGAAGAGGTAAGAAGTGAGCACCCCCCGCTTCTCACTTTAATGTAAGATGTAATTTCCGACAGCAGAACACCCCCTCCCCCGCTTCTCAACTTTAATCTTTAATGTGACATGTCACTGTCGGCTATTTAAACCGCTTGAAAAACGTGTCAGTGTGAAAGGGGCCTAAGAGCAACTGAAAAACTTCTTTAGCCTTAATTGGAAAATAACGTCACACTTTGAGTCGGTTTACATAAACAAATTCAGCTTTTGGTTTGTAATCTGTACTTTATTATTCCATTTCATCCACGCACCATTTATCGTGTCACTGAGGGGGAAAAATAGAAGTTGCACATATATATATATATATATAGATATAGATATATTTAATTTATATATATAAAGGTGTATCTATAACATCTCTGATACAAAGTGTAATAAATGTATAACTTAAAAATACACACAACACACAGGAAACAAATTCCACCATTGCGACTCATTTACAAAGTGGCCCAAACATTTCTAAAATAAAAAAACAAAACCATGAATTTTAAAGTGAGCTCAGTGATGATATAATTCTCATACACCTTCCTCCATATTGGGTTTTGTAAAGACACATTCCTAGGCTTCAGTCAAGACCTCTGAAGGGCATTGGACCTTGTGACTGATAACATTTGAAAGAGCTTTCCATATTTCCATAGTGGTCAATCAGCTTCTCCTTTTTTAACTTTTTTTTAATCTGTCTGAAAGGAGAAGCAGATTGGTTACTACGGGTGTTAGACGCATCTTTTAAAGACTTGAGGAGTGAAGCTCGTTATGTGGACATAAAGTGCTGGAACGAGGCAAGTTAAATAACAGAAGACAAGTGTGGTAACCATTCTAACCTATGGCGGTAAAGCACACAATGAAGATGGTGGTAGGCTATGAAGAGAGGAATGCCATTGGAGCTCATGGCTGTTAGATGGCCCCCATGTCAGAATGGTGTGGTCGTCTAACAGTGACGTGTTCCAGCTGTCCAGCGTCTGAAATGTCGTAGCTGGTCTTGTACTTGGCCAGGATCTTCATCAATGGTCGCAGCTTCAACCACCACTGCTCTTTCGGAATTCTGTGTCTGTAATGAAAGAAGGGATTCTGTATTATAACTGTTCTGAAAGCACTAATTCCAGAAGACGCTAGCTTTAGATGCATCCCTGATTTCAATTGGATACTGTAATATAATGCAGCACAGTGAAAAAAATCAAACATGTAAATGACCTCACCTATTTCAGGACACCACCCGGATAGGATATACAGCTCATTACCTCTTTTGACAAAAAGTTCTTATAGAATCTCAATACTGAGTCTTCTCATTTGGATTGGTATATTTAAAAAAAAAAAAAAAAAGCAGGAAGGGCTAACTTCACTTGTTAAAGCTATACTTAAATGGCCAAAAGTATGTGGACACCCCTCTAGGTGTCAGGTGTTTCCAATAAAGGCTATTGTTAAAGCGGAGGTTCACCCTAAAAACATGTATATAACATTACATTCTGCATACTTCCAACATTTACAGTATGCTGTTTGTTTTTTGCTGTACATACCGTATTATTCTATTTTCCACCTGGCTTCCAGGTGCTCACTCCCGCGGGAGTAGGCGTTCCTATGCAGAGGCGCAGTGTCATGTGGGACTTCGCCCAGATGATTGACGTCTTGAGAAAAACTTCCCCCCGGCGGATAAGGCGCGTCACGAGTTTCCGAAAATAGCTGAACTGCGAGTCGGCTCTATACGGCGCATAAAGCCGACTAATAGAATAATACCGAAAATAGAATAATACGGTATGTACAGCAAAAAACAAACAGCATACTGTAAATGTTGGAAGTATGCAGAATGTAATGTTAAATACATGTTTTTAGGGTGAACCTCCGATTTAATGCTACAGCATAAGACATTTTAGACAATTATGCACGAACAACCTTGTATGAACAGTTTGGACAAGATCCTTTCCTGTCCCAGCATAACTGTGTTCCTGTGCACAAAGCCTGTTCCTTTAAAGTGGTTGTAAACCTCAGTCATGAAATCTGAACAAAGCACATATATCTGTAGTGTTTACTTATCGCTCTCCAAAGCTCTATGTATTGTTTCTTTCTGGTGCTTCGTTCCACTGTTATTAGCATGAGTCACTTCTGAGAAGTTTGTCTGACACGTGATGAATTTGTGACCAGCGTTCAGCACACTGTCTATTCAGAAAACAGCTCTGTATCCTTCCTCTGCAGGCTGTGAAGGGGGTGTGTCCCTTTTCTCCAATCAGCTCTCACACACTAACTGCAGCTCTCCATCCCCTCCTCTGTGATACTAACAGATGGAGAAGGATTTTACCAGGGTTCTGCCCTTTTGACGGGGTGTAGGGAATAGAAGTAAAACTTATGTAGCAGGATTTGTTTCAGCTCTGTGTATCATCTGAGGCCAGTCACTTCTGAGTATATGTGAGGGTTTACAACCACTTTTTGCCTGGGTTCACACTGAAGGCGGGTTTGAAATCGTGTGAGTTCAGCTGAACTTGCATGGTTTCAAACTTGCATTTCAGTCCGACTTTGGGAGACATCTGTGCGGGAATCGGTAAGGTGCCGCAAAGGTGGAAACTTGTCCTTAAGTCTATAGGCTTGAATGACAAGCTGCTGAATACGCCTGTTGATAGGGGAAAGAGAGAGGCAGCATTGAGGGAACACACCGCTTCCACTAATGTTTGCCGCTTGGGGGGGGGGGGGTCACACTTCACAAGGAATCTTCAAGGACAGGGTTCCACCAGATGGACCTGTAAAGTGCTCCATGGCTGGCTCACTTGTTACACACAGGTATCTAGGCTAGTGCCTTCAGCAGAGCCCAGTGTTTAAGAACACATCAGCAGGGTTTATGGCAATGCTAAGGATCAGTTGATCCAAAAAGTTGTAAAATTAGCGATTTATGGCTGTGCAGTAACTGAATAAGCTGTCTAGAAGAAAAATAATCTTAATAAAAACGAAAAATGTTTTTCTATTTTCTTAAGATGATTCTTATATAGTAGCACTTGTTGATTATGAAGTGGGCAAGATTTACCGTATTTATCGGCATATAACACGCACAGGTGTATAACACGCACCCTAACTTTAAGAGGGAAGTTTCAGGAAAAAAACTTTCCACAGCCCCCTGCGTAATTTTAAAAATAGAAAGATTCTAGGAATCCTACACTAGTCCATCAGGATGTAGTTGGCTCTCGGTACTCACTTGAAGTCAGTTTCATCTCTCAGTTGCATAACTGGCTGGAAGACAAGGGCACGCCTGCGCATTCCTAGCAGGCAGACGCTGTCCTCCGTGTTAGCAAATACTCTGCCTGCAATGGAAAAAAAAAACATTATAAAGGAGCTGCACAAAAGACATGATCATTACCAAGCTTGACAGTTCTGCGGATTCTCACTACGCTTCCATTAAGGTGGAACATGTTCTATGGGTTGGGGGCTGATCATCTATTGGAAAGTGTAGGGCTTAGTGATTAAAATACAAGATTATTGTTATTTTAAATTACTGTTCACTCACAAACACCACACAGTACTAGGCAAATCTAGTGTACAGCACATAATGAAATACAGCATTCAGTGATATTACAGTAGACTTCATTTTGAACCACAGTTAGGGTGACCCTGTCAGCCAGAAAAACTCTTCAGGTTGCTCCCATAAATGACATGTTTATTGCAAGCACGTCCTGATGCTGCTTCTGTAAATTGCTTTGTATTACCAAGGCCTCATTCACACTGACATTCCTGCATTTACCTTTTCTAAACACAAGAGAAGTGGTCTGGGGATTATAAACAAGTCTTATGCCTCCCAGATCTTTTTGTCCTGTGTTTAGATATTTGCGCTTTAATCAGGCGTAGGCGGATTCCAATGGTGCACCAACACACCTCCCACGTACCAGTGTTGCAGCACACCACAGTGCACAGTAATGTATTACCATGTGTTGTGATGTGCTGCAATTAAATAAATGCTGCAAGTCTTTTTTTTTTCTGCCAGTTTTGGTGAATTTGAAGCTCATTTTTTAATGGGCTGCCTTAAAGCTGTATTCCACAAATTTAGCAACTTTGTAAAAAGTGCAGCTACGACATGAGTTGAGTCCTAATCATGTGGGCTTATCTCTATTATTCATATCCACCAGGTTTATGGCTACCGAGTCTGTGAGAGAGGATAGAAGCACAGACATTAGCTATGCCTACACCTCCTATCTGCTGCCCACTCACAGAAGCCTTTAGATTTTGTGAATGAGTTCATATAATACAAAGGCCTCTGTGAATGGGCGGGAGGACAGGAGGGGCGGGCATAATAGCTGCGCCGACACTCGTAAAGGGGCTGAGTCCAGTCAGAGCTCTGGAATCTATGCTGGTGAAGCACAATAAACTTCTCAGATATAAATAAACCCAGGAGGTAGCAGGCAGCTCCTTGGACTTAAAGAAGAGCTTTACTCTGAAGGGAAAAAAAAATTTAAAGTCAGCAGCTAAAAATCATGTAAACTGCTTGTTGTAATATATGTTGGCTGATTTATGTAGGATGTTTTATATATATATATATATATATATATATATATATATATATATACACAGTATATGTTGTATTATTATTATATTATAAGTCCAAAATTGACCAGGCCAGATTTCAGTCCAGGATAAGTCTATTTTACACATCAAACCTGTCATTGCATGTTACACATCAAAAGAGGCTTGTCGATTGTCAATATGCAAAGGTCCAGGATAAGTCTATTTTACACATGAAACCAATCAAACCATTACTCAGGCCACATGTAATCTAATTACATATTAGAGGAAGCTTATTAGTATGCAAGAATGCAAAGATAGGAATAGGTGATGATTGAAGCCGTCATTGGCTGGGGTCATTATCTGTCACTCTGAAAGACAGGATGTAGATCAAAGACGGCCAATCAAATTGCTCAGCTATTCAGTGGATAGGGAATATAATCCTGGAGGTGAATCTTGTCACTCAGAATATTCTCTGTATATTCTCTGTATGAATATGGCACAGGTCTTGGAAAAGATGGGATTCTGAATTACTCCGTTGGATTTGTATCGTCTGTGGAATTTGGACTTTATTCTGTATTGGAAGTCAAATAAATGCACTCTCTGGAGAGCCTGGTGTGTTGCTGCGGGACAATATAATTTATAGTCCTCATACTAACACCTAAATATCAATTATCTAACCGGACTACAATATATATGACTTCACTACACTGCTGACTTTTAATAAAAGAACACTTACATGTTCAGGGATCCAGTGCGCTCCCTTACCTAGGCTAATTCTTCACTAGGCTTCAGGTTCCCGGTGGCAGCATTCTAACTGTGGGCAGCTGGTTATACTGCTTTCGGCTTTTCAGCTGGCTCTGCATGCTTGAGCCACGCTTTGCTTTGTCAATAGTCCCGCAAGTTTTTTGGGGCCTGTGATGTATCCCTAAAGACTGCAAGGAGGGAGAGAATAACTTCTGCTCGGATCACCTAGGCCAAAGGTTCTCAGCCCTGTCCTCAAGTACCCCCAACAGGCCATGTTTGAAGGTTTTCCTTTATCTTGCACAGGTGCTTTAAATCAGAGTCAATGGCTTGGTATTTTGAACAGCTATTTTATCTAAGAGAAAAGCCCTGTACACACGGGCCAGAATCTAATCAGAAAAACACGTTGTTTTTCCTGACGCGATTCTTGGCAAGAATCTCTTGCCGCCCGAGTGTACAGACACTCCTTTCAAAAGAACTGTGGTTCTTTTGAAAGGCAAGAACGCGGTGACGTCATCGCGCACGACGAGCATGCGCTCGTCACATTCAATGCTGTCACCGCCATCCTGCTGCACCCTACCTATGCCTAGGAAGCTACCACGCATGTGTCAAAGTCATTTCGAGCATGCACGGGTTTCCACGGCGACAGGTAAGTATACACACTCTCGGGTTTCTCGGCAGGAAAACACTGCCGAGAATCACAACGAGAAAATAAAGAGCAGGTTCTCTATTTTTCTCGTCGAGATTTTAGGCAGTTTTCTTGATGAGAAACCTGAAAGCCTCGTACACACGCTCTGTATACTCGGCAAGAAATCTCTGCCAGCAGTTTTCTTGCTGGTTCTTGCCAAGTAAACCAAACGCGTGTATGAGGCTTTATTCCCAAAACATGGCCTGTTGGGGGTACTTGAGAACCACTGACCTAGGCGATCTGAGTGGAAGTGGGTACCTGACAAAACTAAGTACCCGCTACCCCCCTAAAACAATGACATGCCAAACGTGGCAGAGGAGAAGGACTTAAAGGGGAACTTCCCCTTTTGGGTGGAGTTCCGCTTTAACAAAGTTGCTGAATGCCTGGAATTCAGCTTTAATGCAAAACAAATTGGCAAAGTGTGAAGGAGCCCTAAAGGCAGTGAACTGAGTCGTCTTTCCAATCCACACAGACTCTTTTTGTAAATAACTACAGTCCATGCCTACTGCATATTTCATTACAGGTACAGTCCAAAAACAACAATACAATATATATAAGAATTGGGCTTATTACACATATTATTCTTTGTATTACTTCCCTCCAAGTGACTCTAAGATGATTGGTGGCTATCTGGTTATATAAATCTATGTTGAGAATATTGGTGAATTTTTTTTCTTGGTTTGTGAATAACATACAGTACCAACTACCAGAATACAAAGGGGATATTTTACTTTTACTTAGTTAAATTTTATTTCATATACTGTATGTTACTATGCAATGATATTATGGATATGATCATGGTTACACCAAGAAAAAAGGAAACATTACCTTCCTCTAAGTATTCCGAGTAGCCATCAAAGAAAAGACAGAAAAGCAAAAAAGAAAGTATATTTAGCTAATGATTTTACTGTTATATAGAAGCCAGCGGCATGCAATGTGTGCAAAGCAGTCTTGCAAAACATGGGAGGGAAGCAATGTGTAACAGGCACAATATATTCAATTTGGGTTCAGACAGTAAAACAGGAATTATTCAATAGAAATTACAGTACAATTGGAAAGGGGGTTCTAATTTCATTTGAAAAAAAAAAAAAAAAAAGGAGGCACGTCAGACAGGCATTTTACTACCCTGAGGCCGCGTACACACGATCGGACTGAAGGTCCGTTTTCATCGGTCTAAACCGATCGTGTGTGGGCCCCATCGGTCAGTTATCCTTCGGTCAAAAAAATGAGAACTTGCTTTAAAATTGAACCGATGGACGCCTAACCGATAGGTCAAACCCGATCGTTAGTATGCAAAAGCATCGGTTAAAAACCTGTGCATGCTCAGAATCAAGTCGACGCATGCTTGGAAGCATTGAACTTCGTTTTTTTCAGCACGTCGTTGTGTTTTACGTCACCGCGCTCTGACACGATCGGTTCATTAACCGATGGTGTGTAGGCACATCAGACCATCAGTCAGCTTCATCGGAAAGACTGATCGTGTGTACGCGGCCTTAAATGAGGACAATATCAGGGAGGCCAGTGGCAGCCTCCATTGCCGACGCAGAACCTTGACTGTGACAGCTCATCTGATTGGCCAATGCCAATGTATATTGCAAAGGTCTATACATTTTTATATATATATATATTTGTTTAGCAAAATAGGAAAAAACTATTTCTATTAAGAAATAAAGGCAATAACAATGAAAGATAAGGCATTCAATATGCCTAAAGGAAAAGCTGAAGAATATGTAGAGACGGCTATTGCTAATCAGACCTACTGTAAGTTACCTTTTCTATAACATTCTTTCAGCTTCCGTGAAATCCACTGAATGGCTTTGGCTGAGATTTTTGTGCCGAAGTTCCTGTCGAACGGTGACGGTGCTCCTCCCTGTAAGCGACATATTCTGTTTTACTATAGCTGTGATTATCATTTGAAACCAAAATGACACTCAAAGATTCCCATGCTGTACTACAGATGAGTTTACAGTTTGATTTATTCATTAAAAGCCGAGATGTGCGATTACCATTTCTAAAAGCATTAAAGGGAGTTGGTGAGGACAAGTCACTAGGATGGAATAAGCATGTTGGGCAGGAAAGTAAGACTTTTCAGACTTCACTGGCTGCATGATTGTTCCAGGTGTCACACAACAAAGCAAAGAAGGATTAGTATGAAAGTCCCCTGAACCTTTCACCAAGTCGGAAAGCGCAGTTGCCATGTTTCTCTTTTCACAGGTTTAAAGAAGAATTCCAGGAATTTTTTTTTCAAATGCAGTGGGGCTGTGCCTGCATTGCATGCGTTTAACGGCTCATTTTTTCCAGGGGCGCAAGGAATAGCTATACTTTCCAGATCCTTTAAAGGAGTTGTAAAGTCTCATGGTTTTTCACCCTAATGCATTAAGGTGAAAGACCTTCTGTGCTGCAGCAACCCCCCAGAGCCCCACTTTTCCTTACCTGAACCCGATCGTTCTGGCGACGAGAACCGGTCTTGTGCTCGGAGGATCTGAGGATTAGGTAAGTACAGTATATCTCCGCACTGCAATCCCCTAGACAAAAATGAGCAGTTAACCCGTACAGTGTGGGCACAGCCTCACTGCATGGGAAAATAAAAAATTGTGTTCTTCTTTAAAGTTTGCTGCTGGAAATGTTCACTATATTAATGTTCCACAGTTTGATTCCTTGTGCTGAGAATACATTAATATATGTCCTCGATTTGAGGACTAGTTGTCTACATTTTGCACAACTGCTAGCTCATAAACCTGGCTGTTCCTGTCAGCTCAGTTCCTCACTAACAATCGGAAGTCAATCGGAGTGCTTCCAGATCATGTGCTCACTCGGTCAACTATGAGCTTGTGATCACATGCAGGATATAGGCTTCATTGACAAAATAATACTACAGCCTACAGATGGCACTTCAGCCTAAAGGTTGAAATGTTTATCCGTTTTATACCGGAAATGTCAGATACAATTACAGTATTAAAAAAATGCTAAATTAATTTAGGAAAAGACAATATCTATCCAACTATATATATATATATAGAGATAGATAGATATTTTTATATATATATATATATATATATATATAAAAATATATAGATAGATCAATATATATATATATATATACTGTATATAGATATGTTATATCATTATGCATTCCCCACCCTAAAATTGAAAAAGAAACTCTGATCCTTTTTTAACAGTGTACCAAATATAAGCCCTTATATGTCCTTAAAGAAATTCAAACATTATTCAGGTATGCATATTAGTGGTATCGATGTCAAATTTGTCGACACAAACTTATTTAGAGACAGTTTACAGGCATACAGGAGGCGAAACTGCCGCCTCTTGCACTTCTGTTTTACAATCCCTAGGGGGATTTTTTTTTAATCCCAATGGGGATTTTACATTAAACTGCCACACCACAACTACCAAAGTCACATCTGACATGCAGTTGCAGTGTGATCCTCCTGGCTTCAGTGGGCGAGTTTAATAGGCAGTGCCACCTCTGAAAATTGACATGCTGAATAAAAATTGCTGCATTGCAAAGCATCACGGCCATGGCAATGTAAACAGACCCAAGAGGCCACTATGTCACACTGTAGGTGGACAGGCAGGGTGACGGTAAAAATGAGGATAGTACAGCACCTGCTGCATGTGTCCGAGTACATTCTTTCTGCAGTCAAAGACGCCCCTTCCCTCCTCCGAGTACAGCTGGTAGATGAAATCCGTGGTGTAGTTCTCATTAGAGTTTTCATTCCTTGTTAAATAAAACAAATATATGATTCCATGTGAGCAATAAATATGCAGGAAAGTTGGGACACTTTACAGTAAATATTGGAACAAACAGTGAGTCTCACGAAGTGCCTGTATTGCCCATAACAAATCACATTGTGGTTGTAACTTCCTCCTCCTGGAACAGTGAGACTTAAAGTAGAAGTCCATGCAAAAACTAAAATTCCTGCATCTATAGACACCAACATTCTAACACTAACCTTCTCTATCCCTGTAAAGAAAAAATTTGTAGACATACATTTTTTGAAGCCGATCTGACACGCTTTGACCGGATCCCACGCTGGTCTGTCAGCCGCGGCTTCACTGTGTAGTCGGGTGCAGAGGAGACGGACAACAACAGAAGCCCCATAGTAACTCTATGGGTGACGTTACTTCCCATTCATTTCACAGCCGTTGGCGTCCTCTGCAGAGCTTTCGCCACTGGGGATCGGGTCGGAGCGGGTCAGATCGGCTTCCAAAAAAGTATGTATACAATTTTTTATTTACAGCGATAGAGAGGTTAGTGTAAGACCAGTGGAGTCTATAGATGCAGGGATTTTAGTTTTTGCATGGACTTCCACTTAAGGCTGGCCATAGATGGATCATTTTATTTTGTTTAACCAGTTGGATGAACAAAAAACTGACCTGATTCTCCCATCCACACATTTGAGCTAGATGGGGGAATCCTCCCAGATGTGTCATTGCATTCTGGCAATGGGGAGGTTACCTGGCCATCAGAATACACACATCAGTGCTACAGGCTACAGCTATAATCTCCAGGGCTGATCGAGAGGAAGTATTCCAGCAGGGCAGTTATACAGAAATCGATTGGAAGAGCAACCTCTGTACAACCACAGTGCCCATACATGGATCGAAATTCAGCCAGTCCTTCCTGAACCAGACAAACTTTGATCCATCTTTGAGCAGTTTTAATGGAAAGGGTCCAGAGACAACAACCCTGATTGGGATATCTCACTGCAGGTGTCAGAAATGTTTAGACACCAGCAGTAAGTTGGAAGATGATTCTACTTTTCAAAATTTACCTAGAACAGAAGAATACATTTTTTTGAGTAGAGTGACCCTTGAAATCAGAATTCTGGACTGCAGTATTGACCACAACCTTGCCCACCACCCCGTCTAGTTTCACCCCTGCAGTCTAAGGTTTTTATGTTGCTGCTTTCTGTACCTTAGTACAAGGCCTCGTTGGATGCATGTCTTCATCTTTTCTGTCAAGTGCTCTACATTTGCCTAGAAGATTAAATAATAATGCAGATATAATAAAGAGTTATTATAGGCAGACCTAAACTTTATTTCTTGTAATGTGCAGGTAAAAACAGGTGACCCTGGGGCAGAATTTGTATATCGCCGGTGTCCGGTACCACTGTGATCATATCTTGTAAACATTTTCCTATACATTAACATTTATTAAACCTTTATGTAGTTCGCAGTCTTCCTCAGTATACCGCCTAAGTCCTGTCCCCACTTTTTACTTGCCCCATCTTAATCTAAGGTAATCGCGTTCTGCGATCCACTGACCAAAATCTGGTCAAGGTGCCAAAAACCAAATACAAGTCCAAAGGAGAAAGAAGGTTTGCTTTTCAGGGTCCTAGACTATGGAACGCTTTACCAACCAGCTTTCGGTTGGAGGAAAACCACCTGACTTTCAGAAGACAGATCAAAACTCTGCTCTTTTGATGTCATGAGACACGAAACATCAAGCGCCCAGAAGCGATTCAGTTCGCATGTGCCGCGCTATATAAGTTTTTTCATTCATTCATTTTTCATTCATTCATTCATTCATGAGAACCAAATAGGCTTAAAAAAATTTAGGAGATCATTTTTTTTTCAGGTATCCCTGTTATAGTTTTTTAAATAAAGTGAGGTGTTTAGCATATATGTTTTTTATAGGGCTGCAGAAATTAACGATTAATCCTTTGATTAATCGTACATTTTTTTGATCGATCAAAATTATTTTGATCGATTACTCACCTCTTCATTTTCACTTTTGGGGCTGTTAAAAAATGCCTAACTTGGAAGTAAGCCCAAAACAGTATGTAGTTTGATGGGGATATTGAACGTACTGCAACTCTAAAACAAGTCCCTTATCGAAGAAAAGCCCCACCACAATCTGAAGCCTCGTACACACGACCGAGGAACTCGTCGTAAATGAAACATCGTTTTCCTCGACGAGTTCTTTGTTAGGCTTGTCGAGAATCTTGACAAGCTTTCTTTGCGTACACACTGTCAAGACAAAATCTCGTCGTTCTCAAACGCGGTGACGTAAAACACGTACGACGGCACTATAAAGGGGAAGTTTGATTCCACTGGCGCCACCCTTCTGAGCATGTGCGGGTTTCTAAGCATACACACGAACGTGTTTCTTGTCGAAAACCAGCCCGACAAAGAAATTGAGACTCCCGACGAGGAAAAAGAGAACTTGTTCTCTTTTTTTTTCATTGAGTTCGACGACAGTTTTTTTCTCGATGAAAAACATACACACGACCGTTTTCCTCTACAAAAAAGCTCTGCCACCAAGTTTCTTGATGGATTCTGTCGAGGAAAACGGTTGTGTGTACGAGGCCTTAGATTTGGGCCAATGTTCCTCTTGAAATATTACAGTTGGACCCAGTGGGAATTTTGGGTTGAAGGGAATTTGAGACATCAGACCCCATACGGATAAGATAGAGGCTGTATTTCATGCTCCTTTAATTTTTTACCACAACAGGTGTCCTCTCTGAAAGATTTACCTTCACCCTTTTGGTGACAACGTTAAAATGCTGGATTTACCCTCACTTTTTATTTTGGTAACAATGGTCAACAAAACAAATAGAGAGAGTGAAACTACCTAGTGGGAACACAGATAGCAAATGCAATTAGACCGGGGCTCTAATCCTTCCCTGATCTATTCAAGATGTAAAAAAAAAAAGTATTGGCTTTATGTACCCTTTGAGGTAAACACTGCATAAATAATTTAAAATATGTAAGATAAACTAGAATTACAAAATTCTATGTTAAACAGAAAATTTTGCAGGTTTTATAGTAAGTGTATAGATAATTACCTGGAGTTCCCGAATGTCAAATTGCTCCTCGAAGATGTAAGCAGCATCAGCACCCGCGGCAAGGCCACCCATGTTGGCCAGGTATCCACAATATCCGCCCATTGTTTCAATGATGAAGACTCGCCTCTTTGTTCCACTGGCAGATTGTTTGATGCGATCACATGTCTGATGAAAATGTACATGGGGTCAATACCGTTCTTAGCGTGTACAGATAATGCCCACATCATGTAATAACAGCATACACACAGAGCGTAAACTGCATGGATGGGTGTGCCTATGTACTAAACTAAGGAATTCAAACACATAAGATATCACTGACAGATCATCTATACTACAAATGTACACACACTGATGTGGAAGTATGAGGTCTGGATGTCATATGGTGATATTTGTGGGTGGATTGATTACCTGTTAACTTTCCATAGGATTAATCATTTTGTTCAGCCAGACTGTTGACTCGCCTCTGCCATGCTTTACAGCCAGCCTGACTCAATTTCCTGTTGTAGATGTGTAGCTTTGTATGTCACCTGCCATTATTAACACAATGGTGAGATCCACTGTGTGCTCCTGGGGGCTGCTTCCCCTATGCCTAGTATTCACCTCCAGCTCTTAGGGTCTGTAAGTATATTACAGTATATTACACTAACAGCACTGTGCAATGTGATGGAGACCGACTGGCTTCCAATGTAGATTGTACAATGTCCCACTTGCTGCTGTCGGCTGATATCACTCAGCCGCTGGTCCAGGCTCTGGTATGATCCCAACTTTACAGTCAGGATCCACCCAGATGCCTGTACCAGCCATTGTCTCAGCCTCTCAGCGAGCTGCCGGGAGCCTAAGCCAGCCGCTCACGCCCCCCTGTACAGCCTGGAGCTCCAGTGAGCGCTGGAGGGGCAGAGCAGAGAACCGGTGGCTGACAATCACCAGCTCTCTGCAGACTGAGAACCAAGCGATCAGCAGTCTTTGATCGCTCAGTTCTCAATCTTAGAAGCAGCGGGGGACAGATGCTGCATTGGACCGATGCTGGTTTCCACTTAGGTGAGTATATATAAGAACCCCATACATCTCTTTTTAAGCCACTGTATTAGGGAAGGCCAACTATTCCCCTGAGAAAATAGGGCCCATTTACACCTAACCAGTACACTGTGAAGTGTTTAACACTCATATGTATACTTGCTCTGAGGCTGCCCATTCATTTGAATAGGCTGGCAAGAAACCAAAGTGGACTGAAAATTGGACATTCACAAATTTTGGTAATGCAGCACATGGTAGTGCATTGTTGTGCGCTACAAATCAGGTCCGTTCCCTTAGGGCTGGTACACACTATGAGAAAACGATTGTTCGATTTTCCTCATTGTTTCGCAGCAAGTTGGAACCAAGGAAGGAAATAATGTACGAAAATTCTCATATGACAAAGGCTTTTTTTTTTTTGTACATGCGCCTTTCATTTCTGACTTTTCTTGTATGAAAACGGTAAACATTAAACGAAAATTGTTTGCTCTGTTCACAAACAAGAAATATGTCAGCGTTTATCCCTTCTTTAAATGTTTGTTTGCAAAATCTGAATCGGATGTCGAAAGTTGTGTACACAAGATATGAAAATCTAACAAACCTGCCTCGTACGGAATTTTTGTTCTGATTTTCGCATAGTGTGTACTTACCTTTAGTGTGTTGAGGTCCATTGAACACATGTGTATGGGTGCTGTTGGTGTGTTTTACCACAATGCATATATGTGAATGGGCCCCAAGTGTTTAATACAAAAATAGCTTGTACTTTGCCATTTGCTGTCATAACTATTTTAGAATTGAATACAAAAAAATAAATACTTTTTAGGAAATGTTGCCAGTGACTGAGAATAAAGGAACTCGTAAATATACCTGATAAAAAAAACGTGTTTATTTGCCTGAGTGAATTCCCTGAGCCCTGCCCATTGTGGAAACGTTTCCTCTTCAATAAGGACAGGTGGAAAGTATGAATACAACTGTAAATACTGCAATTAATAGCTTAATTTGATATAATCCTTTCTCTCTAGGTGAGCAAACAGATCCTTTTGTATGAGCTTATTAACCAGCTAGATGAATGTGTGAGCTGACATGAGGTGTAACACCTTCCTCGGAGCACTAGATGGCAGTCAAAGGAAATGTGACTCATCTCTATGTAGATGATGAAATGTGTCCGGAAATACTTTTCTTTTCTAGGTCATTACTAAAAACTACAATCCATAGCCTACAGGGATTATATATATACACAATATCCTCACACTTCTGTTATATATTACTCATATCAAGCTGTTCATCATGTCATAACATGAATAATTGAATTTATAATCACGGAAGTTACTTTGACAGCGATCTTCCTCATGACAAAGAATAAAAAGAGCTGAGTAATCTGTAAACCAGGAGCAATTACTTTATACAATGATAAATAATAAGAATAATAAAAAAGGATAATGTAATAAAAGTAACGTCAAAGCAATACTTTGGGAGTACTCCAATTCTTGAAGTCTCTGGAGGACGTAGATGCCTCTCTCTCGGATATTGATATAGTCTACCTGTCAATGCTCTGAAGCAGTGGTCATCAACCTGTCCTCAGGGCCCACTAACAGGCCAGGTTTTATGTATTACCTTGGGGAGATGCAGACTAGAATACTGCAATCACTGAGCAGCAAATTATATCCCCTGTGATGTATTTCAGTTATCTTGCAAACCTGGCCTGTTAGTGGGCCCTGAGGACAGGGTTGATGATCACTGCTCTGAAGGACTACATAACATATTTAAGATACCAGTGTTCCGTCAGATTAGGTGACCCATCACAATTTGGTACATCTCGCACTCGGCCACACTACGATCGGATATTCCGACAACAATTGTGTGACGGACGTGTTTTGTCAGATAATCCAACCGTTTGTACGCTCCATCGGACAATTGTCAGAATTTCCGATAACAAATGTTGGATAGCCATTTTTTTTCAAATTGTCCGACAACAAATGCGTTCCGTCTGATTATCCGTCTGTACACAAGTCCGTCCGACTAAAATCCAAAGTACAAACACGAATGCTCCGAACCAATGCTAACCATGAGACATTAGCAGAAGTTGCCCAAAGGGTGGCGCTAAAAAGCAGAAAAAAACACATAGGGCCTAATTCACAAAAACCCGGCGCAACGTAACTTTTGCCATTTAAGTTACACCGCCGCAAAATCTCTACCTAAGTGCCCGATCCACAAAGCACTTACCTAGAAATTTTGAGCGGTTTAACTTAAATCCGTCCGGCGCAAGGCGTTCCTAATTTAATGGGGCGAGTCCCATTTAAATTAGGCGCGCTCCCGCGCCGGACGTACTGCGCATGCTCCCGACATCATTTTCCCGACGTGCTTTGCACGGTTTTACGTTGCGCCGGGTTTTGAGAATCGCGACGGGCGTAAACAAAAAAAAACGAGTTGCGGCGGAAAAAAAAAAAAAAAATTACAGCGACGCGGGATAGAAGGGTCTACTTTTACAAGGTGTAAACAGTTTAGGCCTTGTAAAAGCAGCCCTAATATTGCGACGGCAAACTAATACTTACGGAGAAAAAACGAAGCGTAAAAGCTTTGTGGATCTCCGTAAGTGCTAATTTGCATACCCGAAGCGGCATTTCGACGAGAAATGCCCCCAGCGGTGGATGCGGTACTGCATCCTAAGATCCGACAGTGTAAGTCTCTTACACATGTCGGATCTTCTGCCTATCTATGAGAAACTGATTCTGTGGATCAGTTCCAAAGATAGAAACAGGTATATGCCGGCGTATCAGTAGATACGCCGGCGTATCCCTTTTGTGGATCAGGCCCATAGTTTTGTGTATTAAAGTTCTGCCGTCTGTATGCAGAACAAGTTCACGGCCAACACCCTTCAGACAAAAATCCACGGGTTTGTCCGATGGAAATCCGATTGTGTGTACGAGGCTTAAGCCTAGTCTGAAGTCGCCAAGCGGACATCTTTTTACACCCACCGAAATCTTGCGTTTCACACTTATTTTTACTACTAAACTGAGCTTATATCGTGGAATACAGTATTTAGAAGTCTGTGACACTGTTTTGATGTTGAATTTTAAAAGCAGCGGTCTTCTGTCAGATCAGCAATCATTTAAAAAAAAATTAAATTCAACATCAAAACAGTCAAACAGGCTTCTAAATACTGTATTTCACGATATAAGCTTAGTTTAGTGGTAAAAATAAGTATTAAATGCAAGATTTTGGTGGGTGCAAAAAGATGTCCGCTTGGCGACTCCAGACTGTAGGCTTACTGCGGACGAGTGCGGGTAGACTTAGATGGCCGCGCCGAAACGTCATTTCCGTTACAAATTTTGACGGGTTGCCTAATCTGACGAAACACCGGTATAACCCTTGAATACATTTTGTAAGGTTCATTTATTGCATGCTAAGTAATGCAGACGTGTGACAGTTTCTCAACAAAACCAAAGTATTCTTCCTGACATATACCTTTACATTTTCCCCCACAATCCCGACACTGGGCCGGATTCAGCAAGAATTTACGCCGGCGTATCTATAGATACGCCGCCTAAATTCAAAGCTGCGCCGGCGTATCTTCTTTCTGTATTCAGAAAGCAAGATACGCTGAAATTAGGCTAAGATCCGACTGGCGTAAGTCTCTTACGCCGTCGTATCTTAGGGTGCATATTTACGCTGGCCGCTAGGTGGCGCTTCCGTCGTTTTCGGCGTAGACTATGCAAATGACCTAGATACACCGATTCACAAACGTACGTGCGCCCGGCGGAATTTTTTTGCGCTGTTTGCATAAGGCTTTTCCGGCGTAACGTTGCTCCTGCTTCTATGAGGCGTACGCAAAGTTAAGTATGGACGTCATCCCCGCGTCAAATTTTTTACGTTGTTTGCGTAAGTCGTTTGCGAATAGGACTGGACGTAATTTACGTTCACGTCGAAAGCAATGACGATTTGCAGACGTCATTTGGAGCATGCGCAGTGGGATACGTCCACGGACGGCGCATGCGCCGTTCGTTAAAAACGTCAAAAACATGGGGTCACTACTATTTTACATAGTACACACCCCCAACTAGCCTATTTTGAATTAGGCGGGCTTACGCCGGCCCAGTTACACTGCGCCACCGTAAGTTTCAGCGCAAGTTCTATGTGAATACACAACTTGCTGCTCAAACTTACGGTGGCGTAGTGTATCTGAGATACGCTACGCCCGCCTAAAGATAGGCGCTTCTCTCTGAATCCGGCCCACTGTCTTTACTCAGACATCGTCCTAAGTTAGCATTTACTTCTTGGAGTAGGATAGATGACACAGTCAAGTAAATCCTGGTGCTTACACAGTAGTATGTGAAGTAGTATGGATTTACTAGTGTGTGCACAGATTATCTAACATAGATCCAGGCTCCTTCTGTTACCTTTTATCTTATGAAATGCCAGAAAGTAAAGCTGGTAATACACCAGAATTTACTTTGACTGTTCATACGGAAATTCAGAAAATTTGTTGGAGCATTCCATAGTACCATTATGAAATAAATATATTTCACATGAGCACCCTGAAAAGTTTCACTCCCTTACCATGCCAATGCTTTGAACTCTATGTTCAATTTCTGGACGCAGATGCACATTATAATAAGTATGATTTTTCCCAGCTGAAAGCCACACAAGGTTGTAAACCCTCACGGTTTTTCCCCCAATGCGAAAAACCTTCTGTAGCGCTGCAGCCCCCGTTTTACTTACCTGAAAGCTGTCATCTTCCAGCCGGGAACGAGCACACCAGCTCTAGCTGGTGTCTCGTGTCTTGATTGGATAGATTGATAGCAGTGCAGCCATTGGCTCCCGTTGCTGTCAATAAAATCCAATGACGCGGTGCCGGGGGGTGGGGCAGAGTCCTGCATTCTGTGTGAATGGACACAGATGCAGGACTCGGGAGCGCGCCCGCACGGGTGTTCACCTTAGAAGAGCGCTTCTCCAATGTGGACACTCAATGCAGGGAGGAGCCACCAGCACCGCTGAGGGACCCCAGAAGAGGAGGCCACTCTGTGCAAAACGATCTGCACAGTGGAAGTAAGTATGTCATGTTTGTTTTTTTAAAACAAGGGTTTACAACCCCTTTAACTAAAGTGAAAAAAGCTGTTCACTGCAAGGGAAAATGCACATTGCAGGGGAGTTTTCCGCAGAGAAAATGAGCAGAAGCTCTGCCGACTTCCATCATCCAATCATGTGGAAGTAAAAATACTGTGGGCCAGATTCACAGAAGTACGCCGGAGTATCTACTGATACTCCGGCGTACTTTCAAATTTGCCGCGTCGTATCTTTAGTTTGAATCCTCAAACCAAGATATGATGGCTTTTGGCTTCGATCCGACAGGCGTACGGCTTTGTACGCCTTTGGATCGTAGGTGTAATACTTCGGCGCCCGCTGGGTGGAGTTCGCATCGTTTTCCGCGTCGGGTATGCTAATTAGCTTTTTTCAGCGATTCACGAAGGTACGCGCGGCCGTCGCATTCTCTTACGTCGTCGCTAGCCGGCTTTTTCCGGCGTATAGTTAAAGCTGCTATTTCGTGGCGTATAGATAGACCTGCCATGTTAAAGTATGGCCGTCGTTCCCGCGTCAAATTTTTTAATTTTTTTTTTGCGTAAGTCGTCCGTGAATAGGAAAGGACGTAACTCACGTCGACGTTCAAAAAATGACGTTGGTGCGACGTCATTTCGCGCAAAGCACGGCGGGAAATTTCAAAACGGAGCATGCGCAGTACGTTCGGCGCAGGAACGCACCTAATTTAAATGATCCACGCCCCCTACCCGGATCATTTGAATTAGGCGGGCTTGCGCCGGAGGGATTTACGCTACGCCGCCGCAACTTTACAGGCAAGTGCTTTGTGAATCAAGCACTTGCCCGTAAAACTTGCGGCGGTGTAACGTAAATGCGATACGTTACGCCGCCGTAAATGTACCTGAATCTGGCCCTGTGTTTTTATTTTCCTTGCACGTGATTCGTTATTTTTGCAAAAAATTAAAAATATCACCACATTCGCTAAATCAACTCCCTTTACTTTTGATGCAACTGAAATATATTTATCTGATTTAAACTACGGGTTCAGTTTGGCTTTAAAGTAACTTATTTGTGTTAAATGCGGTGGGGGGAGGATTAGAAGCTCCAACAGGTTGCTCTGTCCCTGTGCGGAGATTGGACTCACTACCTATGAGTTCAGAAACTTTAGGAAATTTACCAATTTTGGACAAAGAAGGCAACAGAAACCCAATAGAGGTAATTAAGAAAATAAAAGCAAATTAAACAAAAAATTGTCTCACTATTTAATTAACTTTTAATATTCAAAGCAAACTCCCCCATCCTTGTCTCCATAGCTTTATTTTGTTGAGAAATCACTTTGAAAAAAACTCTCCTAGTATTTCTAGCCATGACCATCTTGAGTAAAGGCAGATGATTCCTATAGCGTTTACTTCCTGGAATACATCTGCCCTTAGCTCAGGCATGCAGGTGGAAGGGTGTACTTAGCTTAAATTTAATTCAACAAATTATGTGTTTTTGCTGTGTTTGCATTGAGTTTTTCCCATATCACTTCCCACTATTCTAATGATTTGTGTGTGATTTCCAGCGCGACTTTAGAAGTTCTCAAGCTGGGGTTCACAGAATTGCATGACAAAGGAAATCACTATTTATTCTGGCCCAGATTCTCGTAGAATGGAGTAAAACTACGGCGGCGTAACGTATCTCATTTACGTTACGCCGCCGCAAGTTTTACGGGCAAGTGCTTGATTCACAAAGCACTTGCCTGTAAAGTTGCGGCGGCGTAGCGTAAATCCCCCGGCGCAAGCCCGCCTAATTCAAATGATCCGGGTAGGGGGCGTGGATCATTTAAATTAGGCGCGTTCCCGCGCCGAACATACTGCGCATGCGGCGACCCTAAAATTTCCCGACGTGCATTGCGCGAAATGACGTTGCAAGGACGTCATTGGTTTCGACGTGAACGTAAATGGCGTCCAGCCCCATTCACGGACGACTTACGCAAACAACGTAAATTTTTACATTTCGACGCGGGAACGACGGCCATACTTAACATTGGTTGCCCCTTATATAGCAGGGGCAACTTTACGCGTTGCAAATCTAACGTAAACGTTGTATCTTCACTGCGTCGACCGCGCGTACGTTCGGGAATTCGCGTATTTTGCTAATTTGCATACTCGATCGGGAAAACGACGGAGACGACACCTAGCGGCGAAAAAAAAAATTGCATTCAAGATCCGACAGCGTAAGAGCCTTACGCCTGTCATATGTAATGGTTATTTATGCGTAACTGATTCTAAGAATCAGTCGCATAGATACGACGGCCCAGATTAGGACTTACGACGGCGCACATGGCGTTGCGCCGTCGTAAGCCCTTTCAGAATCTGGGCCTCTGACTTCAGTGCAATTTAAGCCCCATAGACTTCTATGTTATCTTGCAGAAGAGTCACAACAGCATAAATAAGCATTCCTCCGCAGCTTTGATTTTTTTTTTTTTAACCCTTACCTCTCCTCCCTGGTCATCCTTGCTGCCAAAAGGCTAGGTTTACACTGATGCGGCTTTGATCATTCCTTCCTTCGATCGATCAAAAGACAGGATCAATCACTTGGGTCAATCGATCAAAGGAAGGGTTCAATCGATCGAAGGAAGGCTCCACAATCGCAGCTGTATTAAAATCATTGATAACGGATGTCCAGGGAAGAGAGGTTAGGGTAATAAAAAACAAACAAAAAAACAGCTCATCAAAGCACAGGAATAAGTGACAGAATCTGCGCTGTGCTTAAACAATTAAAGATGTGAGGCAGCTGGCATTAAAGGCGGTATAGTGGGCCTATATGAACGTTTATATCAAATGCAGTGCCAACAAATATATACCGTAAGTGACAATTAAATCACAGTAATAATAGATTTAAACAACAAATTGATTCCCACAAAGTCCAAAATAAATCTGTATGTGAACAAGTGTGGTCACTCTGGTGAGTACAGGTATATAACGTGTTCCGATAGTTGTCCACCACCTTCAGGTAAAGTTCAAACTCACCAGAAATAAGCTGGGGACACCTATTTTTTATATATAGGAGAGACGCCAAGACCAAATTGACCGCATTGATAACATCCTATTGGACGAAATACGTTAGGGGCTGGATATTTGGTACTAACGTCTCGCCGCTGAGCGATTCGGGTTTGCCAGTGGCTATACATGTGAGTTTTTACTTGTGTTTTACACTGTTTTTATCTGGATAATACTCAAATAAACATACTATACTATTGAATATCCATCTGGGATCCTTGTGAGCTTTATTTATCCGTAGCAAGAGCCTGCCTCAAGGTACCAGTGGAGCTGCAACGCTGCCACGCTTCCAGGGGGATTTCCATATGTGTCAAAAGGCACACATGCTACTGTCACAGCAGCCATTATTTCTGGTGAGTTATCAAGGGGTCGATTTGGGCTGGTGCTCAATATTTTTTTTTTGGGGGGGGGGGGGTAAACCAATGGGAATGGGGCGGCGATCAGAGGCCTCCTTGCCTTAGGAAGGAGGCAGATCAAGCAGACATGGATCCGGGCTGCAGCTCCTCGCTTCTGGGCCATTGCTTTTCCTTCAGGCCGACCAGGAAGTGGGTCCTGACTGAGACCTGATTGGCCGAGAGTCCTAAGACTCTCTGGCCAATCAGGTCTCAGGAACTAATTGGCTGGGAGGAGAATCAGGAAGACAATAGCGAATATTAATTATCAATTGATCTGCGCCCCGAGCCCACCCTTTTTTAAGCCAATTAGATCCTCAGACTCTAATCATGTGCTTCAAATAAAAAAAAACATTGAAATCCATGTGTCCGGCACCCCGCATGTAGATTAGGGGGCCGGACGCATGTATGGGGGGGCGGCACCCTGCACCCCCTATGGACAGCCCACCACTGGTACCTGCACTCACCAAAGTGATTACACCAGACTCTCTTACATTTTTATTTTTTCATGTTCACATACAGATTTATTTTGGACTTTGTGGGAATCCATTTGTTGTTTAAATCTATTATTACTGGGGTAAATTCAGGTAGGGGCGCGCAATGATACGGCGCCGCCGTAACTTACAGGAGCAAGTGCTGTATTTACAAAGCACTTGCTCCGTAAGTTGCGGCGGCGTAGCGTAAAAGGGGCCGGCGTAAGCGTGCATAATTCAAATGTGGAAGGGGGGGCGTGTTTTATGTAAATTTATGATGACCTGACGTGATTGACGTGATGCGCCGTCCGTGTACATATCCCAGTGTGCATTGCTTCCAAGTACGGCACAACGACGTATTGGTTTCGACGTGAACGGAAATTACGTCCAGCCCTATTCGCGAACGACTTACGCAAACGATGTAAAAAATTCTCTGTGGATCTACCCCACTGTGATTTAATTGTTACTTATAAATTTGTTGGCGCTGCATTTGATATACAAACATAAAAGCATAGGAATACTTCTTATCTATGCTGTTGCGACTTCTGTGAGATAACATAGAAGTCTATGGGGCTTAAACTGCACTGAAGTCCACCAGGAACCTTTTCCAAAATCGTAGTGCGCTGAGTTGATTAGAAGTGCACCGTTGACTATAATGTGATTTCCCTTGTCATGCGATTCTATGAACCTGGGCTTAAGGACTTGCCACAGGTGCTTTGTGTTTTTCATTCATTTTTAATGCAGTTCCAATTCAATGGAGGGAATGCGTTTTTGGTGCAGTTTTTTTTACCAGGCCAAACAAGCAGAATTTTTTTTAACCGCAACTGAAGCGCAATGGACCAGTGTGAGGAGCTACATAGCTTCCATTTTTCTTCTGCTTTTTTAACTGAACAAAAATGGATCAGTGTGAAAGCAGCCTAAGGATTACAAATAGTCACTGTTGATTGAGATAGTTTAGTTACACTTTAGGTTCTTTTTTCACTTTAGCTTCACTTTATACCATATACATGTATTTCATTTTTTTAAGTCTAATGGTCCTTAACATAACTACTTATCTTCAAAGTCAGCACCTTACCTCCATAATGGCATTGAGAGCAGTGTCAGCGCCAAGACTTAAGTCATTGCCAGGGATATTGTTGCTAATGGTGGCAGGCACCATGCACATGGGGATGCAAAATTCTTCATAAGTGGATCGCGCCCCTGCTAACTCCAGCATACCTTCAAAAGCCTGAGGTGGTATTAGGAATATGTGTTTAGCGAATGGTTAAAGGACGCAGTGTTAGTGGCTCCTTCTGTGTGGTGGGAGCTGTGGCTTCCCACAGGCTCGGGGAGTCTACAGGGCAATGCTCTCCGGATCTCGCCCAATGGTTGGAAGTTGACTGTTGATTCCGCAGCGGCACACTTTACTGACGCAGCACAGTTTGAGTGCCCAGACTAAAGTGCATGGCATTGGCGCATTTTAGTTCTGAAGTGGTTTTAGAAACTCCCATGCAGAGCAAAAGTAAAAGTTAACCACAGTTATGGAAAAATCACAATGTTTTAAGCATGGAGATAGTCAGCAAAGGTGGAGAAAGCAATGTTAGTTTATTCTTTCCTAAGATTCCTATTATTGTTATAATTGATTTATTAGTGCCTTTATTATCTAAATTCATAGGGGAAGCATTATTGCTGCTTAATAATACAATTAAAGTGCAATGGAAGAGGAGTATAAAAATTAATAGACATTTAATAAGAAGTGCAATGGAAGAGGAGATAAACTAATAGGCGTTAGTACCATCATAGCATTTATAATTGTTATTCAGCAAAGTGACACTTTCCTTTCATTATAGTCCAATCAAGAGGCAATGTGCAGTGAGCAAAATTAATAAATGGTCCACATAAACTTATTATTTAATAAAGATACAAGGACGTAACTTATCTAACCTTGCCAATATTGTATATGATTAAAAACAACAGATTCCCTGTAGGCTCCATAAAGACCCACAATGCACTGGGGACCACAATTTACAATGCTGTGTTCCTAAACCATGGAATATCCAGGTATCTATCCTTAGAATACATAAAATAATCCCACAAGGGGAGGAGCTGGGGAAGATTGGTGGGACTATGCGATACCAAACAAAGAAGGGATTATGTATCAAAAAGGTAGTGCAAGCTTAAAAGTTACAGTATTTTATTAAAGTGGTTGTGAAGTCAGAAGGTAAACAACCCCCCCCCCCCCCCCAGGTCCACACTCAGCCTCTCCACAGTGACGATCCCCCCGCACTCAAACCTCCACGGTGAAGGCCCCCCCCACACTCAGTCTTTCCACGGTGAAGGTCCCCCCTGCACTCAGTCTTTCCACGGTGAAGGTCCCCCCGCACTCAGTCTTTTCACGGTGAAGGTCCCCCGCACTCAGTCTCTCCACGGTGAAGGCCCCCCCCCCTGCACTTAGTCTTTCGACGGTGAAGGTCCCCTCGCACTCAGCCTCTCCATGGTGAAGGTCCTCCCGCACTCAGTCTTTCCAAGGTGAAGGTCCCCCTGCACTCAGTCTTTCCACGGTGAAGGTCCTCCCGCACTCAGTCTTTCCAAGGTGAAGGTCCCCCTGCACTCAGTCTTTCCACGGTGAAGGTCCTCCCGCACTCAGTCTTTCCACAGTGAAGGTCCCCCTGCACTCAGTCTTTCCACGGTGAAGGTCCCCCACACTCAGTCTTTCCACGGTGAAGGTCCCCCTGCACTCAGTCTTTCCACGGTGAAGGTCCCCCCGCACTCAGTCTTTCCACAGTGAAGGTCCCCCCTGCACTCAGTCTTTCCACGGTGAAGGTCCCCCTGCACTCAGTCTTTCCACGATGAAGGTCCCCCACACTCAGTCTTTCCACAGTGAAGGTCCCCCCTGCACTCAGTCTTTCCACGGTGAAGGTCCCCCCTGCACTCAGTCTTTCCACGGTGAAGGTCCCCCACACTCAGTCTTTCCACAGTGAAGGTCCCCCCTGCACTCAGTCTTTCCACAGTGAAGGTCCCCCCTGCACTCAGTCTTTCCACAGTGAAGGTCCCCCCTGCACTCAGTCTCTCCACGGTGAAGATCCCCCTGCACTCAGTCTTTCCACGGTGAAGGTCCCCCTGCACTCAGTCTTTCTACGGTGAAGATCCCCCCACCTTCAGTCTTTTCACAGTGAAGGTCAGTCTTTCCACGATGAAGGTCCCCCCCCCCGCACTCAGTCTTTCCACAGTGACGGTCCCCCTGCACTCACGCTTCCATGGTGACAGCCCCCCCGCACTCATCCCTCCACGGTGACGGTCCCCCCGCACTCACCCCTCCACGGTGACAGTCCCCCCACACTCACCCCACTCGATGAGACAGTCCCCCCACACTCACCCCTTCACGGTTTCTCCTCCCGAAACAAACCCCATCTGTCTCCTGTACTAATTGGTCGGGAGGAGAAGCCAGAAGACAATAGCGAATATTAATTCACTATTGTCACAAGTGGGTGGCCCAAAGACATGGATGAGCGAGTTTGGGGTGGAGGAACTTGACTGGCCTGCAAAGAGTCCTGACCCCAACCCGATAGAAAACCTTTGGGATAGATTAGAATGGAGACTGCAAGCCAGGCCTTCTAGTCCAACATCAGTGCCTGACCTGACAATGCACTTCTGGAGGAATGGTCAAACATTCCCATAGACACACTCCTAAACCATGTGGACAGCCTTGCCAGAGTTGAAGCTGTAATAGCTGCAAATGGTGGGCCAACTCAATATTGAACCCTACAGACTAATGCTGGTCATACACTATACGAAAAATCGGAGAACCCATTTTTGAAAAACGAACATTCGGCCGTGAGCGATAGTGCCTACAGGTAATGACCGATAAATATTTTAGTGGACATAAATTAATCCATTTTTTGTTTGTTTTTTTACATATACCTAGTGCAAACATTTCGGATGGGAAACACATTAACCTTTCAATTTATCATTCGTTTTGCAGAACATTTCCAAACCTGTCCTTCGTTTTTTCGGCTCAAAAATGTCCTAAAGATTATTGATTTTGTGCCCACTAACTGGCCGAAAAACCAACGAACTGTCTAAATTACTGAATTTTGACCAATTTTTCATATAGTGTTTGGCCAACAAAAGACTGGCATGCCATTAAAATTCATGTGGATGTAAAGGCAGGCGTCACAATACTTTTGGTAACATAGTGTATATTTGTGTGTGTGTACACAGTTACGTCCTTGTAGTGATTATATTATTTAGTAACACATTCATATTTTTTAATTCAGGTTAAGAAGCTTTGTTACTTTTTTTATTTGTTTTTCATCCATAATTAAAAGTGACTTAATGATCAGCACTTCTGTCTTGTAGCAATGGGGTCATTGGTTTGACTTTTAACCAGCATGCTACCTGCATGGAGTGTACATATTCTCCCTTTGTTTGCATGGGTTGGCTCCAGTTTCCTCCCACACTTCAAAGTTATGCTGGTAGGTTCATTGGCTCCTGTCTAAATTGGACTTAGTAGCCGGGATTCAGAAAGGACTTACGACGGCGTATCTCCAGATACGCCGTCGTAAGTCCAAATGTGCGCCGTCGTATCTTTCCGCGTATTCTGGAAATCAGATACGCCTGAATTTGGCCAAGATACGACCGGCGTAAGTCTACTACGCCATCGTATCTTGGGTGCATATTTACGCTGGCCGCAAGGGGCGCTTCCGTAGATTTACGCGTCAAATATGCAAATGACCTAGATACGCTGATTCACAAACGTACTTGCTCTCGTCATATTAAGCTACGCCGTTTACGTAAGGCGTACGTTCGGCGTTAGTTTACCCCTCATAAAGCAGGGGTAAGCCATGTTAAGGGAACAGCGTCGTATTTGACGTTGTTTACCTAAGTCGTACGTGAATGGGGCTGGGCGTAGGTTACGTTCACGTCGAAAGCATTGAAACAACGTATCTTAGGGAGTATTTGCGACGTGATCCTGAGCATGCGCGCGCATGCGCCGTTCGATCAGCCATTCATTTACATCGGGTCACGTTTCATTATAATACAACACGCCTACTACGTTACGCCGGCGTACATATGGGAGCAAGTGCTTTGTGAATACAGTACTTGCCTCTCAATGTTACGACGGCGAATCCCGGCCAGTATGTGTATGCATGCGATACGAAGTAGGGATTTTGATTGTAAGCTTCTTGAGGACAGGGACTGATGTGAATGTACAGTATGTAACTCGCTATATAACTACCTCTAATAAATAACATCAGAACTGGCCAGAGTCAAGTGCAATCAGAGTTGAGTAAAGAAGGGAAAAGTAAGCTTCTGCATTCAGTGCAGCTTCATATAGAAATGGACCCAATGGAACCTTTACAGAAGTACAGTGGAACCTCGGATTACAAGCATAATTCATTCCAGGAGAATTCTCGTAATCCAAAGTACACGTATATCAAAGCTAGTTTCCCCATTGAAGTCAATGGAAACGAAAATAATTTGTTCCGCATTGACTTCAATGGCATGCAATACCGAATGTGACCAGAGGTTAGGGGGCGCCGGAGAGCCTTGAAAACGGCCGGAAAGGCCCGAGAACACCTCGGCTGACCTTGGCAAACCTCGGATAGACTCCGTTCCCGAGGTTTGCCGAAGGCGACCGAGCTGTCCTCGGGCCTTTCCGTGCATTTCCGAACGGCGAGGTTCGGCTGCGATCAACGCCGTTTGGCTCCGCTCGTCTCCGGCGCCCCCCACCTCAGGCCAAACGCAGTACTGCACACCGCTTTGGCCTGAATTCTGCTCGTGTTGAGAGACAAAACTCGCAAACCGAGTTAGGATTTTTTTAAATACAGTGCTCGTATTGCGAAACTCTTATTAACCGCGTTACTCGCAATCCGAGGTTCCACTGTATAGGGGTTGATTTACTTAAGGCAAATAGACTGTGCACTTTGACTTCCATCATCCAATCATATGCAAGCAAAAATTCAGTTTTTAAAAAATTTCTTGCACGTGATTGGGTATTCTTTGCAAAGTTAAGCTTTCCCTCATTTACTAAGCTCTGGAGCAACTCTTTGCAAAGTGCACAGTCTGTTTGCCTTTAGTAAATCAATCTCATAGTGTCTGTGTTTGACCGGACAGATTCAAGTTTTTTTTTTTTCAAAACAGATCAGAAAAAAAAAATCAGTCTGAATCCCAACCAGGACACTACCTGCGTTGAGTTTACCTCTGGGTACACCGGTTTCCTCCCACACTCTAAAGACATGCTGGTAGGTTAATTGGCTTCTGTCTAAATTGGCCCTAGTATGTGTATGTATGAATGCAAGGTGGGGATTGTAGACTCATTGAGGGCAGGGACCGATGTAAATGTACAATATACATGTAAAGGGCTGTGTAAATTGCTGGTGAATTTGAAATGAATAAAATAAGACATTATAGTCAATTTTTACTTGCCCAATTAAAACAAACCAGTGTAGTGTCCATACAAGACAAATGAACTGATTTGTTTTAAAAGAGAATTATGGGAATAATAAAAAAAAAAAAAAACATACATACTTACCTCAGTAACACACCGATGCTGCATCTGTCCCCAGCCACCTCTCAGGCCCCGTACAGACGAGGGGACAGTCCGCTGAAAACGATCCGCCGGACCGTTTTCAGCGGACATGTCCCCTCGGAGATTTCTGTCTGATGGTTGTAAACACCATCAGACAGAAATCCGCGTGTACACGATATGCACTGACGTGGCCGCGCCGTCGCCGCGGCGACGTGCGCGGCCCTGGAAGTTCAATGCTTCCACGCATGCGTCGAATCACTTCAACGCATGCGAGGGATGGCGGCCGATCGGACGTGTCCGGTGAGTCTGTACAAACGACCGAACACGTCCGACGGACAGGCTTCCAGCGGACATGTTTCTTAGCATGCTAAGAAACATTTGTCCGCTGGAAAAAGTCCGCTCGGCCGGCAATCCGGTCGGTCGGCTGTACACACGACCAAACATGTCTGCTGAAACTGGTCAGTGGACCAGTTTCAGCAGACATGTTCGGTCGTGTGTACAAGGCCTCAGACCGAGAACTGAGCGATCAAGGACTGCTGATCCCTCAGTTCTAAGTGTTCAGTGAGCAGAGAGCGGTGACTGTCAGTGCTCACTAGAGCCCTGGGCTGTGCAGGGGGTGGGAGGAGCTGGCTCAGGCTTTCAGCCTTCAGGTCTTGACATCTGCGTGGATCCCGACATTAACCACTTGACCACCAGGCACGTAAACCCACTTAATAACCAGACCAATTTTCAGCTTTCGGTGCTCTCACAATTTGAATGACAATTACTTAGTCATACAACATTGTACCCAAATGAAATTTTTGTCCTTTTTTTCACACAAGTGGACGGAGCGATCACGTGGTAAACCGCCGCTATCAGCGGCGATTTACCATGATCCGTGATGCGCCGGTCACGGACATTCCCGTGTGCGCGCACCAGGGGGCGCGCGGGAACGCGATTCTAGGAGGACGTCCATGGTAGTCCTCCCAGAGTTAAGGAACCGCCTTGTAGACGTCTTTCGTCTATAGGGTGGTGATTAAGTGGTTAAAGTGATGTTAACTAACAGCGAGAGAACTAAGTGCACTCTTGTGACCCACAAGAGAAGTAGGACCAAAAGAGCTTTCACCCTACGTCTCTCATAATGCCCCTTAGCAGCAGATACTCCATCTTTTCTTCACTCTTTCTTCACCTGTTATGCTTTCTAAATGTGTGAAGATCTTAGTTTTTCCTTAACTGCGACCCATACGCTCATACTTGAGCCAACATGATAATAATTATATACATGTTAATACAGGGTGTATCTGTCCTTGCTTGATCTATCTATCTATCTATCTATCTATCTATCTATCTATCTATCTATCTATCTATCTATCTATCTATCTATCTATCTACCTCAATATCTCACTATCTATCCATCTATCTTGAAGTAAAAACCTAAGCAGTTCTATCCCCAGTCTTTAATGTGTGTAGTACATAAGAGAGCACACAGGCACATTAAAGATTAAAGTGGACGGAGCGATCACGTGGTAAACCGCCGCTATATATGATCCGTGATGCGCCGGTCACGGACATTCCCGTGTGCGCGCCCCAGGGGGAGCGCGGGAGCGCGATTCTAGGAGGACGTCCATGGACGTCCTCCCAGAGTTATGGAACCGCCTTGTAGACGTCTTTCATCTATAGGGTGGCACATTAAAGACTGCTCTACTTTTGAGTCTTTTTCCTCTTCCCGCAGGGCGTCCCTCTTCGGTACAACCCTTGCCAAGGCCTTGGAGGACCAGCTTTGGGGATCCCTATGAAATATGGTCCACCTGGGTTTGACCTAGGTTGACCAGAGTGCTTTGCCCCTTTCAAGAACATTTGTTCCCAGGGGGTTCAAAGATGCAGGCCTTCCCTCTTCGAAGGTTGGTCTTATTGTGTACCCTCGTACACTATTTTGTGTGCTGTGATTTCATGGTTCAACCTTTTCTGTTCTGTTTCGACAAGCCTTGCTCTACATCACAATGTGAAATGACGAGCACTTCCTTTGCACACTGGTGGTGTTGATGCTGCTTCTACTTTGTAAAAGAACTGGTTTCATGGGATACCACTGATGGAATGTTGGTTGGCAGCATTCACTAGCATTACAAAGACATGACAACCATTCAGCCGTTCAGTATATTGCACTAATGAGCAAGCTAAGGTTTTTTTCTAATGCCTAGCAGCCTAGAGATTTAAAGACGAGCACTACAAGCAGCAGACAGCATGGAGGGACTATGAGCAGAGAAATATTGAAGGCAAGAGTGGATTAAATAAAGTGCAAATAGCATAAGCAATATACGTCATGCAGCATGCAAGTACTTACCTGTATGGACAGTCATCTGTGTGTTTATTTATCAGAGCTTGTAGAAAATAAATCAGCCCTACAGAATCACAGCCGTCATTGTCTTCACTTGAACAACTGATATATGTTTTTACTACAGGATTTAATGTATTATTAAATTATTATTTATTTTAGATAGAGTAAGAGAGGGTTATAACCTGTCAGATTATTTTTCACCATCTGTGTCCCATTGCAGAGATTTCCCTTCACTTCCTGTCCCATAGCCAAACAGGAAGTCAGAGGAAATCCCTGCAAATTAGGAAAATTCTTAGGGGACCCCAAGGTCACCAGAACTAGTGTCCCTATTGGAAGATTTCCCCTCTATTACTTTATTTTTTTTTAAGTGTATTTTGTGCGTGTACTCGAGAGAGGAGCCGGACTGCAGGAGTTGGGAGTAGGCAGGCCTCCCCCAGAGGCAATCTGCCACCTTTCTCCATGCCCCGGGTGACAATGGCGGGTGTGTGAGGGGGTCCTCCCACACAGCCCGCCCTACCTGCTCCGCTTTGAAGCCCAATGGGGCAGAGGGACTCCCTATAAGGGAGTGAGAGGATCTAGCCCGCTCAACCAGCCCCGTTAGTCCTTTGCCTCTCTTTTTAGAGACCGCGTGTTCAAAGTGCGTGCATGTTAACCCAATTTCGAGTGCGTGTAAGTGTGGTGGTTTAAGTGGGAGGGGGGTGGGCGTACTAAGCACAGGCTTACCTCGCATAGCACACCCACCGGGAGCCGGGCTGAGACCACCAAACTCAATTCACATGTAGCCGAGACCGGGATCCGAACCCCTAGCTGCAGAGGTGAATGGCTTGTCAGCACAGTGCCAATCGCGTTGAGCCACCGCAGCTCCCCTATTACTTTTCTGGGGATAACCAAAAATTTAGAATTTTCTTTTACTTTTTAATTTTCAATGATAAAGGTAAACAGGATAAACAGAGAAGGTGACTCTCCCTAATGGAGGCACAGACAGCAATGAAAATTGACAGGAGCTCTAATCCCTCTCCGCTCTATCCAAAACTAATAAAAAAAATGTCTTGCATTTAGTTATACTTTAAATTGTAATACACTTCCTTTCATAGGATGACAACACTATGGTATCCTCAAAGGAACAGTGTTGTCACTCTAGAATGCGTGCCAGATTTATACTGCAGACACCTCCCCCTCTTTTTATCTCCATTAAATAGGGGAAGGGCTTTTGTAGTTCGAAGACGATAGCCGGGAAAGCTGATAAATTGAGATTTTAGTCCAAACAAAAGAAGTCACAAGGGGGCTGATTTACTAAAGACAAATAGACTGTGCACTCTGCAGGAGCAGTCGCTCCAGAGCTTAGTAAATGAGAAGAAGAAGAAGCAATGCTGACTTCCATCATCCAATCATGTGCAAGCAAAAATTATGTTTTTTTTTATTTTCCTTGCATGTGATTGGGTATTTTTTTGCAAAGTGAAGCTTTGCCTCATTTACTAAGCTCTGGAGCAACTGCTCTTAGAGAATGCAACGGCACTTTGCAAAGTGTACAATCTATTTTCCTTTAGTAAATCAACCCCAAGGACTCTAGATCTTTGCTTCTAAATAAATCAGCTTAAATTGTATTTATGAAGATCTGATTGGTTTGTTCTGATAAATAAAGAGCACAGTGACGAGATCTTAGTGATTGGTGAATTAGGTGCACTCAAGCTAGTCTGATTAAACTTACATCCGTTATAGTGTTCAGAGCAGTATCTGCGCCAATGCTGAAATCTGAACCGGGGACATTGTTGGAGACAGTGGCGGGCACCATAACCATAGGAATACAGAACTCATCATATTTCCCTCGGGCAACAGTCAGCTCCATCAGTCCCAGGTAGGCCTGGAATGTACAGGCACGGTGTAGGAAGGAAAAAGAAGACACAACAATCGTTGTATGGGTGGAACAAGATCTTAATGGAGCCATGGGGAGAGCCATAACTACCACAGCACACAGATAGACTGGCAAAGGAACCACTACACATACTAAAATAAAAGACAAATAATCAAAAAATGAAATAAAAAATTAAACAATCACATAATGTAAACACAAAATACATCAAATGGATTTAAACAGATAAACTTGTAAAATGCGTATTCATAAAAAAAAAAAAAGGAGAATGATAAAGTCATAAAAAAAAACATCACAAATGGACATTATTTTAGAAAATATATTTTAGGCCTCATGCACACTGGACGTTTTTGGACGTTTTTACAGTAGCTGTTTTTGGCAGTAGACGTTTTTTTTCTACAGTCAATAAACTTTCCATCATGTTATCCAATGTGTTCATGCACACACAGGCTGTTATCAGCAGTTTTGGGCAGTGGCGTTTTTGAGCAGTAAAAAAAAACTAGTGGGTTCTGAGAGATGTTTTTCAGCTGTAAAAACGCTGTAACGCTGATAAACATCGATAAACACTGTTAAATGCTAAAAAAAAACATCACACACCAGTCTTTTTTAACATGGTTGATCCATTGGAAAAAAAATGAATTATTTTTTTCTTAAAAAAAAAACGCCAAAAAACGCTAACGCTGAAAAACGCTGAAAAGGGATAATAAACGCTAAAAAACGATTTTGAAAAAACATTGAAAAAAGTTGAAAAACTCACTGCAACGCTACTGGCGTTTTTATAACGTTATGTTAACGTCCAGTGTGCATGAGGCCTTAAAAGACTCCATATCTTGATTCTGGCTTCCTCAATCAGTAGTAATCTATATAGCTAGCATTTCAAAATAAGCCTAATGATGGAAGCCTCTGTATTTTTTTCATGATTTGTTTACTTTAAAAATAAATGCAATGAAATAAGTTCTATGCCTTTAAAGTGAATGTGATGTCATAGGAAAGTTCATAAAGCAGCACTGGTAGAGCACAGCAAGTACCCCTCACCCTGGGGTCTGAGTCCCGGGTGCTCTATTATGTGGATTGTAGACAGCTCTCAAGATCCTGACCCCACCCCCTTGCACCTATGAGCGTGTAATGCCTCATACACACAATCGGTTTTTCCGTCGGAATAAACTCAGACGGGTTTTTCCGATGGAATTCCGCTCAAGCTGTCTTGCATACACACGAACACACCAAATTCAAACCGTCAAAAACGCGGTGACGTACAACACTATGACAAGCCTAGAAAAATGAAGTTCACTGCTTCCGAGCATACGTCAAATTGTTTCCGAGCATGCATGTTTTTTTCTGTCTGAAAAAAAGAGAACATGTTCTCTTTCTCAGACCGTGGGACCATACACACGGTCAGAATATCCGCTGAAAAAATTCCGTCTGACTTTTTTCACCGGAAATTCCGACCGTGTGTACGCGGCATTAGGGAGCCAATTACAGTAACTGGTAAGTAGTGAGGCACAGGAAAGGGAGGGTCCAAGCTCCTGACCAATGCTAGATCACATAGAGATATGGGGCTATCAGGGTGGTATAAGTGGGTTTAATGTGCGTAGACGTGGAGGTGACAGCTCTGTTGTGCCAGGGACACTTTAGGAACTTCCGTATGACTATGACTTTGGGTCACAAAAATAAATTACAGATGAGACAGACTATGAAAAGCTATTATTATAGACTTTTACATTAAACATGTTACTTAAGAGGTGGACAAGCACAAGTGTAATACAAGAGATCAGATATTTACCTCAAACCCTCCAATGACAAGCAGCGCATTTATGCTATTAGAACGTATCTGTTCAGCGATTTGGTCAAAATATTTAGCAGGAAGAGTTCTGAAAAAAAAAAAAAAATACATTATTTGCTGAAATATCCAGACAGACATGATTTGGAATTCTGGGCAGATACAGTTGAAACTACAGCTGGCGGTACTATCTATAACGGCCTATACACAACAATGTGTCGTAACAGTGCTACAACAGTGCATATTCACTCAAACTGCAGGAATACACTGATCAGCTATAACTTTATGACCACCCACCTACTATTGGGTATGTCCTCTATTTGCCACCAAAATGACCTGTTGAGGCAATGGACTCTACTAGACCATTGAAGGTATGATGGGGCACAATTCCCTTCATTGACACCAACAATGGGGCATAATTCCTTCCATTGATACCAACGATGGGCCACTATTCCTACCATTGACACCAACAAAAGGGCACAATTTCTCCCACAGACACCAACGATGGGGCAGAATTATTTTCATTGCCACCAACAATGGTGCACTGGTCCTCCCACTGACACCAAAGATAAGGCATTGTTTACTTCCACTGGATGCCAACTGGCCATAGTCTGGCCCCCCTAAAGTCTGAAGGACAGTAAACTGGCCCTTTGTTTGGCGACCCCCGATGTAGTTCCATACACAACAACTGCAGTGCCCATTTTTTCTGCATTCAACAAATCAACTTTAGGGACAACATTTTTCAATAGAGCCGGTTCACACAGGGGCAATACGATTTCCAGCACGACTTTGGGAGGCAACTTGGACACGACTTGAGTATGAATCACAACGCGACTTACAACACGACTTGAAGTCGCCTCCAGAAAGGGGAACTCGATGCCAAATTTTAAAGAAAAAAACAGCATGGGTTCCCCCTCCAAGAGCATACAGGCCCTTAGGTCTGGTATGGATTTCAAGGGGAACCCCCTACGCCGGAAAAACGGCGTGGGGTTCCCTTCCAGATCCATACCAGACCCTTATCCGAGCACGCAGACCAGCCGGTCAGGAAAGGGGTAGGGACGAGCGAGCGAACCCCCCCTCCTGAGCCGTACCAGGCGGCTTGTCCTCAACATGGGGGGGTGGGTGCTTTGGGGCAGGGCCCCCCACCCCAAAGCACCTTGCCCCCATGTTGATGGGGACAAGGGCCTCTTCCCGACAACGCTGACTGATGGTTGTCGGGATCTGCGGGCAGGGGGCTTATCGGAATCTGGGAGCCCCCTTCAATAAGGGGGCCCCCAGATCCCAGCCCCCCACCCTATGTGAATGAATATGGGGTACATTGTACCCCTACACATTCACCTGGTGGAAGAAAAATGTAAATAAAAAAACACTACACAGGTTTTTAAAGTAGTTTATGAGGCAACTCTGGGGGTCTTCTTCCGACTTCGGGGGTCTTCCGACTTCTCCCTTCTGCCGGGCACCACCGCTGTTTTCTTTTAGTTCTTTTACCAGCGGGGGGCCCGGTCTTCTCCCTTCTTCCGACTTCGGGGGGTCTTCTTCCGACTTCGGGGGGTCTTCTTCCGACTTCGGGGGGGTCTTCTTCCGACTTCGGGGGGGTCTTCTTCCGACTTCTACACTCTCTTCTCCCGCTCTCCGGTTCTTTTTCCCTTCTGCCGGGCACCACCCCTGTCTTCTTTCAGCTCTTTCACCAGCGGGGGCCCGGTCTTCTGTGTCGCCTTCTTCGATGTTGACTCGACGCTCCCTCCCGCCGTAATGCCGGGTGTGCGGTGCACGGCGATTTATATAGGCCTCTTATGACGTCACAGTCCCAGCATGCTCCGGGTGGTGACGAAATAAGGGGCCGGGGTAATTATGTCGTCACCACCCGGAGCATGCTGGGACTGTGACGTCATAAGAGGCCTATAAAAATCGCCGCACACCGCACACTCGGCATTACAGCGGGAGGGAGCGTCGAATCAACATCAGAGAAGAGAAGAAGGCAACGCAGAAGACCGGGCCCCCGCTGGTGAAAGAGCTGAAAGAAGACAGCCCAGATGATGCAAGATTGTTGCGAAACGTGTCGGGACTCTACTGCTGCCATGCACACCTTGATATTGATGTCCTTTTATTATCCAACAAATTGTAAGTGTTTTTAACCGTCATTAAAACACTCTATGTTTTTATGGAATTACAATATGTGCCTTTCATTTCCTCTATGCACTCTGGGTACAGTTTGATCTTCTATGAGTCATCTCCAAGTTGTTGATACCTTTCCCCGTCTTGCTTCAAGTGAAGATTTCAAGTGTATCCTGCCGATTGTTCATTCGGTTCCTGTTGATGCAGCTTTTATCTACATATATTAAGCTCTGTTGACCCTTTGAGCTTATGCTTACTTGGGTCCATTATATCTGGTAAGCCTCCCCTTCAACTGGTGGTGGGTACCTGTTTTCACACACTAAGATTATTGTAAATCACTGTGGGTTTGGATTAATTTTCTGCACATGGTCCATTCTTCTATCAAGTTCTTGCATTCATATGGACTGATATTTGATTGCACTGTCATTTAGTGTTGGACATAGACTATCATTGTTTTTTTTCAATTTTTAGCGCTACAATTTTTGTATACTACGTTTTTTGCTTTCTTCTTCACTAGATTGTTTGTAGCTGTGCACTACTAACGATAGCGCAGATTTAGTTTTGGTTTTGCAATTGTGTGCCGTTAGTATGCAAGACAAGATCCTTTGGACAAAAGTCTGATGCTCGGTTGGCCAAAAATCGGGTCGTGTAAACGAGGCTTTACACTGAACATGCTCACAGGCAGGAACAGCAGAAGGATAATCTGACCAATATTCTGTTGCTCCTTCATTGTCCAAATACAGCGTAGGGGAGAGGAGGTGACCAACCATTTTTTTTCTATAGTCCCTCATCAGATGGATAAGTATTACCATGAATGTGAGTTGAGAAGGTTGGAAAGCTGCGAAAACAGAGGACTCTTAGGCCATCTATGGAAGACATATAATGGATACCTTGAGATTGAGATTCATTTTAATGCCTGATGTTCTGCTTTAACCACTTAAGGACTGCCTAACGCCGATATACATTGGCAGAATGGCACGGCTGGGCACAAGCATGTACCTGTATGTCCTCGGGACCCGCGGACCCGATCGCCGCCGGAGTCCCACGATCAGTCATAGGAGCTGAAGAACAGGGAGAGGTGTGTGTAAACACACCTTCCCTGTTCTTCACAGTGGCACTGTCATTGATCGTCTGTTCCCTGATATAGGGAAAGGCGATCAATGACGTCACACGTCCAGCCCGGCCCCCCTACAGTTAGAAACACATATGAGGTCACACTTAACCCCTTCAGCGCCCCCTAGTGGTTAACTCCCAAACTGTAATTGTCATTTTCACAGTAAACAATGCATTTTTCTAGCACTTTTTGCTGTGAAAATGACAATGGTCCCAAAAATGTGTCAAAATTGTCCAATGTGTCCACCATAATGTCGCAGTCACGGAAAAAATTGCTGATCTCCACCATTAGTAGTAATAAAAAAAATATTAATAAAAATGCAATAAAACTATCCCAAATTTTGTAAACGCTACAAATTTTGCGCAAACCAATCGCTAAACGCTTATTGCGATTTTTTTTACCAAAAATAGGTAGAAGAATACGTATCTGCCTAAACTGAGGAAAACTTTTTTTTTTTATATATATATATTTTTGGGGGATATTTATTATAGCAAAAGGTAATACCACCAAAAGAATGCTCTATTTGTGGCGAAAAAAAGGACGCCAATTTTGTTTAGGAGCCACGTCACACGACCGCGCAATTTTCAGTTAAAGCAGCGCAGTGCCGAATCGCAAAAAGGTGCCTGGTCCTTTACCTGCATATTGGTCCGGGTCTTAAGTGGTTAAAACCACCATGTGATTAACCACTTTTATATGTAGTTTACTTAATTTACTTTACCAAGATAAACTTACCTTTTGGTTCCCAAAAGAGATCCACCTTGACCAGTCCAGCCACCAACATCTCCCCATTTAATCTCTCTTACCTGCAGAAACAAGAATGTGAATTCTTTTTTTACTTAGTTTTATATTATCCTGCAAAAATATGCAGAGATCCAATCCATTATAAGAGTGTAGTGTGATCACCCAATATTTAAATATTAGGAAGAGGAACCGGGCATACAGCGTACACTCAAAGTACTTTGTAAGGGTTTGAGGGCATACAATGTACACCCGAAGATTGCAATTGGGTGATAGTTATCCAACATATTCAGCTCAACATTCTAATATTTTCTTTTCATTTCCGATTCATTTTTCATTTCGATTCATGATGTAAGCCCTTTCTTTATTAAAATATATATACTATATAATATTGGTCCAGTTTGCAAAATAAGAACAGAAGGGGCGCAATCTGAGTGTAGCATAGTAACAGAATTATTGTGGTGAAAAGACAAATGGCAACTCACATTGTGATAGTTAAAATCAGGCTCATCACATAGTAAGGGATTCCGATGGTCAGTCTCACAAAAACAGGGAACACCAAACCAGGATAGAAACACTAGAGATAGGCAGATGCAGGCTAGATACACTTAGGCCTCGTACACACGTCCGAGGAACTCGACGGACGAAACACATCGTTTTGCTCATCGAGTTCCTTGTGAAGCCGCCGAGGATCTCGGCGAGCCAAATTTTCCCATTGCCGTCGAGGGAAAAAGAAGACATGCTTTCTTTTTGGCCTGACGAGATCCTCGGCGGTTTCCTCGTTGAAAAGTGTACACACAACCGGTTTCCTCTGCAAAAAAAAAAACCCAGCAAGCTTCTTGCTGGTTTTTGCCGAGAAACTCGGCCGTGTGTACGAGGCCTCAGAGAACCAAGAGAACACACTGGGGGGACTTTCCATGCTGCAAGTTGTACAAAGAGGCTCCCCATTCCAGAGGCATGAGCCGACTGCTTACGCATTGTATACAAGAAGTGTCATTTCTTCTTCCCATGTGAGTTGCCAATTTAGTAGTATTTCTCCAAACATTTAATGCTGCACTTAGTTTGGTGCCCCTCCTCTTGGTCCTGCAGATGCATCTACCCACCCACTGTTTCTATCCTGGTCTGAGATTTCATGTTGTTGTGAGATTGATCATTGGAAGCCCTTACTATGGAGTGAGCCTGATTTTAACTGTTACAATGTAAGTTGCCATTTTACTACAATAAATCTGTTACTACACTCAGATTCTGCCCTGATGTTTTTATTATCTGTTTGCCTTGGGATATTTCAGTCTCTTCAGAGGAGCTGCATCTGGTGCATTGAGATCAGCAGAACATTAACTTGAACGCCGCAATTGGGTCCTATGAACTTGTTGCTGTTCTGCAAAGATATGTACACACAAGACTTATTGCACCATATACCCCATTCAGTAGCGGCTGGTGCTCCATTTCTTTGGGGGGAGGGGGCAGCAAACAAAACACCCCCCCTCCCGTCTCTTGGTCAATCCCCCCACCCCCGACGCTTGCTTGTCCGCCCACTACTTACCCCTATGCAATATTAATTCGCTATTGTCACACAACTGGGTGGACTCAGGGCACAGTGCTCTGCGCCCCAAGCCCACCATTTTTTAAGCCAATTACAGCCTTGGGTTCTAATCATGTGCTTTAAAAAAAATAATAATAAAATAAAATGCATGCGTCCGGCACCCTGCATGTAGATTAAAGTGGAGGTTCACCCAAAAACTTTTTTTTTTAACATTAGATTGATGCTCGTTTTGTCAAGGGGAATCGGGTGTTTTTTTTACAATCTAAGCAGTACTTACCGTTTTAGAGAGCGATCTTCTCCGCCGAGCGTTCCTATTTGATTGACAGGCTTCCGACAGGCTTCCGACGGTCGCATACATCGCATCACAATTTTCCGAAAGTAGCCGAACGTCGGTGCGCAGGCGCCGTATAGAGCCGCACCGACGTTCGGCTTCTTTCAGCTACTCGTGACGCGATGTATGCAACCGTCGGAAGCCTGTCAATCAAATAGGAACGCCCAGTCCCGCAGCCCATACCCGGAAGCGGCGGCGAAGATCGCTCTCTAAAACGGTAAGTACTGGTTCGATTTGAAAAAATCTACCCGATTCCCCTTGACAAAATGAGCATCAATCTAATGTTAAAAAAATTTCGGGTGAACTCCCGCTTTAAGGAGTGCGGCACCCCTGCGCTCCTTATGGAGGGGCCACCACTGACCCCATTACTACTCTATATACCAGTTTGCAAAATGTCTTCAGAGTAAATAAAAGACAAGAATGATTTAATAGACTGAATAAAAATAATAATACAGGCCTGATAATCTCTTCAGTAGTTTGAGTTTATTTGTATATATACATATATATATAGATATATAGATATATATATATATACACGGTATATATATATTTATAAGTGCAAAGCATTTTATATAGAAGTGAACTTCAGTTAACTCACTTGACCCTTGGCAAATCCTTCAAAGCCGTCACTGACTGCAAACATCTTGTGCCCTTCAGTAATGCCCACTCTTACCGCAGAGCGCACAGCAGCATTCATTCCTGCGGCCGGAGCCCCCACGTTCAGGACAGCCACATTAAAGTTACTCTGGAAAAAAAAGACCGCAGGATATAAACACAGAACAGCAAGACTTCGGCAGACAAGCACAGCATCAAGCAGGGGAGACAAAATAAACACAGCAAACCTACGCACGTAAAAGAAATTCCCATGACTGCAAACTGGCAAAGCATGTTCTAGCTTTATTATACACAGATAGGATTTAGAAACATTTAAAGTGGATGTCTATTTTATGTCTGCTGTCTAAAAACTGACATTAACTAGAGGGATTGAAGCCCTTATGTGATAAGATACTGCTGCCAAACTATTAGGTTTGTTCTTTAAAAAATGGGTGTCCCAATGCAGATCCAGCTGTCTAAAGCCTCATACACACGATTGGATTTTCCGCGGACAAAGCGTAGGACTTTTGTCCGAAGGGCGTTGGCCATGACCTTGTCTTGCATACAAACGGCAAAGAATTGTCGGCCAACAAACACAAAACGATGTGGTTTTTCAGCTCTTTAGCTAATGTTAATTAACCTCCCTGGCGGTATGATTATTTCAGAAAAAAGTGCTGAAAGCGGTACCATTATTTGCAAGGAAATTTGGCGTTTTATACTGTAGGCCTGTAATTTTTAGAAATAACTCACTTAAATCTGACCAAACAAGAGTCTAGTAGGCATCCCGGGTATGACATTTTTTTAAAAACAAAATTATAAATTATAATATAATAAATAATTATAAATAATTATAACAAATAATAATATAATTATAATAAAAATTATTCAATAATGTAATCAAATCAAAATCACTGAAATTTTCTCAGTTGCAGAATTGTCGCTGTCATTATTTTTTTTTTTTATGACGAATTTCCCCACAAATCGCTATCGCACAATTCTGCAAGTGATTATAATTTATTATCGCTGTTTTTTAGCTGATCTAAAACTATTTTTGACATAAAGGGACACTTTTGGTTGCTATGGACAATCTACAGTTTGCAGGGAGAAAGAAACGTTTTTATTATATAAAAGTACATGCAGGACACTGGACAGACCACTAGGGACAAGGGGGGTGTGTATTTTTTACATACAGTACTGTAATCTATAAGATTACAGTATACTGTATGTAATGTGTTTGTTTACCTTTTTGAATTTGGCGCCGTTCTCCGTCCCTGTGCGTCGTAACGTCGCAGGGAACGGAGATCGGCGGCACAGGAGGACGCTGTGTGAATCGAGCGAGGTCTCGCTCGCTCACACAGCGCGGTGACATCGCTGGATCCAGGGACAAGGTAAGTAAAACAAGCCTGTGGATCTAGCGAGGCAAGCCCGAGTCTGACTCGGGGTTACCGCTCGCAGCAGGAAAATCTAACCCCGAGTCAGACTCGGGAATACCGCCAGGCAGGTTAATTAATGCTAATATTATGTTATGGTTAGCATTGCTTCCGAGCATGCGTGTTTGTACTCTGAAGTTTTTTCTGATAGGCTTGCATACACACGATCGGACAATCCGACAACACACATTTGTTGTCTGAAATTTTAAAGCATGCTATCCAACATTTGTTGGCGGAAATTCTGACAACAATTGTCCAATGGAGCATACAAATAATTGTCCGATGGAGTTTGTATGCTCCATCGGACAATTGTTGTCGGAATTTCCGCCAACAAATGTGGGATAGCATGCTTGTTTGTATGACAGATTATCCGACAACAGCCTGTTATCACACAACTCCCATCGGAAAATCTGATCGTGTGTACGGCCTTAAGAGGGCATGTTCATTCACTTTGTAGAGATTTTCTCTCACTTTCTGTGGTGTCTCTGGGACTGGAAGGCCTCGTACACACAACCGGTTTTCTTGGCAAAAACCAGCACAAAACTGCTGGCAGAACATTCTTGCCGAGAAAAACGTTTGTGTATACGAGGCTTTCAGGTTTCTCGTCAGGAAATCTGGGCAGAATCTCGACGAGAAAAATAAAGAACCTGCGCTCTATTTTCTCGTCGAGATTCTTGTCGGCCTGTTTCCGACGAGAAACCCGAGAGTGTGTATACTTATCTGTCGCCGTGGAAACCCGCGCATGCTCAAAATGACTTTTACGCATGCGCGGTAGCTTCCACGGCATAGGTAGGGTGAAGCAAGATGGCAGCGACGGCATCGAATGTGACAAAAGCATGCTCGTCGTACGCGATGACGTCACGCGTTCTTGCCTTTCAAGAGAACTGCGGTTCTTTTGAAAAGGTCAGTGTGTACACTCGGGCGGCAAGAGATTCTTGCCAAGAATCTTGTTGGGAAAAACAACGTTTTTTTCCTGACGAGATTCTTGCCCATGTATGCGAGGCCGAAGAAAAGAAAAATTTAGCCAACAGCACACAGACAGCAAGAAGAAGAAAAAAAAAACACACAGGGTTTTTGCTTTTTAACCACTACCCTATCCAAAAAAAATGAAAAAATCTACGAGGTACGGGAAAGTATTTCTTCTAATGTTATCACATGATGTGCTGACAATGTATATTTATACTTTATAACCAATAATTATTTTTACCAGGAAAATAAGTTTAGCATTCATAATATAGAAATATATATACAGTATGGGCCAGATTCAGGTAGACTTACGACGGGCGTGTCAGTAGATACGTCGTCGTAAGTCCGAATCCCCACCGTCGTATATTTAAGCGTATTCTCAAGCTGAGATACGCTTAAATATTGCTAAGATACGACCGGCGTAAGTCTCCTACGCCGTCCTATCTTAACTGCATATTTACGCTGGTCGCTAGGGGCGTGTACGCTGATTTACGCCTAGAATATGTAAATCAGCTAGATACGCCTATTCACGAACGTACGCCCGGCCGTCGCAGTAAAGATACGCCGTTTACGTAAGGGGTTTTCAGGCGTAAAGATAAACCACCAAAAAGATGGCGCAGCCGATGTTAAGTATGGACGTCGGAACCGCGTCGAATTTTTGAAGTTTTACGTCGTTTGCGTAACTCGTCTGTGAATGGGGCTGGCCGTAATTTACATTCACGTCGAAAGCATTGACGATTTGCCGACGTCATTTGGAGCATGCGCACTGGGATACGTCCACGGACGGCGCATGCGCCGTTCGATCGAAACGTCATTTATGTGGGGTCACACTTAATATACATAAAACATGCCCACAGCTTCAACATTTTAATTAGGCGGGCTTACGCCGGCCCTAATACGCTACGCCCCCGTAACTTCGGCCGCAAAATCTTTGAGAATACCATACTCGCCTCTCAAAGTTATGGCGGCGTAGCGTATAGGAGATACGCTACGCCCGCCTAAAGGTATGTGAATCTAGCCCTATATATATATATTATATACACATTTATTATTTATTTATTTTTTATGGCAGTTACAGTACTTATGGGTATGAGACAGAAAAGGCAATAGGTATTACTACATCTAATAAAATGTAACATTGTAACATTTTCAATCCTATAATAAAAATTACAGTTTAACATTTGGTAAGAAGGAGGTAATTGTATGCATTATAGGGAAGCCAGGTAAGTGGTTACATATGCTGCAGACTTACTGGACACTTTATGGCATGCCACATTATTGTAATCTACTATTATCCTTTTTATATATGTCAATCTTTTCTCTAAGCCATCCTAATTGAGATCCATGTGATAGCATCTTTGTAAATGATACATAATGCCATAATTATTAAAGAATGTACATAATGGAACCTTGCTATTAATCCAGATATGGTATTTGCAAAGATTCCAATGGATCTTAAAGGATTATCCTAGTTTTACAGTAATTAATACCAAAAACCCAATATTCATCCTCTGGAGCTCCCTTCCCCCATAGTACTGGTCTTTCTCTCCGACAAGGACCATTTTATTTTCCAGACTACTGACAGACAGAACCTTGTGTTCTCTTCACTTGTTAACTGTCATACTGTTCAAGTGATACAGAGAATTTATCAAACAGTTACAAGATTCTTCTGTTTTATAGACTAATAAAGTAGGGTCAAAGCTCTTTTGGTCATGCTTATCATGTGGGTCACAGGAGCGCACTTAGTTCTGCCATCCTGTGACCCATATTCATAGGTGTGGGCAGCCTATGGCATTAGGGTGTGCACCCAAAAGTTCAAACACACATGAACACCACCTGCTGTCACAGGAAGGGGGCTCTGGTGGTGGGAGACAGTTGATTGGAAGCATGTTACAGTACACCCTAAATACGAGTATAACGTGTTCCTAAAGTTGAACCTAGACTTTGATATAATGGGGGCATTTACACTGGCCACTGGCACCCCCAAACACCCACCTGGTGCTGCTTCTGGATAATTCTAATGATAATGCTAATGCACATGGGGTGATTAGGGTGTGCCCAGGCAGACCCTGTGCGCACGCCTATGCCCATATTCAACCAACAGTGGACCACTGAGCCAGAAGCACCGGACCCCTGCTGGAAGCCATATGCGGCGATGGTGTGAGCCCAGCCTCAGACACATGTATAACTTTACTTCTACAATTCAACCTAATAAATATTCTATTACCAAAACAATACGTTCTCACTGATGTAAGATGATCTATTAGATCAGGTGAAGATTGTTCGGGATACCAGCAGACAGCCATTTCTCCACCCTGGCAATACTTGATTGGATGCTAGAGTTTTTTTTTTTAGCTGATCTTTATCAATTTGCTTTGAAGTTTCCCCCCATCCCTTACTATTGCTTAAACCTTTATACTCGATCTTTACAAATGTGTTTGTTAGCAGGAGGGTGGTGGCTGTAACACACCTCCAAGTCAGACCGCTATCTTATGTCTTTGGCTAGGTCACCCCAGAGGTGTATTTAGGTTTTGTGCTGCCCTAGGCCTGACTAAACTCATGCGCCCCCTAATTTAAATACGACCCACCCTTCCTGTCAAGGACACACCCCTTCCTATTTAAGACCCACCCTGTCCTGCCAGTAGCTTCTTTGCAGCGCATTAGGAGCGGTGAATACACCGCTCCTAAAGCGCCCCTTCGCACTGAAATCAAAACGCCGCCCCCCGCAAAGTGCCGCCCTAGGCCTAGGCCTTGTCGGCCTAGGCCAAGATACAGCTCTGGGTCACCCATCACTATCCTTACATTGCATTATGCAGCAAAAAATAGTCTGTGCCCCCACTGAGCGAGTGAATAGTTACTTGCTTGTTATTAGCGGGGAAGTAGCAGTTAAGACTGAAGTGTACTTTGCTCATGCTTTAGTTAGACTTGGCACACATGCACAACTAAGCACAAGATAGATGACATGCAATATAAAAGCATAATCTCTAGAGACACTGGCCAGTCTGAGGCTCTATGCATAAAATTACGTACACTACAGGGGGTGTTATCCTGTTAGAAAGAAGAAGACATTGTTACTGTTTGTTAGTCATTTAATTGTGATACATCCTTCCCAGATATTCTGAAAACAATGAAATAATAAAGCAATTCCCTACAAAGGTGCATTGGTGAAGGCAGGCTTCGGCCACCAACTGCTCAAGGAAGTATAGAAGAGACAGCGGAACAAGTCAATCCTGTTTTAGTGACTGGCATTCCCATAGGGCACAGGGGATATTTTGGTTTAAAGTGGCTTGTAAAGTCACATCTATTATATTATTTTATCCTCAGTGTGTGTTTTCTTTTAATTATTCTTTAAATTATAATGCTAATTACCTTCTTTGCCCAGCTCTGGTGTGTGGTCACATGCCCTCCCTTTGCTCTCCTTCCTGATCTAAGGGAGTACAGTGGGAGGGGCCGAGATTCCCTTCTGATCTATGCAAGCTAGCAGAGGGAGGACATGTGACCACACAGAGCAGCCCTGGACAAAGAAGCAATTTAACATTACAGATACTCCTCGTTTAACGACTTGCCTGTTTAACGACCACTCAGACTTACGACCAGCTCTCCACACCTAAACAACGCGCTAAACATCATTGTATTGTACAGTACAATACAGAATTTTCATTTGTGTTCTTGTACTTATGCAATTAAAACAACGTTATTGAGCTGGAGTTGTGTTTAGACCTTTTTTTCACAATACAGTAGTTGCCTAAAATATTGATTACTTGTGACTCCTCGTTTAACAACCAATTCATTTAACGACCTGGTCATTGGAATGGAACCTGGCCGTTAAGTAAGGAGTGCCTGTATAATTAAAAAAAAACACACTATGTTCCTAAAACAGAGAGGGTTAAAGTATATAATAGATGTTACTTTACAACCACTTTACCAAAGGGGGAGTACCAGCTGCAGCAGAATACTCAATCAAGACAGGAAGGGAAGGTTGGTGAGGAGATCAGCTTCACACAGACTATGGAAATTAAAGGAAGAGAAAGAGGGGGAAATGCAGAGACACTGAATACACAGCAGGATGATAGAGGCATGAAATCTGACCACGCTTTCCTAGATCAGCAGCCATGATAAACGTGGTCAGATTACAGAGGGGAACACAGGAACAGGTAAGATTAACCAGGTATTGTACAACATGGAAAGGGACAAAAGACACTGTGAAAGCACTGTGCTATATATCGTTTCACAACCACTTTAAAGACCTTTCTAAAGGTGAAAGAGGCTGCAGGAGCTGGAACATGTTACTTGTTCCACCCTAAATACAGGTGGAACATTAAGCATGTTCCCAAAGGTGAACTTATTCTTTAACATGTATGGCCAGCCTTATTTAAAGTAGTTGTAAACCTCTGAAAAAAAATTAACAAAGCCTATCCTTCTATAGTGTGTACTTGCCTCAGTCCAAGGCACTGAATGTGATTTCTGTCTGCTGTCTGGTTCCTCTGCCATCTACATGAGTCATTTCTGACAGGCTGCGCTCACTCCAAGGGATTAAGGGGACGGGGGAGAGAAGATCACACACCCTGCGACTGACAGCCTCACTTATGCAGGCTGGCCTATGAGATTGTGTAGAGGGGGGTGTCCCTTCCCTCCACTCAGGTCTCAGATTACACTTAGCTCTCCTCTCTGAGCTGTGCACTTTGTAACATCATATCCCATCCCCCGTGCTTTTGGAAGCTCAGAAAAACGTTGTAAATTTTGGACTTAGAGATGAAGAGAAGAGATGGCTACAGATAAACAGGTACAACAGGAAGATTTGTTTAATCTCTGTGTATCACCTGAGGCCAGTCACTTCACCAGGTATGTATATGTAGGGTTTACAATCACTTTAGGAAAGAATAAATCAACTTAAGGTGATTTGCTCTATGCTTGTACCATATAATAATATAAACACACAGTTTGGATTGAGTGAAAATCGAATGATACACAGATACCTTTAGATTGTTACAGAGAAGATAGCCGTGTGAGATAAATAAGGTATCAAGTATTAGAAGTGCTCATTATCACTTAAAGGGATATTCAAACACAATAAAATAAAAAAAAGACATACAGCGACACAGTTCACATTACCTTTGGAAGTTCAGATATATTCTTCTTATGGGAAAGGAGCTTGTATGTGTTTAGATTGTTCTCGAAACTCCTGAAATGTTGCAATAAAAATAAAGGTTAATCATACTAAATACACAAATAATCTCTCTATAAAAAATCCAATTTGGATGCTCTGTACCTTCCACGCAACGTTACAGCGTCTGCAAACCTCCTTTCATCCATCGCCTTCTGCACTTCTTGGGTCTTAGTTAAAGAAGAGAAGACAATCATAATAACTGCAATCAATACAACCTAATACAATACATATCATGTTATATTAAAGGCCAATTCCATCCAAAATGCATATTTTAGTTTTTTTTGGTAAACTGAATGGCACACAGGATTCCTTTATCTCCTGAGGACTCCAACAGTGAGATCTCGTCTCCAGAATTCTCAGCTCTGTTCATGTTAATTAGCCATTTTGAAATCCAAATGACTGTTGTTAAACTGGCCTTACATGGATTAAAATTCAACCGGTTCAGTTTTGATCACTTTTAATTGGATTCCTGCTTGATCACTAATTTACTAACAGACATACTAAGTCTGGATGTCTCTTCCAAAAATTCAATCTATCCAAAACTGAGCTCATAATATTTCCTCACCCATGTGCCCCTGCCCTACCAACCCATCCCACATGCCAGGGTGCTATGTGTTATCCTGGACTCTGAACTCTCCTTTGGGCCCCACATCCAATCACTGTCCAAATCTTGCCGCCTCATCCTTCCCAACATCTCCATATTATGCCCCTTCCTAACCAACGACACCACAAAGCTCCTAATTCACTCCCTGGTTATATCTTTCCTTGATTACTGCGACTCCCTCCTTACCTTTACATAGGCTATCCCCTGTTCAGTCCATCATGAATGCTACTGCCAGACTCATCCACCTTACCAACCCTTCAGTGTCTGCTACTCCTCTCTGCCAATCCCTCCACTGGCTTCCGCTCACCCAACAAATAAAATTCAAAATGCCAACAACTTACAAAGTCATCCACAACTTCGGCCCCCAGCTACATCACTAACCTAGTCTCAAAGGGCCAGATTCAGGTAGAATCGCGGCGGCGTAACGTATCGTAGATACGTTACACCGCCACAATTTTTCATCGCAAGTGCCTGATTCACCAAGCACTTGCGTGAAAAATTACGCCGGCGGCCTCCGGCGTAAGCCCGCGTAATTTAAATGGGCGTGTGCCATTTAAATTAGGCGCGCTCCCGCGCCGGACCTACTGCGCATGCTCCGTTTCGAAATTCCCGCCGTGCTTTGCGCGCAGTGACGTCATTTTTTCGAACGGCGATGCGTGTAGCGTAATTCCGTATTCCCGGACGTCTTACGCAAACGACGTTGATTTTAAAATTTCGACACGGGAACGACGGCCATACTTTATACAGCAATACGTTTGCTGTGTAAAGTTAAGGCACCAAAAACGACGACTAACTTTGCGACGGGAAACTAGACTAGCGGAAATCCGTCGTGGATCGCCGTAACTCTGAATTTGCATACCCAACGCTGATTTACGACGCAAACTCCCCCCAGCGGCGGCCGCGGTACTGCATCCTAAGATCCGACAGTGTAAAACAATTACACCTGTCGGATCTTAGGGATATCTTTGCGTAACTGATTCCATGAATCAGTCGCATAGGTACTCTGAGAGATACGACGGAGTATCTGAGATACTCCGTCGTATCTCCGCTGTGAATCTGGCCCAAAATGCCAACCAAATTGTTCTCTTTGTTCCTCCCAAGACCTCCTTCTCTCTAGGTCCCACGTCACCTGCTCCCATGCTCACCTCCATGACTTCTCCTGAGTCTCTCCCATGCTATAGAACTTCCTACCCCAATATGTCCGACTTTCTCCTACTCTGTCCACTTTTAGACAATCCTTGAAAACTCATCTCTTCAGATAAGCCTATTTTGCCCCCACCTAACAACTGTACTGTACTAACGATCCCTCCATCAGCTCATCCCCCACTGTTATTACCTTTTGTACCACCTGTCCCTCCCTTCTAGATTGTAAGCTCCAATGGGCAGGGCCCTCTGACTCCTTCTGTATTGAATTGTATTGAAACTGTATTATCTGCTTTCATGGTATAAAGCGCTATATAAACCATGTATAATAAAAATATGCTCCTCAGTGAGAAAAATTCATGTGTTTTACAGCAGGAAAAAGGACAAGTGTGAATAGGCCCTAAGTTTTCTCTGACCTTTTCTGTAATTCCACTTTTATGTGTTTAACTACTTGCCGACCGCTTCACGCATCTATACATCAGCAGAATGGTTTGGCTAGGCAAAGCAAGGTACCCGTACGTTGCTTTGAAAAGTTTGCCGTGCAGATGCACGCGCCCGACGCAAGTTTCGGGACCGTGCCCGGGGGACCCGCGGACTCAATGTCCGCCGGTGTCCCGGGATCGTGTCACAGAGCGGCAGAATGGTCCCAAAATAGCATCAAAAGTGTCCGATGTGTCCGCCATAATGTCGCAGTCATGATAAAAATCACAGATCACCACCATTTCTAATAAAAAAAAATGCCATAAAACTATCCCCTATTTTGTAGACGCAAACCAATCAATATACGCTTATTGCGATTTTGTTTACCAAAAGTATGCAGAATACATATTGGCCTAAACCTAAAATATATATTTTTTGGGGATATTTATTATAGAAAAAAGTTCAAAATATTGCTTTTTATTCTAAATTGTTGCTCTTTTTTTGTTTATAGCACAACAAATAAAAACCGCAGAGGTGATCAAATACCATCAAAAGAAAAATCTATTTGTGGGGAAAAAAAGGACGTCAATTTTGTTTGGGAGCCATGTCGCACGACGGCGCAATTGTCAATTAAATTGCCACAGTGCCGAATCGCAAAAAATGGCCCGGTCATTGGGCAGCCAAATCCTCCGGGGCTGAAGTGGTTAAGTTTTATGCTGACAACTCAGAGGTGTACAAGTTAATGTAAAAATCAGGAGAACAAGAAGAGCCCAGAAAAGATAAGATCCAGCAGCTAATATTTTTAGCACGTTGGTCAGCTGACTCCTGGGAGTTGTCCTGCTCTATGATAACGGCAACAGAAATAGTACCTTTGGCTTACAAAATTAGACAGGAAAATGTCAGATGGCCGTGTCCTTGATAAGATAATTGGGCAGCATGTGACAGCAGAACAGACATGTAATTAAACAGTAGACTGTCGAGGCGAGGAATGTCTGCCGAGTCCAGAGACTGATCTGAACTATTTCTCCCATAGGCCCCACTTCTCTTAATAGCCAACTATAGGATGACTCACCATCTGTACACATTCCATAAGAGGCAGGCGCACGGCTTGGTTTCCGCATAGAGATACCACACAGGCAGGGGTTTCTGGAGTGGCTTCAAGTAAGGCCAGGACACATTCCACTCCCATCCTACTGGCCTGTTGAAGAAGACAATAATATGTTAACATAAGACACAATTATACTATTTCTCCACTAATATTTCCTAAGTTTGCCCTAAACAACTTTCACACCTCTATTGCAAACCCTGACGGGTAAAAGGGGCATTCAAACCTGCAAAAGCACCTGATGCCAATTACATGCGAGAACCCAAGTGGGAGTTCCTGAAAAATAACTGTGGGAGGCAGACCCATTGAAAGAAATGGGAGGCTTCCAGCACCCATAGCTAATCACAGTCACTCTCATGTGATCACTTATGTATCGATCACATGTGAGTGATCGGCCCTGGATGAAGACTGCCTGCATCCATGGCGATCAGTCGCGTGTGATCACTGCATGAATGATTGCATACAAGCAGGGCTTTTTTTCTCAGAGAATAGGTGCAGGAACTCTCCCCCTTTTGGAGTTCCCCCATCTTCACCACTACCTAACTCCGAGCACCGTTCCTTGGTCTCACCCCCTACCCACCTCCCAGTACTGCACCTTTAATTTGTTAATGATAACAAGAAAAGCAGTAAAATAGATCCCCTTCAGCCAATAACAATAGACCCCCAGCAACAATAGATCCCCCGGCAACAATAGACCCCCCCAGCAACAAAAGATCTCCCCGCAGACAGTATCGATAGACCATCCAGCAGCCAGCTACAATAGAATTATCCCTCAACAGTAGATCTCTCCAGACAACAGCTGATTCTCCCAGCAACATAAGACCCACCCCAGCAACAATAGATGCCCCGTCAGCAAAAATATACCTCCCCAGCAACAATAGACCCTACCCCTGCAAAAATAGATCCTTTCCAGCAACACTAGATCCCCCAGCGGCTATAGACACTGTAGCACAACCCAGCACCTCTTGACATCACATACATTCAGTGCTAGAGGTGCCGGAACAGCGTCCCCCTGCGTTCCTGCTGAAAAAAAGCCCCGCATACAAGTGTCCGGAATTAACTGTGGAAGTTGACAGCCAACAATTACTTTCAATGGGGCTGCATCCCACAGTTATTCATAAGGGGCCAAATCCTCAGCCAGGCGGCGTAACTTAACTTTCAGCAGTTAAGTTACACTGACTTAAAGTTTCTACCTAAGTGCCTGATCCACAAAGCACTTACCTAGAAATTTCAGGCCGTGTAACTTAAGTGCCGCCGTCGCAAGGCGGTCCTCCTCTCCGGGGGGCATTTAAAATTTAAATGAGGCGCGCTCCCGCGCCGGCCGTACTGCGCATGCGTGTGACGTAATTTTCCCGACGTGCAGTGCGCGAACAAAATTGACGCCGGGCGGCTTTGTGGATTGCGACGGGACACTAAAGTTGCGACGGGTGAAAAAAATATACGCGCCGGGAAAACAAATAATTATAAAAAAAAATGACAGCGTCGCTCAGCATGCATTCCTGAGAGGGAGAACTCCATGCCAATTTTCAAAGAAAAAACCGGCATGGGTTCCCCCCCCCCAGGAGCATACCAGGCCCTTAGGTCTGGTATGGGTTGTAAGGAGACCCCCCATGCCGAAAATTCGACGTAGGGGGTCCCCCTACAATCCATACCAGACCCGTATCCAAAGCACGCTACCCGGCCGGTCAGGAATGGGAGTGGGGACGAGCGAGCGCCCCCCCCCCCTCCTGAGCCGTGCCAGGCCGCATGCCCTCAACATGGGGGGGTTGGGTGCTCTGGGGCAGGGGGGCGCACTGCGGGCCCCCCCACCCCAGAGCACCCTGTCCCCATGTTGATGAGGACAGGACCTCTTCCCGACAACCCTTGCCGTTGGTTGTCGGGGTCTGCGGGCGGGGGCTTATCGGAATCTGGGAGTCCCCTCAAATAAGGGGGCCCCCAGATACCGGCCCCCCACCCTAAGTGAATGGATATGGGGTACATCGTACCCCTACCCATTCACCTGTAGGCAAAAAGTAAAAGTTAGTAAACACACAACACAAGGGTTTTTAAAATAATTTATTATTCTGCTCCGGAGGCCCCCCCTGTCTTCTTTATTAGCTCTATTACCAGGGGGGGCTTCTTCTTCCACTCTCCGGGGGTCTTCTTCCACTCTCCGGGGGTCTTCTTCCACTCTCCGGGGGGGGTTTCTTCTTCCGCTCTCCGGGGGGCAGCTTCTCCGCTCTCCGGGGGTCTTCTTCTCTCTTCGCCGCTCTCCGCTGTTGACTCGGCGAACCCCGGTTCTTCTCCAGCTGTCCGGTGCCTTCTTCTTCAGCGCTGGCTGCCTGCTATCTTTGTGTGTTAGCTCAATTACGAGCAGGCAGCCATCGCGGTCTTCTGTGACGTCAGGTTCTTCTCTTCTGTTCTTCTCCCCTCTTCCGATGTTGCCTCGTCGCCTCTTGTCACTGTAATGATGGAAGCGCGCCTTGCATCCCATTTATATAGGCATCACGTCCCATCATGCTCCGGTAGGTACCCACGTGGTGGGTGCACGTGGGTAGGCACCCACCACGTGGGTACCTGCCGGAGCATGATGGGACGGTGATGCCTATATAAATGGGATGCAAGGCGCGCTTCCATCATTACAGTGACAAGAGGCGACGAGGCAACATCGGAAGAGGGGAGAAGAACAGAAGAGAAGAACCTGACGTCACAGAAGACCGCGATGGCTGCCTGCTAGTAATTGAGCTAACACACAAAGATAGCAGGCAGCCAGAGCTGAAGAAGAAGGCACCGGACAGCTGGAGAAGAACCGGGGTTCGCCGAGTCAACAGCGGAGAGCGGCGAAGAGAGAAGAAGACCCCCGGAGAGCGGAGAAGCTCCCCCCCGGAGAGCGGAAGAAGAAACCCCCCCCGGAGAGTGGAAGAAGACCCCCGGAGAGTGGAAGAAGACCCCCGGAGAGTGGAAGAAGAAGCCCCCCCTGGTAATAGAGCTAATAAAGAAGACAGGGGGGGCCTCCGGAGCAGAATAATAAATTATTTTAAAAACCCTTGTGTTGTGTGTTTACTAACTTTTACTTTTTGCCTACAGGTGAATGGGTAGGGGTACGATGTACCCCATATCCATTCACTTAGGGTGGGGGGCCGGTATCTGGGGGCCCCCTTATTTGAGGGGACTCCCAGATTCCGATAAGCCCCCGCCCGCAGACCCCGACAACCAACGGCAAGGGTTGTCGGGAAGAGGTCCTGTCCTCATCAACATGGGGACAGGGTGCTCTGGGGTGGGGGGGCCCGCAGTGCGCCCCCCTGCCCCAGAGCACCCAACCCCCCCATGTTGAGGGCATGCGGCCTGGCACGGCTCAGGAGGGGGGGGGGCGCTCGCTCGTCCCCACTCCCATTCCTGACCGGCCGGGTAGCGTGCTTTGGATACGGGTCTGGTATGGATTGTAGGGGGACCCCCTACGTCGATTTTTCGGTGGAGGGGGGTCTCCTTACAACCCATAACAGACCTGAGGGCCTGGTATGCTCCTGGGGGGGAACCCATGCCGGTTTTGATTTTAAAAATTGCCGTGGAGTTCTCCCTCGGGAATGCATATCAAATGCCGTCGCTTGAATGGGCTTTTACAAGGTGTTACTAACTTTACACTTTGTAAAAGCAGCCCTAGTTTTACACTTGGCAGACTAAAACTTACGGCGAAAAAACGAAGCACAAAAGCTTTGTGGATCGCCCTAAGTGCTAATTTGCATACCAGAAGAGGCATTTCGACTCGAAATGCCCCCAGTGGCGGATGCGGTACTGCATCCTAAGATCCGGCAGTGTAAGTCCCTTACAGATGTCGGATCTTCTGCCTAACTTTGGAAAACTGCTTCTGAGGATCAGTTCCAAAGTTAGAACCAGAGATACGACGGCTTACGCCGGAGTATCTCTTTTGTGGATTTGGCCCAAGGTCCTCACATGTAATTGGCATCAGGTGCATTAACAGGTGTAAATGTAACCTAAGGCCGTGCTATTGTAACAATGTAAGGATAGATAGATAGATAGATAGATAGATAGATAGATAGATAGATAGATAGATAGATAGATAGATAGATAGATAGATAGATAGGATATACAATTTATTATATATAACCATATAATCCCTTCATAATACAACAAACTCTTACAATTCTAAAAAAATACTTACCAATATTCTGTCGAAGGCTGATGGGGTTCCTCCTCTCTGGACATGACCCAATATTGTCACTCGTGTGTCAAACCCAAGCTGTGAAACCACAAGCTGGAAAACAAAATTTACGTTGTAGTTATTATGCTCTGAATAAATCTCCCAATCTCACGTTCTGTAGTGCAGAGCTGCAAAATGCAAAAAAGCACAAAAAATGCATAAATATGAATCCAGCCTAAGAATGGGTAAGATGACAGATTCTCTTTATGCCAGGTATGTAAAGCTCTCCTGTTACCCTCTCCAACTCTGCAGTTATTCTATTCTGTATTTACTGCATTGTCAATGGGGTTGGCAAGCATTAAATCATTTCCATATACAGTTCTAAAGGAAGGCATAATAATCAATTAAATGATAAGTGATCATTTTTAAAATGTTCTGCTATACTTATAACTTATGTAACATATTTAGCAGGCACATTGCTCCATCGCACTAATTCTAATTAAGGAAGGAGGATAACACATAATTCTCCTCATTGATGGTAGCCAGATGGTATGACCGATAAGCCAGTTCTTATCTTGATGCCTGTATCAGGTATATCCCTAGAAAGAGAGAGTGTAATTTCCTAGAGTAAAATCACCACCAGAGTACTGGAGCTGAACGTCTATCCCGAGGTCATTAAATATCAACTGTAAAGGTCAAGCGAGAGAACAAATAGATTTTTCTTATTTCGCGGAATATGGCAATCTGCCTGGCAACAGTAAAATACTCCTAATTGGATCACACTGTTTACTGGTTTACTGTGCACTTTAGCTCTGTGTCAAAGGGTCACAATAGGTTTACAATGACATATCCATAACTGATCTAAAATATTTCATAGTGATTAGATGAGGAACATGCTAATGCAGACAGTTTTTAATGCTGTACCCAGTATTGTTTTGAATGACCTTACAATATCTATGCAGTAGTAGTAGTTCATAATTTCTTAATTTTACTCATGCACCTAAATGAATAATGATTTAAGCATTAGTCTGGCACAGTAAGGTCTGTTCATTGGCGCAGAGAATGTTGGCACAGGATAGGTGGGTATGTACAGAAAGGGTTACATTTATAGTAGGGAGGGTAAGTGTAAAGGTTAGAGTGATGCCGCATACACACGATCAGTCCATCTGATGAGAACGGACCGATGGACCGTTTTCATTGGTTAACCGATGAAGCTGACTGATGGTCCGTCGCGCCTACACACCATCAGTTAAATAACCGATCGTGTCAGAACGCAGTCACGGAAAACACAACGACGTGCTGAAAAAAACAAAGTTCAATGCTTCCAAGCATGCGTCGACTTGATTCTGAGCATGCGTGGATTTTTAATCGATGGTTGTGCCTACTAACGATCGTTTTTTTCCCATCGGTTAGGAATCCATCGGTTAAATTTAAAGCAAGTTGGCTTTTTTTTAACCAATGGTTAAATAACCTATGGGGCCCACACACGATCAGTTTTGACCGATGAAAAAGGTCCATCAGACCGATGTCCTCTGTTTAACCTATCGTGTGTACGAGGCCTGACAGGGAGGGTTAGTGTTATGCCCAGTACACACAATCTGAATATCACAAGTAGAAAATAAATAGTCGCAAGTAGAAATTGAATAGGTTATTAAAATCACGAAAGTTCACATACGACAGAAAAAAAAGATCAGAAGTGATGTCATGTGTTGTAATGTATATTTGTATTGTATTTTTGGACGACAACTGTACTGACTAAACGAAAATCGCACGATCTGGTATTGTACGATAAAATAATATCGGATGAACTGTCATGATTGGCTCTCGAAAGCTCTGTACTAACGTTCCGATTATCGTACGATTCTTCCTTGGATGACATTTTTCGTACGATATTCGGATCATGTGTAGGGGCCATTCGATTTGGGGTTACAGGTAAGTTTAGTGTTAGGGTTACAGAGAGGGTTTGTGTTATAGTTAGGGTTACAGAAACAGTTGCAGTGAGAGTGGATATTAAAGTGTTACTAAACCCAGTACACAGAACATGGAAATGCCATTATTTTAGTACATACAAACTGCTAAATACCTTTTTTCATTAGCAGTATATAACAGTCTTGTGACTTCTATCAGTGTCTGGCCAATCACAGGTTAAAGCTTGTAGGAGGAGTTTTCATTCATCTCTGACTGTCCTATGAGGCTATAACCCCTGACCCTCTGTCTGGACAATGCTGATTGGCCCTGTGACAATCACATGCACCCTCCCAGCAATACACACCAAACTGAGCTTGTGCAGAGTGTGCCATCAAGGCTTTGTATTTGCAGGAGATGGATCAAGGACAGTGGAAGAAGGGGTGGCAGAGAAGACATGATCAAACAGCCTTTTTTACACTGTTGTGGGTTTAGTAACACTTTAAGGTTGGGAATACAGAGATAGTTAGGGTTGGAGTTACAGGGAGGGCTAGTGCTAGGGTTGGGTTCACAGAGAGGATTGGTGTTAGGATTGTAGTTACAGGAATGATTAGTGCTAGGGTTAAGGTTACAGGGAGAGTTGTTGTTCGGGATACCAGAGGATTAGTGTAAGGGTTAGCGTTACAGGGAAGGTTTGTGTTATGATCAGGGTAACATGAAGGCTTAATGCCAGGTCCGTAGTTACAGGAAGAATCGGTATAAGCGTTACTGGGAGATTGGTATAAGGGTTGGGGTTGCAGTAAAGGTTAATGTTAGGGTTAGGGTTACCGGAAAGATTAGTGTTGGGGCTGGAATCGCAGGAAGGGTGTTAGGGTTGGGGTCACAGGAAGGGTGTTAGGGTTGGGGTCACAGGAAGGGTTAGTGTTAGGACTGGAGTCACAGGAAGGATTAGTGTTAGGGTTAGGGTAAAGGAAGGGTTAGTGTTAGGGTTGGGGTCACAGGAAAGGTTAGTGTTATGGTTGGGGTCAAAGGAAGGGTTAGTGTTCTGGTTAAGATCACCGGAAGGGTAAGTGTTATGGTTGGGGTCAAAGGAGGGGTTAGTGTTATGGTTGGGGTCACAGGAAGGGTTAGAGTTGTGGTCACTGGAAGGGTCAGTGTTATGTTTGGGGTCACAGGAAGGGATAGTGTTAGGGTTGGGGTTAAAGGAAGGGTTGGTGTTAGGGTTTGGGTCAAAGGAAGGGTTAATGTTAGGGCTGGAGTCACAGAAAGGATTCGATTTAGGGTTGGGGTAAAGGAAGGGTTAGTGTTAGGGTTGGGGTCACAGGAAGGGTTAGTGTTATGGTTCGGGTTAAATGAATGGTTAGTGTTACAGGGAGGGTTAAGGCTGGGGTTCCAGAATGGATTAGACCTTATGCATACTGGATGTTTTTAATCTTGCTGTTAGGGGCGTCCGGACTTTTTTTTCTGGCTCTGCATGTTAGCCTTTGTGTTCATGCAGAGGTTCATGCAAATCCACTGCCAATGAAATGAATTTACACAAGTTTACAAGCATCAAACTTTTTCTTCTGCCAAAACGCCGCTGCCAGGGGGAAAGGCTTCTAGATGGCCAAATGTCCAGTGTGCATGAAGGTCTTAATATTAGTGTTGGGGGTCGCAGGGAGATTTAGTGTCAAGGTTGAGATTGTATAATGTTAGGGTTGGGATCACAGAGAGGGTTGGTATGAGGGGGACCTTAGAGTAGACCAACATCACTGCACAATGATCTCAGCATTGAATAATAATGTATCAGGCCTTGTACATAAATCAAGGAAATACCAGATCCTGGATTCTGTATTCAGCATGTAGCAGCTTGCACAATACATAATGAAAATACTTGAACAAAAACTTGTATTTATAGAATACTCTTTTTGAACCATAGCTCCCAACTGTCCCTGAATTGGAGCAATGTCCCTCTGTCCCTCTTTCCCCCTCATTTTGGCCTGATCTATTTAGTTGTATATATCTTTTATCTTTCAAAAAGTGTTTCCCAGTGCTAAACTTTTCATCCAAATTCTAAATTGCTGCATTTGTACATTTTAAAAGCCAATATGATGGAATAGTAGTGGTAAAAAAAAGTCCTTGTGGGTTTAATTAACCTTTTTTTGGTTAATTCTCCTTTAAGGGGGTGTGGCAGGGGGCGTGTCCTATGCCCACATACATTTGTTAGTAGGTGTCCCTCATTCCCATTTCAAAATGTTGGGAGGTATGTTTTACCCATACACCAGGACGTATTCTAGCCCTGTTTTTCCTGTATGTATATGGTCTGATTTGATTTTGAAGTCTTAAAACAGACGTTGTCACCCAGTTTCAAATGATATGTTTGTACCATTTGTTGTTTAAAGTGGACCTTTATTCAGAAAAATGCATATTGCTAGATCACTTCAGACTCGCCCCTTTTTCAGGTATAGCTATGTAAAACATTAAAAAATAAGCACCTTTACTGTTTAAAATCCAGTCTCACCTTGCTTTGCACATGCTCAGTTGCTCTCCATTTTTGGCATTGTGCTGAAAATCAGAACTACTGGAGCCTGATCTGCTGACAGCCTAAAGATTTACTGCTGCTCAGAGGCTCTGGGCTTCAGTAAAATGGCAGCCTCCGGCAAGAAGAAACAGGAGCAATATTTTTTTTAACAAGTTGTTATGGGTTTTGCTTTAATAAGCATCAATACGTCTTATGATGCTACCCAAGAAAATGGTCTGATTAGCAAAGGTTACGCCAATCAGTTCCTCTGTGGAATCATAACCTTTTTTTTTTACACTGGCTTGACTGGTTGAATGATAACTACAAACCTGACCATGGGAGCCATTAGTGCTCTTGTACCAATCACATAGTCCAGCACGTCCATTTTTTCTTCACAATGCCCTATTGCCCAGCATTGCTAAGAATATATTGTTAAAACTTTTGAGTCACTGCTGACAAAACAAACCTGTTATAACTGTAATATGGTTCAAAGGTTTTTTATGCTCTCGTAATAAACATAGATTTGCTGACACGGCCTAAAAATTAACCTTTAGTAAATAAGCCCTTTAGCGCTTGACCAGTGCCAAAACTGATATAATACTTTATGTCTAAGCCAAGCTGCTCTTACAGCAAGAGTGCAATGGAGAAATCAAATACATACATCTTTGATCTTTTCCGAAGTGATGGAGTTGTTGTGACAATCGATGGCTCCTTCTGAGACGATAATGATATTCAGTCTTTTCTTTCTTGCTCGGTTCTGAGGAAGAAAACAGACATTACTTAGTTCAGGTCTATTAATGGCCATACACTATACAAAATATCATTCAAACTCGTTTTCGAATATCGAACACTCGAGCCGTGAGAACAACCAACGATAATGCCATCATGTAATGACTGAATTTTGACCGATGCCATATATGCCTAGTGCAAACAATTCAATATTTAACAGACGAGAAACACATTAACCTTTCACTTTATCGTTCATTTGGCAGAATAATAAAGGAATGGTTCAAATGACAGATGTTTGCACGATTTTTTGGCTAGTGTATGGTCAGCATAAGTAAAGTTAAAGTAGAACACCTGCCAGATTATTTTTTTGCCATCTGTGTCCCATTGGGGAGATTCACCTTCACTTCCTTGTCCCATAGCCAAAACAGCAAGTGAAAGGAAATCCCTTCAAATTAGGGGAATTCCTTTGGGGCCCCTCAGGTCAATAGAACTAGTGTCCCCATTGGAAGATTTCCTCTCTATCACTTTTCTGGGGATAACACAAAATGTGGGATTTTCTTTTACTTTCACTTTCAATGATAATAGTAAATGCGCAACACATGCGAACTGAATCGCCTCTGGGCGCTGTAGAGGGTGAAGCTCCCTAACGGGGGCACTGACAGCTGTAAAAACCTAGTAGGTGTTCTAATCCCTCTCCACTCTATCCAAAACAAAAAGTTTTGCCTTTCGTTAAATTTTAACCTCTTGCCAACTGCCACACGTACATTTAAGGCAGGGCAGCGGCCCCTCTCCTCAAAATCACATACAGGTTCGTGATTTTGCCGGATTGGACATAGCAGGAGCCAATCAGTGGGTCCGACAGACCCAATGACTGCCGGGACCCGCCGATTGTTCACGACAGAGGCAGACAGTCATTCTGTTAGCAGGGAAGACAGAGATGCTGTGTTTCTGCTTAGCAAGATTTCTGTCTTCCCACAGTTAAAGCACCTCCCACACAGTTAGAAAGCACTCCCTAGGTACACATTTAACCCTTTGATCACCCCTGATGTTAACCCCTTTACTGCCAGTGTCATTAGTACAGTGACAGTGCGTATTTTTTTAGCACTGATCATTGTATTGGCGTCAACGGTCCCCAAAGGTGTCACATAGTGTCCGATTTGTCTGCCCTATTGTTGCAGTCCCACTATAAGTCACTGATCGACGCCATTACTAGTTTTAAAAAAAAAACTTGATAAAAATATCCCATAGTTTATAGAAGCTATACCTTTTGTGCAAACCAATCAATATACGCTTATTGGGATTTATAAAAAAAAAAAACATGTAGCAGAATACATATTGGCCTAAATTTATGAAGAAATTCGATTTTTTTTTTTTTAATGGATGTGTTGTATAGCAGAAAGTAAAAAAATATTGGGCCAGAATTAGATACAATGGCGTATCTTTAGTTGGGCGTAGCGTATCCTATTTACGCTACGCCGCCAGACAGGCAAGTGCAGTATTCACAAAAGCACTTGCTCTGTAAGTTGCGGCGGCGTAGCATAAATGGGCCGGCGTAAGGCCGCGTAATTCAAAGTAGGCTGGTAGGGGACGTGTTGTATGGAAATGAATCGTGACCCCACGTAAATGACGCGCCTAACGAGCGGCGCATGCTCAGTATCACATTGAATTTTCTTCGTAAATTACGCCGGCTCAATGCTTAGTCGACGTGAACGTAACCTACGCCCATCCCCATTCACGTATGACTCACGCAAACGACGTAAAATACGACGCTGTTCCGACGTTTCCAACATCCATACCTTAACATGACTTACCCCTGCTTTATGAGGGGTAAAGTTACGCCGGTCGTACGCCTTACGTAAACAGCGTATTTTAATACGCCGGGCGCAAGTTCGTTCGTGAATCGGCGTATCTAGCTCATTTGCATATTCGATGCAGAAATATACGGAAGCGCCCCTAGCGGCCAGCGTAAATATGCACCCCAAGATACGACGGCGTAGGAGACTTACGCCACTCGTATCTTGGCAACAGTGAGGCGTATCTGATTCTATGAATCAGTCGCAAAGATACGACGGTGCACATTCGTACTTACGACGGCGTACGTGGAGATACGCCGTCGTAAGTCCTTTGTGAATGTGGGCCATTGTTTTTTTTTTTCAAAATTGTCAGTCTTTTTTTGTTTATAACGCAAAAAAAATTAAAACTGCAGAGTTGATCAAATACCACCAAAAGAAATCTCTATTTGTGGGGAAAAAGGGGACATACATTTTATTTGGGTACAGCATCGCTCTGTCAGTTAAAGTAACGCAGTGCTGTATCACAAAAAAAGGCCTGGTCATGAAGAGTGGTATATCTTCCGGAGCTGAAGTGGTTAAAGTAGATTTTCCTTCGTAAGTGAGAGGAAATCCCTGCAAATTAAGGGAATTCCTTGCCCCCCCCCCCCCCCCCCCAGGTCACCATTGAAAGTTTTCCCCCCTAATTACTTTTCTGGGGACAATGCAAAATGTGGGATTTTCTTTTACTTGCAATGATAATGGTAAATAGGACAAATAGAGAGGGTAAAAAAAGTTTTGACTAGTTAAACTTTAAATGAAACCCCAGGACCAATCGTCTAACAACAAGCCTCTATAAAGATAAAGGAATTCTAGACAGAGAGTATACAGGCTTATTTGATAACGCAGCGCATAAATAAAATATGATGTGCAAAGTGCAGTTTTCCATATCAACCAATTCAATTTTTGATTCTTCGAAACCCATTGCAGTGAATGATGAAACCATTATGGTTGCCAGGGTTTACAGTCTCCTTTAGATGTAAAACAATGTAAGAAGAATGTCTAGATCAGAAGCTTACCTCAGAAAGTTTAACGCACATTAATTCTTCCCATCCTTCCTCTGGAGGACTTTCAGGGAGGAAGACCCAGTCAGCTCCACAAGCCAAGGCACTGACCAAGGCCAGGTACCTGCAGACCAAGAATAAGGTCATCCATTAATAACAGATGTGTGTGTTTTTGCCCATGTGCTAAAACGAAATGCTGAGAAACTTACCCACAGTGTCGCCCCATGACTTCCAAAACAAAGGTCCTTTGGTGGCTGAAATTATAAATTTATATTTTATATTTAATACAATTGTACTTGGAAAACAATGGCAGATATAAACAACACCAACATTTTGAATTCCTAACAAGTACTTGAACTCAACAATAGCAGGAATGTTTCCTTATCCTTCTGCCCCCAACCCCCTTCTGGAGGTCCAGAGCCCCTTCCTCCTAATTGCTATATTTCACCTACATCTCACCCCAAGGCCTGCAGCATTGTTTACATCCTACTGGTATACAGATAGGATCCAATCCATCTAACAGCCCTTTAGAAGGCTATGGGGCCAAACTGTGTAGGAACAAACATCACAGATCGAGAAGCTGCCAAAGGGATTTAATTAAACAATGCTGTTTAAGATCCAGTGCTACAGAATTCTATGGGGTGGAACTGTGTAGGTGAGGACATCAAATCAAGAATGCTTCAGTTTTTGCCTGAGATCTCAGAAAGTATAGCAATTTGGGGGTAAGGGCTAAATCTACTTGTGGGAAGGTTTCCATGCCTTTTAAAGACTGCATAAACATTGAAAACCCCTTTATTAATCTATTTATTTTATTTTATTTGACGTTAATACTTTATTCTGAGCATGCGCGGATTTCTAAAGCATACATACAAACGTGTTTCTCGTTGTAAACCAGCCCGACGAGAAACACGACGAGGAAATTGAGACTCCCGACGAGAACATGTTCTCTTTTTTTCTCGTCGAGATCCACGACAGTTTTCTCGACAAAAAACATACACACAACCGTTTTCCTTTGCAAAAAAGCTCTGCCACCAATTTTGTTGATGGATTTTGTCGAAGAAAACTGTTGTGTGTACAAGGCCTTAGCCTTAAAAAGGTATAGCAAACATGTTCAGTACTTCAGACCTGGAGGTCATATACTATTAACAACAAATGTCAAGCACGTAGCATATGAGAATACTGTATGCAGATAGCATATACTTGAGAGAGGCAACTGAAGATTAAATGGTTTAAGAGTGTATGTCCCTTTAAGATATGCCACAACCATAAAAACTAATCCCGAGCACAGCGTTAGTATAAACTTGAGCCAGGTTCAAATACAGTACTTAGTAAATGCAATATGTGAACAGGGTAATTCTAGAGCAATACATGTAACGTGGTAATGGTACTTATCCGTTTGCAGAGCATGAGAGTTTATCAGCAATAGCAGAGTAATGTAGCATCAATGGGATTCTGTAATGGATGGTCTTGTTGTGGTGAATATCTTAGGGTGTCCCCAGAGCAATGGCAGCATGGATCCAGGTAGAGGTTATTTAGTAGGATTAAGCTGTGGCTTAATCGTGGCATGAATCCAGCATGGGATGGTTTCCAGCTGAGGGGATCTAATGCCAGTAGTTTGGTTGTAGCGTGGTCCGGCTACGGCCGACAATAATAGAACAGCGCGTAGTAATCACGCTGTGCTGTTTATAGCAATGAGGCATGTGTGGCAAATGGAGCATTGATTTCGTTGGGCACTTCAGCGTTCCACGCTGGAATGCACGCGGCGCCGGGCGATGACGTCAGTGCGCGGTCGCCGTATGCGTTCCTGCGTGGAACGCAATACGGCAACGAAAGCGCCGTTTACACACAGGACCAATCAGCACTGTCTAGACAGATGGTCAGAGGTCCTGCAGCCTCATAGGTTAGTCAAGGGAGAATGAAAACTCCTCCTACAAGCTTTAAGCAGTGCTCGGCTGGACACTGGTATAAGTCACGAGACAAAGGAGGGTGTATGTGATCAGCACAGGGCCAATCAGCACTGTTCAGACAGAAAGTCAGGTGTCATACAGCCTCATAGGACAGTTAGAGGAAAATGAAAACTCCTCTTACAAGCTTTACCAGTGCTCGACCGGACACTGATAGAAGTCACAAGACTGCTATAAAATGCTGATGAGAACATGTATTTAGCAGTTTCTATTTACTCAAATAATTGTAATTTCCATTACAATTCCATAATAATCAAATAATTGCATTTCCATGTTCTGTGTACTGTGGGAGACCAGATATACCGAATGCAGGGTCCTGGGTTTAGTAACACTTTCATTTTAGGTGTTCATAAAAATCACAGCTACTCTCCCCTGAACCTACTGAACTCCAACTTTGTGATCTTTGAGGAGGAATTACTTTAAAATATCTCTGCTACAAAGATCAGTGAGGGCTTGTTTTTTAATTATTATTATTTTTTTGACTGCTTGTCAAGATCATAAACAAACTTTAATATTCATAGTATGGACACAGGTGCAGATTAAAGTAGCATTCACAATACAGCAGTCCATGTTTTTTGCATGCAATGATGATTTTCTTTAAAGCGGAGTTCCACCCAAAAAGGACTTCTGACCCACTGACATGCCACATTTGGCATGTCATTTTTTTTTCTTGGGGGGGGGGGGGGCCTAGCTTTGACAGTTACCCAGCTCCCACTCGCGCTGCCTAGGCAACTCCTCCTCTCCCCCTTCCTCCCTGCAATCTTCTGGGGCACGTCACAGGTCTCAGAACATTGCTCGGCCATTCAGGAGGCGGAGCGTGACTTGCGCATGCACAGTGCGCACCTGGCTGTGAGGCCAGCGCGGCGGAGAGGCAGGGGAGAGAAGGGAGACTTTGGGGCAGCCACAGCGCTGGACCGCGGGAAAGGTGAGTGTGTGTTTATTAAAAGTCTGCAGCTACAATTTTTGTAGCTGCTGACTTTTAATAAACAAAAAAAACGAGTGGAACGCCGCTTTAAACAGGCTGTCAAAACTCATCAGCGCAAGAAGAAAAAGCACCAGCACAAATTTTGCCAACACTTTTTTGCACCAACATATAAGTAATCACATCTGTGTTGGGATTTGTTCCTCTGCTATCAGCATAAATCCCTTCTGACAAGTTTTCCTGACACCAAGAGAAAAATGGTGACAGGGTAGGGACCTCCAGCTCATTGACAGCTTTGGCTCTGTTCCTGTGAGCTGTGTGAAAAGGGGGTGTGTCCCTTCCATCCAATCAGCTCTCAGAGCTCTCCTCACTGAGCTTTGCAGAGTGTTACTTCAGCTCTCCACTGCCTTTTTTTTTGACAGCTCAGACAAGCTTTATAAATTCTGAACTTCAAATGGATGTAGAGAAGAAAAGATCGCAGATAAACAAGTACAGCCTGCGTAAGAGGATTTGTTTCATCTCTGTGTATCAACTGAGGCCAGTCACTTTGGTGGGTATATGTAAGGGGTTACAGCCACTTTAAATATAAGTACAATGACAGCACGCTAGCCTTTCCCTTTAACAAATATACAACAGCATTCAAGTAGAAGACCCCCTTGTGATGCTTCCATGGGTGCAGTGAGGAGGGGGATAGGAGAGTACAGCACGCCATGGCCTGATAACAGTCACTGCTACCTCCTCTTCTGCGCCATTGTTGTATCAGACACGCCTTCATCTGGCAGTGCGCTTATCTCTCTCTTCGTGTAAATGATTGCTGTGCTCGTCCTGGACCTGATTCCTCACTTGCCCTCTTTATCTAATGACTATTACTGTGCTCTGTACACTGACAGCCCCGGGACATTTCCATTCCACTGCCTAATGATTTCTCTTTAACCCTCCTTCCTAAATGCTGACAACCAAGCCAACTAGAGCAACAAAAGCAACAGACACAAGCATAATTCTTACAAAAAATCACCCTTTAGATCTCTATCATAAGCCATTTTACAATGAAACCAGTTGAGTCATTTGAAATCTGTCTATACACCAAAATGTCACATTGGCAGCTGAAAATTGAAATCTGTCTTGCAGTAAGTGATTGCTTTATACAGGACATGAAAAGGGGAGGTACTTGTAGGAGTGGGTCAGGGTGGGCATCCCAAGCATGGAGTATTCTGTTTACAGAGAGGATAGGAGTAGGGCAGTGGCACAGAGCCTAAAGGAAATGTACAATCTGCAGAGTCTCCCCTCCATTATTCCATGCAGCAATATGACGCAGAAAGTGTGGATAGATTACAGTCAGGGCCGATCCGCCCTATAGGCTCACTATGCAAGCTGCCTAGGGCCCTGCAAAGCTGCGGAGGGCCCCCCAAATTACTAGAGGCCCCGCCTTGTGAGAAGTCATTTTCGGCCCCTCACCCCGCTTCTCAACTCGCTGGCTGCATGGGAGAAGAGGTAAGAAGTCAGCACCCCCCGCTTCTCACTTTAATGTAAGATGTCATTTCCGACAGCAGAACACCCCCTCCCCCCGCTTCTCAACTTTAATCTTTAATGTGACATGTCACTGTCGGCAAACCCCACCCCCCCCCGCGTGCTTCTCAACTTTAATGTGACATGTCATTTGTCATTTTGCTTAGGGCCCCAAGGAGGTCAGGATAGGCACTGATTACAGAATTACTTTACACAGCTTGGCAGGTAAAACAGACGTTATCTATAGGTAAATCAGGACTTTTGGCATTAGTATCTGTTGTTTTGTGTTGGACCAGTATCTGTTGATACTTATGTTTTAGGCATCAGATATAGAATGTGTGGTGTTCAAGGGGTTAAGTGAGCACTAGGAATTTGGTTAGATTGACCTAGTATGAAGGTAAAGGGTTATGAATGAAAGGTCCGCCTCCTCCATTCACAGATTGATTTTCATTCATGGAAGCTATGTTACAGTTTCTATGAATGGAGAAGAGGGGCCAAAAGGGCGGGGCATAGTCAGCACTAGTGATGAGTTCCTGTCACCGATCCAGCGCTGATATTAAAGTGCTTTTAAAGGCAGAAGGTTTTTTACCCTCATACATTCTATGCAGTACAGTAAAAGAAAAACTTCCCCCGCAGCACCCCTTAATACTTACCTGAGCCCCATCTCGATCCAGCAAAGTGCATGAGAACTGAGGCTTTCTCGGCTCTCTTGCTTCTCATTGGCTCATATACATCAGCAGGAGCCATTGGGGCCTCGCCTCGCTCTGTGCATCTTCTGGACACACAGAGTGGCGCTCTGGAGGGAGAATGCATAAGTGTCCCTATAGCAAGTGGCTTGCTATGGTGCACACATGGCAGGGGAGGGGGGAAGAGCCAGGGGTGCTCTGTGCAAAAGCACTGCACAGAGAAGGTATCTCATGTTTTTTATTTTAAATACAACAAAAATTTAAATAAACCTTTAGAGCCAGTTCACACACAGGTGGCACGACTTTGGGGGCGACTCGGCAAGGCGATCTCAAGACGACTTGAGAGGCAACTTGCAAAAACTGTATTGAGTCGCCCCCAAAGTTGTACAGGAACCTTTTTCTAAGTCGGAGCGACTTGTGTCGCTCCTATTAGAATGGTTACAATAAATAGAGCGGACCGCGACTTGTCAGGCGGCTGAGTCGCCTGACGAGTCGCCCCTGTGTGAACCGGCTCTCAATGTTAAACAGGTAAGAGAGCTGCTGCTCCAGGTGAGCTCACTAGGGTAGTTGATGTCCACTAAGAAGCAGATGGGTGCTGGCAATGCACAGGATGTGCAAAAACAATAAGGATATGGACAGCCGCACTCCAGTAACTTGAAAAAAGACGTGCCCTTTATTGGGTACAGGAAAAAATGCACTACAGGTATCAGCACACAGTGGGATAAACAGCTGACGCGTTTCGCATTGAGTGTCAATGCTTAATCATAGCTATAGCTATGATTAAGCATTGACACTCAATGCAAAACGCGTCAGCTGTTTATCCCACTGTGTGCTGATACCTGTAGTGCATTTTTTCCTGTACCCAATAAAGGGCACGTCTTTTTTCAAGTTACTGGAGTGCGGCTGTCCATATCCTTATTGTTTTTGCACGGCTCTCAATGTTACTTTAACCCCCATAGCACCAGAAGATTACAGCTGTGGGGTACAGGAGAGAAGCAGGGGACTTCAGATTTCCACTAGAATAGCCAGGAACAGCACAAGGATTAAATGTAAGTAACATCCCTTGTGCTGATTATTTTTATTTTTATGTTACATAAACTTGGGCTTTAAAGCTCATGGAGGTTTGGGTACATTTTTAGAAGGAAGTTAAAGAGGTTGTAAAGCTTTGCATTTTTTCACCTTAATGCATCCTATGCATTAAGGTGAAAAAACATCCGATGCTTACAGGCCCCCCAGCCCCCCTGTTTACTTACCTGAGCCCTTGAAAGTCCTCATTGGATGATTGATAGCAGCGCAGCCATTGGCTCCCGCTGCTGTCAATCAAATCAATGAAGCGGCGTGCCAGGGCGGGGCCAAGTGATACAGTCATCACAGTGTATCACAGGAGCCTGCCCGCAAGCTAATCCCCTTGGGAGAGCGCTTCCCAGAGGGGGGTTAGCTCTTGCGGAGAGGAGGCAGCTGCTGAGGGACCCCAGAACAAGAGGATTGGGGCCACTCTGTGCAAAACGAGTTGCACAGTGGAGGTAAGTAGAACATGTTTGTTTTTTTAAAAAATAAACCTTTACAACCCCTTTAATGTGTTAGGGGTGTTTTGGGGGTAGGGTTAAGCATTAAGGGTTGGGAAGGGGTTTAAAGTTAAGGGTTCAGTTTAGGAATTAGGTTAAGTCAGAAAGGTTTGGTACTTGGTCTATGCTTAATAGATGTTAGAGACATTAAATTCACTTTTTCATCACTTTTTTTAAGCTTCAAGAACAACTGCACTTGGTTTTCTGACACTAAGGCTCCATTTACACCTAGGCGTTTTGACGCCCGACGCCCGAAGCTATTGCAGCCTGAAATACGCTGGAGGGGTGATTTAACATTGTCGGCTATGGAGATGGTTCACATATCCACGCCAAACGCCGAAACGCTGTACTCCTGAACAGGGCTTTTTTTCAGGGGGAACTTGGGGGAACTCAGTTCCACCACCTCTGGCTCAGACCCTTTGGTGCCTGCTCACCACAATCACTTGTAAACACAGAAGTCTGGTTTCTGTGCTTACAAATGACAGCTCTGCACTGTGTGTAACCCACCTGAACTCTGCACCCTGTATGTAATGCAATCCTCATATTTAATGCCCCTTTAAGACCCTCCTACTGTTTGTGAAATCTGAACAGGGTCGTGGTTGAGTTCCTGCACCTATTTTCTGAGAAAAAAAGCTCTGCTCCTGAAGCTCAAAACAAGTCCCTGACCCTTTTTTTCAGGCGGCTTCAGCGTTTGGCCAAAGCCGACAATGTGTAAATCACTCCTCCAGCGAAAACCATGGTAAAAACCGCTGCGTTTTGTCGCGGCAAATCGCGGGACAAAACGCTGCAATTTGTCGCGACAAATCGCGGTACAATACGCCGCGTTCAGGTGTGAATGGAGCCTAAAAAAGAACGAACAGATATATAAGTGATTCAGAATTTACAGATTGGGCTGGAGTTTCCCAACATCGACGGCTGCTATACATTTCCCTGGTTCACATACAGGATATTTCCCAAGCTCTCCACTACTGGACAGTCCAAGCATTCTAATTAGAATGCCAAATATGATAGATCGTGCCAAGTGGAAAGCAGTAAAGCTGTGCTAATGTTCATCACTTTGTCAAGCATGTGCCACATTCTTGCCAGCTGGCATCAAGTATTCAAAGTGCAGCTCATGAATCATTAGTGTCACCAACAGCGGAGAACCGTTCATATATGTAAAAGCACTATCACTTCATGTATAAGTATATTATATTCAGGCCCTATAGATGGGTTCTGACAGGTCCATAATACTTACATTCTATTTCTCACCGCATAAAGCAATCATGGAAATCAACCTGTGACATGCCTGAATGTCTATCTGCTTAAATCATGCTACACAGTACTGTGTTATTAAATTATGCCAACCAGACAGAGGCCTGTGGTTCCCCCCGGTTGAAGTTGAACTTCAGACCGTTATAAAAAAACAGAATTTCCCCTACTGGAGGGCAATTTCCGCATATGTAATTCATTTTCAATATCTTTTTTATTAGTTTTATAAACAATATTACATAATACAAAAAAATCCACAATTTCTCAATATCTATATATATTCTCCTATACAATTGACCTGGGACTATATTTTAAAATTTTGGGACTATTGTCCATGGTTTCTTCTTTAGTTTTTCCCCATTATCAATAAATAGGATGCTTTTATAAACTCTTTTAATTCTTATTCATTCTACTATCATTTAAAGACATACACACTAAAAAAAAAAGGAAGAAAAATAAAAAATGTCCCCCACTCCACCATCCTCCCCTTCCTATTTTCCCCCCTATAGGAATTTTGTTAAATTTGTTGAGGCCCGGAATTCATCCCATTGTTGCCATATTTTTGGTATTTGAGTTTTTTCAACCCCTTCGTCCCTTATCTGTCTTTCCATATGCAATTTAATCGCTGGCACGGAAGGACCACAGATTGCAGAGGTGGCCCAGTTCTCTATACCAGGAACTCTTCAAGGCAGCATGGAAGGCAGGGATGGACTGGCCATTGGGTCTACCGGGAGTTTCCCGGTGGGCCGATGCCTCAGTGGGCCGGCTTTAGTGACAGCGGACCGCTGCCCCCCTCCGCTCCTTTGTCTCTCCCTCCGCGCAGCGCTCACCTGGGGGGGGGAACAGAGAAGCAGGGGGAGGACCAGAGAAGCAGGGAGGACGACAGAGGAGCAGGGGGGACGACGACCAGAAGGAGCACGGGGGAGGGGACAGCTATCGCTTGGGAGTTTCTCACTTCTGCCTAATCTTGTCCCATGGGGGGGGGGGCCACCGACTTGATTCTTTGCCCCGGGTGAAATAATGTCTAGCTTCCCCACTGGTACTGCCTTTAAGAGTACCAGTACCAGCCGTTCTACTCTAATAAGGTAGAACGGCTAGTGGCTAGTGAAGGGGGAGAGGGGGCTTGGGTGGCCGGGGGGGGGGGGGCGGGAGTTGTCTGGCCGCCATGGGAGAGACCTGTCAAAGTGGGCCGGTCTTGATGAAGTCCAGGGCCAAATTTTTGTCCCAGTGCAGCCCTGATGGAAGGCCTCCTAAGATTCCTCCTTTCTGCAAGCAGGGAGCTGGTTCCCAAATACTGGAGATTGACAATTATATTGCATGTTTGGGAGCAGGATGGTGAACTTAATTATATCACAAGGATGGAGGCATTAACAAACAACTTATATGGTTGCTATCAAAATTTAACTGCAACACAGAGTACTTGGATCAAATTTTCCAACTATCCTCATCTCCAATCCTTATGACTTTAATTCTTGGTATCATAGCACTAGGGATGATATTCTTAGGTGCAACCTGGCTGGACCCCAGAGGCTATTCAGTTCGCATGTGTTGCGCTATATAAGTCTCTCACTCACTCCCTAACCTGCTCGGGGAGCTGTGAGAACCAAGGGATCTGCGGTGTTCGATCGCTCAGTTCTCAGTGTTAGAGGCGCCGGGGGAGGGGACAAATGCAGCATCGGACCAATGCTGCATCTATGTTAGTAAGTATGATAAAAAAAAAAAAAACATACATCTCTTTTAAATATGAGGAACCCTTCATAGTAAATTCACTGATTATTACATCACTGTCTTTTAACAAAGGCCATTATAGTGAAATACGGTGTGAAAGTATTTCCGGAATGTGAAGCCAAGAATCAGACAAGAAAACCATTTTCATCAGTACTGAGCAAACAAGAGAAAGCTTCAGAGTAAAGGTGACTGGGAAAGATTAACGAGCGAGTCATTGACTTCACAGTAAAATAAAATTGAGTGCTACAGGGAATTTCATCAGAAATAATGAAACTTTTGTCTGTCTGACTACTCTGTAAAGGAATTACTATGAGCAAGACAAGCACTTTCATTATTATAATATAGAATACCTCTGTTAAAGGAAATGCATAGTATTTCCAAATTATTGCTTAGATATACAGTACAGTAAAACCTTGGTTTGCAAGCATAATTTTTTCCAGAAACATGCTTGTAATCCAAAGCACTTGTATATCAAAGTATTTTTTTTACAGGGTATAAAAGAGAAGAGATGCACCTCTAAGTGTAGCAATAAGTTGCTAAATGTTGTACCTTTATTAAATGGAACCATATTGCTACACTTAGAGGCTCCTCTCTTCTCTTTTATACTCAGCTGTGACATGACGCTACTCTTATATCAAGACATCACTTGTATATCAAGGCAAAATGTATTAAAACATTTTGCTTGTCTTGCAAAATGCTCTTAAACCAAGTTACTCTCAAACCAAGGTTTTACTGTGCATGTAAAAAAAATCTGCTTAATTTAAATAATCGTATCTATGAGGTTGATTTGCCTGACTAAGCACTGATATAGTGTGAAATGCGTCGGCTGTCCCTTCCTGTGGCTGTGTTTTGTTCTGCATGACCATTTTTACCAATAAAGACAACTTTTTGAAGTTTTCCTTGGAGTGCGGCTGTCCATCCCTTTCCAATTTTCTACATTTGCACTTGGAAGTGCAGTCGCTGTAGATCTGAGGGGAAGATCTGAAATGAGGGGAAGCTCTGCTGATTGTATCATCCAACCATATACAACCAAAAATGCTGTTTTTTATTTTCCTTGTATGTCCCCCTCAGATCTACAATGACTGCACTTCCAAGTGCACTTGTAGTGCAAAGTGGATTTGCCTTTAGTAAATAAACCCCTATGTGTTTTAATTAGGGCTGTTACTGATCAAAATTTTTGTGTTCGATTAATCGTTTTTTTGTAATCGATTAATCCACTAATTATGATTAATTATAACGCACATACAGATCCAACTACTTTCAGCAAAATCAGTCGTAAAAACATGTAGCTAGTATGATACTGGTATAAAAATGTGTACAACGATACCACTGCTGAATCCAGATGAGGAGAGGTTAACATCAGTCCGTCGGCATGTAGATGTCCCGTGAAGGGAACTATCGCAACTCCCAATGGATTGCTGTAGAATCCCAGATTGATAGAGGGAAGTGTAACAGCCCTTGCGTGTAGCAGATAGTAAGGTCCCGCCGGCATGCAGATATGAAGGCACAGCAAAGGAGCCCTTCAGATGGACACGGCAAGCCCCACCGGTGTCCGTGACGTCAAAATACACTTTTGCAAACTGGTACTGACTAGTATTCCAATGTTTCTCTTCTCCCTCAGTTTTTCTCCATCACTCAGGTGATGTGATTAGGCATGTGCAAAAGGGAAAAATTTGTTTTGTTTCGTTTTAATTTGTTATTTAATTAATTTCGTTAAGTTCGATTTGTTACATGTGTTAAATTCGTTCGTTTTCGACCGAATTCGGACGAATTCGAAAATATTTCGACCGGATTCGATAATTCGTTAGTTTTCGACCGAATTTAGAAAAATCCGGTCGAATTTGAAAATATTTCGACCGGATTTGATAATATTTCAATCGAATTCGAAAACAAAATAATTTTTTATCGAATTTGAAAACAATTTGATTCGAAAACAAATTCGAATGTAAATTGAAAGAAAATTTGAATAAAAATCTAAAAAATATAAATCGATTTCTAAAAAAGAATACAATAAAATAGAATATAAAATAATAAAACAATAGAATGAAAATCAAAGAATAGTAAAGAACAGAATGGAATTTAATAGAATGTAATCAAATACAATAGAATATGACCTGGCTTCTTTTATCTATCTTCTATCTATCTTCCATTTTCTGAAATTCGAAATTCATATAGAATGAACTCAAATTCGAATAGAAAAATATTAGAAGAGTAGAATAATAAAAAAAAATATATATATATAGAATAAAAAAAATATATTTTATTCTACTCTATTCTAATATTTTTCTATTCGAATTTGAGTTCATTCTATATGAATTTCGAATTTCAGAAAATGGAAGATAGATAGAAGATAGATAGAAGAAGCCAGGTCATATTCTATTGTATTTGATTACATTCTACTAAATTCCATTCTGTTCTTTACTATTCTTTGATTTTCATTCTATTGTTTTATTATCTTATATTCTATTTTATTGTATTCTTTTTTAGAAATCGATTTATATTTTTTAGATTTTGATTCAAATTTGCTTTAAATTTTCATTTGAATTTGTTTTCGAATCGAATTGTTTTCAAATTCGAATCGAATAGAATTTGTTTTCGAATTCGATACGAATAGAATTTGTTTTCGATGTTCGATCGAATTTCGTCCGCGGGTTTTCGACGTTCGTTCGGATTCGGTAAATTCGTTAATATTACAATTCGGGAATTTGTTTGCATCCGAATAATTAAAAATTTGTACGAAACGAAATGCACATGCCTAAATGTGACCCCAACACTGATGGAGAGGGGGATACTGATGGTGCCATTGGTCGTTAGAAGGTTGTAATGGTGCACAATGAAAATCTCTGGCTTTGTGTAATCATCCACACACCTGCTTTTTTGGGCAGTTTTTAGGCATTTTGCCAAGGCACCCCTGAAGAAACCTCAAGGCACCCTGGTTGAAAAAGGCTGGGCTAAATGACGTACAGAGCTCCCTCTAGTGGTCTTTAGTCCCTCTTCCTCGCCATGCACATTTTTTTTTGCATAAAGGCCTGCTTTACATTATGTGCAGTTAACTGTGTTTTTCCTCAATAGTTGAAAGGGGCATGTAAAAAGACCCCTTATGTTCCTATTGTGTTTTGCAATCTAAGACTCAATGCCTTTAAGTTTATAATTTTGCTGATCAAGTAAATGTATATTGTTGTTTAAGACGTAAGCTTCTGTTGAAATCGAAACCAGAAATAGGGAACTTACATGTTGTCATGAGATAGCCTGGAGTTATATCTGTCTAGGTGACATAATATAATGTGACATAATGAGTTTGCTTAGATACAGAGATGTAAAGAGTTAATTATATGACATTATGATTGGTTGAATGCATGTTATAGTAAATATGTCAGCCCATGGCATTCCACCACCAAGCCCAGTCATCCTCTCACAGGAGCGGTGGAGGTAAAGCAAACTAAATCCTCCTATCCTTTGGAGACAAGACATTTTAGCACCTATTTGATCTGCAGTTGCCATGGTGCTGCACAAGTGATCAGCTATGGCACCAACCATTTGATAGCTCGACAGTTCAGTTGAGAGCAGAAGCAACTGTGAGGCCCCGTACACACGACCAGTTTCCTCGGCAGAATTCAGCTTCCGACCGAGTTTCTGGCTGAATTCTGCCGAGAAACCCGGCCGTGTGTACACTTTCGGCCGAGGAAGCCGACGAGGAGCTTGGCGAGGAAATACAGAACATGTTCTCTATTTCCTCGTTCCTCGTTCAGGGCTGAACTGGCCGAGGAACTCGATGTGTTTGGCACGTCGAGTTCCTCGGCCATGTGTACGGGGCCTCACAGTTATTATTCCCAGCATGCCTGGAATGTTACTGTTTTGGGAAATAGTTAAAGTGCTTGTAAACTCAGTACAACCACTTTCACCTACAGGTAAGCCTATATTAAAGCGGTTGTAAACCGCATAAACTTTTTTTTTTTCCCCCCAAACCTGCAATGCAAAAGGCATAATAGGCATAATAGGCTAGTATGCATCGCATACTAGCCTATTATGAAATACTTACCTCGGAACGAGGTGTGTACCACTTACCTGGTCCACGCCGAGCAGGATGTCATCTTGCTCCGGCGTGTCTTCCGGGTATCGCCGCTCCAGCGCTGTGATTGGCTGGAGCGGCGATGACGTCACTCCCGCGCGTGCGCGCGGGAGATTTAAAATCGGCAGGGTCCGGCGATGCCGGTCCTTCAGCCGTGGAGTCCCCCCTGCGCATGCGCCGCCCGCATTGCGGGGGTAATATCTCCTAAACCGTGCAGGTTTAGGAGATATTATCCTTACCTACAGGTAAGCCATGTTGTAGGCTTACCTGTAGGTAAAAGTCCAAATAGTGGGTTTACAACCACTTTAAGTCTGTAGGTGCTGGAAATATCTCCAAAACCTACACGGTTAGGAGATATTTACAATGTCCCCGTACTCTGATGTCTTTTGCGCATGCGCTGATGTATTCGGAGCATGCGCACTGTATAAAGGACACAATGTGCCATTTCTAAAGGAGTCATGCCGTGACTGGTGGCTCCCATACGCAAGCGCGGTAGTGACGTCACGCTACTCCGGGCAGTCACAGAGCCGGAGTCCGCGGCCCCAGAAGGAAGAGGGGTGAAGAATGGACGCGGCCCATTATGCTTTACCTTTGCAGGCAAATAAAGAGAAAGTAAAACCCATTAGGGTTTACTTCCTCTTTAAGTCGATGGGTTGAGTTCTACTTTAAGTGCATGTGTTGCTTTGTCTTTGTCTTTGATCTCTTTAAGCTCTCTAGCCCCCCCCCCCCAACACATGTATATAATCCATACATCTCAGTGTCATATATTGCTCCCCCATGGCAATACTCATGATACAAATCACTGAGATGGGACAAGGAGAGGAGGTGAAATTTCTCTCTCTCTTCTATTGGTAGGAATAACAGTTCATCCATGTGCTCTACTCTGCTTGTATGAGGATATCTAAAAAACATGATGGGGCTCATACTGGTGAGGGTCATACAGCTGAGTGATCCAGTGTTACCATATCATGGAGTCAGTATGAAAAAGTATATCACATACACAACCATTGTTTTTGGTGAACATGGCTGTCAGCATCCAGTTCAGTTACCTCTGAGCAGTGGTCATGATGGCATCCACCACCTCAATAATCCTGTGCAGGGCTGAGTCAGTTCCGATTGTCATATCAGTTCCACAGAAATCATTATCGATGGAGCCCACCATTCCCACAATATTCAGATGGGAATATTGTTCAGCAGCTGAGGCTTCAATTTTGCCTAAGAGAAAAAGAAAAAAAAAATTAAGCCTTTCCTTTTAACCACTTCCATACAGGGCTTTTATACACACCTCCATACCGGGCCTATTCTGGCACTTCTCTCCTACATGTACAAATCATAATTTTTTTGCTAGAAAATTACGCAGAACCCCCAAACATTATATATGTTTTTTTAGCAGACACCCTAGGGAATAAAACGACGGTCATTGAAACGTTTTATCTTGCACGGTATTTGCGCAATAATTTTCCAAACGCCTTTTTTTTGGAAAAAAAAATTTCATGAATTAAAAAAATAACAAAACAGTAAAGTTAGCCCAATTTTTTTGTAAAATATGAAAGATGATGTTACACCGAGTAAATAGATACCTAACATGTCACGCTTTAAAATTGCACACACTCATGGAATGGCGCCAAGCTTCGGTACTTAAAAATCTCCATAGGCAACGCTTTGAAATGTTTTACAGGTTACCAGTTTAGATTTACAGAGGAGATCTAGTGCTAGAATTGTTGCTGGCACTCTAACGCACGCGGCGATACCTCACATATGTGGTTTAAACGGCATTTACATATGTCGGCGGGACTTGCGTGTGTGTTCGCTTCTGCGCGAAAGCTACTGGGGACAGGGGCGTTAAAATTTTTTTTTTTATTTATTTGTTTTTTTTTTATATATATTTTTTTTTTTTTTACACTTTTTTTTTTTATCACTTTTATTCCTATTACAAGGAATGTAAACATCCCTTGTAATAGGAATGTGTGTGACAGGTACTCTTTATGGAGAAATGCGGGGTCAATAAGACCCCGCATCTCTCCTCCAGGCCTGAAAGCATGAAATCGGTGAAAAAAAATTCACCGATCTCATGATTACAGTTGCTTAGCAGCCGCAATCGCGGCTTTGTTTACTTACGGGGACACGGGCGTGACGTCATCACATCGCGCCCCGGGTCATCCGACGGTCCTAGAGATGACTGGTGACCATCTGGTCACCAGTCATCTCTATGCTTCCTGCCAGCGCCGGACGATTCGTTCTCCGGGCCCCCGATGGCACGGGAGAGCCCAGGGAAGCACCGGATGGCGGCGGGAGGGGGGGGATGTCCTCTAGTTGATGCCTCTAGCTGCAGGCATCATTCAGATTTCCCCCCACAAAGCCCAGGACGTCATATGACGTCCACTCTGAACGGTAGAGGTCCTTTGTGGACGTCATTTTACAATGGGCCGGTATTGAAGTGGTTAACATGGCATTTTTCAGTACATAAATAATTCAAATAATTTACTATAAAATACCAGTTCTTGCATTCATAGAATCCTTTATTATTAATTCATTCATTCATTATTATGTATTACCTGTTATTCTAGATTATTAGGTATTGGCACTATTGGGTTGTTTATAAAGACGTGACCTGAACTTAGTTAAAGTGATATTAAACACGCCCTGTTTAATTTACATTGCCCCTTCTATTTCTGTATGTGGATGATGACACTGTAATTATTTTAATAAATACAATTTTCCTGATTTATATACAGCTGTCACATGACCCAGGTCTCTCCCAGTCTGTCTGCAGAGAAACATAGGCAGGAGGAGCTTCTAGTCCTCTGCTGCTGGTCACACGTTCAAAATAATAAAACAAAAAAACAGTCTTTGCAATACAGGGTAAAAATCAATAATTAATATCAATAAACTGTTTTCAATCATCATACAAATATAGATTTATTATTTTGTGGGAATAACATGGTGTAGGCGGATTTCTGCCAGTCACAAGTTGTGTCACACCACTCTAGCCTGTGTCTTAGAATAACAGGGAGGAGAAGCCTCCATCAATCTACATGTAATAGCCCAACCCCATTGTGTTTAGCTGGTTAGTGGGCATGGAAGAGGAGGGAGGGAGTGGGCTGTCATTTACTAGGGTGCATACCCCCACATGTGTGACACATGGGCTGCTCAGATGTGATAGGAAGGAAATGCTCAGCATAGAAACTCACTGAAAACTGAGCATGTGCAAAGTTGCCAACACTGCTCTGCACAATCCCCAGCTGCACTGGAGACTTGGATAGAAGGGGGATTGAGAACAACAAGATCAGCTAGGTTTTTTGCAGAATACAGAAAACAAATCTCATAGTGACTGAGTATCATCAACATGTAATACACCATTTATTGATACAGTCGTTTTTTATGATGCGGGTTTAGTGACATGGTAAAGTGCAAGAATAAATGTCTCCTATTCACCCCCTTTTGGTCTGTTACGTATACTATTGAAAGCAATTTTTGGTAATATGAGCTGCAGAGATAATGACTTGAACAACTTCAGTCCTTCAGCTGTGAACTATTTGCTCCATAGTGCCTGCAGTTACAAAGGGCAGTGAGGGCTTGTTTAAATCTCCTTCAGTGCATGCTAAGAATATGCAAACAAATGAATATTCATAGACTGATTAAAGGTAAATAAGGTAGAAGGTGACTGATGCTGCACATTTGACTCCTATTACCTCCTATTCACCGTGCTGTGGAGTTACCCTTTAAGTGACAGTTATATATTAACACTAAAGGGATTTTAACAAAACCGGAGCAGACAAAAACTGGCGCAGTTGTGCTTGGCAAGATTCTATGTTCAGCTTGTTCAATTAAGATTTAAAAAAAAAAAAAAAGAAGCTAATTGGTTGTTGTGCATAACTGTTCCAGATTCTGGCTTCTCCGGTTTTGATAAATTCCCCTTATTGTGCTTCAAGCGTAACAATCTCTGACAGTATGTTAATGGCCAAAAATTAACAAAAGACAAAGAAGATTGAACACTAATGTACAGCTAGAACCTGGATAATATGTGACACTGCCTGGGCCAGTCCGTGTGTGCTCTCTCCTAATAAAGCCAAAGTCCTCTTATGTCTAGCCTGTAATTAGGCATTTAATGTGTTTAGATCTACACTATCTCTTTGGTGAGATGTCTGTTAATTTGTTAAATTGGTCTAAATCCATTAATTGCAGGTTCTGGTTTAGTCACTCCTGTTTAATTAAATTTATTTGGTGATAAGACAATTTACATGGTTCCATTACCATAGCTAGATGTTCCCAGAACTGTTTGTATTGAGATCCATAAACCATGAAAAGACCGTTGCTGGGTACAGGTGACTTGGGACAGATTAGGTGACAATTTTTTCCAGACAGAAGCCTGGCTGTACTCTGTAACACTATAAATAAGTGTGCATATTTCAATGGTCTATGTACTATAATATATAAGGGATATTAAAATATATATATATATATATATATATATATATATATATATATATATATATATATATATATATATATAGTGATTTTGTGTTCTTTTGTCTTTAATTATGAAAAGCAAAGTTTTAAAAAGTTTTTTTTTTGTTCCAGATGATATTAAATATTACATAATAATTAGCTCATTATCTGGTCAGCAGGTCAAGCTATCAGCTTATTTAGGAGTGCTTTCCCATTTCTCCCTACCATGGTGTTGTAAAAAAGCCCTTTGTTTACAAAAATCAATAACTCAACCTGAAATATACAAGAGAATCAATCACAGAAGTGATTGGGACAGGTCCCAGTCATAAGTGAACTTATTGGTCTGCCAGCTGAATGAGGTGTATTCTTCCCGAGCTGTGTAATTAGCTAAGTCTTAGTGCTCTAAGAATCCTTTGTAGTGCATACCATGTGCATTTTTAAGAATATATATATACACAGTATGTAAAAAGACCCATATAAAACATTAGTCTTAAAACATACAGTCCTGATCAAAAGTTTAAGACCACTTAAAAAATGGCAAAAAATCATATTTTACATTGTTGGATCTTAACAAAGTTCCAAGTAGAGCTTCAACATGCAACAAGAAGAAATGAGAGTGAGACAAAACATTTTTTGAGCATTCAATTAATTGAAAATAACGATTAAACTGAAACGTTTAAAAAGTTTAGGACCACATGCCTTTAAAAAGCCAAATCTGTGCAAAGATGTGGATTCATTGTAATTTTCTGTCAGGTAGTCAAATGTTGTGATGGCAAAGACAAAAAAACTCTCCCTTTTTGAACTTGGTCGGGTTGCTGAACTGCATAAGCAGGGTCTCTCATCAAGACACTGGACGATCCTCGACCCAAATTAAGGCTCTTACTGGCGCTGACTGCAGCCCCATAACCATCAGACGGCATCTGAGACTGAAGGGCTTCAAAAACAAAAAATGTCTTCAAAAACCTTGTCTCCTTGAACGCCACAGAACTGCTTGTTTAGACTTTGCAAGAGAGCACCAAACATGGGACATTCAAAGGTGGAAGAAAGTTTTATTCTCTGATGAGAAAAAATGTAACCTTGATGGTCCTGATGGTTTCCAACGTTACTGGCATGACAAGCAGATCCCACCTGAGATGTTTTCTATGCGCCACAGTGGAGGGGGCTCCATAATGGTCTGGGGTGCTTTTTCCTTCAGTGGAACAATGGAGCTTCAGGAAGTGCAGGGGCGTCAAACGGCCGCTGGCTATGTCCAGATGTTGCAGAGAGCGTTCCTCATGACTGAGGGCCCTCGTCTGTGTGGTAACGACTGGGTTTTTCAACAGGACAACGCTACAGTACACAATGCCCGCAGGACAAGGGACTTCTTCCAGGAGAATAACATCACTCTTTTGGCCCATCCTGAGTGTTCCCCTGATCTAAATCCAATTGAGAACCTTTGGGGATGGATGGCAAGGGAAGTTTACAAAAATGGACAACAGTTCCAGACAGTAGATGGCCTTTGTGCGACTGTCTTCACCACTTGGAGAAATGTTCCCACTCACCTCATGGAAACGCTTGCATCAAGCATGCCGAAACAAATTTTTGAAGTGATCAACAATAATGGCGGAGCTACTCATTACTGAGTTCATGTTTGGAAGTTGGATTTCTGTTTTGGGGGGGTTTCGTTTTTTTTGGAGGTGTGGTCCTAAACTTTTGGTCAGCTGAAAAACAACCTGTTTCAGTTTATTTGTTATTTTCAATTACATTGAATGCTCAAAAAATGTTTTGTCTCACTCTCATTTCTTCTTGTTGCATGTTGAAGCTCTACTTGGAACCTTGTTAAGATCCAACAATGTAAAGAATGATTTCTTGCCATTTTTCAAGTGGTCTTAAACTTTTGATCAGGACTGTATACAAAAATTAAAGTGGTTGTAAACCCTTACATATACCCAGGGCTGCTGTTAGAAATCACTGGGCCCAGTACAGCCTACCTGGCAGCCCCCCCCCCCCCCCCCAATATATCAAGACCATATTTTCATAAAAAAATACAATAAAATCATTATTAGCGGACACAAACATAACAGAGAACCTGTGTGAATTAGCCCCTTTTTATTTGTGTTTTACATAAAAAAAAAAAAAAATTCACAGTGACAGGGGGACACACCGGGTCATCCGAAGCAGGCAGAACAGGGAGGGGAATCAGTGATCAATGTCAGAGAAGCAATTACAGGAATGATGCCCTGTGTCTGTGTTTCTCCCTGCAGCAGCTGGAAGCCGAGAGAAGGGGGAAAAACTGTCTTTCAGCTGCTGCAAGGGCATCACGGCACAGGACATCCTTCTGTAACTGCCCCTCCGCCAAACCACACTAATTCTCCCTGCTGTTTGGGCCCCCCCTGTGTGCCGGGCCCCCTACAGGAGGACTGGTGGTCCCCCCCTATCAGCGGCCCTGCATATACCCAGTGATGGGACTGTCCTCAGGTGATACAAAGAGATGAAGCCAATCCTCCTACATAAGTTGCACGTTTACCTGCTGCTCTTTCTTCTGTTCAAATGCTGAATTTTAAAGCTTGTCTGAGAGTTCAGAAAAAAGTGTTACTTTGTGCTCTTAACTGAGACAAGTATACACTATAGGGGGATATGCTTTGTTCATATTTCATATTTCAAAGTTTACAACCACTTTAAGATAAAATTGACCCCAAATCATCAATATATAACTCTTTAAAAAGCATCTCAAGGGCAATTTAAAAATACCTTCTTTTACTAATTCTTCAAGAAGTCCACTCCACTCTTCTCGGAAAAGATTAGCCCCGGTTAAGCTACCATCTCCTCCAATAACACAGAGATTTGTGATACCGCGTTTCACTAGGTTGCAAGCAGCCTTCAAGCGCCCTTCACGGGTGCGAAATGCTTTGCAGCGGGCACTGCCAATGACTGTACCACCCTGTAAAAGAAACAAATGCTTGTTTTTTTTAAATGAAAGCTTTTAATTGTAGATTGGGGATTACAGCAGGCATGGTTCAGCACTGCTTGTGCTAAGATTGCACACATTTCAAGACAACCATACACCACCATTGGGGCTTGCGTAGACAGGCATTAAATAACTTAAATGTTGTAGGGTAGATCAGTGTTTCTCAACTCCAGTCCTCAAGGCACTCCAACAGGTCATGTTTTCAGGATTTCCCTTAGATGAAACTGCTGTGGTAATTACTAAGGCAGTGAAACTAATCAAATCACATGTGCAAAATAATGGAAAGCCTGAAAACATGACCTGTTGGAGCACCTTGAGGACTGGAGTTGAGAAACACTGGGGTAGATGATGGTTCTGAGGATGCATTTGACCTGCTGTGCTTTTTCTTTAGATGTGGAATCTTCTATAGATCCATTTGCATTCTAGGCATAGCAGTATTTAATAAAAAAAACACATACATTAAAGCCAAATTCCATGTAAATCTTTTGTCGTTTTGGATAGAAAAAGGGTTAAGCCTCGTACACACGACCGAGGAACTCGACGGGCGAAACACATCGTTTTCCTCGTCGAGTTCCTTGTTAGGCTGTTTCTCCATTCCCGTCGAGGAAAAAGAAGACATGCTCTCTTTTTGACTATGACTATGACTAAGTAGCGTTGATCTGCTACGCAACGCGTCAGGTGAAGGAAAGTGCCGTTGGTGACGTCATCTCCGCTCGCGGCCGAGAGCGGAGATCTGATACCTTTTACACAACATTCGTTTAGACCATCTGCATGCTGTTTTATCCATTTAAATGTGAGTGCATTATATTTTTTATTAAAACTATGCTGAATATATTACACTATGGAGCTTGCATTTACTTTATTATGAGTGGTCTGGATAAACCCCTTGTTGGACGTTTGGAGTGATCTATAGCTTCCTTGGATCGAGAGTGTGTGCTGCTGAACCCTTGATTACATCTAACAGGCTGGTTTAACCTGTTCTGAGGTGAGAGGCTAGAATTACCATCACTATTGGGTCTGCACTAACTACACTGGAAATATCGTGCGGTGGATTGCAGCACATTTTTTATCTGTTTTAAAAACACTATTTGCACTTTTGAAAGTTTGGAATCAACACTTTATGAACTATATTTTAAGTTTTTCTCACGTTTTTTGGAATATAATTTTTTATATATTTTTTTAAAAAACAGTGATTGCTTTGGAACACTGATTAATTTGAATTACTTGTATATATATATTATTATATATATATATTCCCTTATTTTTATTCATATATATTTTTTATGTATCAATCACTTGAATGTTCATCTATTCACAAATAATGTTTTTTTTTGTTCTTCATATTTATATTAATTATCACTTAGATTATCACACTGTGTGTTTCTGGTTCTACACATGGTTACTATTATTCACGACATCACTGTTTTGGTGATAGCACTATTATTGGATTGCTATTAATTTCCATTGACTATTTAATATTATTTCTAGTCTTCATTTTAATTCTATTAATCTCACTATTTCCACCCTGCACATCTCATATTAGATGTCTTGAAGGGTCTTTGGAAAAAAGGAGTGGAACACAATTTATTGGATCTTAGGGCCAGTATCCATACGTTGCTGTGCGGTATTTTGGCATATAGTTATATTTTATTTTAATTGGCAAGCGCCACTACACCCCCTGTTTACATATGTCTTTTGGTGCGTGAGCACTGCTTTGGTAGTGGCTGCTGCTTTTATTTTAGTTGCTATTTATTTATTTTCCTATGGTTAGGTTGGTTTTGCGCATTGGTTCCCCCCTGTATACATAGGGATCCTTGACAGTTTCCTCGTCGAAAAATGTACACACGACCGGTTTCCTCGGCAAAAAAAAAATCTTGCTGGTTTTTGCCGAGAAATTCGGTCGTGTGTACGAGGCCTGAGAAGGGTTAGCTCCAAAATCATGCCGTTGCCCCTTTGAAGAGATGCTCCTCCCCTTCCTGTTCTGTATGAGAACCATCAAATAGAAAGTGAGGGGGACCTCCCCACAGGGTAACAAAGACAGCAAAAGTAAAAGAAAAATTTGTCTGCAGTTAGAAATCTTATTTTCCCTAGTACTTACCACTTGCAAGATGCTTGACACGCTCTCCCATGATACCTCAATAATATTGTTTCCACCATCCACCATACCCTGATAACCCTGAAAGATGAATAAAACAGTATATTAGTTACACTAATAGTTATACATATAGAAACAAAAATGTCGTAATTTAAAAAAGAACTAGACCACAAGATCTCTGGACCGCAGTGAGATGTACTGTATATCATGATGTGGTTTATGCATACTTTCATGTCCCATAAATCTTCAGAGGCACATTTTGGATCCAAAGTGATAGATAAATTGCATATGTTATATTTCCTTATTAATATGGAGGCTCACTAATGGATTCTAAGCCTCCAAATCTTGGATAAGGGGATGGTTACCATAGCTAACTAATAAAAAAGGAATGTCATTGCAAACTGACCAGGTCCTTAAAAGGGCATCTTGTTCTAATGGGAGTTGACTGGGGGCTGGCCATTCCTTAACCACTTCCAGACCTTAGGTGTTTTTCAGATTTGGTGTTTGCAAGACTAGAACAGTTTTTTCTGCTAGAAAATTACTTAAAACCCCCAAACATTATATATATTTTTTTCTAACACCCTAGAGAATAAAATAGTGGTCATTGCAATACTTTTTGTCACACCGTATTTGCGCAGCGGTCTTACAAGCGCACTTTTTTTGGAAAAAATTCACTTTTTTGAATTAAAAAATAAGACAACAATAAATTTGGCCCAATTTTGTTATATATTGTGAAAGATAATGTTACGCCGAGTAAAATGATACCCAACATGTCACGCTTAAAAATTGCGCCCGCTCGTGGCATGGCGTCAAACTTTTACCCTTAAAAATCTCGATAGGCGATGTTTAAAAAATTCTAGAGATTGCATTTTTTGAGCTACAGAGTAGGCCTAGGGCTAGAATTATTGCTCTTGCTCTAACGATCGCTGCGATACCTCACTTGTGTGATTTGAACACCGTTTTCATATGCGGGCGCTACTCGCGTATGCGTTCGCTTCTGCGCGCGAGCTCGTCGGGATAGGGCGCTTTAAAAAAAAAAATTTTTGTTTTCTTATTTATTTTTATTTATTTTATTACTTTTTACACTGAAAAAAAAAATTGATCACTTTTATTCCTATTACAAGGAATGTAAACATCCCTTGTAATAGAAAAAAGCATGACAGGTCCTCTTAAATATGAGATCTGGGGTCAAAAAGACCTCAGATCTCATATTTGGGCTTAAATGAAAAAAAATAAAAAAAAATTGGAAATGTCATTTTTTCAAATGACAAAAAAAAAAAATTGTCTCTTTAAGAGGCTGGGCGGGACTGACGTTTTGACGTCACTTCCGCCCAGCAGAGCTATGGGGACGGGCGAAGGAGATTTTTCCTTCAGTCTCGTCCCCGCTCAGCTGCTGAACAGTCGCGATCTCCTCCGCCGCTACCGACGGCTCCGGTAAGCGGCGGAAGGGGGGGGCCCCTCTCCCGCCACCGATAACGGCGATCTCGCGGCGAATCCGCCGTGGAGACCGCCGTTATCGTTTACCAGACCGCGCACACTAAAGATTGATACCTCGGTTGTGGCAGCAGCTGCTGCCGTTACCGAGATATCAATCTTTAAAAAATGGACGTACATCGTCGTGCGCAGGTCTGGAAGTGGTTAAACACAAATTCTATACAGTAAAACCTTGGTTTGAGAGTAACTTGGTTTGAGAGCGTTTTTCAAGACAAGCAACATGTTTTAATACATTTTGCCTTGATATACAAGTGATGTCTTGATATAAGAGCAGCGTCATGACACAACTGAGTATAAAAGAGAAGAGAGGAGCCTCTAAGTGTAGCAATATGTTTACATTTAATGAAGGTACAACATTTAGCAACTCATTGCTACACTTAGAGGTGCCTCTCTTCTTTTTTATACATTGGCGCTCCAGCCCTGCCCCTCCCTGCTGGCTGTGAAATAATAGGTATCATTCTGCAGAGCACAGCGCACCGCTGCCAGCCTGCCTCCCCTGTGTATCTATCACTCTCAGTGCCATCATGGGGCAGCATGGGCTCAAGGACCAGCTGCTTTGGGGAAAGTGCAGGGGCCCCCCATGCAGCTGGGGCCCCTGGGCAGTGCCCAGGTGTGCCCTCTCATTAAGACAGCCCTGGCCATTAGGCATGTGTCTGAACCTGTTCGACCAAGCCGTGAAAAGCGAGCAGGGACTCCATGGCAAAACAGCATCTTTAGCTAAGTATTCTTGTCATATTTTCTAATATTTTTTGTATCTGTCATTACTTTTAATAAATGTTATACTTATAAGTACTTGTGTGATCTTTCTTTGCACATATTGGCCCGGATTCACATACATCAACGCATATTTATGCGGGCGTAGCATATCTAATATACGCTACGCCGACGCAGCGCACAGAGGCAAGAACAGTATTCATGAAGCCAGTGCTCCCACTCGCTCTCAAATCTACGCTGGGCTTCCTCGGCGTAAGCCAGCGTAGGTGGAAGTGGGCGTGAGCCATGCTAATGAGGCGTGACCCCATGCAAATGATGGGCCAAGCGCCATAGAAGTACTTAAAACGAACGTATTTTACGTCGTTTACGTAGTACGTGAATAGGGCTGGGCGTAGGTTACGTTCACGTCATAGGCAGTGACCCATCGTATCTTAGGGAGTAGTTCCAAAGTGATTCTGCGCATGCGCACTGGGATGCGTCCACGGGACAGCACATGTGCAGAATCACGTCGGAACGCAACCTACACCCAGCCCTATTCACGTACTATGTAAACGTGGTAAAATACGACGGCTCTGTTCCCTGGTCCATACCTTTGCATGAGTTGCGCCTCCTATATGGGGAATAACTTTACGCCGGACGTACGACTTACGCAAACCGCGTATATTATGCGGCGGGCGCAACTACGTTCGTGAATTGGCGTATCTCCCTCATTTGCATATGTGCATAGAAAATCAATGGGAGCGGAAAATGCGCCCAGCGGAAATATGCGCCCACGATACGACGGCGTAGGCAAGTTACGTCGGTCGTTGGAAGCCTATTTTTAGGCGTATATCAGATTGTGGGCACGGCGCACAGATACGACGGCGCATAGTTAGACTTACGCGGCGTATCTCGAGATACATCGGCGTAAGTGCTTTGTGAATCCGGGCCTTTGAAAACAGCCTCAAAAACATAAACTATCACATGACCGTGACAAAACACCAAGACACTTCTGCCTTAGGTGTACTGCTCTTCGACCAATGTGTTGGTGAATTTTAATGGACATCTATGGGGCTGACAACTCATTCTGGCTATCTGTACAGCAGAACACAAAGGGCTGAAGAGTGCCAAGACTTTGCAGCAGAAGATCCGTGGGTGGAGAGGTAAGCACAAAGGTTAAGTGTGAAGCACACCATACACTACTCTACATTAAAAGAGTAGACTATAAAATGGAGCAACTAACTCCAACCAGTTTTAACTTGGACAACCTTTGCCAACTGGGCTGCTTTAATGCAGTGCAAGTAGTCGTCCAAGGTGACTTTCACCAAAAATGATCTGGTGGGCAATCTTCAAGTTCCATGAACAGAAACAAATTCTCTACTAGAGAATGTTTAGTGAGAGTCGTCACATTCACTGCTTTATAAACAGAATATGAGTGCCATTTGCAACACAAAATACTAAATAGCCTAAACTTTACAGACAGAAATAATAATATGTGCTACAAGAACTGCTTACATGCATGGCAGAAGGTCAGCTAGCTTCAAAAACAGATATACGATTTTTAATGAGTTATTTAACCCATTCAGACTTTGGAAAGTTTAAAAAAGCATTTGTTTAATATTATTACAGGTAACTTATATAGCGTCATCACTTTACACACTTGGCATATAAATTGTACATTCACATCAGTCCCTACCCTAACTCACATTCATATATACACATACTAGGGCCAATATAGACAGGAGCATATTAACCTACCAGCATGGCTTTGGGATGTGGGAGGAAACCGGAGAAACCGGAGGAATCACAAACAGGCACAGAGAGAAAATGCAAACTCTGTGCAGGTAGTGCCGTGGTTGAGATTCGAACCAGCGACCCCAGTGCTTCGTTCAGAGTTCCTCAACAGAATGACTGTCTTCATTCAGCGTACATAGCCGCCAACTACAGGACTCGGCCCCGACCCCCGGGTCATTGGATTTGATTGACAGCAGCGCAAAGCCAATGACTGCGCTGCTATTATGCCTAGTACACACGACCGTTCTTCTCAGCAGGAAAAAAACAACGTTTTTCCCGACGGGATTCCTCTCACGTCTGCCTTGCATACACACGTTCAGGCCAAATACCACCGTCCAAAGCGCGGACTATAAAGGACTATAAAGGGGAAGTTCCATTAAAACGGCGCCACCCTTTGGGCTGATTTTGCTGATCTTTGTGTTAGTAAAAGTTTGGTGAGAGACGATTCACGCTTTTTAGTTTTCGTGCTTTTCATTCCGTTACAGCGTGACGAATGTGCTATCTCCATTCCGAACCCTACTTTTACCAGAACAAGTGCTCCCACCTCATACTTTAATCTGAGCATGCATGTTTTTTTCCCCTCGTGAAACCATACACACGACCGGTTTTCCCCGACAGGAAAAAGTCAGCTGGGAATCCCGGCGGAAAAAAACAAAACATGTTCTCTTTTTTTTCCCAGCTGTTTTCTCGTCTGGAAAAACTGCGAAGGAGCAGGGCACGGCCGGTTTTCCCGCCCAAAAGCTGTCATGGCAGTTTTCCTGTCGGGAAAACCGGTCGTGTGTACGAGGCATCAATCTATCCAAAGAAGAGCCGAGAACCCCGGGCAAAGATCCAGCGCGTTCGTGATGTGGGACTTTCCAGGGCTCAGGTAAGTAAAACGGGGGGCTGCGGGGGGCGGTAATCATCGGATGTTTTTTCACCTTAATGCATAGGATCCTTTACAACCCCTTTAACTTCAGAAGCTGAAATGTACATCACTGAAAATGCTTTATAAAATGTTGTCAGTCTTCTGACAGCATTGCAGAGTAATGTGGTTTACTAACGAGTCTGCATTATGAATTTTGCATAGACTCACAACTCACAGCGGAATACAGCACTCAATGCTATTTCAATGGTGGCTGCGGTAATTGCTCACAGAATGGATATTTTGGCCACACAGCTAGTTACCTTTTACAGGAAAATTTTTATTATGTTATCTTTAGTCTGAAATAAAGAACACAGCCCTACTTTGTGCAGAGTAAGGCCGGGTTGAATATACTGAATATGTATATTATTATTAATATTATTATACAGAATTTATATAGCGCCAACAGTTTACACCACGCTTTACAACTTGAGGGTAGACCGTACAAATACAGTAGGAATCAGTGGGCCCTGCTCCTTAGACCCCTTTCACACTGAAGCATTTTTACAGCGTTTTAGCGTTAAAAATAGCGCAATTAAAACGCTCATAAAACGCTCTCCATGCATCTCAATGGATCCTTTCACACTGAGACCTGCAAGCAGCAACTTTGGAGCAGCTTTTGGGCGCTGAAAAAAATGCCCCTCTCCATGGAAATGAATTGAAAGCGCTGTAAAAACGCTTTGCCCTTTCACACTGAGGCACTGCAAAAATGCCCTAAAACGTTAGGGTCTTAGGGGTGCTTTACCAGCACATTGGGATTGCAGATGAGGTTTCGCTCGAATAACGCTCAAATAATGCTCAAATAACGCTCGAATAACGCTCCAAAAACGATCGAGATATTTATTTCTTATTAACCCTCCTGGCGGTAACCCCGAGCGTGACTCGGGGTTGATTTTTTTCTACCAAAATCGGTATCCCCGAGTCACGCTCGGGGTAGCTGTGCAGAGCCTGCAGCGCACGCTGGCTTACCTTCTCCTGGATCCAGCGATGTCACCGCGCTGTGTGAGCGAACGGGACCTCGCTCGATTCACACAGTGTCCTCCTGTGCCGTCGATCTCCGTTCCCTGCGACGTTACGACGCACGGGGGCGGAGAACGGCACCAAATTCAAAAAAGTAAACAAACACAATACACACAGTATACTGTAATCTTATAGATTACAGTACTGTATGTAAAAAAAAAAACACACCCCCCTTGTCCCTAGTAGTCTGTCCAGTGTCCTACATGTTTTTTTATATAATAAAAACTGTTCTTTCTCCCTGCAAACTGTAGATTGTCCATAGCAACCAAAAGTGTCCCTTTATGTCAAAAATGGTTTTAGATCAGCTAGAAAACAGCAATAATAAATTATAATCACTTGCAGAATTGTGCGATAGCGATTTGTGGGGAAATTCGTCATAAAAAAAAAAATATATAATGACAGCGACAATTCTGCAACTGAGCAAATTTCAGTGATTTTGAGTTGATTACATCATTGAATCATTTTTATTAGAATTATATTATTATTTGTTATAATTATTTATAATTATTTATTATATTATCATTTATAATTTTGTTTTTAAAAAAATGTCATACCTGGGATGCCTATTAGACTCTTGTTTGGTCAGATTTAAGTAAGTTATTCCTAAAAATTACAGACCTACAGTATAAAACGCCAAATTTCCTTGCAAATAATGGTACCGCTTTCAGCATGTTTTTTCTGAAAGAATCATACCGCCAGGGAGGTTAAAGTGGTTATGGACATGAAGTACATCCCTCTATAAAGTGTGTACTTGTCTCAATTAAAGGGGTTGTAAACCCTCCTGTTTTTTCACCTTAATGCATCACTGGAATGTCTCTGCCCGGGGTTCTCAGCTCTTGGTTGGATAGGTTGATAGCAGTGCAGCCATTGGCTCCCGCTGTTGTCAATCAAATCCAATGACATGGGTGCCGGGGGCGGGGCCGAGTCCTGCAATCGGCGGCTATGGACGCCGAATGATGCACTCGGGAACGCGCCCGCAAGGTAAGCCCCCGGAGTGAAAGAGTTTGATTATAGGCTGACTGAAGTGGTCGTTGTAGTCCATAAAAAAAAGCATTGTACCACAGTGGGTTGCACAATGAAGATGAACATGAAACAAATATGGAAAAGCTAGGAAGTTAGCCTGGAAACCAAGGGCCAGATCCTCAAAAGAGATACGCAAGCGGATCTGCTGTTCCGCCTGCGTATCCCTGTTTCTATCTTTGGAACTGATCCACAGAATCAGTTTTCCAAGAGATAGACAGAAGATCCGACATGTGTAAGGGACTTACACTGCCGGATCTTAGGATGCAGTACCGCATTCGCCGCTGGGGGCATTTCTCGTCGAAATGCCGCTTCGGGTATGCAAATTAGCACTTACAGAGATCCACGAAGCTTTTCAGCTTCGTTTCTTCTCCGTAAGTATTAAGTTGCATGTGTAAAATTAGGGCTGCTTTTACAAAGTGTAAACTGTTTACACCTTGTAAAAGCAGACCCTTCTTACCCGCGACGCTGTTATTTTTTTTTTTCCCGCCGTATCTTTTTTTTTTCCTGACGCAATTTTTTTGACCCGGCGCGATTCACGAAGCTCCGCGTAACGTAATTTCGCGCTATGCACATCGGGAAAATGACGTCACGAGCATGCGCAGTACGTCCGGCGCGGGAGCGCGCCTAATTTAAATGGGAGTCACAAAATATTCCAACTGCACACCTTCCAGGAAAATGGCCAATAAGTAAAAGGGTGCTGAAACGATCACCAGCTGGGAACCGGAAAGCAAATCATGTACACATATTCGCCAGCACACCAAGGATCATTGAAAAAACGTCCGAAAATGTAATGCATAATAGCGATCCAAAAAGCAACGTTTCGAGGTCACGCAGGACCTCTTCGTCAGGCAAAACGTTGCTTTTTGGATCGCTATTATGCATTAAATTTTCGGACGTTTTTTCAATGATCCTTGGTGTGCTGGCGAATATGTGTACATAATTTAAATGGGACTCGCCCCTATTTGAATAGGAACGCCTTGCGCCGGCGGAATTTAAGTTACACACCCGAAAATTTCTAGGTAAGTGCTTTGTGGATCGGGCACTTAGGTAGAAATTTTGCGGCAGTGTAACTTAAATCAGAATATTTAAGTTACGGCGGCTCTTTGTGGATCTGGCCCCAAATGTCTGCACTATTGTGTTCCCCATAGCTACCTATAGTTGTGAAGGTTGGACAGGAGGAAAATGGAGGTGTTTCAGCTGTAGTGATGAAGAAGGCTACTGCACATTCCATGGACAACAAAGATAAAGGAAAAAGGCTAAGGCCCCGTACACACGACAGAGTTTCTCGGCAGAATTCAGCGAGAAACTCGGTCAGAGCCGGATTCTGCCGAGAAACTCTGTCGTGTGTACACTTTCGGCCCGATGGAGCCGCCGAGGAACTCGTCGAGAAAATAGAGAACATGTTCTCTATTTTCTCGTTGTTCTATGGGAGAACTCGGCCCGCCGAGCTCCTCAGCGGCTTCAGGGCTGAACTCGCCGAGGAACTCGATGTGTTTAGCACGTCGAGTTCCTCGACCGTGTGTACGGGGCCTTACACTCGAGCATATAGAACCAAATGATTAACTGGATGGTAAAACCACACGACTCAGGTTTGCCTATTTCAGACATGTAATGTGATCAAACTCATTGGAGAATGCTTGCATTGGTTGGCAGCAAAAGGAAACTAGGCCACCAAAGACTCAATGGTTAAACACCATAAAGCAGTCAGAACATGAAATAACTAAAAGAAGCAGAACAAGATCATAAAATGTAGAAAGAGTTAGCCTATTTAATCCCCGTAAGTCCGACAAGATCAAATAGATAACATCACCAAGTAGAAGATAGTCAACTGCAACATCTGCCTTGTCTTGGGACAGACAATACAGCCGTACATTTTTCCCCTGTGATCGATCAATGATCGACTGCGAAAGGCAAAGAACAATCCACTGGGTTCAATCCACAAAGGGAATATAACAGACTTACAACACATGGCTAAAGTGTATTGGAGCTGCACTATTAATCGTTAAAAAATCGTGATCTCGATTCAACCCCCCTGATAATCTCCAATGCAGAGTTTGCCGATTCTTTCATATAACAAGTGGAGAGACTTAGCTGTCAAAAGAAAATACCTGGGCAGTCTGCCAAGTTTTCAACAGGAAACATTGTAACCAATGCTTCCTTCTAAGGCCCCGTACACACGTCCGAGGAACTCGACGGGCAAAACTCATCGTTTTGCTCGTCGAGTTCTGTGTGAAGCCGCCGAGGATCTCGGCGAGCCAACTTTCCTCATTGAACAACGAGAAAATAGAGAACATGTTCTCTATTTGGCTCGACGAGGAACTCGTCGGCTTCCTCGGCTGAAAGTGTACACACGCCGGGTTTCTCGGCAGAATTCAGCTCCGATCGAGTTTCTGGCTGAATTCTGCCGAGAAACTCGGTCGTGTGTACGGGGCCTTGGATGAAAGGGATAAACTTCTGTGTGTAAAGAAAAAAATCCAGGCAGTCTGCCAAGTTTTTAACAACATGAAACATTGTAACTAACTTCCTTCTTAGATCAAACTTCTGTGTGTAAATGCAGAAAGTTTAACAACTAAAAGTCTTATACCGCGTACACACGATCATTTTTCGGGTTGTAAAAAAACTACGTTTTTAAGGCTCTAGAAAAAAATAAGTTTTTTTCAACTTGATCATTAAAACGGCCTTGCCCACACACGATCGTGAAAAAAAAATGCTCTAGCAAAGTGTGGTGACGTACAACACGTACGACGGCACTATGAAGGGGAAGTTCCATTCGGATGACGCCACCTTTTGGGTTGCTTTAGCTGATTTCGTATTAGTAAAAGACTATTTGCGCTTTTCTGTCTGTTACAGCGTGATGAATGTGCTTAATTACTCCATTACAAACGGTAGTTTTACCAGAACGAGCGCTCCCGTCTCATAACTTGCTTTTGAGCATGCACGTTTTTTTTCCACGTTGTTAAAGCCCACACACGACCATTTTTTACAACCCGAAAAACGACAACTTTTAAAACGTCGTGAAAAAATTAAGCATGTTCGAAAAAAAATTTGCCTGTTTTTCAGAACCCAAAAAATGCTCTGAAGCCCACACACGATTGTTTTTAATGACATTAAAAAAAACCTTGTTTTTTACAACCCAAAAAATGATCGTGGGGCATAAGGCCCCTTTCACATGATTTAATCGTGATTTTGCAGCAATTTCAGGGAATGCCTGTGTAAGTGGCATCAATTGAAGTCAGAACGACTTGAAGTCGTACTAATATGAATGGTTGTCATCGGAAATCATGGGAAAAGACTTGTCACGCTACTTTGCCATCACAAATCGTGGGACAAGTCGTAAAAGTGTGAAAGGGGCCTAAATCTTTTTCTGACACTTGTATCTTAAGTGGGGACAGCGGTGGCACTTCACAGCGGTGGTTAATGATGGGATGTGGGGTTCCAGCACCTTGAAGCTCTGGACCCCTTTAAATTACACAGCACCCTGCACCTCTGGACCCCTTTACATTACACAGCACCCTGCACCTCTGGACCCCTTTACATTACACAGCACCCTGCACCTCTGGACCCTTTTACATTACATAGCACCGCACCTCTGGACCCCTTTACATTACACAGCCCCCCCAGAGTTTGTTACACAGACACCCCCTAAACAGTTCTGGACCCCCTGCATGTTACACAGACCTCCCTACAGTACAGACCCCCTCCCTACAGTACAGACCCCCTCCCTACAGTGCAGACCCCCCTACATTACAGACCCCCTCTACAATACAGACACCCCTACATTACAGCCCCCCTCTACTATACAGCCCATACAGACTCACCCTACATTACAGGGACATGACCTGCAGCCTGCGGGCCGCCGTGGCCCACCGGGTATATGCCGGTATGCCCTATGGCCAGTCCGGGCCTGCCCAAGGGAATAAAATGCCAATTGCTGCAAAATTGTATGTCACACTGTATTTTATTTGCCCAGCGGTCTTTCAAATGCAATTTTTGGGGGAAAAAATACACAGAATCGTACAGCTCTAAAGTGTCTTCATATAAGTATTTAGGAAGAAACCAAACTTGTTATGTCTTGGACAGCAGATACTTCTCAGCCCTTCTTTAATCAGCCTTGAAGATCATTTAGAAACCTGAAATCCCCCCAAGGTATACTATTACAGGCGGTGTCACAGTATTACATGTGGCTGCTAGAACGAGTTTCTCTGGTTTTCATCTTCCTGGAACACTTCTTTGGTAACTTTCCAACCTGGAAACACTGAGCTGCTTGTTGAATGCTTGGAATTAAATGCCCAGCAACGTCATTAAGAATAACGGCTATGTCCCCACAACATGAGGCATGGCTTCTGCACACAGTCATTATTTATGGACTGATAGGTTTATTGTAGGAAATGACATCTATAAAAAGGCCTGGCCATGTTCTGTCCCTGGAATGCTTTATGATCAGAATTACTACGTTGCTAGGATCTGATAATGGGGGCTTCTAAATTATAAAATGCTGTGTTCAACAACAACAAAGTGCTGGAGACACCCTATTGTAATTTGTACTATATTTGTGAATGTCATCATTTTTGGAGCATCAGATTCTAGCTATGTAGCAGTGAGGGATTATTTATGCATGCCTTGCCCCTTGAATAGTGATCTGTGGTGGATCACTGTTCAGTGGGGGTTTGACAGGCGGTATGTGTATGTGTTATGTCACTGCACTTACCTCTGTGGGTGATGAACAGTCAGGGCTAGATTCAGAGAGGAGATACGCCGGCGTATCTCCAGATACGCTGGCGTATCTCTGAGTCTGGCCGGTCGTATCTATGCGCCTGATTCATAGAATCAGTTACGCATAGATTTCCCTAAGATACGACCGGCGTAAGTGTTTTACACCGTCGTATCTTAGGCTGCATATTTACGCTGGCCGTTAGGTGGCGCTTCCGTATAGTTAAGCGAGGAATATGCAAATGAGCTAGATACGCCGATTCAGAAACGTACGTCCGGCCGGCGCATTTTTTTACGTCGTTTACGTTAGGCTTTTTTTCGGCGTATAGTTACCCCTGCTATATGAGGCGTATCCTATGTTAAGTATGGGCGTCGTTCCCGCGTCGAGTTTTGAAAATTTTACGTCGTTTGCATAAGTCGTTCGCGAATAGGGATGTACGTAATTTATGTTCACGTCGAAAGCAATGACGTTTTGAAATGTATTTTTCAGGATATTTTTGTTGTTATTCTGTTTCTCACTGTTAAATAAACCTTCCATTAAAATTATAGACTGATCATCTCTTTGTCAGTGGGAAAAACGTACAAAATCAGCAGGGGATCAAATATTTTTTCCCCTCACTGTGTATGCAATCATTAAAAATAGCTTATATAAGTAAACCACAAAATTGCATGTAATCTCCATATTAAAGTAAGATAATTCCAGTTGCTATTTATAACCGGTTACAACGTTAGGCAAACTTTTTTTAATGTAGTGCGCTGTTTATGTTAAGCTAAAGCGGTTTCTGTAACTTTCCTTGGAATGCAGGCCCGGGGCGAAGATTTGTTTTAACATGCAGGTGCTGCGAAATGCGTCTTAAAACAATTTGCTTTAATCTGTGTAGGAAAAGAGTCCCGGGACATGGGAAGATGTATTGTGTGTAGAGGAATGTCATGAATGTTGTACAACTTCATGGATGACACAGCTGGGAAATAAAACAGTGTTTATAGTGACTAGTCATTACTGGGGCTTCATAAAAAAGAATCCCACTAATGCAAAAAATCAATGATCACTTGGAAATGATAAAAAATGAGGAGTTAAAGTAAAAGTCTATTATATTTTTAATAAACTTGTAGCTTAAGTTACTATTGCAGTGTGTACCTTAACCACTTCCATACAGGGCAGTTATACACACCTCCATACCGGGCCTATTCTGGCACTTCTCTCCTACATGTACAAATCATAATTTTTTTGCTAGAAAATTACGCAGAACCCCCAAACATTATATATGTTTTTTTAGCAGACACCCTAGGGAATAAAACGACGGTCATTTCAACGTTTTATCTTGTACGGTATTTGAGCAATTATTTTTCAAACGCCTTTTTTGGGGAAAAAAATTGTTTCATGAATAAAAGAAATAACAAAACAGTAAAGGTAGCCCAATTTTTTTGTAAAATATGAAAGATTAGGTTCACCGAGTAAATAGATACCTAACATGTCACGCTTTAAAATTGCGCACACTCATGGAATGGCGCCAAACTTCGGTACTTAAAAATCTCCATAGGCAACGCTTTGAATTTTTTTACTGGTTACCAGTTTAGATTTACAGAGGAGATCTAGTGCTAGAATTGTTGCTGCCACTCTAACGCACGCGGCGATACCTCACATATGTGGTTTAAACGGCGTTTACATATGTCGGCGTGTGCGTTCGCTTCTGCGCGCGAGCTACCGGGGACAGGGGGGTTTTAATTTTTTTTTATTATTATTATTTATTTATTTTACATATTTATTTATTTTTTTACACTTTTTTATTTATTTTTTATTTTTTTATTACTTTTATTCCTATTACAAGGAATGTAAACATCCCTTGTAATAGGAATGTGTGTGACAGGTACTCTTTATGGAGAGATGCGGGGTCAATAGGACCCCACATCTCTCCTTCAGGCTGGAAACCATGAGATCGGTGAAAAAAATTCACTGATCTCATGAATAATGTGGCTTACAGCCGCAATCGCGGCTTTGTTTACTTACGGGACCCGGGCGTGACATCATCACATCGCGCCCGGGTCCTCCGTTTTTTGGGCCCCCGATGGCACAGGAGAGCCCGGAGAAGCACCGGATGGCGACGGGAGGAGGGGATGTCCCATCCCGCCGCCTTGAAGAACGATCTAGCGGCGGAACCGCCGCTATGATCGTTCTTACGTTGTGCAGAATCGCCGGCACAAGAGATAGATATCTGTGTCATGTTACATGATATTATTTTATTATGTACTGTCTCTTTAATGTCTATCTATTTTGTCTCTTGTGGCATTCCGTAGTTTCCATGCTGCTCAGTCTCCTCCCCCTCTTTTCTGTATCAGTCATTTTAATGCTGTAATTCATGTGACCTGTGTGTTTCTTCTACCTGCATGGAAGAATCGTTCTTTTACCTGTTGTAACTTGCATTCTACGGATCATACGACGAATAAACATCGCCAGATCTTCTTTCATGTGAGTTGTGACTGAGTAAGCTATCTGGAAAGGTGATTTGGGATGGATAATCTCTTCAGGGCAATGAGCTCCATGTGCTACTGAAACCCACATTCATAGCCTTTGTAGCCGATTCAGAATAGTAAAAGAACGTATCCAGCAGCCTGCACAGAGATAACTGCGTCACAGGACAGATCATAGTGAAGTGTAACCGTGTGTATTGCATGAGAATTCTGCATACAACCCCAGCACAGCTTGTTACAGCTCCTCACAGTATACAGACACTCTTCACTGCTACAGTCAAGCCTGTGTACTGCAGGCCATCATGAGTGGAAAGGGCTCAGTGTGTGATGAAACACCACAGCATGCTTCACACAGAGAAAGTCAGGATGAGGACCCAGAGTTCACTGCATTGACCAAACGCTCTGTGAAACCCACTTGGAAGGTTAAAGAGAACTATGAATCCATGAGAACTGAACTAGCAACCAGTTTGAAGCAGATTTGGGATAAAATCCTCACCCACATTGATGTGATTTCATGTCCCAGCCATGAGGTACTGCAACTAGAGGGCGCCATAAAGCATCTCTCTGCTTCATACGAACTGTACCAGACTACAAGCAACAAATATAAAACTATTCTGCAAAGCATCAACACTGAGGAGTCCTTAGAGCAACTTAACAATGCCCAGCTTCTTAATGAGGAAAGAGAAAGCTTTATCCAGCGAACTAAAGCAAAGGCAGAAGCAAAATTAATGCTGCCACGGGACACTGTATCTCACAAATCTGTATCCACCAGACGTTCTAAAGGTTCCTCTAGATCCCGAAGTTCAAGGCACTCAACGCTTAGTGAACAGCTAATGAATGCCCGCGCCGAAGCAGAGGCTATCAAGGTACGGGCCGCATATGCAAAAAAGAGAGCAGAAATGGAAACCGAGGCAGCGCATCAAAAGGCAGTAATGGAAGCCGAGGCAGCGCATCAAAAGGCAGCAATAGAAGCTCAAACGGCACGTCAAAGGGCAGCAATTGAAGCTTTAAAGGAACAGAGCAACTACGAGGCAGCTGCAGCAAAACTAAAGGTTTTGGAACAAGCTATCGGTGCAGATGAAAATGCTAGCGAAAGGGTCAGCGTCAAGGCAGATGTAGAAGATCCTTTTGAACGCACTAAGAACTATGTTCTAAACCACAGCAGTGAACACTCAATTACCTCCACGTTTCACGGCAACGCAAGGACTTCACCACATCATCAGGTAAAAGCTGTTCCAGCCACTTCCTACATGCAAGCCCACCCCAGTGCAGCTCCCGACTGTCATGCTGATCCCGCATATGTCACAAAACGGCACACTAATCCGCAAGCAAGTCGCCAGCCTCCTGCTAACAGTACTGTTCCAGACCTTCACCCAACAATTCAGCTGAATGCCCTTGCTGCACCATATCTTCCCACGTCTCTTTGCAACGATACCATAAACAATTCAATCCACAACAATCAACCAGCAACCTCCTATGTAAAGTCAGAGGCAACCGATACAACAGAGGTAGTAAAGTACTTACTTCGACATGAGCTCGCCAAGTCAGGCCTAGTAAACTTCGACGACCATCCTGAAAATTATAGAAGCTGGAAAGCCGCTTTCAAAACTACATTAGGCGGTATCGGTTTTACTGCCGATCGTGAGCTGGATCTGCTGATCGGGTTGCTTGGCCCACAGTCAACAGAACGTGTCAAGAGCCTCAGGTCAGTTTACATCGACAATCCAACTGCAGGTCTCACCGCAGCATGGGAGCGTCTAGAACAGACTTACGGTAGTCCTGAAGCCATAGAGAATGCATTGCTCAAACGATTGGAAAATTTCCCAAGGATATCTGGTAAGGACAATATAGAGTTCCAGAGACTCAGCGACCTTCTTCTCGAAGTCCAGCTTGCCAAAACTGACCCTAAGCTACCTGGCCTCAGTTACCTGGACACTGCTCGAGGAGTTAACCCTATCGTTTGCAAGCTTCCGCATGGCCTACAAGAAAAGTGGATCCAAGTTGGGTCATCATACAAACGGGAAAACAAGGTTTCCTTTCCCCCGTTCTCCTACTTCTGCAATTTCGTCAGGAACATTGCTGACACCAAGAACGATCCTAGTTTTGCATTCAGCGAGTTCAATACTCCCTCACCTAAAGGTGACAACCTACATACTAGCTACAGGAACCGCAGAGGTCCCGTGTCCGTTAGGAAGACAGACATTATTCCCACTCCCGCCCCAAACAAGAGCAGCAAGATCGAAAACCCAAACCGATTATGTCCCATCCACAAGAAGCCTCATCCCCTCAAAAAATGTATCGGTTTCAGAAAGAAGCCCCTACAAGAACGAAAGGAACTCCTAAAGACTTTTGGGGTATGTTATAGATGCTGTGCTTCCACCGATCACTTTGCCAAGGAATGTAAAACTCCTATCAAGTGCATAGAGTGCGGTTCCGAGGACCATGTGCAAGCACTCCATCCCCTTGAGTCCAATCCTTCACAACATGCAGACCTTCCTCCTGGGCAGAACCACAGCGGGAAGAGTACAGATCACGTACCTAATTCCACCATGGTATTTTCTTCGTGCACTGAAGTCTGTGGGGAAGACCACTGTGACAAATCTTGCGCTAAAATATGCCTAGTGAATATTCATCACAAGGATCAGCCAGAAAAGACTTTAAGGGTGTATGCTATCTTAGACGATCAAAGCAATCGATCGCTTGCACGATCTGAACTGTTCGATCTATTTTGCACAAAAGGAGAGGTTCACCCTTACACCTTAGGCACTTGTAGTGGAACTACAGAGGTTTTTGGAAGAAGGGCTCATGGATTTATTGTGTCCTCCCTAGAAAATAACCTACAATTACCCTTACCTACACTTGTAGAGTGTAACCAGATACCAGCCAACAAAGAAGAAATACCTACACCAGAAGTTGCCTTCTACCACCCTCATCTAAGGTCAATAGCCAGTGAAATCCCACCACTTGACAAAGATGCTAAAATCCTTCTTCTGCTGGGAAGAGATATTCTAAGGATCCACAAGGTACACAGGCAGGTCAGCGGACCTCCACAGGCCCCATTCGCCCAGTACCTGGACTTAGGCTGGGTCATCATAGGCAACGTCTGTATAGGCAAAATGAAAAGGCCTACTAACATTTCTTCATTCAAGACAAATGTATTGCCAAATGGTCGCAATACTCACTTTGAGCCATGCCCACATCACTACTGGGTAAAGGAGAAGGTAACTAGCTGCAAGTTGCGACATTGCAACACAAACCTTTCCCGCACCTACGATGACAGCTTTGGTTCTACAGTTTTCAATGTAAGCAGTGAAGACGACAAGTTGGCTCCTTCGGCAGAAGACAAAGAATTCCTTAAAGTAATGGACAATGAGTTCTTTCAGGAAGATTCCAATAGCTGGGTAGCACCCCTACCCTTTCGCCTCCCGAGAGAGAAGCTACCAAACAATCTACATCAAGCAGTCAAAAGATTCTCCTCCTTAAAGCGTACCTTAAGCAGGAAGCCAGAGATGGAAAGACATTTTGTGGACTTCATACAGAATATCTTTGACAGGGGTCATGCCGAACCCGCACCCCCATTGAAAGAAGGAGAAGAATGTTGGTACCTCCCTTCCTTCGGTGTGTATCACCCACGAAAGCCAGACCAAATCAGAGTTGTCTTTGACTCCAGTGCCCAACATGAAGGCTTCTCACTTAACGACATGCTCCTCACAGGGCCCAACTTGAACAACAACCTCATTGGAGTCCTAATTCGCTTTCGTCAAGAACCTGTAGCGGTGATGGCCGACATTCAACAAATGTTCCACTGCTTCATCGTCAAGGAAGATAACAGGAATTACCTCAGGTTTCTATGGCACAAGGACAACGACATCAACAAAGAGGTAATTGATTACCGAATGAGGGTGCATGTCTTTGGGAACAGCCCTTCCCCAGCTGTAGCAATCTATGGACTAAAAAAGACAGCTCAGCTTGGAGAAGCTGAGTATGGATCCGATGCTCGTCAATTTGTTGAAAGGAACTTTTACGTAGACGACGGGCTCAAATCCTTTCCTACTGCTAAAGAAGCAATTAATCTTCTTACCAGAACAAAGGAGATGCTAGCTGTAGCAAACTTGAGACTTCACAAAATTATATCTAACAGCCAAGAGCTAATGAATGCATTTCACCCTGAGGACTATGCTGCCAGTGTGAAAGACCTTGACCTCGGGTCAGACACACCCCCTATACAGAGAAGTCTAGGTCTGCTGTGGAACATCAAGGCAGACACATTCACCTTCCAGGTGTCAACCTGTGACAAACCCTTCACCAAGAGAGGAGTCTTGTCCGTAGTGAACAGCATCTACGACCCACTGGGATTTATAGCCCCAGTCACCATCCAAGGTAAGATGTTATTAAGACAGCTTACTACTGATAACATAGATTGGGACACTCCGTTACCTATTGAGAAACAACAAAGATGGGAGAAATGGAGAGGTTCTCTGAAGACATTAGAACAGCTCCAAATTCCACGTTGCTATGCCCCAGTCTCCATCTCAGCCGCTGTCCAGAGGGAAATCCATATTTTCTCAGATGCATCAGTTGAAGCTATAGCTGCAGTGGCCTATTTGAAGACCTCAGGAGTTAATGGAGACATAAACTGCAACTTTGTTCTAGGCAAGACAAAGCTAACACCAAAACCTGCACATACCATACCCAGACTTGAACTTTGTGCAGCTGTGCTAGCAGTGGAAATAGCTGAAGTCATAAAGAGTGAAATGGACATTAACCACTTAAGCCCCGGACCAATATGCAGCCTAAAGACCCAAGGGGTTTTTACAGTTCGGGACTGCGTCGCTTTAACAGACAATTGCGCGGTCGTGCGACGTGGCTCCCAAACAAAATTGGCGTCCTTTTTTCCCCACAAATAGAGCTTTCTTTTGGTGGTATTTGATCACATCTGCGGTTTTTAGTTTTTGCGCTATAAACAAAAATAGAGCAACAATTTTGAAAAAAAAGCAATATTTTTTACTTTTTGCTGTAATAAATATCCCCCAAAAACATATATAAAAACATTTTTTTTCCTCAGTTTAGGCCGATACGTATTCTTCTACCTATTTTTAGTAAAAAAAATCGCAATAAGCGTTTATCGATTGGTTTGCGCAAAATTTATAGTGTTTACAAAATAGGGGATAGTTTTATTGCATTTTTATTTTTTTTTATTTTTTTACTACTAATGGCGGCGATCAGCAATTTTTTTCGTGACTGCGACATTATGGCGGACACTTCGGACAATTTTGACACATTTTTGGGACCATTGTCATTTTCACAGCAAAAAATGCATTTAAATTGCATTCTTTATTGTGAAAATGACAGTTGCAGTTTGGGAGTTAACCACAGGCGGCGCTGTAGGAGTTAGGGATCACTGTGTATGTGTTTACAACTGTTTGGGGGTGTGGCTGTAGGAATGACGTCATCGATCGTGTCTCCCTATAAAGGGAATGACGCGATCGATGCGCCGCCATAGTGAAGGACGGGGAAGCCGTGTTTACACACGGCTCTCCTCGTTCTTCAGCTCCGGGGAGCGATCGCGACGGAGCGGCTATAAACAAATAGCCGCGCCGTGGTCCCGGATCGCTCCCCGAGCGGACCCGACCTCCGCATGTAGCGGGGGGGGTCCCGATCGGACCCCCCACCCGCTAATAGGGGAGGACGTACCCATACGCCCATGTGCCTGTACGTGCCATATTGTGGACGTATATGTACATGGGCTGGTCCTTAAGTGGTTAACATTGATTCCTTCACATTTTACACAGACAGCAAGATAGTGCTTGGTTACATTTACAACCAAACTAAACAATTTTACGTGTACGTCAGCAATAGAGTAGAACGTATCAGAAGGTTCTCCTTGCCAAAGCAATGGCACCATATTCCCACTGACCTTAATCCTGCCGATTGTGGGACAAGAGCTATATCTCCAGTAGCTCTCCTCGACTGCTTGTGGCTGTCGCCTCCAAGATTTCTTTCTGAAAACTCCTACTCAATTTCCACGGACACTACCTATGAACTGGTACATCCTGACGATGATAAAGAAATCAGGTCTATGTACACCACACTGTGTACCTCTGCGAGTTCAGAACAAAAACTAAAGTCGCATCGTTTTGAACGTTTCTCAACCTGGTCATCAGCTGTTAGGGCTGTTGCTTATTTGATACACATTGCCCATTGTTTTAAAAGGAGGTTCTGCTCGGACTTTCTCACGACCAATCACGGAATTGGTGCTTCTTCTCCCAAGTGAGTGACTTAGGCAGGAGAACCGGCTATACCTGCTATGGCGGGGAGAATATCACTATCACTATTGACTGTGCTACTGTTGAAGTCCCACGATTATAAACGATAGACTGCAGGACTCAAGCCATCTGTTTTTTGGACGTCATGTTTCATTGTTCATTTACTGCATACCTTCTTGTGTTTGCGGGTATCTCGTATCTATGGTTTACACACCAGTTTTACCTTTAACGTTTCTTCCCCTACAGGTTCAAGTTGGACTTATCTTTATATATGTAATAGACTTTGAAATCTAAAGATTTCAGGCGGGGAGTGTCATGTTACATGATATTATTTTATTATGTACTGTCTCTTTAATGTCTATCTATTTTGTCTCTTGTGGCATTCCGTAGTTTCCATGCTGCTTAGTCTCCTCCCCCTCTTTTCTGTATCAGTCATTTTAATGCTGTAATTCATGTGACCTGTGTGTTTCTTCTACCTGCATGGAAGAATCGTTCTTTTACCTGTTGTAACTTGCATTCTACGGATCATACGACGAATAAACATCGCCAGATCTTCTTTCATGTGAGTTGTGACTGAGTAAGCTATCTGGAAAGGTGATTTGGGATGGATAATCTCTTCAGGGCAATGAGCTCCATGTGCTACTGAAACCCACATTCATAGCCTTTGTAGCCGATTCAGAATAATCTGGATGATGCCTCTAGCTGCAGGCATCATTCAGATATCCCCCTTCAAAGTCCAGGACGTCATATGACGTCCACTCTGGATGGTAGAGCCACTTTGTGGACGTCATATGACGGTGGCTGGTATTGAAGTGGTTAAAGTGGATGTAAACCCGATTCATGAAATTTGAGCTGGCCACATATATCTGCAGTGTTTTGTTATCTCTCTTCTAAGAGCTAAGTCTTATAGCTCTCTCCTGAACCGTTCCCCTGTTATCAGCCTGATAACTCCTGACAAATTCTCAGACACATCAGATAAAAGCAGCCTGAAACTTCTGTCGGAGGTTGCTATAAATAGATAAGCAGGGAGCTGGCCCGGTTACAAAACACCTCTGAAGCCCTGTACGCGCGACCAGTTTTCCTGCCAGGAAAACTGTCAAGAGAGCTTTTGGCTGGGAAAACCGGACGTGTGTACAGTGGCGGTGCGTCCATAGAGGGCGCAGGAGCGCCGCCCCCTCTCTCTCCTGCACCGCCACTGAATACAATACATGGATTCATGCATTGCATGAATCCATGTATTGTCGCTGCCGCCCACTATTCAGGTGGCGGGCCCCCTGGTGAGTGCCGGCCATCTGAAAAACGGCAGCTGGTTGGCTTTGGAAGTGCCTATCAGAGCCAGAACCCTCAGGCTGTAATCGGCTTACAAATAGTTATCCAGGGGACGCACGCGGGGTGCGTTCCCTGGCTAACACTGACAGGCGTCTCAGCCAATCAGGTTCACCGGTTCTGGTTACCGGCAACCTGATTGGCTGAAGCGTCATCAAGGGCGGGAGAAGACATCGAGGGACGGTGGAAGCAGGATGGCTGACCCCAGAAAGGTAAGTACCGGCGGGGGAGGCATTTAATAGGGCACAGTGGCAGCATTTAACAGGGCACAGTGGCGCTAATTGATGGGCACAGTGGCGCTAACTTATGGGCACAGTGGTGACATTTGATGGGCACGGTGGTGACAATTGATGGGCACGGTGGTGACAATTGATGGCACAGTGGTAACAATTGATGGCACAGTGGTAACAATTGATGGCACAGTGGTAACAATTGATGGCACAGTGGCTGCGTTTGGCATGGCACAGTGGTGACAATTGATGGGCACAGTGGCGACAATTGATGGCACAGTGGCTGCAAATATTTTTTTTTTTTTGTTTGTTTGCGTCCCCCCCAAAATCTTCCTGTGACTACAGAGCTCACATTCATAGAGCTGGAGAGTGTGTCACCCAAATCTGCAGGGCGCTCTCACTCGATCACACCGCTGACCTCCGTGGTAATGTCCCATTACAATCTAATCTCCACATGAGTGCACGATGTATCGCCATATACATACAATAAAAAAACAAGTCTACAATGAAATTAAATTAAAAGATGTTCCAATGTATATCTTTATCTACGGGGACAAATTATATCTTTATTAGGAGCTATATCTTTAATAGCAGCTAAATACTTTTAAAATAAGGATACGTATCTGTCCAGTAAGCCCGCAATGTCGGCACCCGAAGCCAATCTGACCCTTGTCTCTTGGGTGCTTCCGCCGCCATCTTCGATAAGGGAATCAGGAAGCGAAGCCTTGTGGCTTCACATCCTGGTTCCCTACTGCTCGTGCGCAACTCTGCGCATGCGCAACCCCACGGGTCCCTGCTGACTTCTGGGACCTGTGTGTCTCCCAGAAGACAGCGGGGGGATGGAGGAGGCACCAGACGTGGCATAGATAGCCATGGGTACTGCGGCTATTTATGCCTGGAAGTAGGAGCAAAATACCTATATTAGACAGGTATCTGCTCCCCCTCCCCAGAAAGGTGCCGAATGTGACACTGGAGACGGAGGATTCTGAAAAGCAGAAGTTCCATTTTTGGGTGGAACTCCGCTTTAAAGAGGAACTGCAGTCTGCTCACATAGTTTGTAATAAAAACATCTTTGCCATTCTGAAGTCTCACTCCAACCACTTTGCATATTATTTTATATATATTGTGATTCTGTACTTGCCAAATATGCTGCAGAAATCTCCCCCCACTGAGTCCGGCTGCAACCATTTTAACTGTGGGCAGCTGAAGCTGCTGCCTGTTCACTTCCTGGATTTACAAAGACACACCTCCAGCTCCGTGGCTCTCATTGGCCCTCTTATGACTCACAACCCCCCTCCCTTCCTGGCAAACTCTCACAGACAGCGAGAGAGAGAGAGAGAGAGAGAGAGAGAGAGCTGTGCGTGATGTCATAAGCCTAGGCCTTTTTACCATACAAGAGGAAGTGGTCTGTATAAGGTATTTACTGGCAGAAAAAAAACAATTACTATCCAAAGTTAAAATAACAAGGGTTGAATAGATGGAAAGATGAAAAAATCACTGCAGGTCCGCTTTAAATTGCATTATTTCATATACTTGTGTATGGCCCCCGTACACACGACCGAGGAACTCGACGTGCCAAACACATCGAGTTCCTCGTCGAGTTCAGTGTGGAAGCCGCCGAGGAACTCGGCGGGCCGACTTTTGCCATTGAACAACGAGGAAATAGAGAACATGTTCTCTATTTCCTCGCCGAGGTCCTCGTCGGCTTCCTCGGCCGAAAGTGTACACACGGCCGGGTTTCTCGGCAGAATTCAGCTCTGAACCGAGTTTCTGGCTGAATTCTGCCGAGAAACTCGGTCGTGTGTACGGGGCCTTAGTGAAGAGAAGATAGATAAGGAATGTGCAGCGTGTTATAAAGGAAGAACATGTTAGGAATGTTTCCGGTGCTGAGACTCAGGGAATACGATGTTATTAGGGAAGCTTTCTTCCATGCTAATCCTGTATATACTTCATGATGTGCTAACTGCAATGTCCAAACCCACATTCTAATTTTAAATGCCCTATTTTCTCTTTGTGTGGACGCCTGATTGTTAATCTGGTTTGACATTTTCCGTTATATCAGCAGAATCTCGGTTCTTACTGTTCTGTTTCTCGGCCTGACGTGTTTCCACATAGACTTCTCCAAATTATTTACATTTCAGTTGAGAAAATTAAGCAATGAGCCTTCTCAGGCTAAACAGACAGAAATTCAAGAGAATATTGCAAGCTAACCTTGCTTTAGGGGCAGGATAAAAACATTAATGTGGACTAGTACTTACCGTATTTATCGCGGTATAACGCACCCCTAAAGTTGCCCACAATCCTGTGGAAAAAAAGTTTTTTTTGTACTTACAGTTTTGGTGTCTTGCGCGGCGTCCATCGGCGGCCTCGTCGGGTCCGGCGTTCGTCTGCGGCTTCGGGTGTCCTCTTCGTCGGGTCCGGCGTCCTTCTGCGGCTTCAGGTGTCCTCTTCGTCGGGTCCGGCGTCCTTCTGCGGCTTCGGGTGTCCTCTTCGTCGGGTCCGGTGTCCTTCTGCGGCGTCCTCGCGTCCTCCCCGCTCGTTTCCCGCGCCGAGTTTGAATACTGCGCCGACATATACAGAGCGCAGTACACTCGTGTATTGTCGGCAATGCTCGGCTACCCGCGCTGACGTCCTGTACGTCCAGGACGTGAGCGCGGAAGGAGCTGAGACTGCCCGACTATACCCGAGTGTACTGCGCTAGGTATATGTCGGCGCAGTATTCAAAACTCGGCGCGGGAAAGCGGGTATCGGCGTATACCGCGCACCCACGATTTTGCCCTGATTTTCAGGGCAAAAAAGTGTGCGGTATACGCCGATAAATACGGTACATATACCAAATAATTGTTTCAAAAGCCAGTGCATTGATTTTGGTAATTTACTAAAGGCAAATCCACTTTGCACTACAAGTGCACTTGGAAGTTAGGATGACCACATTTCCAAACTACCATTCAGGGACACCCTCCCTTCCCAAAAATCAGCTTGTGCTGTAACGAATCACAGCAAAGTGATTGAACACCAGAGGCGGGATTTATGATTTCTCCAATCACAAGCAGGAGGCGGGGATTGCGCTCCTCCAAGCATTCTCGGCCAGGACAAGTACTGTCAGTGAGTAAAGCGGTGATGTGGCAGCCTTTTTTGGGGGCATCAGATTGTCCTGGGGGGGTGGCTGTGTCAGTTCCATTCCGGGACACTGTATTGTCCTGGAATGAAGGTGCCCGGGACAGACCTGCAAAATGCGGGACTGTCCCGGGCAATCCGGGACACGTGGTCACCCTATTGGAAGTGCAGTCGCTTTATATATGAGGGGAAGATCTGAAATGAGGGGAAGCTCTGCTGATTTTATCATCCAATCATGTGCAAGCTAAAATGCATTTTATTATTCTCCTTTGCATGTCCCCCTCGGATCTACAATGACTGCACTTCCAAGTGCACTTGCAGTGCAAAGTGCATTTGCCTTTAGTAAATAACCCCTTGGTGTCTGATGATGCAGATTGGTTTTGGAGAACCCTGTTTTAAGCAGAGGCATTGGGGCGAATGTACTAAAGGCACAAAAAGGTTGATTTACTAAAGGCAAATTGATTGTTCATTTTGCAAAGTGCAGCTGCCTTCTGCAAGTGCATTCTCTCCAGATCTTAGTAAATGAGGTAAGGATTCACGTTGCAAAGAGTACCCATTCACAAGCAGGAAATAAAAAAAAAACAATTGTGCTTGCACATGATTGGATAATGATAGTCAGCATAGCTTCTTCTCATTTACTAAGCTCCGGAGCAACTGCCTTTGCATTTAGTATATTAACCCTATAGAGTATAGACTGTGCACTTTGCTGTTGCTCCAGAGTTTAGTAAATGAGGCGACACTTTGCTGACTTTCGTCAATCAATCAGATGCAAGCAAAAATGCAGTTTTTTTACTTTCCTTGCCTGTGATTGGGTATTGTTTGCAAAGTGAAGCTTCACTTCATTTACTAAGCTCTGGAGCAACTCCACTTGCAGAGTGCATGATCTATTTGCCTTTAGTAAATCCACCCCATTGACTGGCCTATTCCTCTTAAACATCAGTGCCCCAGTATTTTCTGGCAGTGACCACATGACCTCAACAGTCCTTTTTTGTCTGAATCATACATGCAATATGAAGGCTTTACCCCACAGTGCTGGACTTCCTTTTCTGAGCCTGTGGTCCAAATTCATATCTAGATCCATGCAATCCAGATTCACATTCCAGCCCCGCTTCTTTAAACTGATTCTGAAGCCCCGTACACACGGCCGAGGAACTCGACGTGCCAAACACATCGAGTTCCTCGGCGTGTTCAGTCCTGGAGCCGCCGAGGAGCTCGGCGGGCCAAGTTCTCCCATAGAACAACGAGGAAATAGAGAACATGTTCTCTATTTCCTCGCCGAGCTCCTCGTCGGCTTCCTCGGCCGAAAGTGTACACACGACCGGGTTTCTCGGCAGAATTCAGCTCTGAACCGAGTTTCTGGCTGAATTCTGCCGAGAAACTCGGTCGTGTGTACGGGGCCTGACACTAAAAGAAAAGTGGTAAAAATATGGCCCCTGCAAAGAAGATATGTACTACTCACCCCTGATGCTGCCCAGGCCGATGATCTCTGCTATATTTCAGAGAAAATGTCCCTTGCAGATTCTTTGAAAATTACACTTACAGGAGCGTTGAATTCCTGGTCCCTTGCCAAGCTCTGGGGTTCCTCCCCCAAACTTTTGTGTCACCGCAGGGTACTGTCATTTTTTTTTAACTACATTCAGGTTATTTTATGGAGTAGTTTTCTGCAGTAAAGGTTGGACATATCATAGCATGAATTGCTGAGGGGGTCCAACCTATAGCCAAATACTTATGTTACTTATACATGAGGCTTCCAATGGATTAAAGGTAATGTGATAAAAAAAATATATAACTATATATTTTATGATATAGTTTCCTGCGTTTTAGGGTTCCACAAACCTATTTATTGTACAGTATATCTAGACGTCTACCAATCTTCTCCTAATGAAGTCATAGGTGGAAGTGGGCAACCTGTTGCACCTATGAAGTGGTGACATACCTGCAGCAGTTCCCAAACCTATCTGTCATAACCAAATCCCAGGCCGGTCAGACAAACCAATTTCCTACAGAAAGTGTGAGAAGTTAGCACTAGAAGTGTGAGAATTTAGCACTACAAGTGTGAGAAGTTAGCACTAGAAGTGTGAGAATTTAGCACTACAAGTGTGAGAAGTTAGCCCAGCCCCACACATCCCTTTTGATCCATCACTGCCCTCACCTATAACTGGCCCTTACAGCAAGGAGCATTGGAAGGCAACGCATAGCAAAAAAGGGACCTTCCTTACTCTAATTTATAAGAGGCTCCACAGTGGAAGTACATGCATTCTGATGAGAATTTTTTAGTACACTTGATTTTAGGTCAGGCAACGCATTGACACCTTTGCAGCCATTGTTCTACATGCTTGGTGTTCAATGTGCCCCTGTACCTTTAAAGTGGATGTAAACCCACTCTCATCCTATCTAAACGACTGCCATAGTGCTAATCTATAAGGATATAGACGCCTCCTTCATGTATCCTTACCCGTCAAATGTCTCCCCTCTGTCTGTTATAAGAACTGCAAATTCTGTGGGTGGGTCTGTTGTCTGGAGCTCGGTGAGTGGAGTCATAATGTCAATAGACTCCCCGCCCTCCTCTACACTCCCCTTGTCAGCATGCATTTTATCCTGTGTATTTCTGCTGTGTAAATTCTGCTATGATCACTAACATCCAGTCAAAATCCAGAAAAGTAACCACATGACTTCAGAAAAGGAGTGGGGGTGGGAATTAAAAAAGAATGCCTCTCTCAGGCTAGTGCATGAGATATGCAAATAACCTGTCACTCACAGCAAGGAGGAAGAACGGACAAAAGTTTTCTCCTGTTTGTCCGTTTATCTCACTTAAAAAATAAAAGAGGATTGCTCAGAGCTGGATTAACTCTTTGTGGCAAGACTGGGCACAGATGATAGGAAATCTTATACTCTACATTGTGACAGCAAAAAAATTATAAAAAATTCGGGATTACATCCACTTTAAAGAGGAGTGGGCTCCCTCCAGTCCATCTGCCTTCCTCTATCTCATCAGAATACATGTGCTTCCACTGTGGAGCCTCTTATAAATTAGAGTTAGGAACTACAGATACCAGGGTGCCTTGGCGGGGCTCTGTAGCTTACGCATGCATTTTTAAATTTGTGCAACTAAATCCCTGTTTTAAACGCATATTGTTAGACAGAGGCGGCTCTAGGCTTTGTAAGGCCTTAAGCAAAACTTAGACATGGGGGCCACACTCATGCCCATAATGGGTAAAAAAAATTCAAGCAAATAAAAATGGCTGCAGAAAGATGCATGGATCTAGCACACAGTGATTGAGCAGAGGCAAATCAGGCATCCGCGAGGCCCCTGTGAATGGGAGGCCTTAGGCGACCGCCTAATGTTGCCTAATTAAAGAGCCGCCTCTGTTGTTAGACAGGTTAATCTGGTTGGTCTCAGGCCGGTCGGTAAGTAGAGCTTGGAATTTCCCTTGGATTTTTTCCTTGGTCCCTTTTTTGCTTTTGATCAATCACTAGCATGGACAACTTCACTGGTCAACAAAAATATGGCAGGATGGGTTGGGCAAGCATGGCACTATCAGATAAGGGTGAAGCCTTGCTTGTGTGTACAACCTGAGATTCTCTATTTATAGAAAAGTTTGGGAAGCTGTTGCAGTTATGTGCAGGTACCCCTAGGTCCACCTTTCCACCAGTGACAGAGTCTCTTTGAGTCTTGCTGGTATCTTACACGCTTTAAACTCTGCACACAGGTTTGCCTAAAGTCCAACCTTCTGCATTTATTACTGCAATGCAATCAGACAAGATATACAGTTATGAATATGATGTTGTCTTTTTTTTTTACATACTATGTTCTACAGCAGCGACCCAAGTCTTCAGAGGTCCAAAACCCCTTGCACAATGCTCCACATAACAGCACTGCTCATGGTATGTGAGTCCTTTTAATAGCAGAACTGTGCATGGGGCACTGGATTGCTGGAGACATGGTTTGTATCATTATTATATATGGGAGCAGCAGTCCAACTCTCCAGCTACTAGAACACCATATTTAAACCTGGCCACAGTACAGTATGTAGAAGGAAAACCAAAAATTCAAAAGCATATTTATTCTACCACAACAAAAAGGATAATTTTAACAAACAATATTATATTCTGATAACTGTATGTGGTTAATATATTTGATAAATTCCAGTATATTAATTTTTAATTCAATCGTTTTAGTTAATATTTTTTCCACATTTACGGGCAGACCAAGCTGTCCATCAAACATATTCACAGTTCTTAAATTGGGACCTGTACTAGAAAATAAATATATTCTGATATTCTGATATTCTGATGGCTATATGTGGGTAATATTTGTGATCAATTCCAGATTTTTTTTTTGATTCATACTTACCTAGGTGGATGCATAATCAGACTGATGCTCCATCTGTTTCCCAGCGTCTCTGCACTGAGAACTGAGTCACCAAACACCGCTGATGACTTGGTTCTCACACCTCCCCGAGAGGAAAGCTGCTGACTGTCATTCAGTGTCTTTCCCCTCTGATCCTCCACGCTCATTGGATCGCTGAGCTATGGAGGGGCGGGAAGAGGCTGTCTCTGCGGCTCGCTGAGGCTGCCATCAATAAAGGCAGCTGGCGGATCCCGACTTGGAAGTCGCGATGACGCGTTCCCCTGACTGATGGCAGTGACGTCAGCGGAGAGCGGATTTCAAACCGCTCTCCGCTGAAAACGGGTCAGAGGGGGGAAAAACTAATTGCACTCCTGTGACCCTTAGGCCTCGTACACACGACCGAGTTTCTCGGCAAAAACCAGCAAGAAACTTGCTGGGAGATATTTTTTTGCCGAGGAAACCGGTCGTGTGTACATTTTCATTGAGGAAACTGTCGAGAAACTCGACAAGCCAAAAAGAGAGCATGTTCTCTATTTCCTTGACGGGAATGGAGAAAATTGGCTTGTCGAGTTCCTTGACAGCCTAACAAGAACTCGACGAGGAAAACGATGAGTTTCGCCCGTCGAGTTCCTCGGTCGTGTGTACGAGGCTTCAGGAGAAGCCCAGCCTAAAAAGCTCAGGCTGGATTTCTCATTTAATGTCTTATTATTTAAAATGCTTTTATTAATATCTTTCTCACATTTACAGGCTGACCAAGCAGTTCATCAAACATGGCAGTGAGACAGGTTGGAGCTAGAAAAAAAAAAATGGTGAACTCTTGCAATTCTTTACCCCAGCCCACCAGTGACTGGTCACATGGGCAATGCCAAGGCCTCTTTAATAACAACATTTAGATGTGTACTGGTCAGTCACATGACCATGGCTCCAAAGGGTTACAGAATTAAAGGATTCTGGGAAACAGGTACATTTTTCTAAAGGTATAGTACAGGGGTGTCCAAACTTTTTTCAAAGAGGGCCAGATTTGATGAAGTGAACATGCGTGAGGGCCGATTGCTTTGCCTGACATTCTTTGAACCATTAAAATTTGGTCTAAGTGTGTGCGTCTGAGCACTAATACACTACCCAACAAGAATTCTCTTGCCTTTGTGGCTGTGTGTGGTGAAGAGATGAGCTTGGGTGTGTTGTTTGGATATACTGTATATATTTCTTTTGTGGCCCCAACGAATCCCAGAGCGCTGCTCAGGACCAAGGATGAGGTTGGGCGCGTTATTTGGATATACCGTATTTATCGGTGTATAACACACACAGGCTTACCATTTCCATGAATGCAGCCTCACCATTGCCATGAATGCAGCCTCACCATTGCAACCAATGCAGCCTCACCATTGCAACCAATGCAGCCTCACATGTGGCATAAATGCAGCCTCACATGTGCCATGAATGCAGCTTTACCATTGCTAACAGTGCAGCCTGATCAATGCCCATCTGCAGCCTAGGAGGGTGGCGGGACGAGTGCCGACAGATTACAAACAGGAGAACTTGTTTACTAATACAAAGTCCAGCCTCCTATGATAGACAGGACAGTCGTCCAATGGTATCCCAGGAGACGGGACTTCCAATACAGACGCTGCTGAGTAAACAGGAGATTCTCTTCATGTAATCCGACGGCGCTCGTCCTGTCTCCTCCAAGGCAGTGCCAATAAATACGGTATATATCTTTTGTGGCCCGGGGGCCACAAACATTATATATATCCAAATCCCCAGGGGGGCCATATTAAATCAACAGGGGGGCCGCATTTGGCCCGCGGGCCAGACTTTGGACATGCCTGGTATAGTATCTTCAAGGTATAGGTTTATTCTCTCCAAAGCAAATGGATAACTTGTTTCTTTATACACAAAGCCACCACGGTTTTGTTTTTCTGCTGTGTATTCCATACATTGATCTCTATAGGTACATAGTGTAGGGCATACAAAATGCAAACATACCTGTTAGCAGCAACTGTCATCGGTGTGCGAGCGTATTTACATACAGCCCATAATGCAAACACTGTCTATGACTTGACGAGGAATAGGAAAGACTTGGGTGATAAAGACAGGAAGACATATGATCAGTGGATAGAAGTAATGCTGCAGGGGTAATAATGTCTGCAGAGGCTATAAAAGAGACCTGCCAGACATTCCATAAAGATTACTATATACAATTATATATAATAATTCTTTCTGCAGCTGTAAGCAGAATGCCAATTACTATATACAATTATATAAAATAATTATTTCTGCAGCTGTAAGCACAATTCCATATACAATTATATTCTGGTTTATATAAAAAGTATTTTACACTTCTGACCTGTCAGTAAAAATTGCCTACATGTCCACCCAAGAATCCCAAAACTCAGGCCTCCAAATATAAAAGTTCTGCCTTCAAGCTCTGAAGTTGGCATTCTTGACATCCTTCAACTGGTTAGTTAGGCTTGCTGTATGGCATGCGATAGAGCTCAGAGAATGAAGCTAGGGGCTGACAATTTATGAACCCCCTCCGAGTTCCGGAGATTCTTGAGCACTCATGAAGATAAATAAGAAAGGTCAAGTTTTCCCTGTTGGAGTCACTGGTTACCCCCCAGGGAGTCCAGCAAGGGCAGAACAACTACTTAAGTAAGCCTAAAGTCAATTATGATGATAAAAGTCTTTACAGAATTACCAAGGGAGAACTTACTGCTGATAACCCTGGAAGAAGTATACTCCAATAACCATCTGCTAGGTTAAAATTCATAGTAGATGGACTAAACTAATGCCGCATACACACGATCAGAAATTCCAACAAGAAAACCGTGGATTTTTTTCAGACAGAATTTTGGCTCAAACTTGTGTTGCATACACACGGTCACACAAATGTTGTCTGAAATTTAGACCATCAAGAACGCGTGACGTACAACACTACGACGAGCCGGGAAAAATTAAGTTCAATGATTCCGAGCACGCGTAGGATTTTTGTGCGTCGGAACTGCATAAAGACGATCGGATTTTCCGAAAAAGGACTTTTCCCGTTGGAAAATTTGAGAACCAGCTCTCAAATTTTTGCTGTCGGAAATTCCGACAGAAAAAGTCAGATGGAGCCTACACATGGTCGGAATTTCCGACCAAAAGCTCACATCAAACTTTTCTTGTCGGAATTTCCAAGGCTCCAATTGTTTTCCTCAAAAACAGTTCATTTTATCCCCAATTATCGACAGTTGGTATATATACAAACTACCTCCAAATTCCTCCCTAAACATTATCTGCCTTGATACCTTACAAGGGGAATGGAATATCTGATTGTACACAACCACATGATACCTTCCGTTTTCATATGATCTTTCCAGTTATCATATGAGTTTTCTTATATCCAATTTGCAATCTAGAGCACCCTTTAAAATTACGAACAACCTTGAGGCACCCCATTTAAAAATGTCGAAGAACGAAAAAAAAGGTTTTCTAGAACACAGAAGTATCCAAATACGTAGGACATCCAACATTAGAGGTAATTTATTCTTTACCAATAGACCTTTGCAAACTGTGTGATGGAGTTAAATAAAATTATTATTTTGTGTTTATGTTACTTTTCTCCTAAACCACTCAAATGTTGCATTTCCTTCTTATATTATTTTATTTCTTTTATTTATTGATCTATATATATATATATATATATATATATATATATATATATATATATATATATATATGTGTGTGTGTGGGTGTATTAGAATACTGTTACTTTCCTTAAAAGTCATTATAGAGTTAAACAACCCTTCTGAGATGATAAATGAAGACAGCTGTTACTGCTCACTCCTTTCATGGCCCCCTCAATCAAATGAAGTAAGATGGCCCCTGTGAGTCTGAGTGAAGGACCCGGTGCGTCTGAGTGAAAAGACCTTGTGGCAACAGGGACGTGTAATAAGAGACTTTATATGGACTGACCAATCAGTTGTGCTCACATGAATGATGTCATTTTGTCTATGAAGCTATGGTAACAATAAAGGTTCTTCCTCTTGATGGTCAGACACAGAAAGAAGCAGATTGTACCTTGTTTTCTGCATGCTTTCACAATTTGGGTCAGAGGCAGAATGGGTTTTTGGCCTAGAGTTGTGCTAGGGACTCATCCTGTTCAATTGGTGTGGACTAGTCAAGATATAGCACAAAGGTTGCACTGCTCCAGGTGAAATCTGAGATCTTCCCTTGCTGTGACAAAAAGCCAGGTGCCAGCCTTGGTCCGCAACCAAGATATATAGAGCAAAATAGGAAGGAGAGTGGCCGGCCACCGGCATAGAAAAATAGTAGTTTATTGAAGTTACATAAAAATTTGAAACATGATGAGCACACACTACTCCTGTTGCTCAAATGACTAAGCACAGTTGTGTGAAATGCGTTTGCTGAAGCCACAGGAGTAATGTGTGCTCATCATGTTTTAGATTTTTATGTAACTTCAATAAACTGGTGTGGACTAGTATTCCATTGTTTATCCTCTCCCTCAGCTTTTATCCCTCATTCAGTTAATGTGACCTAATTGCTGATGAAGAGGGATGGGCAAATAAGTATGTCATGCAGGCGCAAAACATCCATCTATCAACTAATGACGTAATTCGTAGTTAGCAAGCCAGTGGCTGGAAGGTTGTAATGGTGCGCAATGAAAACCTGTGGCTCTGTGTAACTAAAAGGCAGGCTTCATCTACCTGCTGCCTTGTATACAATTTTTGGCCAATTTTTAGGGACTTTGCTAAGGCACCCCTGAAGAAACCCAAAGGCACCCATGGTTCCTGGGCACCCTGGTTGAAAAAGGCCGTTCTAGAGTTCAATCTAGGTGCTCTTAGATTTGTGCACGCGTGTGTGTTCAGAAGTTATATTTACTGTAGTCTGAGTACAGTCAAACAGTACAATCTTCCAATAAAGGCAACCTTTAGCCTTCTTTTAGTGGCGTAAAACGTTTACTCATGTTTTACAAAGCCAACTATTCCCAATAAAAAGTATTATTCATGACAACTGATGGACCTAATATATTGCTGATAATAATAAGTAAAGCCAACACCTATAAAATGGCACCACAGTATGTAGGAAGGTAGCTATTCTCCTATGTGCGCTCTTGAAATAGACTATTGAATGCAACCTTTCTGCGCATGTATCCATGACATCACTAGTACTGGTTCTTCGCCCAACATTATTTATCAAGGGCTGATTTATTATGCTTTTATGTGCCACTACTGGCTGTGTCTGCATCATAGGTGTGCACAGGGGGTGTGCCAGGTGTGCCTGGGCACACCATTATCCCTATGTGCATTGCAGATTCCCCATTCTTTCCCGGGCTTCCCCTCTTGTTGCCCCCCCACCCCGCTGGCTCCTCTCCCCCAGATGTTGTGGGAGATGATTTACAATGGAGAGTGGAGAAGTGACTAGTAAATAGTTCCTTTTCTAAATGAACACAGTGAACACACTTGCTCACTGTGTCCATTCATACCTGACTAACTGTGTTTACTATGCTTCAGTTTGTGAATGAACAGGAAGCCACTCAGCACAGGGCACTCTCATTCAATCACTGCCCTGTAAAGCTGAGGCTTCAGAGAAAGTCATGTTTGATCTTTGGGGTGCACACTCTAATGCAATAGGCTGCACACCTATGGTCGGCATGTAAAAGCACAAACCACCCATTCATAAACTTGCGGGATGGACCAGAACCAATGATGTCAGGGACATGTCTGCAGTTGGATCACAAACACCATAGGGTTGATTTACTAATGGCAAATGGACTGTGCACTTTGCATAGTGCAGTTGCTCCAGAGCTTAGTAAATGAACAGAAGCTCTGCTGACTTCCACCATCCAATCGTGTGCAAGCAAAAATTATTTTTTTGTTTTCTCTTCCTTGCATGGCAGAGTGAAGCTTTACTTTATTTACTAAGCTATGGAGCAACTGCACTTGCACAGTCTATTTGCCTTTAGTAAATCAACCCCAATGGCTCATGGGTATTGAATTCTTATTAGAGCAGTACAGGAGGCCGTAATATAAGTGCACAATACACTCAGCAAGCAAAAGTTACAGTAAAAGAGCCACATTGGGGAGCATGTAGTCTTTGTTTAGGGATAATTTTAGTAATGTGATGATGCTCAAGAAAGTAGGAGACACAGGAAGTAGAAAGCTGCAACAGGAAATGGTGGTGTAGCCATTCTGACTGGAGCTACTCACAAATCTTTTGGAAAGTAAAACATTTCATATATATTGTATTTATCAGTTTGCTTGAATTATCACCATACCAATATCAAATAGAAAGATATTATTCATGCCTACCTCATGGACAAAGTAAACTTTGGCTTCTACATAAATTCCCATGCGAACGACAGCGCGGACAGCTGCATTCATACCTGGGGAAAGGGAAAAATGGCTGTTAGTGATGTCATAATAAACTGAAAATACTGTTTTGTATATTGCATACTTCACAGATTCATGCTATAAACCTGTGGTTCTAAATGGACTGGGGCATAAGAGATTGATTTTTGTTTTAATGTTGTATTCCAGTACTCTGGTCAGCTGTAAAATTTTAGTAGCATGTGCCCCTCCTGGATAGCAAAGATTTAATGCTCATTTAAAGCAGAGTGGAACTTCCGCTCGTTGTACTCTTCCCCCTTTCCGTTGCCACATTTGGCATCTTTTGGGGTGGAGGGGGGGACAGAATACCTGTCTTTCACAGGTATCCTGTTCCCACTTCCGGGAGCCTCAGCCTCGGGTATTGACGTCACCGTCCGGGCTCTCTCCTCCTTCCTCAGCCAACGAGCCAGTAAGAGAGGAGTGGAGCCTCATGCATTCGCGGTAGGGTTCCCAGGGTGAAGCCGTAAAGGACTGACATCGCTGGACTCCAAGTGTCCTATTTAGGCCTCATGCACACTGGACGTTAAAATAACGTTATAAAAACGGCAGTAGCTTTGCAGTGAGTTTTTCAATTGTTTTCAGCTTTTTTAAACGTTTTTTCAATAGCATTTATTAGCGTTTTTTGTGTTTTTCTGCATTAGCGTTTTTTTGTTGAAGAAAATTATCAGCGTTAGAGTGTTTTTACAGCTGAAAAACGTCTCTCAGAACCCACTAGTTTTGGGGTTTTTTTACTGCTCAAAAACGCCACTGTCCAAAACTGCTGATAACAGCCTATGTGTGCATGGACACATAGGATAACATGATGGAGAGTTTATTGACTATAGAATAAAACAGCTGTTGTAAAAACGTCCAAAAACGTCCAGTGTGCATGAGGCCTAATAAAAGTCAGCAGCTGCTGTATGTGCAGCCGCTGGCTTTTAATTTTTACAGCGATGAAAAGACAGGGTGGTTCCTGCACAGTGTGCGGGGACCGCCCTGTCAGCCAACGGCTCAGCGTGGATTTTACGGAGGATCCCTGCTGAGCTGACGGACACACGGAGGCGGATCATTAGTGATCCGCCCCGTGTGAAATGGCCCTTACAGAATACAGCAACATCCACACATGTAGGACACAAAACGTTAGAAGTAATTTATTCCAATGGTAATGACTATTAATCAAATGATTTCTCTCTTCCTCATTCACCTTCTAGAAAAAGTTAATTTCTAACCCCAACTAAACCACGAGCACGATTAAGAAGCTGTATAGTCACACAGAGGAGGATTTAAATGATGGTGATTATGGAATTGTATGTTGCTCCTCCATGTTGTCACGGGTTTCCAATTCTTCCTGTGGTCCAAAAACATACCAGTAGGCTCCCCGCAATTTAACCAAACAGTTTGCTTGCCTAACTATGCTAAAGAAACTACTAAGTTTTTGACAGCCTAACAAGGAACTCGACGAGGAAAACGATGTGTTTCGCCTGTCGAGTTCCTAGGTCGTGTGTACGAGGCTTTATAGTGATTGTTCTTATGTTATTGGCTTTGTTTGGACAGTTTGGCCGGGTTCACACTGGTACGACAAACGCTCCGACATTGACGTGTGAAAATCAATGTTTCCCTATGTGAGCCGTCTTTACTGGTCCGACACAGGTTGTCCGACTTTGAAAATGCACCCTGCACCACTGTGGTCAGACTTTGATCCTACTTCAGCCCATTGAATATCATTGAAGTCGGATCAAAGTAGGATTCTTGTCCTAACCATCCCACATGATGATTACAGAAGCAGTAAAAGGAAGTTATGTCACACTGGGATTGTTTTGATTGGTCAAAGGACAAGTCAGACTATCTCAAAGTTGGATTAAAGTAGTATTCTGTTCATTCAAGTCGGATGGATGTAGGACCAATTTAGGACTGATGTCGCAGAGCAAAGTAGGATGAAAGTCGTATGACTGTCCTGTAGTATCAGTGTGAACCCGGCCTTAGGCAGGCTGACCTTTAGAAACTAAAAACCAAACTGCCTGAAATAAGAACTGCCTGTGTCAGCAACCAATCATGGAAGCATACCTCCCAACATTTGAGATGGGAATGAGGGACACCTACTAACAAATGTAGGCAAAGGACACGCCCACTGCCACACCCACTTAAAGGAGAATCACCCCCAAAAAAGGATAATTAAATCCACAAGGGCTTTTTTTTACCACTACTATTCCTCTATATTGGCTTTTAAAATGTACAAATGCAGCAAGTTAGAAATCAGATCAAAGGTTTAGCACTGGGAAACACTTTTTGAAAGATAAAAAGTGCATTTTATATACAATTATCGATCAGACCAAAATGAGGGACAATTGAGGAGCTATGAGAGACAGGGGGACATTGCTTCAAATCAGGGACAGTCCCTTAAAATCAGGGACACTTGGGAGCTATGTAGAAGTTATAATATATCTGTCACACTCCTTACTGGTTTGCCCACAGTTTGTGTAGGCTTCTGTAGTCAACTGGCATCGCCATTCAATGATTGGAAAATAAGTACAGTATATTTACTGGCACACCTTGGTTTAATGATATTCTTGTTCTCTATTCACATAAGTGATAGACATCACAGGCTTAGGCCTCGTACACACGACCGAGTTTCTCGGCAAAAACCAGCAAGAAACTTGCTGGTATTTTTTTTTTTGCAGAGGAAACCGGTCATGTGTACACTTTTCGACGAGGAAACTGTCGAGGATCTCGTCGAGCCAAAAAGAGAGCATGTCTTCTTTTTCCTCGACGGGAATGGGGAAATTTGGCTCGCCGAGATCCTCGACAGCCTAACAAGGAACTCAACGAGCAAAACGATGTGTTTCGCCCGTCGAGTTTCTCGGTCGTGTGTACGAGGCCTGAGGCCTCGTACACACGACAGAGGAACTCGACGTGCTTGGCACGTCGAGTTCCTCATCGAGTTTTGGGATGAAGCCGCCGAGGAGCTCGGCGGGCCGCCTTCTCCCATAGAACAACGCGGACAACGAGAAAATAGAGAACATGTTCTCTATTTTCTCGTCGAGTTCCTCGGCGGCTCCATCGAGCCAAAACTGTACAGACGACAGAGTTTCTCGGCAGAATCCGGGTTTTGACCGAGTTTCTCGGTGAATTCTGTCGAGAAACTCTGTCGTGTGTACGAGGCCTCACAGTTTTTGAACCTCAGGCCTCGTACACACGACCGTTTTCCTCGACAGAATCCATCAAGAAACTTGGTGGCAGAGCTTTTTTGCCGAGGAAACCGGTCGTGTGTATGTTTTTCATCGAGGAAACTGTCGAGGAACAAGTTCTCTTTTTCCTCGACGGGAGTCTCAATTTCCTCGTCGTGTTCCTCATCGGGCTGGTTTTCAATGAGAAACACGATCGTGTGTATGCTAAGAAACCCACGCATGCTCAGAATAAAGTGAGAGACGGGAGTGCACCTTCGGTAAAAGTAGCGTTTGTAATGGAGATAACACATTTTGTCTTTACCGTGTGTACGCAAAGCAAGCTTGTCGTGTTCCATGACAAGCCTAACAAGGAACTCGTCGAGGAAAACTATGTGTCTTTTCAGACGAGTTCCTCAGTCGTGTGTACGAGGCCTCACAGGATCCCCTTTTTCTGCCTCGAAACATGGATCCTGCGAGGCACCAAAATATTGGTTTGTGATGCTGTTCCTTTATGTGAATAAAGGGCAAGATTATCGCTATATCAAGGTGTGCTGGTTAAGACCCTAAGCAACCAATCAGAAGTGGAAGGTATGATGACCTGGAACCCGGATTGGTTGATGGTAACGCAATACAGACAGATCTAATGTTAGACAGTTTCATAAATGAAGTCTGCTCTGTAGTAGAACAGCAGATCTACTTCTAGTATGCAACCAGCTCACAGGCCCTATAATCTATAAAGTAATCCAAGATGTCATACTGAATAAGTATAGAATGACACTCACCTTGCGGTTTGTTTTAGTAGCCTAATTTTTTTTCCTCTGTGTACTTATAAGTCATCTTAAGGCAAGTTCTTCTAGGAAATTACATGCAGCAGTTATTATGCTATCAGGACATCTTGGTTTTCTGAGTTCTGTAACTATTTGATAAGCAGCGATGATGATGGATAAAGGATGGTAACTCAGGCAACCAATCAGATTTCAGTTTACTGTAGTTAGAGCAGTGAAAGATGAATTAATTGCTGTGGGTTACTGCACTTTGTGTAAATTGATGTTTGCTTTCATAAGCATGAGCAGAAAATATCAAGGCAAAGCAATGAGTTTTGTGTATCGTAGGTAACTATGGCACAAAGGTTCAGACCTTCATAATAAGATTATGGGATTTGCAAAAAGCCATTTGCCTCATTCACAACAACAAGGCTGACCACTTACAACTGACAGAATTTCTCTGGTGTGCACCATATGAAACGTGCCGGTGTCTCTGCATGAAAGAACAAGAAGGAGAACCTAATCCGCTATTAAAGTAACAGCTGTTCTTTCTTTAGATCTATCAAGTGTCCTGATATATAATAGTATTTCAATAATACTGAGCATGGATAAATTATAAATGATCAGCTTTCTTTAAACTTTTCTCAAAGTAATAAAGGTATCGTATATACTCGAGTATAAGCCGAGTTTTTCAGAACATTTTTTGTGCTGAAAATGCCCCCCTCGGCTTATACTCGAGTCACCTTTTTGCGCCTGATCTCACAGATTTTGGGGACCCGGTACCAGCCGGCCGTAGGTCCCCTAGACCCCAATCTTGGCACACGTGTAGTTCTCCTCTACAAGTGTGCAAAGTCGGAGAACCGATTTTTCAAAGCCAGGCACCCCTTCTATAGACTCCCATGTTAAACGTAAGTCTAGTCATGGACACAGTGAGGCATGGGCACAGTGAGGCATGGGCACAGTGGGGCATGGGCACAGAGAGGCATGGGCACAGAGAGGCATGGACACAGTGAGGCATGGGCACAGTGGGGCATGGGCACAGAGAGGCAAGGGCACAGAGAGGCATGGACACAGTGAGGCATGCACATGGACACAGTGAGGCATGCAGATGGACATCCGAGTCAATACGTTTTCCCATTTTTTTGTGGTAAAATTAGGTGCCTCGTCTTATATTTGGGTTGGCTTATACTCAAGTATATACGGTAAGTGCAAAAAAGGGGTTGAGCCATTTGTGGTGTCATATAAGAACCTAAAATGTCCCTTTTCCCCGGCTTCATTACCTTAACTACCGCTACTTTTCTGCACTGCCATTTTTCAAAATCCAGCGCATGCACAGTTCTCTGCCAAGTATTTAGCATATGGCAAAGACCTGCGGCATGTCTGGCCACTTGCCGAGGATTTTTGTGCATGCACCCTATTTCCGCTACTTTCTGGAATCCAAACCAGCTCCTCACAAGTGTAAAGTGGGTGGCCATCCACGTAACCACATGATAATCAAATCAATCATTTAGCTAAAGTGATAAACATGAATACAAATTGTCAACTACAGACCCATCATTTGATCAATTTAGTGACCTTTTCATCTGTTTCGACACTGACAAGTTGATCGGCTATGACAGAATTTCATTCATCCTTTCTTATCCATAGAATGAATATTTGATGTGTCTCAGGCTAACCGACCACAATACACAAGGATTAAATTACAGTAAAACCTTGGTTTGAGAGAAACTTGGTTTGAGAGCGTTTTGCAAGACAAGCAAACATTTTTAATAAATTTTGACTTGATATACAAGCGATGTCTTGGTATACAAGTAGCATCAAGTCACAACTGAGTATAAAGGAGAAGAGAGGCGCCTCTAAGTGTAGCAATACAGTTACGTTTAATGAAGGTACAACATTTAGAAACTCACATGGTTGATTAAAACAGGCACATGTAAGTATTAAGGCATAAGGGGCAAAAGATGTACACATAGACCATCCTTCTCACCACCATTGACATCGTCCCTTCGGCCCCTTTCACACGGAGCAGTGGGGATGCGGTGACGGTATAGCGGCACGATTTTTAGCGCCGCTATACCGTCATATTTACCGCGATATTCGGACGCTAGCGGTGCGGTTTTAACCCCGCTATCGCCCGAAAAAGGGTTAATGCGTTGCATTTTTAATATTGAATCGATAATGAATTGCTTGCTTGCACTCACACCTGGATCAACCCTAAATTGATATGAAGTAAGGCCACCTTAGGTCCATAACTCTTAGGCCCCATACTCACGAGCAAACATGTCTGCTGAAACTGGCCCGCAGGCCAGTTTCAGCAGACATGTTTGGTCGTGTGTGGGCGCGAGCGGGCCGAATTCCAGCAAACATTTGCCCGCCGGGCCTTTTCCCAGCGGGCAAATATTCCTGGACTTGTTTTAAAACAGCCCGCTGGAATTCAGCCCGCTCGGACATGTACGGTCGTCAGTACAGACCTACCGTACATGTCCAGGCGCCCGCCGTCCCTCGCATGCGTCGAATGACTTCGACGCATGCGTGGAAGCATTTTAAAGGCGGGCCACCCACGTCGCCGCGTCATTGTCGCGGCGACACCGCGTCATCGACGCGGCGACACCGCGGACACGCCCCGCGTATTGTTTACGCGCGGACTTCTGTACGATGGTGTGTACAACCATCGTACAGAAGCCCTCTGGCAGACATGTATGGTGAAAACGGTCCGATGGACCGCTTTCACCATACATGTTTGTCCGTGTGTACCCGGCCTTAATGGGACTGCACTGTCTGTGTAATAGCTAGTTTGTTGTCTGGAAAACATATGAAAACAATGTCATTAGAAACAGACTGCATTTCCTGTACAGGCTGAAATATTTTTAGAGCATTCATTCTTCCTTCTAGATAGTCAACCGAACAACAAGCACTAATTAGTGTTAAAATCTTTGTATTGCTAAAAGACTTAGGGTTCGCCTGATTTAATACATTTGGCAGCACTGCAAGACCGATTATAATTGAGGGTCTATATTAATGCCTAATGAACATTTCTAGAGTAATTTCACAAAGAATGTACAGGTTAAAGTGATTTGTAAAGGCTTGTTTTTTTTTTTAAATATCAAACATGGTATAACTACCTCCTCTGTGCAATTGGTTTTGCACAGAGCAGCCCAGATCCTCCTCTTCTCGGGTCCCTCTTTGCTGCTCCTAGCCACTCCCTCCTTTCAGGGCTGTCTTAATGCACCCCCGGGCACTGCTCAGGGGCCCCAGGTGCATGGGGGCCCCATGATAGTCGTGTTTAACATCATACTCAGGGCCGCCATCAGGGGGGTACAGGCGGTACACCTGTAAGGGGCCCGGAGGTCCCCAGGGGCCCGGATGGCAACCCCCTTTAAAAAAAAAAAACTTTTTTATTTATTTATTTTTTTATAAAAAAATATATTTATTTTGTTAATATATTTTTATTTTATTTTTTATTAATGGGCCAATTTTTTTTAGGGGTCCAGAGATCCCCAGGGCCCCCGGATGACAACCCCCCTTATTTTCATATTTTTTTTATAAAAAAAATATTTTTTTATTTATTTTATTTTTATATAATAATATTATTATTATTATAATTATTATTATTAAAGGGCCCAGAGGTCCCCAGGGCCCCGGATGGCAACCCCCTTTTTTTTATAAAAAAAATATACTTTGTTTTCATATTATTTTATTTCTTTTTTTTTTCTTTTTATTTCTTTTTTATATATATATATATATATATTTTTTTTTTATTAAAGGGCTCAGAGGTCCCCAGGGCCCCATGTGGCAAACCCCCTTTTTAAATTTTTTTTATAAATGTTTATTTTTTTTTATATTTTTTTTTTTTATTAAAGGGCCCAGGATGGCAACCCCCTTTTTTTTTATAAATGTTTAATTTTTTTTTTTATATATATATATTTTTATTTATTTTTTATTAAAGGGCCCAGAGGTTTCTTTTTTAAATTTTTATTAAAGGGCCCGGATGGCTACCCCATTTTTTTTATATATATTTTTCTTTATTTCCTCTTTTTTTGTAAAGGGCCCCCCCCCCCGCTTCTCATTTCGCAGCAAACCCCCCCCCCCCCCCTGCTCCTCAATTTCAGGTGGCAGCACCCCCCCTGGTTTTCTGCCCCAGGGGGCCCATGCCTGAAACTGTGTAAGAGGGCCCCAAAATTCCTGATGGCGGCCCTGATCATACTTGCCAACTATCCCGGATTTCCTGGGACAGTCACACTTTTTACTAAGCTGTCCCGGAATGACCACATCTCAGAACCTGTATTGTGTCCTTCTGCTCCTCCCCACTGTGCCCTTTGTGTTGATTAGTCTTTGATTCATGGCATGTTTTCTTATCGTAAAATCAATGTTATTAAAAGTACTAATACATATAAGTTTAATGTTCTATCAACTATTTATGGTTTAATTCTTGAGAGTAGGTGTGTAAATTGGGGCAGGCTGGTGAGGGCCCCAGTACATTAATTTGACCAGTGGCCCATGATGCTAATAAGACGGCCCTGCCTCCTTTGAGTGCCCCTTAGCCAGCAGCTTGCTACAGGGGGCACCCAAGCTGAGTAAGAGCTCTGTATTCATTTAGACTCTGAGCCCCGACTTGGCCCCGTCCTGATTGGCTGACTGACTTTGATTGACAGCCAATAGTGCTGCTGCTCTGTCTCAGCCAATCAGGAGAAGTGAACTGGATAATTGGGGGGTGCTGGGGAGGCTGCTACACACAGAAGGTTTTTTATAAAAAAAACTTCTGACTTTACAACTCCTTTAAGTATTTAGACATGTCAACGTGTAATCCAAATTTGCATTAATGGTGGTCAACTCAATACTATTTAGGGTGAAAGGTCGTTCAGAGGACCAAAGTGCAGATAGCTTGGAAACACCTTATCACGGACAGACATTTTTCGACTTGCTGAACAGGTCCTGACAACTCCAGTGGGTTGAATGAAAAAAAAGATCTGATTTCCCCATCCACACATTTGAGGTGGATGGGGGAATCCTTCCTGCCAATGCATTGTATTCTGACAGTGCGGGGTCCTCCCTGCCGGCAGAATACTATAATCAGTGCTGCCTGCAGTACTGATCAAATGGGAAAAACAGACAGGCAGGCTGGTTGTACAGAAGGCGATCGACAGATCTCGGTGCCCATAAATGCATCAAAATTCACCTGGTCTCTGCTGAACTGGCGGAATTTTCATGCATGTTTGGTCAGCTTTACACACTAGCCCTGTCGGTGAACAGATCCCCTGGTGAGCTGCAGCAGAACATTACAAATGTCACTTTTGCACCTGTTTAGTTTTTTTGCTGTAGAAGCTTTCCAGACCCATAATAGATATAATGTATGGGTGACCAGATGTATGTACATAGACTTACATCCGTTTGCATCAGACTATCTCCGATCTGTCACATTCAAGTGTAAAGAAATGGAAAAGGATGGAGACCTTATCCAGTTTTTGTTCCAGACCTGGATGGACTTGGAGATAATTGTATGTAAATGTAGGTCCAGTTATACATGCCTACCCATAGACTTAAGCAGGCCATATATCAGTGGCGGCTGGTGCTCCATTCTGGGGGGGCACTTACCCCATCTAGGTCGCGGGCATCGCTTTCTTCTTCGACAGCTTTACCCTGCGTCTCCTCCTCCTCGTCTTCCCGTTGGCCTCCCATGCGTCTCCTCCTCCTCCTTGGTGGCCAATACGATCGCTTCTCCTCTCAGGCCAATCGGGTCGGGAGGAGAATCAGGAAGACAATAGTGAATAAAAATGATTGTCACACAACTGTATGGGCTTAGGGCGCAGTGCTCTGTGCCCCAAGCCCACCCTTTTTTAAGCCAATTATAGCCTCTGGCTCTGATCATGTGCTTCTAAAAAAAAAAAAAACATTAGAATCCATTTGTCTGGCGCCCTGCATGTAGATTAGGAGCTGGGCGCCTGGATTAGTGGGGCAGCGCCCCTGCGCCCCTTATGGACGGGCCGCCACTACCATAGATGGTGCAAATTTCTTTCCTGCAAGCACAGATTGTAGGAAAGAATATCGCACGATCCCTCCATCAACACAGTCAGTGCTGACAGGGGAATCCCTCCTGGTGGGGTGGGGGGGCATGTGGAAATCCGTAAACGCTGGGAGAAGACAGTGATTATTTCTAGCGCCTATAGCAGCTGTTAGAGATAATCATAAGTAAAATCCAGCAAGCTGGTTGTACCCAAGTTAATCGATCCATCAACGTGGTACATCCAGCCTGCCCATACATGGTCTATGGCCAACCTTATATGGAGATTCTGTTCAGGTCCACCTGAAAAACTGACAGGTTGACCCGTCTGGATGAAAAAAGCCTATGATAAAATATGATGGGTCACAATGGGTTTACAGCCCATTACACTGGTCAAGCCGTGTCGTGTTGATATACAGAGCCGTGTTCAATGTACTCTATACTGGCAGCAGACATAAGGGCGGAGAGCTCTTCTCCCATTCCAAGGGCTAGAAGGACAGATGAAGAATCTTCTTCTACATGTAGAGCATAAAAGGTCTATTTTTAAACTCGGGCCTGCTGATTTATTTTTCCCTACAGGCTCCGATGACAAAGCATGCACCACCCCCACAATGCAATCTCATTTCTAAATATGTAAGCCTGCAGTCCGGGTGACCTTGCGTGGTTACACAGAGGACAAGCACCTGATGCTCCATGACTGTCAATGCATCCTGGTGTCCCCGGAGCTGCCCTTCCTCCACCGATCAATTCACCTTCACATCACCGCACTCACATACTCCCAGCCCTGCAATCAGATGCATTTCTTTCTCCATTTTCACAGCTCAATACTAAATTGATTTCAGCCTCCTGGTTTCACTATAGTCTTTCTGTACACTCTATGCATTTCTCATAAAGGGTATCTGCTCAGTAATAGTTCCACATTGCAGTCTCCGTTCACGTAAGATATGAGTAGTAAGAGCTTCCTGTAGTAAAAATGAAAGTGACATACGTGTGGTTTCATCATACAAGATATTTCATAAGTTAACGGATGTTCCGGAGAAGACTTTTATCAATGCATGCAGTTCTGTAAATACTTATTTATTATGCCTGCTGTTACTAGATAGGGTAAGGTTCAATATGAGCAGATTTTCTGCCACAGGTTCTGCCATTTTTTCTGCCCTAGTGAACTTGGACCCTTAGCCTAGGTAAACATTGGAGCGATTTGTCATGCGATATGTGAGATCAAATCGTATTACAAGTCGTAGCCTATTGGAGGCAATGGCACTATTCCAATCGGTGCGACACCGATTTTTTGGCACTGATAGTTCCTGCACTACTTTTGCTGATTTCAGGTACGACTTCAATAGACATCTGTGCATGAAGCCACACAGATGTCTATCAAGTAGCAGCTGAAATCGCTCTGACCTTGCTACTTTGAAATCGTGCTACTATAAGGCCTCGTACACACGGCCGAGTTTCTCGGCAAAAACCAGCAAGAAGCTTGCTGTTTTTTCTTTTGCCGAGGAAACCGATCGTGTGTACACTTTTCAACGAGGAAACCGACGAGGATCTCGTCGGGCCAAAAAGAGAACGTGTTCTCTATTTCCTTGACGGCAATGGGAAAATTTGGCTCGCCGAGATCCTCGGCGGCTTCACAAGGAACTCGACGAGCAAAACGATGTGTTTTGCCCGTCGAGTTTTTCGGCCGTGTGTACGCGGCCTAAGTGAAGTAACACAATTTCAAAGTAGCATCAATGTGAACCAGGGCTGAAGGCTGGTTTGAAATCATGTGAGTTCAACTGAACTCAAACCCGCATTTCAGTCCGACTTCGGGAGCGATTTCAGACACCTGTTGCGGGTTCCTGCACAGATGTCTACTGAAATCACCCCTCGAAGTCAGCAAAAGTAGTGCAGGAACTACTTTTGGGAATTGGTGCAGCGCCGTAAAGGTCGGCGTCGCACCGATTCAGAAGGTGCTATTTCCGGTAATAGGCGGCAATTTGACATGCGATTTGACCTGTTAAATTGCATGTCAAATTGGCCCAAAGTAAACGGGGGCTAAATTAAGAATTTATGAGTCTTTGCTCTCGGGCCAATTAGACATGACAAATCACATGCCAAATCGGAGCCTATTGCTGGCAACGGTGCCATCCAAAACGGTGCGACGCCAAATTTTGCAGCACCACACCAATTCCCAAAAGTAGTTCCTGCACTACTTTTGGTGACTTTGGGGGAGATTTGAATAGACATCTGTGCATGAACCCGAAGTCGGACCGAAATTCCGGTTTTAAATCGAGTTCAGCTAAACTTGCACAATTTCAAACCCACCCTCAGTGTGAACCTAGGCTTAGTTCTTCAGGAACTTCAGGATATTAGCATTGTGGATATTCTCGGATCATTTCCATATGCCATACCAGTAAGACTGCTGTGGAAGTCGCCGCTACTACAGTGATTGGCGCAGTCTTTCATGTTCTGTGCTGTGCATAATGAACATAGGGGTCACCTGCTTGGCATAGACATCATTTAAAGAACTAAACAAAAACCAAAAGGTTGACGCTGCGCTAAATTAAATATTGAATTATAAATGTAAATAGCTGCTAGCACTAAATTGTGTACAACAACTTGGTAACATAAAAAAGAAAAAAAAGAAAAAAGAAAAAAAGAAAAAAACAGTGCAGCGCTAGTGAGTGATATTGTGCTCATATAAATTAATAATAAACAAAAAAAGTCATTCTGGAATAAACTGAAAATTTAGCCAGAATAGGAAAAAACATAAAAATGCAGATGGATATATGAAGAAAAAGTCTTAAAAAGCCACGAAACAAAGTTCATATGACTCTATCCAGTAATTTTCCTTGTGAAAGAGAAGTGGATTGTGCAGACAATGTGAAAGACTCTTGATTGATGTGAGGTAAGCTGTCACCAATACACCCGTGAGGAAGGATAAGATTGCCTGCTTACCAGATGAAAAGACTGTTTTGCATCAGTCTAATAGGGCCTGTGGGAAGTCTGGTCTCCCAATACCTTAGCCGTCAAGATAACCACGGTATAGCTCAGCATACAATCCGAAGAGTCATAAACCAAAAAAAAAGAGAAGAAGGACCTCTCATAGCGTATAACGTTTAAAAATAGAAGAGGGTTTAATAAAAATTGCACTTACAATTAGGCAATATAAATACAGCATGGATAGCAAAACGTCTCCGATCTCTTGTTCCGATGCTTCTCGCTACTCGGTCAGGAAAACACAGCCGGCGTTCAGGACGGAACGCGATGACGTCACGGCACCCTACGATCGTTTCGTCGCTAATGGACTTCAACGGGGGAGTAAGCCGGATGTTGACGTCAGCGCGCTAGGTGTTTAAATACCCACGGGTTCCATGTTTGATACTGGAAAACTCGGGGAGAGTCCTCATAGTGACTGAGGGCAAAATAATTGAGTAGCGAGAAATGGAAAAGTGTTCTAATCATGTTGTACATAACGTATTATATTAGTACAGAACGCGGGGGTGTTTAATAACTGGTAGCGGAGCATCGAATAATGAAAATAAGATCGGAGGTTAACAATATATGCAAAAAGATTGTATCATAAATTTGCATAATCATAAAAATCAATCTATATTTAATTAGAAAAGATCTATATCATAAAAATCATCTATATTTAATTAGAGAAGATCTATAAATTAATTTAAATTTTGATAATGATTATGATAATTAAAATTGGAATAAAAAATTAATAAAAAAAATTAATAAAAAAAAAAAAAAAAATGTATTATGAATTATTTAAAAAGCAGTTTATATCCCAATCTACGTTAAGTCCGAACGGAATAAAAGATTTCATAGAAAAAATCCAGCGAGTTTCGAGCCTAGATATGGCCCGAACCATATTAGTACCACGCCAATGAGGACGAATGTTATCTATGGCAAAAAAACTTGTCCCCTTTAATTGTCTCCCATGGAATTTATTGTAATGTTTCGAGAGGTTATGTTTAGGGAACCCGCTTTTGATCCTGCCCACATGCTCACTAAGACGTATATGCAGTTCTCTCTTAGTACGGCCGATATATTGCTTTGAGCATGGACATTGAATCATGTAAACAACGTATTTTGTTGAGCAAGTCATAAATGAATCTATGTCATAAATTGTACCAGTAGCTGTTGATTGAAAATTAGTACATTTCCGTTCCCTAAAGGAATTTACCTTGCAGATATTACATCTGCGACATGGGAAAAAACCTTTAAGGGACTGTTTTTTCCTATTCTGGCTAAATTTTCAGTTTATTCCAGAATGACTTTTTTTGTTTATTATTAATTTATATGAGCACAATATCACTCACTAGCGCTGCACTGTTTTTTTCTTTTTCTTTCTTTTTTATCATTTAAAGAACGCCTTGAATGTTTCTCAATAAGAGTGGGTTCACTCCAGTGTGCTATGGTTTGGGTGCTGCATGCTTTACCTGAATTTTACACATCGTTTTAATTGTTCTCCCATTTACTTCTATTATATTGTGCGTTTTCATGAAAGCGCATCAAAGTCGTGCATGCTGCATCTTTCATATGCTTTCCAAAAACACACAGGGGCAGATCCACAAAGAAATGACACCGGCATATCTATTGATACGCCGCGTAATTTCAAAGTTCCCACGTCGTATCTTTGTTTTGTATCCACAAAACAAGATACGACGGAATGAGGGATAGATCCGACAGGCGTACGTCTTAGTACGCCGTCGGATCGTGGGTGTATATTTACGCTGGCCGCTAGGTGGCGTTTCCGTCCAATTCCGCATTGAGTATGCAAATTAGCTAGATACGGCGATCCACGAACGTACGTCCGGCCGATGCATTTTTTTACGTCGTTTTCATTCGGCTTTTTCCGCCGTATAGTTATAGCTGCTATATGGTGACGTACTCAATGTTAAGTATGGCCGTCGTTCCCGCGTCAAAATTTTAATTTTTTACGTTGTTTGCGTAAGTCGTTCGCGAATAGGGATTTGCATAGAATGACATCACCGTCGTAAGCATTGGCTTGTTCCGCTTTAATTTCGAGCATGCGCACTGGGATACCCCCACGGACGGCGCATGCACCGTTAAAAAAAAACTTTGTTTACGTTGGGTCACGACGTATTTACATAAAACACGCCCCCATCACATCGATATATATATACAGTATCTCACAAAGTGAGTACACCCTTCACATTTTTGTAAATATTTTATTATACCTTTTCATGTGATAACACTGAAGAAATTACACTTTGCTACAATGTAAAGTAGTGAGTGTACAGATTGTATAACAGTGTAAATTTGCTGTCCCCTCAAAATAACTCAACACACAGCCATTAATGTCTAAACCACTGCCTATAAAAGTGAGTACACCCCTTTGTCCAAATTGGGCCCAAAGTGTCAATATTTTGTGTGGTCACCATTATTTTCCAGCACTGTCTTAACCCTCTTGGGCATGGAGTTCACCAGAGATTCACAGGTTTCCACTGTAGTCCTCTACCACTTCTCCATGACGACATCACAGAGCTGGTGGATGTTAGAGACCTTGCGCTCCTCCACCTTCCGTTTGAGGATGCCCCACAGATGCTCAATAGGGTTTAGGTCTTGGCCAGTCTACCACCTTTACCCTCAACTTCTTTAGCAAGGCAGTGGTCGTCTTGGAGGTGTGTTTGGGGTCGTTATCATGTTGGAATACTGCCCTGCGCCCCAGTCTTCGAAGAAAGGGGATCATGCTCTACTTCAGTATGTCACAGTACATGTTGGCATTCATGGTTTCCTCAAGAAACTGTAGCTCCCCAGTATCGGTAGCACTCATGCAGCACCAGACCATGACACTCCCACCACCATGCTTGACTGTAGACAAGACACACTTGTCTTTGTACTCCTCACCTGCTTGACACCTTCTGAACCAAATAAGTTTATCTTGGTCTCATCAGACCACAAGACATGGTTCCAGTAATCCATGTTCTTAGTCTGCTTGTCTTCAGCAAACTGTCTGTGAGCTTTCTTGTGCATCATCTTTTTTCTTCTGAGATGACAGCCATGCAGACCACTTTGATGCAGTGTGCAGCGTATGGTCAGAGCACTGACAGGCTGACCCCCCCCCCCACCCCTTCAACCTCTGCAGCAATGCTGGCAGCACTCATGCATCTATTTCCCAAAGACAACCTCTGGATGTGACGCTGAGCATGTGCACTCAATTCCTTTGGTAACCCATGGCGAGGCCTGTTTTGAGTGGAACCTGTCCCAGTTTCAGGGTCTTGGCAATCTTCTTATAGACTAGGCCAGTGATGGCGAACCTTGGCACCACAGACGTTTTGGAACTACATTGCCTATAATGCTGAACTAAACACTGAGGAGTGCATGAGCATCATGGGAAATGTAGTTCGAAAACATCTGGGGTGCCAAGGTTCGCAATCACTGGCCTAGGCCATCTTTATGTAGGGCAACAATTCTTTTTTTCAGATCCTCAGAGAGTTCTTTGCCATGAGGTGCCATATTGAACTTCCAGTGACCAGTATGAGAGAGTGATAACTGAGACCTTGTAACACTAATGTCTCACATGACACCGGGGAGCAGGGCCGGCCTTAGGTGTTCAGGCGCCTTGTGCGAGATAATCCTGTGGCGCCCCCCCCCCAAATGGCCCCTGTAAATTCAAGTATGGGGTGGTATTGGGACCGCTCTGGCAATATAGGGGCAGGTTGGGGTGATATATGGCAGGCTGGGGTGGCATAGGGCAGGATGGGGTGGTATAGGTCAGGTTGCGGTAGCATAGGGCAGGTTGGGGTGGTATAGAGCAGGGTGTGGTGGCATAGGTCAGGTTGCGGTGGCATAGGGCAGGTTGCGGTGGCATAGGGCAGGCTGGGGTGGTATAGAGCAGGGTGTCAGGACCTGGATTTGAACCTGGGACCTCAGCTATGTCTGGCAGTGAACCTTCTCACTGAGCTATCTGGGATGCTGGACAGCTCCCTGTCTGATCTGCTGGACAAACCCATCTGATCCATTGAACATTCCTGCCTTGTGTCTTGATTGTCTTGAACCTTGAACCCCTTGCTCCTCCCACGAACTTCCTGATATAAGCCATGTCTCTGCACTTCCTCCTTGCCAGAATATTGTGCTATCTCCAGCCTATATCTCGCTCCTGTCTTCCCTGCTGCCGTCCATATTTGCTACTGCTCGTTACCGACCACTTGGCTTGTTATCGACTACGCTTCTGCCTGATCCCAACCTACAAATACTTATTACCGACCCCTTGGCTTGTTATCGACTACGCTTCTGTTTGATCCTCACCTGCTTATCTGCTATTGTACCCCGGCTTTCTCACCTCCTGGTGGGGCAATCCTGAGGACCGCGACCTGGCGCTAACACGCAGCAAAATCCATCTTCACCTTCAGAAGCTCTGGTGAATACCGGTTAGCGCTTAGATTCCGCACCTCAGGTGACCCCGTGTCATCAGCCAGGGTGACCTGTTCTGCTGCTATAGCTACTGGCCTCTGAGCCTGACTCCAGACCGTGACAGAATATTCTGGCCCAAAACATGGAGGCCGTTGTAGCAGCTGCTGTAGCTCCTCTCAGGGTGCAAATCGCTGAGTTGCAGACGTTTGCTGTTAACTACCAGGAAAAATGTTCTGAGTTACAAATTGAAGTGAAAGCACTACAAGAGGAAATCCTTGATATGAATAAACAATTGCGTGACTTTCGTGCTCGAGACACTGCTGCCGTAGATACTAATACACGAATGCCCCTACCACTTAAGTTTAACGGAGACCGCCGCCATTATAGAGGGTTCCTTAATCAATGTCGCATATACTTTCAGATGCAACCTGCTGCATTTACTTCGGACAGGAAAAAGGTGCTGTTTATTATCAACCTCCTGACTGAGGAAGCTTTAGCCTGGGCCTCCCCTTATGTGGAGAAAGATGATGTCGTCCTGGATGATTTCAATTCTTTTGTGACTGCGATGAACCAAGTTTTCGATGATCCTAACCGCTGCACTACTGCTGAGGCAAAATTGCACAATTTACGGCAGGGTAGACGCTCTGTTGCAGAGTACACAACTGAATTTTGACGCTGGATCTCAGATACCAATTGGAATCCAGCAGCACAAAAGAGTCAGTTCCGTCAAGGACTCGCGGAACAAGTAAAAGATGAGCTTGCCAGAGTAGAAAGTCCTGACGACCTTGAGGCTTTTATTAAATTGTGTATTCGAATTGATCAAAGACTTACTGAAAGGAGAAAGGAGAGACTGGGAATCTTAGGCAGTAATGGTGGCATGCGTTTTTCTACTACTCAGTATCCTCCTAAGGTTTCAAGATTTACTCCTGATTCTGACACTCCTGAACCTATGCAGGTGGATGCTCTTAAAAGATCTATTACTACTCATGAGAAAGAAAGACGACGTTCAGAGAACTTATGTCTTTATTGTGGAGACTCCGGACATTACGCAGTTAATTGTCCCAATAAATTTAAAAGAACAATTGCAGCAACAGATATTACAGTATCTGAACAAATAAACTCAATTTCTCAGTCCGTCTCTCCTTTAATTCAGGAAGCAAATAAGGTTAATTCTTTATTAACTCATTTTGTCATGCCCATTAAGCTAATTTCTGAGGGCCGTGAAATCCCCTGCTCTGCTATGCTGGACTCTGGGGCTGGAGGAAACTTTATGGATATAGAGTTTGCCCACCACAATAACATTCAAGCCATAAATACATCTTCTCCTATTGAGATGGAGACAGTTGATGGTTCACCCTTATCCTCAGGACCTGTTACCCATAAAACCGTTCCTTTGGTAATCCAGTTTGAGGCGGATCATCGTGAGACCATCAGCTTTCAGTTGATCACATCACCCAAATTTCCCATCATTTTGGGCATTCCGTGGTTCTCCACTCACAATCCCTCTATCAACTGGGGAGCACGGACCATAGATTTCACATCCTCCCACTGCAAGGAACACTGTAGGGAATCTTATCAAACAAGTTCTCCGCTGGTCAAGGAATTGCAAGTTGGTGTGGTAACTACCCAGTCATATGACGACTTGCCTCCACAATACCATGCATTCTGGGATGTCTGTGATAAGAAAAATGCAGATCAATTACCTCCTCATCGCCCATACGATTGCCCCATTGAGCTGCTTCCAGGGGCCGAAATACCTTTTGGCCGCCTTTTTAATCTCTCAGAACCTGAATTAAAAGTGCTCAGGGAGTGGCTTGATGAAAATTTAGAAAAGGGTTTTATTAGACACTCAACATCTCCTGCAGGAGCAGCTCTATTCTTTGTTGAAAAGAAAGACTCCACCTTGCGTCCATGCATTGATTACAGGCACATGAATAAGGTCACAATTAAAAACCGTTATCCACTCCCCTTGATCTCGGAAATGTTGGAAAGACTTCGTTCTGCCAAAGTGTTTACAAAACTTGACCTACGGGGGGCATATAACCTGGTCCGTATTCATTCAGGAGATGAATGGAAAACCGCCTTTAGAACCAGATATGGGCATTTTGAGTCCTTGGTCATGCCTTTTGGTCTCTGCAATGCCCCTGCGACCTTTCAGCACTTCATAAATGATGTTTTTCGAGATCTGTTGGACCAATTTGTCATTGCTTATCTGGATGACATCCTTATCTTTTCTGATAACCTGGAAGAGCACCGCAAGCATGTTTGCATTGTCTTTGAAAGATTAAGGCAGAATCGACTTTACATCAAATTGGAGAAATGTGAGTTTGAACAAACCCAGATCCAGTTCTTAGGGTATATTATTTCTCCAGATGGTGTGGGCATGGATCCTGAGAAGATTAAAGCAGTGGTAGATTGGCCTGCCCCCGGAAACATTAAGGAAATCCAACGATTTGTCGGGTTTGCCAACTTTTACCGAAAATGTATAAGGAACTTCTCTAAGGTGATAGCTCCAATTACCCAGCTAACAAAGAAAGGGGTGCCCTTTGTGTGGTCATCTGAGGCACAGGCTGCTTTTGGAAAGTTAAAAACTCTTTTTACTTCTGCACCAGTATTGGTACATCCCAATCCTGAATTACCTTTTATAGTGGAAGTGGATGCTTCAAACTCTGCCGTGGGAGCTATCCTCTCCCAACGACATGGTGAAAAGATGCAGCTACATCCTTGTGCTTACTTTTCTCGTGTAATGTCTTCAGCCGAAAGAAATTATGACATTGGGAATAAGGAGTTGTTAGCAATTAAAGAAGCATTTTCTGAATGGAGGCATTTGCTGGAAGGCGCTAAGCATCCTGTAACCGTTCTCACTGATCATAAGAATCTGGAATTCATTCGTTCTGCCAAGAGATTGTCTTCTAGACAAGCACGTTGGTCATTATTCTTTTCCAGGTTCAATTTTATTATCTCATATCGACCTGGGTCAAGGAATGGTAAGGCTGATGCCTTATCACGAATGTTGTCTGGGCCTCTCCAGGAAGACAACTCTGAATACACAGTCCTGCCTCAAAAGAACTTTCTAGGTGTCACAAGTTCTAAAGCATTCTTGAGTCTTCTCAAGGAAGGGTATGAGAATGACCCACTCCTCAAAGATCCTCCTATGAACATCATCCTTGATTACAAGAATGGCTTCTGGACTCAAGCACATCGCCTCTATGTACCTGAAGTTGCTCGGGTTGAAGTTCTCAAGTTGGTTCATGACTCCAAACTTGCTGGACATTTGAGTTTCTAAGACGGAGGAACTTTTATCCCGTTCCTTTTGGTGGCCTGGGTACAAAAGAGATGTCAAAAGTTATGTAGCCTCGTGCCTGGTCTGTGCTCGCAATAAGACACCCCGAGCTTCTCCTTTGGGGTTGCTCCAGCCACTCCCTGTCCCATCAAGACCATGGGGATCAATTTCTATGGACTTTGTGGTTGATTTACCCCCCTCTAAAGAAATTACCACTATCTTGGTTGTTATTGACCGCTTCACTAAGATGGCTCACTTCATACCAGTGAAGGGGGTACCCTCTGCAGAACAAACTGCAGAGTTGATGGTTCGAGAAGTCTTTAGACTACATGGAATTCCAGAAGATGTAGTTTCTGACCGAGGAGTACAGTTCACTTAAAAATTTTGGAAAAGCTTTTGCTCAGCTTTAGGAGTAACAATTAATCTATCTTCTGCTTTTCATCCTCAGTCTAATGGTCAGACCGAGAGGACCAATCAAACGTTAGAGCAGTACCTCCGATGTTTTGTTAGTTATCTTCAGGATGACTGGGTGGACTATCTTCCTACAGCGGAGTTTGCTTATAACAATTCTAAACATAGCTCCACCTCTCAGACCCCTTTTTTCCTAAATACCGGGCTTCATCCAGCTTTTATCCCTGATCTCCCTATCTCAACTCCAATTCCTGCTGTTACCAACAGATTAACTGCTTTACAGGAGATCCAGGGAAAATTGATCGAGACTTTGAGGGAAGCTCAGGAAAGTTACAAGAAGGCTGCAGATAGACATCGCAGAGCACTTCCTACCTTTCATGTGGGTGATCAAGTTTGGTTATCTACTAAAAATCTGAAGGTTCATGTTCCATCTGCAAAGTTGGGACAAAAGTTTGTGGGACCTTTCCAGATCTTGGCCCAGATCAACCCAGTTGCCTTTCGCCTAAAACTTCCAGCAAGTATGAAGATTCACCCTGTGTTTCACATTTCGCTACTTAAACCTTTTCACGAAAATACTTTTTCTGGAAGAACACTTCCACCCCCTCCACCTGTTGAGGTACAGGGTGAGGAAGAATACGTGGTGGAGAAAATTCTTGATTCCAGGATCTATAGGAACAAATTGCAATATCTGGTTCAATGGGAAGGATACGGGACAGAAGAAAATTCTTGGGAGCCTGAGCAGAACGTTCATGCTCCTAGATTAACAAGAGAATTCCACCAGAGGTTCCCTCACAAACCAGGCCCTAAGACGTCCAGTGGACGTCCTGGGAGGAGGGGAGTACTGTCAGGACCTGGATTTGAACCTGGGACCTCAGCTATGTCCGGCAGTGAACCTTCTCACTGAGCTATCTGGGATGCTGGACAGCTCCCTGTCTGATCTGCTGGACAAACCCATCTGATCCATTGAACATTCCTGCCTTGTGTCTTGATTGTCTTGAACCTTGAACCCCTTGCTCCTCCCACGAACTTCCTGATATAAGCCATGTCTCTGCACTTCCTCCTTGCCAGAATATTGTGCTATCTCCAGCCTATATCTCGCTCCTGTCTTCCCTGCTGCCGTCCATATTTGCTACTGCTCGTTACCGACCACTTGGCTTGTTATCGACTACGCTTCTGCCTGATCCCAACCTACAAATACTTATTACCGACCCCTTGGCTTGTTATCGACTACGCTTCTGTTTGATCCTCACCTGCTTATCTGCTATTGTACCCCGGCTTTCTCACCTCCTGGTGGGGCAATCCTGAGGACCGCGACCTGGCGCTAACACGCAGCAAAATCCATCTTCACCTTCAGAAGCTCTGGTGAATACCGGTTAGCGCTTAGATTCCGCACCTCAGGTGACCCCGTGTCATCAGCCAGGGTGACCTGTTCTGCTGCTATAGCTACTGTCCTCTGAGCCTGACTCCAGACCGTGACACAGGGTGTGGCAGCATAGGTCAGGTTGTGGTGGTATAGGGCAGGTTGGGGTGGTATAGGGCAGGTTGTGGTAGCATAGGGCAGGTTGGGGTGGTATAGAGCAGGGTGCGGTAGCATAGGGCAGGTTGCGGTGGCATAGGGCAGGTTGCGGTGGCATAGGGCAGGTTGCGGTGGCATAGGGCAGGCTGGGGTGGTATAGAGCAGGGTGTGGTGGCATAGGTCAGGTTGTGGTGGTATAGGGCAGGCTGGGGTGGTATTGGGCAGGCTGGGGTGGTATAGGGCAGGCTGGGGCTTGAGCGCCCCCACCTCTGTGGCGCCTGGGTGAACTGCACGCCATCTAGGATCGGCCCTGATGTGACTCACATTCTGTGAGTTGTGTGTGCCGCAGGGCGCCCCCTGTTGCCCATGGCGCCCTGTGCAGCCGCACAGCTCGCACACCCCAAAGGCCGGCCCTGCCAGGGAGGGAAAATGGCTAATTAGGCCCAATTTTAACATTTTCACTTAGGGGTGTACTCACTTTTGTTGCCAGCAGTTTAGACATTAATGATTGTGTGTTGAGTTATTTTGAGGGAACAGCAAATTTACACTGTTATACAAGCTGTACACTCACTACTTTACATTGTAGTTTCTTCAGTGTTCACATGAAAAGATAGAATAAAATATTCACAAACATGCGAGGGGTGTACTCACTTTTGTGAGATATTATATATATCTCTATCTATATATAGATATAGATCTATCTATCTATCTATCTATCTATCTATCTATCTATCTATCTATATATATATATATATATATATATATATATATATATATATATATATATATATATATATATATACATATATTTATATATATTTTATAGTATATTTAGGTTATTATAATTATTATTATTAATATTATATAGTATTACATGTATATTATACTTATATTTACATAAACAGTATTATCTCTATTTAATATCATCACACTCACAGTCAATCTTATGTATTATCAATGTCTCACATTCAATCATATTTAATATCATAGACTCACAATCAGTCATACTAGTCTACATTCATGTCACATTCATGTTATGAATATTGTTTTCCTATAGTGAGGCATGGTGGGTATTATACAATCACTGGGGGGGGTGATGGCGGATGGCGGCACATTCTGAGACCTTGAAATGTAATTAGAGGTGAAGATGAGGATGGTGATGCTGCTACCCAATACAGCTTCCTCCCATAACGTATGAGTCAGAGGAAGCCCTGCAAGGACTCCCATCCACGCACGTACACACACCAAGAGCCAGCTGGGAGGAGGAGGAGGAGGACTGGGAGGGGTTTACAGGAGACACATACAGGATAGAAGGCACACAGGCTGCATATGAGACATGCTGATCAGCACCTGGAGTGTCATTCAGCCATACACTATGACACTGCAACTATTCATCACTAATACTTCTATACCATGCAAAGATCTAACCACTACAACAAAGACACAGCACCTTTATAGTAGCATCACTGGTCTTATTAAAGGATTTACCACCCAAAAGGTACATTTAGTAGGCTGGCTCATCCCATTTCACTCATCCCATCTCACTCATTCCATCTGCTGCAGGGAAAGTCTGCTATGAAGTCAGTTCACACCACCACCCTGCATGCAGTACTTTTTTCAGCATAGCGTGTTGCAATGTCACTGCAGTATATAGCACTAAATGAAATGCCATTTAAATATGCGTACGCAACCTACGTATGCGTTCGCCTCTGCCTGCGGGCATAGGGGCTGGGGGCACCTTAAACCTTTTTATTTTATCAGAAATTAATTATTTTTACACTGTCCCTTTATTTATTTTTTTCACTTTTAATGCTTAACAAGAAATGTAAACATTTTGTGATCGCAGAAAAGCATGACAGGTCCTCCTTAGGCCCCTTTCACACGTGCGGACCGTATGTCCGCTTTTTCATCCATCCGTTTGCGGATGAAAAAGGGACATACATTGGTCCCTATGAGATTGCGGGTGTCAGTGGATGAACATCCGCTGACACCCGATCTCGCCCGCCTCCGCAATGATCCGATTCTTCAGATGGAAGAAAACACTATTTTTCCTTCAGTCTGCGAATCGGATCGAATGAACATGGACATACGGTCCGTGTTCATCCGATCCCCCCATAGGGGAGAGCGGAGAAAAGACAGGGCAGTCCCTGCACAGTGTGCGGGTACCGCCCTGCCATCCGCCGGCTCAGCGGGGATCAAAGGAGCGATCCCTGCGGAGCATACGGAGGCGGATCATTACTGATCCACCCCGTGTGAAAGGGGCCTTAGGCTTCATGTACCCGGGACGTTTTCTCCTGAACGATTTAACTTGACAGATAGTAACCAACGTTTAAAAACTTCAGTTTTGCTGCATTTACATGGCGAATTTGCATTTAGAAGCGTTTTTTTTTTTTTTGCAAATAGTCAAAATGTAATATCTCCAATAAAAACGCCTGTAAACGAAACGTGGCTAAATGCAAGTTACCGTGTTTAGACGTGCCTACGGGAATTTAGCGTTTCAAATGCCTCTGAACACCGTTTTCTAAAAAAAATGCTTCTAAACTGGCTAGAAATTACTATGAACTGAACTGAAAAAAACACCCATTTCCGTCGCTTGTAAAAGCGATCCGGCGGCTAATTAGATGCTAGGATGACTTTTACTTTGTAGGGCATTGCTGGTTTAAAAAAACAACAACGATACCTAGCTCACAGCTGCAGCCATGGCCCTGGCATAACTGCTTGAATATAGTGATATATACAGTGGGGTTGATTTACTAAAGGCAAATCCACTCTGCACTACAAGTGCACTTGGAAGTGCAGTCGCTGTAGATCTAAGGGGAAGATCTGAAATTAAGGGAAGCTCTGCTGATTTTATCATCCAATCGTGTGCAAGCTAAAATGCTGGTTTTTATTTTCCTTGCATGTCCCCCTCAGATCTACAGCAACTGCACGTCCAAGTGCACTTGCAGTGCACTTGTAGTGCAAAGTGGGTTTGCCTTTCGTAAATAACCCCCAGTATGTACATGATGGTGCGGCAAGTGGTTAAATATTTTTTATCTATCATTTTATCAATATTTACAAATCTATTTTTTTATTTTGATAATATCTACTTTTTTTTTCTTTTCTATTTTTTTATCACTATTTATATAGCTGTTTTTTTTTTTTATCAATATTTACATATCTGACCACAGCATCCAGGAAAAGTGACAGTGACTGAGGCCTCGTACACACGACCGAGGAACTCGTCGGAAAAGACACATAATTTTCCTCGACGAGTTCCTTGTTAGGCTTGTCGAGAAACTCGACAAGCTTTCTTTGCGTACACACGGTCAAGACCAAATCTCGTCGTTCTCAAACGCGGTGACGTACAACTTACGACGGCACTATAAAGGGGAAGTTCGATTCCACTGGCACAACCCTGGGGGCTGCTTTTGCTAATCTCATATTACTGCGTGTTAAGTTAAAGTTTGGTGAGAGACGATTTGCACTTTTCAGTCTGTTACAGCGTGACGAATGTGCTATCTCCATTTCAAACGCTACTTTTACCGAAGGTGCGCTCCCGTCTCATACTTTATTCTGAGCATGTGCGGGCTTCTAAGCATACACACAACACGATCGTGTTTCTCGTCGAAAACCAGCCCGACGAGGAACACGACGAGGAAATTGAGACTCCCGTCGAGGAAAAAGAGAACCTGTTCTCTTTTTTCCTCGTCGAGTTCCACGTCAGTTTTCTCGATGAAAAGCGCACACACGAACGTTTTCCCCGGCAAAAAATCTCTGCCACCAAGTTTCTTGATGGATTCTGTCGAGGAAAACAGTTGTGTGTACGAGGCTTGAGAAAGTCAGAGACTCTTTGAGGCCCCGTACACACGACCGAGTTTCTCGGCAGAATTCAGCCAGAAACTCGGTCGGAAGCTGAATTCCGCAGAGAAACCTGGCCTTGTGTACACTTTCGGCCGAGGAAGCCGACGAGGACCTCGGCGAGGAAATAGAGAACATGTTCTCTATTTCCTCGTTGTTCTATGGGAGAACTCGGCCCGCCGAGCTCCTCGGCGGCTCCAGGACTGAACACCCTGAGGAACTCGATGTGTTTGGCACGTCGAGTTCCTCGGCCGTGTGTACGGGGCCTTACAACGAGTCACATCACATCATTTAAACTAAAAAAAAAACTTGCTGCAATTATGAAAGTGACCCAGGTAGTGTGACAACGTGTCCTAACTTTGTCACTGTCACTTTTTCTGGCCAGTTTGGCCTGGCATGTAACTAAAATGGAATGTGAAATGACACTCAGGAACCCCTATACTGATCACGGTCATTACATGTATAAAATGCATACAGTTATCAGAAATTAATATTTTTCACAAGCGATCCTTTAACGTACATTTATTTCCTTCAAATAATTCATGAGTCAGGGTTCATTTACAATGTTTATTTGTTATTTGTTTATTTTTATATTTTTTATTTTATATTTTTTATCACTATTTATATAGGGTTTTTTTTTTTGTTTTTTTTAATCAATATTTACATATCTGACCACAGCGTCCAGGAAAAGTGACAGTGACTCAGGCCCCGTACACACGACCGAGTTTCTCGGCAGAATTCAGCCAGAAACTCGATCGGAGCTGGATTCTGCCGAGAAACCCGGCCGTGTGTACACTTTCGGCCGAGGAAGCCGACGAGTTCCTCGTCGAGCCAAATAGAGAACATGTTCTCTATTTCCTTGTTGTTCAATGAGGAAAGTTGGCTCGCCGAGATCCTCGGCGGCTTCACACAGAACTCGATGAGTTTTACCCGTCGAGTTCCTCGGACGTGTATACGGGGCCTGAGAAAGTCCGAGACTCTTTTACAACAAGTCACATCACATAATTTAAACTAAAAAAAACTTGCTGCAATTATGAAAGTGACCCGGCAGTGTGACAACGTGTCCTAACTTTGTCACTGTCACTTTTTCTGGCCAGCTTGGCCCGGCATCTAAATATAATGGAATGTGAAATGACAGTAAGGAACCCCAATACATTACATGTATAAAATGCATACAGTTATCAAAAATGAATATTTTTCACAAGTGATCCTTTAATGTACATTTATTTCCTTCAAGGAATTCATGAGTCAGGGTTCATTTACAATGTTGCATTTTAACACACACGTTCCAACAGGTGTCATAGTGTCTGCTCCCATCTCAGTGCTGCAGTACATTGCTTTTTTAAATATACATCTTTTTTTTTTTTTTTTGCATGGTATAGAAGTATTAGTGATAAATAGTTACAGTGTTTTAGTGCATTGGAAGGCCCATAGAAGTCAATGGCAAGACATCAAAACGCAATTAACAGGCATTTTTATGCACTGGCACTAAGCCTAGGTCAATGGCTGTTAACCCGTTCCAAATTTTTGATTTATAAAACGCACTGAAACCACGCATTATTGTGCATGTCAGCACACAGCGAAAACACACTTTGATGCATGACAACGTACCAACATAATGCTAAAAAACAAACAAAAAAAAACACACAGATCTAAATGGCCCCTCAATGTTATCAATCTAGAAGCAAAGGAAGATAATTCAGGAAGCTGATCAGTGTGCATTTAATACGGATTCTCTTCATCTGCAGTACTTCGTCTTCTCCTGGCAGACATGCTGAGACTTGTAGTACTGCGCAGAATAGAGAGCTGCATGTTGCCTGGCAGAAGCAGTAGTAATAGTAGTAGTTGGTGGTAATTGTAGGCTTGTGATATGGAGGCAGACATAGGCCGTGAGTGGGAGGTGAGGAGGAAAGGAGGAATGGCTGGATTAGTCACTGCATGAAAAGCCCGCAATGCAGCAGCATGGAGATAGCACAGCTCTGCCTGGGATCCGCCTCCTCCTCCTGTCATAGGTGACCTGTCTCCACTACTACCATCTTCACATGGACTTCATGATTAATGAGGACCCCCCTAATGCTGTCCTATCTCATACTAATGCCAATGAGGCTCCCCACTTCTCAAGCTCCTCTATGAAGGGGGGGTTGAAAAACTGCCACTGATAGGATGGTGCCTGGATCTGGAACCTGATGGTCATGGCTCTCATGCATGCCAATCAGATGTCTGGGCACCTTCCCAATTCTGCATTATTTTCCCCTGATGGTCAATGGGCACAAGAAAAACATCTTATACACCTGATAACCAATGAGCTGCCATGCATGACTGGCATTTCTCTGATTAGGCTGCTCAAAGGGTCATCTGTCTGTATATGGTGGTCAAAGCTGGATATACTGGTGGTCCTTGTACTACTTATATATATATAAAATTGTCATAAATGTCTTGCAGACCTGCCCACATTTCCCCAGTACCTAAAGGATTTCATCTTTTGTAATGCCAGCCATATGCCCATCGCTTTTCATGCCATTGACATTTTGATTCAACGGTCTGAATTGTACGAAAGTGTAAAGGTGGCACGAAAGATACGTTTACCAACATCGATTCAATTGATTTTTTTATCAAAAGTTAATTCCAAAAATAAAATAAAAAATACAGATCAATCAGTTGGACCGCACTGATCAGAATTGTACAACCCTCATCAAATCGCTTTCATTGATTCACTAAAATTGGTGGAAAGCAATATATGAAAAAAAGATCAAAAAATCAATATTTTTTTAGATTTCTTTCGAATATTGATGGAATTGATAAGTGAATGTCCAGCATGAAGCCACTGTCGCAGTCACTTCCCCGGGGCAAAGGACAGATACCAATGCTGCTGCCACTAGGACAGAGAAGCATCCTGCCAAGTGCCAAGTAGGTAGAGGTGGAGTGCGGGCCAATCAGCTGTGCATTAGTTGTACATGCCACCTACTGGGGGGATTTATCAAACCTGGGGCAAACAGAACCCGAAGCACCTGGGCATTGCAGCCAATCAGCTTCTATATTTCATTTCTGAACAACCTGGAGCTAGAAGCTGATTGGTTGTTATGCACAGCTGCCCCAGATTCTGTCTGCTCCAGTTTTAGTAAATTCTCTCCCAGTGTACTATAAATCTGCACATACATTTTACAACCAAACTGCGCAATCCCTGTACAATCTCCTTTAGGCCCCATTCACACCTGTTCAATGGGCTTTTGCTTTTATTTTTTTCTTTGCATTTTTTTATGTTTTGCATGCTTGTCACGTGACATCATAGGGCAGCCCATTCACTTGCGCTGCAAATGGGCCAAAGTAGCTCCCGCACCGTTTTTCGTCAGTGAGCCTTGTGCGTTTTTGTAATGCCTCTTTTTTTCCCGACCAAACGCACGTCTCCAAGCTGTGTTTAGAGGGTCGTTAAGAAATAATGGCACCACAAGCAGATTTTGGTGCCTTTCTGGGAAATGCAAAAGGTGTGAATGTGGGGGGGGGGGCTCAGATCTACCAAAACGACTTCATACAGGGGCAGACCTAACAATGTATCCAATCTGCATCCAATCCGACGTGCCTTCGCATTACAGAGCTGATGGTGGATCTGAAGGAGATTGTAGAGTGTATGGTCACCCCCATAGGTGTGCGCAGCTTATTGCATTAGGGTGTGCACCCCAAATGTATTAAAACATAGATGGTGTCAGTAGGGCAGTGGCTATGTCAGTAAGGCAGAGGTTGGTGTCAGTAGGGCAGTGGATATGTCAGTAAGGCAGAGGCTGGTGTCAGTAGGGCAGTGGATATGTCAGTAAGGCAGAGGTTGGTGTCAGTAGGGCAGTGGATATGTCAGTAAGGCAGAGGTTGGCGTCAGTAGGGCAGTGGATATGTCAGTAAGTCAGAGGTTGGTGTCAGTAGGGCAGTGGATATGTCAGTAAGGCAGAGATTGGTGTCAGTAGGGCAGTGGATATGTCAGTAAGGCAGAGGTTGGTGTCAGTAGGGCAGTGGATATGTCAGTAAGGCAGAGGTTGGTGTCAGTAGGGCAGTGGATATGTCAGTAAAGCAGAGATGGTGTCAGTAGGGCAGTGGATATGTCAGTAAGGCAGAGGTTGGTGTCAGTAGGGCAGTGGATATGTCAGTAAGGCAGAGGTTGGTGTCAGTAGGGCAGTGGATATGTCAGTAAGGCAGAGATGGTGTCAGTAGGGCAGTGGACGGTGTAAGTCGTTTTTTATTTTTATTATTTTTTTTTTATATTCATTTTTTTTTTTTTAGGAGCCCCATTGGGGGGCTTTGGTGAAATATCGTCAGGAGGAATCTGCACCGCACAGGGTGATTAGGGTGTGCCCAGGCACATCCGGCACACCCCCTGCGCACGCCTATGGACCCCTATATATATAGATGATGCTAGGAATGTGGGGTGGAAGGTGTGGGGAATAACCCAGGACAGTCCTTGGCATAGATGGCAGAACACATTGGCAGCCTCAGGGCAGGATGATGGGTATGGAATGTCATTTCCCCCTGGAGATGGAGGTTTATAGCAATGCAGAGCCCAGGGATCAGGTCAGGTATGGGGGGTGACAACCCAGGGATCAGGTGATCAGGCCAGGTATGGGGGGGGGGAGGGGGTGTGCAGGGTGACAACCCAGGGTGACATTCCAGCTATGGAGTGTCATGCAGAACCCAGCACCCCCAGGGTCCATCTCTTACCTTGGGCATCTCCTCCGCTGGTCAGCACCCCAATGGCTTTCCCGGCTCCGGACAGGTTTTCAAAGAACTTCTGTGGCTGAGCCATGATCGCAGCTCCCTCTTCTTCTTCTTGTGGGCGATCAGTCAGTACAGACGGACGGACAGACTGCGGTCACTATGCGGTGTACGGCTCAGTGTCTCCCTGTCCTCTCCTCCTCCATAGACTGAACACTGAGCGGGGATGATGATGATGAAGAAGAAGAGGAGGAGGCCGGCACTGCTCTGATCTCTCCGGCTCACTGACACTTCTAAAGCTTAGCAACAGTGCCACCCAACCACGCCCCCGCCACCTACAGCCACACCCCTTCTGTCACTGCCCGCCGGTGTCTGTAGAATGCAGGGGGCGGTGCCAGGGAAGTGATTGGCACCTATACCGGGAAGTGAGCAGTAGGCGGGGCTTGTAGTCCCCGGAGGCTCCTTGTAGTCAGCTGTAGTAGGGTGTCAGGGAGGAGGGTGAGATCTCAGCTGAGATGTGCAGACATGTCAGACTGAGGAGAAATGGGGAAGGAGCCTGCTCTGTACATGCAGGGGTAGGCAACCTGTGGCCCTCCAGCTGTTGCAGAACTACAAGTCCCATCATGCCTCTGGGAGTAACTGTAACTGTCAGCCTTGCAATGCCTCATGGGAAATGTAGTTCCACAACAGCTGTAGGGCCCCAGGTTGCCTACTCCTGAATTGTAAGGGAATGGGGGACCCCGGTAATTGAAGCTGTGCTGACTATGGACACCTTAACATACAACCCATGACACCCAATCACACCCCAATGCATAGCTCCCAACGGTCACTGATTTAGAGGGACTGTCACTGATTTCGAGCAATGTCCCTCTGTCCCTCTGTCCCCCTTATTTGTCCCTCATTTCGGTCTGATCTAAATAATTGTATATAAAATTCACTTTTTATCTTTCAAAAGGTGTTTCCCAGTGCTAAACCTTTCATCCAAATTCTAAATTGCTGCATTTGTACATTTTAAAGCGGTGTTTCACCCTAAAAACAACTTTCTAGCATCTCATTCAGCATAGTAGCGCGAGCTACAGTATGCCTTTATATTTTTTTTTGGCGCCGTACTCACTGTTATATCGCGTAGTAAAATTCCAGACTCCCCGCGGGGAATGGGCGTTCCTAATCAGAGGGCTCGTGATTGATGGCCGGCTATGGCGCGTCACGCTTCACAAAAAGCCAGAGTAGGTCTCGGCTTTTCCCGGCGCTATGCGGCGCCTGCGCACAGACATCGGAGCTGACTGCGCAGGCGCCGTGAAGAGCAAACACCTATTTCGGCTATTTCCGTGAAGCGTGACGCGCCATAGCCGGCCGTCAATCACGAGCCCTCTGAATAGGAACGCCCATTCCCCGGAAACTTTCGTAGGCGATTACACAGTGAGTACGGCGCCAAAAAATATATATAAAGGCATACTTTAGCTCACGCTACTATGCTGAATAAGATGCTAGAAAAAAAAATTTCAGGGAGAACCCCCGCTTTAAGAGCCAATATAAAGGAAAAGTAGTGGTAAAAAAAAGTCCTTGTGAATTTAATTAACCTTTTTTGGGGGTTAATTTTCCTTTAAGAGGGCGTGACAGGGGGGCGTGTCCTATGCCCAAATACATTCCCATCTCAAAATGTTGGGAGGTATGTTCAACCCATGACATCCAATCATACCCCAATATATCATCCAGTCAAACCCCAATATACAACCCTTATCATCCAATCACACCCCAATATATCATCCAATCACACCCCAATATACAACCCTTATCATCCAATCACACCCCAATATATCACCATTATCAACCAATCACAACTCACTCACACTGCCAGTCAGTGCCAGGTCAGTGCCATTTAAAGCCCAAGGTGGACATTCCAAACTCCCCCCCCCCAATATGTATGAGCATTCCCCCACCCAGTACATATATTGCCCCCCCCCCCACCCTACCAAAGCTCAAATCCCTCACCTCCAACCTCCCCCTCCCCCCAGCACAAATCCTCTACCCCTATAATTTACCCTCCTAGTACACATTCCCCACTCCCCACTCCAAATCCCCCACCCAGCACAAATATCCCCTTAATCCCCCCTCCTAGTGCAAATCTTCTCCCCCCCCCCCCATCCCCCTTACAACACACTTGGGCTTCAGCAAAATGGCAAGAAGAAAACAGGAGCAATGTTGGAGGCAATTTACAGCACACACTCATTTTGGTAACATAATTATTAATGTAGAATGTATGTTCCTTGCTAAAGAACATTATTTTTTTATAAAGTTGTTATTAGGGATGAGCCAAACACCCCCCCGCTCGGTTCGCACCAGAACCTTCGAACCGACCGACCGTTCGCGCAAACATTTAGAACCCTGTTGACGTCTATGGAACTCAAACGTTCGAATTCAAAAGTGCTCATTTTAAAGCCCAATATGCAAGTTATTGTCGGAAAACATCTTTGAGAACCCGGGTCTTGCCCCAGGAAACATGTATCAATGGAAAAAAAGTTTTAAAAAAGGTGTTTTTTTTCAGGACTCCTGAAAAAACGACAGTTTTTAAAACTTTTTTTCCATTGATACATGTTTCCTGGGGCAAGACCCGGGTTCTCAAAGACGTTTTCACAGGCATACTATAGACACCCAGCAGGTACAATATTTAAAGGAATTTTTCATTTTTTTTTTTTATTATTATTTAAGCATCATTAAAATCACTGCTCCTGAATCAGGAGCAGTGATTTTAATGATGCTTAACCTCCCTGGCGGTATGATTCTTTCTGAAAAAACATGCTGAAAGCGGTACAATTATTTGCAAGGAAATTTGGTGTTTTATACTGTAGGCCTGTGATTTTTAGGAATAACTCACTTAAATCTGACCAAACAAGAGTCTAGTAGGCATCCCGGGTATGACATTTTTTTAAAAACAAAATTTTAAATTATAATATAATAAATAATTATAAATAATTATAGCAAGTAATAATATAATTAAAATAAAAATGATTCAATAATGTAATCAAATCAAAATCACTGAAATTTGCTCAGTTGCAGAATTGTTGCTGTCATTATTTTATTTTTTATGCCGAATTTCCCCGCAAATCGCTATCGCACAATTCTGCAAGTGATTATAATTTATTATCGCTGTTTTCTAGCTGATCTAAAACCATTTTTGACATAAAAAGACACTTTTGGTTGCTATGGACAATCTACAGTTTTCAGGCAGAAAGAAAGGTTTTTATTATATAAAATGACATGTAGGACACTGGGCAGAGCACTAGGGACAAGGGGTGTGTGTTTTTTTTACATACAGTACTGTAATCTATAAGATTACAGTATACTGTATGTATAGTGTTTGTTTACTTTTTTGAATTTGGCGCCGATCTCCGCTCCCGTGCGTCGTAACGTCACAGGGAACGGAGATCGGCGGCACAGGAGGACGCTGTGTGAATCGAGCGAGGTCCCGCTCGCTCACACAGCGTGGTGACATCGCTGGATCCAGGACAAGGTAAGCCAGCGCACGCTGCAGGCTCTGCATATCTACCCCGAGCGTGACTCGGGGTTACCGATTTTGGTAGAAAAAATCAACCTCGAGTCACGCTCGGGGATACCGCCAGGAGGGTTAAATTAAAAAAAAAAAAAAAATTCCTTTAAATATTGTACCTGCTGGGTGTCTATAGTATGCCTGTGAAGTGGCACGTGTTTAGAACTGTCCCTGCACAAAATGAGATTACTATAATAAAAAAGTAATTTAAAACTGCTTGCGGCTTTAATGTAATGTCTGGTCCCTGCAATATGGATGAAAATCATTGCGAAAAATAGCACAGACACAGACAGTACACACACCACGTAGCTTTAGGTGCAAACTACAGAGGACACAGGCAATAAACCACGTGATAATACTGCAGCTAGCACAATCACCTGCCTGCCAGTAAATTAGGAAGAACTGATCTATCTAAACTATACAGTGTATAAATATATGTACAACACATGGGATGTATATATATCCTCTACACACTGTAACATTAACTGACTAGCCTGCCTGCCTGCCTGCTCTATCTACCTGCAAAAAATGACACTCTCTCAATGTCCTCTCTGTTCTCTCTAACCACCGCCGCAACACACTACACAAGGCCGACCTGCAGGCAGCCTTTTATAGTGTGGGGCGTGTACTAAACCCCCTGAGCCATAATTGGCCAAAGCCACCCTGGCTTTGGCCAATTATGGCTCTTTGTTTTTTGCAAGCTGTGATTGGACAAGCATGCGGGTCATAGTGCATGCTTGGGCAATCATCAGCCAGCGATGCCGCAGTGAATTATGGTCTGTGAAACATAACTCGAATTTGGCGCGAACGGCCCTAAAATATGTTCGTAATTCGACAAACGATCCAACATACGATGTTCGAGTCGAACATGAGTTCGACTCGAATACGAAGCTCATCCCTAGTTGTTATGTGTAAATTTCTACTTTCAAGCTAGGAAAGCAGAACTATGTAGCCTCAGACTATATTGTATGCTGTGTTTGGATGAGTAGAGAAACTCCCAGATTTATTTCACAAGCTTAAGTACTCTCACCAGTAAAGAGGGGAGAAGCTTTCTGATTTCATGTGGACAAGATCCTACATCCCAAAAAACAAGGTATAGATCCACGAGAGGCTGACAACGTCCCACTAGATCAAGACTTAATAGGAGCTTGCCCAAATCACCCTATAGTGCTGAAGATTCTTCTCAAAGGACCCAGATTTTCTCCCACCTATCCAGAATTATAGAGGGAAATTAGAGAGGAAGAGACTTTGTTGGACAAGAAAGATTAGGAACAAGCTACTCAGAGGTAGGCACCACTTAAGAAAGAGGAAACCTCTGCACAGGTGGCTCAAAGAGCGGTTACCTGTCGGATGAGAATGAGTCAATGATGGAGTTATGCCGCGTACACATGACCGTTTTTCGGGTTGTAAAAAATTAAGTTTTTTTTTTAATGTCATTATAAACGATCGTGTGTGGGTTTCAGAGCATTTTTCACGATGTAAAAAATGGCCATTAAAAATTTCGAACATGCTCTAATTTTTCACGACGTTTTTAACATTGTTGTTTTTAACGTTGTAAAAAATGGTAGTGTGTAGGCTTTAACGACATGAAAAAACCATGCATGCTCAGAAGCAAGTTATGAGACGGGAGCGCTCGTTCTGGTAAATCTACAACCCGAAAAACGGTCGTGTGTACGCAGCATTAGAATCAGTTGATGGAGTTAGAATTTTAACAGCCAACCACATCTAATCCGAGAACCCCAATGGAGTCAACACACGAGCACAGACAAAATATCAGAAGTTCTCCCTTCTAAACTCCCCATTATCGCCTGAGTGGAAGGAGAGAGTCACGGGACAGCTCCTAAAATGGCAGGAGATGTTCTCATCAAATGACTATGATGTGGGCTGTGCTAAGAGTTCTCAACACAATTCTCCTACACTGGAAATTCCCACAGGCTCCTACATCCGATCTATGGAAATCCATAGTTAACATAATGGTACCACTCTATAAATACACACATGAATCTAAAGGATGTCCTACCAAATTCTCCAAAGTTTGGGACATCTGGACTGAATCTAAGCAGACAGTGGTTTCTGTCACTATGGGCCAGATTCAGAAAGGACTTACGACGGCGCAGCGCCATGTAGGCCGTCATAAGTCCTAATCTGGCCCGTCGTATCAATGCGACGTAACTTAGAATCAGTTACGCATAGATATCCTTTAGATCCGACAGGCGTACGTCTCTTACGCCGTCAGATCTAAACTGCAATTTTTTTTTTCCCCGCTAGGTGGCGCTTCCGTCGATTTCCACGTCAAGTATGCAAATTAGCTAGATACGCGAATTCCCGAACGTACGCGCGGCCGACGCAGTAAAGTTACGACGTTTACGTTAGGCTTTTCCCGGTGTATAGTTGCCCCTGCTATATGAGGTGCAGCCAATGTTAAGTATGGCCGTCGTTCCCTCGTTGAAATTTTAAAAAGTTATGTCGTTTGCGTAGGTCGTCCGTGAATGGGGCTGGACGTCATTTACGTTCACGTCGAAACCAATGACGTCCTTGCGACGTCATTTGGAGCAATGCACACTGGGATATTTTAGGGACGGCGCATGCGCAGTTCGTTCGGCGCGGGGACGCGCTTCATTTAAATGATACACGCCCCCTACCCGCCTAATTTGAATTCCGCCGGGTGATTTACGATACGCCGCTGCAACTTTACAGGCAAGTGCTTTGTGAATAAAGCACTTGCCTGAAAAACTTGCAGCGGCGTAACGTAAATCGGATACGTTACGCCGCCGCACAGATACGCCAGCTGTACCTGAATCTGGCCCTTAGTCTCCATAGTAAATGTTCTTTTATTTCCTTGGTACAAATTATGGCTCCTTTCAGAGCTTTTGGACAAACCCTCTAATTATGTTATTCTTATGCCTCTGGTAGAGTACACTTGATTTACTTAGGGCGTCAATTGCCATATGGTGTGACTAAATCCCCATATTTTTGGAAAATGTTCAACTGTTTTTAAAAGCCTTGCAGTAGGTAAATGTCATTTTTGCAGGTATGCGCTGTAATATTTTGTTCTGTTTGTATGGTCTTATGGCTGCACCATCTTTAATGCATCTTTTAGGGTGTGCCCCCCAAGTCTTTGTCAATTCCTGACCTTTACACCACTGTACGCATAGAGGACACCCTGAAGTGCCTATCAGGGGCAAAGCGATTCAGTGTGTTAGATCTAAGTCCCCATGCACCCAGAAGAGAGGGAGAAGATTGCCTTCATCTTCCCACTGGAGTTTTTTTAATTCAACAGAATATCCCAAGGATTTCAGATGCCCCTCAACCTTTCAATGGCTAATAGAATGTACTGTAGGAGACATGAACCCAACTGAGGTACTGGTGTATCTTGATGATATCATTGTCTTCAGGAAGACCTGAGGAGCATGAGGAGGGACTGGAAAAGGTACTGCAGAGACTCGATGAAGAAGGGTTAAAGTTGTCATTGGAGAAATGGCAATTCCATCAACCCTCAGTCACCTATGTAGGGCATGTTGCCTCTGCAAGGGAGTCACCATCAACCCAAAACAGGTAGAAGCTGTCACTTCCTGGCCTAGACCAAATAACGTCACTGAACTAAGGTCATTCTTAAGATTCTGCTCCTACCACTGAAGATTTGTCAAAGGGTTAGCTAAAATAGCCAGACCCCTCAATGAGTGAGCCTAGTAAAGAAACCAGTGGACAAATCAATGTGAGCATGCATTTCCCCAGCTGAAGAGGAGTTGCTGATCGGTGCTGACCTATGCTGACCCATCTAAACCAAATGAGCTACTCATCGATGTTAGCAGAGATGGGCTGGGCAGGGTACTATACCAAGAGCATGATGGACATTTGCAAACAGTCACATATGTGAGCAGAAATCTGACCTATGCTGAAAGAAACTGCCTGTCAGGAAACATGAATCAGACGGAGACAGAAAATTCAGAAAAAATCACACCTTTTAATATAATGGTAAAAATGGTACAAATAGTAAAAGTAGTCAAAGCCAGGGTACGGTAGCCATCGCAGAACAGTCAGAACAAACCAGTAAACCAGGAAGCCAGAGATCAGCATAGTTGGAGGCAGCAGACAGGATCAGGAACCAGAAGGGATGTCAGCCAGGCAAGTCTCCAACAGGAACACAACAGAGAGTCTCCAGATATGTTTGACCAAAACGGAAGCACGGAAGAAATGAACCAGGCAGTTTAAATAGCCAGAAGGGGCTTGCTATAGGCTGGACTGAAGAGCAGGAAATGATCATCTGGCCTTAAAGTGGGTGGTGATAGACAAGCTAAAGGACTCCCTGTACGGTGCAGACTTTGTAGTCAAGACCAACAAAAACCCACTCACCTATGTACTCACCACAGCCAAGCTAGATGCTACCATGCACCGGTGGTTGGTTGCTCTCTCTGGGTTACGATTCAGCCTGAAGTATAGCCCTGTAGTCTGAAACAGGGACACCAATGCTCTCTTCAGAAGGCCTTATTTGATCAGACATCCCCACAGACAGCTGGATGCAACTAATTCCAAAAGGAGTACAAATACATGGTACTTCAGAGTATGTGACGTTTTATCAGTGTTTGCACACCTTCCCCCAACCCATGTGACAGTGCTCTGGTCTTTTGATGCTAAGGCGTTAAGCACTTTCATCTAAGGTTTGGCAAAACATACCTAATCATGAGTATTCTCTAAAACAGAACAAGGAGAACTCGCCGCTTCAGGTAAGGAAGAGAAGCCTAATGGATTCAGTGGGTGCCCACCCTGGCTCGCCTCCATTTGCAATAAAAATAAAAGAAGGTCGCACACCACTAGAATGATCCAAAATCCTTTATTAGGACATCCAAAAAACACTACAGGAACAGAATGCCTAGTATACGCGTTTCGCACACTTCAGGTGCCCTTAATCATTATCCTTTATGCTCTAAAACAGACTAATACTGAGCTTACTTAACATTGAGGGCTTCTTATCAGAACTCTGGCTGCAGGAGCATGGGGAAGGTAACTATTAATGAAAGAGGACATGGGCAATGAAAGTGATAAGTTCACTTTAAATCTTGGGTTCAGTTTGCACCAGGAAAGCTAGCTTCATTGGGTTCTGTATTCTTCATGTGAATTTCCTGTGTGTTTTGGCCTTCACCCAAAAGTATACTTAAACATCTGACTAATGTGATCCTACAGTGTCTGTTTGTCGGTAGATGTTTCATTGAAAGCTGTTCTTGGAAAGCTTTATACATATATATATATATATATATATATATATATATATATATATATATATATATATATATATATATATATATATTGATAAATAAGATGACATGTCATTCTCCATACTACGTTAATAAGCAGGCACATCTCATACCATATAGTTAGATGGTGATGACGTCCATTAATATTCATAGCAGCACACTGAGCTCAGTTTTCTGCACACAATAAGCTTTCTCCCTGGGAGCTAATCTGCTATTAGAAATCTTAGTAGCAAAAACTGTGGCCAGCCAAGCCTATATGGTCTCCTAGTTACATTTATGTATAATAGTGCACTGAATGCAAAACGCTGTAGAATGCTTTCTATAGCCACCTGTGACATAAATATTGTACACATCAATTGCTGTTTTTTAATTTGTGTTATTTTTGCTGCAAAACTATACAAAAAGGAATGATAAAAGGGAGGACTTTAAAGGGGTTGTAAAGCTTTGTGTTTTTCACCTTAATGCATTTGGCTGCTATGGCCGCCACTGTATCACACGGGTGCGCGCCTGCAAGCTAACCCCCTTGGTAGAGCGCTTCCCAGAACGGGGGTTAGCTCTTGCGGGGAGGAGCTGAGGGACCCCAGAAGACCAGGATCGGGGCCATTCTGTGCAAAATGAACTGCACAGTGGAGGTAAGTACAGTAAAACCTTGGTTTGAGAGCGTTTTGCAAGACAAGCAAAATATTTTAATACATTTTGTTTTGATATACAATCAATGTCTTGATATAAGAGTAGTGTCATGTCACAACTGAGTATAAAAAAGAAGAGAGGAGCCTCCAAGTGTAGCAATATGGTTAAATTTAATGAAGGTACAACATTTAGCAACATATTGCTTGCTATACTTAGAGGTGCCTCTCTTCTCTTTTATATCCTGTAAAAAAAATGCTTTGATATACAAGTGCTTTGGATTACAAACATGTTTCTGGAACGAATTTTTCATTGCAAACCAAGGTTTTACTTTATGGTATGTTTGTTATTTAAAATAAAAATAACTCTTACAACCCCTTCAATAATAATAAAAACGATTATTGAAGTAAATCCAGGTTACTCATTTCAATATTGGGGTTACTTAGAGGCATAGAAAGACTCTCTGATGGTGTTCTGTATGTACTGTTAGAAGCAGGTCCATATTACAAAATTCAGACACACATATGACTGCCATTGGCAGTCCTCTTGGACAGAATACCTTGTGCTATGGAAAATTTTAAAATAAGAATTGTAGATAACTATATGTAATATGTTTACTATCAGTTTGGTGGTTTAAGAACTAACAACATACCTTTCTTTTTTTATTGTGAATAGAATAAGGGGGGTTATAACCCCTGTCCCACTGGGGAGATTTCCCCCGACTTCCTATCCCATAGCCAAAATAAAAAGCGAGGGAATCCATGATTGCTACCAGGGTCACCAGAACTAGTGTCCCCATTGGAAGATTCCTCTTCTATTACTATTATGGGGACAACCCAAAATTGGGGATCTTCTTTCACTTTCACTTTTGGAGATCAGTAAACATGACAGAAAGAGAGGGTGAATCTCTCTAATGGGGGCACAAACAACAAAAACTTGAGGTGTTCTAATCCCTCTCCACTTTATCGATGTAGAATCCTCTTCAGGTTAGGCAGCTAGGCAAATTTAGTTTTTGGCTCCACTGTAGTGAATGGAACAGTGATTGACCGTGTAGGTCTGTTCAGGTGTCACAGTCAGGAAAAAAAAAAGACCCGATTCCCCTATCCACATTGAGTTGAGTTATTAAAATCTGACAGCGGGGAGCCTTCCCACCATCAGAATACACTGATCACTCAAGAAAAATCAACAGGCTGATTAGACAGAAGTCGATCGGTAGAAACCAGCCTGCCCATACATGGATTCAAATTTATCCAGACCCTGCTAAACTGGCTGAATTTTGATCCATGTTAGCCGCCTTAAAGCGTATGTGCCAGTAAAAAAAAATATTAAAAGCCAGCAGCTACAAATACTGCAGCTGCTGACTTTTAATAAATGGACACTTACCAGTCCTGGAGTCCAGCGCCGTCCGCAGCAGAGGACGAGCGATCGCTCGTCTCTCTGCTGCTCCCCCCGCCATCCTCAGTGAGGGAACCAGGAAGTGAAGCGCTGCGCCCGCCGATTGGCTCACATGCTGTGTGCTGGGAGCCGAGTGTTCCCAGCACACAACGGGGGACAGACGGGAAGTCAGGAAAAACCCGTCTTTTGCCTGTGACATGTGGCCGGAAGTGGGTGCAAATACCTGTCTTTAGACAGGTATCTGCACCCCCCTCCCCCTGAAAGGTGTCAAATGTGACACCGGAGGGGGGGCGGGTTCCGATCAGCGTGAGTTCCACTTTAGGGTGGAGCTCCGCTTTAAGTTGTCATAGACAGAAGTTTGGGCAGAAAAGGGGTGTGATTTTGTCATAAAGGCAGTAGCAGAGTGAAGAAGGTGGTGAAGGTTTATACAGGTAACTGTTTGCTGGTTGGAGAAAGGGAGAGTGTGAAACTTATAAGGCGGTGATCTGGGAGTAAGAGAGGTTGCAGGGAGTGTAGAGGATGGAGAATTCAAGGTCGTGGGTGCTGGTTGGAGTGAGTGGTAGTTTTTGTCCATTGTGTTAAAAGAGGAGGTTAGGTTGAGTAGTTGAGGATTTATTTATTTGTCATATACTGTAGAGCAGCACTGGGTGTAACATACTAAAAGTACTTTTTATTCTTTTTTAAGTTCTTATCTTTACAACCTACTGTTCAAACTAATGTACAATGAGGTGTAGATATAAGGAGACCTGAGCCTTAGAAGTTATTTCAGGGATGTGTTAGAAAGGTGGCTGTAAAAATATTAGCAATGGTCTCAGCTTTGTTTAGGTGACCGGAGAAAATTTTGGCATGGCTATTAGATTCCAGTTTTTCTAGTGTTCACCAATTTTATCTGCTCTTTAAAGTTAATGCTTACTTTAAAAACACCCTCAAGGGATGTTTAGCATTACATTATCCTTAACCGGTTATACTGAAAATAAAGAAAACACACACACAAAGGCAAACACATACTACAGTCTCTGGCAGGGGTCAAGTCCTGGGGAAAAAAGTGTGGGAACTCCCACCCTGGAACCCGCGAAGAACAACACAAAATGGCGTCTGCCACAGATATACCCTCCCCCAGCATGCCCCGCGAGGGAAAACTCCTCCAATTGGCTGCTGGGGAAAAGCGGCTCCGCCAGAACCCCTCTAGCGCCACCTGTCGCCCAGGGGTGGAAACGACACCCCTGGAGCGCAGACTGACCTACAGGACAGTTCAGGAATGACAGCAGCCCAAAATTTAGCAAATTGTGAATGGGAGCAAAATAACTCTCCCATTCCCTACTAACTTTAGCGTAGTACCCATACGGAAAGTAAGGGGGCGCTACATTTGTTACTGCCCGCTTCCTGTATATGGATTCATCAGGTAATGTGTGGGTATTCCATCACTTCCTCGATGCCGTAAGCAAGTTCTTTCTAAATCCCGCGATAACTCGCGGCAGACCCCTGCAATGTCTCCTGGGAACAATGACAAAAGGTCCCATGAGACATTGCGGCATCGAGGAAGTGACGGAATACCCGCACACTACCCGATGAATCCATATACAGGAAGCGGCCAGTAACATAAAGGATTACTAAGGTTCGCCTGCCCCTGACAGTGACTCGAGCTGGGCATCGCCGCTTAGTGAAGGATTGGCTCGGGCGGCTCGGCTGCTCTCGGCTGCTCTAGTCCTGCAAAGGGAACTGCGTTCCTGCTGTGAAAAAAGTGCAGGAACTCTGTTTCCACGCGTTCCCGCAGGACTTGAGCCCTGGTCTCTGGACACTCATACTTTATTAAGGCCTCATTCACATGGGTGCTGACTTGAGGTCCATATACCATGAACTGGTTTTATGTTTGCAGCGCTTCCCCACAGGAGCCACTGTAGTTTACAGGTTCTTTCCCCAACAGGCAGCCATGCACACAGCAACAGCCTCTATACTCTGGCTCATTGAATAGGGAAGGGGTCTCCAAACTTTTTAAACAAAGGGCCAGTATACTGTCCTTTAGACTTTAGGAGGGCCGGGCTGTGGCCAGCGGGAGTGGAAATTTTCCTGGCACATTTTATATGAGGGGGAATAATAGTGGTTGTTGTATCAGTGGGAGGAATAGTGCCCCGTTGTTGGTGTTAGTGGGAGAAATGTTGCCCCATTGTTGATGTTAGATGGCAGAATAGAGTCTTGTATCAGTGGGAGGAATAGTGCCTCAAGGGCCAGATAAAGGCAGGCAAAGGGCCACATCCGTCCCCTAGGCCGCAGTTTGGAGACCACTGGTCTAGGGGATATTATTATTATTATTATACACAATTTATTAGTGCCAACACTTAATGCAGCACTTTACAATGTAGAGGGGGGACAGCACAATTACAGTACAGTTTAATAGAGAAGGGACAGGAAGGCCCTGCTCATAGAGCTTACATTCTAAAGGGAGGGGGTGGTAGTACAAAAGGTAATAGCTGCAGGGCATGATTTGATGGAGGTGGCTCGGGTAAAGATATCGGATAACGGATATCTTTTTACATTTTATTTGCTTGTAGAACTGGTAACAGGAGAGAGGTTTGGGGTGTGGGATACACAAAAACATTAGGTATTGTTAGCAGAGGACTCTTCTTGCCCAGTAGCAGTACAAGTTACAGGCAGACTGGAACAGTCTATAGGTTCACCGCTGGGGATATGAAGTAGATTTGAGCACAGATGGGGACCATGAATTGAGGTATGCTGCAGAAATTAGCCTCTACTCACAGGATCCTGGCACAAGATCAGTCCATAGGTGCAACCTTTTGTAGAGTAGTCAAGCATCCAGTGAAAGAGGCTCCAAAGGCAACCAACCAGGCACACTTTCCCCAGGGATTGGCAAGACCCTGCTCAATATTCAGGCTGGTCATTTGAATTCTCCCTCTCTATGCTCCAGAAACCTCTTTTAGAGGCAGGGGGAAACAATTAAACTCCCAGCCTATGAATCGCTGAACAGACCAGACCAAACAATTACTGCTCCCCTGAAAATAGAAGGAGCTAAAAACTAAATTTACCTAGCAGCCTAACTAGGAGAGCGCTACATGTTTATGTGACCTGGAGCCGTCAGGTGCTGTGAGCAGGCAACATAGGTAAGTCTATGGGGTCGTAGAGGCGGCATGGACACAGCAGCTTGTCCTAATTTGGCAGGCATGTGGTTAAGCGTCCTGACCGTATAATGTTTGTGTTTGGGACAGCTCACCCAACCTGGATGCCTGTTAAGCAAGTGTGAAAAAAGTATGACTGTCCAGAGGCTGCAGTATGTGTTTGCCTTTGTGTGTATATTTCCTTACTGACAGTATAACCTGTAAGACAATGTAATGTTAAACATCCCTTGAGGGTGTTGTTTAAACATTTAAGCATCAACTTTAAACAGGAGATTGGGCCTAAGGCTAGGTACACATATCTGTGGAGTGGGAAACGTGCGCAAAATTGTACGCATCTCCCAACCCAAAGAGAACTGCTCTGCACTTTAGCAGACGCACAGGGAATGCCATTAATTCTTATGCCGCGTACAGACGGTCGTTTTTTGTGATAGAAAAAAACAACGTTTTATGTGATGAAAAAAAACAACGTTTTTGAAACTTCATTTTAAAAAACTCCGTAGCATACACACCATCATTTTTTCAAAATGCTCTAGCAAAGCGCGGTTATGTTGAGCGCGTACGACGGCACTCTGTTCCATTCAAGCTCGCTTCATAACTTACTTCTGAGCATGCGCGGGTTTAAAAACGTTGTTTTAAATGTCGTTTTGCCCACACACTATCACTTTAAATGACACAAAAAACGACGTTTTGAAAAACGACACAAAAAATTTAAGCATGTTCGAATTTTTTTTGTTGTTGTTTTTCATAGGACATAAAACGACGTTTTCCCCACACACGGTCAATTTAAATGACGTTTTTAAAAATGTAATTTTTTTTCATCACAAAAAGTGATGGTGTGTACGTGGTATTAGTGCGGTCGTTCTCAACCTGGGGGTCGGGACCCCCTTTGGTTTGAATGACAATTTGCCAGGGGTCCCCGAATCCTTGGCTGTTCCTGAAGCTCGCACCGCTCTCCCAGGCTGCACGCGGCCGCACAGCAGGGCTATCCCTGGAGCCCACGGCCACCTACTCAGCCTCTTCGCTGCCGCCCATTAAGTTCATGGCATGGCTGGGAGGCAGAGACTAGAGGTCAGCTGACTGGTATGGAATGTGAAGTGGGAGGGGCAGGAGGAGACTCCATCTCCTGATTTTGGCATAGGTGTCACTGCTACAAGACACCGCAAAGCCAGAGACACAGTGAATAACACTACCTGTGATTATAGTTGCCATTAAAAGTCCCCACTACTCAGATCAGCAGATGACCTTGATCAAGAGCACCTAAGTTGGCTGATCAGAACTCCCCCCAGTGCTGCCACTGATCCCAACTCCCCGCCCCCCCCCCCCAATTTGGAGTAAGAGAAGGAATAAAAATAGAGAATACAAGGGAAGGGAGAGGAATAGAAGGGGCGGAACAAAGAAAAAGGGAGAGAAAGAATAAGAGAAAGAACAAGAAAGAGAGGGATGGGGGGAAAAAACAAGAAATTTGGATAGGGAGAGATAAAAGGGAAAGAAAGGAGAACAAAGAAAAAGAGTGGTATATCGTAAAATGTACCACAAGGGGTTTTAATACTGTACGGGTGGATGAGACTCAGGGAGCGCTAAATTTCCATGGGTTAGGGGTGCAAACTACTTGTCTTACCTTGGGTATTGACAACCCATGCTACGAAAATAATTTTATTGTTAGGGGTCCCCACAACTTGGGAAATTTTATCAAGGGGTCACGGCACTAGAGAGGTTGAGAACCACTGTCTTAGTGGAACCCCACACATCAGCAACTACAGATTGTTTTTTGCGCAGTCCAAACTGCATCGTGCTGCAACACCAAGCAGTTTGGTAAGGCGCAAACCTAAAAAAAAAAGGGGTTAGGGACTTGAAATGAATGGGCTGCCCTACAACCCCTGGACAAAAGTATAGAACCACCACTCTTGGAAAATGTTCATTCAGTTGTTTAATTGTGTAGAAAACTAATCACAGACATGCTTCAAAACTATTTTCATTTAACATTCCAACCTTCTGGCTTTAAGAGACACTTAAAAAATAAAATAAAGAAAGAAAACTGTAGTCAATTGCAACTGTTTTTGCAGATCAAGAAAAGAAAATAAATATGGAATCACTCAATTCTGAGGAGAATATTATGGAATCGCCATGTACTTTACAGTTCTAAAACAAACATCTGCATCAAACTACATCTGCTAATTAGTCTGCAGTTAAAAAAGAGTGCTTGTACACCTTGGTGAGCTGCTGCACCAACCTAATTGACATAAATCATGGCTCCAACACAGTTGAATCAAAAGAGAGGATTATAAAACTTCTTCAAGAAGACAAATCATCACATAATGTTGCAAAAGATGTTGGTTGTTCCCAATCTGCTGTGTTTACAATCTGGACCAAGTACAAACCAAATGGGAAGGTTGTTAAAGGGAAGCGTACTGGTAGACCAAGGAAGACATCAAAGCGTCAAGATAGAAAACGTAAAGAAAATGCACAACGAAACAAATAGGAACAAATGGTCAGAAACTTGGGTCAATGTCTGTGACCAAACTGTAACGTAACCTCGCTTTGCTAGAGCATTGTGAAAAAACGATGGTGTGTAGGCAACATCGTTTTTGAAAATTGAAGTTTCAAAAACGTAGTTTTTTACTTCACAGAAAATGTCGTTTTTTTTCATCACATAAAGTAAAACATGACGTTTTTTTTTTTTAATGTCATTAAAAACAATCGTGTGTGAGCTTTAGAGCATTTTTCAGGTTCTAAAAAATGACCAAAAAAAAATTCGAACTTGCTCTATTTTTTAACAACGTTTCTAACGTTGTCGTTTTTTGGGTTGTAAAAAATGGTTGTGAGTGGGCTTTAACGACGTGAAAAATCCGTGCATGCTCAGAAGCAAGTTATGAAATGGGAGCGCTCATTCTGGTAAAACTAGCGTTTGTAATGGAGTAAGCACATTCATCACGCTGTAACAGACAGAAAAGCGCGAATCGTCTTTTACTAACACAAAATCCACTAAAGCAGCCCCAAGGGTGGCGCTATCCACATGGAATTTCCCTTTATAGTGCTGTCGTACGTGTTGTACAACACCACACTTTGCTAGAGCATTTTTTTTTCACGATCGTGTGTAGGCAAGGCCGTTTTAATGATCATGTTGAAAAAAACGTTGTTTTTTTCTAGAGCCTGAAAAACGTCATTTTTTAGAACCCGAAAAATGATCGTGTGTACGCGGCATAAGACATTGTCTGAAGGAAATGATTTACATACAGAAAATCCAACCAAAAACCATCATTAAAGCGGTGTTCCGCCGAAAATAAATAAATAAAAGTCAGCAGCTACAAATACTGCAGCTGCTGACTTTTAATATTAGATAAAAGTACACTGTTGATATTGCGCCCTCGATGTTGGCACCTGAAGTCAATCTGTCGATCGGCTCTCGGGTCCTGCCACCGCCATCTTTGGTAAGGGAATCAGGAAGTGAAGCCTTGAGGCTTCACTTCCTGGTTCCCTACTGCGCATACGCGAGTTGCGCTGTTCTATCCCACAGGTCCCTGCTGTATTCTGGGACCTGTGTGTCTCCCAGAAGACAGCGGGGGTGGGGAGCAGAATAGGCGCCGGATGTGGCGTAGGTCCATTGAGCACACCTGCCAATTTTCTACGAAGCGAACGAGGAGCACATTGTAGTGTAAAGTAAAGTATGAAGACAAAAGGGCATATAACTAGGATGCACCACTTACTGGACCATTAAGAATTGATAAGCAAAAATTATTGTTTAACCACTTAATGCCTAATCTCTGACTTCAAGTGTTTATACTGGGATTATGCCTGAAGCTACATTCCTTTTGATAGCAATAACTGTGCTCGCCCGCAAAGACGGACGCACGCATTGGTCCCAGACGCATATGAAAACGGTGATAGCACCACACACGTGAGGCATTACCGTGAAGGTCAGAGCGAGAGCAATAATTCCAGCACTTGACCTCCTTTGTAACTCTAAACTGGTAACCTGTAAAGGCTTTTAAAGCGTCACCTACGGAGATTTTTAAATACCGTAGTTTATCGCCATTCCACGAGCATGTGCAAATTTAAAGCGTGACATATTAGGTATCTATTTATTCAGTGTAACACCATATTTTATTATTTAATTAAAAAATAATGGATATTGTATTGTGGTTGTGTGCATTGCAATTCATTAAAGTGAGCTGAGCAAATACTGTAACTTAAAAAAATTGCAAAACCCACCATTTTTTGTCAGGTTATTTTTTGTTTAGAGAACCCTATTACTGCCCTGCAGGCCTGCCACTATCAAAGTACTGTTTGTTGCTAGTATCCCCAATTTCCACTTGCTCGTCGTACAGCCCCACCTCCCTGTCTATCACAATTCCGGTGCAGGGAGGTGGGGCTGTACCATGAGCGGTGTTCTCACATACAGACCTGTCAGCTTGAGACCCGTTCTGTCATCCCTGCTCTGCACTGATGAGCACTGCTAAGCTGCAGCGGTGACACCGGCACTGCTGGGCACTGAAAAGCTGCACTGGTGACACCGGCACTGATGGGCACTGCTAGGCTGCACTGGTGATACCGGCACTGAAAAGCTGCACTGGTGACACTGGCAATGATGGGCACCACTAAACTTCACTGGTGACACCGACACTGATAAGCTGCACTGGTGACACCGGCAGTCATGGGCACTGCTAAACTGCACTGGTGACACTGTTACTGATGGACACTGCTAAGCTGCAGTGGTGACACCGGTACTGGTGGGCACTGCTAAGCTGCACTGTTGATACCGGCACTGAAAAGCTGCACTGGTGACACTGGCAATGATGGGCACCACTAAACTTCACTGGTGACACCGACACTGATGGGCACTGATAAGCTGCACTAGTGACACCGGCAATCATGGACACTGCTAAACTGCACTGGTGACACTGTCACTGATGGGCACTGCTAAGCTTCTCTGTAGACACCATCACTGATGGGCACTGCTAAGCTGCACTGGTGACACTGGCACTCAAAAGCTGCACTGGTGACACCGGTACTGATGGGCACTGATAAGCTGCACTGGTGACACTGGCACTCAAAAGCTGCACTGGTGACACCGGTACTGATGGGCACTAATAAGCTGCACTGGTGACACCGGCACTGGTGGGCACTGCTAAGCTGCACTGGTGACACTGGCACTGATGGGCACTGAAAAGCTGCACTGGTGACACCGGTACTGATAGGCACTGCTAAGCTGCACTGGTGACACTGGTACTGGTGACACGGGCACTGCAAAGCTGCACTGGTGACACCGGCACTGATGGTCACTGCTAAGCTGCACTGGTGACTCCGGCACTGATGGTCACTGCTAAGCTGCACTGGTGACACCGTCACTGATGGGCACTGCTAAGCTGCACTGGTGACACTGGCACTGGTGACACGGGCACTGCAAAGCTGCACTGGTGACACCGGCACTGATGGTCACTGCTATGCTGCACTGGTGACTCCGGCACTGATGGTCACTGCTAAGCTGCACTGGTGACACCGTCACTGATGGGCACTGCTATGCTGCACTGGTGACTCCGGCACTGATGGTCACTGCTAAGCTGCACTGGTGACACCGGCACTGATGGACACTGCTATGCTACACTGGTGACACCGCTCTGATGGGCCCTTTGAGAGCAACCATACTGCTGATGCGCCTTGCGATTAAATTGCGTATGACACCCCTACCTTATATAGATCTTTAGTTAGACCTTTTTTAGAACACTGTGTCCAGTTCCAAAAACCTCACCCACAAAAAGATATTGATAAGATAGAACAAGTTCAAAGATGGGCAACACAATTGGTGAAAGGTCTGCAGGATAAAACATATGAGGAGAGACTCCAGGAACTTAATATATACATTCTTGAGGACCCAAAGGAAAGGGGAGACATGACGGAAACCTTTAAATACATGGAAAGTCCAAAACTAATCTTAGAAAGTATTATCTTACTGAATGTATTGATGCTTGAAATCAGTGCCGGGACAAGGTCATCCTGTGCCCAGGGCAAAGATGCCAAACTGCGCCCCCTTTCCCTTAGAGTAAGGGTCAAGGTTCCTACCCCATCCCTGCAAAAAAACATTGCGCTAAGGGCAGCCGTCCCTCCTGCCCACCCCTTGTCCTGGCCCTGCTTGAAATAGACTTTCAGAAGAAGTAGTAAACCAGTCAACAGTAAATTGATTGAAACATGCTTGGGAAAAACCTAGGGCTGTACTTCGAAAAAGAGTCTGACGTCACTCTTCTATGTTTCTAAATTTGGAGAGTGGTACCTCACATTCTAGCTATACCCAGTTACTGTAGGGTAAATAAAACTATGGGGGTTATTTACAAAAGGCAAATCCACTTTGCACTACAAGTGCAAACTACAAGCGCAAAGTGCACTTGGAAGTGCAGTCGCTGTAGATCTGAGGGGTAGATCTGAAATGAGGGGAAGCTCTGCTGATTTTATCATCCAATCATGTGCAAGCTAAAATGCTGTTTTTTATTCTCCTTGCATGTCCCCCTCGGATCTACAGCGACTGCACTTCCAAGTGCACTTTCAGTGCATTTTTAAGTGCACTTTGCACTTGTAGTTTGCACTTGTAGTGCAAAGTGGATTTGCCTTTCATAAATAACTGCCATAGTGTGTACAGCCACAGATTTCTGTGGGGCAGACAATAAATATAACAGCATAACACAATGACAGTGCCATACAGCAAGCAGGCCCAAAATCTGGCCTTGACACAGATAGCCGGATTCAGGTAGGGGCGCGTATCTTTAAGGCGGCGCAGCGTATCGTATTTACACTACGCCGCCTTAAGTCAGAGAGGCAAGTACTGTGGGCCAGATTCACGTAGAATTGCGGCGGCGTAACGTATCCTACACCGCCGCAATTTTTCATCGCAAGTGCCTGATTCACCAAGCACTTGCGATGAAAACTACGCCCGCGGCCTCCGGCGCAAGGCGGGCCAATTCAAATGGGTGTGTGCCATTTAAATTAGGCGCGCTCCCGCGCCGGACCTACTGCGCATGCTCCGTTTCCTAACTGCGCGCCGTGACGTAATTTTTTTGAACGTATTCCCGGACGGCTTACGCAAACGACGTTAAATTTTGAATTTCGACGCGGGAACGACCGCCATACTTTAGACAGCAATACACTTGCTGACTAAAGTTAGGGCACCAAAAAAAACGACTAACTTTGCGACGGGAAACTAGACTAGCGGCGACGTAGCGAACGCGAAAAACCGTTGTGGATCCGCCGTAACTCCTAATTTGCATACCCGACGCTGGTTCACGACGCAAACTCCCCCCAGCGGCGGCCGCGGTACTGCATCCTATGATCCGACAGTGTAAAACAATTACACCTGTCGGATCTTATGGATATCTTTGCGTAACTGATTCTATGAATCAGTCGCATAGATAGAAACAGAGATACGACGGCGTATCAGGAGAAACGCCGTCGTATCTCATTTGTAAATCTGGCCCTGTATTCACAAAGTACTTGCCTCCTAACTTACGGTGGCGTAGCGTAAATGGGGCCGGCGTAAGTGCGCCTAATTCAAATGAGGATGAGGGGGCGTGTTTTATGTTAATGGGGGGTGACCCGACGTGATTGACGTTTTTTACGAACGGCGCATGCGCCGTCCGTGTACATATCCCAGTGTGCATTGCTCCAAAGTACGCCGCAAGGACGTATTGGTTTCAACATGAACGTAAATTACGTCCAGCCCTATTCACGGACGACGCGGGAACGACAGCCATACTTAACATTGACTACGCCTCCTAGGGGGCAGCTTTATCTTTACACGACGTATCTCTTACGGAAACGGCGTATCTTTACTGCGACGGGCGCACGTACGTTCGTGATTTGGCGTATCTAGTCATTTACATATTCTACTCCGAACTCAACGGAAGCGCCCAGCCTAAAAATTACACTTTAAGATACGACGGCGTAGGAGACTTACGCCGCTCGTATCTTAGCCTAATTTAAGCGTAACTCTCTATGAATCTGGCTAAGAGAGTGATAATATAAGATATGTAAACATAAATGGGAAGGTATCATTTACAAAATAAAAAACCAACTACACAGAACTGTGTATGAAATTCCAATTCCAATCCCCAAATGGCGCAGAACGTAATTTTCAGTTACAAAATAATAAAAATCCATGTACTGTACATATTAATACCAGAAAGAATGTATGTTTCACAATAAAAATAACAAACTATCACAAAAAAAGTAAGTAAATAGATTGTGATGTGTGAATGAGGGGAATCTCCTCCATGACACACGCACCATGCTGCACATAGTAGGCCATCCATGTGTCTCTGCTGTCACTCATGACATGATAGATGTGTGGTCCGTCGGGCAACATATATTTTGGCCTGAACTGGGGACCTTCTGAACTTCAATAAAGGCCACACAACAGGAGGATTCTACTTTTAAAAGACCTTGAAAGTCGTCTGAAGAACACAGCAGAAAATAGCTGCTAGATTTGATTGCATCAATTGTGCATCGTCAGGATCAATACATAAATGGAATGTTTCTTCCGGGTAGTCATTAGCAGAAATAATTTTAACTTCTGAATGACACAAAAGCTATAATGTAAGTTGTTTTCTGCATAGACTGCTACAAGGCAATATAATACATATTCTAAATGTAAGTGTGTTCTAAAGAGAAACTTTATACAACAAGAATTATGCCGCGTACAGACGGTCGTTTTTTGTGATAGAAAAAAATGACGTTTTATGTGATGAAAAAAACGACGTTTTTGAAACTTCATTTTTAAAAACAACGGTTTTTTTTTATCACAAAAAATGACCGTCTGTACGCGGCATAAGAGATCACAGAACAGCTCTTCAGGATACATTGTAACTGTGCTAAACTCAATGGCCCAGATTCACAAAACACTTACGCCGACGTATCTCGAGATACGCCGCGTAAGTGTAAATATGCGCCGTCGTATCTGTGCGCCGTGCCCACAAAACTAGATACGCCTGAAAATAGGCTTCATCCGACCGACGTAACTTTCCTATGCCGGAGTATCGTGGGCGCATATTTACGCTGGCCGCAAGTGGTGCTCCCATTGATTTCCTATTCACATATGCAAATGAGGGAGATAGGCCGATTCACAAACGTACTTGCGCCCCGGCGCATAATATACGTGGTTTGCGTAAGTCGTATGTCCGGCGTAAAGTTATGCCCCATAAAGCAGGTGTAAGTCATGCAAATGGCTGCACCAGGGAACACAGCCGTCGTATTTTACGGCTGGGCGTAGGTTACGTTCACGTCGTAGGCAGGTAGGAGGTAGGGAGTAGTTTCGACGTGATTCTGAGCATGCGCACTGGGATACGTCCACGGGACGGTGCATGCGCCGTTCGTTTTAAGTAATTTTATGACGCTTGGCCCATCATTTGCATGGGGTCACGCCTCATTAGCATGGCTCACGCCCACTTCCACTTAGGACGGCTTACGCCGAAGGAACCCAGCGCAGATTTGGCAGCACTGGCTTTGTGAATCCAGTGCTTGCCTCTCTGCGCTACGTCGGCGTAGCATATATTAGATACGCTACGCCGGCATAAATATGCGCTGATGTATGTGAATCCGGGCCAATCTGTCTATATTTGGGGTTTTATATGATAATCTACAGCCAAATTCATTATGTTTTTCACAGCACTTTTGTTAGGGCTGGATTTCCCAATAGACTTATGTAGGAAATAAAATGATATGCAGCTACCAAGAGGGCCACATTAAAGTACATTTTAGGTAGGACAATGTACATAAACACATCTAACTGTACTGCATGTCCCAACACCACCATTCATGCACCGTATGAAAATTTGGCTGATATAAATACCTATCATCAGCACAGTCACATGACCACTTCTGCTTTTTTCTGTGCGGCTGTTAGGTGGGCACACTGTGCAGACAGGATGACAACACTGCTGCATTTTTAGCAGTGGTATTACAGTGTTGTCAGCCCTCCCAAAGAAACAATATATATGTAAAAAAAAAAAAAATATTTTATGGATGCACATTCAATATGCCAAAATGGTTTTAGCCTAGGTATACTCTTTAAGGTCTATGCAGCCCTTGGGGGGAAAAATCACTAGTTGCCAGCACAGTATTCTCTTATCATTTTTACAGACATGGTTGCTAATTGCTTGTATACATTAAATCAGAATCTCGTCTATTTTTTTTTTTTAATCTGCGTTTAGGTTATGCTTGACAATGGCAGAATCAAAACATATTCTGGCCATAATGCATTAATGCCTAAATGCTGGTGACACCTAAAAGCTTTTTCCCTGCCAGGAGTTCTGGCATTCAGAGGGGATAAACAGACGCCCTGTGTGCGCAAGAGGCCTACAATAAAGTATTAGTACACGCTTGCTTGTTGCATTGTGTAACCAAAACATCATATTTCATATACCATGTTAAACAAAGCACTTAAAACAACATTTCATACTAAGCAGGCAAGGTTTTTCAAAATATTGCTACATTTGCTATAATTTGCCAAGCACTGTATATAGCTTTTTCCCTGTAGTAATAGCTTGACAACAAAAAGTAATACTATTTAGAAAATATAATTCACAAAAACATTCACCATCAAATATCAAGAATGTGAAAGATCAATTGACTGTGTCAAACAGGTCATAATTTGGCCCTTGTGGTTCCTCATTAGAGTTGAAGGTCGTTTGTCTTCTGTCCCAAGTGTCCTGACATTGACTTGTGTCCTGGCTTGTGGTTGGCATTGCGGTTAGTCCTTGGCAAGATGACAGTGGGGAAGGAAAAGCACATATATGGGAGTGAAGCTGGAGGGAAAAGAGAATAAATCTAAAAGAAGTCTGCAGAAGTTTAAGAGGAGAAATACAGGGGGAGTTGGAGGTGAAGGAGAGGTGTAGTACAGAGCAAGATTGGACAACCTTTCAGAGGTTAAGATTTATGTGGACAACATGGAGGAAATATAAGATCCCTGGGGGGCGGGGGCGCACTTAAAAAACAAAAAAACAAAAAAATTATCAAGCTCCTAATACAAATGTGACATGAAAAACACCCCCCCGCCCCCCATCCCCACAGTAGTGTTTTCTGCCCCCTTCACATCACCCCACACAGTAATATATTCTGCTCCCTCACCACGGTGTCCTCTGCCACCCCCCCCCCCCCCCCACAATGTAGCATCCTTCCTTCCCTACAGTAGTGTCCTCTGCAGCCACCCCCTCACACAGTATTGTCCTCTGCCCCTTTATAGCATTTTATTCTACACTTCTGCACATCACCTCATAAGTATAGTGTCCTCTACCCCCTTCACAACACCCCCCCCTTTCTGCCCCCACAAACAGCAGTGTCCTCTGCCCCTGTCATTCAGTAGTGTAATTTGCCCCCCCAGTAGTGTCCTCTGCCTTCCTTCCCCCCCCCACACAGTAGTGTCCTCTGCCCCCCCCATAGCAGTGTCCTCTACCCCCCCACCCCACAGCAGTGTCCTCTACCCCCCCCCCCCACCCCACAGCAGTGTCCTCTGCCCCCCCCCCAATAACAGTGTCCTATACCCCCCCCCCCACCCCACAGCAGTGTCCTCTGCTCCTTCACATCACCTCCCCTCACATCAAATCGAAATCCCCGCGGACAGAGAACGCGGTGACGTAGACGACACCGATGTTCTCTATCGCGCAAGTTCAATGCTTCCACGCATGCGTCGAATCAATTTGACGCATGCGTGGGATTTCGATCCGCTGGTTAGACGTACTAACCAGCGGACATGTCCGACGGACAGCTTTCCAGCGGACATGTTTCTTAGCATGCTAAGAAACTTTTGTCCGCTGGAAACCTGTCCGCTAGGCCGGAAAATTGTCCGGTCGGCCCTACACACGACCGAACATGTCCGCGGACCAGTTTCAGCAGACATGTTCGGTCATGTGTATGAGGCCTTATTTAGAGCAGTGTTTATTATTTCATGACTGCAAGATTACATGATGCCAAATGCAGAGGTATTGATGAGTGGATACACACTGGAAAAAGGTGACAAGGTCAAGGACAAGTTATCTAGGCTGTAAAATTAGAGACTGGTGAGTGACAACTATTGTGGAATGCTAACACAAAGCATGATTCATACAAAACGTGACTTCATTCTTCCACCTGTTGTTCCCTGTCTGTAGACAATATCTCCAGAAATTAAAGGCCAATAGTATACAACCTCTTGTTCTGAACTCTTTTTGCTTATTTTCGGAGTTCAATGCAATTTAATACTAAGAAAAATGTAATAATGAAAAAAAAAAAAAAATTTAAAATGCATATACATTGAAACCTCAGATTGCGAGTAATGTGGTTAACGAGCGTTTCGCAATAAGAGAATTTATTTTTTTGAAAATCCTGACTCGGTTTGCAAGGGTTGTCATGCAAAACGAGCAGGATTCAAGCCTTAGCGGTGTGCAGTGCCGCATTTGGCCAGAGGTGGGGGGTGCCGGTTTCCGAGGTTTTCTGAGTTCAGCCGAGCTGTCACCGAGTCTTTCCGAGTATTTCTGAGGCTCTCTGGCGCCCCCCACCTCTGGCCACATGCGGTATTGCATGCTATAGAAGTCAATGCGGAACAAATTATTTTTGTTTCCATTGACTTCTATGGGGAAACTCGCTTTGATAAGCGAATGCTTTGGATTTCGAGCATTCTCCTGGAATGGGTTATGCTCATAATCCAAGGTTCCACTGTATGGGGGCTGTTTACCTGTCAGAGGATTTGTATTACTGTTCATCCAGTCTTCAGAATTACACTTCCCTGCCAGATAACAGAGTCGGATTTACATGGCTTAATTCTGTTGCGACTAAGCAATAAAACCCGGTCACCTCTCTTCCCACAGCTTGGACCGGACAGTAAAAAAATAAAATAAAAATATAAGTAGTAGTATACAGTAAAGAAATATCCATATTACAACACTCCTAGATGCCAGAGGTGAACTGGCATAAAAAGGCCAGACACCAGGAGGGTGTGGGCTAAAAGCTCTAGACCCTAGGAAAATGTAAGCACTAAGGGCCAGATTAACAGTGGAGATACGACGGCGTATCTGCTGATACGCCGTCGTATCTCTGTTTCTATCTATGCGACTGATTAATAGAATCAGTTACGCATAGATAGCCATAAGATCCGACAGGTGTAATTGTTTTACACTGTCAGATCTTAAGATGCAATACCGCGGCCGCCGCTGGGGGGAGTTTGCGTCGTAAACCAGCGTCGGGTATGCAAATTAGGAGTTACGGCGATTCCCGACGGTTTTTCGCACTCGCTACGTCGCCGCTAGTCTAGTTTCCCGTCGCAAAGTTAGTCGTTTTTTTTGGTGCCTTAACTTTACACAGCAATCGTATTTCTGTATAAAGTATGGCCGTCGTTCCCGCGTCGAAATTAAAAAAATAACGTCGTTTGCGTAAGCCGTCCGGGAATACGGAATTACGATACGTGCTTCGCTGTTCAAAAAAATGACGTCACGGCGCGCAATGCACGGCGGGAGTTTGGAAACGGAGCATGAGCGGTAGGTCCGGCGTGGGAGCGCGCCTAATTTAAATGGCACACGCCCATTTAAATTGGCCCGCCTTGCGCCGGAGGCCGCCGGCGTAGGTTTTCATCGCAAGTGCTTGGTGAATCAAGCACTTGCGATGAAAAATTGCGGCGGTGTAACGTATCTACGATACGTTACGCCGCCGCTGTCCTACGTCAATCTGGCCCTGAAACACTATCTGCCAAAGATATGTATGCACAAAAAAGTTTGATGATGGGGAGATGGTGTGATTCTTTATACTGCAAAGTACAAGGCCAGACCTAATAAATGTAACTTTTATTATGTTTATTAAAATAAAATACCCAAAACTGTGTACAATACTTTGACTCCCTTTTCCGTAATGCCATTCTTAGCTAAAGGGTTAGAAGGATGAGAGCATATTATATGCCTATATATATATATATATATATATATATATATACATATATATATATATATATATATATATATATATATATACATACATATATATATATATATATATATATATATACATATATATATATATATATATATATATATATATATATATATATACACATATATATATATATATATATATATATATATATATATATATATATATATATACGTTTATTCAATATTCATCTCTTTCATTTCTTATATTTCTTTACCTTTTCTGTTACCTGTTGACCAGAACTACAATTATTTGTATTATGCTAAAAACACATCATAACCAAATTTCCAAAATGCTTCGCCAATCAGTGGCTTCATCAGGGGGCACACCAAAGTCTGCTTTACTGGTCACTGAATTCATATTTAAAGCCCAATTTCAGCTTGAAAAATAAAAAGGCATCGTTGGCTGCTTTTCTCACCCATTCCCCAGAGCTGTCCACTGCAGACTCACTGTTCCAGCAGTACGGTGGCACTCCTCTTCTAGGTTGAATGATGCCCAGAGGCATTCAACCCCCTTCCTTTGAGCCCAGGGTGACAAGGCTCCACCTCCCATCCTGAATTTACAGAGGAATGCTGCACCGAGAGCGGCACCACTTCATACCTTTGCAACTTGGTTGGAATTCAATCCTTCAGTCCCAACCCTACGCTGCTTCTCCTGCTCCTGGATAGGCCTCAGGCAGCCTAGCAGGCAGGCGTCCTCGGGATAGGCCTTTGGCTTCCAGACTAGCAACCTGGGGTGACACCCCACCCAAATAAATAGGCTCTCCCAGCAGGCCAAGGGACTAAAGAAACCCTTGCCAATTGGCTTATGCCGTGTACACACGATCAGTCAATCCGATGAGAACGGACCGATGGACCGTTTTCATCAGTTAACCGATAAGGCTGACTGATGGTCCGTCGCGCCTACATACCATCGGTTAAAAAAATGATTGTCAACCGGACAGACACCGCTGACTGAGTTGGAAGAGTTGTGTGGAGAGACTGGAGTACTCCCACACGCTCTCTCCCTGCTATATGCCATGTTGATCGCCCCCCCTGGAGACTACCAGATTCCGGCCCTGACAAAATGGGAAAGGGACCTGGGTACACGACTCTCACCCACCAAAAAACAGACCATAATCCGTTTCACGCACAAGTCATCTTTATGCGCGAAAACCCAGGAGACAAACTACAAGATCCTTACCCGCTGGTACAGGACTCCGGACCTCCTAAATAGGCTGTTCCCCAACACTTCCGACATCTGCTGGAGATGCCAGCAGGACAGAGGCACCCTGCTCCATGTGTTCTGGTCCTGTCCACGAATCAGGGGCTTCTGGGGAGAGGTACGCCGGATCGCACAAAAATTTACTGGGTACAAGGTACCAGATGACCCGGCTTACTTCCTCCTACAAGCAACCAACATACCACCAGGAGTCTACAAGAAATTGGTGGTGCGCCACCTTTTAGATGCAGCCAGGGCCTGCGTGCCTCTCCGCTGGAAGTCCCCTCACCCTCCGACTATTGCTCTCTGGTTGAATAGGGTGGATGAGATCAGTCGAATGGAAGACTTGATCCTCTCCGGCCAACAGCGTCAGGAGACATACAACGTATTTAAATACTCGGACGAGGGGCAGAGTCTCAGAGAGACTGAATGCCCAACGCCAACCCAGCCACAGGTATAATACCCGATCCCATTGGCCTGGGGAATACCCGGGAACGGACCAACCACACGTTACGCCCGTAAGGGCGCTTTACACTGACCCTGCTCGTGCAAAAGAAAAAAATACCCCCCCCCCATTTCCCCACCCCCACCCCCCCTACTGTCTCTAAACCCTTCTCTATCCTTCCCCACTATGCTCTTTAACCTTTACTCTACTTTATCTTCTGAAAATGGAAAATGGACCCGGGGAGCGGTCCGACCGGACCCCAATGCCGCGAAATGTGGAGATAAATCTACAACCCTGACGGACACGTCCTATCGGGGCTCATCTGTACTTTACTATTCCACTGAACTACTGTGTACGTAATTATAGGCCCAAGTATATATCTGTAGTTGTATCCAAGTTCTGCTGCCTGTACTGTTAATCTTGTATGTTGAAGGTCCGTGTGGACTGGCTTTTCGATGATAAATAAAAAAATTAAAAAAAAAAAAAAAAAAAATGATTGTTTTAGAATGCGTTGACGTAAGTTCAATGCTTCCGAAGAATGCGTCGACTTGATTCTGAGCATGCGTGGATTTTTAACTGATGGTTGTGCCTACTAACGATCGGTTTTGACCTATCGGTTAGGAATCCATCGGTTAAATTTAAAGCAAGTTTCCTTTTTTAACTGATGGTTAAATAACCGATGGCGCCCACGCACGATCAGTTTTGACCGATGAAAATGGTCCATCAGACCATTCTCATTGGTTTAACCGATCGTGAGATACCCCATCCATCCATGATCTGACCTTGCTATGCCCTTGTCGATCTAATGTCTCCAGCTACAGTGCCACCTAGTGACAAAAGGGAAAAGGCCTAAACACCAGGGTGCTATATATATATATATATATATATATATATATATATATATATTTTGTAGGGGTGCATGAATGGAGTGACTTTGTGGTCCTGGAGTTGAGCTTTAATTTATTAATTGCACTTGTTATTTTCTTTGAGAGTGATGAAACTAATTTCTCCCTGTTCTGTAATGATGTTCCCTTCGGAGGAGTCTGACTTAATAAGTGTTGGTTGAAGAGGTTAAGAGTGAGACGATCATTTAAAGGTTTAGAGCTACAGAATTGGGTTTGGATTTTCTCATTTCTAGACAGTAAATCAAACAATACTATTTTCCCAGATAATTAAAAGCATCTGGCTGTTGGTGCTATAGTTAATATGCCGTAGTATGTGGAGGAACACTTTTATTAAACCTGCTTTTGACATCAAATGCTTCCACCTAGAACAGGAGTGCCCAACCTTTCAGGAGAGAGGGCCACTTAAGTGACTTGGTAACCAGTTGCGGGCCACAATGAGGTGGATGGTAGGTCCGTGTCTGCTCTGTATATGCAGAGCGCGGACACAGCCCACTATACTCGAATTGGATTTATGGCACAAGTCTGTTTACATCTGCCACTCCTTAGAGGTGAATGAAGGGTCCAATTGGTTCAGACTGACTGTGTGAAAGGGGCCCAAGGCTGTTTTCACACAGATGCGCTGCAGTTTACGCTCACCAAACTCGCAGGTAATAACAGAAGTTTGTGGCTCAGTCCAGTAACCCGCAGGATCAGTTTGAAAGCAGCCCAGTAACCACTGCAGAACAGGTATGCACATATATACACTGTGATTTTAGTAATAAAACTGACCTTTAATAACAGTATTCCATCCCAGAGCAGGAGGTCGCGGGCCACATCAGAGGGCTTTGTGGGCCACATGTGGCCCCCGGGCCACTGGTTGGGCACCCCTGACCTAGAACTATCAACAATGGGTTCCTGCAGGTCCTTTCAATCACCTTGAAAGTACTTGGCCCTGCCACTTTCATCAACCCGCACCAACCTTCAATAAGTTTTCCCATCACAGTTTGGGGCCAAATGTGCTCATTATTTACTGAACAAATAAGTGTTCTATAAATATGTACTCAAAAGAAAAATACATGCTACGGGAAAATGAAAGAAATTCTCTCTTTTGCTAAAATTAACAAAATTCTTTATTTTTAGAATGTTGCGTGAATTCAATGTACCCCATAGTGTTTTGCAGTATTAACCGGCAAACGCTGCAGCTCTGTATAGTTGATTACTAAAAATGTATGCATATAATTTTCATTGCTAGCAGTCGGTTCAAAAGGAACACCAGCATTGCTTATTTCATTTTTTTTTTAGTCCTTAAAAAAAAACATTTTCTTCTTTCAAAATCTGTGCTGCATTTATACCCACATCCTAGTTGCAGGTGCATGTTTCCCGACAGTGATAAAGCCAGGTCCGCCATCCATAACTAAAGATCCCAAGATGTTTTTTTTCTTGAATAAACAACTTTCTAACAGTGTACCTGTTATTTTTTTTCAGAAAAGCCACTCATTCCAAAATCGAATGTTAAAGCAAATTTATGAACTGCTTTTGCATGACATGTGTCAAGCCATCGAACATAGAGATTTTTCATAAAAAATGTTGTATACATTTTTCATACAAAAAATCTAAAAGCGTATTGATTTTTTAAGAACAGGCTTATCTAGATGCAACTCTTTCCCCCTTACAGCAACACACTAGAAGCTAGAGCTGCACAATGAATCATTAAGAATCGAGATCACGATTTTTCCCTCCTTGCGATCTTAACAATGCATTTTCACGATTCTATGCAGAGAGTTCTCTGGTCAAGCTGACTGCTGTAAATAAAATAAAAAAAGTTTCACAACATTCCTCAGCTGCATGGCTAACTATAAACATTGTAATATTTTGTTCTTTAGATCAAAGGAATGAACTTCAGTCTGTAAATGAAGGCAGTTTAACCACTGAAAGACTAAACCTTTTTCTGACACTTGTTGGTTTTAATTTAAAATCATTATTTTTTGCTAGAAAATGACTTAGAACCGCCAAACATTATGGGGTAGATCCACGTACCTGGGCGCATTAATACGCTGGGCGCAGCGTATCTAAGATACACTATGCCGCCGCAACTTATTATTTTTTTTCGAATCCACAAAGAATTTGCGCCGTAAGTTACGGCGGCGTAGTGTATCTCTGGCGGCGTAAGGGCGTGGAATTCAAATGGATGCAATGGGGGCGTGTTTTATGTTAATACGTCGTGACCCGATGTAAAAAATTACGTTTTTATTTAACTGCGCATGCGCCGTCCGTGGGGGTTTCCCAGTGCGCATGCTCGAAATTAACCCAGAAAAAGCCAATGCTTCCGACGGTGACATTATTCTACGCAAATCCCTATTCGCGAACGACTTACGCAAACAACGTAAAAATTAAAAAATTGTACGGGGGAACGATGGCCATACTTAACATTGAGTACGCCTCATAACAGCACCTTTAACTATATGCCGGAAAAAGCCGAACGAAAACGACGTAAAAAAATGCGCCGGCCGGACCTACGTTCGTGGATCGCCTTAAATAGCTAATTTGCATACTCGACGCGGATTTCGACGGAAACCCCACCTAGCGGCCGCCGAAAAAATTGCATCTAAGATCCGACGGCGTACTAAGACGTACGCCTGTCGGATCGATCCCAGATGCCGTCGTATCTTGTTTTGTGGATACAAAACAAAGATACAACGCGGGAAATTTAAAATTACGACGGCATATCAATAGATACGCCGGCGTAATCCTTTTGTGGATCTGCCTCTATATATATTTTTTTTTAAGCAGAGACCTTAGAGAATAAAATGGTGGTTGTTGCAATATTTTTTATGTCACTTTTTATGTATTTGCGCATCGACCTTTGAAATGCAATTTTTTGGTAAAAAAATACACTTTAATGAATTAAAAAACCAATTAAACAGTCAAGTTAGCCCAATTTTTTGGTATACTATGAAAGATGATGTTACGCCGCGAGAATCGTGATCTTTATGCTAAGCAAAAAAATTGTGATTCTCATTTTGCCCAGAATCGTGCAGCTCTAGAAGCCCGGGCAGCTGAAGACCCCTTATATTGCTTTGTATATGGTCCTGCCCATATGTACCTTTCACTTTTTCTAGTTTTACATTGATTTCAGTGTCTGACTTTTTAAACTGCAGCAAGTTCTTTCTTTCCACGCTCTTTTTTAACATTATGCTCGTTGCCATGTTTTATTTGAATTTTTTTCACTTTGCCACACACCAGTAACAGCATTGAAGTATACCATGATTCCCTGCGGTCATATAACAGGTCAGGTTTCTAGTACAACACACCTGACTATTGTATATTGTAGCTTTGAGAAAAAGCCTCTTTGTTAATTATGAGATACTTATAGAATTAAAAGCTCCTCCCTGTCAGCGGCCCCTGGGGGCCCGTCACGTGCATGAATAACTTAGCTTAATAACGCTTGAGCACACAGCTTTTCATGCTTGTAACCAATGGATCAATTGTGCTGTTAGGCATGACGTGGGAGAGAAGTCTCCAAGGATATGGATGTCACATAACATGATACTGCCATTTCCCAGATGGAGTGAATGTGTCTCTGCTGTAACCAAAAAATGCCATTGTTTATAAGGCTTCATTTCCATGGACGTTTTTACAGCCACCTTCTTTAGCCTTTTTTACAGCTTAAAAACGCCTAACCATGTTTATTTATTTATTTATTTTTTGAATTTTTTATTTGTTTTTTTATTTTTTGAGCTGGAGCTCAAAAACGCAGCGGTAGCGGTTTTGAGCGTTTTTGAGCGTTTTCACGCGTTTTTGAGCGTTTTTGAACGTCTGGCGTTTTTACAGCTCTACTCTGGAGCTTCAGAACGCCCTGGTCCTGCGTTTTTTTTACAGCTCAAAAACGCCTATGCCATTTGCAGCTGTAAAAAACGCTCAGAAAAGTGGCTGTAAAAACGTCAGTGGTAATGAAGCCTAATAATTTTAGTCTGCCTGTTTTCCATATACCTTCTACACCTGCCATTAAAGCTAATCAATCTACTCTCCCTAAAATGTAAAAAAAAAAAAAAAACTGCATGCAAAAGATGAATATAAATACCTACAGTACCTATATGGCAACCAGGGGGTCCTATCTTGGCTCACTTGAGTGGCTTAAAAAACCTCCTTGCCAACAATTTTCCCATAATATTATTTGTGCATTTATTGTATTTCATGAATGCTATTTACAGGTAAAGCCTCCATTGGGTATACATCTAAAAGCCCCGAAACACAGGGCCATCTTTTTGCATGGGCACACTGGACAGTTGCCCGCGGGCCCCACTTGCCCAGGGGCCCGAATTAGTAAGTCACTCTCTAGACACATTAACCGCCGGCCGTCAGCCGCTACATTGTCCAGGCATCTACATTACACGTAATCGCTGAATTCAACGCTATTACTTTCATTGCCTTGCATTACAGCCTCTTGCGGTGCGGTACCAGTGTGCCGAGGCTGAGTGTGCTCCTCCCCCTGGAGTGCTTCTAACACACGGTAGGGTGGAGCTTGACGTCCCGGCCAGCGTGACGTCATTCACAGGCTAGCCCGGGAGGCTCATTAGTCCCAACTATCAGTGCTGCCTATCAGTGCAGTTCATCAGTGCCAGTGCGCCTATCAGTAACCATGAAAGCTGCCTATCGGTGCAGCTCATCAGTGCCCAGCAGTGCAGCTCATCTGTGCCACCTATCAGTGCTGCCTATCAGTGCAGTTCATCAGTGGCACATATCAGTACCAGTGCCCCTATCAGTGCCCATGATTTCTGCCTATCAGCGCAGCTCATCAGTGCCACCTATCAGTGCTGCCTGTCAGTGCCCATCACTGCAGCTCATCAATGCTACCTATCAGTGCCACTTATCAGTGCCAAGCAGTGCAGCTCATCAGTGCCACCTATCAGTGCAGCTCATCAGTGCCACATATCAGTGCCAGTGCCACCTATCAGTGCAGGCCATCAGTACCCATTAGTGCAGCTCATCAGTGCCACCTATCAGAGCAGCTCATCAGTGCCGCCTGGCAGTGCCCATCACTGCAGCTCATCAGTCCCAACTATCAGTGCTGCCTATCAGTGCCCAGCAGTGCAGCTCATCAGTGCCACCTATCAGTGCTGCCTATCAGTGCAGTTCATCAGTGGCACATATCAGTACCAGTGCCCTTATCAGTGCCCATGATTTCTGCCTATCAGCGCAGCTCATCAGTGCCACCTATCAGTGCTGCCTGTCAGTGCCCATCACTGCAGCTCATCAATGCTACCTATCAGTGCCACTTATCAGTGCCAAGCAGTGCAGCTCATCAGTGCCACCTATCAGTGCAGCTCATCAGTGCCACATATCAGTGCCAGTGCCACCTATCAGTGCAGGCCATCAGTACCCATTAGTGCAGCTCATCAGTGCCACCTATCAGAGCAGCTCATCAGTGCCGCCTGGCAGTGCCTATCACTGCAGCTCATCAGTCCCAACTATCAGTGCTGCCTATCAGTGCCCAGCAGTGCAGCTCATCAGTGCCACCTATCAGTGCTGCCTATCAATCCAGCTCATCAATGCCCATCAGTCCAGCTCATCAGAGCCAATCAGTGCAAGTCATCAGTACTGCCTAACTGATAAAAAATTAGCTTTGCAGCACAATGGGGCAACAGCGTTTGAACTGGCTTTCACTCATGTGTATAGAAAATGACATCCTAAAAACCATTGACTTCAAGCCAATTATAAAGGAATTCTCTACAAAGAAGTATCGCAAATATAATAAATAATTAGTGCTTTTGTACTGTGCAATTTCAACCTGTAATTTCTTGTTTTTCAATTACCTGCTTTTCAAGCTAGTGTTATATTGTCTAAACGTTGTGTTAATGTTTAACCACTTCTGCCCCGGAAGAATTTAACCCCTTCCTTACCAGAGCACTTTTTGCAATTTGGCACTGCGTCGCTTTAACTGACAATTGCGCGGTCGTGTGACGTGGCTCCCAAACAAAATTGACGTCCTTTTTTTCCCACAAATAGAGATTTATTTGGGTGGTATTTGATCTCCTCTGCGGTTTTTATTTTTTGCGCTATAAACAAAAATAGAGCGACAATTTTGAAAAAAAAAAAACAATATTTTTTACTATAATAAAAATTCCCTTTAAAAAAACTATATATAAAAAAAAAGTTTTCCTCAGTTTAGGCAGATATGTATTCCTCTACATATTTTTGGTAAAAAAAATCGCAATAAGCATATATTGATTGGTTTGCGCAAAAGTTATAGGGCCAGATCCACATAGAATTGGATAGGCACAGCGTATCAGAGATACGCTACGCCGCCGTATCTTACCTGGCTTTAAGTCGAATCCAGGAAGATTTCACGCCGTAAGTTACGGCGGCGTAGTGTATTTCTGGCGGCGGAATTCAAATCGGCGGGTAGGGGGCGTGATTCATTTAAATGAAGCGCGTCCCCGCGCCGATTGAACTACGCATGCTCCGTTTCAAAATTTCCTGCCGTGCTTTGCGCGAAATGACGTCGCAACGACGTAATTTTTTGAACTTAGACGTGACTTACGTCCATCCCTATTCACGGACGACTTACGCAAAAAGTTAAAAAAAATCAAATTTCGACGCGGGAACGACGGCCATACTTAACATGGCAAGTCTATCTATACGCCGCAAAATAGCAGCTTTAACTATACGCCGGAAAAAGCCGACTAGAGACGATGTAAGAGAATGCGACGCCCAGCGGACGCCAAAGTATTGCATCTACGATTCGAAGGCGTACGAAGCCGTACGCCTGTCGGATCGAACCCAGATGCCGTCGTATCTTGGTTTGAGGATTCAAACTAAAGATCCGACGCGGGAATTATGAAAGTTCGCTGGCGTATCAGTAGATACGCCGGCGTACTCTCTCTCTCTGGATCTGGCCCATAGTGTCTACAAAATAGGGGATAGATTTAGTGCATTTAAATTTTTTTACTAGTAATGGCGGCAATCTGCAATTTTTTTTTTTTTAACATCAAAAGTTTATTAAGGCCAAAAATTGCGATACATAGGGCAATATAAAATAGACATGTCATGCAGTGTTACATAGAATGACGGTGTAAAGAAAACATTACATTTGACTCTGTAGGTACACCTATAAAGGTCCATCTCATGTCAAAACAAATGCGTGGCAAATTGTGTTTACCTGTTTGCCCATGGAGGCATTGGGTAATTACTATTATTAAGGTAAGATTTAACTTTCAACAATATTATTAGAGGGTGCCGTTTAAACATGGCACAACATGTAGTTTATAGAGCTTGGAGAAAAAAGAAAAGAGGGGAGAAAAAAAGAAGGGAAGATGTGGGAGTGGTAAGGGGAAGTATTTGGTGACTGCTGCAGGATTATGGTATCTATTCGGGCAGTTCTGGTCAGTACCCGGGACCCAGGCATCAGTTAGTTAATGAGTATTTCAGGGGGTTAACAGTGAGTCATACTCTGGGGAGGCCTTGAAGGCGAACCACGCAGACCATGTATTGTGGTAAGATTCCACGTTGTCTGAGTTTTGTGCCGAAGTGTCTTCCATATAACATGTGTCAGACACTTTTTTGAGCCAATCTCGAATGGAAGGGGGATTTTTGCTCTTCCACAGAATAGGTATCAGAGATTTTGCGGCACTCAGGAGGTGCTTAGTGAGCGAGCGTTTGTATCGCTTCAGGGAGAAATTGTTGATGTTGAGGAGGCAGCATGCTGCATCTAATTCTAAATTTGTCTCCGTGATTCGTCCCACAACTTCTCGTACCTTAGCCCAAAAGCCCTGTATTACTGGGCAGTCCCACCATATATGTTTAAGGGTACCTGTGTCGATCCCACATCTCCAGCACTTGTCTGAAGCCTTTGGGAACCATTTGTGGAGTTTGTCTGGTGTGGTATACCAATGTGTCAATAGTTTGTATGAGGTTTCTTGTGTCTTGGTATTTATGGAGCATTTGTGTGCTAGGGTGCAAGCATTTGTCCATTGTTTGTCAGTGATGGTAATATTCAGGTCATTAGACCATGTTCGTCTAAACCTGTCATTCGGTGTAGTAGTTGCGTCCTGTAACCACATGTATAATGTGGAGGTAGCTTTGTCAAATTGAGCACCCTTTTTACAAGCCTTTTCAAGCTCCGTCAGCTCTCTTGAGAAGGTGAACCTTCTTTTCCCTGAGTTGGCATAGTCTCTAATTTGGAAGTACGTCAACCAGGACATCGTTGGTAGTCCATTGTCATGTTTGAGTTAGGGTTTTAAATTTCCCGTTTGAGAAGCAATCCGTCATTAGAATGGGATCACTGGTCCCGGTAGGGATTAAGTTGTCGTTCCGTATGCCTGGGGGAAAATCAGGGTTATTCTGCAGTGGAGATAGTGGGCTGTTGTTGTCTGTTAGATTTGTCCTGTTGGCCACCTCAGAGAACAATGTCAAGGTAGTTCCTGTTACTGGGTTGTTTTTTATTGAGTCGTGTTGGTACCTCCAGGGGGTCCAGGGAAGGTATAAAAGGGGTGTCTTGGACAGGGATTCCTCTAATCGAACCCAGGCCTTAGAGCTACTATGGCAGTGCCAGTCAATAACCCTCATTAGGTGTGAAGCTAGATAGTAGTGATAGAAGTTCGGCAATCCCATACCTCCCTTCTCTTTTGGCCTGGTGAGGAGCAGGAATTTTATTCTAGGTTTTTTATGTTTCCAAAGGAACTGAATAAGAGTGGATTGCAGGGACTTAAAGAATGTTCAAGGGATTTTAATTGGTAGGGCTCTAAGGAGATAAAGCAATTTTGGTAAAATAACCATTTTCAGGATCGCCGCCCTCCCAAACCACGAGAAAAATTTAGTATTCCAATTCTGCAAGTCCTTACATATTTCTCTTAGTAGCCTAGGGAAGTTTTGTTCATAGGTAGTGGTCACATTGGGGGTTAACCATACACCCAAGTATTTAAGTGCTCCCGTAACCCACTTAAAGGGGCAGTTGGCTTGCGTTTTAGTTAAGGATTCCTGCATCAGGGAGAGGTTCATTGCTTCTGATTTTGAAAAATTGATTTTAAGGTTCGAAATATATCCGTAGATCGAAAATAGTTTCATTAAATTAGGGATTGTGGTGTGTGGGTTTGTCAAGAAAAAAAGTAGATCATCAGCGTAAGCTGCGATTTTATGCTCAATTCCTGCGACTTCAAAACCCGTTATCGAATCATCTTTGTTAATCATTCTGATAAAGGGCTCGAGTGACAGTATGAATAAAAGGGGGGACAGGGGGCAGCCCTGTCTAGTCCCGTTTGAGATCTGGACCTCTTTCGACAGTGAACCGTTTACTTTAAGTCTGGCCATGGGTCTATCATATAGGGCGTTGATCCAAGACATCATGTGGGGACCAAGGCCTATGAATTCGCAGGTGGTTTTCATATAGTCCCATGCGACCCTGTCGAAGGCCTTCTCCGCGTCGGTGGACAGGAGAAGGCCTCCGACGTTACTCCTGTGTGTCGTGTCCATCAGAAGCAAAGCCTTAATTACGTTGTCTCTTGCCTCTCTATTTGGGACAAAGCCCAATCTGCAATTTTTATTGTGACCGTGACATTGCGGCGGACATATCGGACACTTTTGACACATTTTTGGGACCATTCACATTTATACAGCGATTAGTGCTATACAACTGCACTGATTACTGTATAAATGTGACTGGCAGGGAAGGGTATTAACACTAGGGGGCGCTGAAGGGGTTAAATATGTTCCCTATTGTGTGATTCTAACTGTAGGCGGAGGAGACCGATCGGTGTTCCTCTGTACTGGGAACACACATTGGTCTCATCACCTCTGACAGGACGTTGATCTGTGTGTTTACACACACAGATCCACGGTCCTGCCGTGATTGCTCCTCGGCGGCTTCATCCCAAAACTCGACGAGGAACTCGACGTGCCAAGCACGTCGAGTTCCTCTGTCGTGTGTACGGGGCCTTATATCCTTATATCCTTATATACTTATATCCCATAGAAGAACGAGGACAACGAGAAAATAGAGAACATGTTCTCTATTTTCTCGTCGAGTTCCTCGGCGGCTCCATCGAGCCAAAACTGTACAGACGACAGAGTTTCTCGGCAGAATCCGGGTTTTGACCGAGTTTCTCGGTGAATTCTGCCGAGAAACTCTGTCGTGTGTACGAGGCCTTACGCTTCGTTTTTTCTCCGTAAGTATTAGTTTGCAATCGTAAAATTAGGGCTGCTTTTACAAGGCCTAAACTGTTTAGGCCTTGTAAAAGTAGACCCTTCTATCCCGCGTCGCCGTCTTTTTTTTTTTTTTACGCCCGTTGCGATTCTCAAAACCCGGCGCACCGTAAAACCGCGCAAAGCACGTCGGGAAAATGACGTCGTGAGCATGCGCAGTACGGCCGGCGCGGGAGCGCGCCTAATTTAAATGGGACTCGCCCCATTTGAATAGGAACGCCTTGCGCCGGCCGAATTTAAGTTACACAGCCGAAAATTTCTAGGTAAGTGCTTTGTGGATCGGGCACTTAGGTAGAAATTTTCCGGCCGTGTAACTTAAATTGAAAAAGTTACGTTGCGCCGGGTTTTTGTGGATCTGGCCCAGTTTCCTGTTCTTAGCTGACAGGAGTTTCACTGCTGTGGTCTTCTGCTGCTGTAGTACATCTGCTTTAAGGTTTGATGTGTTGTGCAGAGATGATATTCTGCATACCTTGGTTGTAACAAGCCAGTCTGCCCATTCTCCTTTGAAATCAACAAGGCATTATTGTGCACACAACTACCGCTCACTGGATAGTTTCTCTTTTTCGGACCATTCTCTGTAAACCCCACAGGTGGTTGTGTGTGAAAATCCCAGTAGATCAGCAGTTTTTGAAATACTCAGACCAGCCCGTCTGGCACCAACAACCATGCCACGTTCAAAGTCACTTATATCCCCTTTCTTCCCCATTCTGATGCTCAGTTTGAACTTAAGCAAGTCGTCCTCACAGTGTCTAGATGCCTAAATGCATTGAGTTGCTGCCATGTGATTGACTGATTAGCAAATTGTGTTACCAGGCAATTGAACAGATGTATCTAATAAAGCAGCCGGTGAGTGTATCTGGCCATTGCCATCAGATAACAGTTCATTTTACATGCCCAAAGCAAGCATTTGATAATAGAATTGAATCCTCTGGTCCCATAAGGGTTCATGTTCAAGCAATGGAAATGAGAAGGGGAAGTGCAGTGTCTTACTCTTGAAGCAGACGTAAGCCGTAACTGATTGCTAAATTGCTTTAACCACTTCCCGCCCGGCCTATGGCCAATTTACGTCCGGGAAGTGGTTCTGAAATCCTGACAGGACGTCCATGGACGTCCTGCAGGATTTCATGCCGCGCAGCGCGGCGATCGGTGATGCGGGGTGTCAGTCTGACACCCTGCATCTCCGATCTCGGTAAAGAGCCTCCGGCGGAGACGCTTTACCACGTGATCAGCCGTGTCCAATCATGGCTGATCACGATGTAAACAGGAAGAGCCGTTGATGGCTCTTCCTCACTCGCGTCTGACAGACGCGAGTATAGGAGAGCCGATCGGCGGCTCTCCTGACAGGGGGGGTTCGCGCTGATTGTTTATCAGCGCAGCCCCCCCTCGGATCGCCACACTGGACCACCAGGGAAGCCCACCCTGGACCACCAGGGTGGGCCAAAAAAAAAAAAAGCATTGAAAAAAAAAAAAAAAAAGTCTAAAAAAAAAAAAAAAGCTTTTTAAAAAAAAAAAAAGATGCCAATCAGTGCCCACAAATGGCCACTGACTGGCAACATGGGTAGATCAGTGCTGCCCCACAATGTCCATCAGTGCCACCCCAAGTGTCCATCAGTGCCACCCCACAGTGTCCATCAGTGCCACCCCACAGTGCCCATCCATGCCCAGTGCCCACCTATCAGTGCCCATCTGTGCCACCCATAAGTATCCATCAGTGCCACCCATAAGTGCCGCCCATGAGTGCCCATCTGCGCCGCCTATGAGTGCCCAGTTCTGCCCATGAGTGCCCATGAGTGCCCATCAGTGCTGCCTATGTGTGCCCATCAGTGCCGCCTGTGTGTGCCCATCAGTGCCGCCTATGTGTGCCCATCAGTGCCGCATACCAGCGCCGCCAATCAGTGCCACCTCATCTGTCCCCTCATCTGTCAGTACTACCTTATTGATGTCCATCAGTGCCATCTCATCGGTGCCCATCAGTGCCGCCATATCAGTGCCCGTAATTGAAAGAGAAAACTTACTTATTTACAAAAAAATTAACAGAAAAAAATAAAAACATATTTTTTTTTCAAAATTTTCAGTCTTTTTTTAGTTGTTGCGCAAAAAAAAAAATCGCAGAGGTGATCAAATACCACCAAAAGAAAGCTCTATTTGTGGGGAAAAAAGGACGCCAATTTTGTTTGGGAGCCACATCGCACGACCGCGCAATTGCCATTCAAAGTGCGACAGTGCTGAAAGCTGAAAATTGGCTTGGGCGGGAAGGTGCGTAAGTGCCTGGTATGGAAGTGGTTAAAAAAATAAATACTTGTTTTCAGGGCTGCTGATTTCCTGCAGTCTTTTTGCCACCATTTCAGGCTGACATGTGTGCAGTCTCTAGTGATAGCTGCATGGCTATACTCAGGGCAAGTTTCCTAATGATGACAACAGTGGACCCTGATTGTGAAATATGCATGGGAGTTAAAAGTCAGCAGCTACAGTACGGAAACGGCGTATCTTTACTGCGACGGGCAAGCGTACTTTCGTGAATCGGTGTATCTAGTCATTTACATATTCTACGCCGAAATCAACGGAAGCGCCACCTAGCGGCCAGTGGAAAAATTGCACCCTAAGATACGACGGCGCAGGCTGTCGTATCTTAGCTAGGTTTAAGTGTATCTCAGTTTGACCATACACTTAAACATACGACGGGCTTAGATTCCGAGTTACGTCGGCGTATCTACTGATACGCCGGCGTAACTCTTTGTGAATCTGGGCCTTAATTGTTTCTGAAGGAGCCTGGAGCTCTGCTTTAATAATATTGAAAAATACATTTAGAATTACATTAACAAGTTAAAGCTTACATGAGATTTTAGTGATTGGCTTCACATATACTTTAAGACAGCCACACGGATAGGTTATTTTGCAGATTACAACAGAGAATGTTTGGTCGTGTTTATGGGTGCTAAATGGGAACCTTTATTTTAGATGCTTGCAAAGAATAAAAAAAGGTATAGTGCTTAATACAAAACTTAAGGCAGATTGTCAGGGGACTAACGAGAAGAACTGGCACCTTTGCCAATACCCAACATGGCCACACTGTGTCCATTCGTGCACATGCGGCACACCAGCGCACACAGAGCACAATAGGTTTTGGCGCCTATTGGTCTTTATAAGGACGGCAGCCCTGCTCACTGGTTGCTGGGTGATCGTCAGTCCCCTTGTGTTCCTGCGTATACATACCTCCCAACTTTTCAACTTCAGAATGAGGGACAAATGAGCATACCTCCCAACGAAGTTGTTGAGCGGGGGGGGAGGAATTCCGTGGTTCAGGAGTTGTTGAGCGGGGGGGTCCGCGGATCAAAGTTGTTGAGCGGGGGGAGGGAATTACGTGGGTTGGAGTTGCTGAGCAGGGGGGTTTATCGCCAATCGCGGGACCGCGTGATTTACCGTGAATCGCAGTAATCACTGGGGGGTTCCGCGGAATCGCGGGACTCAAGTAATGTTCGCGGGACCGCAGGTTTTAGGTATGCGGTATGCGTATACTGTTATTTAATTGCCTGTTACTGATCCGGGTTGCCTTTGGACCTGTCTTGTCTCCAATTAGGGTTGCCACCTCATCCCTTTAAAACTGAAAACATATTAATTACACAAGTTCTGTGGCTGATTAAGGTCCTAATTAAACTCACTAATGCTTGCGACCAGGGGCGGACTGACCATTCGGGCACTCGGGTACTGCCTGAGGGCCCCATGCCACTAGGGGGCCCCATCATGGTTGCCAGCCTCAGTAAAACCAGGGACAGTATGTAATACTCTTGTTTTTTTTACATCTGTCCCTGAAATGTCCCTTACCGATATCCTTTTGGTCTAAAAATCTCAAGATTATAGCTGCCCCGCCTCTCCAGTACCTTTTCAGTGTGTGTATGTGTATTCTGTGTGTATGACCCAGATTCACAAAGGACTTACGCCGACGTATAACAAGTTACGCCGACGTAAGTGCAAATGTGCGCCGTCATATATGTGCGCCAGACCCACAAACTAATATGCACCTAAAAACAGGCTACACCCCGCCAACGTATCTTGCTTACGCCGGCGTAGAGTGGGCACACATTTAGGCTGGGAGCATGGTGCCGCTCCCATTACTTAGCCATTCAAACATGCAAATGAGGGAAATACGGCGATTCACGAACGTTCGTGTGCCCGGCGCATGCTACGCGAGATGCGCGTAAGTTGTACGTCCGGCGTAAAGTTATTCCCCATAAAGGAGGTGCAACCCAGCAACATACATGCTCAGGTCTGCACCAGGGAACACAAGCCGGCGTATTGTGCGTTGGATGTGTGTCTGGCTGGGCGTACGTTATGTTCACGGCGTACGCAGTGATCCGGTGTAGCTTAGGCAGTTTTGTCGGCGTGGTTGTGAGCAGGCGCATAGGGGTGCTTCCACGTCACGGCGCATGCCCAGTTCGTGATACGTACCTGTCTGGCGCTCGGCCCATCATTTGCATGGGGTCACGCCTCATTTGCATGGGTTCACACCCACTTCCACCTACGCCGACGTGCGCCTTCGAAACCCACGCCACGCTGGCGCAGCGTTGGGAGCACTGGCTTGCTGAATGCAATGCTTGCCTCTCTGCGCTGAGTTGGCGTAGCGTACAGTGTGTGCTCTACGGCGGCGTAATGTGCGCCCTGCTTTCTGTGAATCTGGTCCTATGCATACTGCGTGTGTATACTGTGTGGCCCCATAATCTATTGTCTGGGGGCCCCATAATCTCCTATTGCCCCATAATCTCCTGTTGCCCGGGGGGCCCCATGAGTTGTCAGTCCGCCCCTGCTTGCGACTCAATCTTTATTGGGAGATTTTCCTCTTCAGGGAAACTGAGAGGAAATAATCAACCTCTAGAGGTGATAGAGCTCGGAATTAAAGCGGAGGTTCACCCTAAAACATCTATGTACCATCCCATCCAGCATACTTGCGTCAGCTATAGTATGTTTTTTTTTTTTTTTTTTCCCCGCTGTATTTACCGTTTAATCGTTCAGTTTCTTTTCAGACTCCGGCGGGAAATAGGCGTTCCTATGAAGAGGGGAACATGATTGACGTCCGGCTATGGCGCGTCAGGGGTTCCGAAAATAGCCGAAATAGGACTCGGATATATACGGCGCTTGCGCAGTCAGGTCCTAGTCTGTGCGCAGGCGCCGTATAGCGCCGTGAAGAGCCGAGTCCTAGTCCGGCTATTTTTGGAACGCGTGACTCGCCATAGCCGGATGTCAATCATGTTCCCCTCTTCATAGGAACGCCTACTCCCCGCGGGAGTCTGAAAAGAAACTGAACGATTAAACGGTAAATACAGCAAAAAAAAAAACATACTATAGCTGACGCAAGAAATAGGTGGGGGATGGGTGCGCTATGAATTAATATTTATATAATAAAAAACTGTGCATATATATAAATATGTGAAACACCTGTGAATAATGATAAATCTAACATTAAAGTCCATGTACACTTGATTGAATATAAAATCAAGCCCAGATCCCCATAGTATTAAACTTGGTAAGAACTGGGCTCAAGTGAATCAGTCCAGTGATGGTGAACAAAAAAGGGAAAAAGAAAAAACGTCCCAAAGTAGATCCTCAGAAAAAAACTGAAGAAAAGAGTGCTTCCAATGTATTCCACCTTCACCATATAACCAAACACCCGAAGTGGATAAGTGAAATGGCTCCTTACCAGATGGATATGTCCCTTAGTTTGGTATCAAACAAGGAGACATAAATAGCTTAAACCAGGATCACTTTGTAGAGTCTGCTGTATCCTAGCAAGGATGTGTATACCAGTCTTGGACGTCCCAATATATAACATGAAAGACAGAATGGTGCCAATATAGTGTAGTAGGTATATTAAAATTAAAAAGGCTTAACATAAAAGGAGCCAAATGGCCGCCTACCATAAGGAGTGCCTGTGACCCGGCACTGAGGCTGTATCGCGTAGGGTTGGTGTGTCACAATGTATACCACGAGTGTATACCGCTGTTTCGACCTCTCATCGGTGGACCGTGCGTTCCACCTCGGCAATGACCGGAACCAGCGTTGGCAGGAAGTGACGTTTCGTGCGTGGTTGAGTGCCGCCCCGACGTACGTTTCGTTGGGAACGTCTTCAGGAGGCGTGCCCAACCACGCTAGGTTGTAGTTTATATATGTCCATCAATTGGTATGGGCGGAAATCACGGGGTTCAGCCTCAGTAGCGGGTTCAGTGCCGTGGGACTGCCCATACAATGCATAGACTTGAAAATTATGCCCATAGTATCAATATTTGGCTACATACAAAAGAAAAAGGCAATAATACAAGTAATTGAACGATACTGGCAACAGTAGCATGCGTCCAAATCTAATATGCAAATATAACGGACATATATGGATAAATGAATTGAAGGGAAAAATAGGAAGAAATGTATCCACCCATTAATCCCTAAAAGCCCACATAGATAAATAAGGTAGTAAAACACATTTACAAGGGCATGTAAACAATAATACATTCAATTAAAAATGTTAATATTAAAAATGGTATAATCCCTATATCGGATGATAAAAAATATTTAGATTTTCTAAAAAATATTTTTTAAAATTATTTATTAAAAAGGGGATTTAATGCACAATGAATATAAACTCAACACCCTAGTTAATAATTAGTGAGGAAACAGTTGAGGTCCAATTCAATGTTGAGGCCATGCGGATGCATCGTCCCCAAACGGTGAATCCACATGGTCTCATTCTGAGAGACTGCCTGTGTCATATTGGTACCTCTCCAATGGCCAGTTACTTTGTCAATGCCCACAAATGTAAGTTGGCCAGGATCCCTACCATGGCATTCATCAAAATGTCGGGACACACTATGGTTGGGAAAACCGCTCTTAATGTTAGCCACGTGCTCGTTGATCCTTATTCTTAATTTCCTGGTAGTACGGCCCACATATTGTAGCGGGCACGTACACTCAAGTAAGTAAGTGACGTGGTGTGAATCGCATGTGATAAGTGGTTTCACTGTATACTCACTTTGGGTTGTGTTAGATTTAAATTTTGTGATCTTTCTGCTTTTTCTAATGGTGCTTTTGCATGATTTGCACCTGGTGCAGTAGTGGAATCCTGTTCCATCAAGAAAAGTGAGAGGTTTAGGTGGTGGGTCCGGTATGTTTGGGGCAATTATATTTCTCAGTCCTGGTGCCCGTCTGTATACAAATTTTGGTTTGGGGGGTAGTAGTGCAGCTAAATCATTATCTTTAAGCAAGATGGGCCAATGCTTGTTGAAAATTTTCTCAATGCTCTGATATTGTCGGTGAAAACCTGAGAAGAAAGCCAATTCTCCTGAGAAGGGAGGCTTCTTCTTGGAAGTCAGAAGTTGTTCTCTATTCATATTTGATACTTCCGATATTGCTTTTTCTAGAATTTTGGGATGGTAGCCCTTTTCTTTGAATTTTTCTGTTAAGGTCAAAGATTGTGATTGAAAGTCAGAGATGGTGTCACAATTCCGACGAAGTCGCATGTACTGTCCTTTCGGAATGGTGCTTAACCATTTGGGGTGGTGGCAGCTAGTCACTGGTACAAACGCATTTCTATCCGTACTTTTGAAATACGTGCGAGTATTAATTTTGTTACCATTCTTGGTTAAAATGAGATCTAAATAATTGATTGAAACCAGACTTGATGTCGCTGTGAATTTAAGTCCGTATTGGTTGGTATTCAATCCATTTAAGAACATTTCCAGGGTAGCCCAGGTACCTTCCCACATAAGGATAATGTCATCTATGTACCTCATATAATAGATGAGTGATATGTGGTTTTGTTGATAGATGGTTTCTTCTTCCCACTTGTTCAGTACTAGGTTTGCCACACTGGGGGCATAACGAGCCCCCATCGCCACTCCCTTGATTTGATTAAAGAATGATCCTAAGGCCCAGAAGTAGTTGTTCCCCATTGCCTGCTGGAGTCCATCCACAAGGAATTTGACCTGAATGTCCGGAAGCCTGGGGTCAGTATTGAGTGCCAGAGTTACCGCTTCTATGGCATCATCTTGTCGGATATTGGTATACAGTGACTCAACGTCAACTGTAACCAACCAGGTGTTTTCTGTAACCTTCAGGGAGGATAGGGATTTGATCAATTCTCGACTGTCTTTCAAATAAGATTTGCCTTGTATGACCAATGGCTGTAGGAATGTGTCTAGATATTCCCCAATCCTGGAATATAAGGATCCAATCCCACTGATTATGGGCCTCCCTGGTGGGTTGATTTTATCTTTGTGCACCTTAGGGACTATATATAGTACTGGAGTCCTCGGTGCATTAGGAACCAAATATAAGGCTTCCTTTTTGGTCAATATAGATTTTGCTGTACCTTCTGATGTCCATAACAGTAATTGCTCCTTAAGTTTTGATAGGGGATCCCCTTTAAGAAGTTTATAAGTAGCCTCATCTCCTACTAGTTTTTGAATTTCCCCATAATAATAATCCTTTGTTAGCACCACTACACCCCCCCTTTGTCCGCGGGGCTCGTTATGCCCCCAGTGTGGCAAACCTAGTACTGAACAAGTGGGAAGAAGAAACCATCTATCAACAAAACCACATATCACTCATCTATTATATGAGGTACATAGATGACATTATCCTTATGTGGGAAGGTACCTGGGCTACCCTGGAAATGTTCTTAAATGGATTGAATACCAACCAATACGGACTTAAATTCACAGCGACATCAAGTCTGGTTTCAATCAATTATTTAGATCTCATTTTAACCAAGAATGGTAACAAAATTAATACTCGCACGTATTTCAAAAGTACGGATAGAAATGCGTTTGCACCAGTGACTAGCTGCCACCACCCCAAATGGTTAAGCACCATTCCGAAAGGACAGTACATGCGACTTCGTCGGAATTGTGACACCATCTCTGACTTTCAATCACAATCTTTGACCTTAACAGAAAAATTCAAAGAAAAGGGCTACCATCCCAAAATTCTAGAAAAAGCAATATCGGAAGTATCAAATATGAATAGAGAACAACTTCTGACTTCCAAGAAGAAGCCTCCCTTCTCAGGAGAATTGGCTTTCTTCTCAGGTTTTCACCGACAATATCAGAGCATTGAGAAAATTTTCAACAAGCATTGGCCCATCTTGCTTAAAGATAATGATTTAGCTGCACTACTACCCCCCAAACCAAAATTTGTATACAGACGGGCACCAGGACTGAGAAATATAATTGCCCCAAACATACCGGACCCACCACCTAAACCTCTCACTTTTCTTGATGGAACAGGATTCCACTACTGCACCAGGTGCAAATCATGTAAAAGCACCATTAGAAAAAGCAGAAAGATCACAAAATTTAAATCTAACACAACCCAAAGTGAGTATACAGTGAAACCACTTATCACATGCGATTCACACCACGTCACTTACTTACTTGAGTGTACGTGCCCGCTACAATATGTGGGCCGTACTACCAGGAAATTAAGAATAAGGATCAACGAGCACGTGGCTAACATTAAGAGCGGTTTTCCCAACCATAGTGTGTCCCGACATTTTGATGAATGCCATGGTAGGGATCCTGGCCAACTTACATTTGTGGGCATTGACAAAGTAACTGGCCATTGGAGAGGTACCAATATGACACAGGCAGTCTCTCAGAATGAGACCATGTGGATTCACCGTTTGGGGACGATGCATCCGCATGGCCTCAACATTGAATTGGACCTCAACTGTTTCCTCACTAATTATTAACTAGGGTGTTGAGTTTATATTCATTGTGCATTAAATCCCCTTTTTAATAAATAATTTTAAAAAATATTTTTTAGAAAATCTAAATATTTTTTATCATCCGATATAGGGATTATACCATTTTTAATATTAACATTTTTAATTGAATGTATTATTGTTTACATGCCCTTGTAAATGTGTTTTACTACCTTATTTATCTATGTGGGCTTTTAGGGATTAATGGGTGGATACATTTCTTCCTATTTTTCCCTTCAATTCATTTATCCATATATGTCCGTTATATTTGCATATTAGATTTGGACGCATGCTATTGTTGCCAGTATCGTTCAATTACTTGTATTATTGCCTTTTTCTTTTGTATGTAGCCAAATATTGATACTATGGGCATAATTTTCAAGTCTATGCATTGTATGGGCAGTCCCACGGCACTGAACCCGCTACTGAGGCTGAACCCGGTGATTTCCGCCCATACCAATTGATGGACATATATAAACTACAACCTAGCGTGGTTGGGCACGCCTCCTGAAGACGTTCCCAACTAAACGTACGTCGGGGCGGCACTCAACCACGCACGAAACGTCACTTCCTGCCAACGCTGGTTCCGGACATTGCCGAGGTGGAACGCACGCTCCACCGATGAGAGGTCGAAACAGCGGTATACACTCGTGGTATACATTGTGATACACCAACCCTACGCGATACAGCCTCAGTGCCGGGTCACAGGCACTCCTTATGGTAGGCGGCCATTTGGCTCCTTTTATGTTAAGCCTTTTTAATTTTAATATACCTACTACACTATATTGGCACCATTCTGTCTTTCATGTTATATATTGGGACGTCCAAGACTGGTATACACATCCTTGCTAGGATACAGCAGACTCTACAAAGTGATCCTGGTTTAAGCTATTTATGTCTCCTTGTTTGATACCAAACTAAGGGACATATCCATCTGGTAAGGAGCCATTTCACTTATCCACTTCGGGTGTTTGGTTATATGGTGAAGGTGGAATACATTGGAAGCACTCTTTTCTTCAGTTTTTTTCTGAGGATCTACTTTGGGACGTTTTTTCTTTTTCCCTTTTTTGTTCACCATCACTGGACTGATTCACTTGAGCCCAGTTCTTACCAAGTTTAATACTATGGGGATCTGGGCTTGATTTTATATTCAATCAAGTGTACATGGACTTTAATGTTAGATTTATCATTATTCACAGGTGTTTCACATATTTATATATATGCACAGTTTTTTATTATATAAATATTAATTCATAGCGCACCCATCCCCCACCTATTTCCTATGTTATAATCTTTTGATTATTTTTGGGTAGCTGCTTATATTTATTTATCTATTTAATTTCTTGGCGCGAGATAGCACATACACAAATATAGCTGACGCAAGTATGCTAGATGGGATGGTACATAGATGTTTTTTCGGGTGAAACTCGGGAGTTGACCCGAAAAACTATTTTTAACATTAGATTGATGCTCATTTTGTCAAGGGGAATCGGGTGTTTTTTTTTAAATCAAAGCAGTACTTACCGTTTTAGAGAGAGATCTTCTCCGCCGCTTCCGGGTATGGTCTTCGGGACTGGGCGTTCCTATTTGATTGACAGGCTTCCGACAGGCTTCCGACGGTCGCATACATTGCGTCACGAGTAGCCGAAAGAAGCCGAACGTCGGTGCGGCTCTATACGGCGCCTCCACACCGACGTTCGGCTACTTTCGGAAAATCGCGACGCGATGTATGCGACCGTCGGAAGCCTGTCGGAAGCCTGTCAATCAAATAGGAACGCCCAGTCCTGCAGCCCATACCCGGAAGCGGCAGAGAAGATCGCTCTCTAAAACGGTAAGTACTGCTTCGATTTAAAAAAAAAACACCCGATTCCCCTTGACAAAATGAGCATCAATCTAATGTTAAAAAATACGATTTTGGGTGAACCTCCACTTTAAGTTGATGGCACAGTCATAAGGAAGATGCCGTGGCAACCAATCTGCATTTCGCTAGCAGAAGACTTCTAGATATTCCCTGTGATGAGAAGGAATGAAGCAGATAATCTCAGAGATAGTAAACAAAGAGGTTTTGCTGGCAAGATCTTGGTGAGGCACAGGGAATGATCCCCAGGCAAGTAAATGAAAGGAGAACCAATTTAACATTGTTAAATCAGGGAAGACTCAAGATGAGTGTAGGCAACTTGTAGCAAAACAAGGAAGAAGAAGAAGATGACCTTGTGGTGAAGCACACTATCAGCATAGCTCCCAACTGTCCCTGATTTCGAGGGACTGTCACTGATTTGGAACAAAGTCCCTCTGTCCCTCTTTCCTCCTCATTTGTCCCTCATTTTGGTCTGATCCATATAGTTGTATATAAAATGCACTTTTTATCATTCAAAAAATGTTTTCCAATGCTAAACCTTTTATCCAAAATTATAAATTGCTGCATTTGAACATTTTAAAAGCCAATATAAAGGAACAGTAGTGGTAAAAAAAAAGTCCTTGGTGGATTTAATTTACCTTTTTTTGGTTGATTCTCCTTTAGGGGGGTGTGACAGGGGGCGTGTCCTATGCCTACATACATTTTCTAGTAGGTGTCCCTCATTCCCATCTCAAAATGTTACATAGTTACATAGTTACATAGTTAGTCAGGTTGAAAAAAGACACAAGTCCATCCAGTTCAACCACAAAAAAAAAAATAAAAAAAAAAAAAAAACACAGTAAAATCCCATACACCCAACTCCATACCCACAGTTGATCCAGAGGAAGGCAAAAAACCCCAGCAGAGCATGATCCAATTTGCTACAGCAGGGGAAAAAATTCCTTCCTGATCCCCCGAGAGGCAATCGGATTTACCCTGGATCAACTTTACCTACAAATCTTAGTACTCAGTTATATTCTGTACATTTAGGAAAGAATCCAGGCCTTTCTTAAAGCAATCTACTGAGCTGGCCAGAACCACCTCTGGAGGGAGTCTGTTCCACATTTTCACAGCTCTTACTGTGAAAAAACCTTTCCATATTTGGAGGTGAAATCTCTTTTCCTCTAGACGTAAAGAGTGCCCCCTTGTCCTCAGTGTTGACCGTAAAGTGAATAACTCAACACCAAGTTCACTGTATGGACCTCTTATATATTTGTACATGTTGATCATATCCCCCCTTATTCTCCTCTTCTCAAGAGTGAATAAATTCAGTTCCTCTAATCTTTCCTCATAGCTGAGCTCCTCCATGCCTCTTATCAGTTTGGTTGCCCTTCTCTGCACTTTCTCCAGTTCTCCGATGTCCTTTTTGAGAACTGGTGCCCAAAACTGAACTGCATATTCCAGATGAGGTCTTACTAATGATTTGTACAGGGGCAAAATTATATCTCTGTCTCTGGAGTCCATACCTCTCTTAATACAAGAAAGGACTTTGCTCGCTTTGGAAACCGCAGCTTGGCATTGCATGCCATTATTGAGCTTATGATCAACTAAAACCCCCAGATCCTTCTCCACTACAGACCCCCCCAGTTGTACTCCCCCTAGTATGTATGATGCATGCATATTCTTAGCCCCCAAGTGCATAACTTTACATTTATCTACATTAAACCTCATCTGCCACTTAGTCGCCCAATCAGACAGAGCATTGAGGTCGGCTTGTAAATTGGAGACATCCTGCAAGGACGTTATTCCACTGCATAGCTTGGTGTCATCTGCAAAGACAGAAATGTTACTTTTGATCTCAGACCCAATATCATTTATAAATATATTGAAAAGTAAGGGTCCCAGCACTGAACCTTGGGGTACTCCACTGATAACCTTGGACCATTCAGAGTAAGAATCATTAACCACGACTCTCTGAATTCTGTCTTTCAGCCAGTTTTCTATCCATTTACAAACTGATATATCCAATCCTGTAGACCTTACCTTACACATGAGCCGTGTGTGCGGAACTGTATCGGACACTTTTGCAAAATCCAAATATATCACGTCCACAGCCACTCCTCTGTCCAGGGTTTTACTTACCTCTTCATAAAAGGAAATCAGGTTTGTCTGACAACTTCTGTCTTTCATGAATCCATGTTGTCTGCTGCTTAAATAGTTTTTTTCCAGCAAGAACTCATCCATGTGGTCTTTTATTAAACGTTCCAGTATCTTCCCAACTATAGAAGTTAAACTAACAGGTCTATAGTTACTTGGTAAAGACTTTGTTCCCTTTTTAAATATGGGCACCACATTGGCCCTGCGCCAATCCAGTGGTACTATTTCTGTCATTAATGAGTCCCTAAATATTAGATACAGTGGCTTTGAAATGACAGAGCTCAACTCACCTAGGATCCGTGGATGGATGCCATCAGGTCCAGGTGCTTTATCCACCTTTATTCTGTCTAAATATTTCTGGACCATATCACTTTTGAGCCATTGTGGATTTGAGGCTGTGTCACTCCCACCCCCATTTTGGACATGAGCTCCCCCATGCTCCATTGTATACACAGAGCTGAAGAAAACATTTAATAAATTTGCCTTCTCTTTGTCCCCAGTCACCCACTCTAGATTATTTTGTAAGGGGCCTACATGCTCAGACTTCACCTTTTTACTATTAATATATTTAAAGAATTTTTTGGGGTTTGTCCTACTATCTTTTGCAATCTGTCGTTCGTTTTGAATTTTTGCATCCTTGATTTCCTTTTTGCATATCCTGTTATATTCTTTGTAACATTTAAACAACACTAGTGTTCCTTCATTTTTATATTTTTTAAAAGCTACTTTCTTATTGTTTATAGCTTTTTTAACTTTGACCGTGAGCCACATAGGTTTTATTTTTAGCCTTTTAAACTTATTGCCCATGGGAACATACTTTGCAGTGAGGTTCCACACAGTCTTTTTGAAGAATTCCCATTTCTGTTCTGTGTTCAGCTGTGCCAATAGTCCCTCCCAGTCCAAGTCCTGGAGAGCAGCACTCATCCTTGGAAAATTTGCTCTCTTAAAATTTAGTGTTTTAATATTTCCTGTATGTATTTCTTGCTTATAGTTAACATTAAATGAAATCATGTTATGATCACTGCTACCCAGGTGTTCCTTTATCTGAACATTAGTAATAAGTTCTGCATGGTTTGAGATTATCAGGTCCAACAGAGCATCATTCCTAGTTGGGGCCTCAATAAACTGCACCATAAAATTGTCCTGCAATAGGTTTTTAAATTTTTGTCCTTTAACTGTCCCAGAAGTGCCATTAATCCAGTCAATTTCTGGGTAGTTAAAATCCCCCATTATTATCACCGTCCCAGACCTTGCAGCCCTTTCCATCTGTGCAAGGAGCTGAGTCTCCACCTCCTCATTAACATTGGGTGGTTTATAACAAACTCCAATGATTAATTTTGAACTACGCACATCTGTATGCAGTTCCACCCATAATGCTTCAGCCTCATCACACTCTCCATCAACCAGGTTCTCTTTCACGCTTGCTTTGAGGTCACTTCTCACATAGAGACAGACCCCTCCACCTTTCCTTTTTACCCTGTCTTTCCGAAAGAGAGCATAGCCAGGAATATTAATAGCCCAGTCATGTGAGGATTGAAGCCAAGTTTCAGCAATACCGATTACATCATAGCTCTCCTCATGCACCAGAGCTTCCAGCTCACCTGTTTTGCTTGGCAGACTTCTGGCATTGGTGAACAAACACTTAAATGTATTGTTACATTTTTCTCTGGTGTTTTTCATATAATTTATAGTAGTACAAATGGCACTATTATTTCCAATGGCTGTTTGCAACATGGGAACTTTCTTGTCACCTGCCATAACCCTTCCCCCATCTATCCCCATTCCACTCTCCATTAATGTCTGACCACTAACTGACCTGTCTGCTCGATGTAATTCTAATTCACCCTCCCCCCTCAATCCTAGTTCTCCACACCAGGGAGAAAGCCTTGCATTACGGTGTGTGGTTACAGACAGAAGAACAGGAAGTGAGGATTTCTCAGAAGAAATAAGGACATTTAAAAGCAAAATGGAAGGATGAGGTAAGTGAAGGAGGACTGCACTAAGGTAAAGGAAGCTATTTATGGAATTTTTTTTCCCCTTTAAAACCCCTTTGAGCGAGTTCAGCCACAAGAGTTTAAAACTGGATAGCATACTGTCCTAGAGTGAGCACACCTCATTTTAGATTTTACAGAGGAGAGGGCCACAAATGCAGCAATGTCATTGGTCACAGGATAATCTTTTGCTTAACCACTTCAATACCAGCCCATTGTCATATGACGTCCACAAAGGACCTCTACCTTTCCGGGTGGACGTCATATGAGGTCCTGGGCTTTGTGGGGGGATATCTGAATAATGCCTGCAGCTAGAGGCATCATTCAGATATCCTTCTCTTCTGCCGGCGATTCTGTGCAACATAAGAACGATCTAGCGGCGGTTCCACCGCTTGATCTTCTTATAGGCGGCGGGAGGGGACATCCTCCCTCCCGCCGCCATCCTTTGCTTCTCCGGGCTCTCCCGTGCCATCGGGGGCCCGGAGAACTAATCGTCCAGCGCTGGCAGGAAGCATAGAGATGACTGGTGACCAGATGGTCACCAGTCATCTCTATGACCGTTGGAGGACCCGAGCGCGATGTGATGACGTCACGCCCGGGTCCCCGTAAGTAAACAAAGCAGTGATTGCGGCTGCTAAGCAACAGTAAACATGAGATTGGTGAATTTTTTTTCACCGATTTCATGCTTTCAGGCCTGGAGCAGAGATGCAGGGTCTTATTGACCCTGCATCTCTCCATAAAGAGTACCTGTCACACACATTCCTATTACAAGGGATGTTTACATTCCTTGTAATAGGAATAAAGTGATAATAAAAAAAAAAAAAAAAAAGTGTAAAAAAATGTATAAATATGTAAAAAAAAAAAAAAACATTTTTTAACGCCCCTGTCCCCAGTAGCTCGCGCACAGAAGCGAACGCACACACGCAAGTCCCGCCGACATATGTAAACGCCGTTTAAACCACATATGTGAGGTATCGCCGCGTGCGTTAGTGTGCCAGCAACAATTCTAGCACCAGAGCTCCTCTGTAAATCTAAACTGGCAACCTGTAAAAAAATTCAAAGCGTTGCCTACGGAGATTTTTAAGTACCGAAGTTTGGCGCCATTCCATGAGTGTGCGCAATTTTAAAGCGTGACATGTTAGGTATCTGTTTACTCAGTGTAACATCATCTTATATATTTTACAAAATAATTGGGCTAACTTTACTGTTTTGTTATTTTTTTAATTCATGACACAATTTTTTCCAAAAAAAAGGAGTTTGAAAAATTATTGCGCAAATACCGTGCAAGATAAAACGTTTCAATGACCGTCGTTTTATTCCCTAGGGTGTCTGCTAAAAAACATATATAATGTTTGGGGGTTCTGATTAATTTTCTAGCAATTTTTATGCCTGTAGTTTAAGTGTCTGCTCACCCCATCGGCCTCTTTGAGAAAGAAATACTTGTTTTACAACATTGCACTTTATAACATTAACATTTATTAAAAGAGTGTATTTATAGTTAAAGTTTATAAATGTATGTTGATAGAATTTCTAGCAGTACACTGAGATATCTGGTAAATGTTTGGACATTTTCTACTTCTTATTATGAATGGCGTGTAGAATACTTCAGTCTGGTGCAATCAAGTAGAAAATGAAATTCAAGTAGTAACTCCTCCTCTGGCACCATCTTGTGACTATTTTTGCTAACTGCAACTAACAATATTGATCTTTCCTTATATCAGATTTCTGTGTTTCTGTGCACAGCAGAACTCTGATGCTGCGTACACATGGTCGTTTTTTGTGATGAAATAAAACAACGTTTTTAAAAACGTCATTTAAAATGATCGTTTGTGGGCTTCACATCGTTTTTTGTCTTCTAAAAAACGACCAAAAAAAAATTCGAACATGCTTAAATTTTTTATGTCGTTTTTCAAAATGTCGTTTTTTGTGTCATAAAAAATTATCGTGTGTGGGCTAAAACGACGTTTTAAAGCCGCGCATGCTCAGAAGCAAGTTATGAGACGGGAGCTTGAATGGAACAGAGTGCCGTTGTACGTGTTGTACGTAACCGCGCTTTTCTAGAGCATTTTCAGAAAACGATGGTGTGTGGGCAACGTCGTTTTTTATGATGAAGTTAGAAAAACTTCATTTTTTTTCATGATGAGAAAAGTTGTTTTATTTCATCACAAAAAACGACCGTGTGTACGTGGCATAAAACTGGCCATGGATGGTTATTTTCTTCTTTTTTTTTCAGCCACCATTCTTACAACATATTCCTCAATACACCCAAGTAAGATGGGTAGAGGAATCCCACCTACAAGAACATTTAATTCTTTTGATAGCAGGACTCACCCCTGTCAGAATACACTCATCAGCGCTGCAACCAATTGGCAGCAGACGCTGATCGAAAAACATTTCCCAAAATGTGCCTTTGACAGAAGCCGATCAAATCAAGGATGGCCAAACTCTTGTCGAAATTTGTCTGATCCCTGCTGAACCAGGCACAATTTGATCAGTATATGCATAGTTCCTAGCTGTCCTTGATTTTGAGGGACTGTCCCTGATTTGGAGCAATGTCCCTCTGTTTCTCTTTCCTCCTCATTTGTTCCTCATTTTTGCCTGCAGTATATCATTATATATAAAATGCACTATTTATCTTTCAAAAAGCATTTCCCAGTGCTAAACCTTACACCCAATTTCTAAATGTGTTGCATTTGTAATTATAAAAACGCCAATATAAAGGAATAGTAATGGTAAAAAAAAAAGTACTTATGAGTTTAATTAATCTTTTTTTGTATTATTCTCCTTTAAGGGGGCGTGACAGTTGGTGTGTCCTATGCCTACATATTTTTGCTAATTGTGCCCATCTCAGAATGTTGGGAGGAATGGTATACAGCTAGCTTTAGTGGTAGAGGGATGGTCAGCACTCTGAGCTAATTAAATCTACAAATTTGCACAATGCTCTCAATTAACAATCTGATTACTACAGACCACAATAGAAAAAATGATTGCATTTTGGTAACTGTATGTAGTTAATTAGCTAGATTCAGGTAGGTGGCCACATCTTTGCGGCGGCGTAGCGTATCGTATTTACACTACGCCGTCGTAAGTTAGCTAGGCAAGTACTGTATTCACAAAGTACTTGCCTGCTAAGTTACGGCGGCGTAGCGTGAATAGGCTGGCGTAAGCGCGCCAAATTCAAATGAGGATGTGGGGGGGGGGCGTGTTTTGAATGAATGAATGAATGAAAAACTTATATAGCGCGGCACATGCAAACTGAATCGCCTCTGGGCGCTTGTTGTTCCTGTCTCTTGACATCAAAAGAGCAGAGTTTTGATCTGTCTTCTGAAGGCCAGGTGGTTTTCCTCCAACCGAATGCTGGTTGGTAAAGCGTTCCATAGTCTAGGTCTTTCTCCTTTGGACTTGTATCTTGCATTGGGTACCTTGACCAGATTTTGGTCGGTGGATCGCAGAACGCGATTGGAATTGTGGGGTTCTATCTTGTCGCAAAGATATTGCGGAGCCTTCCCATGGATGCACTTATGGGTCAGACAGAGAGCTTTGAAAGCAATTCTGTCCTTTACTGGCAACCAGTGAAGGGTTCTCAACGAAGGTGAGATTGATTCCCATGTTTTTCTCCCAGTCACAAGTCTGGCGGCCGTATTCTGAACGACTTGCAGACCAGAGATTTGGTACTTTGGGAGTCCGAGGTAAAGGGCATTTGCATAGTCCAGTCTGGAGTTCACAATTGTTCCCACCACGACTGCTATGTCTTCTTTGGGAATAAATGGAATAAGTCTGCGTAGTAGGCGCAACAGATGGTGCGATCCGCTGACTACTGACCCTATTTGTGCATCCATTGTCATGTAGGTGTCGAAGATGACCCCGAGACTTTTGACTTTGGAGCTAGGGGTGATGATTTGGCCCAGAATGGGCGGGGGTGTCCAGGTTTTTGCCAGTTGACTCTTACGGCTATCGTGAAACATGAGAAGTTCTGTTTTGGAGCTGTTGAGTTTAAGATAACTCTTAGGCCTCGTACACACGACAGAGTTTCTCGGCAGAATTCGTCGAGAATCTCGGTGAAGAGCCGGATTCTGTCGAGAAACTCTGTCGTGTGTACATTTTCGGCCCGATGGAGCCGCCGAGGAACTCGTCGAGCAAATAGAGAGCAGGTTCTCTATTTTCTCGATGGCAGTGGATTTTGGCTCGACGAGTTCTTCATCGGGCTGTTTTTTAAACGAGAAACTCGGTCGTGTGTATGCTAAGAAACCTGTCAAAAACTTAGACACTGGAGACCAACATAGGTAAAACTAGCGTTTGGAATGGAGATAGCACATTCGTGTCGCTTCCAACATTATTTAATTGTTTATTTGCAGCGCTTTACACAATTTTTTGTAAGGGCACAAAACAGCAATATAATTTTTTTTTTTTAAGATATTCACACAGAGTTCCTTAAAATTAGGTGGAACCTTTTTCTTACTGGTCTCAATATATTTTTTTTTTTTTATTGTTACCTTATTTTGGTCGTGTGTTTTAAATCCTGCTTTTAATATTCACCTTAATTTAAAATTTAAAAAAAATGCAAATCCTTTTTTTTTTTTTAATGTCAAGTTCCCCCCATAGAAACCTTATTGCTTTGTCTTATCTCATGTGTCCCTTTCAAATTACACCTTATATCCAATTTTTAAAAAATAAGAACCTGCCTTCTCACTTGCAAAATTGAAATGTAAAAAAATACAAGGACAAGTATGAACTGTAAAAAAAAAATGTACCATTTATTTTGGTTATAAAAATAAATTAACTATGCAAAAGTCAGCACTGGAGAGCTTGCTGCCATTTGTGCACAGCCAGGTGTGGCCTGATGTGACTGGTGAGCAGTTGGAGGCCAAAATGGGGACTTGAGAGGTTCATTCAGGAAGTCACGCATCAAGGTCTTGGACTCCTTGAGGTCAGAAACTGGAGCAGGGCAGGCAGATGTCACCAGGTTGTGGTACTATAGCAGCCTGAACTCTGGTACACCACATGGAAGTAAGGGAGTCACTTTCTGGATTTCTTCAAGGCCTTCCTTGGTGGCTTCCCTGCAGCCTGCTCTTTCACCTTCTCTGCAGCCTTCTTAGCAGCCTTCCTCTTCTGCCTGGCTGGAGGTGGTGCCACAGGGGTAGTACTCATGCCAGGAGGAGGAGTAGACGAAGGTGGTGGAGGATGAGTAGCCGACGGTGGTGGAGGAGGAGGTGGAGGAGGAGGAGCAGTAGAAGGAGGAGGAGTAGTAGAAGGAGGAGGAGTAGAAGGAGTAGGAGTAGAAGGAGGAGGAGCAGTAGAAGGAGCACTAGAAGGAGGAGGAGCAGTAGAAGGAGGAGGAGTAGAAGGAGGAGGAGCAGTAGAAGGAGCACTAGAAGGAGGAGGAGCAGTAGAAGGAGCACTAGAAGGAGGAGGAGCAGTAGAAGGAGGAGGAGTAGAAGGAGGAGGAGTAGAAGGAGGAGGAGCAGTAGAAGGAGGAGGAGTAGAAGGAGGAGGAGCAGTAGAAGGAGGAGGAGTAGAAGGAGGAGGAGTAGTAGAAGAAGAAGAAGAGGAAGAAGAATGTTGAGAAGGAGCAGGAGAAGAAGAGGAAGAAGAATGTTCAGAAGGAGCAGGAGAAGAAGAGGAAGAAGAATGTTCAGAAGGAGCAGGAGAAGAAGAGGAAGAAGAATGTTCAGATGGAGCATGAGAAGAAGAAGAAGGTGGGGGAGCTTGAGAAGGAGCATGAGAAGAAGAAGAAGAAGAAGAAGGTGGGGGAGCTTGAGAAGGAGCATGAGAAGAAGAAGAAGAAGGTGGGGGAGCTTGAGAAGGAGCATGAGAAGAAGAAGAAGAAGGTGGGGGAGCTTGAGAAGGAGCATGAGAAGAAGAAGAAGAAGGTGGGGGAGCTTGGGAGTTATGTGGTGTGTGAGGATGGGGATGGCGGCAAATCACAGTGTCCTCCGTGAGAAGACCCCTCACCCCCTGATTTGCGAGGGTGATGAGGAGTCCCTCAAAGAGGAGGCGTTGGTCTAATGTCATTTCTGACATTTTGGCCAAAACCACTGTTACAAATCCCTCCTGAGCAGTGGGAGGCTGTTGAAGGGTTGCATGGGCGTCCCGAATGAGGGCTAGTGAGGCGTCACGCATCCTTGTATCCCTCACCTGCCTTCTCGGACGCAGGCGAAGAGGAGACACCTGACATCTTGTGCTTGGCCCAGCAACCTCGTGCAACCCACTTGGGCCTGCCACCTCATCCGCTCCACTTGGGCCTGCCACCACGTCACAGATACTTGGGCCTGCAGCCTCCTCCAAGCCACTCACCCTGTCCTCCTCCTGCCTGGCATTTTCCTGATCCTCCTGCTGCCTGGTCTCGTCCTGTGTATGGAAAAAAGTACAGTTTTACTATTTAAAAAAAAATTTGTTTTATTTATTTAAGCTCCTGACTGTTGCATTATTTTTAGTCACGACTTAGCTAAGCCAATCATTCTGACCCATGTTTTATGGTCAATCACACCACAAAAATTCATGGCCAATACTGACAAATTTTCGGTATAACACTTTTAGATCTAATTTTTTTTTACCTTTAACATCTTAATTTACATCTCTTTAACAACATTTAAACACCACACATTTGCACATTGAAAGTACTATATACCTGGCTCCAGCTGGGCAAATCCGGATCTTCATCCAGGATGGAAGGCTGCTGAGAGGGTTCATCTGCAGAGGGAGCAGCAGGTTGGCTGGAGGGAAGGCTGGACCTTCTGTGGCTTCTGGGGGGAAGGCTAGAAAGTGACTCCCTTACCTCCAGGTGTTCATCCAGGAAGCTCAGTTTGCTGTAGTACCACAACTTGGGTTTAAATACCCGCCCTGCTCCAGCTCCAGACCTCATCGAAGCCAAGACCTTGTTGCGTGCCTTCCTGTAGGTGCCTCTCAAGGTCCCAATTTTGACCTCCAACTGGTCAGTTGTCACATCAAACCCCACCTGTCTCCGCACAAGTGGGAGCAGGCTCTCCAGTGCAGTTTTGCGCAACTCTCTATTTCTAGATATGGGGTCTTTGGTGGCCCACAGAACAGGAAGTTCTTGCCACCGATCAATGAAGATTTTCAAGAATTCGGGTCGGTTAAAGAGATTCATCTTTTCCTGTCCAAAACCAAGGATAAAAAAATAATGTCAATACACAATCTATAAAGTCAATTACTCTTTCTCACAAGCTAGCCCTTAAAGGGTCACTAATGGATAACTATATTTTTGGAGGATTATAGAATATAAAATGCAGCGCTACACAATAAAACGATCTAGGACAAAAATCCTAACACGTGAGTGATATAATGAAAATAGTAATATGTGAATATTATGTGCAGGGTCCTTGGTCAGGAACTCTTATTTCAAATACGGTCCCTTATGTCAGGGGCTCAGAAAGTGATTACACCTCTATTAAAAGTGTACAAACAAACAAAAAAAACGTGAGTATTCAATTCACAGCTTGAGATGTTTATAACGTAGAGTCCGCACATGTGTTTCCAATAAGTGAGTAAAATCACTAAACAGGTGAGGAGAGTGAGGTGGAATAGTTCTTAGATATACTCCAAATACAAGAGACAGACAGTTCAACTGAAGTAACAGGAATAATACTGGCTTGTCTGAAGCAATCCTCAAAGAACAAAATAAGTGAAATAGGTACTCTTACCAACTTCGATGGACTCAAATACTAGTATTAGCAGTGAGTCAGATAAGCGTGATGGTCACTCCAGACCCTGGGCTCTGTATGGATCAATCAGCAGGGATGGTCGCTCCAATGGGAAAGATGGACCCAATCCTGGACCTGAGACCTTGCTTCTGGAACAGGAACCCAAATATGCGAGGCCAGCAATAAAAGGGCCAAGCTCATGGAACAGTGTAGTCCAAAGGAGATAAAAGAAAAAAAGAAAAATGCTCCCGATGGTGCAGGTCAAAAAAAACCTTTGAAGGCTTTTTATTAATAAAATTCACGTGATACAATTAAAAAGCAGTATGGGGTACCAGATGTACTACCCGACGCGTTTCGGCTTAACAGCCATCAACAGGGGTATATCCTTGTATTCCCAGACTGCAAACTTTTAAATGAAATGTAACCTCAAGCCACACCCCCTTAGTGGGGGTGGGACAGGAAGTCAAAAGTGGATACACCCATTCACATATAAAATCACAATAACTTGTAAAAACATATATCAATGACTGCACCAGCTTAATATATATACAATACAACATATGAACTTGCAGCAAGTATAAAAACAATCTTAAAAACATTGTTAGTATTATATGGATAAATCTCAGTATAAATCAACGAACTCCTAACCCGGAAGTGATCCCAAGGATCTAACCTGGGGACACCCATAGTAGACATGATCCAATTATAAGTCATACTAAATAATGGGCTGTATTGAAACAAAAACCTAAACATAATGATATAGAATCTTCCCAAAATCATCCTAACCATGATAATAAAGGAATATAACTGTAACTACTCAAGTGGTAATCCAGAGAGGGTCATGAACGGCCAACAAGGGGTACCTAAATTGCACACAGCATCTCTCATGCCATAATGAGGCGTAATAGATTAATACAATGCCAGGGCACAGGACCAAAAAGAATGATGATCCATCCCCTACAAAACCGCACTTATATGCCGGTTGTGAGGATGGACTCATGACTCAATGGTGTGGATGTTTGTTATGGGGACGCCTATAGTGTGCATGCCTCTGGGAAAGCGGGGGGCGGAGTCAGAGGTCGGAGTCAGTAGCGGACCTCCAATAGCAGAGTCCGCACTTTCGGCCCCTCCCGCCGGCACGCCACCAGCTCCTTACTACAACCATCATTCGATGGAAGAGGCAAGTCCACCGCGCCGCGCACCAATCACCGTGCAGCATGCACCGACGAATGGGCGCCTCAGAACGTCAGTCAAGCGCGATGACGTCACAAACGACAACCAATAATATCGCCAACCTGCGTCTGTAACAGCAGGGAAGCGAGATGGCACCGGTCAAATATGAAAAAAGGCTATGGCAACAACACCAATAGCCCACCGGAGTATAGGAAGGGAGAAAACAAAAATAAAAATCTATCCCCCGCACCACAAAAACGGATCACTGGGCGGGCGGGAACAGCGACGTTGCCGCACCGTAAGCCAATCCGAACACGGCGCGTCATAACCAATGAGCAACCGCGGGCTTCAGTCACACAGGCATCAGCCAATGGCAACGCAAATTCTTATACACAAAACGGCAGGAAGGCTAAAGTATGTTATGGGGACATCAGGCATAGATGAATTATATCTCAGCCGAATCCACACTGAGGGGCACGAAAAATATGTAGGCAATATACTATTTTAAACCAATAAGGTAAAGGGCCACTGTATTTATTAAGCACACACTGGCTGGCATAGGGCGTTGGCAATTACCCAATGGAAGCCACTGTGTGTAAATCCCTCCCAGACCGAGCGATATATAAATCATTATAAAAAAAAAAAAAAAAAAAAAAAAATTAGTATGGACAGCGCATGGACACAGAGACACGGAGCCCCCAACCCAGATGGGCATGTCCGCATCACGTGAGCGTACGCTGTCGCTCAGAGACACCCCTTAAAAAAATGATGTAAAATAAATAAAATAAAACTAATAGAGCTCAGGGTACTCACCCCCGGTTTATGAAACAATTGATGTCCCATTCCACATTCATACCGTGGGGTGAGTAACTCCTGAGCTCGTAGATCCAATAAGTCTCTAGACGGGAGACTCCCCTGAGTCGGGAGTCACCCGTCCAGTGGGGTACGAATTTGTCTATGACCTGAAATGAGGTGCCAGTGGGGTCCTTAGCATGGCACTCCAAAAAGTGTCTGGATACTGTGTGCTTAGGACACCCCTTTCTAATTTTGGCCAAGTGTTCATTGACCCTAATCGCAAAGTTGCGAATTGTGCGACCCACATATTGCAACTTGCATGGGCAAGTGATCAGGTAGACAATGTAGCTTGTGAAACATGTGGTGAATTGTTTCATTGAGTAGATGCGATCCGTTACAGTCGACTTAAAAGTATCGGTTCTACGTCTACCACACACATTAACAATGCAAACATTGCATTTGCGACATGGATGATAGCCATTTGTCTCTGGAAAGAAGGACACTTTTTTGGGGGGATCCAAAACATTGGGGGCTATCTCACTTTGAATGGACCTAGCCCCTCTAAATATTACACCTGCCCTTTCTGGTAGGACTGGTCCAAGTATCCTATCGCTTCGCAAAACCTTCCAATGTCTGTTTAAGATCTTTTGTACTTCATTGTATTGTGTGGAAAACTCTGTAAAGAAAGACCACTTGAATTTATCATCGTTAACTCTTCTGGGCTTGTCAACCAAAAGAGACAATCTTTCAGTAGCAGACACCGAACGGATCGCTTCATCAAGCACATGGGGTTTATACCCCTTGTCCACAAAGCGCTTTGTGGACAAGGGGTATAAACCCCATGTGCTTGATGAAGCGATCCGTTCGGTGTCTGCTACTGAAAGATCGTCTCTTTTGGTTGACAAGCCCAGAAGAGTTAACGATGATAAATTCAAGTGGTCTTTCTTTACAGAGTTTTCCACACAATACAATGAAGTACAAAAGATCTTAAACAGACATTGGAAGGTTTTGCGAAGCGATAGGATACTTGGACCAGTCCTACCAGAAAGGGCAGGTGTAATATTTAGAGGGGCTAGGTCCATTCAAAGTGAGATAGCCCCCAATGTTTTGGATCCCCCCAAAAAAGTGTCCTTCTTTCCAGAGACAAATGGCTATCATCCATGTCGCAAATGCAATGTTTGCATTGTTAATGTGTGTGGTAGACGTAGAACCGATACTTTTAAGTCGACTGTAACGGATCGCATCTACTCAATGAAACAATTCACCACATGTTTCACAAGCTACATTGTCTACCTGATCACTTGCCCATGCAAGTTGCAATATGTGGGTCGCACAATTCGCAACTTTGCGATTAGGGTCAATGAACACTTGGCCAAAATTAGAAAGGGGTGTCCTAAGCACACAGTATCCAGACACTTTTTGGAGTGCCATGCTAAGGACCCCACTGGCACCTCATTTCAGGTCATAGACAAATTCGTACCCCACTGGAGGGGTGACTCCCGACTCAGGGGAGTCTCCCGTCTAGAGACTTATTGGATCTACGAGCTCAGGAGTTACTCACCCCACGGTATGAATGTGGAATGGGACATCAATTGTTTCATAAACCGGGGGTGAGTACCCTGAGCTCTATTAGTTTTATTTTATTTATTTTACATCATTTTTTTAAGGGGTGTCTCTGAGCGACAGCGTACGCTCACGTGATGCGGACATGCCCATCTGGGTTGGGGGCTCCGTGTCTCTGTGTCCATGCGCTGTCCATACTAATTTTTTTTTTTTTTTATAATGATTTATATATCGCTCGGTCTGGGAGGGATTTACACACAGTGGCTTCCATTGGGTAATTGCCAACGCCCTATGCCAGCCAGTGTGTGCTTAATAAATACAGTGGCCCTTTACCTTATTGGTTTAAAATAGTATATTGCCTACATATTTTTCGTGCCCCTCAGTGTGGATTCGGCTGAGATATAATTCATCTATGCCTGATGTCCCCATAACATACTTTAGCCTTCCTGCCGTTTTGTGTATAAGAATTTGCGTTGCCATTGGCTGATGCCTGTGTGACTGAAGCCCGCGGTTGCTCATTGGTTATGACGCGCCGTGTTCGGATTGGCTTACGGTGCGGCAACGTCGCTGTTCCCGCCCGCCCAGTGATCCGTTTTTGTGGTGCGGGGGATAGATTTTTATTTTTGTTTTCTCCCTTCCTATACTCCGGTGGGCTATTGGTGTTGTTGCCATAGCCTTTTTTCATATTTGACCGGTGCCATCTCGCTTCCCTGCTGTTACAGACGCAGGTTGGCGATATTATTGGTTGTCGTTTGTGACGTCATCGCGCTTGACTGACGTTCTGAGGCGCCCATTCGTCGGTGCATGCTGCACGGTGATTGGTGCGCGGCGCGGTGGACTTGCCTCTTCCATCGAATGATGGTTGTAGTAAGGAGCTGGTGGCGTGCCGGCGGGAGGGGCCGAAAGTGCGGACTCTGCTATTGGAGGTCCGCTACTGACTCCGACCTCTGACTCCGCCCCCCGCTTTCCCAGAGGCATGCACACTATAGGTGTCCCCATAACAAACATTCACACCATTGAGTCATGAGTCCATCCTCACAACCGGCATATAAGTGCGGTTTTGTAGGGGATGGATCGTCATTCTTTTTGGTCCTGTGCCCTGGCATTGTATTAATCTATTACGCCTCATTATGGCATGAGAGATGCTGTGTGCAATTTAGGTACCCCTTGTTGGCCGTTCATGACCCTCTCTGGATTACCACTTGAGTAGTTACAGTTATATTCCTTTATTATCATGGTTAGGATGATTTTGGGAAGATTCTATATCATTATGTTTAGGTTTTTGTTTCAATACAGCCCATTATTTAGTATGACTTATAATTGGATCATGTCTACTATGGGTGTCCCCAGGTTAGATCCTTGGGATCACTTCCGGGTTAGGAGTTCGTTGATTTATACTGAGATTTATCCATATAATACTAACAATGTTTTTAAGATTGTTTTTATACTTGCTGCAAGTTCATATGTTGTATTGTATATATATTAAGCTGGTGCAGTCATTGATATATGTTTTTACAAGTTATTGTGATTTTATATGTGAATGGGTGTATCCACTTTTGACTTCCTGTCCCACCCCCACTAAGGGGGTGTGGCTTGAGGTTACATTTCATTTAAAAGTTTGCAGTCTGGGAATACAAGGATATACCCCTGTTGATGGCTGTTAAGCCGAAACGCGTCGGGTAGTACATCTGGTACCCCATACTGCTTTTTAATTGTATCACGTGAATTTTATTAATAAAAAGCCTTCAAAGGTTTTTTTTGACCTGCACCATCGGGAGCATTTTTCTTTTTTTCTTTTATCTCCTTTGGACTACACTGTTCCATGAGCTTGGCCCTTTTATTGCTGGCCTCGCATATTTGGGTTCCTGTTCCAGAAGCAAGGTCTCAGGTCCAGGATTGGGTCCATCTTTCCCATTGGAGCGACCATCCCTGCTGATTGATCCATACAGAGCCCAGGGTCTGGAGTGACCATCACGCTTATCTGACTCACTGCTAATACTAGTATTTGAGTCCATCGAAGTTGGTAAGAGTACCTATTTCACTTATTTTGTTCTTTGAGGATTGCTTCAGACAAGCCAGTATTATTCCTGTTACTTCAGTTGAACTGTCTGTCTCTTGTATTTGGAGTATATCTAAGAACTATTCCACCTCACTCTCCTCACCTGTTTAGTGATTTTACTCACTTATTGGAAACACATGTGCGGACTCTACGTTATAAACATCTCAAGCTGTGAATTGAATACTCACGTTTTTTTTGTTTGTTTGTACACTTTTAATAGAGGTGTAATCACTTTCTGAGCCCCTGACATAAGGGACCGTATTTGAAATAAGAGTTCCTGACCAAGGACCCTGCACATAATATTCACATATTACTATTTTCATTATATCACTCACGTGTTAGGATTTTTGTCCTAGATCGTTTTATTGTGTAGCGCTGCATTTTATATTCTATAATTGTTCTTGTACTTTGTTTGTGTGTGTGCTGGCAGCTCACGTTTTATATTCATTTATTTATCTATTTTATTTACTTTTTAGCGCAGTTGTTTTTCTATATATCTATATTTTTGGAGGAAATGACTGTTTACAGTGTCTAGAGACATACAAGTGCATACATATAATGTGCCTCTAGTTTCACTTTTGGTTTTAAATTTATTTAATGTTTCTGTGAAGTAAAGAGACACACAGAACCCCAAAAAAATAAAAGCAGGGCATATTTTAATTTTTAAAATTATTAGCATTGTTTTGGTGGATTTTTAGACACACAGCTTAGACCACAGTGACAAGCTCCCCTGATAAATTTGAGAGGGAGCCAGAGAACCAGGAAGTGATGATTTATGCAAAGGATTACAGCTGCTTAAAAGCAAAAAGGGACAATGAGGACATGAAATCAAGACTGATATAATGTAAAGTTAGTTATTTCTGCCCCAAACAATTTTGGCTTATTGCTCCTTTAAATGTCTGTCTTTCCTGAATATGCCACTGCTGTCCCAAGTTCGAAGCATACCTACACGCTTGTCGTTCAAACGTTTTTCTTACGCAACCCGGTCGTATGGACGCTACATGTGTTCGAGCCTTATATACACTCCGCACACGACATCCGCCCATGCTTAAAAAAAAATGATGTTTCCCCCCCGCCCCTTATCTTCCGTCGCAAAAACGACAAGGATGAATTGGCAGCAGATCATGTTGGGTCAGTTCCTAGGAAACAGATGACCAGTTGTGTCGAACTAATAAGCCAGATCTCATCCTCATTTGTGTATGAAACGTTAGTTAGAGAAAAGCACTCCCGATATAGTTTGGTCAAGACATAAAAGCGACCATTTGCATCATGTTTAAACCGACTTGTTTTTAGAAGACATCCTGATGAGAACCGAGATTGCCCACACAACAGTAGTTGGATCAAAATGCATAATCAAAGCGTTGTTTACGTACGACGGCACTATAGCGGACCATTACCTTAAAATTTCAAACTAGCTATGTTTTAATTTATGAACCTAAGATGTAGGCCACAAAATCATTCAATCAAGAATAACATGTAAAATGTAGTTACATACCGGTCTTTGACCCGATCGTTATCTCCGCCGTCTTCCACAAACTGTGAACGCCCCTTTTACTCACGTGGTAGCCCTTTATACACGCGCATGTGGGACTTTACGCACGTCTCCCCGCCCCTGACGTTCATGGTGTCGTATTTTCCCCGCCCCTTTTCCATCTTTTTTTTGTTGGAAGCACATGGAGAATATGGCAGCACGGCGAATCCGTTGTAAGGCCTCCAACATGACCTTTGAGGAAATGGTGGAGATGGTCCTCATCCTCAAAGCAGAGGACTACGATGGGAGGCATGGGCCATATAAGTACCCTAATAAGGTCAAGGCCCAAATAATGGAGAAGGTGAGGAGGAGTCTCCATCAGAAATTTGGGGTGAAAAGGTCCAAGGAACAGATCCGGAAAAGGTGGTGTGACCTTAAAAAACGTGAGCCGGAACAAATGAAGAGGATCAGGAGAGTGATTAGAAGAAGTAAGTTTGTTATATATTTTGTAAGATTTGTTCCGCGCCATGTGTTTTTTATTTCAGGTTGTACTGTAATATTTTTTTATGCACAAGAATTTATCGTCAAACTGGACGTCCATTCGGAACGACAAAATATTGTGTTTAAAATCCTACAAATTATGACATTTTTAAAAAATTGTGGTGAGATCAATCGTGAAAATTATGTAGATGTGCTATTAAAACCACAAAACTTTTTAAAAAAATTAAATATACAGTAAAAGGAGAGTCTGCTCAGCAGTCGGTGACACATGTGGACTCATTTGCATAATTGTTGTCCCCTTTAATAACCCATTTTGGGGTTCACACAGAGGTGAGGTGATCCAGTGTATACTTGGTTGGCTTACATGTTTAAAAGTAGACCAAAGCTACAAGATTTGTCATGATCTTTGTGAATGCCTTCAATCCTGTGTTTTGCCCTGAGGGGTTTTTCAAAACATCAATAGTCCCAGAAATTGTATAAAGTGAATCATATTCCTCTTTCAGGCCTATAAGCTATAAAAATCCTGTTTCCATTTTCTTCATTCTCGTAGGGCGTCATGAAGCTTCAACACGGGAGCAAGAAGTCCAGCAAGCCACACCCCCGAGGGATGGTGATGATGCGCAGCCTGCCACCACATCAGGTAAAGTAACATATAACTAACCCAGCTTCAGGTAATGTAGATGTAGGCCTGCCTAATTTTAAAAAATTGTTTTGTCCCACATTTCAGGATCAGGTGGTGGCTTGGACAGGCATACTAAACAGATGCTGATCTCCGAAATATGGGCCTGCAGAGAAGAGGTGGAGGAGATACATCTGGCCAACAGAAAAATTAACGAAAGAACAAGGAGGGTGGAAAATAAATTAAAAAATTTACTAGATGTTTTGGGGAGAGTCTGAATCAGAAAAAAAAAAAAAAAATTTTAAAATACCAGATTTTGCTGTTTATTTAATTAAAAAAAAAACAAAAAAATAATATAACCAGATTTGACAGTTTCTTTAATTAAAAAAAAAAAAAAAAATAATATAACCAGATTTTAGACTTTATTTAATTAAAAAAAAACCAAAAAAATAATATAACCAGATTTTAGACTTTATTTAATAAAAAAAAAACCAAAAAAATAATATAACCAGATTTGACAGTTTCATTAATTAAAAAAAAAACAAAAAAAAAATATAACCAGATTTTAGACTTTATTTAATTAAAAAAACCCCAAAAAAATAATATAACCAGATTTGACAGTTTCTTTAATAAAAAAAAAATACAAAAAAATAAAATAACCAGATTTTAATGTTTATTAAGATAAAAAAGACCAAAAAAATACAAAAATGATTGTATATTGTAATGGAAAAAAGACCAAAAAAAATACAAAAATGATTGTATATTGTATGTGAAAAATGACCAAAAAAAAAACAAAAATGATTGTATATTGTAATGGAAAAAAAGACCAAAAAAAATACAAAAATGATTGTATATTGTATGTGAAAAATGACCAAAAAAAAAACAAAAATGATTGTATATTGTAATGGAAAAAAGACCAAAAAAAATACAAAAATGATTGTATATTGTAATGGAAAAAAGACCAAAAAAAATACAAAAATGATTGTATATTGTATGTGAAAAATGACCAAAAAAAAAACAAAAATGATTGTATATTGTAATGGAAAAAAGACCAAAAAAAATACAAAAATGATTGTATATTGTAATGGAAAAAAGACCAAAAAAAATACAAAAATGATTGTATATTGTATGAGAAAAAAGACCAAAAAAAATACAAAAATGATTGTATATTGTATGTGAAAAATGACCAAAAAAAACCCAAAAATGATTGTATATTGTAATGGAAAAAAGACCAAAAAAAATACAAAAATGATTGTATATTGTATGTGAAAAATGACCAAAAAAAAAACAAAAATGATTGTATATTGTAATGGAAAAAAGACCAAAAAAAATACAAAAATGATTGTATATTGTATGAGAAAAAAGACCAAAAAAAATACAAAAATGATTGTATATTGTATGAGAAAAAAATAATAAATATTTTTGTAGGGTATTTTGGAAAACAAACTAAAAAAAAAATTAGTAAAATAAAGAGCTTTTGAACATCAAAAAAGTGTGTGGTGTTTTTCCTAAAATACGTTAAATTTTCTATGTATTTGGTTTGGGGGTCACCTGGGAAATGTTTGCTAGTTGATAATGAAAATACACTTAGTTACACTTAGTAAAGAACTCCAAGCAACACAAGCAAGACATAACAAGTTTATAAAAAAGATTATGATTTATTTTGGTGAAAGATAAAATTATGGCAAATTTGCTTGAGATGGTATTGCCCCCCTACCCATGAAATAGTCCATGTATTTGTCCCGGACTTCACAGGCACTCTGGGGGGGGCAGTCCTGTGTGGCCAGCTTCAAGGCCCGCCAAAGTTTCTGATGGAGCCAAAAGTTGTGCCTCAGGCCCAACCAGGGCCATATAATTTGGAGATTGTCTCCGCAAAAAATTGTGGAGAATGCAGCATGCAAAAATAATAGTATTCCACTTATATTCCGCCATGTGGAGAGAGGTGAGGAAAAGGCGGAACCGGCTGGCCATGATGCCGAAAGCGTTCTCAACCACTCTACGTGCTCGGCCCAGCCGGAAATTAAAGACACTCCTCTCTGGGGTGAGGGTGCGCTGAGGGAATGGCCTCATAAGATGGGGTCCCAGGGCAAACGCTTCATCAGCCAGGAAAACAAATGGCAGGCCTTCTACATTCTGGTCATCCGGTGGCAATGACAGATCATCATCCTGAAGGCGAAGCGCAAACTCCGTCTGCCTGAAGGCTCCCCCATCCGATATCCGTCCGTTCATCCCGACATCCACAAAAAGGAATTCGTACTGTGCTGACACCACCGCCATCAGCACAATACTGTTGAACCCCTTATAATTAAAGAACTGGGATCCTGAACGGGGTGGAGGCACGATGCGGACGTGCTTCCCGTCGATGGCTCCCCCGCAGTTGGGGAAGTTCCATCGGGTCTGGAAGTCCAAAGCCACAGACTGCCACTCCTGTGGTGTGGACGGAAGCTGGGGAAGAAAAAATGAAAAAATTAGCCACATAACCTTGCAAGCAGATTATACAAAGACATTATAAGCATTCTAACATTTCTGGGAACTAGCATATTATATCTAAATATATTTTGACAATTAACACATTAAACACCCCCTCTGATGGGCCAGTGCCCAAGTTTGGGGGAGGGCTAGATGAGTTTGGGAGTACTAAAAAAATTCAAAATGATGATTATTGGTGAACATAGACTTTACAACACATTTTGGAGGGGAGGGCTAGATGAGTTTGGGAGTACTAAAAAAATTAAAAATTATGATTATTGGTGAACATAGACTTTACAACACATTTTGGAGGGGAGGGCTAGATGAGTTTGGGAGTACTAAAAAAATTTAAAATTATGATTATTGGTGAACATAGACTTTACAACACATTTTGGAGGGGAGGGCTAGATGAGTTTGGGAGTACTAAAAAAATTAAAAATTATGATTATTGCTGAACATAGACTTTACAACACATTTTGGAGGGGAGGGGGGGGACATTACAATGGATATAACACAATACATTGGGAAGTGACTAGACTAGGTAGGTTGGGGCCCAGGATAGCATGCTGGGGAGGTAAGTGATGGGAAATATGCATGTAGGCCAAAAAAGGGGCATCAAAGTTTACATCATGCATGGGGGCAAAGGGGACATTCACAGCATATTCCAGACATGGTAATTAGGGAAGGAGGAGATAACTACAAGACATTAGCATACATTATAGACATAAAATGTGATATTAAAGGAGAAAACTTACCCTCATATATTCCTCCTGCAGAACCTGGATGATGGCAGAGCAGGTGTCAGGAATGATGAGGCCCAGAGCCTGGGGGGAGATGCCCGTCGAGAACTTTAAGTCCTGAAGGCTTCTCCCAGTTGCCAGATAACGGAGGGTGGCAACTAGCCTCTGCTCAGCACTGATGGCTTCCCGCATAACGGTGTCCTGCCTGGTAATATAGGGGGACACCAAAGCCAACAGGTGCTGAAAGACGGGATCAGACATCCTCAGGAAATTCCTGTAATCAACAGGATTATTTTCCTGAAGCTCCCGCAGCAAAGGCATGTGAGAGAATTGGTTCCTACGGAGCAACCAATTCTTGGTCCATGAACGCGTCCTCCTCCTGTTCATGAACTCCTCATCGTCTAGGTCATAAACAAACAGACCTATACACAGAAGATGCTTAGCACTAAGTCGGCGACGACTAGGTGCCTGCAACATGGCTACAAGGCTAGTTACGAACGACAAATCAGAATTGCACTAAACAGACCGCAGTGAAGAACAGCAAGACCTATGAAGAACGACCCTGACAATGAAAAACGCGGGGACAGGACCGCAATGTAAAACAATACGACCTGACCGCACGTCTCGATTGCCTAGATACGACCCCCACAAGTACAAACTGAACGGCAGAGATCAATCTGAAAGCACAAAGACTAAAAAGCACGAATCGTCACTCACCAAACTTTTACTAACACGCGTAAACACGGAATCAGCAAAAGGAGCCCCAAGGGTGGCGCCAACAAAATCAAACCTCCCCTTTATAGTCGCGTCATACGTCGTGAGCGTCATCGCGCCGGAGAAAGACCAGATTTTGGTATGTTACGTGTGTACGCAAAGCAAGCCTGCCGAGCTTCTCGACAAGTTCAACAAGGAACTCGACGAGGAACTCGACGGGCTTGGCACGTCGAGTTTCTCTGTCGTGTGTACGAGGCCTCAGTCATCCAGTTTTCTATCAAAGAGAGACATTTCTGTAAACTGAGATGATGATCCTTTTTGTTACAGATGCGAAAATACAATTGTTTTATGTAGATTAACTGTGACCCGACGTGATTGACGATTTTTACGAACGGCGCATGCGCCGTCCGTGTACATATCCCAGTGTGCATTGCAGCAAAGTACGCCGCAAGGACGTATTGGTTTCGACGTGGACGTAAATTACGTCCAGCCCTATTCACGGACGACTTACGCAAACAACGTAAAATTTTCAAATTTTAGACGCGGGAACGACGGCCATACTTAACATTACTAGTCCAGCTATTTGATGGAATAACATTACGCCTGAAAATGCCTTACGTAAACGGCGTATCTTTACTGCGACGGGCACTCGTACGTTCGTAAATAGGCGTATCTAGTCATTTACATATTCTACGCCGAACGCAATGGAAGCACCACCTAGCGGACAGCCTAATCATTGCACCCTAAGATACGACGGCTCAAGCCGTTGTATCTTAGATAGGTTTAAGTGTATCTCTGTTTGAGAATACACTTAAACTTAGGACGGCGCAGATTCCGAGTTAGGTCGGCGTATCTACTGATACACCGGCCTAACTCTTTGTGAATCTAGCTAAATATCTGTAATAATAGTATTCAGGGTTGATTAAGTCCTCATGCACACTAGCACAAAACGATGCTGCTTTAAGGGGTATCTGCCATTTAGTTTTATGCATCTGAATGCAGCTGCATGTTTCCCTGATGTCTAGGCAGGGTTGCGCCTGAAATTTACCTGCCAGGTATCATTGCCTTAGCCAATTGTGAGGAATCAAATGATTTCACCATAAGTTTGGAATTGCTGCACTTCTCTCTTCTGTCAACATATGGCTGGGTATTTGGTGGCATTAGATAAGGGCATTGCAAGGACAGATTAAGAATGAATGGGGTATCTAAGCCAATGGGCAGGGATTTTCTTGGGTCCCTTGACCTGCTGGGAGAGCCTATTTATTTGGGTGATGTCAGGTGATCGGAGTTCTGTGCCACCTGGGTGGATGTGTGTTGTGCTGCCCGGGCTGCTAGGCCGGAGTTTGGGCCTATCCTGGGCACATCTGGCTGCTAGGGTGTCTGAAGGCCTATCCAGAAGCAAGAGAGCACGCAGGGTTGGGATTGCGGCTGGCAGTCCAACCAGAAGTGATGGTTCTGCCGGCCGGAGAAACTGTCATGGTCGGAGGTAGAGGGGAAGCTGTCGCCACTAAGGGATCATCCACCTTGTTACCAGGGACCACAGTGAGTAGTTGAAGCAAGTACCGGAGCAGTATTCTCACTAGCCAGGGGCGGTGAAGAATCTGGAAACTTCAGCAGGTGCCAAGACAGGGACCCAGCAGGGAAGCAGGGGTGACTCTTAAGGAAGATACTAAATAAGAAGCTCTCAAGGAATTCAGTGACAGCGAATCAGCAAGTCTAGTGAGAGAGACTTGGAGCTCAGTGGGTTGAGAGTCTACAAGAAGTGATTGTATAAAAGTAAAGGAGTTTGTTACATTCTGTGTTAGGAACTGTTCTAAGACTGTTACCATAGGAGACAGCGCTCCTACACATGTACATGTGGTGTCTTGCTGGATGCCTTTCCCTGCATGGCTGTCTACCTGTAGAAGTCTCTAATTGACATTGCAACTTTCTAAGGGTTTCCTGGCCCTAAACCCTCTCTCCCACTGTTCTGTTCAAGAGAAAATAAATCTCTTTGCATTCAAGAAGTGTCTGGCGCCCATGAATCTACTTTACATCACACCCACTATGCCTTGCAACCCACCATATACAGAAGGATGTCAGCTGTCTCTGGAGGTTCTCATTAGACCAAGGATCCTCAAACTATGGCCCTTCAGCTGTTGCGGAACTACACATCCCATGAGGCATTGTAAAACTCTGACATTCACAGACATGACTAGGCATGATGGGAATTGTAGTACCTGAACAACTGGAGGGCCATAGTTTGAAGACCCATGCATTAGACTAAAGGAGGCCTGGGGCCATTCTACATACTGTATATGCATATTTGCACACAGTATAAAGGGGCGTAAAAAATGCTGCAACATCCTGAAAATACACATTATGTTATCTTTTGCTTAAGATCATTCATTATTACCTATAAGTATTTTTATATGCCCTTTTCATTATACATTGCATGTGCATACTTGTATTCTCTTAAAATATTTCAATAAAATATATTGTGAAAAAAGCAAAAAAAAAAAAATGCTGCAATCATGCATTTTCAGAGAAGCGAATTTGCGCTTTTATGCTTAAGCATGCATAAAAGAGCATAAACAAATATAAATGCATTTTAATGTCTAGAATAACTGAATAGTATAGCCAACAAAATGAATAGAAGTTTGTGTACATGCATGTGTAAAGACACATAAACACATGTAATTACACACCAAAACATGCATGAGGCCTTAGAGACTGTTAAATTAGTGTAGCATTTCCCATGTAGGGGCTGCAAGTGACAGGGTTTCCCACTGCTGCACAGCCAGGCACATACATTTCCAACTTGCATCCGAACACAGTGAACAGTCTGTGAGCCTTATTTTTGTTGTTTTGAGGGAGAATAACTTGGATGGGGATAGGAATTACGGGATGCCTAACTTGTAAGTGACAAAACCAGGGAAACTCCCTTCCAGAAGCATAATCGCCCTGATTGGCAGCAACGGTCGATGGTTGCTATGGACAATAGCACTTAAATAACACAGCAACAGTCACAGTTTCACTAATGCAGGATAATTTGTTCTTCCTGTTTCACCCCTCTGTGGAGTTTTAGCAACAAAATACAGTCCTCTGGCTCAATGGTTGCCGATTGCTAGGGGCAATAGCTGTGCAGGGTACCATGGGAAAAATCTCAGATGAGCCCCCCAATGTAGCAGCTGAAAGTTATAGGGTTCCCCACTGCTGCACAGCTAGCCACATACATTTCCAAATTGCATCCAGACACAGTGAACAGTCCTTGAGATTTGATTTTTGTGGTTTTATTTAGCGATAATAACTTGGATGGGGATAGGAATTACAGGATGCCCAACTTGAAAGTGACAATACCAGGGAGAAATTCCTCCCAGTGTAAAACTCTGATTGATTATTCTGCACAGCTTCAATTGATTCATCTCTTTAGCGCTAAGCGATTCCTCTGCAAAGGCTATTAGTCTGTTAGACTAGCAAAAGCCCCAATAGGCTAGGAAAATTCAGTACCTGCCAGGCCCACTTCTTGGGGGATTGGCTAAGGGCCACTAAATATGCGTGACAGTCCATCCTAGCCTCTGCCCTCCAGCTTCCGGAACATTCCCCAATATTCTAGAACCCGGAGGAGACACCAGAGAGCTGTCTGTTTGACAGCAGGTGAGCCGCGCTGTGGATGGAAAAAGTTTGTCCGGCCTCTGCAATGACACGGCCATGTATTCAGAGGTCAGAATGAGGCTTGGATAGCACAACAGCACGCGGCGCCGGGCTGTGATGTCATCAATGTGCGATGCGTTTCGAAGCTGGCTCGCAGTAGGTGTAGAGGACAGTGGCGCTCCTTTCTCAAGCATGGGATATTTTTCCATGCTAATGCTAGATGGACTTCTCCTACACCTAACTGCGGTGTGACTTATCTGGGATCCTGAAGGAAGACCTGCTCTGCCCTACCATCCCTGTAACATTCTGCTCAGGATCTGATGTGTTGCCAGAGAGGAAAAGACTTGCTGTGACCTGCAGTCCTACCATCATCTTCCCAGCTCAGCTACGATCTCAACTCTACATTCTCCCATGTGAGTGGATATTATTATTTATTAAACCTTTTTTGATACATACTCAGAGGCACCCCTCTCCTTGTTTTCTTTTTTTCCATGCAGCTTGTGGGCTGCATGAAAAAAAGATAACCTAACAGTTTCCGCCATTCACATTAATCGATGTGGATGAAGAAATCTATATCAAATCTATATATCTATATGCCGCGTAAAAAAACATATATGCTGAAGCATAGGGGGATCAGCCCTCTGTCCACCCCAGCCCCAATGCTTCAACATATATGCTCTTTTTTAACTGCGGTGGTGAAATCACATCCTACAGCCCTGTAGTCGTTGATTTACGTATTGTGAGAGCAAACCATGTTGCTGTCAAAATAAACAAATCAGTGTTGCAGCTGAATGGTGTACCTGCAAAGCAAAAATGGTTAACAATAAAACACAGTAACAGTACAGTAAAACAGTAGAATGGTATACCTGCAAAGCAAACAATAGTTAACAATAAAACACAGTCATGCCCTGTACACACAATTGGTTTTCCCGGCTGTAAAAAGCCAGCCGGGATAACCAAGAACTCGGTAGCTTTTTCCCCCTACACACGGCCGGTTTTTCTGGCAGGAAAACTGCCATGAGAGCTTTGGTTGGGAAACCCAGCTGTGTGTATGCTCCACCGCAGGCTTTCCCCATAGAAAAACTGCCGGCTTAAAAACCACCGTGAATCCTGGCAGGAAAAAATAAAACATTCTCACTTTTCACGGCAGTGTTCCTGCCAGGAAAACTGCCATGGAGCATACACACGGCCAGTTTTCCCGGCAAAAAGCTGTCATGGCAGTTTTCCCAACGGGAAAACTGGTCGTGTGTACGAGGCACAACAATAAAACATTACAGTATAGCAGTAAAGTATACAATACAGTAAAACAGTAAGAACAATAAAACAGCAACTTTTTTTGGTTTTATTTATTTATCTTTTTATGTTTTTTTGGTGTCGGGGCTGATCCTGCTAACGCCACGTATTTGGAAACTATACTATTGGGGATGCTAGTATAGTTCTGATCAAGTATATTGATCCGTTCAGATTTTACTAGTGATGGAGGTAAAGTATATAGTGTGTGTGTGTGTGTTAGTTTTATTGGCAATCAAAGGATTAAAACCTGACGCTGTCTGGGATTGACGCTAACTGACACTAATACAGTGATCAAAAAAAAGATCTATACACTGTACTAATGACACTGTGGCAAGGAGTGAAGTGGTTAACTGGGGGGCAATCAGGCAGTTAAAACTTTATTAGGAAATATGTGATTTGACCCTGACGTTATATAAGACTGACGCTAACTAGCGTCACCCATTACACTAATACAGTGATCAGAAAAAAGATGTGTTCACTGTACTAATGACACTGTGACAGGGAGTAAAAGGGTTAACTGGGGGTGATCAAAGGGGTTAAAAACGTTATTAGGGAATATATGGCGGGTACCCTGAATAGCAATGTGATAGGCTGTGTAATCATAAAATGTCCATCCACAAATGGAAGTCTCCACAAGGGGATTAGAAGCAAAATCCAGAAGGATTGTGTCTCTAAGGCCCCGTACACACGACCAAACATGTATGCTGAAACTGGTCCGCGGACCAGTTTCAGCATACATGTTTGGTCGTGTGTAGGCGCGAGCAGGCAGATTTCCAGCAAACATTTGCCCGCCGGGCCTTTTCCCAGCAGACAAATATTCCTGGACGTGTTTTAAAACCGTCCGCTGGAATCCTGCCCGCTCGGACATGTACGGTCGTCAGTACAGACCTACCATACATGTCCGAGCGCCCGCCGTCCCTCGCATGCGTCGAATGAGTTTGACGCATGCGTGGAAGCATTTAAATGGCAGGCTTGCCCACGTCGCCGTGTCATCGCCGCGTCATCGTCGCGGCGACGACGCGGCCACGCCCCGCGTATTGTTTACGCGCGGACTTCTGTACAATGGTTAGTACAGCCATCGTACAGAAGCCCTCGGGCAGACATGTACGGTGAAAACGGTCCGACGGACCGGTTTTATCGTACATGTTTGCTCGTTAGTACCCGGCCTTCAACTCCATTCACACAGGGGCAACACGACTTCCAGCATGACTTTGGAAGGCAACTTGGACATGCACAATGTGCAACAAACATCAATGTAAATCCTTACAAGTGATAACACATAATGGTGAATAACCAAACATATATAAAGTGAAAATAAAATTGGCAAGAGGCAAGGAATAAAAGTCTTGATAGAGCAGTGCTCCCAAAGAAAGTTCAAATTCCAGTGTTGGTAAAAAAACTTCAGTGCAAACACCTCTGGTGGTTCCTAAATGCTCACCTCACGGCTATAGCACGGACAGCCAAAAAACACCACAGGTGTGTACTCAGACAGATGCAGCAAGACTTGTATCAAATTGACATATAAAAAAACAACAGCAAAAGGAAAAAATGGCATAATACTGTGAGGGTAAAGAATAAAAGCAAAAATCAGCGCACAAATAATACAGTTAAACTAAAAATATTGCAAGCTGAACACAAAAAAAGGTAATCACGACCTCAAATGTAGCAAATGAAAAAAATTATGTAAGTGCAGCGCAATAAAAGTCCATATAAAAGTAACTGAAGATGACACTCAGTGATACAGCGAAAACTCTTCAAACGAAAGTGATGTAACCGCCACCAACAAGAGAAATGCTTCCTTACCAGATGGGATGGACCATTTGCGTTAACTGGTCAAAACAGCTTGGTCTCACCATAGGAGAGAAGACACGGATGGATCCAGTAAAATGGTAAGTAATCGGATCAGATGGGATGGGCCATTAGCATTACCAACTGGTCAAAACAGCTTGGTCTCAGCATAGGAGAGAAGATGCGGATGGATCCAGCAGAATGGTAGGTAATCCGATCAGATATAAAAGAAACAACAGAAAACACGATCTCAGTGTGTTAAAATGTGATGCATTATACATATGAACTTTTAGATTATTGTTTTATAGTTGTCATATACATCTACATCCAAAATTTTCGAGAAATCTCACTAAAATATCTGTTAAGGCTTTTAGTAACCACTTCCTGTTGAATATTGATAAGGCATCGTTTGAGTCCACTAAAGTCGCAGCTGAGAAAATTAATTTTTTCAATACGGCTATTACAAAAGCGCTCGACTACTTAGCCCCCCTAAAGAGAAATCATTGCATTAGACAAGCAAATAATAATCCCCTCTGGTTTACCCAGGTGACCAGAAGTTTAAAATGGAAGTGCAGAGCAGCGGAGAAAGCGTGGAGAAAAAATCCGGTGCCCGCCTCCAAGGAGGTATATACCGCAGCCCTGAGGAACTATAAACTAGGGATACAAACTGCCAAAAAGCAGTTTTTCTCTGAAAAAATTGCTAATGCTAAAAATGCAGCAGCTGAACTCTTTAGAGTTGCGAAAAATCTAGCTAATCCAGCATGTAGACAGCCGGAAGAAGAAGCTTCACCAGAGTTTTGTAATATTTTATCAAATTATTTTAATGAAAAGATAGAAATTATTAGGAATAATATCAAAGTAGTAGATATTGAGGAATATTGTCCCATCTATGAAGGTACAAGATTCTCTAGTTTTGTGGACGTCTCTACTTTAGATATTCTGAATATCCTCAAGTCTCTTAGAGCCTCGTCCTCATCATTTGATCCTTGCATTGCGCAACTAGTGAAGGACGCCGCAGAGACATTAGCCCCCTTTATTGCCGACATTGTAAATACTTCCTTCTCCACTGGAACAGTGCCGGGTATTCTGAAGCGGGCGGTGATTATTCCCCTGCTGAAGAAAGCTAACCTGGCACGCTCCGTGTTGAGCAATAATCGTCCCATTTCAACTCTACCATTTCTGGCAAAAATCATGGAACGAGCCGCAGTGTGGCAAATTCAGCCCCATCTCGAGTCCAATTCCATTCTCGATGATTTTCAATCTGGATTCCGACCAGGAAGAGGTCCTGAAACCGCCTTGACCAAAGTCCAGGATGATCTACTCTGGGCCCTGGACAGAAATGAGGCTTCGGCCTTGGTATTGCTGGATCTGTCGGCAGCATTCGATACCATCGATCATTCTAGACTGCTTGATCGATTAGGGACTGTGGCAGGCATTGATGGTATAGCATTGGCATGGATTACCTCATTTCTGCTGGACAGGGTTCAGAGAGTAAGGCTGGGACTGCACTGCTCTTCTGATAGTCCCCTGTTCTGTGGAGTCCCTCAAGGGTCGGCGTTATCGCCGCTCCTGTTCAACATCTATCTGAGGCCTCTGCTATATATCATCCGCCGCCACAACCTATCTTTTCATGTCTACGCTGACGACACCCAGTTCTACATTCCTCTGCCCAGGGATGGGGGGGCACAGATAACTCTGGCCACCTGCCTGGAGGAAATTCAAGCCTGGATGGGGGCCAATTATCTTATGCTCAATGGCTCCAAGACTGAGTGCATGGTTTTATGCAATCAGCCATGGTCGGGCGGTTTCCCTACCTGGCCGGACTCGTTTTCATCGGTCCCAGTGCCAGTCACCCAGGTCAGGGATTTGGGAATCATCTTGGACGAGAGATTGACGCTACGACCACAGGTAAACCAGGTGGTGAGTTCTTGTCACTTCCACTTGAAACTCCTGAGGTCGACTTTTTCGCTTCATTGAAGAATCGCATAAGATCTCCATGGTCAATGCCATTATTGGAAGTCGATTAGATTATTGTAATGCTTTGTACCTGGGTTTACCTAATAACATCATGCACAAATTACAGCTTATTCAGAATGCCGCTGCGAGGCTACTCACGGGTGTTGGTCGTCGTGACCACATCACGCCATCGCTGAGAGCCCTGCATTGGCTACCCGTGAAGGAACGGGTTCTGTTTAAGACTGGATGCATGGTGCACAGGGCTACCCATGGCAAGGGGCCAGTGTACCTGCAGGAAAAATTCACCAAGTATGTGCCCAACCGTACCTTAAGGTCGGCTAATTTGGAAACTTTGGTGATTCCTAAATTTCGTAAGAAAAAATGCGGAGGGAGGACGAGTGCGGTTCAGGGAGCACAGTTTTGGAACTCCCTGCCTCTAAAATTAAGGCTTGAGAATGATCTTTTTAAGTTCAGGAAGCTTTTAAAAACTGAGCTTTTCAGTCTAGCCTATGGAATTACATAGGTTTTTATAGTTCTTTGATCTGCTACTATTTTAAATTTGATCTGTTCCGCTGCCTGTGTGTGTTTTTTTGGTTGTTGCTGTATTGTTGTTCTCGGCGCATCGAGGCCTACGGGTAACTGACTGCGTTTTGTACTTTTTTTGTACTTTTAAGAATTTTAATAAATAAATAATAAATAAATAAATTAGTGTACATAGGAAAGGCCGCGGATGTACGTTTATGCTTTTTAATATAATGGCCGTGTATACTCCTAATTGGGGGTGTATTTTATACTGTTAAAAGTCGGCGCGGTGTATCCATGGGTGTTGTCACCTTATGGCTGGTGTGCCGAGTTTCCATGGGTGTTGTCACTCTATGGCTGGTGTGCCGAGTCTCCTCTCACTTAGGCTTCCTGTTATGGCCGAGTTTCCTCTCACTCAGGCTTCCATGTCATGGCCTGTGCAAATGTTTGGGACTCTCACCATGGTTACCGCGTCTGAATATCTAGAAGTCGAGTGATGCCTTGGCCCCACCCACCGCTGACGAAGTCCAATCGGACGTAACGTGCATACGGGGGAGGAGCTTTGTGATGTTACCCGCGTCCTTTCCATTGCTGTTTGCAGCTGTACACCACAGCTACATGCCATGCTTTTTTATGATTTTAATCTCATTCGCTATACCAGACGGTAGTCCTCCAGTGGATTTCCCTGTGCCTATTGTCCAGTCCAGGATTTTTGCTGTATAGTGAACTTTTTTTCCCTTGGAATAAAATACAAACAGTCTACAATGAGATCGTGTTTTCTGTTGTTTCTTTTATATCTGATCGGATTACCTACCATTCTGCTGGATCCATCCGCATCTTCTCTCCTATGCTGAGACCAAGCTGTTTTGACCAGTTGGTAATGCTAATTGCCCATCCCATCTGATCGGATTACTTACCACTTTACTGGATCAATCCCTGTCTTCTCTCTTATGGTGAGACCAAGCTGTTTTGACCAGTTGTTAACGCAAATGGTCCATCCTATCTGGTAAGGAAGCATTTCTCTTGTTGGTGGCGGTTACATCACTTTCGTTTGAAGAGTTTTCGCTGTATCACTGGGTGTCATCTTCAGTTACTTTTATGTGGACTTTTATTGCGCTGCACTTACATTATTTTTTTCATAATACTGTGAGTGTACTTGAGAAAAAAATGGATGAATCACATAGACATGCACTCACATGGAGGCCATGAATAGTGGGCCATAATTTCGACCGTATGTAGCAAAATCGCTCCTCCTCCCCTAATTCCCCCATGCTTCGGCAAATATGCTCTTTTTTAACTGTGGTGGTGAAATCACCTTATACAGCACTGGAGTCACGGCTTTATGTATCGTGGGAGCAAACGCTGTTGCTGTCAAGATAAATAAATCCGCGCAAAAGCAAGCATGATAAAACATAATAACAATAAAACATTGCAGAATAGAATACAGTAAAAAAAGAGAAGAACAATAGAGAGAGAATAGAGGGAGAGAACAATAAAACAACCTTTTTTTTATTTTTTTTGTGTTTTTTTTTTCCACTTTTTTTTTTTCCACTTTCTTTGTAACTGTTCAACTTTTCGGTTTCATGTTTTTGTCTCTCAAAATGCGATGGCATCTTGGGAGACCCTGTGTAAGTGTGTCCTAGTCTGTGAAATGCTTTACCCTACGCTAAAACTTCACTCATGTGTGGAAGCGTTCAAAACATTTCCCAATGCAAAGACCAGGATTGTCAGGACAGGAGGGACAATAATAACGGGTGTCACGCCTATATCCGCGCTTGCTACAGACACGACATCTTCTTTGGGGGGCTCGTTGGGTAGGGGTACTCTCGAGGACAAAAGGAAAATGCCTCTCATGCAGTCGGCTTACTGCATTTGGTAGGGGATGGCGAGGTGCAGAACCGCCTGGATACAGGAGTTCTGTGATGATCTCATCCTGGAATTGAAGGAAAGATCCAATCTGTCCTGAAGCTCTGTATATCACATGAGCATTCAGCAAAGCCAATTGAAAAAGGTATAGAGACACTTTTTTGTACCAGCGTCTCGCCTTACGGGCAATATGATATGGCACCATCAACTGCAGTGTCTGTGTGAAAGGTGGTAAGAATGAAAACATTCTTATTGTCCCGCCACTTCACAGCGAGCAAATTATTACACCTTGAGCAGGCTCTCTCCCCCAGCCTAAGACAGGAATCTACAAGCCGCTGGGGAAAGCCTCGGCGATTAGGTCACACGGTGCCACATGCTCCAATCTGATGATCAAACAAGTGACTAAAAAGTGGCACGCTCGTGTAATAATTGTCCACATACAAGTGGTACCCCTTTCCGAATAAGGGTGACACCAAGTCCCACACAATCTTGCCAGCGCTCCCTATGTAATCTGGGCAGTCCTCCGGCTCTACCTGACTATCTTTTCCCTCATAAACCATAAAGCTCCATGTATAGCTTGACCCCATATCTGGCACGCTTGCTGGGAAGGTACTGTTTGAAAGACAAGCGTCTAGAAAATTTAATTAGTGACTTATCAACGCAGACAACTTGCTGGGGATTAAACAAGGCTGCAAAACGTTTGTTGAAATGGTTGCCGAATTTTGTAGAGCCGGTCGTATTTAGGGTCTCTACGTGGACGACAAAGTTCATTGTCGTTGAAATGCAAGAACCGCAAGATCGCCTTGTATCGTTTCCTGGCCATGGAAGCAGAGAACACGGGCATATGGTCATGTGGACGTGTGGACCAATAAGTCCGCAACTTCGGAAATTGATGTATGCCCATGTTGAGGCAAAGGCCCAGAAAGGTTTTAAATTCGGAAACCGTAAGTGGTTTCAATTCTCTAGCAAGGACAGACTGGGGATTAGCGGTGGTGAAATTACCAGCGTATAAATTACTCTGGTCCACAATAGATCTGTAGAGATCTTTAATGTAAAACAGCGAATAAAAATTAAGTGGCGTAAAATCAACCAATCAAACCAACGTCCATCCTTTCAGTATTCGGTTCCCTTGATCTCCGGTGGATTGTCGAGACCCTATTGGATTGCCAGCCTCTCTTGGCTCTCCTCAGATGGACTCTGGACTCCCCACGAACAGCTATCTCACTTGGGATCTTCTCAGGATTGGGGACCCAGTCGATTACTGGGGCCCCGCCACAGCTTAAAATGCTCTGGGCCAACATGGTCCCGGAACCAGGAACACCACGTGGCACGTGCACCCCGGCCGGATAGGCCATTTCGCCGGGGCGCTGTGATGCAGTCACCCTGAAGGTGGGTGCCGCAGTCGAAGAAGAACCCAGACCAATGGCGTCTGTCTCATAAATACCCTCCCCCAGCATGCACAGCGAGGAGAAACCCTCCTGATAGGCTGCTGGGGAAAAGCACCCAAACCTCGACTCCACTGCTGCCACCTATCGTCCTGGGGTGGGAAGAGCACCCCAGGAACAACAGAATAAGCCCACAGCACAGCCAAGCTGAGACAGAGACCCAATTTGAATAGATTAACTGGATCAGAGCTACTTAATTCTCAAATCCCCCTCTAAATTTAACAAAGCACCGGTACTTGGAAGTAACCAGGTGCTACATACATATGGCATAAACAGATCATATGTCATACTTACAAAATTATAAAAAACAGATATTGCATATACTGTAACTGATGAATAAGTGATCAGTTGTTTCCCAGAGAGGGCAGCGCAGACATGCACCAGATGGAACCACGAGGGCTGAGAGGAAATGAGCCCAAAACTGCACATACAGGGACCCCAGGTTTAGGAGCAAAGGCTTCCATCATGTGATGCCAAACGGCCAATTAGTAATCGGTCATTGGAGAATTTATTATGGTGCTCATCTGTATAGATAAGCAGATATAAGGAGTTAGTAATATGATGTACACCAGTTATGCAGGGACTCCAACATTTAGCTTGTAATATAGTCATAAGCAAGGTACTTATAGATTAAATCTGGCCAATATCCAGTTAAATATCTCATGATTGAAATAAACAAAATAAGGTCGTGAAGGCAGTAAAGTTAGGCCATTTTTTTTTATATTGTGAAAGATAATGTTACAGCGAGTTAATTGACACCCAACATGTCACGCTTCATAATTGCGCCCGCTCGTGGAATGGCGACAAACTTTTACCCTCAGAAATCTCTATAAGCTACATTTAAAAATGTCTACAGGTTATATGTTTAGCGTTATAGAGGAGGTCCAGTGCTACAATTATTACTCTCACTCTAACGATCGCGACAATACCTCACATGTGTGGTTTGAACACCGTTTTCATATGTGGGTGCGATTTATGTATGCATTCGGTTCTGTAAGCAAGTTCGGCGGGTCAGGACGCTTTACTTTTATTTTTTTCTTATTTATTTAAATTTTTGCACTGCCCTTTTAAAAAAAAATTCGGGTCACTTTTATTCCTAGTACAAGGAATGTAAACATCCCTTGTAATAGGAAAAAAAAGCATGACAGGACCTCTTCAATATTTTTGGGTCAAATAGACCTCAGATCTCATATTTACACTAAAATGCAGTAAAAAAAAAAATGAAATGTAATTTTGTTTTACAAAAGAATAAATTTCCCCTTTAAGAGCATTGGGTGGAAGTGACGTCTGACGTCGCTTCCACCCTCCAATGCTATGGAGCTGAGCGGGGACCAGCTTTCCCTCTCTCGGCATCCAGGCAGTGAGGAGAAAGGACGCGATCGTCTCTGTCACTACCGATGGCTCCGGTAAACAGCGGAGATGACCAGAGCGCGGCAGAAGGTGGGCCCTCTCCTGCCCCCGATAAAAGTGATCTTGCCGTGAATCCGCCGCTAAGACCACTTTTATCTGAAAGAGGACCGCCGGCCATTTTTAAAAATACCAGGATTATGGCAGCTAGCTGCTGCCATAAAAATGGTATTTAACGTCAAAATAGGCTTAGGATGCAAATGGTTAATGCAGCTGCATCACTACAAAAAGGAGACCAAACAGAAGCCAAAATGTCATATTCAATTTTGTGATTTGTGTAATATTTGAATGAATTTTGTACAATAAACATGTTCGAGAGTTGTGCTGCTATAAATAGCACTTATAGGCCCCTTTCAAATGTGCGGACCGTATGTCTGCTTTTTCATCCATGCGTTTGCGGATGAAAAAGGGACATACATTGGTCCCTATGTGATTGCGGGTGTCAGCGGATGAACATCCGGTGACACCCGTAATCACCCGCCTCCGCAAAGCTCAGATTTTGTGGACTGAAGAAAATCCAATTTTTTCTTCTGTCTGCAGATCGGATCGGATAAACACGGACACATGGTCTGTGTTCATCCGATCCCCCCGTAGGCAGTGGCGTCTCCAGCTTTCATATTTAGGGGGGGCACATGGGGAGACAGGGACAAAAGTAGGGGGGCCAACTATAAAATGCAATTATATATATATATATATATATATATATATATATATATATATAGATAGATATATATCTATATATATCCTGGGGCCCTTTACTACGATCCCACTATGGGCCCTTTCACATGTTCTGCAGTGAGCTCCCTTCCTACTATACTGGGGCCCCCCAGGGTGGCAGAAAACAAGAGATATATGTCACCTGCACACCAAGAAAATATAAGGGTCCAAAGCAGTGGGAGAACTATCAGGGTTGCAAAGGTTGTCTTGCCACCGGGCCCTGGTGTTCTGCCACAGTGGGGATCCCCAGTTGTCCTGTCCCTGCTATTTACAGCGCTGGTCTGGCGTCTGTCTCCTTGGCAGCGGCGGCAGTCTATTAGGACCTAGTGCTGGTGACATTATGGGTGCATGCAGGGGAAGGCTGGCACTATTGGTTATAGAGAGCCGAGCCCCCAGCTGGTCACCTAGCAGCAGTAATGCTGTATAACCTTCTCTGTTGACATGCTGATCGGCATGTGATCCAGGTAATGCCCCCAGTCAGATCTAATAAACACAGTATTTATTAGCATCAAGAGTACAACCACATAAATATAATCGACCGTATGATCAGCAGCCATGTGGGCTCTATGCCTGTAAAGTGTGGGCTTTGATCAATAAAATCTCTGATATTTATGACTAGGATTTGACTTAGAGCATCTCCTGGATTGCATCCCGATCAGCATATCAGAGAAGGGTCCACTGCTGCTAAGCAACCCGCAGGGAGCTCAACTGTCTACAACCAATAGAGATGGGCTCAGATGTGTTTGAAATCCCACATGCCCGATCACGCCAGGAAGCCGACACTCCACAGTGCTAATTAATGTATGGGCTGCCTAAGAGCTAAGACCAGCCATAGACAGTTTAAATCTCAGCTGGTTCAGCAGAAACTGGCTGAGATTTGAACCATTAATGAGCAGATTCTCTTATAATTATCACTAGTGGTTGCTGTATAGTCACTAGTGATAATCACTGTTTGTCGGGAGAATACAATTGCTGGGCAGGAGGGATATTCCCGTCAGCAGTGTCTGTGTTGATGGGGGAATCATGCAAGTTTCTTTCCTGCAATCTGTGGATGCACCATATATTACCTGCCTAACTGAAAGTGAAAGTAAATTGTGAATGTTTTGAAAGAACAGGAGAGGGGGAGGGAGACAGATGGGGGGGAGAGAAGGGATGGAGATAATGTAGTTCAGTGATTACAGTGTACTGCAGTCTGCAGTGCACACACTTAAACACGGCCCAGGCTAGAATATCTGGATGTGTGAGCGCTCGCATTATGCAGTGTCGGCGAGCACAGGGAGGGGGAGGAATCCCCCGCAGAGCTGACTGGGGACGCTCTCCCTCTCGGGGAGGGGCACATGGTGGGGCACAGCATGATGTTGGGGGGGTCAGGGCCCCCTCTGGCCCCCCCCCTAGGGACGCCTCTGCCCGTAGGGGAGAGCAGAGAAAAGACAGGGCGGTCCCTGCACACTGTGCAGGGACCGCCCTATCAGCCGGCGGCTCAGCAGGATTTTCCGGAGGATCCCCGCTGAGCTGACGGACACACGGAGGCGGATCATTACTGATCCGCCCCGTGTGAAAGGGCCCTTAAAGTCCGAACACACTTTTTAATATTATTAATTTCTGGTTTGCTAGTGGGATGTGGTGACAATAGTTACCCAACAATCCAAATCTATTAGTAGAAATGATTACACTGTTATGTATAGGTCTTCTTACTATATGTTAAGAGTTAATCAGGAGAATGGCGGGAGGGAGGACAGAGAATAAGCTATTTATCTCTCTATGCTAAAGCATATTTTCCCTCTTTGCCAGCACTCTTGGGAAACTTGCTGTCCTTAAAATCTATACATTTTTTCACCACATGAGACAGACGCCGCTGCCAATAAAGTAAAATCAAAGCATCTGTTCCTTCCTTCTGGCCTTGTGCTTGTGATGGAGGTCTGCAGATCACGCTGCTTGGATATTGCTTATTTCCCGCTGCTACTTTATTATCTGCTTTTTTTCTACACGTGGCCCTGCAGCATTTGTCTTTATGTTCAGACCTCAGGCACTCCTCCCTGTCAGGACTAACTCTGGTGCAGGTATAATAATGAGGAAACAGGGGGCAATCAATTAAAATCCACAGTGACTGGGGCAGATAATAAAACGAGTTTGTTTAGTTAACAAAGGATTGCTTATTTTCATATGCAGAAGAACACTTAACACTTAACACCTAAACACTCTGCAAACATGACCCCCATGTAGAATAATGGTCTGTTTATAATTTTGAAATGAAACTCAAAAGTTCAGTTTTAAGTATTCTTGCAGGACACCAGCAACATCACCTTATGGAAGGGGACCCTAAACTGCTGCATCTAGGTTTGGAATTGAACTGGCAACACATTCTAATTTTTCTGGCCAGGCCAGTTGTGAGGGTAGTATGAAAAGTTCACAGGCCGACATGGAAGCAGTGACCACGCAGGCGTGAAACTTTATCAGTGTACCAAGCCCCTCTTCCAGATGTTCAGTGCTGAAAAGTGCGCATGCATGCTATACGGTTCTCATGTGCTCTTTGCAAACAGTTTGGGAGATTCACCCTTTCTATCTGTCCCTGTCATCATGAGTAAAAATGTTGGGTTGTCACCAGACCAGGAACTGGGAGGAAATCTTCCAATTGGGACACAAGTTCTAGTGACCCTGGTAACAAACAGTGCTCCACTCACTTTAAAGGGATTTTTTTTCACTTTCTGTTTTGACTATGACTGGCTGGGGAAATGATAAATGTTTGTGTAGCACCCTCTTAGGTAGGCGCTAGAGAGAGCGAACATAGTTTTGGGTCTTCCTACATACCAGGGAGTGCATTCGGTTAATTTAGGTGTTCTATGTCTACCAGGGAGCAGTGATCCATTGATAGGGTTTGGCCATTGTGCTCACTTGCGGCCCATGTTGTCTGCCTGTTTCGCGCTGGTCCAAAATGACGAGGCATATTTAAAAGTGGGAGGAAACCTGACAAATTAGATCATATGTGTAGTTACAGCCCTGGCCATTGGCAAAAGCAGGTGCCTCAGAGCATGCTGGGTGACAGTATATATGCCTAGGGCACATGTGCTTGGGGTCTTCGGCTGGAGATTGGGGTCCAGGAGGAAGGGGGCTGCTGCCCCCTCACTGTACATGCTGCCATTCTGCCTCAGGGGGCCGACCTGAGGGCCAGAATTCAGGAAGCTGCAACCCAGATGTCCTGTGGAGCTGACTAGAAAGGAGACGCATCTAGAAGGATCCATTTCTGGCTACAGCGAGTACAGACCCATGTCTAAGGGCCTGTTCTGTGAGGGCCACCATTCAGGCTAGAGAAGTCATTGGATTGGGGGTCAGCTAAAGAGGATACTAGTGAATGTCCTGAAGAAAATGTGCATTGAGTCTGCTGCCAGAGCAAGCAAAGGACTCATCTTCCCACACTGCTTTAGTGTGGTTCAGCAGTGAATCTGCTATCTGGATTGATTTAATGGGGTCCTCATCTGTGCATAGTTTAAGAAAAAATGATTTACTTTCACCTTATGACATCACTCTGTTGCTCCAGGACAATGGAGGTGAACAGAGACAATCTGGTCCCCGGGAAACCTCTGTGGCCAGCCACACCACCCATCAGATAATTTCTTGGGTGTGCCGGTAAAAATGGTAAGCCCGAGAAACACAGGTGAGTGGTGGTGGGTTGGCCCTTCTTGCTGCTTCTGAAAGCAATCCAGCAGTTAATTAGCCGTTTGAACCGCATTCATGAGAAAACCAGTCGCCAACTGAAAAAATATATACTGTAAACTGGGGTTATGGCTTATAGCTGAGGTCATAACTCTGGTAAACCACTTGCAAACCACAATGAATATATATGTATTGCGGTCTGCAAATGGATACTTTGCATGGATCACTTTATTTAGCCCACTGGAAAAGGGCCAGTTAGTTGTGTATGCCTCCAAGGCCAAGTGTTCTAAGTCCTTAACACGAACTGCAACAATTATCTCCTGCGCAAGTGTGAGAAGATACCAATAGGAAGTATAGGAGTGTTTTTAACGCTTGTAAAATTCCTCATTCTCAAGCTCATTGACACCTGTCTGACACCCATACTAACACCATAGAAACGCTATCGGAATGTTTGTTGAGCGTCACAAATTTAGTCAAGTGTGAACAAGCCCTAATTCGCACAAGATGAGAAGCACGGCCGGTCTGGACAAAGGTTTGGACTTTTTAAGTTAAGAAGCTGGTGACTGGTTGCTACACAGGGGGCGATCCCAGTAATCAATCACTCACCTTTAATGTCAAAAGTCCCACCTGTCATCCAGGGTTGCTGTGCTTTCCGTCTTGTGTGAATAAGGTAAGGCTCTGTGGGGGGGGGGGGGGGAGTGCTGTGCTGTTATGAGGACAGAAGTCTACTATCGAGGGGGGGTCAGTCTGTGATGGGGGACCAGTCTGTGATGGGGGGTCAGTCTGTGATGGGGACCAGTCTATGATGGGGGGCTTGTCTGTGATGGGGGGTCAGTCTGGGATGGGGGGGGTCAGTCTGTGATGGGGACCAGTCTATGATGGGGTCTTGTCTGTGATGGGGGGTCAGTCTGTGATGGGGGTCAATCTGTGATGAGGGGCCAGTCTGTGATGGGGACCAGTCTATGATGGAGGGGTCAGTATGTAATGATGGGGGGTCTGGGGGTTCAGTCTGTGATGGGTGCCAGTCTGTTATGGGGGGGGGGATCTGTGATGGGGACCAGTCTGTGATAGAGGGGTCAGTATGTAATGATGGGGGGTCTGGCGGGTCAGTCTGTGATGGATGCCAGTCTGTTATGGGGGGAAATCTGTGATGGGGGCCAGTCTGTGATGGGGGACCAGTCTGTGATGGGGGACCAGTGTGTGATGAGGGGTCAGTCTGTGATGGGGGCAGTCTGTGATGGGGGTCAGTCTGTGATGAGGGGCCAGTCTGTGATGAGGGGCCAGTCTGTGATGAGGGGCCAGTCTGTGATGGGGGCAGTCTGTGATGGGGGGCAGTCTGTGATGGGGGGCAGTCTGTGATGGGGGACCAGTCTGTGATGGGGACCAGTCTGTGATGGGGGACCAGTCTGTGGTGGGGGGACCAGACTGTTGTGGGGGCCAGTCTCTGATGGGGGTCAGTCTGTGATGCAGGTTCAGTCTTTGATGGGGGGACAAGTCTGTGGTGGGGTCCAGTCTGTGATGAGGGGTCAATCTGTGATGGGGAGCAGTCTGTGATGGGGGGCCAGTCTGTGATGAGGGGCCAGTTTGTAATGGGGGGAGCAGTCTGTGATGGGGGGCCTGAGATGAGGGCCTGTGATATGCACAGGAGGCTGCGATGTGGAGGATATCATGTGGAGTCATAGCACCAATATGACAGTCCGACCTTCGCTAGAATAAAACATTTCTGATCGGACCCCGTGAATTTTAATTCACTACTTCTGCTTTAGGAGATGAATTCCTATTTGTGGCTCCTTGTTACAAACACCCTGCTGGGTAAACTTACTGTACTGGCATTCCAAGATGACCTGGAATTGCAAGAAAAATGCACAATACATGAATTGCACATGGTAAAACATTAATATTAAATATACAGTGCAGCTAACGGGCCCCAGCAGTTAACAAATCATGGTGCAGTGTAGAGAAATTGAGCTTGTTTTAAATTACATATCTGTAGGCCAACTGCGACTTCTGCAAAGCCTGGCCACAAAATAGGCATTCTGAGTGAATGGTGCCATCCTGCATATTAGCTATGAATAGATAATGAGCAGAGTGCTCTACCTGGTCCAGAAATCCCTACATGTGCAGTTTACTCTCCCTGCTCCACAAATCCACACATGTGCAGTGTACTCTCTCTGGACCACAAATCCACACATGTGCAGTGTACTCTACCTGGTCCACAAAACCACACATGCGCATTATGCTCTCCCTGGTCCCAGGGCAGTCTTAATAGCATCATGGGCCCCTGGGCAAAGTAATGCTCTGGGGCCCCTACAATGATGACAGTGCAGGTAAACAGACATCAAGTAGGTAGGAGGCAGACTGCCTCCCCTGTGTATCTATCACTCTCAGTGCCATCATAGTGCCCCAAATTTCGGGGCAGCGTGGGCTCAAGGAAGATGCTTTGGGGAAACTGCAGGGGCCCCCCATTCAGCTGGGGCCCCTGGGCAGTGCCCAAGTTTGCCCTCTCATTAAGACAGCCCTGCCTGGTCCACAAATCCACACATGTGTAGTGTGTTCACCCTGGTCCACAAATCCACACATGTGCAGTGTACTCACCCTGGTCCACAAATCCACACATGCACAGTGTGCTCTCCCTGGTCCACAAATCCACACATGCGTAGTGTGCTCTCCCTGGTTCACAAAACCACACATGTGCAGCGTGCTCTTACTGGTCCACAAAACCACACATGTGCATTGTGCCCTCCCTGGTCCACATATCTACACATGTGCAGTGTGCCCTCCCTGGTCCACAAATCCACACATGCACAGTGTGCTCTCCCTGGTCCACAAATCCACACATGCGTAGTGTGCTCTCCCTGGTTCACAAAACCACACATGTGCAGCGTGCTCTTACTGGTCCACAAATCTACAGATGTACAGTGTGCTCTCCCCGGTCCACATATCCACACATGCACAGTGTGCTATCCCTGGTCCACAAAACCATACATGTGCAGTGTGCCCTCCCTGTTCCAAAAATCTACACATGTGTAGTGTACACTCCTTGGTCAACATATCCACACATGTGCAGTGCGCTGTCCCTGGTCCACATATCCACACATATGTAGTGTACTCTCCTTGGTCCACATATCCACACATGTGTAGTGTACTCTCCTTGGTCCACATATCCACACATGTGTAGTGTACTCTCCTTGGTCCACATATCCACACATGTGTAGTGTACTCTCCTTGGTCCACAGATATCCACACATATGGAGTGTACTCTCCTTGTTCCACATATCCACACATGTGTAGTGTACTCTCCTTGGTCCACATATCCACACATGTGTAGGGTACTCTTCTTGGTCCACATATCCACACATGTGTAGTGTACTCTCCTTGGTCCACATATCCACACATGTGTAGTGTACTCTCCTTGGTCCACATACACATGCACGCATAGTGCACTCTTCTTCCCCTGAGCTCAGTGCTGATGTGATTGGAAGGAAGAGATTTGTGGATTTGTGGCCAAGCAATACAGCAGCTCCAAACTCATTCCTGTGATAATGGGGACACACACACAATGTATCATCCACCCAACGTGTGTGCAGGACGGCGCCAATAACTTAAATTTTCATAAGCCGTGGTTGGGATACATGTATGTAAATTAAAGGAACACTATTTCTCTTCACTGCACCATGATTTGTTAACTACCGGGGCCGCTGAATGCATTGCAATTTTATTTCTAGGTAAACTAACCTTTTAAATGCAAACGTGTGAGCGATTATGTATAGTTGTAAAATGTAATTTCTGCTTTTAACACCAGGGGGAAGCAGCACACTGCTGCAGAAGTCAGCTGTACAGTAAAATAAATGCTGCTAATAAGATTTCAGAAAATGCAATTAGAGGAATAGTGAAATCTTCGCAGGTTATCAGACTAGTTCTCTCTGTAATAGATGATAATGCAGTTTAGAACTTTACTCGCTGTTATGGATCATGAAAGAACAAGCAAATTATATATTAAACTAATCACTGATATTGCATGCTTGTCACAGCTTCTTTTTCTATTTCACCTATGCTGCCAATTGATATCCTTTAATAAATTCTCCCTCTACATTTGTCATTAATCTATTATCTCATCTTCCAGTCATTTTCCATGCAACCAATTTCCTTGTTTTTTTCCCCTTACTCTTAAAACGATATTAGTTAATTACAATGTGTCATGCAATGAGATATATTCATTTTCTGGTGTTTTCTTTGTTTGGTGGGCATCCACAGGGCTTCAGAGTGGGTGTTTTTAATTGAAAATGTTTAGTGAAAAATATAGAGAACACCAGATGTTGGTGCATTATTGTTCAAGAAATACCTTTTCCCAGCGTTTTTTAAATTATTCTTTAAAACGTTTTTGTAGATGCAGGTGGATTTTCTCAGCCACCAAGTTTGTCTGGTCTTGAGATCTCTACTTCCAAGTTGCTAATATGCTAGCATGCATTTCCTTCGTATTTCTATGTGGGGGAGCACATATACCCCTAAATACATTTCTGCAGTGCATACGTTGCCTTACGTACACTGGGGCAGATTCATGTACAATGGTGCAGATCCAGCGCGGAGCGGCAGTTAATTGATTCAAGAAACTTTTTTTGTCTACGATGCCCCAGCGGGGCGGATTTTAGACGACGTAAGGCGGGGTAAGGCCAACTGAGAGTCACCCTATGCTAATGAAGTGCCGACTGTGGCGCAGGGGTCACGCCGGGGCGCATCTTAGACCGCACATGCTCAGTGACATCCAGGGGTAAATGCCCCAATGTGCACATGCTCAGAACTGCGCCCCGGCGTGATCCCTGAGCTACGCCGACCCACTACCAAAGCCCAGTCCATGAATCAGCCCAGACTTCCGCCCTGCAGGTGCAAATGTACTGAAGCTTTTTTTTTTCTAAGCTAGGTCGTTTGCATTGTGGTGGGGCAGTTATGGCTGATGAGGAATCCTCAGGTGGGCGGATGACCAATTTCAGCCCAGAGGAGAGGGCTGTAATTATTGAGGGCCTCTCCCAACATGGGGACCGCCTCTATGTGTTGTCCAGCAAGTGTTGTTGCTCAGGTCGTGTGTAACGCTGCTGCTTTAGCTGCTCTCCAGCTGACCTCTGCAAGTTTGGTGCAAAGTTACCCCTGCTTTTATGAGGTGTAACTTTGCACCGGAAATTTCAGCTCCGCTCACCGGGAGTAGCCTGTGCCGGTCAAGCTTAAGTTGATGAATCGGCCCAAAAACCTCATTTGCATATTTAAAACACAAAAACCATGGCCGCGCCAGATCCGACCAGCGTAAATCTGCGCCAACGCCGCGCCGGCGTGGAAAGGTTACACCGAGGCGATGAAGTCTATTTGGAGGCGTAATCTGGTTCTCTGGGTAAGGTGCAGCGATCCGCCGGCGCAAATCTGCACTTACGCCGTGCATCTACCAAAAAAACGGTGTAAGTGCTACATGAATCTGCCCCACTGACTCAGGCACTTAGGGCATTAGAATCATTATTGAGGCAGCCCCAGGAGTCTCCAGGGCTGCCCTAACCAATGCTACCAGTAGCCCATTCCAAATATTCTTTAGGCTTTATGACATCCTCCCAAAAGTCCCACATTGTGTGAGATTGTGCCACACAATCTGTCCTTGATATATTGTGCCCGCAGCTCATTTATACTGTATGCACATTGTCTGAGAAAGGGTATCTGTACTTAGATGTGGGATGGGAAGGGGTTCTGTACTGGGAGGGGTCTGTACTGGGGGAGTGGGCTGGGAAAGGGGTTTGTACTGGGAGGGGTCTGTACTGAGGTGGTGGACTGGGAAGGGGGTCTGTATTGGGAGGAGTCTGTACTGAGGTGGTGGGCTGGGAAGAGGGTCTGTGCTTAGGTGGGCTTTAGGTGGGGACTGGGAGATGTTGGGAGAGATCTGTACAGTGGGACATATGGGCTTGTTATTGGGTGGGGGGTTGTAGTGGAGGGAGGGGGTAATTTATGCACTCCAGACCCCCACACCCTGTGCATTACACACTTCTAATGCCTGCATGATAGACATTATGTCTGACATTTCATACACCTGACCACTGCACTCTATATATTGAGCGTTATATGTTTTATTTGTAATTGGTTTTAAAGCTGTTGGATTGCTGCACTTTAGACAGACTGTACAGAATAAGTTGTAGCTAGCTAAACAAATGCATACATACTTCTATAATTGAACAATACCTTCTTGGCTGTGTGTAAGGCCTTAGAGTGTATGTCCTCAATAGCAACTCATCAAAAGTTAGTTTCCAGAAAACATTCAAATCTTAATGTAATGTAGCACTACCCCCAAAGGAGCTGCTTGAGTATGTTAGGTTCTTTGTTCTTCCTCCTGACCCCTCTGGCACACCTGGTAAATAAATGTTACTGTAGACACAACAGTGAATGACACAAACTGTAGTGAACCAAAAAAGTATTTTTACTGAAAGACATTTTATCATATAGCAGCAGTAATAATATAAGAAAGCAGTAGTTAAAGCGGTGGTTCACCCTCCTTCACATCATTAGACCATTACATTCGGCATCGTAGCGCGAGCTACGGTATGCCGGTCTTAAATTTTTAATCCCCGTACTCACTGTGCTATCGCTCATTGAAGAATCCGACTCCCGCGGGGAATGGGCGTGCCTATGGAGAGGGAGGATGATTGACGGCCGGCTCTGGCACGTCACGCTCCCCGAAGACAGCCGGAGTAGGTCTCGGTCCTTCACGGCGCCTGCGCACAGGCTATGCGCAGGCGCCGTGAATTGCCAAGCCTATTTCGGCTATTTCCGGAGAAGCGTGACGTGCCAGGGCCGGCCGTCAATCACCTTCTCTCACCATAGGAACGCCCATTCCCCGGAATCTTCAATGAGCCATAGCACAGTGAGTACGGGGATAAAAAATGTAAGACCGGCATACCGTAGCTCGCGCTACGATGCCGAATGTAATGGTCTAATAAAAAAAAACATTTTTTTTTTTTTTAACAGGGTGAACCCCCGCATATAGCCAAATCTGTTATTAAGCAGTATAACACAAAGACACATGCAAATTATAAATATCACAGTTTCAAACGACTTAAATTACTTAAATGTGACCTATGTACCCTGGCATAAAATATAAATAAAAATTACTTGTTGCAGATCAGTCTATTTCTCTAAAACCCTGAAATCACAGGCCCTGGATTTCAAATGTGCAGTACAACACGCAACAATATGGAATATCAACCTATTGCTAAAAGTAAAATTTCCCCTTTAGGGCACTGTCACACTGAGGTGCAGGTGGGTCTGCGGTAAATCGTCGCTAGTTTTAGCAGCGCTTTTTGGCCTCTAGTGGGGCACTTTTAACCCCTACTAGCAGCTGAATAAAGGGTAAAAAGCCCCCGCAAAGCGCTGCTGCCGTGGCGCTTTGTAGGTGCTTCGGCAGCACTACCCATTGATTTCAATGGGCAGGGGCGATTTAGGAGCAGTGTATACACCGCTCCTAAAACGCCTCAAAGATGCTGCTTTTTTGAGCGTCCTGCCAGCGCACCTCTCCAGTGTGAATGCCCTCGGGTTGGTATCCGCCTTGTAGGCAGGTGCTTTTTCCACTGCAGGTAACATTCTCCCACAGTGGCACTGCAGTTGGAGAGGAAGTCAGGAGGAACACAGTTCATCTATGGTTTCCTGGGAAACTGGGGAGCATCTAATTGGATGCTGCCATTCCATGTGACTCTGGCAGCCATCTTGGGTCAGGTAGAGCCTATTGGCTCCCAAGTTTGGTGCGATTTTGCGAGTTGATAGAGTAGAGACAGGTAGCCCTGTCCACTAGCGCAGGAAAAGTTTCCTGACGAGGAGGGAAAGCGCAGGTTTGCAACTTGTACACTTGCCTGTTGGGTACAAGATGGCCAGGCCACATTTTCCCCCTCCCTACAGATGCTGTCAGTTAATCCGCACTCTGCTCTCTACATGCTGTTGGAACTATGAATGTTCCTGGGCTGCCTTCACATGGGTTATCTGTGAACTGTTTCTGCATTATTTCAATTCAAGTTCTTTCATTGCACTGGGACTGAGTGTGTTATTCCGCCGCTCCACGCTGCACACCACCTACTGCCTGGTCAGCACAAAATTGTGCATATTGTAAAATAAAACCAAAGAAAATTCCCAGCTCAACTCCCCAGCCAGTCTGCAAGCAACCAAATTATCCTATCTAACAGTTTGCGGTAAAAACAGGGGTTTAGTTAGCACACATTTTTAAAAGGGCTCCTACGGGCTCTCTCCCTCCTCTGAGACTTATAGGTTTCCTCAGCTTCTTTTGACTTGCCTAGTTATCCCGGCTTTTCTAGCCTCCCAGACTTTTTCTCAGTCTCCCAGCCACCTCAACTCTCTCAGTCCGATGGACAAGAAATCTCTCCCACATGGAGTGCAGTCTCTTAGATAGAACACCTCTATCTCTTGGCTGGAACACACATCTTTCTCACTTTCTCACATCTGAACTATGGCCAGGTCTTGCTTATAATGAGTGTACACATCTGCATACTCACACAACCTGCAGGTTTCCAATAAGACCAGGACACAGCTTTGTCTCACCCAAGGCACTACCACTTACCGACCAGTAATGTACTTGTACATTGATAGACTTCAATGCTGAAAAGGGTAGAGGAAGTGGAAAAATCAATGGATCTTAATGTAAACAGAATAAAAAAATTAGAAGGTGAAATTAAATCTATAAACAAATATCATCATGAGCAGGCATATAAAATAGAGGATCAGGAGAATAGGGACAGGAGAAAAAATGTAAGAATTCGTGGGGTCCCTGACTCTCCCCAAAATGAAGATCTAACAGAAATAATACAGAAGATTTTTAACCCAGTGATGGACAGAGAAATTACAAACCCATTGAAATTTGAAGAAAAAAATATTATATATTATATATTTGTCAAGATCTTTCACAGGAAACCTTAAAAGGGAGGTAAGAAAGATCTGTATATTTTCACCTATAAACGAATATGTTAAATTAAGAACTGGTGGTTTAAGAAATAGGGTGATCTGTATAGCGCAGTACTGGAATTTGTCTGGTAAAACAAGTAAGCTAAAAAAAAAGAGACAAAAACAACTCCGATGACTGAGGTGAAGTTTATGACATATAATGTAAGAGGATTGAATTCCCCGAGAAAAAAGACAAATGGTGCTGAGAGAGTTGGAAAGGTATGCTGCTGAGATAATTTTTCTACAGGAAACATACCTATCCCTTGATTTAAACATAAGATTGTATTCACAAGCCATTCCAACCTGGTATTATGGGGATTCCCCAAATAAAAGGGCAAAAGGAGTTGCCATTGGTATCGGGAAAAATACCAGTTTTGTGTTGAAAGATAGAAAAGTAGATCCAGAAGGCCGTTTTTTGTTCCTGAAAGGGACCCTACAGGGAATTAGGTATACGTTAGTAAATATATATTTCCCCAATAAGGAGCCCCAAAAATATTCAAAAGGGATCTTAGAAGCCTTGGTGGACTTCAAACAAGGACATTTGATTATGGCAGGAGACTTTAAATCCTCAATGGACCATGGTCTCGATAGTATGTCTGGTGCACCGGCGAGAGGGAGTAAACAATTGAAACTGATTAAAAAAAATGCACATGCACCAGATGGTGTATATACGGCGAATAGCCCATCCAAGTAAAAAAAACTTTACAGTTTCACTCGGTGCATGATACGTACACAAGACTGGACTACATCTTGGTCGATCATGCAATCTTAGACTATGTGGGAGAAACTACAATAGAAATAACAAAAATGTAGGATCATGCCCCTGTAACAGTGAAAATTTGATTTCAGGATAAGGAAAATATGAAAGGGACATGGAAGTCAAATGAAGACCTTATAGAGGATGAAGAAATGGGTAAAAAATTAATAGTTGAAATGGAACAATTTTTTAGTATCAATGACACACCAGATGCCACAATCTGGGAAGCCCACAAGGCGTATATTAGAGGAAAACTAATTTCAAAAGGAGCAGGGAAAAAAAAGAAAGGGAAATAACTCCGAAACAGGTAATAAGGGAACTATACGACCTGGAACAGTTGCACAAAACACACCTAGATAGGGGAATACATCAGAGGGTGGTGATAAAGAGAAACCAACTAAGGGAACTGATGGAGGAAGAAACTAAGAAACTAGAAAAGTATTCAATAATGTGGCTAAAGAAAGAAATAGGTGGGGAAATAAGCCCGGAAAGTATCTAGCAAAAATTTCAAGGGAAAAGATAAAAAACTAAAAAGGTGAAATTAAATATAAAACAACTGATATTGCAAATATTTTCAAAAAATATTATAGCGCACTATATTCAATTAGAAGCAAAGTAACAGGACAGGAGGAGAAGAATAGGAAACTTAAAATACAACAATATTTAGCAGAAGTAAACTTGCCAAAGATAACAACAGACAACATATTGTAGAGCTCCTTGAGAGGCCAATAACACAAGAAGAAATAAATAATACTCTAAAAAATATACCGGGGGGAAAAGCCCAGGCCTGGGTGGCTTCATGATAAAATATTATAAAAGATTCCAGGAGCAATTAATACCAGCACTATGGGCCAGATTCACCTAGCCCGGGCGCAGCGTAACATAACCGATTTACGTTACACCGCCGCAAATTTTCTGTCTAAGTGCCCGATCCACAAAGCACTTACCTGAAAATTTGCGGCGGTGTATCGTAAATCCGTCCGGCGCAAGGCGGGCCAATTCAAATGGGGCGGGTACCATTTAAATTAAATTACGACGCGCCGACGTTTTGTGAATCGCGACGTGAAAAAAAGACTTGCGCCGGGGAAAATTATTTTTTGGAAAAAAATTCAAAAGCGATGCGGGAAAGACGGGTATACTTTTACATGGTGGAGTAATTTTCCACTTTGTAAAAGGTGCCCTATCTTTGCGATGGCAAACTAACACTTGCGGCGACGTAACGACAGGAAAAAGCTTCGTGGATCGCCGTAACTCCTAATTTGCATACCCGACGCTGGTTTACGACGCGAACTCCCCCCAGCGGCGGCCGCGGTACTGCATCCTAAGATCCGGCAGTGTAAAACTATTACACCTGTCGGATCTTAGGGATATCTATGCGTAACTGATTCTCTGAATCAGTCGCATAGATAGAACAACAGATACGACGGCGTATCAGGAGATACACCGTCGTATCTGCTTTGTGAATCTGGCCCTTAATGCCAGAATTGATAAATGTAGATCAAGTAGGCTTTGTCCCAGGAAGGGAGGGTAGGGACAATAGTATAAGAACCTGGCGGATGGCAAAGTGCACGCAGGGCTGTGGGCCATGGAACGGACAGAAAAAAGTGGGCTGGGATACATTTGAGGCACATATACCAATATGGTCTGGCAGCCTGACGCAAGAAAAATCAATATATAAAATGGTGTCTACGATAGAGACAAAAATAAAAGTAAAGATAAAAAGCCGTGGCGGTACTGAGTAACTAACCACTGGAAGATAAACCCAGATTAGCAGCTGCAAAAAGGCAATGCATGAAGCACCTGCGTATATGTAGCCACGTAGTGGTTCCAATAGGGAAATATTATATATAATTACCAATGCAATAAGAAACATATTAAAATTGGGAATAATTAACCGTAAATGAAACGGAGGAAGATCCGATCCCAATAAGAAATAAATATAATATATCAAAATATACAGCGAATATTGTATACATGAAGGTGTATATTAAAACCTAAATAATGAATATACTGAGTCGACGTAGAAAACCAGAAAGAAGCTCTAGGGTAAACACTAGTGACATGATGTAATATATCTAAACAAATTATGAGCATACAGTAAACACTGGTAACATAATGTAATATGTCTAAACATATTAAGACCTACAATAGGCACTCAAAGGAATGGAGCCAAGCTAACTAGCTATGTGGAACTGTAGGTGGAGTAAGATAACTCAATATTGAGTCCTTTAGGGGCGTGAACTTCCGTAAAGTGTCTGGAGACACTATGTTTGTCAAACCCCTTCTGGATGTTTTGCACATGCTCTTTTATACGGATTCTTAAAAGCCTTTTGGTCTGGCCAATATACTGTAGGCCGCAGCTACACTTGAGGGCATACACTGCGCCCTCAGTATTGCATCCGATAAAATCTTTGATGTCATATTTAGTGCCATTACTATTCGACTGGAAAGCGACTTTCTTTTCATTTGGTCGTTTGGTACAGGTACAGGCATAACACCTTTTGCAAGGATAGAAGCCCTTTCCTGTAAAGAAAGTAAACTGCTTTTTTGGAGGGTCAATAACACTTTTAACCAACTGATCGCGAAGAGTGGGGGCTCTCTTATAAATAAACCTAGGCCTATCTGGCAAGATATCTCTGAGCCCACTGTCGGATTTCAAAATGTGTCAGTGGCGTGTTATAATTTTTTCTATTTTCCTGTAGTGAGCATTGTATTCTAGTACCACAGGGACTAGATCTAATTTGCTGGTTGATTTCTTATTTCTTATTTTCCAGGAGACAACTCCTTGGTATTTGCGTTACTTCCTCAATTTTTTCTTTAATTAATTTTTCCTCATATCCTTTTTGTATGAATCTTTCACCGATCATGTTTGCCTGTGACTGAAACTCTTCTATGTTAGTGCAATTGTGTCTGAGTCTCAACATCTGGCCTTTAGGGATGTTGAACAGCCAGTTCCTATGATGGCAACTGTTAATTGGGAGATAGCTGTTACGATCGACATTTTTGAAAAAAGTCCTTGTGACAGATTTCCAAATCCAGGAATGGAATACTTCTCTCTTCTATCTGCCACGTTAATACAATATTCTTATGGTTGGTGATTAGTTTGTTAAAAAACGAGATAAGTTGACTGCGATCGCCTTTCCAAATAATGGAAATATCGTCAATGTATCGTCTATACACCACAAGATCTTCTGGTTGTTCTAGAAACACTGTTTCTTCTTCCCATTTTGACATGAAAAGGCCCGCAACATTAGGGGCAAATTTAGCCCCCATAGCTACCCCGGTCATTAGATTAAGCATTTTCTGATGGCAGGAAGATGAGCTCGCCGCTCGTAGATGTATTGTACCGCAGTTCTGCTGCACATGTAAGTTTTATTGTGTTTTTTATTATTAAATACGTTCCTATTATGGGATTATGCGATGTGCCTGCTTTTCTTTTGGTTATCCACTGAGCGATACATCTGATGCTACTGGGAGGCTAGGAGGAATAGGAAGAGATACACAGGAGAATTCACAAACTCGCCGTTCGTTGGAGATATGCCCACTATCATTGTCCTCTGAGTGAGTGCATTGCTGTGTGATTTATTCTATCTCATATTGTTCTCACAGTATTACGCCATATATCCCTTTGCTATTTTTTCCACATGCAAATCTGGTTCTGAGTCCTTTAGCCACATACCAGCCTCTTGCATTATCATCTAATGAATATACACTGAGGATTTTTTGGGCTGTCCGTGCAACAGCTGTGAGGTGAGCTGCTAGGAGACACAAGAGGTGTTTGCACTGAAGCAATCTCTCCTCTCAACACCTGTGCCTGGTTTTGGAATCACCATCTAGAGACTTTTTGCTCACTATATATTATTTAGTGTGTTTTTTTGCCAAATTATTGGCTCCACATATTTATTGTGTCACTATCTCACTATGTGTGATTTATATCACTTGGTTCCTGTATTTTGTTTTTATGTTTGCTAAAGTATTTTTGATGTTTCTGGATCACATATTGCTTCTATTGAGAGGTTTACCTATTACCTTTATTGTGTAGCTTACACTTTCACTTTATTTACACATTCAGTGTGCCTTTGGCCCCGTACACACCAGCGGATCTGTCCGATGAAAACGGTCCGCGGACCGTTTTCATCGGACATGTCCGCTGCCGGATTTTGGTCTGATGGCTGTACACACCATTACAGGTTTCCAGCGGACAGATTCCTTAGCATGCTAAGAAATTTTTGTCCGCTGGAAACTGCCCGATCCGCCGGACAATTGTCCGGTCGGGCCTACACGCGACCGGATCCGTCTGCTGAAACTGGTCTGTCGGACCAGTTTCAGCGGACAGATCCGGTCGTGTGTACGGGGCCTATCAGTCACACTGTCCTTTTTGTTCATTGAGTTACACAGCGCCGGACACCACCACTTGAGTGAGTGTTGTCACCCTAGGACAGGAAGTGTGTTACTGGCAGGATCACAAGGTGAAAGTAAAGAAAAACAAACGTGAAAAAAAGAAAACGAATGCAGACATCACATCTACACTGGTAAGCTACAATATATATATATATATATATATATATATATATATATATATATATATATACCATTTTTTCTTGAGTTTAGGGATGCTGTAAATCCCTGTCGTTCTTCTACTTCCCAGTTATCTGTATATATTCTTAATGTAGTTTGCTTTTGCAAAAACTCCTTAAAGAAGCTGTGATTTTATCTGACAGTGAGTGTCAGTGTAATACCAAGAGTGGATAGGAAGGATATAGAAGTCCTGACAGAAGTAGAAAGACGTTTTAAAGTTTTTTGTTTTTTTTAAATCTGAAAACCTGGTGATCAGAGCTCATTTAAACCTTAGAATAACAATCTGATTGAACATCTCTATCAAGCCAACTTCAGTCTGTATACTGCACCCAACCCACCATTTATATTGAAAAGTTGATGAAATATAAGTCCACCACTTCTGAGCATGCCTCCTCCTCTCCCTTAGCTTTGTACTGATGCTTGACATTGTGCTGCTTATCTTACACAATAGTACAGAACTCATTTGATTGCAGTGATTCAGGAATGATGTAATGGAGAGGGCCAGGACATAGATCACGCTAGTGGGGCCCTGGACACCTAGGTATAACATGAAATATTATAGGTCCTGTATTTCATGGGAAATATCACAGCTGTTAGCAGTGGACTACTAAATATATATTAGTATTGATTAAGGATCAAGAATGCATATTGGGCATTAGGACTAACTATTATATTTTACACTTTATATTCATTTGAACTTAGACAAGGCTGTTGGCCCTTGAGGGCCAGTTCTGAGAGAAGAAACGTCACTGTCAAGCTTTAACACTTATAAATTGGGATATCTTTTTAACTTTTTCCTTGCTTTGTTTCCCTCTTCCTGCAACCTCTTGCTGTTTATGGATAAAATCAGGAAGGGAACTGTTGGGAGGGATGCAGACCCCATGTTACTTCCAAAAACACATTCTACAAATAGGTTTTAATATAATAGATGACACAGGGCATGAAGCAATGAAGGAATCCCTGACTATTTTAATTATAGCTGAATTCCAGGTATGTATACTGTATGCATAGTTACATTAGTCTAACTTGAACAAATATGATGTATGCATGTGTGATACGTGGAAAATTTACATGATGCCCCACAGATAAGTTCTGGGTTTCATTTAAAGAGCACTTTGTATTTTTTCAATGAATGCAAAGCTTTCTCTGATTGGGTGAAGAGAAGAGGCAGAGTGGTAATGTGACAATCTCCACCTTGTCCAATGAGAGAAAGCTTTACATTCATTGAGATTTTGCAAAGTGTTCTCTGGATGGTGCCCATGCTGACCTTTTGTGTTCACTAAGCAGCAAAACAGCCACTAAGGCTGCGTACACACGATCGGTCCATCCGATGAGAACGGTCCAAAGGACCATTGTCATCGGTTAACCGATGAATCTGACTGTTGGTCCGTCGGGCCTACACACCATCGGTTAAAAAACCGATCGTGTCAGAACGCGGTGACGTAAAACACAACGACGTGCTGAAAAAAATGAAGTTCAATGCTTCCAAGCATGTGTCGACTTGATTCTGAGCATGCACAGGTTTTTAACAGATGCTTTTGCATACTAACTAATTTTAAAGCAAGTTCTCATTTTTTTGACCGAAGGTTAAAGAACCTATGGGGCCTACACACGATCGGTTTGGACTGATGAAAACGGTCCTTCAGACCGTTCTCCTCTGGTGATCCTATCGTGTGTATGCGGCCTAAGAACAGGACCCAGCAACTAGCGCCAATCGCTGTAGTAGCTGTGTCTATTATAGTGATTTCCAGAGCTGTAACTATGCATAAATATGCATACCTAAACTTCAGCTTTTCTTGAAGGTATGATCAGATAAAGCGTTAGCTCTCTGTCTGTATTCTATATGCAGAAAATTATATGTACTGCACTTGCAATCAATTTTAAATGATCTCAGTAGCATCTCAAGAGCTCAGGTGTGTTTCAATCCTAGTCTGAACCCACCTGAGCGAGCCTAAGGCCTAGTACACACGAGAGGATTTATCCGCGAATACAGTCCACCGGACCGTTTCCGCGGATAAATCCTCTCGAGGATTTGCGAGGATTTGGATCCGATGGAGTGTACTCACCATCGGATTGAAATCCGCGCCGAAATCCCCTCGCGATGACGTGTCGCGCCGTCGCCACGATGATGACGCGGCGACGTGCGCGACACTGTCATATAAGGAATTCCACGCATGCGTCGAATCATTACGACGCATGAGGGGGATCCCTTCGGACGGATTGATCCGGTGAGTCTGTACAGACCAGCGGATCAATCCGTTGGGATGGATTCAAGCGGATAGATTTGAAAGCATGTCTTCAAATTTCTATCCGCTTGAAATCCATCCCAGGGGATAAAAATCCGCGGAAACAGATCCGCTGGATTGTACACACCAGGGCATCTATCCGCTGGAGCCGGTCCGCGGATCAATTCCAGCGGATGGATCCTCTCGTGTGTACGGGGCCTAAGATGCTGTCATCTGTGGCTGGGGCATTTCCCACCCTGCAGGTCCACATATGTGCACACATGCAGCTCTAGTTCAGGAAATGCCTTGGCTGCTTATGATTGGCCCAGCACAGTGACAGCTTACTGGTGGGCCTGCTCATTTAATTTATTACAGGTCCTATATAGCGCTATCAATTTACGTTTTATGCAGCTCTTTACACATATATTGTACATTCACATCAGTCTCTGCCCTCAAGGAGCTTACAATCTAAGGTCGCTAACTCACACTCATAAATACACATATTAGGGCCAATTTAGACAGGAGCCAATTAAAGTGGAGGTCCACACAAAAATGGAACCTCCGCTTTTCGGAACCCTCCCCCCCTCCGGTGTCACATTTGGCACCTTCAGGGGGGAGGGGGGGGCAGATACCTGAATAATACAGGTATTTGCACCCACTTCCGGGCATAGACCCCCACAGAATCTGCAGGGTCTACGTCACTTCCCGTCCCCCCGCTGTCTTCTGGGAAACACACAGGTCCCAGAAGACAGCGGGGACCAGTGAAGACGTGCAGCGCGACTCGCGCATGTGCAGTAGGGAACAGGGAAGTGAAGCCGCAATGCTTCCCTCACCGAAGATGGCGGCGGGGCAGCCAAGAGCAGAGCAATTGATCGGCTTCGACTGCCGACATAGCGGGCACCCTGGACAGGTAAGAGTCCATTTATTAAAAGTCAGAAGCTGCAGTATTTGTAGCTGCTGGCTTTTAAAAAAAAAATTAGGCGGACCTCCGCTTTAACCACTTCAAGACCAGGCCTATTTCTGACATTTGTTGTTTACAAGTTAAAATCAGTATTTTTTGCTAGAAAATTACTTAGAATCTACAAAAATTATATATATATATATTTTTAGCAGAGACCCTAGAGAATAAAATTGCGCTCTTTGCAATATTATATATCACACTGTATTTGCGCAGCGGTCTTTCAAACACAATGTTTTGGGAAGAAATACACTTCAATGAATTAAAAACCAACCAAACAGTAACATTAGCCCAATTTTTTTGTATAATGTGAAAGATGATGTTAAGACAAGTAAATAGATACTTTACATGTCATGCTTTAAAATTGCGCACACTACAGTACTTAAAAATGTTTAACGGTTACCTGTTTAGAGTTACAGAGAAGGTCTTTCACTAGAATTATTGCCCTCAATCTAATGATCTAATGATTTTTTTTTAAATCAGCGCCAGTGGCTGCCGAGTAAACCGGAAGTGACATAGTGATGTCGCCCCTGGGTTTCTACATTGCAGACCCGATCAAAGCCAAGTTTATGCTGGTAGCTTGGGTCTCCCGGTGGGAGCGGTGGGACATCCCTTCCCGTTCCTTGTAATAACAGCCAAGTGGCTGCTTGGCCGCATCAGTTGTTTTTACTAGAAAGCCAACCTACAGCTCTAAAAAACGGTACAACCACTTGAGCACAATTACGTGATTTTGCAGGAAGTGGTTAACTGCCCAGCACATCAATGTGGGAGGAAACCAGAGTATCCAGATGAAACCTACGCAGGCACAGGGAGAGCATGCAAACACCAGACATTTAGGGCTATGGTTGGTATTTGAACTGACAACCCTAGAGATACCAGGCAGAGTCACTAACCACTTAGCCACTGTGCTGTCCATTTTCTTCTCAGCCCTTTCATTGCCATAGACATAAGAAGTAAGTTAGGGGATTTTACATACACTTCTGTAGCATCTGCGAATGCATGTACAATTTACAACAGAAAAATTTATTGCAATGGTAGATCAAAAAAACTGCAGGCAGAATAAAAAATGGGTTATAATTGTAAATACTATGTGCAAAATTAGGTTTGCGGTGCTAACAATCAAATAAAAATACAATGTGACAAAATATTTAAAACAAATTAAATGTGTCAAACAAATCCCATGTGATAAGCAGTACTCATAAAAGGTTCCAAATGTGAAAACCCCCTATGTATATAAACTCCCAACATGTGCATTCAATGTGGATATAAATGACGAGCCAACAAGTGAATCACCCAAGTGCACCTCCATTGAAAGTAAAAAAATGCCTTCTTACCAGAAATAATGGACTCTTATGCCGCGTACACACGATCATTTTTCAGCATGAAAAAAACGTTGTTTTTCAAAAACATCATTTAAAATGATCGTGTGTGGGCTTCACATCATTTTTCAGGTTCTGCTGAATTTTTTAACGTCATTTTAAACAATGTCGTTTTTCGGGTTGTAAAAAATGATCGCGTGTGGGCTAAAACGACGACATGCTTAGAAGCTAGTTATGAGACGGAGCGCTCGTTCTGGTAAAACTACCGTTCATAATGGAGTAAGCACATTCATCACACTGTAACAGACAAAAAAGAGCACGGATTGCCACGCACAGAGCAAGAACTGAAAATTTCAGCCAGCAACGTTGAAGTTTTTAGCACAAAAGTCACCTATTACTTCTTTTATTATTTTTATTTTTTATTTTTTTTTGGTAATTCTATGGACTTTATATGGACCTGATTTATGTGTTTTTTTCATTTTTTGTTGTTGTTTTTTTCACATTTAAATTACCATTTTTTTTACTTATTTAACACCCGGCAGAGAGTGCAATAGTAAACACCCGACCGGGCGTTTATTTATCTATTTACTGTGTTTTTGATGGTATACTCTGCCCACTAAGGTTGATGGTGTTGGCTGGTGCAGATGATGCAAAGAATAATCAGACATATATGGATGGCTGTAGTTTACTTGGATTCATTTGTATTGAAGAGACATACAGCAGAGAGCATGGTGCTCATGTTAGCACACAAGATATAGAAGAACAACAACCATAGATAACAGGAAAAATGCAGTAACAGATAGTTAACACAAAGAACATTATGATAGACTATCTGTGTATAGTGACATCTAGTGGACATACTCCAAATACACAGGGAAATAAACCAAGCAATGTATAACATAGCATGAAACAATGTTCAGTCTCCAACACCCCTTCTCATTGTGAAGTGCTTAATTAGACAAACCGATTCTTCTTGTTAGATCCATATGTCTCTTTGCAGGCAAAGGCTTAGTAAGGATGTCTGCTAACATTTCCTCAGTGGGACAGTATTGTAGATCCATCTGTCCTTGCTCTTGCAAGTCTCTTAAGAAGTGATATCTCACGTCTATGTGTTTGGTTCTCGGGTTTATCCGCTCTGTCTGTGCGAGTGCTATACATCCTTGGTTGTCCTCATAGATTGGCGTGGAATCTTTCTGGATCTGATCTAGATCTTCCAGCAATTGTCTCAACCAGATTACCTCTTGCCCTGCTTGTGATGCGGCCACGTATTCTGCTTCGGTGGAGGACAGTGTCACTGTGGACTGTTTTCTGGTGGTCCAGCTGATCAGACCGTCTTTAAATAGAAACAGGTGTCCACTGGTGGATTTCCGATCACTGGGGTCACCTGCCCAGTCTGCATCCACATATCCAGTCAGACCACTCTTCCCTGTAGATGAAAATTTCAGTTTAAAGTCTATTGTTCCCTTCAAATAGCGTATGATCCTTTTTGCTGCGTTCCAGTCCATCTGGGTTGGCTGGGATACTTTTCTGCATAAGAATCCCACTGCTGTAGCTATGTCAGGCCTTGCCACTGTAGCTATGTATAGTAACTTCCCCATTGCCCTTCTGAATTGTGAGTCATTTTGCAAGGGGTTAATTGAGTTGTTTAATTCTTTAAGATAATTTGTCTCCATAGGCGAGTTGACTGGTTTGGCATCATTGAGCCCAAAAGTTTCAATTACTTCCTGTATTTTGTGACTCTGGTTAATAAGAAAACTACCATCTTCTTCTCTTTCTATCTGCATGCCTAGGAAGTGTTTGACATCACCTAGATCTTTTGTTTCAAAGTCCATGTTTAAGACCTCCAGCAGTCTGGAACAATCCCCTTCTTGCTCATAACATACTAACAGATCATCTACATAAATGAGTACAAAGATCCACCTACCATTTAGTTTCTTGGTGTATAGGCAGGGATCGGCCTTGCTCCTCTGAAAGGATTCTCTCAAAAGCGCCTCATTAATCTTCATGTTCCATGCTCTGGCTGCTTGCTTGAGCCCGTAGATCCCCTTCTTAAGTTTACACACCTGTTCTGGCTTTTGTGGGTCTACAAAGCCCTCTGGTTGCTCCATGTAGATGTCTTCTGTTAAGTCACTGTGTAGGAAAGCGGTTTTTACATCAAAGTGCTTTACTAGCATTTGTTTTGTAGTTGCAACTGTGAGTAGAGCTCTGATTGTGGTATGTTTGACGACTGGGGCAAATGTCTCATCGTAGTCTTCTCCATATTTTTGGGAGTATCCTTTGGCTACGAGTCTCGCTTTATATCTCTCAACTGTGCCATCAGTGTTGTACTTGACCTTGAAAGTCCATTTACACCCAATTGCCCTCTTTTTGGCCGGCAGTTGCGTTAGTACCCAAGCCTGCGTGTCCTGTAGTGAGATGATTTCTTCCTCAGCTGCCTTTATCCATCTCTTGGCTTCCCTCTCTGGGAGTTGTGTTATGTCTTTCCAACAAGTGGGTTCTCTTACGCAGGATGTTTCTACTTTGTACGAGAGTCTGTTGGGGGGTTTACCTTTGTTTTCCCTCACTGAGCGTCTTGGTTCAGCGTCATTAGCTGGTTCAGTTTGTTCCAGTCTTTTCTGTGACACAGTATCACTTTCGGGGGTTCGTTCCATGGGAAAGAAAACCTGCTCAGCGTTATTTGGTTCTTCTGCTCTTGGCATGGCTGGCTCCGTTACTTCATTTCTCGGGTCCTCGATAAATGTTACGCTGCTGCTGATTGTCACTTTATCGGTCTTCGGGTCTATGATTCTATATCCTTTGGTGTTGTCGGCATAACCAACAAAGACACCTTCAATTGCTCGATTCTGGAGCTTGCTGCGCTTTTCTCCCGGAATGTAAGCAAAAGCTTTGCTTCCAAATACCTTGAGGTGTCCTATGCTTGGTTTTCGACTGTGCCATAGCTCGTATGGAGTTTTGGTTGTTGCCTTGGAGTGTAATCTGTTTTGTAAGTAGGTGGCCGTTTGTGCTGCTTCTCCCCAATATTTTTCAGGGAGTCCAGAATCAGTCAACATGCATCTGATCATTTCAGTCAGGGATCTGTTTTTCCTCTCTGCTACCCCGTTCTGCTCTGGAGTATATGGGACAGTCTTTTGATGTTCTATTCCTAGTTCCCTGAGTGTATTCTCAACTTGAAACCCGGTGTACTCCCCACCATTATCACTTCTGAGTACTAATGGTTTTCTGTGAAATTTATTGCTTACTTTGGTAACATAGTCCTTCAGCTTGTCGAATACTTCTGACTTATTCTTCATTAGGTATGTCACTGTAAACCTTGAGTAGTCGTCTATAAAAGTTAATATGTATTTATTTCCTCCTGGGGTGGTTGTTCTCATAGGCCCGCATACATCTGTGTGTATTAGGTCGATCGGTCTTGTTGCTCTGCTTTCACTTGCCTTTGGTGGGGTTACTCTGGTGGCTTTGGCCTTGATGCAGCATTCACACCTTAGCGTGTTTGGGCAGCCTGTTAACTTGAAGCCTTTCGTTAAATCCCGTCTGGCCAGCTCCTGTATGCTGTCAGGGTGCCTGTGGCCCAGACGTCTGTGCCATAAATGAATACAGTTCTTGTGTTTATGTGTGCAGAGCTTTGTTTCTTGCTCAACAACATCAAGTTCATAAAGGTGCTTGCCCGCTTTAGCTGTTGCTATCACTCTTTCCCCATCTTGGATAGTGCATTGGTCACCTTTAAACGTTGTGGTTAGTCCTTTGCTTGCCAGTCGCCTGACTGATATAAGGCCGCCATTGAGTCCGGGAACATACAATACATCCGTCATTGGTATTTTTAACACTTGTCCATCCTCATTTTTACAAGTGACTATTCCATGTCCTGTTCCTTCAGCAGTTGTGCAACTCCCGTCTGCAAGATATATGGCTTCTTTCTTGTCTGGATTGAGCTCTACAAAGAATTCTCTGTCGTTAGTCATGTGACTTGTTGCTCCAGAATCTATATACCATTTATGGTTGGTGACGGCATCTGTCACTTTAAAAGTTCCGTGCCACGCTGCTTGGTCGTTGTTTTTCATCATGGTTATGAGTGCCTGATTGGGATCTTTTTCCCTCTGCTCATTCCTCCACAATGGACAGTCGCGCTTGAAATGCCCAGCCCTGTTACACCGGAAACATAGTTTGGCCTTCCAGTTTGGCATCTTAGTGTCTGTTGCTTTAAGTGCTGCTCCTGTATCGCTCTCTTGCCTGTGAGAAGCTTGCTCCTTTCTGCGCTTGTATTCATCTGAAAGTCGAGATTTCACTAACTGTAATGTGAGTTCTGCTTCAGATCTTGTCTCTAATGCATTAATCAGAGGGTTGTATGACTCTGGCAGGCTGCATAAAAGTATTGCTGTCACATGGTTATCTTTGATCTCCTCTCCGAGGTCCCTGAGTTGTGCAACAATCTCCAGCACGCTTCTTATATGTTCTTGCATATCCCCTTCTGGAGTCAGTTTGGACTGGTACAGCTTCCTTAGTAAATATAACTTGTTGTTTAAGCTAGAGCTCTCATGTAATCTACGGAGTGCAATCCACATACCTTTGGCAGTATCTTCCCCTTTTATGTGGATAAGCTGTTCATCTTCTACCAGTAGGGCTATTGTGGCTCTTGCCTGTCTGTTTTTCTTATCCCACTCCTGGTTGTCTACATCCGGCCTGTCTGTGGTGAGGACATCCCATGTGTCATCTTTGCTCAGCAACATCTCCATCTTGAACTTCCACATCTGGTAGTTGTCACTATTTAGCTTAGTGATCCCCAGTTTAAGATCCCCGCTGCTAGCCATGATTAATGTACCTTGCTCGTATTCCAAGTGCCTGGATACCTCAGAGCAGATTTCCTCCGCAGCTTGATCAAAGATGGTGTGCAGATGAAGACTAGGCCTCTGTTCCAGCTGTCTGATGATTCACGTTGTCTGGGCCCATAACCTTTGTTGGCTGGTGCAGATGATGCAAAGAATAATCAGACATATATGGATGGCTGTAGTTTACTTGGATTCATTTGTATTGAAGAGACATACAGCAGAGAGCATGGTGCTCATGTTAGCACACAAGATATAGAAGAACAACAACCATAGATAACAGGAAAAATGCAGTAACAGATAGTTAACACAAAGAACATTATGATAGACTATCTGTGTATAGTGACATCTAGTGGACATACTCCAAATACACAGGGAAATAAACCAAGCAATGTATAACATAGCATGAAACAATGTTCAGTCTCCAACAGATGGTTCACCTTTAACTAGCACCATTTAAAGCGGGGGTTCACCCTTAGAGGGCACTATTTCCCCTTAGCTTCCTGCTCGTTTTCTCTAGGGGAATCGGCTATTTGTATTAAAATATGTGCAGTACTTACCCGTTTTCGAGCTGCATCTTCTTCCGTCGCTTCCGGGTATGGGCTTCGGGAATGGGCGTTCTTTCTTGATTGACAGTCTTCCGAGAGGCTTCCGACGGTCGCATCCATCGCGTCACGATTTTCCGAAAGAAGCCGAACGTCGGTGCGCAGGCGCAGTATAGAGCCGCACCGACGTTCGGCTTCTTTCGGCTACGAGTGACGCGATGGATGCGACCGTCGGAAGCCTCTCGGAAGAATGTCAATCAAGAAGGAACGCCCGCTCCCGAAGACCCATACCCGGAAGCGACGGAAGAAGATGCAGCTCGAAAACGGGTAAGTACGGCTCATATTTTAATACAAATAGCCGATTCCCCTAGACCGAACGAGCAGGAATCTAGGGGAAGAAAACATTTTTTTTTAGAAATGGGTGAACTCCCGCTTTAACTTATACCCGTTGAGGGCATTTTAGAGTTGCAAACACATGGCCGAGGGCATTTCTGCATCAGCAAACACCCGGCCGAGGGACCAATATAATTTAAGTTATTTACATCTCACGCTCCACATCTCTCATTGAATCACACAGTTTCTCACAGCCTACACCCAGCTGGGGGTAACACCATTTTTGTTTGCAGTCTTTTTTGACTTTGTTGCACTGTCAGCGTCAGGCTGACTTTCCTCCCACTAGAACAGCGCCATACCTACACTTCCTTCTCTTTTCATCAGACAATTCAGCAGAGGATGGCATGGAAGAGAAGGGGGTAGAGCTGACAAATCTCGCATCATCACCAGCTGTATGGAGACATGGGGACACAACAAGTTGCAGCACTGAGCCCTGTCCTGCATCCTTCCGAGTTGCAAGCAGAGCTACACAGTTTGCTGTGAACAAAATATAATGTCCCTGCCCATGCTTGCTGGACCACGTGTCAGCAGTAATGTGGACTTTGTGGCTGACTGCCTTACCCAACGATGTCACAACATTGTCTTCCACGTGATGGTAGAGAGCTGGAATAGCCTTACAGGAAAAATAATAGTCAATGGAAACCATGCCATTGTGGTACAGCACATTCTGCAAATTCACAGAAGGGGGCAGAATCATCCAGGCGGAAAGGCAGAAGTTGTAGAGCTAGCAGCTTTGACTAGCTTGCATTTAGACGCTGGACATGTACTGTCAAACTATTTTTCTGCACCTGTTTGACAGGTGCATATCATTGCAATTTTTGACAGCAAGGCCAATTCTTACTTTCATCAAGAGTACTTCTATAGGGTTATGGTGTGAAGGTGCCACCGACACCCAAAGAACACTCTTTACTCACCTGTTTTACAGGTGCTTATCATTGCAATTTTTGACAGCAAGGCCATTTCTTGCTTTCATCAAGAGTACCTCTATAGGGTTACAGTGTGAGGGCGCCACCGACACCCTAAGAACAATTTTTCTGCATGTGTTTGACAGGTGCATAGCCTTACAATTTTTGACAGCAAGGCCAATTCCTGCTTTTATCAAGAATACCTCTATAGCAGGGATATGCTGTTGCAAAATTACAAGTCCCACCATGCCTCTGCCTCTGGGTGTCATGCTTGTGGCTGTCAGAGTCTTGTTATGCCTCATGGGACTTGTAGTTCTGCAACAGCTGAAGGTCCGCTATATGCATATCCCTGCTCTATAGGATTATGGTGTGAAGGCACCACCGATGCCCAAAGAACAATCTTTCTGCACCTGTTTTACAGGTGCATATCTTTGCAATTTTTGACAGCAAGGCCAATTTTTGCTTTCATCAAGAGTACCTCTATAGGGTTACAGTGTAAATGCACCACCAACACCCAAATAACCATTTTTCGGTACCTGTTTGACAGGTGCATAGCATTACAATTTTTGACAGCAAGGCCAATTCTTGCTTTCATCAAGAGTACCTCTATAGGGTTACGGTGTGAAGGCACCATCGAAGTAATAATCTAAAGTCTGTGGTAGAGACACCAGAATTTATCCAAATAATCTCTAATCTTGTTCCCCATGCACTACATTGTGGCAGGAATAGCAAAGATGTATTTCTGGACATGTTTTAGCTATGACTAAACACTAGATATAGTGTGAAACGCGTCAACTGTCCGAGGTTTTGATTGCTGTGGCTTGTAGTGCTGTTCCTATTTTAAATAAAGGCAACCATTGTTCAAGAGTGCGGCTGTCCAAAAAAACATCTTTGCCATTCCTGCCTTTCTGATTGCATTGTCTGCACCTGAGATCTCTGTGGGGTGGATTACTACCAAGGTCTCCACCTGGAGCGACCATCTCTCCTTCCTCTACTACATTGTGGCCTCATACAGACTTGCTCCCCAAGCCATTGCTTACAAAATAAAGAAAGCTTGCAGGCTTTATAGATGCAATTATTGCTGTAGCAGCTTCTATACACAGTACAGATGTGCCACTTTACAGGTGGACTAAGGGGACACCCCAGGCACTAACCATTGTATGCCCAATTATTTGCATATAAGCCTTCAATGGGCACTTTTGATTTTTCATATTTGGGTCCCCGTCCCATAGACTTCAATAGGGTTCGTTATTCGGTTCCGAACTTTCCCGATGTTAGAAAGTTCTGGTGCAAACCGAACAGGGGGTTGTTTGGCCCATGCCTACCCACTACCTTGTGTTGATAATCTGATGTCTCTGGAAAGTACCTGTGATGCTGGAACATGCTCTGCAAGTTCCTTGTTGCCTCTCCCATACAGAAAGCCAGTGCAGCATTATGAAGTTTCTCACAGTCATTATTCATATTTACATTTGATATTGGAGAATAAATTGGTGATGCAGGATACAGAGAGAGGGCCAGATTCTAGTACATCCTGCGGCGGCGTCACATAAGCTATTTACACTACGCCGCCACAACTTACAGGAGCAAGTGCCGTATTCCCCAAACACTTGCTCCGTAATTTGCGGCGGCGTAGTGTAAATGGCCCGGCGTATGGCCGCGTAATTCAAAGGGGGCGGCTAGTAATCAAATTAAGCGCGCCCCCGCGCCGATTGAACTGCGCATGCGCCGGGCTGAAAAATAGCCCAGTGCGCATGCTCCAGGTCACGACGGAAAACGTCAATGACGCCGACGTGAGCGTCATTGAAGTAAAGTCGTATTCAAGAACGACTTAGGAAAACAACGAAACCGACGGAAAAAGCTGACGCGGACCCGACGCCATACTTAACATGGCATACGGCGGACTGGCGTAAGGTTACCCCTCATATAGCAGGGGTAACCTTACGCTTACGGAAACGACGTACGCGACAAGTACGCGACGCAAATTCGTTCGGGAATCGGCGTATCAGGCTCATTTGCATAGTCAAATGAGACCTGAACGTAAACGCCACCTAGCGGTCAGCGTTGTATTGCATTTAGGATCCGACGGTGTAAGTGACTTACAGCAGTCGGATCCTAGCCTAATTCCGGCGTATCTTGTTTTGTGAATACAAAACAATGATACGCCGGCGGGAATTTCGAATTACGCCGGTGTATCAGTAGATACACCGGCGTAACTCTTTTGAGAATCTGGCCCAGAAAATTCAGTTATCAATCATATGTTTCTGGAATTATACGTCTTCTGGCCTCCTTGATTGAGAAGTGTGTGTGTGTTTTTGAATTGTTGAATTTACTGGCTGTAGCAACATTTACTGGATAGCATCAGCAGCTCACTGGTTGATTCCATTTGCTCTTTAACCAGTTGAAGTCTTTGGGTGTATGAAGTAAGCCATTCAGCCTATAAATCTCCTAAAGAGTTCATTCTGTTCTGGAGCTCCAATTACGAGTTCTGTGACTCCTAGCGAATGAGACGTATTGTCCTGTATGTAAAGTACAATGAATGAGAAAGGAAATGCTACTTCTTCCTTCAGAGCATACTTTTGCTATTATATCTATTTCTTTTAAACAGTGACTCGCTCTGAGAACAAATAGAAAAGAAAAATCACAAAAACATTTTAGAAGTGCTGCATGCTGTGTGTTCTTGTCTCAGCAGCAGTTATTATCACATCGGCTTTCAGAGCAGATGCATTTCACCTAGAGTGGCTTTCTCTTTGCTTCCTCTAAAGTTGAGAAAAAAAATGGAATGGATAATTGAAAAGTGGATTTTTTTTGTCTTCACCCTCTCTGTGAAAGCCTGCATGTGATGGACTTGATAAGGTCAGGATAATGATGATATGATATACATTGGGTCTTGCCTGTTAACTGGTCATGATTAAAGTTATACGCCAGTCAAATAGAAACGTTGTGAACTAAAACTAATTTTGGTTCAGTTAAAAATGAGCAAATCTGTCTTGGTTTGGTTTGCAAACAGTTTTATGGATTTTCCTGGAAGTTCATGTACTTTGTGGCAAACCCCATTCGGAGGGCAAATATTCACTTCACTTAAGTGGTTCTAAAAGCTCAATTTTTTTTACCTTTATACAGTCTATGAATGAGAGTAAAAACCTTCTCTGTCCAGCAGCCCCCCCAGCCCCCCTAAAGCCGGGTACACACTATTAGTTTTTTTTATGTTCAACCCCGCAGGGTTAAACTAAAAAAACCTGACAGCTCCGGTCCAGGCCCCTGTACTAACCATGCAAGCTTAGTTCAACGATCTCCCCCGCTGAGCTGTTGTGTTCTTTTTTTAGCAAGAAGTAAAAAATATTGGGCTCGATTCAGAAAGCCCGCCGTAAGTTTGTGCGGGCGTAGCGTATCTCAGATACGCTACGCCGCCGTAACTAAGTGAGGCCAGGGCTGGATTCACAAAGAACCTGCGCCCTAAGGTAACAATCTTTTGAAACTTAATTCAATATGTGAATACACAAAAGCTATAAATGCAAAGGTTGTTATAACACTGTGCCAATCATTATGGCACTGAGCATAAATTACTTATAAATATCAACAGATGAATAAACAGTGTAAAATAAAGTGACCAATTCAGCATATGAGGTGCAAAACAAAAAGAGTCCAAAAAGATGGAAGTTCACAGAAAAAAGATGGGAGTTATTAGCCCCTTCCAATGCAGGTGATGAAAAGATGCAAACAATGAAAGTCCAATTAGGAGATCCACAGGTGAGAAAGGAGGGAGATTTCAGACATCAGTGGCCCAACACCAGTAGAAATAAAGGCTTACCAGAAAGCCTGTGACTAATCCCTTTCAGGAACAGTCTAAACAGGCATAGCAGGAAATTCTGATCTTTTGGGGTGTCAGGAACGAATCCGGATCTCTCCACAGATTAGATGGTAGAATCCACAGCTCCTCATAGGGTTAACCACTGCTTCCAAATGGAACTTGCATAGATGTATGTGAGCGTGTGTTTATAAAACACCATGTGGGGAAAAAGAAAGGGACAATCCCATAGTGTAGGCGTAAAAAACGAGAGGGTTTATTTAAAAAATATAAAAATGAAACAGCTTAAAATACTCTCATTCATAGAGAGTGATACAAAAGTCCTTGCAAGGATAAAAAGCTCCGTATGAATATCAGACCGCCTAAGGCCGTTAGCGCATGCGCAATGCGAGTGTGTCTGCCCGACGATCGTTTCGTTGTAATGACATCATCAGGGGCGGTGCAGACACAACATCCATCTTGCTGACCAGGCTACGTCCAGCATATGGTAATGTCTCTTGACTGGCAGAATATATTTTAGATTAGATTTATTTTTTGTGCTATAAATAAAAAAAGACTGAAAATGTTGTTCCCGTCATAAAATTTTGCATATTATGAATTTTTCCTCATAAATTTTGGTAAAAATTATATGATATGTATATTGCTACATATCATTGGTAAAAATAACCCAAATCAGTGTACAGTATATTATTTAGTCTTTGTGAAAGTTATAGAGTCTACAAGCTATGGTGCCAATCATTGAAAATTGCTCATACCTTATTACACCTGTTGTACTAGAGGCCTATCTCATTTCTTGAGACACTAATGCCTCGTACACACGATCGTTTTTTTCCATCAGAATAAACTCCAACAGGTTTTTCTGACGGAATTCCGCTCAAGCTGTCTTGCATACACACGGTCGCACCAAATTCTGACCGTCAAAAATGCTGTGACGTACAACACATACTACGGCAGTATAAAGGGGAAGTTCAATTCCAATGGCGCCACCCTTTGGGCTGCTTTTGCTGATCTTGTGTTACCGCATGTTAGTAAAAGTTTGGTGGGAGACGATTCGCGCTTTTCAGTCTTTGTGCTTTTCAAATAGTTTTCTGCTGTTCAGTAGGTCCCATTACAAAGGACACCAAGCGACCTTCTTGAGGTAAAAAAATATAAGGTAATAATGTTATTGTGGTAACTTGACCAAAAAAAAAAAAAATATGGAGATCACGAGAAAATATTAAAACAAAAAAAAAGAGATCTTAAATTGAAATCAAATAAAAAATAAATAAACTAACAAATAAAACCATTATTATGGAGATCTGGCTTTAAAATCAAATATGAATATTCATGAGATCACAAGAAACAATAAAGTAATAAGTTTGTCAGAACTCTGTGTGAATATCAGCAGCAAAATAACTTCATTATTCTAGCATTATAAAGAAGAAAATAATGCTCTGCATTAAAAGATCCCAGAATTTGCAGCGTGACGAATGTGCTATCTCCATTACGAATGCTAGTTTTACCAGTCCGAGTGGTCCCGTCTCATACTTGATTCTGAGCATGCGTGTTTTTTTCTCCGTCGGAGTTTCATACAGACAAACTGAATTTTTTTACGTACTGTTTAATGATGGTGAAAGTTTCCCAGTAAACAGACTTTCTGGTTTGCCACAGTTTGTGTCTATTTAATCCTGTGCTTGCATTTACACTGTTTAATAGGTGAGCCAGAGGGGCTGGGATTGTTCTTGGGGTTGAGAGGCAGAGAATAGAACCAAATATACTCAAACGGCCCCTGCAGGGGTAGCTACATTTCAGTAAAACTTTTAAATTAAAGAGCACTTTAATTTGCCTATCAAACAACAAAAGTAAATGGTTCACTTTAAAGGCAGCCCCACCAATAGCATGTAATCACCTTACCTTTAATCCCTCGCTGCTCATTGCATACTCTCAAGTATGGCAAGCATGTGCCTTGCTCCCCTTACTCCTACGTGACAGTGATGTTGCTTGGTAATTGGCCGCAAAGACACCCAGTGCTCACATGGGGCTTTCACACCTCAAAGCTTGCACAGAACTTCCTCTCTTTGTTCCTGGTGCCCAAATGGAGCTGCTGGGGGATTAAAGGTAAGATCCTTAAGGGTTATTTCACCTTTACTAAAATTATCTATGCAGATAAGGTGAGCCTTTAGATAAAAACAAACTGTGCAGCTTTGACTAAACTTGAATTTTGCTCTTGCTATATTTGTAGGCAATTTACATACCTAATAAAAGCCTGACTGAAAAACTCCCAGGATGTTGCTATGACAGGTCTAGCCATTATTGTTCTCCTCCACAATTACAAGAGGAGGCTCTCAAATGCTGAGCTCAGGGCTACTGCATCAGCAGAGAGAAAGTGCATGTGAGGGGGTTTAAATCAGAGAATGAGCTCACTCCTGTGATGGTAGCGGTAAACAATAATGGCTAGGCCTCTCTTAGCAATATCCTTACAAAAGTTCTAGGAGTATTCCAGTCAGTCTTCAAGAGATACATAATTGGTCTATACCTACAGCAAGGACAATATTCAACTTTGGTCAGCTTGTTTTTATCTACAGATAAAAGCTACCTGCATAGGCAGCTTTTTTGGTAAAGGTGACCTAGGCCAGTGTGTTAAAAAATGGCAGTACTTGGAGCTTCTTACTGCTAAATTCACAAACGATACAGGAATGGAAAGATTGGAAGTTACACAGAAGTTACCGGGAAGTAACCATCACAGATTATGGATACCATACGCAACCCATTGGCTTCCTTCCCTGTTGGCTACTGAGTTATCTAAATTGTTTCGACTTTATGCTACATTAATTGAATTCTCTTGTTGCTTGGTTTCGGATGGACACCAGACTGTCTTTGGCATACTTCAAAACTGCAGGTAATATGAATTCAAAGTTTTTAGGAACCTTATAGAAAATCTGTATTATTTTTGTATCTCTTTCCTTGTGTAGTGCTACCACAGTAGGAGCCACTGAATAGGAAGGGTCCTCAGTTCTTGACCTCGACCTTCTCAAGAACCTCAGCCCCTCTGACACATCAGGTTGAGTATACAAGCATACAATATAACAGGAAATCACTGAAAAATAATACCCAGTAATAGTGCTATATTAAAGAAAACAGGCAGCAGGTAGGCATAAACAGTAGCAAGGCCACCTTGGGTGCAGCAGTGGCAGTAATAAAGTTTAATCTACCAGATACTGCCAGAGCACATTTATGGCAGTGATGATAGTGCTAGACCAACTGTCCAAAAAAAAACAAAGGTGGCTTTGAGAATATTTATTACAGGAGAGGCGGTCTTGTTTTTCTGCCAGCTATCATTTGGGGCCCTTTAAGAGCATCTTTGCATTTAATGACAGACCCAGTTAACCTGCATGCAGTATTGGTAAAGTTTTGGCACAGATAAAAGGTAGTTGTGGTTCAGATGTGGTAAAGTTTCGGTATATTGTGGTATAGGGTTGGTATAGGTGCAGTCTAGGTTTGGATTAAGTGCTGTAGAGTGCAATACAGGTGTAGCATTACCCCCAGAGGAGCTGGGGGTTGTTTCGGGTGGCACATTTACCTCATGGCTCCCCCGAATTCCTAGGGGTGGATGATGCCTATTGCATTTGGTAGAAGTAAAGGAATGTCCACAACAGGTGTTCTCTGTTGTGCTCTTTATTATCCAGCCAGGTAAAAACAATAAACTTGTGGTGAGGAAAGTAAAGTTGAAGAAGAAAGGAGAACAGCAGATTCAGGCGTGATGATAGGGAAACAGTCCTGCTCCCAGGCGTAACACTTTTCTGCGCCACTCCTGCGTGAGTGGGTTTAGCGTACCCGGACAGGCCTCTCTCACTGACCTGGCAGCCGGAGTATCACTCGGACAATTGTAGGATAAAGTCTCTGCCACAGACCCTCCTTGGTGAACTTCAGGGAGACACCTCTGCCACAGGCCCTCTCTGATTTGTAGTTTTGGAGGAGATCCTCCTTAGGTGAATTACGCCTGGATCTCCTTCAACTTGTCGCCCATGTACAGACTCACAGGTGATCAATCCTTCAGTGTCCAGCTACCTTGATCCCCGGTGGTTTGTCGAGGCCCTTTTGGATCGACAGCCTCTCAATGGCGCTCCTCAGACAGACTCCCCACCGAACAGCAATACAGCTTGGGATCCTCAAAGGTGGGAACCCAGTCGCTCACTGGGTCCCTGTCGCTGTTCAGATGCTCCGGGGCAACATGGTCCCGGAACCAGGAACACTGCGTGGCAAGCACGCCCCGGCCAGGTAGACCATAACACTGGGGCCCCATGATGTGGTCACCCTAAAGGTGGGTGCCACCCTCGAAGAAGAAGACCCAGAACCAATGGCGTCTGCCTCATAAATACCCCTCCCCAGCATGCACAGCGAGGCCAAACCCTCCTGATTGGCTGCTGGGAAAGAGCACCCAAACCTTGACTCCACTGCTGCCACCTGCAGCACTGGGGTTGGAAGAACACCCCAGCACAGCAGAATGAGCCCACAGCACAGCCAAGCTGAGACAGAGACCCTGTTTTGCACATAACAATTTGGATCAGAGTTTAACTACACTCTGATCTCCCTCTAAATTTAACTAGCACCGGTACCATAAAGTACCCAGGTGCTACACAGGTGTGATTTAGATTGGGTACGCTTGATGTCCTACTCTTAGTGGCTCAGTCCCAGCTAGTAGTATCAGCGATGGGTGAATAGCGCTCTCACCAGTCCCTGGATTGCTGCGATGGCCTCTCACTGTAGAATGGGGGCCCCTGTGTCTGTCCCAAAAAGCTTCCGATGATCAGTGGTGGGAAGCAGAGGGTGAGTGGATGCTCCAGTTTCTCTGCTGCAGCAGTGCAGGTGCTGTAAATTGGGAGGTGCTGCGCTGTCCTAGGGTGTCCTCACTCCCAGTCTAAGGCTTGGATCTCCGATGGTGTGGCAGGCAAAATTCCAGACAGAGATGCTCCCTCTCTAGCTCCCTCAGTGCCCTTTCCTGGGCAGTTTAACAAAAATAACATCTCCACTCCTCCTACTGCACAGTGCATGTTGGGATCTGTAGTGTAACCATCATAGTGTAGTCATATATGGCTGCCATCTAAAACTACCACTCCCAGTATTCTCAGCACTCTGCATAGAAGTCTATTGACTTGCTTGTCTTTAGCTCTCCCCTGCTGGCTGAAGGAGAATGGGGCAGCATAACGTCAGTATCTCAGTAGAGGGAGAGAAGAATAAAGGCCAATGTCTTCATCTTCATATTACTGTAGCCCAGCACCTGGCTATACATGTTTTAAATGTATTTTATTTTTTAGAGTATGGCACAAATTATTATCGCATGCGAATATTTCACATTTACCACTTGCAAACAGCAGGTGTTATAATTCAGCCTGTACCCCATCATGTATGCTGAGTCATTTACTACTTTGCTCTGAAAAGTCTTTATAATCTGATCTCCAGTTCAAAAGAGAGACAACCCCCTGCTAACTCCTGTGGAACCATGTGGATTGTAAGTTAGAAAAAGGCTGACAAAAACGAGAAGGCAGTGTTGTGCTTAAAATAAAGTTTATATAAAAGTGTATAGTTAAAAAAAATCTAACCTTTCCCACTCCACTAGAAAGAAAATATTTTTTATTGGTATTTGTATCCCTATCGGGTGTCTAAAAAGAGATTTTCTCTTACTTCCCGTTTCATTTCTTGGACAGGTAGTGAAAAGGAGTTCCCCCAGCAATACAAAAAATCTGACAGAGGTTTACCCTCCCCTATTCTATCCAAAATAAAAATAAGATTTTGCCTTCACATACACTTTCATAAAAAATCCATTGGCAGAATATTCATCAACACTCACCAGAAGGTACAAAATACTCTAATCCTAAACTCCACTTATTGTACAATAGCAAAGGGGTATACTTTCTACAACAGTGAATGTGATGTTTGAATGCGACAGATCAATTTCTGTTGCTGAAAACACATGCACCAGGAAAATACATACATTGGCCTGGATTCACATACCTGAGCGCATCTTTATGCCGGCGTAGCGCATCTCATATGCGCTACGCCGACATGACACAGAGAGGCAAGCACAGTATTCACAAAGCACTTGCTCCCAACGTTGCGCCAGCGTAACGTAAATTCCTAGGCGTAAGCCGGCCTAATTCAAATTGGATGGAAGTGGGCGTGATACATTTAAATGAACCGTGACCCCATGCAAATGATGGGCCGAACGAACGGCGCATGCGCTGTCCTGTAGACGCTTCCCAGTGCGCATGCTCAGAATCACGTCGGAACGAACGCCTAAGATACGTCGAATTACTGAACATAACCTACACCCAGCCCTATTCACGTAGTACTACGTAAACAACGTAAAATACGACGGCTGTTCCGTGGTCCATACCTTTGCATGGGATGCGCCTCCTATATGTGGAATAACTTTACGCCGGATGTACACCTTACGTAAACGGCGTATATTACTGCGACGGGCGCAAGTACGTTCGTGAATCGGCGTATCTCAGTCATTTACATATTCGACGCGTAAATCAATGGGAGCGCCCCTTGCGGCCAGTGTAAATATGCGCCCAAGATACGCCGGCTTGGAAAGTTACGTCGGACGGAGGAAGCCTATTTAGAGGCGTATCTAGTTCTATGGGCATGGCGCATAGATACAACGGCGTACATTTACACTTACACGGCGTATCTGTAGATACGTCGGCGTAAGTGTTTTGTGAATCCGGCCCATTGTGTTATCTATTTGCTTAAAGCGGTTGTAAACCCCGGCCGATTTTTTCTATTTTTTAAATATTATGTTACACAAGGGCATGGCAATGCATATTACATATAACATTTAGAAAAACGAGGCCCGCAAATACCCTTTATCTCCCGTTGTTATTCTCCCTACTTCCGGGTATTGAAATCGCCATTCTTTGTGCTGTTCAGTGAATCCTTATCTGGCATTACTTCCGCCCTTACTGAGTCCCTGTTCGAAATCTCGCGCGTGCGCCGTAGCGCCGAAACCAAGCCTCAATGTCAATTGCCGTTACCATGTCAACCAAGATACGTGGCAAATGCAAAAGCACTGGCAAGGAGAGGGGGGAGTGTGATACATTTGCCTATATGTCTCAGTTTACTGCTCCCTGCTAGCCAGGTTATTGATGTGCTAATGTCCCCTCACTATTTCTAAAGGTTAATTGATCTATTGTGTTGTGTGAAGGAGAGCTGGGTTTAAGTGGCTTGTGTTAATTATTCTGATTGCTTCATTGTGGTAATTATCTCTCTATATGCGGGGTCGAGCGGTCTGGTTGATGTATTCAGTACAGCTAGTGCTCAGCGTCATTGATGTCATTGTCTAAAGAAAATGTGTTTCAGCATCGGCCCCGTCGTGTCTACCTACTCATCTGTATGGAAGCCCCAGTGTGAGGGGGGCGGAGATTTGTCATTGTAACAGTTTTGGAAATGACATATAAGCTGTGTGTTATAACATTAAAGTCTGTGTTGTTCAAGCAGTAAGCTGGTCTCATGTGTGGCTTTCTGGGCGATTCCAGGGATATCCCTCCTCGTGGAATATTGGGGTGATTTTCGTTATGGGAAGAAGGGAACGTTGACGGGGATATCATACCGATACCGTCACAATTGGTTGGCAGCAGCGGGATCTTCCCTTCTATTCCCCTTCACACCCGGATTCCAAGCAGACACTGGAAGAACTACTGGAAGTTCGTGGAAGGATTGCTAGCAACAAAACCAAGCGGGTCATCATAGCAGAATCAATGGAGCTAGACCAGGAGGACGGGATTGCAGCAACGCCAGCAGTACAAGAGATGGAGACACCAGTGATTCAGGAGGAGGAATCGCCAGCCAACAAGCTAATGAGAGAGAAGCTAGCGTGGTTCGGCCCGAACCCAACGCCAGATGTGGTACTGAAAGTGATGGACCTGTTAGCGAAGGAGGCTAAAGAAATAAGGGACGCAGAACTACAGTTAAAACTGGCAGCAGTCCAACAAGCAGCCGCACATTCTCCAAACAGTGAGTACAGCACAGCAGACGCAAGGAAGATTCCGTTTAGCGCTTTTAAAGCTTTTGATGAAAAGGACTGTGAGATTGATAACTTCCTGGCGGATTTTGAGCGACAATGTAACCTGCACCGAATAGCTAGAGGAGAGTGGGTTGCAATATTGTCAGGCAAACTGTCAGGCAAAGCTTCTGATGCTTTCCGGACCGTGCCAGATCAGGATATTCATAGCTACGCCCGGGTTAAAGAAGTGCTCCTGGCTCGTTATGCAGTAACCCCAGAGTCCCACGGACAGAAGTTCAGGGACTCACGCAAAACCACGAAAGACTCTTATGCGGAATGGGCATGCCAATTGTCCCGGTCGGCCTCTAACTGGGCTAACAGCAGCCAGGCCACCACCGCAGAGGACATTTTGCAACTAATGCTCCTGGAGCAATTTTACAATCACATCCAGACGGACGTCAAAGATTGGGTGAGAGATCGCAGGCCCATGACTCTACCAGAGGCCGCGAAGTTGGCGGATGAATATGCAGATACTCGCAAGACGAACCAGGTCACACCACAGGAACAACCTCCACCACAAACGGTGCCCTCACACCCACCAACCGCTAGATACCAACCTCCTAACAGACCGGTGACATCTAGCCCTCGCTATCATCGCCAGGAGGGCAACGAACAACGCTGCTTCCGGTGCAAACAGCTGGGTCACTTCAAGCAGAATTGCCCCATGAATGACAACACCAGGTCAAATTGGTCTCAACCTGGGTACCGCCCACCAGCAGCAGCCCATTGTGTAGACTCGGCTTGGGATCCAAAGGAGCTGGGTCAGGAAGAACCATTGGGCACCCCTTACGAAGCCCTCATGGTACAATCTGTTATTACGGACAACAGGGAACACCATTGTCAGCTGGTCATGGGCGACAGCCCTGAGCCGGAGGGGCCCTGGAGGGAGCTGGGCAGAAAGAGGCACCGCCGGCCACCCTTCAAGAAGAAGAGGTCCTGGAAGCCGTATAACAAGCTGACCTGGGAGGAGAAGAAGCGACTGGAGGAGAGGGAGTCGCAGCGGGCGTCCCAGATGCGTGCCGAGATGTTCGCCAAGGGCCCACCGGTGGCCCCTTACACCACCACCCAGTTCCTGATGATGAAGGACCATGTGGAGAGCCTGCAGGACATGAGCAAGCAGGAGCTGATCCGTGAGTACATAGAGCTGGAGGAGTGCATAAGCCGCATGGAGGAGGAGAACAACCACCTGAGGTCACAGCAGCATGAACTGGAGATGGAGCTGGAGAAGCTCCAAGAGGAGAACCGGCGGCTGCGGAGGGAGCAGGGGGTGGCTGACCTTATGGGGCTCTGATTCCCCTCCCCCCCCCCCGGACTCTGAGCACCAGTGCTACAGCATTTCAACAAATATAACTTTTTATTTTTATGAATCTCCTGGGATTGTCACTTCAGAGCCATAACCTGCCCCCTCCCATAGCGGGACACCTAGACGGCGGCGCACAGACCCATTCGCTGTCTTCACACTGACTTCTGGTGACTTTGCAGATCGCACAAAGACTTGGGGACTGACCGGCGTGTGATCTGACGACCCGGTGACATACCTGAGTCTGAAGCAGTTGCCAAGGGAGGTCAGTCATGCCAAACGGAGTTAACCTCTGACTAATAGCTCTGAACCCGTCAACCCTACTGGACCAGGGAAGGTCCAACCGGGTTTGCCGGAGCAGGGAGCAAAAGGGGGGCCATTGTGATACATTTGCCTATATGTCTCAGTTTACTGCTCCCTGCTAGCCAGGTTATTGATGTGCTAATGTCCCCTCACTATTTCTAAAGGTTAATTGATCTATTGTGTTGTGTGAAGGAGAGCTGGGTTTAAGTGGCTTGTGTTAATTATTCTGATTGCTTCATTGTGGTAATTATCTCTCTATATGCGGGGTCGAGCGGTCTGGTTGATGTATTCAGTACAGCTAGTGCTCAGCGTCATTGATGTCATTGTCTAAAGAAAATGTGTTTCAGCATCGGCCCCGTCGTGTCTACCTACTCATCTGTATGGAAGCCCCAGTGTGAGGGGGGCGGAGATTTGTCATTGTAACAGTTTTGGAAATGACATATAAGCTGTGTGTTATAACATTAAAGTCTGTGTTGTTCAAGCAGTAAGCTGGTCTCATGTGTGGCTTTCTGGGCAATTCCAGGGATATCCCTCCTCGTGGAATATTGGGGTGATTTTCGTTATGGGAAGAAGGGAACGTTGACGGGGATATCATACCGATACCGTCACAGGGAGTATCAGAAACAGTAGAAGGATTATAACAACGCGAGACTTCTCCTCTGTGCGGACAGAGGGGAAGTTCGCTCAGATTCAGTGCCGGAAACAATGAAAATGAAAACCGGACAAACTTTAGATGCCGGTTTTGAGGGTCAAAAGTGCGCAAGCGCGGTGACGTCATTGAAAAGAAAAATAACATTTTACAGGTAAATGTAGCGGTGAGTACACTTTCACAGGCAGCGATCAACTGCCTGTGTTATGGGCTAATTTTTTAAATAATGTTGTCTCCGAGGGTTTACAATCACTTTAAATATATTCACTGCTTTATAAATACCTCTAAAGTAACTGATTAACTGTCAGATGATTTCAATTGGGAAGGTAATAAGATGTTCTGAAGTAGAGTACTCTTTTGCGCAGTGACTTCTTTTGGAAGATTCAGACCAGCCTTTATCAACCGTTTTACCATGGAGGAACCAGTAAAATACTTATTTGGTCTTAGGGAACCCTTGCTAAAAACTACTATATATACAGCTCACAAAGGGGTTGATTTATTAAAACCGGAGAGTGCAAACTCTGGTGCAGCTGTGCAAAGAAATCAATCAGCTCCGCCTAGGTTCACATTGGAACGATTTGTCATGCGATTTGAGAGATAAAATTGCATGACAAGTCGCAGCCTATTACCGCTGATGGCACCGTTCTAATTGGCGCAACACTGATTTTGGAAAAGTAGTTCTTGCACTACTTTTGTCGATTTCAGGTGCGACTTCAATAGATATCTGTGTATGAAGCCACACAGATGTCTATCAAGTAGCACCTGAAATCGCGCTTCAATTCAAGTAAAGTAGCGCGATTTCAAAGTAGCATCAATGTGAACCATTGCTCCAGGTTTTATTGTCAGAGCTTAAAAGAGAATTATGGTGTTCTATCAGGTTGAGGTCAGGACTCTGTGCAGGCCAGTCAAGTTATTCCACCCCTAACTGGCTCATCCATGTCTTTATGGATCTTGCTTTGTGCACTGGTGAACAGTCATGTTGGAACAGGAAGGGGCCACCCCCAAACTGTTCCCACAAGGTTGGGATCACGAAATTGTCCAAAATGTCTTGGTATGCAGGCGCCTTAAGAGTTCCCCTCAATGGAACTAAGGGGCCCAGCCCAACCCCTGAAAAACAACCCCACACCATATCCCCCCTCCACCAAATGATTCGGAGGGGTGGCCCAATACTTTTTGCAATATATTTTGGATGAGGGCATTTGGGGTGGAGGAACTTGACTGGCCTGCACAAAGTCCTGACATCAACCCAAAAAAACACCATTAGGATGAATCAGGGCAGAGACTGCGAGCCAATGCACGAGTTTTGCTGCATAAAGCAGACAAGTGTGCATAGGTCGGGTCCTGATGAAAATCCTGATGTATTATTCTTCCATGAGCTGAACCTTTAAAACCAAAACGTAAATGGAAAAATGTCTACACCCTAATGGAATACTTCAAACTTCATCTAATCTTTTTCTGAATGTTTGACACGTTATTTTTTGGGGAAATAAAACTATACTGTTGTAACTTTTCACAAAGAAATATTTTTAATTGGCTACAGCCATGCAGTACAATAAGCATCTTTCGGTTAATCACATTCCTTGTTCTATTTAACATTCTATAGAGCGAAGAGTACAATTTATCTGAATAATATTGTAATCAGAAAACCTAGCTGCTCTCTAAATCCTGCCAAGGGTCTGAATGCTATTTCACAGCAGTTAGTCTGACAAACCTTTTACATAATTTGAATCCCTGTAAAATTGTAAGGCTGATTGTGATTGTGTATTTTGCTGTCAACGTGATGAAGCTCTTACTGCACCTGAGATTTGCCAGGAGTTATACTCAGTAAAAGTGAAGCTGTGAGGCATGAAATGAAGTGACAGAGGGATATATTGTGTGCTTAGCAGTTCAAGGTAGGTATGATGCGCATGATAAGGTGACAGGAAGCTAAGAGTTGTCAGCCAACAATTTGTACCTGATTTTCTAATGCTACGGTTCATGAAAATGGCAAATGGTCCTTTAAGATCACCGGTCAAATATATGAAAACGCCCTCTAATTATATATTCTTTTAAAATTTGTGTAATAAATAACGTTTAAATTCTGCAATGACCTAAAATCTCTCTTCACACTGAGTTGCCATCAGCTGGATGATGAAATCAGTCTTGCAGTGGTAGCAACTGATCTGTAACTAAAAATGTTATTGCAACAGTTTTGACACAAATAAACCTTGTGACCTTCATAATCCCTGACATTATTACAGATAAAGCCATATAAATACAGCCATTTCATATAAATACTTAGTTGACCAATTACACATACAGATTTGCTCAAATAGTGTCCCTCTGTATTGAGGGTTTTGATAGTGTAGCCCAGGGGTCTCCAAACTTTGTAAGGGACAGTTTTTTTGTCCTACAGACTTTAGGGGGCTGGACTATGACCAGTGGGAGTGGAAATGTTTTCCTGGCATCAGTGGAAGTAAACAATACATTTGGTATTAGGTGAAGGAACGGTGCACCATTGTTGATATCATCAGGCAGAATAGTGCCCCTTTGTTGGTGTCAATGAAAGAAATGGGGCCCCATTGTTGATGTAAGTTGGCAAGATAGTGTCTTGTATCAGTGGGAGGAAAAATGCAGGATAATGGCAAGACAAGAGGCTCACTCAGCCCCCAGTTTGGAGACCACTGGTTGAGCCAATCATTAGGCCTGGGAAACCTGCTGTGCATGCTCTGAGAACTAGGTAAGGTATTAAATACCTAAGGAACTTCCTGTTCTGGCTCAAAAATAAAGCTGGGTGACTGTCACCAGGACCTCACACTTCTTTCCAGAATGTTCTGGTGTTTTCTGGAAAGAGAGGTGGAGAGGGGAGGTGGGGCTACCTGGAGTGTTCTAAGGAGCCCTGATCAATCCCCTATCTGGATTGGCAGGGGGCAGGACTACTTCCTCCTTAAGTACCCAGAGCCAGCTCAGCTGGGGAGGCATTGATTGGGTGTAAAATGGAGAGGGAGTGTTAAACTGTCGGGGCCTTGGAGGGAGCTCCCGAGTCTGGGGGACAGTGACCTTGGGCCTGGGCTCGGGTGCGGACGGGACCCTCTTACAACCCACAGAGGTGTCCTGACCAGGAGGCACATGAGGAACAAAAAGAGGACAGCGGGAGAACACTGCCCGTCAAGTCTCCAGGAATTCCACAGAGGCAGCCAAGAGGCTGGTGAGTGTTCCCACAGTCGGGAGGACTGGGAGGCACACCTGAGAGGACTGATATGGAGCGGTCTGTGAAGGGTGGAGAGCCAGTCTGGAGGATTTTGGTGGAGGAGGAAACAGGCAGCTGTATCCAGGAGGGCTGGCAGTGCCTGAAAAGGTGGTGCTGGGAGCAGTAGCCACAGGGATGCATTGGGACTTTCTTTATTTTGCTACCCGCGGTCCCTGCCTGCAAAGGGCATTTGCTTTGGGCCTGGCTGAGCTTGTGTTAGGTCTACAGTGCTAGCTGGTCTGGGAAGTACGTGCAAGTGAAGTGCGGGAGGTGTTGAGGAGAGATAGTCTGCAAGCAAGTAAAGTGCTTGAGAGAGAGAGAGAGAGAGAGAGAGAGAGAGAGAGAAAGAGAGAGAGAGAGGGAGTATATGCTGTGAATGTATATAGTTATCTGGGCATCTCATAACTTCCCTATCCAAGTTAAATTCCCCTCAATAACAATACAAAAACAAGTGCAGGGACTGTTTCATATCTCTGGATGCTTGAAATTGTGTGCCTGGCTGGACAGGGTGACAGACAGACCACTACACTCAGCAGCACTTATGAGGGTACCGCTACACTAACATCTATGCAGGGGCGGACTGACCATTGAGGCACTCGGGCACTGCCCAAGGGCCCTATACCACTAGGGGGCCCCATCAGGGTTGCCAGGCTCAGTAAAACCAGGGACAGTATGTGAAAATCTGTGTTTTTTTACATCTGTCCCTGATATGTCCAAAACCGACATGCTTTTAATGTGAAAATCCTGAGATTTTAGCTGCCCCGCCTCTGTACTGCTTCCTGGCTTGGTGGCCATCTGTAAGCCCGGGGGCCCCATAATCTTCTATTGCCCGGGGGCCCCATGAGTTGTCAGTCCGCCCCTGCATCTATACTAAAAACTTTTCTCTTTAACTTTAAAGCTTCAAAGGCCTGTTGAATAATTTTGTTAGTGATATGTAGTCCAGTCTGATTCTTTCTGTAAAACCCAAATCTAAAATAAGTTGTTTGTATTAAAGACTATTAATAAAAGTTCTCCTCTGCATAGAAACCCCTGTTGCTCTGCTGATTGAAAAGTTTCATCACACAGGTAATTAAATCATCTTTTAATCTATGTACTGAAAACTCCCACTGCAGCCAAACTCAATTCTCTGAGAATGAGAAAAGTAAACTGCAAAGAATAAACGTATAATAGGGAAAGCTCAGTCACGACTCATGACTTTATGGACTGCCATCAAATGCATATTTTGTAACTTTTTTGAACACTGCATATAGTCACTGAGTAGTAATTTATAAGCAACTTATCAGGACAATGTAATTAGGCTTCATGTACATGGATGCTTGGCAGCTCCTGTGTTCTGAAGTGTAAAATCTCCAACGTTTTCTGACACATATAGCCGCCAATACAAGTGAATGGCTCTACGCAGCTGTGCACTGGTAAATACCATTGTCTTCTACGTTGGCATTTACCTAAATATGCATTTTCAGGGAGAAGTCCTGGCAGAAATTATGCTTTTTGGGGAGTAGAGCTGTATACACATGCAGAAAGTTGAACTTCAATCACTAAAATTACACACCTTTAGCAATCTAGTGCGACACTCCAGGCACTACAATTTTATTATCTTTTACCATCTTCTTACTTATGCAGATTATGCATTTTTTCTTTATTTGATTCAGTATATAAAATCATCTCTTAGCTCTCATTATTGATACAGCTTGCAAAGGACTTCTGGCCCCTGACTAAACTAGTGAGCGAGCTTTAAATGGCATCAGTGTTGGCGCCCTGTCTCCCCTCCTCGTGTTTGCTCTTTCCCATTCACAAAGTCATGCCAGCCACAGTGTCATCACTTGCTATGATTTGTGCATCATTTCTATTTTCTTTAGGGGGAAGACATCCTCCGGTGTCAGTGGTGAAGTCATCAGTGCTATCAGTATTATCTTAACTCCTGCTCTCTGACTGTCAACAGAATGCTGGAGATTGCAGCCAGACAGCTTCTGTTGTGGTAACCAATCTAAATAGCCATCAACTCTAACCAAAATCTAGCAAGTCCCAGGATATGTCAGTATTTTGCCTGTGCATTGCCAAAATTGAATGCTATTGGGCTGTCTATTTGTTTTAGTGATCATATTGCCAAAATTACCTCCTATATAAATTTCCCTTCCAAAACATTCCAGGTATGGCTATTGCTAGTTTTGTTTGGCAAAAACATATGGCAAATTCCAATGATTGTAAAGTCTTGTTTTTTTGCTATACTTACCTCCTCTGTGCAGTGGTTTTGTAGAGCAGCCCAGATCCTCCTCTTCTCGGGTCCCTGGCTTGAGCTCCTGGCCCCTGCCTCCTGTTGAGTGCCCCCGCAGCAAGTAACTTATTATGGGGCCACCTGAGCCAAGCTGCAGCTCTGTGTATCTATTAAGACACATTTTTGACAGCAGCGGGAGCCAATGGCGCTACTTCTTTGTCTCAACCAATCAGGACGGCCGAGGGACTTGTGGACATTGCTAGACAGAGAGGGGGCTCAGATAAGTATTAGGGGGTCCGAAGAGGGCTACTGCACACAGAAGACTTTTTATCTTAGGGTATGGAATGCCTTAAGATAAAAAAAAAAAAACACTTTTGACTTTACAGCCACTTTAAGTTCGCCTGCTGGTGGCACTTTTGTGCTCTGGGCCAATTTCTGCAGCTCCTGTGTCCACCAGCAGGTGTCTCCCAGCAGCCAGCAAGTTCCAGCAATCCTGGCCACATCTGCTGTGTTGTCAGTTTGAATCCCAACCATGGCACTACCTGCCTGGAATTTGCATGTTTTCCCTGTGCCTAAATGGGTTTCCTCCGGGTTCCTTGGTTAATTGGCTCCTGTCTAAATTGATCCTTGTATGTGTATGTATGAAGGTGTGTTAGGGACCTTCGATTATAAGCTCCTTGAGGGCAGGGATTGATGTGAATGTATAATATATGTATGTAATCATTGTGTAAATTGACGTTGCTATAAAAGGTACCCAGGGCCGCTGATAGGGGGGGGGACCACCAGCCCTCCTGTAGGGGGGCCCGGCACACAGAGGGGCCCAGACAGCAGGAGGGTTGGTAGAGAACAATGCCCTCCATGTCTCTCACCCAGGTTTCTCCCCCTCTCCCTCCCGCCGGCTTTTAGCTGCTGGGTGAGAGACTTGGAGGGATAATGAACCTGGCCAGCCGCCACTGAACTCCTTCCCCTGCCCCGAGAGGGGGTTGTGCTAGGAGGAGGGGTTTGTGGGAATGTATTCTAGGAGAGGGATTGAAGAAATAATATTTGTGATGGGAGGGGAGATGCGGGTGATTGTGTACCACGAGCCGATGAGGGAATTTGGGGCTAATAGGAGGGATTGGGAGAATTGTGCAGGCAGGGGAGATTTGTACTAGCACAGGGCCGATCCGCCCTATAGGCTCACTATGCAAGCTGCTTAGGGCCCCGCAAAGCTGCGGAGGGCCCCCCAAATTACTAGAGGCCCACCTGGTGCAAAGTAATTTTCGGCCTCTCACCCCAATTCTCAACCAACTCACTGGCTGGGAGAAGAGGTAAGAAGTCAGCACCCCCCGCTTCTCTCATTTCCGACAGCAGAACACCCCTCCCCGCCCGCTTCTCAACTTTAATGTGACATGTAATTTTGCTTAGGGGCCCAGGGAGGTCAGGATCGGCACTGTACTAGGAGGTGGAATCGGGTGGCATTTTTGTCCATTAATAATGTATTTTTTTGTGAAAATATTGTATATGATTCCTAACAGCGGCCCTGTAAGTACCTGTAGTAAATAAAATAAATACAAATCTAAGGTGATAAGGCTGGCAGCCTCAAAGCCCTTTGATCAATGCCTGTTCTCCTTCACCATTGAGGACTTTACACTATAACATCTACTAGGCTAAGAACTTATTTCCATGGTGCCTCTTTGTAAACTGCAAGAATGATAAAATTAGTACATACTAAATACAGAAAATAAACAGTGGTTTCAACTAATAGCCTCTGACTAAAACCTTAAAAAAAAATAAAACGACTGTTTCACAGCTAGATTTATGTTTAAAATCATTTTCATGAATGAAAGTGCAACCAGTGCTTTATGCATTATAAATGTAAATTTATATTTAACAAGCTTGACATGGTGAATGCTGGAAACATATGTTCATATACTCAAAACGAGAAGCGTGATGCCAAACTTCTTTTGTTATTCCCCTACGGACCCCTTATTATAATTATGAGCATGCTGCTTCACGTTAATATTGCAGCTGTTTTCTTCCTTTATCTGTGTGCCTGTTCAAATATTGAACGCTTTTATAAGTCACATCAGGTAAACACTATTAAAACCTTTTGCCCCTTTCTTTGTTTTTTATTGAATTCTAAAATCGGCTTAAAAACAATGAGTTACAAACACTCCACTGAAGATATTTTGAAGGACATTTTTGGAAAATACAAAAGTAAATACAATAAATCACAGTATGTAGTAGAGCACTAAAACGAGATGGGCAAAGTCCAGCATTTCTACAATACACCTCTGAAATTTCCAATCTGTGCCTTTAGAACATTTTGGAGGTTGAAAATAAATTAGCCAATAAAACTCAGATGGACATGTGCCTCAGTATGTGTCATTCAGATGAAGGTTGATGAAAGGGGGTGAAAGGGGGAAATAAATTAAATATAACAAGCGGTACTGAAAAAGAGGATATTGTGGTCAGGCATGGGGTTCCCACTTATAATATGACAGCTTAGGGCAGGGATGGCCAACCAGTGGCCCTTTTGAGGAGCAAGGGCCACTTAAGCAACTTGGTAACTGGTCTTGGGCCACAATGAGCAGAGCGGGTGGACGGGATGTCCGTGTCCACTCTGCATATGCAGAGCGGACATGGACACAGCCCACTATACTGTGTCCATGTCCGTGTCCAAGCGTATCGCATTGGAGGTAGAACAGAAGTTGGTTTATGTCTGCCACTCCTTAGAGGTTCATGGAGGGTCAAATTGGGTCTGCCTGACCGTGTGAAAAGGGCTCAAGGCTGCTTTCACACTGATGTGCTGCATTTTTTTCTGCACCGTGGGTGAACTTTGCAATAGACTTCTATTATATTTTGCAGGTTTGGTGCACTTTCAGAAAGCTCACCAAACTCGACCTACTGCTCTGGGATGGAATAGAATAGAATACTGTTATTAAAGGTAATTTTATCACTAAAATCACAGGGCCAGATTCATAAAGCACTTACACCGTTTTTTTGGGAGATGCGCGGCGTAAGTGCAGATTTGCGCCGGCGGATCGCTGCACCGTACCCAGAGAACCAGATTACGCCTCCAAATAGACTTCATCGCCTCGGTGTAACCTTTCCACGCCGGCGCGGCGTTGGCGCAGATTTACGCTGGTCGGATCTGGCGCGGCCATGGTTTTTGTGTTTTAAATATGCAAATGAGGTTTTTGGGCCGATTCATCAACTTAAGCTTGACCGGCGCAGGCTACTCCCGGTGAGCGGAGCTGAAATTTCCGGTGCAAAGTTACACCTCATAAAAGCAGGGGTAACTTTGCACCAAACTTGCAGAGGTCAGCTGGAGAGCAGCTAAAGCAGCAGCGTTACAAACGAACTGAGCAACAACACTTGCTGGACAACACATAGAGGCGGTCCCCATGTTGGGAGAGGCCCTCAATAATTACAGCCCTCTCCTCTGGGCTGAAATTGGTCATCCGCCCACCTGAGGATTCCTCATCAGCCATAACTGCCCCACCACAATGCAAACGACCTAGCTTAGAAAAAAAAAAGCTTCAGTACATTTGCACCTGCAGGGCGGAAGTCTGGGCTGATTCATGGACTGGGCTTTGGTAGTGGGTCGGCGTAGCTCAGGGATCACGCTGGGGCGCAGTTCTGAGCATGTGCACATTGGGGCTTTTACCCCTGGATGTCACTGAGCATGTGCGGTCTAAGATGCGCCCCGGCGTGACCCCTGCGCCACGGTCGGCACTTCATTAGCATAGGGTGACTCCCAGTTGGCCTTACCCCGCCTTACGCCGTCTAAATTCCGCCCCGCTGGGGCATCGTAGACAAAAAAAGTTTCTTGAATCACCTAACTGCCTCTCCGCGCTGGACCGGTGTAGTCTAAAAATGATGCACCACGCCGGTGCAAATCTGCACCATTGTATATGAATCTGCCCCACAGTGTATATATGGGCATATCTCTTCTGCAGTGGTTACTGGGCTGCTTTCAAACAGATTTGCAGGTGCAGAGCAGTGCACCTGTGGGTTACCTGCTTTGAACCAAAGACTTCTGTTATTACCGGTGAGTTTGGTGAGCTTTCTGAAAGTGTACCAAACCTGCAAAATATAATGGAAGTCTATTGCAAAGTGCACCCACGGTGCAGAAAAAAACGCAGCACATCAGTGTGAAAGCAGCCTTGAGCCCTTTTCACACGGTCAGGCAGACCCAATTTGACCCTCTATGAACCTTTAAGGAGTGGCAGACATAAACCAACTTCTGTTCTACCTCCAATCCGATACGCTTGGACACGGACATGGACACAGTATAGTGGGCTGTGGCCATGTCCGATCTGCATATGCAGAGTGGACACGGACATCCCGTCCACCCGCTCTGCTCATTGTGGCCCACGACCAGTTACCAAGTTGCTTAAGTGGCCCTTGCTCTTCAAAAGGTTGGGCACCCCTGGCTTAGGGCATCTAAATGTTCAAAGCTGAATGCTAATGTGCTTATATTTTGCCCTCACTGGTTCCACCTTTCCCCCTCATCCATTTTTAAATACAATGTTTCCATTTTCATCACATACTTTTTTTTGGACCCAGTGATGACACTGTACACCTCTATGGATTGCAGGCAGATCACATTTAGTGGGATGGGCTAGCAGATGCTGTACATAGTTTTCTGAAACCATCACAACACTTTGCCTCAGTACTCTTCCCAAGAGCCCTCAGCCCTGATGCTAGCATGGCATTGTGAGCAGTTATGCAAATATAAAAATGTCTTGATGGGTAGATGTCCATCGGTAGGAGTGGGCACTGCTAGAGAAAATACACTTGAATGTAGACCTCCCTAAGTCCACATGTAATGCTGAGGCTTCATGTTAGAAAGAACCAAAATCCATGGAGAGCTGCGGTGGCTCAACGCGATTGGCACTGCGCTGACAAGCCATTCACCTCTGCAGCCAGGAGTTCGGATCCCGGTCTTGGCTACATGTGAATTGAGTTTGGTGGTCTCAGCCCGGCTCCCGGTGGGTGTGCTATGCGAGGTAAGCCTGCGCTTAGTACGCCCACCCCCCTCCCACAAAAACCACCACACTTACACGCACTCGAAATTGGGTTAACATGCACGCACTTTGACCATGCGGTCTCTAAAAAGAGAGGCGAAGGACTAACGGGGCTGGTTGAGTGGGCAAATCCTCTCACTCCCTTGTAGGGAGTCCCTCTGCCCCGTTGGGCTTCAAAGCGGAGCAGGTAGGGCGGGCTGTGTGGGAGGACCCCCTCACACACCCGCCATTGCCACCCGGGGCATGGAGAAAGGTGGCAGATTGCCTCTGGGGGAGGCCTGCCTACTCCCAACTCCTGCAGTCCGGCTCCTCTCTCGAGTACACGCACAAAATACACTTTAAAAAAAAAAAAAAAAGAAAGAACCAAAATCCAATTAATTAAACAGGTGGCCCCAGGATAGCCAGGTTGGATAGAAAGAGCTTGCGGTGCCATCAAGGATGTGTGGAACAGGGGTCTAACTCAGGCACTGCACGTCAGACATTGCACTGCTAGTTCAGTAATGTGTTTTACTAATGCTTTCAGGGTAAACAGTGTCATGCATGATGTGGTGTTTTGGAGAACTTTACTCCACACAACATGTTATGCATCATGGTGAATGTATTTATTGTATGATTGGAACTGTATTGTAATGTGGTGTATTAACCACTTCAATACTAGACACATTCGCCCCTTTCCTTCCTAGGCCAATTTTCAGAGTTCAGCGCTCTCGCACCTTCAATGAGAACTGCGCAGTCACGCAACACTGTACCCAAATGATATTTTTATAATTTTTTTCACATACGTAGAGCTTTCTTTTGGTGATATTTATTCACAAATCATTTATTTTTTGCTATATAAGCGGAAAAAGAGAGGAAATTTTGAAAAAAAAACCTATATTTTCTACTTTCTGTTTTAGAAGAAATCTTGCCTACACACCATCACTAAGGAGGCACTCTATCTAATCCCCAATGCACCAAAGACCCCTGTTCTTTATATAGTTCCAAAAGTACACAAGGACAAAACCAATCCCCCAGGCAGACCCATCATAAGTGGGATTGGGTCTCTGTACTCCAGAAGAGGGGAATACCTTGATATTTTCCTGCAGCCCTTGGTCACACAGGGTAAATCCTATCTAAAGGATAGCAGGCAGATGGCGCGCACGTGCACGTGAGGACGCGCGCGCGTTCGTAGGTGGGGGGAGTGGACACCTATGGGATTGCTCGGCCGCTGGGAAGGACAGCGCTGGATGAATGCCTGAAGGGATGAGACGCCGGTGTACACCCCAGCACACCACACGCCGGGGACCGCTTCAGAGACAGCATTCCACCGCAGCGGTAGGAAAAGGAGCGAGAGCCTAGAGACACACGCTGTGTACTGCTGCGCCGCCACACGCTGCCACACCAGGGAGACCTCAGAACAGCTGGTGAGGAGCAGGGTGGGACGGACGGCACGAGACAGGAGGCTGGATACGCTGCGGACGGATTGAGCTTGCTGGGTTCACATGGAGCAGCTCCAACTCTGGTAACACGGACGACACAGGTAACAAGGTCAGCTCCCAGCCCCCAGAGCACAGCCACGCTCTATACAGAGGAAAAGAGAAGATGGAAGCACGGAGGTAAGGTAGGAGACATCTACAAAGGGAGAAGCAGGATCTGAAAAAGTATTGGCATATCTCTAAACCTGGTTAAACTTAATTCTACAAATGATCATAATAGAAGGTAAATGACTGTGATCCGAATAAATGAAAACAAGTCTGTTGGTAAATTGCTCTTTTAAGTACTAACTTTGCACCCCTGGAAAACCCAAAACAAAAACCTATGGGACTGGTAGGACATTGAATGCAATAATACGCAAAGTGGTCCTCAAGCCCTATTAAAATCCTGAATTAAGTACTCAGAAAACATATGTGATACAAATGTGATACACCTGATACACTTGAGATCAATAGGACATTCCAGACATGGAAATAAAAGAGTACAGCTAGACATATACAAACATATACATATATACAGATATATAGAGGGAGAGGGGCTCAGGTTCTCTCCCGTTCCCTCCCGTTCTTTGTTTTTTGTTTTTTTTGGTTTTGTGCCTTTTTCTTTTTTTTTTTTTTTGGTGACATTGCTGTTAATTGCTGCTAATTCCTCAGCTGGTTGTCTACCTGTCTGCTGCTCACCCCCGCTTCCCTCAGTACTCTCTCCCTCCCACGACTACTTACCCGATCTCCACCCTGGATTGGGGGGTTAACTCAATTGGGCAACTGGGGCAGGTGGAGTGAGAGAAGTATAAGTGGGGGAGGGGTACCCCCAGCCTCAGGAAAGCATATAGGAACAGAACGGAGGCCCTCCGTCTCCCCCCCTCCTGGCAAGACGAAATACGTGGACAAGGCTGTGGGGGAGGTGCCCCGGAAGGGCATTCAAAAATACAGGGGGCCAAACCAACTAAAAAAAAAGAAAAAAAAAAAGGGGAAGGGGAAGAAAAAGCGGAACAGAAATAGATAAGGGGAGAGGAAACAGGAGGTCAAGCTGGGGAAGAGAATCAGAAGGGGAGGACGAATAATGAACAGGATGGCAAGCAGATCCACAAAAGGGGGACCCCCGAAGACACCAAGTGATAAAGCAGCAACAAGCTCCATTAGATCGTTCATGATCAAAGAAGACAGCCCACGAACACAAGGAGCAACAAAGCAACAAAAAATAAATAAAGATAAAGAAAAAAAAGTGGAAAACAGCAAACCCCAGGGCAGAGACTCGAGAGAAATATCTATGGACTCCAGAGAAGGGGCTATAGAAAGTGACGCAGAAAATAGCAGGATGGATGAACAGCGGCCAGCTTTACAGATCCCATCAAGGGGAGAAATGGGAGAGATGTTGCTGAGACTAGAGAATGCGATCAAGGGGGAAATACAGACCCTACGGACGGATCTCGGATTTCTTCTCTCTAGAGTGGAGTCAGTGGAGGAGAAGATAGACAAGCAAGAATTAGAATCAAACACCTTAAAAGCGCAAATGGAGCAGATGCAATTACAACAGAGACAGATTATGTACAGACTGGAGGATCAGGAAAACAGAAACCGGAGACAGAATCTGAGAATAAGATCGCTACCAGAAGAGAAAGGGGAGGAACTTAAGATAATAATACAAGAAATATTTAACCCACTATTGGAACGAACACCAGAAGAGCCAATCGAGATAGAAAGAGTGCACAGAGTAGGAAACCCTAAAAGAGCAGAGACAGAGCGCACTAGAGACATCATTGTAAGGTTCCAGTTATACGAAGATAAAGACAAAATCTGGAAGAAATTGAGGGGGGTACCCCCATTAGCGTATAAAGGAATGGAGCTCCAGATTTACGCGGACCTTGCCCCTGATACACTGGCAAGGAGACGGCTCCTAAAACCACTTTTAAACCAGCTTGTAAGTCAGAGAATAAAGTATAACTGGGGATTCCCAGCCTGTCTAATAGCAGCAAAAGATGGGAGGTCCGCAACTCTGAGATTTCCCGAAGACCTGAAAGATTTTTGCAATAAATTAGAAATTCAGACCCCTGACCTGCCTGGCTGGGTGTAGAGCTCAGATAGGGGCTGAAATGGAAAGGGAAAGAACAGGGGGGGAAAAAGGAAGGGAAGGAGAAAAGAGAAAAAAGGGGAGAATGGTCCGTGCTCTCCCTAGAGGGCGAGAAAGACCTTTATCCCTATCGTTCGAAAAAAATGAGCGGTAGGAGGCAATCCCAGACCCCACCGGGAGAAATCTGGACCAGGATATGTTAGCTGGTTCAGAGGTCACTTGGTGGCCAAAAGGGGGGAGGGGGGAGTGGGGGGGGGGGTGGACGGGGGGGGGGGGGTGGACGGGGGGGGGGGGGCGGAGGGAGGGGGGGTGTGGGGTGGGGGGGAGGGAGAGGGGGGGGGTGGGGGGGAGGAGGGGAGAGGGGGGGGGAGGGAAGGATGGGGCCTATCTCACCAAAATATTCAGAAAAAAGGAAAAGACCAAAGATGCCACAAATCAAATGTATATCCTATAATGTGAAAGGTCTCAATAGTCCAACCAAGAGACATAAGGTTCTCAAGGAATTGAAGGGATATAAAGCAGACATCTCCTTTTTACAAGAAACACATATCACATTAGGATCAAATATCAAATTATATGCACCAGACCTCCCTATTTGGTACTATGGGGACACCATATCCAAAAGAGCTAGAGGGATAGCAATCGGAATCTCAAAAAGGATAAGGTTCGAACTAACCGATAGACTGACAGACCCAGAGGGGAGATTCCTTTTTCTGAGAGGAAGATTGGAGGGATTGGAATGTACTTTAGTAAATGTCTATGCCCCGAATGTCTTACCTATAAAATTTCTTTTGGGAATACTAGGGAAACTAATAGATTTTAGGAGAGGAAGAGTAATCATGGGAGGAGACTTTAATCTATGTATCAACCCAAAAATAGATAAGTCATCCCAGACATCGAATGTTCGGTGCGCACAGCTAAGAAAGCTTAGGGATGCCTTGTTTAGGAGTCAGTTGATTGACGCGTGGAGAGTCTTCAACCCTGACCAACGGGATTACACATTTTACTCCTCGGTCCATGGGACCTATTCAAGGATCGACCACATATTAGTAGATCACAGGACCTTAGATATAGTGGTGGAGACAAAAATAGAAACCATGACGATCTCCGATCATGCACCAGTAAGTATGATAATAGACATTTCAGGAAATCAGAGACCTAAACAAAATTGGAGGTTAGATGAACACTTGTTGATAGAGGAGACCAGTTTAACAAGGGTAAAAAAGGAGCTGGAAGAGTATTTCACGTTAAACGATATAGAGGAAGTCTCAGTGGCAACATTATGGGATGCCCATAAGGCAGTGATTAGAGGAACCTTTATCTCGGAAGGAGCAAGGAAAAAGAAAGAAAAAGATAGGAAAAAAGAAGGATTAATAAAAGAGATCTTCCTCTTAGAACAGGAACACAAAAAAATAGGGAAACAACGCGATCTGTATTTGAAACTAGTCAATAAACGAAATGAATTGAAGGATATTATGGAACAAGAAACCCGAAAGGAATTTAACTTAATTGCTAGGGAAAGATATATGTGGGGAAATAAAACTAATAAACATTTAGCAAGAATAGTACAGAAAAAGAAATCAAAAAACTATATAGAAAAAATCAAAAATGAAAAAGGAGAAATGATGCATACAACAAAGGAAATTGCAGAGACCTTCAGGCTATATTATGAGAGACTCTACTCGGTAGAACAAAAGAAGGGGCAGGAGGGAGAAAAAATAAATAAAACTGTAAATTTCCTGAAGAAAGCTGGACTGCCAAAAATAAACAGAAGCGAGGCATCAGTTATGGATAGACCAATATCGGAAAAAGAGATTAATATAGCATTAACCAGTACAGCAACAGGTAAAAGTCCGGGGCCCGACGGCTTCACTATTTTGTATTATAAAAAATGTAGGGAGATCCTTCTACCAAAATTATGCCAATATTTTAACGGACTGGGTAAAGACTTTTGTTTGAGCCGGGAGGCCTCAGAGGCCAGTATAACAGTTATCCACAAGGAAGGCAAGGACAAAGAAGATTGTTCAGGGTATCGACCAATATCTCTGTTAAACACAGATGTGAAACTGTTCGCAAAGGTCTTGGCCGAGAGAGTAAAACAAGAAATGGCAAAGATGGTACATCCAGACCAGACAGGGTTTATCCAGGGAAGAGAGGGGAAGGATAATGGAGTCAGAGCATTGTTGATAATGCAAAGAATGAAAATGATCGGATCCCCCAGTCTACTCCTGTCGATAGATGCAGAAAAGGCATTCGACAGGGTAGACTGGGGATTCATGTTACGCACCCTGGAAGAAATGGGGTTTGGTCAAAGGATGAGAGAGTGGATAACAACCCTGTATCAGGAACCGAGGGCAAAAATAAAAATAAATGGTAGTTTATCCCAAGAGCTGATAATGAAAAACGGTACTAGGCAGGGATGTCCCCTGTCTCCACTCCTGTTTGTGCTCTCTCTGGAGCCACTATTGGCCAGGATACGCAGGTGCCCCGATATAAGAGGAATTAAAATAGGTGAGGACGAACACAAACTTTCGGCATTTGCAGATGACGTCCTCTTCTATTTGTCTGACCCTAAAACCTCAATTCCAAATTTATTAGACCTATGTACGCTATACGGAGAAATATCAAATTTTAAAATCAACGTAGCCAAAACTGAGATCTTAAGCATTAATGTTGACGGACGGGAGGAAAGGGACTTAAAATCGAAATATCGATTTTCCTGGGTAAAAGCACTCAGGTACCTCGGTATTTTTCTAGTAAAATCAACCAAAAAAATGTATGTGAAAAACTTCATTCCATTGCTAAATGAAATCAGGGAGGAAATTGGGAGGATAAAAAATAGACCACTATCCTGGATAGGACGAATAAATTTCTGTAAAATGGTAATTTTACCAAAGATTACCTATAAGTTTCAGATGATACCTATGCGTTTGCCTGGAATACTCTTCTCAGCTCTTAAAAAACAGATGATGAATTTTATTTGGAGAAACAAGAAACACAGAATATCCTTCCAGACTCTAAGACAACCTAAAATAAAGGGGGGACTAGCAGTACCAGACATTAAAACATACTACGAGGCGGTGATCCTGTCAAGGGTAGTGGAGTGGGCTAGGGCCAGCAAGGAAAAGAGGTGGGTCAACATCGAAAATGAAATGTCAAAGGCAAGTCTCAATAAGATTATTTGGAACCCACCTCAATATAGGACACTGGATAAGAATACACATGAGATCACCAAAAATGCACTAAAAATTTGGGATACTATGTATAAAAAAATAGAAAAGGAATTTAATTCACCACTATTAGCACTTAAAAACAATGATTATTTTGCACCGGGTAAATCACAGATTGGAGGAAATTGGATAAAAAAGGACACGACTCAATTAAGAGATGTAATAAAAGATGGGCACATTGCAACACTACAAGAATTAAAAGAGAAAAAAACTTTTTTTTTAGAAATTGACGAATGGAGATACCATCAGCTGGCCCACTTTATAAAAAGATTGCCGCACCCACTGAGGTCAGGGGAGCAGCTATCCGTTTTGGAAAAACTATGCACATCAGAGAAGGTCAAGGGAACCATCTCAAAATTATATAAGATTCTGCTAAAGGTGGACGAGCGGACGGTCCCCCCTTTCGTCAAAAAATGGGAGAGGGAATTAGGATCAAAACGGGATAGGATCACAATAGAAAAAATGCTGACACTAGTTCATTCCTCGGCAGTAGATAGCCGTACAGCCGAGATGAGCTATAAATGCCTGACTGGATGGTACATGACCCCAGATAAGTTATCCAAATTTAATGACGAACAAACGGGAGAGTGTTGGAGGGGATGTAGGACCCCGGGAACCATGGCCCATCTGTGGTGGAAATGTCCTAAAGTAGAGGTATTCTGGAAAAAAATTTTGGGATGCATAGAAGAGATTACAAAAGGAAAAATTAAACTGGACCCTTGGGTAGTACTGTTTCATGGGGGAGAGGAAAAAACGAAAAATTATAAGAAAACCCTAGTCCCACATCTACTAAATGCCGCGAAAAGGATAATACCGAGAAAATGGCAGGAGGAAGAATGTCCCCCAATCTGGGAATGGATAGACTCCGTGGAAGAGACCTATAGAATGGAAGAAATGAGAGAAGGAGTAGAAGGCAATAACATAGCTCAAGATAAGAAGTGGGATAATTGGAGGAAATTTAAGAGATCTTGGAGCTATGTAGAAAAACTAAGGGCTGAGACCTAAAGACAAATTATAATTAGATGAAGGCATCAGAAGCCATTTTGGAATGTATATGGTGAGATAGGGGGAGGGGGGGGGGGGGAGGGAGGAACGGGGATAAGGTGAAGGAATTGTAAAATTATTTGTCTTTTTGTTTTGTTTATTTTCCGGGCCATATATATCAAAAAAAAAAAGAAAGGGGGAAGGGAAAAAAAAGAAAAAGAAAAAAAATACATATATATGTGTATAAAAATATACAATATACATATTTTTGTAAGAGAAAAAGCAACTTAAGAAAAAAAAAGACCACACTAATGATGCGAAACCCGATTAGAGGCGCTAAGGGCTGGTTAACGGAACATGAGCGTATAAACGCACACTCTATAAGGTTGAAGTCTGAAGTGAGAGAAAAAAAAAAAAAAAAAAATAAATAAAGGATAGCAGGGATCTTATTAAATCCCTGTCTTCCCTAAGGCCGAGTACTCACGAGCAGACATGTCCGATAAAATCCGGTCCGCGGACCGTTTCCATCGGACATGTCTGCCCGGGGACTTCTGTTCGATGGCTGTACACACCATCGAACAGAATTCCGTGCGTAAACAATACGCGGGGCGTGTCCGCGGTGTCGCCGCGTCGATGACGCGGTGTCGCTGCGACAATGACGCGGCGACGTGGGTGGGCCTGCCTTTTAAATGCTTCCACGCATGCATCAAAGTCATTCGACGCATGCGAGGGATGGCGGGCGGGCGGCCGGACATGTACGGTAGGTCTGTACAGACGACCGTACATGTCGGGGGGACAGGTTTCCAGCGGACTGTTTTAAAGCAAGTCCAGGAAACAGTTGTCCGCTGGAAACCTGTCCGATCCGCCCGAAAATGGTCCGCTCGGGCCTACACACGGCCAAACATGTCTGCTGAAACTGGTCCGCGGACCAGTTTCGGCAGACATGTTTGGTCGTGAGTACGGGGCCTAACAGTTACGAAGGACACATGGCTTGTCACAGTGGATGTGGAGTCCTTGTACACTAATATTCGGCAGGAGGATGCCATTGAGGCGGTTACTTTGGCACTAGGGTCGGATTCAGTCCTGTTTTCATCGGACAAACCAATCGTGTGTACAGGGCTTAAGAGCATGTAGACAGGAAGTAGCTGCAAACAGATTAGGCAACGATGCGCTAAGGCCCAGGCCAAACCCAGTTCTACTTGAATCTGTGGGAAAATGTGACATAATAGCAGACCCAGGCATCTTTGGCTGGGCAATTCCTTGCGCCACAGTTGCATGTAACAAAGAGGCGAGGAAGCTGGTGACATCATTGTCATCATTGGCCACATAACCATATTTGGAAAATGTCATTGCCGTTTGGCAATATTAGGTCAACAATGCCACCAGCACCTTGCATCTCAGTTGCATGAAGCTGCAGGGCAGGGAATTCCCCAATCACAGCTGATTGGGCTGGCAGACTGATATCATGTAAAAGCTTCTTGTAAGTTCAGGCCAAACTGGGTTAAGCCTGAACCTTAGTTCATCATTAGTTGTAGGAGATTCGCAGCACTGAGATACAAAAGAGGTAAAAAAGTATTATGATACTTAGTGCTTTAGCAAACTATCAGTTATCCAGATAGGGTTTAGATTTACTTTAATCGTGTCTTTGAATTCCAATAATATCATTCGCTTTCTTTTTTTACTATAACTATTTGGCTGAAATATTATTGGATGTAAAGCAAACATAATATAATACATCAATCAAACTAAGTATGTGACTCATTAAAAATAATATACTCACAAATAAGTGCTTAATTAAAATTTTAATGTTGCAGTTAATGCTTATGTTAAAGAGCTTAACGGATAAAAAAATTTCTATGAATATTTCCCACTTCATAACCCCATCAAAACTGAGTTTAGAGAAAACAAGATTGTGACATTTGCTCGTTTTATTTCCCACATAAAAATTTCACAGGCAAATCCTGAAGCACTAGGCACATGCTTAGCTCAGTTTAATATGAGGGATCTCAATAAAACCTTATCTCATTCACCAAAGGAAAAACTGGATAACAAGTGTCAGAAAGGCTTTTCTTTCCCTTGGCATGCACAGCTAATGGAGAGAACATTCACATGTTTTCCATCCAAAGTATTAATGAACAAAAGGCAACAAATATTGAGCTATAACAAAGCTGATTTCAAAGGAATCGTGTTTATTTGACTTGGCCTATTGTATCTGACAAAGTCAGAGTCATTCATATGACCTATATTTTTTGACAAAGGCTTTTTTTTTTTTCCCAATCTGGGTGCGATAGATAAGTAATTTATAGAAAGGATTACTTATCTTCTGTGGTGTATCAGAAATAAAACAAATCAAAAGGAATCCGTTTTATTTTAGCAGATTTAAATTATAGGCAAGATGACATAGTTTCTAAAAGGATCTCAAACTTTGCCATTTAAAAAAAAAAGTAGTGACTTGTTTGATTGACAAAGGAGATTCCAACACAAAATAAAGAATTCTCGGAAAAAAAATGTTTGTAAGGTAATTAAAAGGTGTTTACATTTTATTTAAAAAAAAAAATCATAGAAAAAAAATGTGTGGCATAGTACAAAACACTCTCTACAAGGTGGCCAAACGTTACATGCATTCAGAATGATGCCAAAAGAGTTTTAAATTAATATTATTATACAATATACAGGATTTTTATAGCGCCATCAATTGGCACGGTGCTTTTTTAATATAAAAGGGGACCGTACAGTTACAATACAATACAATACAATACAAGAGGGTTATGAGGGATCTGTTCATAAGAACTTACAATCAAATGCAATATACGCATTAATATACTGTATATGTGAACCAAATCACTAATCTCATACAAGCTTTGATATGTTAATGCAATTTTCAAATTTAATTTTCAATATTTTTAAACCTGCAGTTCTCAATAAATAATACTCTGTTCTTCAAGCGCTTTATAATATAACGGTATAGAGTGAGAAAGCTTTGTCCCCAGGGTGACAAAGGGTATAGGGTAACAAAGCTTTGCTGCATTGTCACTTTGTCGCACAGGCTTTCAGTAGAGATTATGGCCAGTGGCCAATGCATCAAACATTATGCAGGCATTGTTCACTGTTCCCCATCAGGAAACTTGCCGCAATCCCTGAAATACATACCGTACATGTAAAGAGAAGAAAGCTACAAAGAGGCTGTGGTAGATCAGCAGCACTGAGTTGGAACTGGATAAAGAAAATGTGTAATCCCAGTATTTTTTTTAAAACGTGACGATTGTTTTAGATACACAGTGCTTTAACAAACTAAATGCCATTCAGTTAAGGCTTACATTGATTTTAACCAGCTAAATTCAATAACTTTATTTTAGGGCTGTTACTGATAAAAAAAATTCTGTTCGATTAATAGTTTTTTTTAAAATCGATTAATCAACTAAGTTTGATTAATTATAACGCACCTACAGATCCAACTACTTTTAGCTGATCTCCTTGCAGGCTGATTCCCAGTGCAGCTACCAAGCACTGGAAAAATGGATAGCAGGATACAAAAAACACACAAAGGCAGCGCTCAATGGGAATAGCATTAAAACTTTTACAGTCTTCAAGTAGGTAACCAAATAAATATTGCACTGGAGATAAAATCGATGTAGCTACATAAACTGTAAAAATGGTGCGAGTAATACCAAACGGTACCAAAAGCAGTCATAAAAACATGTAGCTAAGTATGATACTGGTATAAAAATGTGTACAACGATACCACTGCTGAATCCAGATGAGGAGAAGTTAACATCAGTCCATCGGCATGTAAATGTCCCATGAAGGGAACTATCACAACTCCCAGTGGATGGTTGTAGAATCCCAGGTTGATAGAGGGAAGTCATAGAGGGAAGTGTAACATCCCTTGCGTGTGGCAGATAGTAAGGTCCCGCTGGCATGCAGATATGAAGGCACAGCAAAGGAGCCCTTCAGATCGACACGGCAAGCCCTGCCGGTGTCCGTGACGTTACTGGATCTCCGACGGAACTCCCTGAAGGCCCAGAAGCCGGCGGAGAGGTGAGTACCAATCAAAAGAATTTTAATCTATGGAAAAGATTTTGATCGATCAAAATTTTTTTAAAGATTAATCGATTAATTAAAAGTTAATTTGCACAGCCCTACTTTATTTATAAATAATATAGAAAACTATAAAAGCAGCTAACACAAAAAAAAAATATTTTCATACTGCATTGATTAAAGTATTTTCTTATATAACAAAAAAATCATATATTGTGTGTTGTTAAAAGGGTTGTAAAGGAAATTAGTTTTTTCCCTAAATAGCTTCCCTTAACTTAGTGCAGTCCTCCTTCACTTACCTCATCCTTCCATTTTGCTTTTAAATGTCCTTATTTTTTCTGACAAATCCTCACTTCCTGTTCTTCTGTCTGTAACTCACCACCGTAAGCCTCTTGAGGGGGGAGGGGGCGAGCAGGCAAGTCAGGACACTCTCTACTTTGCAGATAGAGAAATGAGCTGTGTGTTAGTGGGTGTCCTGACACTCCTGCTCGCTTCCTCCCCCCTCAAGAGGCTTTCTCCACACCAGGGAGAAAGCCTTGCATTACGGTGTTGAGTTACAGACAGAAGAACAGGAAGTGAGCATTTCTCAGAAGAAATAAGGACATTTAAAAGCAAAATGGAAGGATGAGGTAAGTGAAGGACGACTGCACTAAGGTAAAGGAAGCTATTTAGGGAAAAAAAAAATTCCTTTACAACCCCTTTAATAAAGTAGAAAAGAATGTTTGGACAGCCGCACTCTGAAAAAAACTCTCGGTTGCCTTTTATTGGTAAAAACTTTTTAAACACCACACATCACAGCAGAAAATTGGGGGGTGGGACTGTCCAAACATTCTTTTCTACTTTGCTTCGTGCATTGCCGGCACCTGGGCTTTTCTGAGAAGACACGGATTGTTTCATATACCCATCTGGAGCGGTGACTACAATTTCTCTATTTTCGTTTTGGACATTACAACCCCTTTAATCCTTGATAATGCAATTAAGGAATTCATATTCTAAAGAACAATAATGTTCCTTACCCGCTTGCCGCCTTGCCACAGTGCAATTGCTGCAGCAGGTCAGCATGGGTAGTCAGGATCACATACATGTACATCATCCTACTTCCTCCAGGTCAGGGGTGCGTAACGTGCTGCTCACACAACCAATGTGTTCACTGTACACACTGGATTGCGGCTCCCGCTAAAAGCGGCCGGGCGATCATGTCATTGGAATGCAATCACATGATCACAATGTCATCTGCTAAGAATGAATTTCATTCTTAACAACTATAATTCCTATAGTGATTGGCCCACAGCTATCTCATGGTACCTAGGCCAATCACAGCACCCTGTACCACGTTATAGCTCTGGGCCAATCACAGCGCACAATAGAAATTCACAGTTGTTATCAATGTAACCCATTCCTGACAGTTAAAACATTTCTGTTACAGTGATTATCAAAGTTCAGCCCCCCAGCCAGACTGGTACAGTGTCACTATGATGACATTGAACTACTCTGATGAAAGTATGTAAAAAAAAAACAAAAAAAAAAAAAACATACATTTTTATTTATTGTCTTCATTTTCCAAAACATTGTGACAAAAAAAACCTACAACTTCAAAAAACTCCCCCCTTGCCTCTTATTAAATAGCTCAGTCTGTTTACTTGCCAAAAAGGGGTCATTTTGGGGGGTATTTGTAGTGTCCTGGCACCTCTGGAAATGAGATAGGCCGTCACTACATCAGGATTGATACATTTTTTAAACATACACCATAATTTGTAGACGCTATGGGCCAGATTCACAGACGAGATACGACGGCGTATCTCCTGATACGCCGTCGTATCTCTGAGAGTATCTATGCGGCTGATTCATAGAATCAGTTACGCATAGATAGCCCTAAGATCCGACAGGTGTAATGGACTTACACCGTCGGATCTTAGGATGCAATACTACGGCCGCCGCTGGGTGGAGTTCGCGTTGTTTTCCTACGTCGGGTATGCAAATGAGCTTTTACGGCGATCCACGACGGTTTTTGCGTTCGTTACGTCGTCGCTAGTAATTTTTTTCCCGTCGCAAAGTTAAGCCTGCTTTTACATGGCTTAACTTTAGACGAGCCATGTAAAAGTATGGCCGTCTTTCCCGCGTCGAATTTCACATTTTTTTTTGCGTAAGACGTCGCCGTTCAAAAAAATGACGTCACTTTGCGCAAAGCACGGCGGGAATTTCAAAACGGAGCATGCGCAGTACGTCCGGCGAGGGAGCGCGCCTAATTTAAATGGCACACGCCCCATTTGAATTAGGCGGGCTTGCGCCGGACGCCGCCGCCGTAAGTTTACACGCAAGTGCTTGGTGAATCAGGCACTTGCGTTGAAAACTTGCGGCGGTGTAACGTATAGACGATACGTTACGCCGCCGCATTTGTACCTGAATCTGGCCCTATAACTTTCACACAAACCAATTAATGATTTTTTTCAAATTTTTAGTAATTTTTCCTTAATATAGCAGAAAAAACTGTGGTGATCAAATACCACCAAAAAGAAAGCTCTATTTGTGTGAAAACAATTATATACATTTTGTTTACATATAATGTTACATGACTGCACATTTGCCAGTTTGCACAGTGCTAATAGTAAACAAATTACCTTGTCATGAAAGGGGTAAAAGTGGTTAATATTTGGTCCCAATACGCAATAAACAAAGCATGTCGAAACCCTGTTCTCAGCAGTACCTCAATACTCCAGAATTTATAACTAATGCACATGATGTCTCCTAGGCAGGGCTGTCTTAATGAGAGGGCACACCTGGGCACTGCCCAGGGGCCCCAGCTGTATGGGGGGCCCTGCACTTTCCCTAAAGCAGCTGGTCCTGAGAGTGATAGATGCAAAGGAGAGGCAGTCTGCCTCCTACCTACTTAATGTCTGTTTACCTGCACTGTCATCATTGTAGGGGCCCCAGAGCATTACTTTGTCAAGGGGCCCATGATGCTATTAAGACGGCCTGCTCCTGGGGACCAAGTCAACAACCAACACAAAAAGGCTACCATCAAGAGTGCCCCTTTTACCAAAACCACTCTTCTGTTTTTTTTTTTTTGTAAATGCCCCCTGGATGTCTGGATGTCATTTACAAGAGAGGGAAACCTAACATCATACATTTGTATATGGAGATGTTACTTACTTTGGGGTGTTTGACAAAATAATGTGAGATGACCCCTAACTTGCGGTCATTACATTCCAATGCTGTAGCAGTACCTGGGGAAAGAGGATCATGAACATGATCTTACATTTAACACCCATATATTCTTAAGTTTTTAGTGCCTCCAGCTATGGGGTCTTGTGGATACAAAAGGATCTTCCCCATAGGAAACTACAAAGAAGGTGGCATACATTATTCTTACATGGGGCTCCTACAGCTCTTTGGCTATTAGTCACTGGGTGGGTCTTGGTTGCATGGCTAGCAGTCACTGGATGCATCTGGAAGCCTCACACAGAACTTCTTTGTGGTGCATATTATCCACAAAACAAGAGGTTAAGGTGTAACTCTTTTATAGTGATGACTCTAGCACAAAATATTTCCTGCTGCTCACATGGCTTGCCTTTTCAAGAGGGGCTTTCAAACTTCGCACAAAACCTTCTCAAACAGAAGGTTTAATACTCTCTAGTCCCGGACTCCATACCTGGTGCCTAGAACCAGGCACAAAGTCTTTTTTTCTACTAATATGACTGGTGATGATGATTATGACAGTCCAGTGAAGAGGGTGTAGAATGGTGCAGCATCGTGCGGTGGCAGCAAACATTTAGGGCTCTTTCACACGTCAGTTCAGTTTTTTAGATCAGTTTTTTTTTCATCAGTTGATCCGTTTTTCCATCAGTTTTTCGTCCGTTTTTTGTCAGTTTTTCATCAGTTTTTCCATCAGTTTTTCCATCCGTTTTTTCATCCGTTTTTTTTTTTTGGGGGGGGGCTTTTTACATACAGTGCCTGCCGCCGAGAATGTGTTTTAGCACGACGGCATCGCGCTGATTCTCGGCGACAGGGTGCCGACATCTCGCACTCGCTGGAATAGTAAAAGCCATTCCAGCAAGCACGTCATAGAAGCGACGGGAGATCCGACTTGGATTCCCGCCAATTCTACACGTGTGCGGCGTTTGGTATGAATCCCGAGGGGAAAGTCCCCGCCGTATTTTAAATAAAAATCCGGCATGGGTTCCCCCCTCAGGAGCATACCGGGCCCTTAGGTCTGGTATGGGTTGTAAGGAGACCCCCCCTACGCCGAAAAAACGGCGTAGGGGGTCCCCCTACAATCCATACCAGACCCGTATCCAAAGCACGCTACCCGGCCGGCCAGGAAAGGAGTGGGGACGAGCGAGCGCCCCCCCCCCTCCCGAGCCGTACCGGGCTGCATGCCCTCAACATGGGGGGGTTGGGTGCTCTGTCCCCATGTTGATGAGGACAGGGCCCCTTCCCGACAACCCTGGCCGTTGGTTGTCGGGGTATGCGGGCGGGAGGCTTATCGGAATCTGGGAGCCCCCTTTAATAAGGGGGCCCCCAGATACTGGCCCCCCACCCTAAGTGGGGGGGCTTCTTCTTTGACGTCTTCGGGTGGGGGCCGCTCTTCTTCGCCGCCATCTGGTTCTCTTCCACCGCCGGGGGGGGGTCGCTTTTATAAAAGCGCCCACCCCCCGGCGGGTTTCCTCCGACGTCTTCGGCGGGGGGTGGTGTGCTTCTCAGGGGGGGCTTCTTCTTCCGCTATCCGGGGGGGTCTTCTCCGCTATCCGGGGGGTCTTCTCCACTCTCCGGGGGTCTTCTGCTATGTTCGCCGCTCTCCGCTGTTGACTCGGCGCACCCCGGTTCTTCCTCCCGCTGTCCGGTGCCTTCTCCTTCAGCGCTGAACGTCTTCATCTTCTTCTTCTTCCGTGCTGTGACGTCTTCTTCTTCCGGGCTGTGACGTCGTCTTCTTCTTCTCCCGATGTTGACACGTCGCCTCCTCTCGCTGCAATGACGGGTGCGCGGCTTGCATCTTACTTATATAGGCCTCACAGTCCCATCATGCTCCGTACCTACCCATGTGATACCTACCCACGTGGGTAGGTACCGGAGCATGATGGGACTGTGAGGCCTATATAAGTAAGATGCAAGCCGCGCACCCGTCATTGCAGCGAGAAGAGGCGACGTGTCAACATCGGGAGAAGAGAAGAAGAAGAAGACGACGTCACAGCACAGAAGAAGAAGACGTTCAGCGCTGAAGGAGAAGGCACCGGACAGCGGGAGGAAGAACCGGGGTGCGCCGAGTCAACAGCGGAGAGCGGCAAACATAGAAGAAGACCCCCGGAGAGCGGAGAAGACCCCCGGATAGCGGAAGAAGAAGCACACCACCCCCCGCCGAAGACATCGGAGGAAACCCGCCGGGGGGGGGTGCTTTTATAAAAGCGACCCCCCCCCGGCGGTGGAAGAGAACCAGACGGCGGCGAAGAAGAGCGGCCCCCACCCGAAGACGTCAAAGAAGAAGCCCCCCCTGGTGAAAGAGCTAATAAAGAAGACAGGGGGGGTCTTCGGAGCAGACTAATAAATTATTTTAAAAACCCTTGTGTCGTGTTTATTAACTTTAACTTTTTGCCTCCAGGTGAATGGGTAGGGGTACGATGTACCCCATATCCATTCACTTAGGGTGGGGGGCCGGTATCTGGGGGCCCCCTTATTAAAGGGGGCTCCCAGATTCTGATAAGCCTCCCGCCCGCATACCCCAACAACCAACGGCCAGGGTTGTCGGGAAGGGGCCCTGTCCTCATCAACATGGGGACAGGGTGCTGTGGGGGGGGTGCAGTGCGCCCCCCTGCCCCAGAGCACCCAACCCCCCCATGTTGAGGGCATGCAGCCCGGTACGGCTCAGGAGGGGGGGGGGCGCTCGCTCGTCCCCACTCCTTTCCTGGCCGGCCGGGTAGCGTGCTTTGGATACGGGTCTGGTATGGATTGTAGGGGGACCCCTACGCCGTTTTTTCAGCGTATGGGGGTCTCCTTACAACCCATACCAGACCTAAGGGCCCGGTATGCTCCTGAGGGGGGAACCCATGCCGGATTTTTATTTAAAATCCGGCGGGGACTTTCCCCTCAGGATTCATACCAAACGCCGCACACGTGTAGAATTGGCGGGAATCCAAGTCGGATCTCCCGTTGCTTCTATGACGTGCTTGCTGGAATGTGCTTTTACTATTCCAGCGAGTGCGAGATGTCGGCACCCTGTCGCCGAGAATCAGCGCGATGCCGTCGTGCTAAAAACACATTCTCGGCGGCAGGCACTGTATGTAAAAAGCCCCCCCAAAAAAAAACGGATGAAAAAACGGATGGAAAAACTGATGGAAAAACTGATGAAAAACGAACAAAAAACGGACGAAAAACTGATGGAAAAACGGATCAACTGATGAAAAAAAAAACTGATCTAAAAAACTGAACTGACGTGTGAAAGAGCCCTTAGAGCTCAGTTGCAGGAAGAGAATTTGTATTCAATTCAAAGATCAGCAATTCATAACGAGCCCGGTGGGAAAGCACCTGACCGGGACCACTCACAGAATGCAACAGCGATGTGTAGCAGAGCAGATCTCTGGTGTGCCAACAGCGCCTGTCTTGAGAGGCGGATGGTGGCCTGGCTGGTCTGTGCCCAAATAGGGAGGTCTCCAGGAAGGATGGCGTGTCCATATATTTTCCCTACTCTTCTGGTACCCCTCCCTTCTACCCATCACTGTCCCTGTCAGACAGATGTCCGTACCCCACACTACCCACACATGAAATTTGTGCCAAGCCTGGGAGCCAGGGCCTTAACTACAGATTACAGGGTCTTAAATAAGCTCTGCCTGACCCAAGATGGCTGTCAAAATCACATGGGTATGCATAGCTTCCCTAGTGACCCTCTTAAGAACCCCTCCAACTACAAATCTGCTACGATCTAGCGCCACCTACAGTGGAGAAAATAGACGGCACCTGCCTACAGGGGTATGGGGAAATTATGAACAATCCATTGGGAATCTATAATAATAAAAAGGTTAAGAAATCCTAATCATGTTTTAAAATAACCATTACTAAATCTTCTTGTGGCCTGTTAGCAAAACAAAATAAAATGATAATGACAAATGTTACATCGATGCTATGTTTGCTACATTAGTTTGAACAAATCAAGCAATTCCCCATGTTCTGGCCTTTGGTACACAATTATCTGCTAACCTTATCTAGCTACCAGGACAGCTAATGATGAGTAGCATGGGATAATTTAAGTGGTGCCTCCCGCCATTTAAAATAAACACAGTTTTCCTTGTAAATAAATTACATTAAATATAAATCTTTACTTAGCTTTACTTAGCGTTTAATCATGTCAGTGCCATCATGCTCCATGACATCACTGTGTCCTAATGCACAGATAAATAGATGTTATTTTTGCCTCTGTAATTTGTATTTCATTACCTATCCAGTAGTCAGTGGATTATGCAATGTGGAGGTCAAGTAGGGCGCACAGTTGGATAGAGATTGCTAAGGAATCAAACGTGTATTTTCCCCCCGCCGCTATGAATGGCATATTTCTTGAATCGTTGTGGTTATTCGTATTTCAGGAAATAAAATGGCCTTGCACTTTATCTTCTTGTTTCAATTTATTATATATGTGCATATAATTATGTTTCTTTTATCTAAATTAAATAAGACAGGTAATGAAGCAAAAAAAATTCTCAAATGAGAGGTCAAAGTCTATTGCATCCTCTCCACTCAAATGGTAGGGCGTTCTACTTCTGCAAATTCATAAAGATTGATGGCTGCGCTTAGAATTTTCTAATTTCCAATGCAGCCAGGGATTTAACTAGAATGATCTTTTTTTTTGAGTGCCAAGCAGATTTCCTTTACTTTTGTTCAGAGCAAATGAGAAAGATCTCACAGTCCATTAAACAGGCAGTTCAAGCCATAAAGTGTAGCACTGAAGCACTCTCGCGATGGAACTGCAGTTGCTTTAATTTGCCACTGATGTGCTTACAAAGCTGTGCGTCTGGCTGAGCTGTTCCACACACTGTACCGGGCTATGCAAAAATCACAGTAGGCAAAGACACATTCAAATCCTTATTGACATATACACAAAACCATTGAATAAATAAGGCTGAAATGCTTATTCAAATGCTCACGGTTCTTTCCGAAAGGGAAACGACATTTGCAGCCAAAACACAGTATGAGTCATTACAGTAAAGTTACCTGAAAGTCATTTTTCATTCAACTTTCACTTATTTATATGAGTGATGTGCTGAAATTTTCTGACGATAGTTTATGTAAAGAGTTGACAATCTCGCCTTTAAACCCAAGTCCAAAAAAAAGTTAGTGACCAGCAAAAAAAAAAAGCAGATCCAACTGCTACATTTATTGTTTTTCTGTGGTCTCGCACAGACTCGCTGCTCTTCCACTAGGCATCCAAGGTAGATCAACCCACTTCCTGTCCAGAATGTCAAGGGCTCATCTCTCACTGCAGAGAGAGAGAGTGTGTTTTTTAAGTGTATTTAGTGTTCTAAAGGCTGAAGGTTTTTTACCTTCATACATTCTATGGAGAGGATCAGGAGCTCAAGGAGAACAATAAAAGGTGATGTTCATTGCTAAGATAAGCTTACATACACTTTAAAGGGGTTGTAAAGGTTTGTGTTTTTTCACCTTAATGCATCCTATGCCCCCCTGTTTTACTTACCTGAGCCAGTTCACCTGCTCTGCGCATCCCCCTGGGTCCTCTTATCCACGGAGTCTCTGTGTTGATTGGATAGATTGATAGCAGCGCAGCCATTGACAGCCATTGGCTCCCACTGCTGTCAATCAAATCCAATGACGCTGCCGCCGGGGGGCGTGGCCGAGTCATACATGTCTATGGACGCCGACTGTATGACACGGGAGCGTTATCCTCAAGGCAACCCCCTTGGGATAGAGCGTCCCAGAGGGGGTTATCTATTGCGGGGAGGAGCCGCGAGAGCCGCCGAGGCACCCCAGAACACCAGGATCGGGGCCACTCTGCAAAGTGGAGGTATATTATGTTTGTTATTTAAAAAAAAAAACACACAACCCCTTTAAGCTTTTGTTATCCACCCCTAAAGACATCTTGAAATAAATAAATAAAGCTTGTTTTACATCTTTCCTGGAGATAATTCTTCTACAGAGTACCAGCTGAATGTCTACCTTGTTTGCCCATGGTTTTGGTGTCTTAGGAAGCAGTGATACCTCCTGGGCCCTCTTTTGGGTAACTTTGCACAAGTATGGGCTCCTTTAAGCCTGAACCTTAGCACTCACCATCCATTCATATGAATGTCAATGACTACCATGCTACAATCAATAACAATGTAGCCAGGTCTTCTACCTCTTTTGGTGTGATGAGGACCAGCTCCAAGGCCAAAGATAGCTGACATCCTTCAATATGTGGTGGGTTGTGAGGCATAGTGGGTGCAAAGATGGTGAAAGTCATTGGGCGCAAACACTTTTTGAATGTAATTTTTTTTTTTCTCTTGACAGTCCTTTTTATATATTTTGGGGAAAGAGGGTTAGGGACAGGAAACCTTTAGATAGTCGCAAATTCTATTGGCAGACTCTGAGATTTCAAAAGATTTCAAAAGAAAGACCCAGCAAGGTGCCACTTCTGCATGTGCAGGATTGCTGTCTTCTATGGTAACAGTCCTTTAACAGTCCTTTAACGGTTCCTCAACGTATGAGTTCTTTCAGCTCCACTACAACTGCTCCTTTTAGTTCTTCAATACTGAGCTCCTGGTCTCTCACTAGACCCACTGATTCACTGACTATGAATCCTTTGAACTCCTCCAAGATTTGCATGGTATCCCTCAAGCGTCACTTCCGCTTTTCTACAGGGACCCTAGCTTAGCACTCCAGATACTTCTCAAGCTTGGGTTGGATCCCTGACTTGATCACTGCCAGAATTTTCCTGACTCTCTACTGTGCCCTTCGGTGAGAATATGATTCCGGTACTTGCTTCGGTTATTCACTGTGGTCCATGGTAAAGGTGATTGGTCCCTTTGTGGCGACAGCTTCCCTTCTACCTCTGACCACTGACAGGTTCTCTAGCCGGCAATACCATCACTTTTGGCTGGACTGCCAACCACAGTCCCAACCCTGTGCTGCCCTCTTACTTCTGAATAGGCCCTCACACAGCCTGGCAGCCAGGTGCCCCCGGGATAGGCCCAATCTCAGGCCTAGCAGCCAGGGGTATTTGACACATATCCACCCAGGGGGCAGTCCGGGTAGCACAGAACACAGATCACCTGACCTCACCCGAATATATAGGCTCTCCCAGCAGGCCAAAGGATTAAAGAAAACCCCTGCCTATTGGCTGAGACACCCACATACCCATAACCTGACCTTGGGTTGCCCTTCTTGTATCTAGTACCACCAAGTACCCGGCCACCTGTTGGTAGAAAAGAAAAATGCAACAAGGCCAAGCTTAGGGAGAAATCAATAGATCCCAATCAATTGACCAATATAACTACTCTTGGCAAGTAAATTTGTGAGGAGCTCCCTGACTAAACTCCAGGGCGCTACAACAATATTGCTTGTGTAAGATTCCAATGGCAAAGCTTCCATGTGTGTGAAAGCATGTGTTTTCATTTGTGTTCCTTCAGTTCTTTCAGACAAACCAGATTGCTTGGTATGCCAAATCTGTACACTCCAAAATCAATGTTCATTTGGATTTCTTTTTGGCAGTCCATAGCCAACTGCATAAAGAACATAGAGACTTTACAACAGTTTTCAGACTTGAAGGAGAAGCATACTTGGCTAACTCTTAAATGGCAGAAAAATATGATTTAGTCCTTGCAAGCAAATTGTCCTCCTTTTTACTATCTTTCTCTGCACCTTCACTAGTAAACATAAATACAATTCCAACAAATAAATGTCTTCTTTAGTTGGCAATGGTTGAATCTAATTATTTTGCCGGGGGTGTAGAATTAAACTAATTTAATTAGGTAATTACCAAGGAATGACATTATATGTATTAAAATATTTTTACTAAGCAAAAATGGGATACAAATAACATACATAGAATATAATCCTATCTACACTGGAGGCTAGGAATAAAATAATTTATAATTCAATAAAACTGTTTTAAATTGAGGATGAGGAACTTCACCCCCCCCCCCAGGTTTATTTTGTTTTTGTTCTTAACCCCTTTTTGGTTGGTCTGCTGGGTTGAGCTTAAAAGACAAAAAGCCGCGCCAAGAATAGATTAATAAAGTCCACTATTAGTAGATTATAAACGATGGATAAAGTCTGTGGTTTTTAAAGCAGAGGCAGGGTTGCACTCAATGATACAAAGACACTTGTTCCATATAGTGTGGCAAGACGATGTAATGATGGATGTAATTCCTCCAACACCCAGTGACATGCATGCAGTTTGTGAAATCCTCCACCTGAAAAACAAAGCCTCTTACCGGACGGTAAGAACTCAAAGCGGATGGCTTTAACCCAGCCTCGGCCTTTAATTTCTCCAGGGATCACAGATCAGGAGTCCGCAGTGTCACAATCAAAAGATCACAGTCGCTCCATAGGAGGAAATGTATAAAAGAAGACGCATATAGCGTAATACAGTACGGTACCAAAATTTATTAAAACAGTAGTCTACTTACATCAATGTTGTTTAAAACAGTCATGTGTTAAAAATTGAACAAGCCGGCCGGCAAAACAGGAGCCCTTCCTCCCGAGCGTGGTGACGGAGTTATCATTGATAACGTCACCTGTGACGAAACGCGTCTGGGAGGCTACGTCAGTGACGTCACCACGCTCGGGAGGAAGGGCTCCTGTTTTGCCGGCCGGCTTGTTCAATTTTTAACACATGACTGTTTTAAACAACATTGATGTAAGTAGACTACTGTTTTAATACATTTTGGTACCGTACTGTATTACGCTATATGCGTCTTCTTTTATACATTTCCTCCTATGGAGCGACTGTGATCTTTTGATTGTGACACTGCGGACTCCTGATCTGTGATCCCTGGAGAAATTAAAGGCCGAGGCTGGGTTAAAGCCATCCGCTTTGAGTTCTTACCGTCCGGTAAGAGGCTTTGTTTTTCAGGTGGAGGATTTCACAAACTGCATGCATGTCACTGGGTGTTGGAGGAATTACATCCATCATTACATCGTCTTGCCACACTATATGGAACAAGTGTCTTTGTATCATTGAGTGCAACCCTGCCTCTGCTTTAAAAACCACAGACTTTATCCATCGTTTATAATCTACTAATAGTGGACTTTATTAATCTATTCTTGGCGCGGCTTTTTGTCTTTTATGTTTATTTGTGTACTTCACACGTTAGCTGCTGCCTTGGTGATCTTTTTGTGTTGTAGCGCAGTTTTTTTGTTTTTCTTGCTGGGTTGAGCTATAACTGCAAACTCACCTGCCCAGCAAATCCAGCCCTGTCTTGCTATCACCTGCTGAAAACTGAAGCACTCTGGATCCTGTGCTCTTATCTTTGTATCATCATCAGGAGGGCAACTGGGTCTTCTAACTCCTATCAGCTCCCCCCCAATGATGGAGCATTGACATGGAATGCATGACATGGGTATCTAAGAGCTTTAGGCGGGTGGGGGCATCATTCTCACCTAAAAAGGCAGGAGCACAGGGTGCACTATGCAGAAAAGTTTATTCCACCGCCCCCCCCCCCCAACATTTCCTGGAAGGTGGAGAAGAAGAGTACAATGACATAAATATGTTAAGGTTATTGAAAGTCCGCTTTAGGAGTGAAATAAACCAATGCAAAACAGGAGCTTGTCCTTAGAGTACATTTAAAATGATTTAGCTTCATTTGACTCAAAATCTAATGCAAAAAAAAAATTACAAATACACATGCTACTTTATCAAGCAATTTGATAAAACTCTTTGCTGAAAGTCACTCTGATCTAAAAATATGCATTGCACATAAATGTTCATGGTTTGTCTCAGGGAGTGTTAGGATGGGCCAACTGGTCTCCCTGGGACATTTGCTCTCTATAGTCAACCTTAGAGTGAAGAACTTAGCACAAACTCAACAACATCTACTATTATTCTTGCAAAGTGAATCAATGGGTATGTTAGGATTAGGGGCTTGTTTACAGCATCACGAAAAGGTGGGGCAACCATTTTTGACTTTTAATAACCAGCCACTCACCTGTCCCTCAATCCAGTGGTGTGCTCAATCAAGCCATTTCTCCCTGTGTCCTCCCTTGCCGGCATCTTTACTATGGGCACCTGGTGTGCACCCTTGTGGTTTCACAGCCAGGTGCCCACTGCGCATACGCGAGGGGCACTGTGCTCTGTGACTGGTCCCGCAGTCTTCTGGGACATGTCATGTGTCCCAGAAGACATTGTGAGGGAGGGGGGAAGGAAATTTTCGGCTTATGATCAGCCAGGCTATCAGAGTAGAGGTGGGAGCTGGTACTTTTCAAAATCGGTACCTGCTCCCCCTCCTCCCAAAAGCTCAGTTTCACAAGCAGGAGTGGGAGAGAGGACCTTAAAGCTGAACTTCCCCTTTTGGGTGGAGCTCCACTTTAACAGGCATTCTATAGATATTTAAAGTCAAACTTGAAATTGACAGGTGAAATTACACATATTAAATGTATCCCTGTGTGGAAAAAGGATGTTGTTTCTTTGTTCAGTCTTATCTCATCTAGATAGAAAAGCAGAGCATTGCTTTGAAATTAGCAATTGTTTTATTATTACTTACCAATTTTGCTTCCTCTCCTTGCAGATTAGAGAAGCCCATAGAAAATATGTAGTATTAAGTGAAGGGCTGGCATGACTAGGTAGCAGGGAAACAGCACTGATAGGGGTTAATTTAAGGGGAGTGTAGTTGGCAGGTCAGGGGGGTGGACGGAGTTAGTTTTTCCCGGGGTAGGAGGGGCCCCAGGTCCAGAGGTCAGTTGGTGGTCAGTGTTGGAAGAAGTAGCTCCCACCTTCCCGCCCTAATATGTTGTTATTGTATATATTTTGTGTGTTTGGGTGAAGGGTTTGCGGTTGGGGATCTTTGGAGACAGTAGAAATTTTGACCAATTTGGCATAAGTGGGGAACCATCAAGGTATGGGATCCTCGGTTGGTGCCAGTTAACCATGGTTTAAGTGGCATCGGGAGATGGGTATCAGCGTGGGGAAGGTGCAGAGTGGTATGGTCCTTGAGTCGGCACACTGCGACTGGGACCTTGGTTGGCCACGCTGATACAAAGGAAATTTGGTCAATGCCTTCAATGATCCTCAACAGGGTGACAATGTATCTGTGAAGGATTGTTTTGTGTAAATAAAAATGTTATGGTTAATATGTTATGGTTAATATGTTAATAAAATGGCCGATGCGGCCAATTTTACTCCAAAATGGGTGTCGCCTGGTTATTCGTAGGTTAAGTGGAGAGTTTTGGTAATATGGCAGCAATAGGCGGTTGCATCTGTCTTACCATAGTCAAGGAGAACCTACGATTATAGCTGGGAACGTGACATCCTGATATGTTTAGGACTCCATAAAGCGAGTGTGCAAACCCAGGAACTCAAGCACAGGTTTCTCACTGAGAGATAAAAAAAATTGGTGATTACATTTAATTTGAAGTCATAGAAGATATACATTGGGGTTGGTTTACTAAAGGCAAATATGCTGTTCACTTTGCAAAGGAAGTTATACTTTGGAAGGGAATTTCCTACAGAGCTTAGTGAATGAGGGGGGGGGGGGGGGGCTCTATTAACTTCCATCATCCAGCCATGTGCAAGCAAAAATGTTCTAGGGTATTCTTTGCAAAATGAAACTTCACCATATTCGTAAAGTGAACAGCCTAGTTGCCTTAAAGAAACCTCACTGTGCTAACAACCTGTATTCTCATAGTCTTACTGCACTTACTGTACCTGTTACAACCATTGTCAAGGGTGTATAAATATGAAAGTGCTGTCTAGTAGGCACCAGAGAAGATCCACTTCTCTTAGTAACTTACACATACCTAGCCAGACACCCCTGATGGAATTCCATTGGAGGAAAAGAGAACATGTTCTCTATGTAAACCCAGATGGAATAGTCTGTCTGACTTTTTCCATCGGAAATTCCGATCGTGTGTATGGGGCATTACTCAGCACTGTCAGTGCAGAGCACTTTAGCATGAGTGAGAGTGAGGAGCAGCATTTTCACTAAGAGAAAATGGTGTTTTAAAGCATTTCTAGCAAAAATCGGTCACAAATCATACTGTTGAGGAATATAATGAGACAAAATAATGCAGGACCCAGCCTCTGCCAAAAATAAAATATCTTTATTGGGCGGACTGACCCTTTAGTGCCTATTTGCACTGTTGCAGCGCAGTAAGGCGTCCATTTTTAAAGTGGAACTAAACTCTTAATCAACATTAACTATTTTTAAAGGATCACTAAAGGATTTTTTTTAGCTAAATAGCTTCCTTTACCTTACTGCAGTACTGGTTTCATGTCCTTATTGTTAGTTTTTGCTTTGAAGTGGCTGTAATTCTGCTCTGATCTCCACACTTCCTGGTTGTCTTTTTCCTATACAACCATCGTACTGGGAGCTTTTCACTGTAGGTCTAAGCTGTCATTACTGTGTGTCTAAAACTTAACAGAATCAATCAGATTCATTTTAAAAACAAAACACTGCCCTGGATTTGTTTGTTTTTGTTCTGTGTGTCTCTCTAGTTCACAGGAACATGAAAACAGTTTAAAAGTGAAACTAACCTGCAGGCACATTATATGATTGATTTTTTATCTATTTGTAATCATTTTAAAAGGAATCAGTTAACTTTTATGTCTCTATACCCTGTAAACAGTCATTTCAGCAAAACTTTTTTTTTCCTTTAGTGACCCTTTAATCTTTATGCTGCTAGCATCAGTAAATAGATAGGAAGATATATTATATTTACTGATTTTCAACTTTTTCTTTACATTTCTTCACCTTGAGCAGGGCCCTCCTATTCCTTTTGTTTTGAACGGTGTTGTACGTGTACTGCCCCCTTTATATAATATATAATATATATATGTAAAGCGCTGGGTAAATTATTGGCTCTATATAAATCCTGTATAATAATAACAGTAATAAAGTTGTTTCCTGGTTTCTGACCTAGGCCAAAATGATATCATACATCCTATGAGATTTCATGTGAATTTTTTCCTTTAATCTGAAAGAGGGAAGGAGGGGCTTTTTCAGATAAGCACACCTTCCTGCCTGCATGCCTTTGCCTTTTTGAGTTGGGAACGAGGGACACCTATTAGCAAAAGTATGTAGGCATAGGACACACCCCCTGCCACTCCACCTTAACCACTTGCAGACAAGCCGCTATCATCGTAGCTGTACGTCGGTCTGTTTTAGAGCTATAGCTCTAAAACACCGGAGGCACATGCTCATGCCCGCTGCATGGCGGAGGAGCTGATGCGTGTGGCTGGCTGCTGCAATGTCTGCCAGTCACCCGCGATTGCTACACAGAGAGCCAGAATGAGGATCTGTCAATGCAAACAAACAGATCACCGTTCTGTCAGGGGAGTACTGAGTGATCGTCTGTTCCTAGTGATTAGGAACAGCGATCTCTCTCCTCTCCCAGTCAATCCCCTCCCCCCACAGTTAGAAACACCTTCCAGGGAACACATTTAACCCCTTGATCACCACTAGTGTTAACCCCTTCCCTGCCAGTGTCATTTATACAGTAATCAGTACTGTAATCAGACCACCACCATTACTAGTAGAGACAAAAAAATGTATAATAAAAATGCCATAAATGTATCCCCTATTTTGTAGATGCTATAAATTTTGCGCAAACCAATCAATATACGATTGTTGCGATTTTTTTTACCAAAAAATATGTAGAAGAATACATATTAGATTAAACTGATAAAGAAATGTATTTTTTTATTTTTTTGGGGGGTTATTTATTATAGCAAAATGTAAAAAATATTGGGCCAGATTCACAAAAGAGATACGACGGCGTATCTCCTGATACGCCGTCGTATCTCTGAGATCCGTCCGTCGTAACTATGCGCCTGATTCATAGAATCAGGTTACGCATAGATCTCACAAAGATCCGACAGGTGTAATTGACTTACACCGTCGGATCTTAGGCTGCAATTCTAGGCCGGCCGCTAGGTGGCGATTCCATTGCGGTCGGCGTAAAATATGGCCGTCGTTCCCGCTTCGAAATTTGAAATTTCACGTCGTTTGCGTAAGTCGTCCGTGAATGGCGCTGGACGCCATTTACGTTAACGTCGAAACCAATGACGTCCTTAGCGCAATGCACGTCGGGTAATTTTTAGGGACGGAGCATGCGCAGTACGTTCGGCGCGGGAACGCGCCTAATTTAAATGGTCCCCGACCCATTTAAATTAGGCAGGCTTGCGCCGGGCGGATTTACGCTACTCCGCCGCAAGTTTACAGGTAAGTGCTTTGTGAATCAATCACTTACGCTGTAAACTTGCGGCGGTGTAACGTAAATGGGATACGTTACGCCGCCGCAGCGTATCACAATTCTATGTGAATCTGGACCATTGTTTTTTCATTGTCTGTCATGTGATCAAATACCACCAAAAGAAAGTTCTGTTTGTGGGAAAAAAGAACGCAATTGACAGTTAAAGCGACGCAGTGCCGTATCACAAAAAATGGCCTGGTCATTAAGGGAAAATCTTCTGGTCCTTAAAGGAGTTGTAAAGGAAACATTTTTTTTTTTGCTGAAATGACTGTTTACAGGGTATAGAGACATAATAGTTAACTGATTCCTTTTAAAAATGATTAAAAATAGATAAAAATCAATCATATAATGTACCTCCTTTTTCTGTTTCGTTTTTGCATGCTGTTTACTGCTTCTGTAAGGTACAGAGACACAGAGCCAATACAGGGCAGTGATGGTTTGTAAAATGAAACTGATTGGTGTTGAGGGGTTTTAGACACACAGTAATCACACCTCCTTGATTAGTGACCACAGAGAGAAATCTCCCATGACTTTTTTCATCAGGAAACAGACAACCAGGAAGTGTTCAGAACAGAGAAGGATTACAGCAACATCAGAGCAAAAACGAACAATGAGGACATGAAACCAGGACTGCAGTAAGGTAAAGGAAGCTATTTAGCTAAAAAAAAAAAACCCTTTAGTGACCCTTTAAAGAGAATTATATTAAAAAAAATTGTTAAAGCCGCACATTTTTTTTTTTTTTTAAATATACCAATGCAGCAATTTAGAATTTGGATGAAATGTTTAGCACTGGTAAACACTTTCTGAAAGATAAATAGTGCATTTTATATACAACTATCTAGACCAGACCAAAATGTGAGACAAATAAGGAGGAAAGAGGGACTTTGTTTCAAATCAGGGACAGCCCCTCCAAATCAGGGACAGTTGGGAGCTATGACTTACCTAAGAATCCTGCAGCTAGAAATGCTGGATGGGGGGATGTTTTTCAAAGTGATTTTTCAACAAAATAAAGCATGGAGACCTCTATGGATGGGTGAGTTGAATATCACACATATGCAAATTGGATGTAGAGAGCGATCTTCTCTGCCGCTTCTGGGTATGGTCTTCGGGACTGGGCGTTCCTTCTTGTTTGACAGGCTTCCGACGGTCGCATCCATCGCGTCACGAGTAGCCGAAAGAAGCCAAACGTCGGCTCTATACGGCGCCTGCGCACCGACGTTCGGCTACTTTCGGAAAATCGTGACGCGATAGATGCGACCGTCGGAAGCCTTTCGGAAGACTGTCAATCAAGAAGGAACGCCCAGTCCCGAAGACCCATACCCGGAAGCGGCGGAGAAGATCGCTCTCTACAACGGTAAGTACAGGTTCGATTTAAAAACAACTAGCCGATTCCCCTAGACAAAATGAGCATCAATCTAAGGGTAACATAAATTTTTTTGAGGGGGAACTACCGCTTTAAGGTGAAAAAACATTTACCTTTACAACCCCATTTAGCTGGTTTCTATGCACAGCTGCACCAGATTTTGCACTCTCCAGTTTTAGTAAATCAACCCCACATTATACTTGAATGCAACAGTGTGAATGAGCCCCTAAGTTCCCTGACTCCATGCTCTTCTCAAAGAAGAGAAAACTAAATTAATAGAAAGACAGAGAAAAAAAACCTAATGAGGGTAGCTGGCCTACCATTATGTGTTCATAGCCATACTAGCGAGCTGATTATATTTCATTAATGGCTGTAAGTAATACTGCCCTTAGAATTGAGCTAATAGATTTTCCTGTCTCTATAACACAAAACTTCAACCTCAGACAACTTAAAAGTTAATCATGTACAAAAGTTTTAAATTAGTGCATTTAAATTCCACTGACAGCAGCCATCAAATTTTTTCTTTTTTTCCTCTAGTCGCTGTTGCCTTGACGTGTTAACTGTTGGAAGGGGAATTGCAATTGAAGTTTTTTTTTCTACTCATTGGAGACCTATGGTTCAGTACTTTACCACCCATGCATACCAAGGAGCTAATGACAGTGAGTGTACCCGTCAGGGAATGCAATTCCACGCAGGCATTTTTACCAAAATGGATTATTTCGACTTGGTTGGTCACAGATTCTGCTGCTTTCTAGCGATTCATCTTACTATTAATAATGTCAGAGAATTTTAGGCCCTTGAATTAAATAATGATAAATAGAAAGCGCAGAAAAAGAGAGAGAGAGAGAGAGGGAGAGAGAGAGAGAGAGCTGAGCTGAAGCAGCGCTGTTTATTTCACTGTGAAGCTCTGTCAGGCCTGATAAATCGGATCCCAGAAATAGTTTATAAAATACTGAATTGATGTGGCAGTCAGTGAGGGAGAGAATTAATGTTACGAAATAGGCCTGCAACCCAGATTTGATGAAAGCCAAGGAAAGCCTTTCATATGAGTTTTGTGTCTGTGGAGGAAATGGCTGTGGTGAGAGGTTAGAGGGCTGAACAGGGAACTAATAGTCTCCTCTAATCTCTGTGGGCTGCGGGTTAGTAAGAGCGGACCTATGCCGAGGTCAGCAGTACGAGAGCCAAATGAGATCACATGAGGTTACTGCACTCTGACTAGCCTTGCCTGGGCTATTTAGGAAACAACATCGGCATATGATACAGAAACACATGCTGAGCACTGATATTTGTAGCATTGCGATAGTCCATAAGGTGTTAATAGTGTGCTGCATCCCGTTTTTGAATAAAGGGATTTTTTTGAAACAAGGATTTTTAAGGAAACCCCCATATAAACTCGCATATCTACTTTCTTTATAAATATTACACAATATTTTCAGTACAATATCATCAAAAATACAACAAAATCAAATGATATTAAAACGTGTAAATTCATGTATTCCACCTCATTTCTTTTTTTTTACCACTCCACACCATCTGCCACACTCATGTTACAGTTTCTTTTAAGAACGGTCAATGTATAAAGTCCTCAAGTAGCAATCTGCAGGTATTCAGAGGTGGTTAGTTTTTCAACGCGTTTCATAGCTGTCAACGTTGCTTCCTTAGGAGTTTAGCGTGGATGAATCACAACTTGTAAAATAGTAGACATGTGCATTCGTTTTCGTCCGAATGCATTTTGGTCCGAATTTCGGGTATTTCAGTTATCGTTTTAACAAACGAAAACGAACATGCAGAATCCAAAATCCGAAAGATCCGACATAAAAAAAATGCTTTATTTTCGTTTTTGTTGCTACAACAGTTCGATATAGATAGGAGATTCGACATGACGGTGACAATAGCAATCTGTGTCTGTGGTCGAATGTGCCTAACTTTAACTCAATTAGTCCAAGATTATTCTACATAGAGAGGAAAGATTCGACATAGAGAGAAAAGTTTTGACATTATAGAGACTGTGTTGGGGTAGACCATTTGACATGAACAACAAAGATTCGATGAAGCAGTGAAAAACATACAAACATACAAACGTTGAATCTGTCATTGGAGGCTTATGGTGTCTGTCGAAAGTTCTAAGAAGATTCAACAAGCAGCTAAACTGTACGTTTCGGGTCAAATGCTCGGCCCATAGGCTAGAGAAGAATTTGAATGTTGGTTGACTAGTAATAATAATTTATAATAATAATTATTACTAGTGTCATACTAGTTCTTCTATAGCTTGTAGTCGGAACTTTCGACCGGAAATGTACAATTGCGGCGTCTTTCCGTTTAGCTGCTCCGTCGAATCTTCTTAGAACATTCGACAGACACCATAAGCCTTCAATGACAGATTCGACCATAATTAATTCGGATTGTCAGACTAATGCATTTTTTAACAAAACAAAATAAATAAAAACAAATTTCGGGAGTAACTAAATACATTTATTTTTCGGATGAAAACAAAATTTCGAAACAAAATATTTCAGTGTGCACATGTCTATAAAATAGTCTGGATGCAACCCTAAGTACCAGTCCACCAGCAATTCTAGGGCCCAGGCAAAATTCCACTCCTCTGTGTAGACCATTGGAAGGAGCTAGGTGTCCCCTACGGCCCCAACCACACACCAGGCCATACATAGAAGTCCTCAAATCGGGTGGTACACCGTTCTGGATCAGGGTGGCACTCCTGCACCAAGGCAATGCTGATATTTGTACTTCTGTTAAATGGTCAGTCAACCCACCCAGTTTTGGACGGATACGAGAGGTTTGTACTTTTCATGTGATTCTTACTGTTTTCCCTTTCTTGAAAATCCTGCAGAACTTGAAACTCTTACTCCTCTGACTAGCCTTGTCTGGACTATTTAGGAAACAGCAACGGCATATGATACAGAAACACATGCTGAACACTGATATTTGTAGCATTGCAATAGTCCTTAAGGTGGTAATAGTGTGCTGCATAACCTATATGAATCCGGCCCACACTGTTCAATTTACATTGCCCCTTCTATTTCTGTGTGTGGATGATGGCACTGTAATTATTTTAATTAAAAAAAAAACATCCAAATTGATATACAACTGTCACATGACCCAGATCTTTCCCAGCCTGTCTTTAGAGAGACATAAGCAGAAGGAGCTTATTTTCCTTTGCTGCTGGTCAAAAACAAAAAACAGCCTTTAGGACACAGAGTAAAAACCCTGGCTTAAAAAAGCTGCTCTACACTGCCTACTTGCTTCCAACTGTAGGGGGGGGGATCACCTTTCCTGTTTTATTTATCTTTTCTTATTTCGTGAATAATACAGCTGAAGGAGTGAGACTTCTAAGTGCCTTAAAAATCCTTGTTTCCAAAAAATCTGCTCTTATTTGTTAAATTTAAAAAATTGTTTATATTAGGCTCTTCTCTACTATGACTTCTTGATTGAATATCGAGGTGTTTTGATTCATAGTTCCAAGTTATTGACGGCGACACACGTTCTGTTGCTTTCTCCTCACTATGTATATATATCTTTCGATGTAGACCGGTCTAGCATGGTGAGTTTTTGCCAGGGCTGTGCACTTTAGTCCATATGAGCATGTATCTATATTTATTTCCAAATTGTTATATATTGTTTTTTGCTGATTATTTATATTTCAATACATTGTGTACTTTTCACCTATTTATGTAGATTTACTAATCCATGTTCCATCCTGTGCATATCTCTTTTCTTTTGTGACCTGTAGCATTACCTGTTCAAGCTCCTGAAGAAGCTCAGTTTGAGCGAAACATGTTGAGCAACTCCTGCAACAGATCCTTATCTCATTGTTTGAGCCAAATTCATTTCCATTGGATGCTTTTTTACATGTCTAAATTATTGTTTTCTACTTTGTTAAAATAAAATTATATTTTTTATTATATTTGTATTACTGATTTATTGGCACCGTTCAAAGTCCCCAGGGTTTGTTACCCTTTTTCCCATTCCTTACTATGATTTGATTTACATCTTTTTTCTGTTTGCTCACTTTGCATTTTGGAAATTGATGAACATAAAATTGAAATATATATTTTTGAAAGCATTCTTACTTTACAGCATTTCTTCTCACCTGCCTAAAACATTTGCACAGTACTGTATGTATATTAAAAAACAAAATATGTTCACCTTTTCTTAAGAAAGCTAGGTGTAGCCAAGAATAAGAAAATATGATAAAGAACTGCAAGCAGACAATATGAGGAAATCTGGCAAATGCACTGCAAAGGATAAAAAAATAAATGTATTTATTCACCATATGAATAAATTCAGACATTAAAATAGTACACATACTGTATCTATATAACAAATGTACAAATGTATTTCTAAAGTGCTGCAATACGTGTTCAGTCATTCTAAAATGCCTACATCTTTGCTAAAATGTGTAAAGTCAGATGTTCCCATTCTGTTTGTGTTTTCTTCATTTTACTGGTACAGCAGAATTAGGTGGCAGAAGAGCAGAACAAATCTTAACCTTCCATCGACTTTTCAGCACCACTTCTGTAAGTGTCGATGATGTTAACAAGGAGAGGAATGAAATAAGTTGCCCTTCTTGGAAGAGTCAAAGATGAGGTCTATGAGTTTAGTAATGTAGTATTTTTGTGTCTCCTCCACATATGGCTTTCTTATTCAGGTTATATAAAAATGCAGCTAACAGTAAGATGTAGAACAAAGTTAGCTAAGTAAATAATGAAAATAGAATACATGAGAAGTAAAAATCAAGTATTTTAAATGCTTCCTTGCAATTTTGCTTTTTTCCCCTGATTTTTTTTTTATTCACTTGTAGTGCGCCTTTGAATGTACTAGACAATTTGACTAAGGAAGAGTCAATGACCTAGCACAGCCTCCTACCTCCTAGCACATTGGGCCATATTCTCGTAGATCGGCGCATATTTAGTGAGGCGGAGCGGATCTCCGATGCGCACCGCCGGCTTAACTTGGCGAGAGCCGAACCATATTCCCGAACCACCTGCGTCCTACGCTGCGCTCGCGTAACTTAAATGTGTTGGCGTAAGTAGGCGCAAGTGACGGTAGGAGGGATGTGGGCGTGAAGCATTATAATGATCCGTGACCCCATGCAAATGATGTCCAGACCTAACGGCGCATGTGCCGGACGTGCTCCGCCCTCTGCGCATGCGCACAATGACAATAGGCGTAAATCCATGCTAAGTTGGGCCGGCCCAGTGTATAAAAGCTTCAAGCATCCGCCCAGCTAGTGCAAAGTGACTCCCTTGTATTTCCCTATTGGAGTTTTCACTTTGCTGCTGCTGCTATGCCAAGGAAAGACCGCAGGGAAAAAAACTTCAGCCCTGCTGAGAGGGAAGTTATTATCTCAGCAATGGAGCGCTTTGATGCCAGGCTCCATGGTGCTGAGAGTGGTAATACCAGCAAATTAAAAAAGGAAGAAATCTTACGCAAAGTGACGGCACAGGTCAATGCCCTTGGCCATGAGGTGAGGACCCCCCAGGACATCATTAAAAAAATGAATGACCTGCGGGGGGTGGTCAGAAATAAAATGGCCACCATTGCCAAACATGCCAGGGGCACTGGAGGTGGGCCACCCTGTCCGATCCGGCTGTCAGAGGAGGAGGAAATTATTGCCAGATGCCTGCGGAGGGAGCAGGTGGAGGGCCTGGAGGGCCATGACTCCAGTGACCCACCCATGAGGACAGGTAAGTGTGTTTTATCTTCTATATGGTGTGTAGCATGTTTGGGGGGGGGACATGTGACAAGTGTGTGGGTCCACCAACATGGGATTTTTTTGTGTCATCCACAGGTGTGCAGGAGGGAGCTGGGCCGTCTTCTGCTGTCCGTCCAACACCATCCCCCCAGTAGTCTGCTACAGTGGCTGACCCCCTGGGAAGCCTACAGGCCTTTTTGGAGGGGAGTGGCCAGTCCTCCGCACAGGAGGTGGTTGAGGAGGATATTGCCCATGAGGAGGTGGTGGGCAATGAAGAGGAGGTGGCCCAGAGTGTGCAGGAGGTCATTTTATTTCTTGACGACTCACATGAGATGCCCGGAACATCACACCACCACCGAATCACCAGCCCCTCAGGGTCTTCCATCACCCTCTCCAGCCCCTCCCGTCCCATGCCCCTCACCACCAGCCCCTCACGGCCCTCCCCCTATTCAAGGGCCCCAGGCACTCCTGTCCCCAGGAAGGCCACCCATAAGACCAGGGGTGTGGCAGGAGTCCTGCAGGAAAAGCTGGTCAGGCAGCAGGACCAGCAGAGCCGCCATATGGGGGACATTTTGGAGGAGTTGAGGCGGCTCAATAATAGCCTGTCCTCCTCTGGAGCAGTGCCCGACGCTCTGCAGGATGTGGCAGGAAACTCTGCAGCCACCATTACAAGTCTGGGTGAGCTGCAAACCACCACAGCCGAACTTGTGGGGGAGGTCAGGGGCCTGCGGATGGCTGTGCAGGCCCAGACTGCATGCCAGGAAGCCCTGCTCAGCCGTATAGCAGTGGCTCTAGAGGGCAGACAGCCAGCCAGGGAGGCACCTGGGGATGTTAATCCACCGAGGGAGGCTCCTCCACCTGATGCCCCACCACCCCCAAATGAGGCTCCCCCCAGACAAGCGAGGGCCAGGAACCTGGGCACCAGGCGGAGTCCGCGCCGGGGCCGGTGATTTATTTGGGCTTCTTTATGCTCTAAGTATGATTTTTTATTTAATTTTTTATTTATGCTCTAAGTAAGAGCTTTTTAATATTATTTTATTTATGCTCTAAGTAAGAGCTTTTTAATATTATTTTATTTATGCTCTAAGTAAGAGCTGTTGTATTTTTTGTGCTGCACAAAGTAGTGCATAGCACAGTGTGAATGGTGTGTGAATGTGGGGGGGGTGACACTCCTGCCAGTAAGGGGTGTCACCCTCGGTCGCTGGGGATAAGTTCTCCCCAGGTCCGTGTGAAAGGTGTATGAATGGACAGCAACATCATTGGAGCCTTGACGCGGCGTTGCTGCTCCTTAGTACCGTGCGGTGTACTTCGGTCTAATCCAATGGGATGTGCATGTGGGGTGTGTGTGCTAGGGACCACAGTGGTGTGCATGCGTGCATTTTCTGTGTGCCATGTTTAATGTGTGTGTTTAACGTTCAAAGATTCGCTCCACGAGACATCTCCTGACTGCTGTACCATCAGCAGACGGGGTAGCCTCGGTTAGGGGGGGACATGGTGGTTGGGGGGTCAGGTCATCACGTAGGTCAATCTGCAGGCCCTTTCTCACTGCGAAGTTGTGCAGCACGCAACATGCAGCGATGATTTGGCACACGAAGTTGGGGGAATACAGCAGGGTACCCCCAGTCTTATCCAGGCATCGAAAGCGTGACTTAAGGATGCCAAATGTTCGCTCAACCACTGCACGGGTGCGTGCGTGTGCTTCGTTATATCTTCTCTCTCCTGGTGTTTGCGGATTGCGGAATGGAGTCATGAGATGAGGTCCCAGTGCATAGGCAGAGTCACCTGGAAGGGAAAAGACAGGAGGATGTTAGTCATGCATGTGCCCCTCGTGATGTCTGCATCATGGGGGGGGACAGTCATACCTGACACCCATGTCACTCACCAACCAGCCAGCTGTCCCCATACACATTCTGCTCAAATTGTCTTGGGATGTCACTTTGCCTGAATATAAAGCTGTCATGGCTGGATCCGGGGTGTTTTGCACGGACGTGCCATATGAGGCCATGTGCATCCACGATCACTTGGACATTGATAGAATGCCAATGTTTTCTGTTGCGGTATATGTGCTCGGTCTCGTGGGGGGGCTGTATTGCCACATGGGTACAATCAATTGCACCCACAGTGCGTGGGAAACCATCAATTAGGCAGAAATCTGTCATTGCCTTCAGCCGCATGTCCTCCTGGGTGGGTCTGATTATGTGGTGCGACATGCGTCGGAGTATTGCGGGGACAACTTGGTGCACGCATCTACTCATGCTGGTTTGGGATATCCCAACCACGTCTCCACTGGTTCTTTGAAAAGAGCCTGTGGCAAGAAAATGCAATGTTGCCAGGACCTTCACCAGTGGCTGCACTGCATAGGATCGTTGTGTTGGGCTGCTGATGTCATTCTTCAGGGCTCTGGTAATTTCAAGGATGGCATCAGGGTTGAATCTATAACGGTGATACACATCCACATCAGCCATGCCAAAGAGGCTAATGCGCTGTGGGTAGATCCTCTCACGTGCCCTCCTCCGTGCCCTCCTCCTTCTAAGTGCCTCTTCCTCCTCACACACTAGCAGTGCTAAGACCACGCCTGCCCCTGGCATGTTGGCATACGAATGTGTTGTCCGTAAAATTTGGTTGCTCAGCTCGTCCGGGATGGTGCTGCTGTATTTGCTTTTTTCAAGCTAACTTACTCAGGTCTGGAGCAAAGTTAACCGAGCTTTATAAGGGGTAACTTTCAGCCGGACAATCGTCTTACGCGCACAGCGCGTAGCCTAAGCCGATCGCGCGTAGGTTCGGGAATCAGCGCATCTACATCATTTGCATATTTGAATACTAATTCTATGGCAGCCTAGGATGCCATCAGCTGAAATATACGCCTACGCTGCGTAAACTTAAACTAGTTAAGACGGACAGGAGTAGCCTGATTTCTGGCGGATCTGGTTCTGTGACTATGGCGCATAGATAGGACGGCGCATCTTTACACTTACGCCGCGCATCTCCATATACGCCGGTGTAACTTGTTTGAGAATATGGCCCATTATAACTTTCTGGAACTGTTAAAGTACTCTTTGCGCTGGCCCAGCTGCTTTGCTCCCATCCACCTTCACTTCTCTACATAACCTTTTACATAGTTGCCAGGGGAGTAACAAAAGAGACTACTATAGAGTGCCACATAAGTGTCGGCTCTAAGTCCTGGGGGGGGGCCTACTGCCTACACATGGAAGATGGAGCTTTTCAATGCCTACACAATTGAGTTTTTTTAAGGTAAATAACATGTCCAAAATGCATTAAAGTGGTTATAAACCTTTACAAATACCCATTGAAGTGACTGGACTTTAGGTGATACAGAGAGATGAAACAAATCCTTCTATATAAGTTCTAGGTGTCCATCTGCAGCCCTCTCTCCTCTACAGAATTCTAAAACACACAGATCAATGGATTTTTCTCAGCTCCAGAAGGTAGGGGACAGGGACCCGATGTCACACACTGTACTGCATGAGAAAAGAGCTGAGTGTCATCTGACACCTGAGTGGAGAAAATAGACACCCCCCCTCGTCACTCACTCACAGGCAGTCCCCGAGTTATGAACACCCGAGTTACAAACTACTCCTACTTACGAAAGTCCTTAAATCCCGGCCACTTGTGCTCCACGCTGGTCCTAGATACCTCCGAGCATCTCCGCACTCATCCCACACTGCAGTACTACATGCACTGCATGGCCAGGAGAGCCCCAGATAACATAACAAGCACCTGGAGCATCCCACATCCATGCACAGGCGGAAGTTACACTTACGAATGCAGTGTTCCGACTGGAAGTTACACGTACAAATGCAGTGTTGCGACTTATGAACAACTTCGACTTACGAACAAACCTACATTCCGTATTGTGTTCACAACTCGGGGACTGCCTTATAGGGAAACATGCATGGCTGAGGCTGTCAATCACCTGCTGTGTGCTGGAGGGGGGATGAAGTCCATACCCAGGGCGACACGTGTGTGGGATTAGGAGCCAAACCCCCAGCTACCACCACTGCGGTCATCGCTATCCTTGCCGAAGCACGTTGGGATTATGCTATCTGTTTGACATGCTGGCACGGTCAAGTGCCTTTTATGTGAGTGTGTTACCTCTTTTTTATATTACATAAAAATTCTGACAGAGAGCACTAGATCTCCTTTGTTTATTTCCATATACTGAATGAGAACACTGAAGGTAGGTGCAGGAGCAGAGCGGAGCAGAAGCATTCACCTGAATCCATCCCCACTTGGGAACTGCTTATTTAGAACCACTGGTGAAATAGGGGTCGGCATCTTGAATAAGGACACATGATTGATGTAGCATTTACCGTATTTTGTGCTCCATAAGATGCACCTGACTATAAAACACACCTAGTTTTTAGAGGAGGAAAACTATTAAAAAAAAATTCTGAACCAAATGGTGTACTAAAATATTTACCAGTGCCAATGAAATGCAGCCTGACCAGTACCAATGAAATGCAGCCTGACCAGTGCAAATTAAATGCAGACTTACCTGTGCCCATGAAATGCAGCCTGACCAGTGCCAATGAAATGAAGCCTGACCAGTCCCTTGAAATGCAGCCTGACCTGTGCCCATGAAATGCAGCCTGACCTGTGCCCATGAAATGCAGCCTGACCAGTCCCATGAAATGCAGCCTGACCTGTGCCCATGAAATGCAGTCTGACCTGTGCCCATGAAATGCAGCCATACTTGTGCCAATGAAATGCAGCCTGACCTGTGCCAATGAAATGCAGCCTGACCTGTGCCCATGAAATGCAGCCTCACCTGTGCCCATGAAATGCAACCTCACCTGTACCCATGAAATACAGCCTGACCAGTCCCATGAAATGCAGTCTGACATGTGCCTATGAAATGCAGCCATACCTGTGCCCATGAAATGCAGCCATACTTGTGCCAATGAAATTCAGCCATACCTGTGCCCATGAAATGCAGCCATACCTGTGCCAATGAAATGCAGCATAACCTGTGCCCATGAAATGCAGCCTGACCTGTGCCCATGAAACACATCCATACCTGTGCCATGAAATGCAGCCTGACCTGTGCCCATGAAACACAGATATACAGTACCTGTGCCATGAAATGCAGCCTGACCTGTGCCTGGCCACAGGCGTCATCACATTTGCCTGTCACTCAGATAGACAAAGCAGCCTGAGTGTCTGCCACGGCCATACTCTATTCGGCCACTGGGACTGCTCTGTCTTCTGTAAATGACAGGCTCAGCCAGGAGATCGCCCGGTGCTTGCGGCGGGAGATGTCCGCCTGGTATTGTGACATGGCGGTGACCGGGGGGGGAGGCCTGGTCAGCATTCACTCCATAAGACGCACAGACATTTCCCCCGCTTTTTTTTGAGGGGGGTGCGTCTTATGGAGTGAAAAATACGGTACTTCCTGGAATCCAACTGCCCTTAGCTCAATCATGCATGCAGGAGAGTGTGCTTAGCTGAAAAAAAAACCCTCCTCCTCTCCCCCCCCCTCTTAAAGAATCCTGGGATGAATGAAATCATTTACCTAGGCAAGAAATCAGGAAGTAACTGAAGAAACATAAAAGAAAAAAAAACAATTAAAACAAGTAAATATTATTAGGTTTACTCTGAAAATAAGGTTAATTAGACACGGTAACCGATGTAGGAAGCTAATTAGAATGGGTTAAGTCAGTAGGTGGCAATGTTGTATAAGACACACAATGAATAAGGATGGATAATAAATGTAATATATAATATTAATAAAATAAGATATAGATAGATAGAGATAGAGAGATAGAGATAGATAGGTAGATAGATAGATAGATAGATAGATAGATAGATAGATAGATAGATAGATAGATAGATAGATAGATAGATAGATAGATAGATAGATAGATATCTCCTGGGAAAAACAGTTCTGGTTAATTTTGCCAGGTTCATGCACAGGTTTTAAAATGAATACACATGATCTATTTATATATCTACCATACTTTTGATCCTGTATGTCACATTATAGCATATGTTTATCAAAATTATAGAGTAAAACACACAAAAATCTTTATCAACGCCCATAAAACACAACATGATCTCAAAAAAGCCTGCTAAATATAAAAGAAAATGTTGTATGAAGTGGTAAATATGAATACATGTGTCATGTGTGCAGTGAAAACTAATGGTACACAATATGTTAACCTCCCTGGCGGTATGATTATGTCAGATTTTTGATGCTGAAATCGGTATCATTATTTTGCATGGAAATTTGGCGTTTTTTTAATTTTAGGCCTATAATTCTTAGGAATAACTCACTTAAATCTGTCCAAACAAGAGTGTAGTAGACATCCCGGGTATGATAAAGTTTGAAACACAAAATCATAAATTATAATATAATAAATAACTATAAATAATTATAACAAATAATAATATAATAATTATAAAAATGATTCAATAATGTAATCAAAAACACAATAATTTGCTCAGTTGCAGAATTGTCGCTGTCATTACTTTTAGTGTTTGATGGCGAATTTCCCCACAAATCACTATCGCTCAATTCTGTATGTTATTCTAATTTATTATTGCTGTTTTCTAGCTGGTCTAAAACCACTTTTGATGTAAAGGGACACTTTTTGGTTGTTATGGACCATCTCCAGTTTCCAGGCAGAAAGAAAAGTACTGATGTTTATAATATAAAAGTGCATGCAGGGCACTGGACAAACCACTAGGGACATAGGGGATGTGTAATTATATTGTGTTTTTTACTTTTTAAATTTGGCACCGAACTCCTTCCCCGTCCGTCGCAATGCTTGGGAACTGAGCTCGGCACTCAGCACTGTGAATTGAGTGAGAAGACAGCTCGCAGACAGAGCGGGGAGACATCGCAGGATCCAGGGGACAAGGTAAGTAACTTTGCCTGGATACTGCGATACGATCCCGAGTCTGGCTCGGGGTTACCGATTTTGTTGAGTCAGACTCGAGAATACCTCCAGGGAGGTTAATGTAATTCTAAAGGCTCGTTTTTCTTTTTAAATAACAAACATGTCATACTTACCTGCTCTGTACAAGGGTTTTCCACAGAGCAGAGTCAATCCTCTTCTTCTCTGGTACCCCGATGGAGCTCCTGGACCCTCCCACTTGACTAGTGCCCCCAATAGCAAGCAGCTTGCTTTTGGTCTTGTCAGGAAGGGGGTAAAATCTTCTAAGTCGGGATTCTACAAGCCGTTGGGGAAAGTCCTGACGATTAGATCACACGGTGCCACATGCACCAATTCCACAATCAAAAAGGTGACTAAAAAGTGGCACGCTTGTGTAATAATTGTCCACGTACAAGTGGTACCCCTTTCCGAATAAGGGTGACACCAAGTCCCACACAATCTTACCAGCGCTCCCTATGTAGTCTGGGCTGTTCTCCGGCTCTACACTCTCTTCCCTCATAAACCATAAAACTATATGTATAGCCTGTTGCCCTGTCACAGAGCTTATACATCTTGATCCCATATCTGGCACGCTTTCTGTGGAGATACTGTTTGAAAAATAAGTGGCAAGAAAACTTAATCGGGGACTCATCAGCACAGACAACGTGATCGGGAGTAACCAAGGCTGCAAACTGTTGGTTGAAGTGGTTTACGAGGGGCCGAATTTTGTAGAGCCGATCAAATCAAGGGTCACCCGAGGACGACAGAGTTCATTATCATTGAAGTGCATGAACCACAAGATCTGCTTGTATCGTGTCCTGGTCATGGAGGCAGAGAAGACAGGCGTATGGTGAATTGGGTCAGTGGACCAATATGACCGCTACTCACTTTTTTTAACTATGCCCATGAGGAGGGATCGGCCCAGGAAGGTCTTAAATTTGAAGACCATAATAGGTCTTCAATCTCTGGAAAGGGACAACTGGGGATTAGCGGCGATGAATTGACCAGCATACAAATTGCTTTGGCCCACAATAGATCTATAGAGATCTTCTGTGAAAAACAGCGAATAAAAAACAAGTGACGTAAAATCAACTGTTTCTACCTGAATTTCAGGTTGCCTGTGAATGGGGGAAGTAGAGGTGCTGCAGAAGTGGTGGGCTCCCAATTCGAATTGGCAAGTTCAGCAGGAAGGGCGCTATGGGCTCGACGGGCCTGTGTTTGTCTTTTTCTTGGTGGCTGCAGGACTCGCCACGTCACCAAGTGTTGCTGTAGTGCTGGATGTACGACCAGGATGTATTAGGCCGCTGGTGATTGCCAGTTCACCAGAAACATGAGCAGCGCTAGTACTGGCTCTCTGCTCCATACGAAAGCCCTGCAGTTCTTGCACCTCAGCGACAGCAGTAGAACGGGGTCGGGTACGCCTGACCTCGGCAGGGACCACTACTCCATACAGGGACCAGTATGGAGCATGTATCTCCTCCTGCAGTTAGGCGTCACCTGAACCTGATAGCAGGTAATGGTATAAAAACCTGGCAAGTTCACATATACCTTGCCTTGGCTTCGTCGTGTGCCCTGATCTGTTAACCTTGATCCTGAACCTGTTACCTGAACCTCAACCTGACTCTGATCCCAAACCTATTTGTACCTGTTCCTGTCAGTCCTGTATTCCTGGATCCCTGCACTGCTGTCTGATCCATTCCATCCTCTCCCTGTATGTTGCGCCCTTTCCCCCATTTGCTAAACTCTTGTTATGACCCTGGCTTAGCTAAGACTACGATTCCGGTATTCACTTTTGGCTATATATATATTTGTCTGATTGTTGTTATTTTGGAGTCTTGTCTTATATTGGTTTGTTGTGCACTGTTTGATATTGGAGGTGGCTGCATTTACAAATTATTCACATTTCTTAATAAATTATTACTTTCTTCACCTATATACGTCTGGTTCACTTGTGCAGTACACACGGTTCTGATCACATCTGATTCTTGACACAGCGACTGCTACAAATGCTACCAATTTTTTTTTTTAGCGTTCGCAAGGATCAGGCCTGACTTGCCGAATGCTGCAGTTATGTGTGTTGTGTTTTTGTAAGTGACAATGATCGATTGATACTGCACTTGGGTGGGCTGGGCTGGGCGAGGGGCTAAACACAGGTGCTAGCAGATATCTGGGCTGGTCCTGCTAACACTGCCTTTGGGAACCCTAAACTATTGGGGATGCTAGTATAGATCTGATTAGATCAGATATTGATCCGTTCCAATACTATACTACTAACGGAGGTGTTTGGTGCATGCAAGGGTTTTAACGCTACTGGCACTAATCTGACGCTGCCTGGGGCGACGCAGACCCTAACTGAGGCTAACATTTAATTGATATCACCCGCCGGGTGCTCAGGGGGTTAAACCTGACATAAAAAATAACTAGCTAACCAGCATCACCCATGACACTAATACGGTAATCACTGGTGACAGGGGGTGATCAAGGAGTTAAACCTTTATTAGAGGTCCCTAGACCTATCTGTGCCCAGGAGCTCCATCGGGGGACCAGAGAAGAAGAAGATTGGTTCTTCTCTGTGGAAAACCCTTGTACAGAGCAGGTAAGTATGACATGTGCAGTCTTCATATTTTTTAAATCACTGTACTGGTGTCATTAGTGAAAAAAAAATCTGTGTTAGGATAATTAGTGGTAGGCACATTCCTTGGTTCGCGCTGATGGGGAGAGTCGATTGGCGGCTCTCCCTGTCAAAGGGGGGTCTGTGCTGATAATCAGCACATTGATTATCAGCACAGCCCCCTCAGATGTGCCAATCACATGCCAATAAGTGCTCCATAGCATCCCATAATAAAAGACTGCCAGTGCCAACTACAGTGCCAATAAGTGCCCACCACAGTGTCAATCAGTGCCCATTACAGTGCCAATCAGTACACAACAGTAGCACCTGTCAGTAATACATCAGTACTTCATCATCAGTGCTTCCCATCAGTGCCACCTGTCAATGCCAATCAGTACCACCTATCAGTGCCATCTGTTAGTGCCGCCTGTCATTGCCCATCAGTGCCACCTATCAGTGCCCATCGGTGCCACCTATCAGTGCCCATCAGTTCTGCCTTTTGGTGCTCATCAGTGCTGCATATCAGTGCCGCCTCTTAGTGCCCATCAATTCTACATATCAGTGCCTCCTCATCAGTGACCATCAGTGCCACCTTTTCAGTGCTGCCTCATCAGTGCCCAACAGTGCCTCCTCATTAGTGCCCGTCAGTGAAGGGGAAAACAACATTTTATGGCAGAAACTGAGAAAAAAAATCCCCAAATTTGGGTATTTTTTTGTTCGTTTAGCAGAAAATAAAAACCCCAGAGGTGATCAAATACCACCTAAATAAAGCACTATTTTTGGGAAGAAAATTGTAAAAATGTAGTTTGGGTACAGTGTTGCATGACCGCACAATTGTCATTCAAAGTACGACAGCGCTGAAAGCTGAAAATTGTCCTGGGCAGGAAAGGGGGGGGGGGGGGGGGGCCCGGTATTGAAAAAAAGGAGACTTTAGTGTCACTTTAGTTTCAGAGGGCTCATCAAATCAGCAGTTCTACGTCGGCAGGTCGGCTCGGCTGGGCGAGAGCACGTAGTATAACGTCCTCTCTCTCAGCCGCCACTAGGGGGGGAAACGCTGATCTTCTGTTCATACAATGTATGAACAGAAGATCAGTGTTTCCCCTAGTGAGGCCACCCCCCCCCCACAGTAAGAACACACAAGGGACATACTTAACCCCTTCCCCGCCCCCTAGTGTTAACCCCTTCACTGCCAGTGGCATTTTTATAGTAATCCAATGCATTTTTTAAAGCACTGATCGCTATAAAAATGCCAATGGTCCCAAAAATGTGTCAAAAGTGTCCGAAGTGTCCGCCATAATGTCGCAATACCGAAAAAAAAATCGCTGATCGCCGCCATTACTAGTAAAAAAAATATATTAATAAAAATGACATAAAAATACCCCCTATTTTGTAAACGCTATAACTTTTGCGCAAAAAAATAAAAAACGCAGAGGTGATCAAATACCACCAAAAGAAAGCTCTATTTGTGGGAAAAAAAGGACGCCAATTTTGTTTGGGAGCCACGTCGCACGACCGCGCAATTGTCTGTTAAAGCGACGCAGTCCCGAATCGCAAAAAGTACTCTGGTCTTTGGGCAGCAATATGGTCCGGGGGTTAAGTGGTTAAGAAACAATGTATACATTGTTTAGGTAGGAAAATTGTTCAAATAGTTATTGTCAATTAAGTGACACATATTGAAGCTAATACATTTAGCCTGGACCCCTAGGCATTATAGCGAATCAAAGAGAATTTCCCCTTGTCTGCTTGGCCTGCAGCACTACATTGCACACAGTAGTTATAATAGCTCTCTCTTTTACTTTAAGTAACGCCATTGTAGCCAGTGCTGGTTCACACAGAGATCCACTATATATTTAGGGTTGTACTAAGATGCAAGCTTTCACCACAAGCAGTGCTGTAAGTTAAATTTGCAATGATATATCCAGCAAGGTTAAACCTGGGATCTGTGGGGTGGGGCTGAGTACTTTTATTATATTACACGGAGGATGCTTAATTTAAAATAGATAAAAAAAAAATTGAAATGGTGTCCTGCAAATTTTATATAGTTCCATCATGCTACACTGTGCTTTATAGAACATACAGTACAAACACCAATACCAGAGCTTATTTACACCATACACAGTTAAAAATGTATCTGTCTATGCATTTTCAGAAGCAGTTTAGCCGCTTTTGGACCGCCCCATGCAGGTGATTACGTGCACAGGGTCTGGCGCACTCGCCACTGGCAACCAACTCGTGATTGGACACAGCAGGGGGCAATTGGTGGGTTTGTCAGATGCAATGCCTGTCAGGATCCCCCAATCGTTCTGAGGAGAGGCAGAATGATAATCTGCCTATGTAACTGAGGCAGACCGCCTTTCTGGAGGAAATGGAGATCTTGGGGTGGATCCACAAAGAAATTACGCCGGCGTAATTTCAAAATTCCCGCGTCGTATCTTTGTTTTGAATCCTCAAAACAAGATACAATGGCATCTCGGCTAGATCCGACAGGTGTATTCGGATCTTAGATGCAATTTTTCGGTGTCCGCTAGGGGACGTTTCCGTCGTATTCCGCGTCGAGTATGCAAATTAGCTATTTCCGACGATCCACGAACGTACGAGCGGCCGTCGCATTTTTTTACGTCGTTTCTGTTCGGCTTTTTTCGGCATATAGTTAAAGCTGCTATATGGTGGCGTACTCAATGTTAAATGTTAAGTATGGCCGTTGTTCCCGCGTATAATTTTGTAAATTTTACGTCGTTTGCGTAAGTCGTCCGTGAATGGGGCTGGACGCCATTAACGTTCACGTCGAAAACAATGACGTCCTTGCGACGTCATTTGGAGCAATGCACCCTGGAAGTTTTTACGGACGGCGCATTCGCACTTCGTTCGGCGCGGGGACGCGCTTCATTTAAATGAAACACGCCCCCTACCCGCCGAATTTGAATTCCGCGCCCTTACGGCGCGAGAGATACACTACACCGCTGTAACTTACAGCGCAAACTCTTTCAGGATTCAAACCAAAGCAAAGTAAGTTACAGCGGCGTAGCGTATCTTACGTACGCTGCGCCCGGCGCAGATGTATGTGGATCTGCCCCCTTGTGTTTTTTTGCTAAGCAGAAACACAGATCTCTGTCTTCCTCCAATCAAAGCATCCCCCCACAGTTAGAAAGCACCCCCTAGGGACACACTTAACCCTTTGATTGCCCCTGATGTTAACCCCTTCCCTGCCAGTGTTGTTAGTACAGTGACAGTAATTTTTTTTTACCACTGATCACTGTATTAGTCACTGGTCCCCAAAAAGTTTCAAATGTATCAGTTAGGTGTTCAATTTGTATGCCGCAATTACATAGTTAGTCAGGTTGAAAAAAGACACAAGTCCATCAAGTTCAACCATAAAATGTCACAGTTCCGTTAAAGATCAAATTACTAGTAAAAAAAAAAAAATCCATAAGATTATCCCATAGTTTGCAGACGCTATACATTTTGCACAAACCAATCAATATACCCTTTTTTGGTATTTTTTTATTTTTTACCAAAAATATGTAGCAGAATACATATTGGCCCAAGTTGATGAATACATTTGATCTTTTACATTTTTTTATTGAGTATGTTTTATAGCAGATTTTTTTTAAACTGTCTGTCTTTTTTTATTTATAGCCCAAAAAATACAAACCACAGAGGTGATCAAATACCACCAAAAAAAAGCTCTATTTGTGGAAAAAAAAACCATCAAATTTATTTCGATATCGCGCAATTGTCAGTTAAAATAAAAACCAGCAAGAAACTTGCTGGGAGAATTTTTTTTGCCGAGGAAACCGGTCGTGTGTACATTTTCGTCAAGGAAACTGTCGAGGAACTCGTCGAGCCAAAAAGAGAGCATGTTCTCTATTTCCTTGATGGGAATGGAGAAAATTGGCTTGTCGACAGCCTAACAAGGAACTCGACGAGGAAAACGATGTGTTTCGCCCGTCAAGTTTCTTGGTCGTGTGTACGAGGCTTTAGTGTTTTGATGGAAAGTTGGATGGATGGTGATAAAAATACCTTCCCAAGGCTACATAAAAATAAATTACAAAGTTGTAGCTAGAGTTTAACCTTCCAGTGTGTTTTAGAAAACCTGTGTTCCTGAAAGAAACACAAACATAGAACATGCAGTACAAATTCTGTACAGGCAGTGTACCTAATAGAAAAAGTAAAATCCCTGAATAACGGCAAAACACACAGTGCTAGCCCCTAAGCCGCCATCCATGCCCGGGTCTGCTCTTGCTAAAAGTAAGTTGTTAAAGTGAAGGTTCACCCGGATATGACAATTTTTAACCTTAGATTGATGCTCATTTTGTCTAGGGGAATCGGCTAGTTTTTTTAAAATCGAACCTGTACTTACCGTTTTAGAGAGGGATCTTCTTCACCGCTTCCGGGTATGGGCTGCGGGACTGGGCGTTCCTATTTTGATTGACAGTCTTCCGACGGTCGCATCCATCGCGTCACGATTTTCCGAAAGTAGCCGAACGTCGGTGCGCAGGCGACGTATAGAGCCGTACCGACGTTCGGCTTCTTTCGGCTACTCGTGACGCGATGGATGCGACCGTCGGAAGCCTGTCGGAAGACTGTCAATCAAAATAGGAACGCCCAGTCCCGAAGACCATACCCGGAAGCGGCGGAGAAAATGTATCTCTAAAACGGTAAGTACAGCTTCGAATTTAAAACAACTAGCCGATTCCCCTAGACAAAATGAGCATCAATCTAAGGTTAAAAAATTTTTTTAGGGTGAACTCCTGCTTTAAATATTTTGTGCACTTTATTTCACTTTTAACACTTAGTAGTGAAATTAGGAAAAAAAACAATTTAGGCGGATGTCCTCCTATTTAATACTTTTGTATGTTAAGATGAAGTGGAAGGCGTCTCATGTGATGGATAAATTATTGCCAGGCACATTACTTTGTTAAATTATTTGCTTCAAATCACACTTACGCTCTGTTATACATGATTCTAGCAGAGAATGTTAAATAAGTTACATTATTTGCATTAAATCAGGCATAACATTTCAAAAAGTAGCAGTTTCAGAGGATATAATGTAAAGTACCAAATACATCTTCCCAGAAAAAGCTTCCTTTTGCTGGCATGTGGTTGATTAAGGCCATTTGCTATCGCTTACTTTACTAGTAGCCTGGGCATATTGACGCATGGATATTTGCCAAATGCAAGTAGGAGCAAGTATTTTATGCTAAATGATATGAAATGATTCGGTTACAGCTTAGCTACTTGAATTGGATTGCATTTCTTTAAAGCTTAATTCCAGGATGCAAAAAACAAAACAAAAAACGGAGCCCCTCCACACTGCAAGGGTTAAATGCTTGTTATATCTAGGTGTGCTGGAATATGGGATTCCCTCTGTCCATGTGACCAGTCCGGCATTGCCTCCTCACTAGACCATTTGTGGCTGCAGTTGCATGCTTACCCTTCTACATACAGTAGCTAATGATGCTAAGGGAGGCCATGACTTGAGGAAGAGAAGGACAGCACTGGAGCCTGCTGGAACAGGGAATAACATAAGTAATGCAGCATGTGATCCTTGCAATGCAAGGTATTCCTGTGTACAGCTTTAAAGCAAACCTGTGCTGTACCAATGCAGGGCAAGCAACTGGTTCTCTTTAATTCTTCCCCTGAGCAGCACATACTCACATTTTCTTCACTCTCCCCACTCTGTTCAAGTACCAGGGCAAAGAAAATACAGGTACCTATGAGGAGTAGCATGTGATTCACTCCATATTCCCCTTGATGATTGAATTAGTGCTGTCACATTTTGACTTCATGTAAGCAATGACTAAAGTGACTTGTCTTTCACTGGGCTCTTCTTTTTAGGTTCTGTTGGTTGGACAAACCTGGTGAGAGAGTGAAAAAAGTTTGTGTTGCAGAGGAGGGGGCGTTAAAGCAAACATTTTACTTTAACAGTAAACCATTAATTTTAAAAGGCTGGGTCTTTGGGAGGAAGACCTCCATTTTCTATGTTGACCCCCTCTCAAAGAACCCCAGTGATGAAGAGCTGAGGGCTGATATTAACATAACAGAGAGGCTGTGAATGTGGTGCACACTTACCCTATTGTAAATAGGGTGAACGTGAATGTGGAATGCAGATTGAATCCTATCAATTCTCTTTTGGGCAAATATCTCATCATAATTCACTAGGCATACTGTCCAGTGAATCTTTCATAAATCTCCTGATGAGTATTGATATCTTACTGCCATACATTTTAATGTACTGCTTTGAAGATGTCGCACACATAATAGTACATGAGAAGTCATTAATCAGAGCATAGAGTATTTTCATCAGCTTGTTGAAGGTAATTTTATGTGCATTATTTGAAAGGCGTTTATTGGGTGATTTCCAGCATTGACAGCACTGCACCAGTCCTTGAAGAGTTAAAATTAAAGGAAAAAACAAACTGAGTGGGTATTAAGCCAAAATCACAGCATCCTTTCTGTAACAGGGCAACAATTGATTTTATTCATTGTTTTATATATTTATAATAAAATTTGTTATATTTTTCTACAGAAACTTTCTATGTTTAATCATTAGCTCACCTATTCATGACATCACGCGCCAACAAAGGTCCTATTTTACTGAAGTGGCTTAATACCCACTCAGTTTGTTTTTTCCTTTAATTTATGTGCGTTATTGTATTTTTAAGTAGTTTCTGTGTTTCGTGCGTAATTATATGAGTCCATCCATACAGGAAACCCTTTTTGGACATCACACTTGCAGTCTCCGCTTCCTGCTTTAAAGTGCTACACAATAATATACACAGAACTGCACCACCACTGCTTGCTGACCAAGAACCATGTCCAATTTACAGATACCAAAAAAAAAGACAAATGTGCACTGCTTACTATGAGCAAATTATTACTGTAAAATCCTTACTGGTTAATAAAATAAATCAGCACATTATTTTAACCCATAAACCAGTTAGGAGGACTCCTAATTATACAAGGGAGCCCTTCAAAGGAATTGAAATATTGAACTATAAATCGTCAATAACAAATATACCTAATGTCTCAGGACACAAACTGTAATCTATGTAATGTTATAATAAATAACCTGCTTAAACACAGTACTTTTGTTTATACCAGAACTAGTTAGGGAGAACCCAGAATCGCAAGAAATTATAGGGATATACACCACAAAAGTCTCCTTTTTGACGGTTCAACATTAATATTCCACCCTTGGTTTTAATGCATTATAAAGCCTAATTTCCATTTAAGTAGTGGTCTTACGCTTCACCCTACTTAAAAATCATCTTTTCACCTGGTGGATATTAGATTGCCAGAATATTTCCTTCAGATGCTCAGGATGCTCCCCTCAGTACTTAATTTATTGCACTGACCATTCTCATCGGTTTGGAACGACCGTGTGTACGCGGCCTCAAGCCTCTAACACATGTCCGAGGAACTCGACGGGCGAAACACATCGTTTTGCTCGTCGAGTTCCTTGTGAAGCCGCCGAGGATCTCGGCGAGCCGAATTTTCCCATTCCCGTCGAGGAAAAAGAAGACATGCTTTCTTTTTGGCCCAACGAGATCCTTGACGGTTTCCTTGTCGAAAAGTGCACACGACCGGTTTCCTCGGCAAAAAAAAAACCCCAGCAAGCTTCTTGCTGGTTTTTGCCGAGAAACTCGGTCATGTGTACGAGGCCTTAGAGTCTGCAAAAGACTTGAGACTGGGGCGGAGGTTTGCAGGACAACGACCCTAAACACACAGCCAGAGCTACAATGGAATGGTTAAGATCAAAGCATAATCATGTGTTAGAATAGCCCAAGTCCAGACCTAAATCCAATTGAGAATCTGTGGAAAGACTTGAAAATTGCTGTTCACAGACGCTCTCCATCCAATCTGACAGAGCTTGAGCTATTTTGCAAAGAAGAATGGACAAAAATGTCACTCTCTAGATGTGTAAAGCTGGTCATCCCCAAAATGACTTGCAGCTGTAATTGCAGCAAAAGGTGGTTCTACAAAGTATTGACTCAGGGGGGCTGAATAAAAAAATGCATGCCACACTTTTCACATATTTATTTGTAAAAAATTTTGAAAAGCTTCACAATTATGTGCCCCTTTGTGTTGGTCTATCACAAAAACCCCCAATAAAATAAATTTACGTTTTTGGTTGTAACATGACAGAATTTGGAACATTTCAAGAGATATAAATACTTTTTCAAGGCACTGCAGGTATTCCAGTGTGTTGACATGTCCGCATTCTTGGGTACACTGGTTATGCACTGGCTACATTGCACTGCAGCATCCATCATCCTTTCACATTCTGTTCCAATCTAGGAATGGCTATTTTTCTGCTTGTGTCCATTACTCTGATCCATTCCAAAACCAGAAATCAAAACATTCCCAGTGGCACAAAACCCAATAGCAACAACATTCAGCCTCTTTGAAAGCAATAGGCAACTTAAAAGAAATTAACTTTTGACTCCACAAGTTTGACTTTTCATTTAATGTAAAATTGATGGATATTTTCCAAAGAGACTTCCGCTAGATTCAGTCGCTACCCTAATGATTATTCCCTGTCAAACACATCTGCTAAGTAGGTGCTAAATGAAAAGGCTGCCGCTTTGAAAGAAAAAAAAAATAATAGAACTGGAAACTGAATTTAAAATGTCTAATAAGACACTGAAAATTACCTCCAGCTTTCACTTGTCAGATACTGTAAAAATAAAACTTAGATTGAAAATGCAGCACAGTCATAATTAACACTGTGATGTGCTCGCTGATAATCAAATATTACCCTCCGAGGAGTCTATTGAACAAGATTATTGCTAGTGATAGTTCACTAATCATAATGTGACAGCTATTTTTTATGTCATTGATCCAGGCTGCCATGACTATTTGTCAGTGTCACTCAGTGCATTTAATAGGTTTGATAGTTCCCTCACATGGCGACAGCTCCTGTAAGACTCCAATTTATGTCACCTATTGCACATAGATATCATCTGTACACAGCTGGCATTCATATTAAATCATAGAAATTAAGATAAATAAAACCTGATGGGTTTCAGCTCTAGTCAAGGCTAGAATAGACAGTCAATATTTTCAGTGGAAAAGACACCTGTCATGTCAATGGAATAGATAAATAATTATTAAAGAAGAATCCCAGAAGAAGGAAATAAAAAGAACTTAATTTTGTCACCTTGGAGAAAATATTTTGTATTGAGACCATAGTAAATTGTAATGGTACCATACAAAATGCTTGTGAAACAAATAATAAGTAAAAAAGTTGGATTTTATTCAATTTACAACAACATATTAAAATACATACAATTTATTTATAAAAAAAAAACACAGTGGAAAATCTCAGATGTAACTAGACATGTGCACACTGAAATCTTTTGTTTCGGAAATTTTGTTTACGTCCGAAAAATACATTTATTTATAGGGCTGTGCAAATTAACTTTTAATTAATCGATTAATCTTAAATTTTTTTGATTGATCAAAATCTTTTTGATCGATTAAAATTCTTTTGATTGGTACTCACCTCTCCGCCAGCTTCTGGGCCTTCAGGGAGTTCTGTCGGAGATCCAGTAACGTCACGGACACCGGTGGGGCTTGCCGTGTCCATCTAAAGGGCTCCTTTGCTGTGCCTTCATATCTGCATGCCGGCGGGACCTTACTATCTGCCACACGCAAGGGCTGTTACACTTCCCTCTATCACTTCCCTCTATCACTTCCTTCTATCACTTCCCTCTATCAACCTGGGATTCTACAACCATCCACTGTGAGTTGTGATAGTTCCCTTCACGGGACATTTACATGCCGACGGACTGATGTTAACCCATCCTCATCTGGATTCAGCAGTGGTATCATTGTACACATTTTTATACCAGTATCATACTTGGCTACATGTTTTTATGACTGCTTTTGGTACCGTTTGGTATTACTCGCACTGTTTTTACAGTTTATGTAGCTACATCGATTTTATCTCCAGTGCAATATTTATTTTGTTACCTACTTGAAGACTCTAAAAGTTTTAATGCTATTCCCATCGAGCGCTGCCTTTGTGTTTTTTTTGTATCCTGTTATCCATTTTTCCAGTGGTTGGTAGCTGCACTGGGAATCAGCCTGCAAGGAGATCAGATAAAAGTAGCTGGATCTGTATGTGCGTTATAATTAATCAAAATTAGTTGATTAATCGATTTAAAAAAAAACGATTAATCGAACAGAAACATTTTGATCAGTAACAGCCCTATTTATTTAGTTACTCCCGAAATCCATTTTTATTTATTTTGTTGTGTTAAAAAATGCAGTCGTCCAAAAATCCAAATTAATTAAGGTCGAATCTGTCATTGAAGGCTTTTGGTGTCTGTCAAATGTTCTAAGAAGGTTTGACGGAGCAGCTATACTGTACGACGCCACAATCGTACAGTTCCGGGCGAATGTTCCGCCTACAAGCTTTAGAAGAATTCTAATGTTGTATGAGGCCGCGTACACACGGTCGATCCAAACCGATGAGAATGGTCCGACGGACCGTTTTCATCGGTTCACCTCTGAAGTGGCCTGATGGTCTGCTGTGCGTACACACCATCAGTTCAAAAACCGATCGGGTCAGAACGCGGTGATGTAAAACACACGACGTGCTGAAAAAAACGAAGTTCAATGCTTCCAAGCATGCATCGACTTGATTCTGAGCATGCACGGGTTTTGAACCGATGCTTTTGTGTACTAACCATCGGTTTGGACCTATCGGGCAGCGGTCCATCGGTTCGATTTTAAAGCAAGTTCTAACATTTTTGACCGAAGTACAACGGACCGATGGGCCGTACACACGGTCGGTTTGGACCGATGAAACTGGATTTCAGGCCGTTTTCATCGGTTTGGACCGACCGTGTGTACGCGACCTGACTTATTATTACTAGTCAACCAATATTCGAATTCTTATATAGTCTATCGGCCGAGCATTTGACCGGAATTGTATGATTGCGGCGTCATACAGTTTAGCTGCTTATCTAATCTTTTTAGAACTTTCGACAGACACCATAAGCCTTGAATTACAGATTCAACGTTTGTATGTTTTTCGCTGCTTCATCGAATCTTCGTTGTTCATGTCGAATGGTCTACTCCAACACTGTCTCTATAATGTCAAATCTTTTTCCTCTATGTTGAATCTTTCCTCTCTATGTAGAATAATCTTGGACTAATAGAGTTAAGGTTAGGCACATTCGACCACAGGTTCTATAGACACAGATTGCTATTGTCAGCGTCATGTCGAATCTTCTATCTGTATCGAACTGTTGTAGCAACGAAAACGAAAATAAAGCATTTTTTTATGTCGGATCTTTCGCATTTTCAGATTCTGTGCATTCGTTTTCGTTTGTTAAAACAATAGCTAAAATACCCATAACTACAAGGACTGAGTTTACGAGTTTACCCAGTAGAAACTGTATTTAGCATGCTCGACATGTTTCGTGGAGCAATACACCGCTTCTTCAGGAGCTTATTGTATATATATATGTGTATATATATATATGATGTTTACAGAGCAAAATTTGACATATCATACTAAAAATAATAATAATTATTATTTGAATTATTATTATTTTTATTTGTAGTATGATATGTCAAGTTTGCTCTGTAAAGACTGGAAAGTCATCCTCTGTACTGCAATTAGCTGATGTAAAATTGCATTTCATTACATTTGTGTATCTTATTAAAGAGTTACAAAAATGGAAATTGAGGTGCCACACCAATGCTAAGAGGTCAGGGGGACAATCCAAAAAGTATCTTAATGTGTTTTGAGTGTCCAAGAGCACCCCCTCCATCAGGGCTTGATTGACAACAATAATAGACAAGTGACAAGTGTGATTACACTTGTGAAGAAGGGGGCGCTCTTAGACCCCTAAAACATGTTGATTAGTCTTTTGCTTGATCCCTGACTTATGCCGTAATAAAGTTGTATCTGGACCTCTTAGCAGTGGTGTGATGATTCAATTTCAATTTTTGTTACATTATGCTACATGCCAAGGAGACTGTGAAGATCCACTGGGGTGTAGAAGCTGTCTGCCTGAGAACCAGATAATTTACATTAACATCAATACATTAAAATAGCAATACCAGTGAGATAACCCAATGGTCCAGTGCATTTTTTCTGCCTTTCTCTACTTATTGAAGAGTTATGCTGCCTATTAATGGTGCTAAGTCAGCAGGTGACCATACTGTCTGGACAGGCTGGATTTAGGGCGATATGTCAATGCATTAACAGCATTTAAAACAGAAATGTTGTAATTCCTACATCAACCAACGCAACCATTTGGGGGGCATCACTCTGTGTGTGAGTTAATGAACATAGTGGGGTCACATCCCACACCTGCAGCCTGCTGATTGGACAATGATGGAACAGCAACACACTGTTAAAGGATTTGTAAAGGAAAACCTTTTTTTTTATCTTAATAGCTTCCTTTACCTTAATGCAGTGCTGTTTTCATGTCCTCATTGTTCGTTTTTGCTCTCAAGTTGCTGTAATTCTTCTCTGATCTCCACACATCCTGGTTGTCTGTTTCCTGATAACCACAGTGCTGGGAGCTTTCTCTCTGTGGTCACTAACTTCAAGGAGGTGTGATTACTGTGTGTCTAAAACCCCACAGCACCAATCAGTTTCGTTTTCCAAACCATCATTGCCCTATGTTGGCTCTGTACAGCAGAGAGGCAGGAAACAACATGCAAAAACAAAACTAGAAACGACAGGTACATTATATGATTGACTTTTATCTATTTTTAATCGTTTTTAAAAGGAATCAGTTAACTATTATGTCTCTATACCCTGTAAACAGTCATTTCAGCATCCTTTTTTTTATTTATTTACAACTCCTTTAAGCTATCCACTCATCCAGGTGCTGTTGGGAAAAGGATGACAGGAGACTGATATAAAGATAGGTAAAGGTACTTATACTAGCTGTTTGTAAAATATTTGTTTCATTGTATTTAAAGAATAAGTTCACCTTTGAAAAAAAAATGCACCTGTTCTTGCAGGTAAAAAATGTGCATTTATTATTTTTTACAAATGAGCCACAGAGCATTTCACGTGTGATCAGTGGATTGCGGGTGCAATATCAGACTCCTGCAGACAACGAGAGCTGTCTGCCTGTATCTCCATATGGGCAGGTACTCAGATCCAGGAACTGTCAGTGAACTACCAGAGCGCTGATGAACACCCTGATGTTTATTTGAGAACTACAAGCCGTCTGCTGCGGTGGAAGATGGGACAGTTCACTCATTCACAGATCTGTGTGAATGAATGGCACGGCTGTGTGGGAGGAGCCTCACACAGTTGCACTGTTTTTGAATTGTGACATTGGGAGGGGGAGGGGATCAGGAGGTGACGGCAGGTGCTGTACAGTAATATGTTACATGTTACACCCAAAAACACAGGTGTAACATGTAACATGCTACAAAACAGCAGGGAGAATTCACAGGACACCATAGCAAAATGTTGATGCCCTATCCCAATCCACAGAAAAAATATAGATACTCTATAATGCTTTCAATATAATACAAGTAATTTTACAAAGGAACTGAACAACAGGATATGTGTAATATTTTCCAACATAAACTTACATTAGTAGTCAGTGAAAAGGCCATTTCTTTCTCTTTTTTTTTTCTTTTACAAAGCAGTACAATCGACCTGTTGATAAGAGAAATCAAGGCCAGAACCAAGCCTCGGGCTATGTTCCACAACAGATTTGAGCATCAGCAAAGATGACAGCATTTTAACAGGATTAGCATAGGTAAGAAAAAACAAGAAATACTCAAAAAACAAGGTTTAATCCTATATATCACAAATGGGGAAATGGGGGTGGGTGGGGAGGGGAGGGGAGGGAAAAAAGGAGGGCGGGGAGGGGAGGGAAAAAAGGAGGGAGGGTACTGGATAAGTGAATCTATCAGTATGGAAGGATGGGTAGAACTCCCATAGGTAGAAAGGAGGGAGGGTACTGGATAAGTGAATCAGTATGGAAGGATGGGTAGAACTCCCGCTAGTAACCCAAGTGGATTTTGTGGCAGGGAATAAAAACAATAATAGCAGAGTGGAATATGTTAATGTCAGATAACCAACCTAAGACAAGCAATACCCTATATTTAACCATCAATTCCTTGAACACCTAGATCTGCCTACCAACACGTAAATACAGGGCAGGAGGAGGAGAACTCGTTGCTTGAAGAGCAGGTTTAAATCTTGAGTCATTACAAAGAATTAGTCAAGTTCGCTATTGCATATCAAGTTCGCCCTTGCATACCATGCCCTATATTAGAAAGATGTCATTAGAGAAGTAATTTCTAAAGAGAGGGAATGTTCTAAAAAATAACTTCTATCAAGTATAAAAGTGCTTTGTAGGCCAAAAATCCTGTATATTAGTGTCCAATTTTTCGAGGTAGAACAAAGATTTGAGATCCTCTTTGACAAGTGAAAGGGATGGAGGTGTTGAAAAAGTCCAAGATCGAAGAATTGTACTGCGAGCTATGAGAAGACTAAGGTGTCCACTGTGGGAAAGTCATATCCAAAGAAGCATAGTGAAGGGTTTTTATAAATCTTGTGATCCATAATTGTGTGGATGAAACCAACAGCCTCATCTCAGAAAACCAAAATTGCAGAGCAGCTCCAAAAATGGTTGGCTGGAGTAGGATGGATTGTGGCGCACCAGGGGCAGATAGAAAATTAAGCATCAGATTTGTCTATCTTGGAGGCAAGAAATGCTTTGTGTTTGTGCTTTAGTTGCATCTCCTTCCAGACCTTGTTTACGTTGAATTTGCAAGTTTAGCAAAAGGCCATTTCTTTCACTGGTGGTCAGTGTCCTTGTCCCAGTTACTTTAATGTTCACTATCGATGACCCATATTACGTTGGTGGTCAATGGTGATGTTTATATTGGTAGTCAGTATAAATGCCCATTAGAAAGCAAGAGTTGAAGAGAAATCTTTTAATGACAACTGTGTGAGTCTCTAATGAAGTCTATGAGACGTAACACGTAAGGCAGAGTCTTTTTCAGTGATTTTATCATGCAGCAGGGAAGACAAATCACATACACTGTATACACATACTGTATATATGTGAAAGAGAGAAACTTTGCACAGCCAAGTGGGAGATGTATTGTTGATGACAGGCAGAGGAATGTTTTTTTACAGGCACATGGGGTGTTTTTATTCATGTGAGTGATATTAACCCTTTACTAATTTAATAAAGTTGCAAAAGAAAGCACTATATATGTTTCTGTTTGTTTACTGAGGAATATGTTCAGTACATGGGGAATGAAGAGTTGGATCTATGGAACTTGGATATATGTAACCTGGAGAGATTGTGGACTATGTGATATTATGACGGGAGTTTATAGGGCTGTTTGAGAGACCTTGTATACCATAGTGGTTGATCTGTGAGGGTAAGTGCATATCTATTATTGTGGGTGAAGAACTTTGACCCCAGGTGTGGAATGCTCACAGAGTTTGCATGTTCACTGGGTATATGTGAGGGTTTACATCCACTTTAAAGAAGATTTTATTTGATGCACCAGTCACTTGGAATTTATTTTTTAATCGTCGGGTTGAAGATCACATATTTTGAAGGATTGTATTTTATTATATATGAAATATATTTGCATTTTGCACAGTGGGAGTTTTCAAATATATATTTTAAACTAAATTTATTTTATATAGTTAAAATAATTATTGGTTCTAACTATACATACAATTTAGATCATAGTCTAAATATTGTGCAAAAAAAGTGCGCTGTCCCTTTAAATCAAAAATGTGTGCAGTTCATCAAATATCAAACAAACATGATACAGTACACTTATTTCATAAATACATCATAATCCATGCAAGGCACAATTAATAGCCCAAGTGACCACTTGAAATATACATTTCATATAAACAAATAGTCCATGATAAATCATATGTAAATAGAGTGCTCCATTTTTATAAACCTCAGTAGAGAAAGTGCTCCAATGCCTAAGGTGCTCCTTAAACAAAAAGGGCCTCTTACCAGACCGAGGTGATCTCGAGTTACAGAGATCAAATGCGCCTTTTTTGTCCCCGAGAAAAGGTCAACACTCTAAATGTCAGAGTCCTGGGTAATTTGGATGGATAAAAATGGTAGAATCATCACATAGAAAGAACATATCACATCCTCTGCTCCAACTGCTGATCATCAGCACTCACATGTATAGAGCATACACAGGGAGAAACCTCATGGTGCAGTACATTCCAAGCAACGTTTATATAAAAAGGTATTGCACATACATTGAGAATAAAAACAGGCAATAGACTAGTTCATATGGCCGCAGAAGCTAACCCGACATGCCAATAAGTGATAAGGTCACATGCTACCTCTGCTCGACGCGTTTCCCCACAACTGGCATCTTCTGGAATCTCCAATCTATTCTTTTAATTGTATTAATTTTTTAAGGGCCTTTATAGATCATGTATTAAATCCATTACATCTCTTTCCCCAGGATCTGTAGGAAACTAAGGATACGCAAAGGTTCTCTGAAATTGCAACAGGTTAACAGATACATGGCATACTGTATGCTCTCTGCTGTATACCTGATCTAAAAATACTTGTACCACTTTCAGATGAATCTGTCTGTGATATATGAATGAAGAGGATGCATTTCATAACAGCATAACGACTCAATCACACCAAACTATTAATCAAAAATGTTTTTTCTGAGAACTTGTCAGAAGTAATTCCTCTCTAGAACAGAAATCATCTACAACAGATTAGCAATCAGCTCAGGTGATTAGCATTGGAAATCTTTCCCTGTACATCTGAAGTTTTAATGATAAACATCTTTATTTAGGTATGTACTTTAGGGCTACACTGCAAAATGTGTCCTCAACTAACCCTAGAGCTGGTCACATAAAGATTTTGATTGGTCAGTTATACTAAACCAAAGTATGCACAGTAGACATGGTGCCCCAACATTTTCATTCATGCTATATAAAAAATTTATAGAAATAAAATCAATATAAAATACAGTACAGACCAAAGGTTTGGACACACCTTCTCATTCAAAGAGTTTTCTTTATTTTCATGACTATGAAAATTGTAGATTCACACTGAAGGCATCAAAACTATGAATGAACACATGTGGAATTATACATAACAAAAAAAGTGAGAAAAAAATGAAAATATATTTCATATTCTAGGTTCTTCAAAGTAGCCACCTTTTGCAGCAGACACATCTCTAGAACTGTTAAGAGGAGACTGTGTGAATCAGGCCTTCATGGTAGAATATCTGCTAGGAAACCACTGCTAAAGAAAGGCAATAAGCAGAAGAGACTTGTTTGCCTAAAGAACACAAGAAATGGACATTAGACCAATGGAAATCTGTGCTTTGGTCTGATGAGTGCAAACTTGAGGTTCTTTGGTTCCAACCCCCGTGTCTTTGTGCGACGCAGAAAAGGTGAACGCATTGACTCTACATGCCTGGTTCCCACCGTGAAGCATGGAGGAGGACGTGTGATGGTGTGGGGGTGCTTTGCTGGTGACACTGTTGGGGATTTATTCAAAATTGAAGGCATACTGAACCAGCATGACTACCACAGCATCTTGCAGCGGCATGCTATTCCATCCGGTTTGCGTTTAGTTGGACCATCATTTATTTTTCAACAGGACAATGACCCCAAACACATCTCCAGGCTGTGTAAGGGCTATTTGACCAAGAAGGAGAGTGATGGGGTGCTACCTCTTGAAGCTCATCAAGAGAATGCAAAGCAGTAATCAAATCAAAAGGTGGCTACTTTGAAGAACCTAGAATATTAAATATATTTTCAGTTGTTTCACACTTTTTTGTTATGTATAATTCCACATGTGTTAATTCATAGTTTTGAAGCCTTCAGTGTGAATCTACAATTTTCATAGTCATGAAAATAAAGAAAACTCTTTGAATGAGAAGGTGTGTCCAAACTTTTGGTCTGTACTGTATATGTATATATTGGTGTTGGGAGTAAGACTGCTGGGTCTTGTGGTTCTCCATAGATAACATGTTTAAACTTTTAATTTTACAAGGAAAAGAGAAGTGCCAGTGAGATGTACTTAAATGTGTAGTTCTAAAGAGACAGTGAGAACACCCCTGGGTATGATGGATGATAAAGCCCAACTCTACGAAAATGTAACCGCAAGGGTTAGTTGCTCATTTTGTCCAAGGGAGAGGGAGGATAAATACTTTAACTTGCCTGATTCTCCTCTCCCCTGGCAGATGACACCCCAGCGCCAGCGTTGAACTGTCCCTTGTCATTAACATGTCTAATGCAGGGTTGTTGAATTGGTCTTGATGATGTAAGTACCATAGACAGCTGAAGCATGGGGGAGACGATGCTACGTCGATTTGTCTAGCAGCAGGGAGGAGTGGAGGATCAGGTAAGTAAATCTTTTTTTAATGTTTCCCTAGACATAGACAAGCAATTTACCTTTGCAGTTCAGGCACAGCCCCACTTCAAGGGATAATCTTTTAGCTACCAGTAAGGATGAGCTGAACACCCCCCCCCTCCCGACTCGGTTCGCAGCAGAACATGCGAACAGGCAAAAAAATTGTTCGAACACGCAAACACCGTTAATGCCTATGGGACACGAATGTGAGAAATCAAAGTGCTAATTTTTAAGGTTAATATGCAAGTTATTGTCATAAAAAGTGTTTGGGGACCTGGGTCCTGCACCAGGGGACATGTATCAATGCAAAAAAAAAGTTTTAAAAACGGCTGTTCTTTCGGGAGCAGTGATTTTATAATGCATAAAGTGAAACAATAAAAGTGAAATATTTCTTTATATTTCGTACCTGGGGGTGTCTATAGTATGCCTGTAAAGTGGCACATATTTCCTGTGTTTAGAACAGTCCCTGCACAAAATTACAATTCTAAAGGAAAAAAGTAATTTAAAACTACTCACGGCTATAATTAATTGTCAGGTCCTGGCAATACAGATAAAAGTCATTGATAAAAATGGTAGGGGTCCCCCCAGTCCATTACCAGGCCCTTTGGGTCTGGTATGAATATTAAGGGGAACCCCGAACCCTGCGCCAATTTTTTTTTAAATGGCATAGATCTGGTAGGGATTTTAGGGGGAACCTCGCGCCCAAATTTTCCTGTGTTCTAAACACGGGAAAATAGTGCCACTTTACAGGCATACTATAGACACCCCCCAGGTACGAAATTCAAAGGAATATTTCACTTTTATTGTTTCACTTTAAGCATTATCAAAATCACTGCTAACTTTTTTTTGCATTGATACATGTCCTCTGGGGCAGGACCTAGGTCCCAAAACACTTTTTGTGATAATATCATGCATATAAGCCGTTAAAATTAGCACTTTTGATTTCTTCCATAGACTTTTAAAGGGTGTTCCGCTGCTTTCGAATTTGCCACGAACTCCCCAAATTGTTTGCTATTCGGCGAACAGGCGAACACACTATGTTCGAGACGAACTTACGTTCAGCTCGAACATCGGGCTCATCCCTAGTTGCCAGGAACTGGTCTTTAAAGTTTTACAAATAGAGGCCAGAGGACAATGGGGTATACCACGCCTTGTATTTCCTCTTCTGTTATAGGGGGACAACAGTCTGTTCCTGCCTCCCTTTTGTTCTCTTCTGTTGTCACCTTGTCATATGGGTTCTACAAAGAGCTGCTTCAACTCAAATAATACAGGCATGTACCCACTGTGGTCACTATCAGAAACCTAATCTGAAAAATGTCATTCAGCCATTGATGGAATCGATGTGTGGAGAAAGGAAGTGGCTGAAAAGAGGCCACAGGTTTTCAGCAGCACTGAGATTTAACAAAGTATACAAAAAAATATAAAACAGCATTTCTTTATAATAATATTAATAAGAATAATAAATAAATAACAAAACATGTCAGTTGCTTATGATACACATTGCTATCAAACGAAATGTCATTCAGTTAGGATTTAGGTGTAGTTTAAAGGGGTTGTAATGGTTTGTTTTTTATTTTCTAAATGGGTTCCTTTAAGCTAGTGCATTGTTGGTTCACTTACCCTTTCCTTCGATTTCCCTTCTAAATGTTTTTTTTCTTTGTCTGAATTTCTCACTTCCTGTTCCTCCTCAGTAAGCTGTTCTGGCTGACTAACCACCGCTCGGATGATGGTGGCAAGTTTACTGAGGAGAAACAGGAAGTGAGAAATTCAGACAAAGAAAAAAAAACATTTAGAAGACAAAGGAAAAAAAACATTTCAGACAAAGGAAAAAAACATTTAGAAGGGAAATCGAAGAAAAAGGTAAGTGAACCAACAATGCACTAGCTTAAAGAAACCCATTTAGAAAATAAAAAATAAACCTTTACAACCCCTTTAACTTGTAAATGATGATTAGGTAAGGAAGATGACTGCACTGTCTTGCATATAAACAGCCACTAGAGCAGTGGTTCTCAACCTTTTTAGTGCCGTGACCCCTTGATCAAATTTCCCAAATCTTGGGGACCCCTAAGGCCTCGTACACACGATCAGTCCAAACCGATGAAAGCGGACTGAAGTTCAGTTTCATCGGTTCACCGATGAAGCAGACTGATGGTCTGATGTGCCTACACACCATCAGTTCAAAAACCGATCGCAAAACACAACAACGTGCTGAAAAAAATTAAGTTCAATGCTTCCAAGAATGCGTCGACTTGATTCTGAGCATGCCCGGGTTTGGAACCGATGCTTTTGACCTATCAGTCAGGCGTCCATCGGTCCAATTTTAAAGCAAGTTCTCTGTTTCTGGACTGAAGGACTACAGACCGATGGGGTGTACACACGGTCGGTTTGGACCAATGAAACTGAACTTCAGTCCGTTTTCATCGGTTTGGACTGATCGTGTGTACGGGGCCTAACAGTAAAATGATTTTCGTAGAGTGGGTTGTCAGCACCCAAGGCAAGACAAGTAATTTGCGCCCCTAACCCACGGACATTTAGCGCTCCCTGAGTCCCTTCCACTCGTATAGTATTAAAACCCCTTATGGTACATTTTAGGATGTACCACTCTTTCTCTTTGTTCTCCTTTATTTCCCTTTTATCTCTTTCTATGCAAATTTCTTGTTTTATTTCCCCATTCCTCTCTCTAGACGTCTTGTTTTTTCTCTTATTCTTTCTCTCCATTTTTCTTTGTTCCTCCCCCTCTTTTCGTCTCCCTTCCTTCTCTTACTCCTTGGTGGGGGGAATGGAATCAATGGCAGTACTGGCGGGAGTTGGGATGAGTGGCAATGCTGGGGGGCGGGGGTTCTGATCAGCCAACTTTGGTACTCGTGATCAAGGTCATCTGCTGATCTAAGAACTGTATTGGGGACTTTTAATGGCAACTGTATTCACAGGTAGTGTTACTCACTGTGTCTCCAGCTTTACTGTGTCTCCGACTTTGTGGTGTCTCGCTGCAGTGACACCTATGCCGAAATCAGGAGATAGGGTCTCCTCCAGCCCCTCCCACTTCACATTCCTCACCAGTCATCTGACCTCTAGACTCTGTCCCCCAGCCATGCCGCAAACTGAATGGGCGGCTCCAGGAACAGCCCTGCTGGGCAACTGCGAGAAGGCTGGGAGAGCGGTGTGGGCTTCAGGAACAGCCTAGGATCCGGTGACCCCTGGCAAATCCTCATTTGACCCCTAAGGGGGTCCCGACCCCCAGGTTGAGAACCACTGCACTAGAGGAAGAGGATGCATTACAAATCTCTATGATACAGATCTGCATATATGGTTATAACTATGATACAGTTAGCAAGTAAAATGTAAATAAAAAGCATATACAAAAATGACACATAGGTAAACATTACGGGCCAGACCCACAGAACAATTACGCCGGCGTATCTATTGATACCCTGCGTAATTTCAAATTTTGCGCGTCGTATCTTTGTTTTGTATCTTCAAAACAAGATACGACGGCATCTCGGATGGATCCGACATACACCGTCGGATCTTAAGGTGCAATTTGCATGCGCAGTTAAAAAAAACGTTGTTTACGTTGGGTCACGACGTATTTACATAAAACACGCCCCCATCACAGAGATTTGAATGGCGCGCCATTACGCCGCCAAAGATACACTACGCCGCCGTAACTTACGGGGCAAATTCTTTGAGGATTCGGAAAAAAATAAAAGTTACGGCGGCATAGTGTATCTTAGATACGCTGCGCCCGGTGGATTTTTGCGCAAAGGTACGTGGATCTACCCCTACAACAATAACTCAGTATGAGAGCTCATTGAAAATACATGAAAGTTCAAGGAAACCACATGACAGTCTTCCTTTAACTAAATATGATCCTCCCCTTTAATTAACTTGGAGTATTAATTTCTATACCAGCAATATTACCCCCTGGCAGCAACTGTGTGCTTTCATGAGCGCACACACCGCTGAGCCCTGAGCTATCTTCTATCGGCGCAACAATATTAAGTATTGAGTTATTACAATTGCAAATCATAATTTTCACTTTATGCAATGTTTTGTTTAATTGTATTTCTAATAACGCATTTAGGGTTTTATTTGAAAGCAGCTGTAGGATGCTCAGCTTGCAAATGATTGAGCTTCAAATAGGAATATTAAAAAGACTTTAACAGATATTTTTGTGCCTCTGCAACCTTGCATTTCAACACTTCATTTACTAGCTTACTACACTTCAGTGGAAAAGGTAATTATAGTCTAAATTAAACTCTGCAGACTGTGTCCCAATGTCTTTTTAGTGCAAGGCATGAAAAGGAGGCCAATTTATGCATATTTACTCCTTGTTTAGAAGATTCATGTTTATCTAACATACAGTCAATATTATTGTCCTCTAGTTGAGGGTATTGCTTGCAATCTGTCACAAAGAAGTCTTTGATTGTGCTACAGCCAAGCTCTGCTGATTCAGAAATCATTTAATGGGATAGGAATCCTGATCAGCTCTAGCATAATTACCCATAAGTATGCAAGTGCATTTGCCATATGTCACAAATCAATAAAAGTGTAGCCATTTAAAATAATGTGCTCCATTTCCGTTCATGTATATTATTTGTTCATTCGTCTGCTTGGAGCGCTTGGCCAGGGTCGGGCTTTATTTAAAGATTATGATGTTCTTTTTATATGAGAATGATTATGTCCTTCTGTACTGACTCCACCCCTTTTGTTATCAATAGTGTTTGATGACATTTTGTAATACAATTAGAATATTCTACTGAGTCAGCATGCCTCCTACTTTAAATGTAGAGAAACCACTAGATAGTGAAGCTTACCAGTTTAGAGTCGTGTAAAGGGGAATTTAAAGCGGGATTCCACCCGCAATTTTTATTTTTTTTAAGTCAGCAGCTACTAACACTGTAGCTGCTGACTTTTAATAAGGACACTTACCAGTCCTAGGCGCCAGCAATGATGGGCCCCCGACGGCGATCGCTCGGTCCTGGCACCTTCATCCTGACTAAGAGACTGAGGCCCCGTACACACGACCGAACATGTCCGCTGAAACTGGTCCGCGGACCAGTTTCAGCAGACATCTTCGGTCGTGTGTACGGCCTATCGGACAGGTTTCCAGCGGACATTTGTCCAGCCGACCGTTTTCCAGCGGGCAAAAATTTCTTAGCATGCTAAGAAACATGTCCGCTGGAAGCCTGTCCGTCGGACATGTTCAGTCGTCTGTACAGACTCACCGTACATGTCCGCTCGGCCAAAAGCCCTTACATTGACCTTCCAGGGCCGTGCACGTCGCCGCGTCATCGTTGCGGCGACGGCGCGGCCACGTCACCGCATATCGTGTCAGCGCGGATTTCTGTCTGATGGTGTGTACAACCATCAGACAGAAATCTCCGAGTGTACATGTCCGCTGAAAACGGTCCGGCGGACCGTTTTCAGCGGACAGTCCGTCCGTGTGTACGAGGCCTAAGAGAAAAAAATCTCCTGCAAGCAGCATCTTTGGAGCAGTGAGAGGAGCGGTATGTATGTATACCGCTCCCTCCCATTTAAAGCAATGGGAAACCGCGGTAATACCACCCGCAATGCGCCTCTTCTTCCAATATGCACTGTCACTGTACTGATGACACTTTCTGGGAAAGGGTTAACATCAGGAGAGATCAAAGGTTTAACTGTGTGCCTAGCCATTTTTTTTACTGTACTGGGAGGTGTTTTTACTAGGGGAAGGCATGGATCCACACTTTACATGCCACATGCCTTTCCTCCTGACAGAGAGGCGATCTGCCTTGTTTACAAAGGCAGACCGCCGTTGTGCCTCTGTATTGAACAGTCGGTGTGTGCCTGTGGACATCGAGTCCGTGGTACCCGCCGATCAGCTCCCACTGTGTATAATCACAGCAGAAGCGAGCCGCCGGCATCGGAATATATATGAGTTCCAGTGCAGAGGTGCCGCCCTGTAGCAGTAAAACAGATATAGGGCGGACCTCAAGTTGTTAAATTAGTATTAACCTATCAGCCACATTTAGTTTAACACATTGATCACAATAAAATAAACATTTCCCAGTAAACTATTTGTTAAAGTTCTCACCCCAGCCCCAACAGTGACTCCAATGGATGTTGCAAGAGAAAGGAACCACCCTGAAACAGAAAACTGGGGCAGAGTTCATGGAACCAGCTTAAAAACATAGTTGCAGCAACACTAAACATATTGTTTGATAACGCTTTGACAGAACCGATTGAAATGGACAGAGTTTATCAGGTGATTGGCCCCATGTGTACCTAATCCTGACTGGCCCAGAGATGTGTTATGTTGTATACATTTATATACAGAGATGGACTGGTGGAATATCCAGGCAATACCAAATCTCCTCCCAGCCCACAAAGACGGCAAAGATCATGATCCATGTGTCCAAACCACTGTGACTTGGAAAAAGATTCTGGACAACCAGAAATATAACATAGCTGTGGAGCAATACCATGCTCCTTTTTCAGCTTTTTTTGGTGGTCGCTGCTTAGTGAATGTGTATATTCTCAACACACCTCTGGCTGGACTACTATAAGAGATTGGTAAATTTTGGGCTACCTTTTCTTCAATCTCTTTCAGTCTAAGGCCCCGTACACACGACCGAGGAACTCGACGTGCCAAACACATCGAGTTCCTTGTCGAGTTCAGTGTGGAAGCCGCCGAGGAACTCGGCGGGCCGACTTTTCCCATTGACTAACGAGAAAATAGAGAACATGTTCTCTTTTCGGCCCGACGAGTTCCTCGTCGGCTTCCTCGCTGAAAAGTGTACACACGACCGAGTTTCTCGCCAGAATCCAGCTCCGACCGAGTTTCTGGCTGAATTCTGCCGAGAAACTCGTGTGTACGGGGCCTCATACTATATACCTGAATTTGTCATCTGGATAACTCGGGACTGTTAATATTCTGTTTCTAGAGACCTTGGGGCAGATCCACAAAGATCTGCCCCGGCGCAGCGTATCTGAGATACGCTACGCCGCCGTAACTTACTTTTGTTTGCTTCGAATCCAGAAAGATTTTGCGCCGTAAGTTACGGCGGCGTAGTCTATCTCTCGCGGCGTAATGGCGCGTAATTCAAATCGGTTAGGAGGAGGCGTGTTTCATTTAAATGAAGCGCGTCCCCGCGCCGAACGAACTGCGCATGCGCCATCCCTAAATTTCCCGCCGTGCATTGCGCTAAATGACGTCGCAAGGACGTCCATGTTTTGACGTGGACATAAATTACGTCCATCCCGATTCACGGAAGACTTACGCAAACAAATTTTTTTTTTTAATTATACACGGGAACGACGGCCATACTTAACATTGCGTACGCCACCAAATAGCAGCTTTAACTATACGCCGAAAAAAGACGACTAGAGACGACGTAAAAGAATGCGACGGCCGCTCGTACGTTCGAGGATCGTCGGAAATAGCTTATTTGCATACTCGACGCGGAAAACGACGGGAACGCCACCCAGCGGACGCCAAAGTATTGCATCTAAGATCCGAAGGCGTACCAAGACGTACGCCTGTTGGATCTAACCCAGATGCCGTCGTATCTTGTTTTGAGGATTCAAAACAAAGATACGACATGGGAAATTTGAAAGTACGCCGGCGTATCAGTAGATACTCAGGCGTACTTCCTTTGTAGATCTGCCCCCATGTCTTTGTTAGCCCTTCATATAGTCCGTACTGTAAAATAGATTTTGGCTGTTCTATCCTGAGCCACTGGATTCTATTTGGCTTTTTAAAATGATACCACACAAATATCCTAGATACTAACATTTCTTGTAATCTAGTCCAAAAACACAATGAGACACTTTCTGTTCTGTGCATCACTTTCAACAATTAAAGTGGAGGTCCACTCAAAAAAATTAAAAATAAACCAAAATCCTGTAAAAAAAATTACGAGAAATGGTGGTTGCTATGCAGAAGTTCCTAATCTGCCTCTTCCCATACTGCGGCAGGTCTTCTTCCTCGACCTCCCCGCGTTGTCTTCTGGGGAATGGGGCGCACTGCATTCTGGGAACTGTGTGTATCCCAGAAAGCAGCTGCCCATTCACAAAAGCGCCACAAGATGCTCAGTAGGAAACGGGCAGTAAAGTAGCAAGGCTTCACTGCCTGTTTCCCTCAGTAAGGATGGCGGCGCCGGGAGCTGCCAGGATCGAGCGATCAGCCCTGGGGGGGGGGGACATCGCAGCGCCTAGGACAGGTAAGTGTCCTTATTAAAAGTAAGCAGCTACAATGTTTGTAGCTGCTGACTTTTAAAAAGAAAAAAAAATGCGGGTGGAAGCCTGCTTTAATACCTATGTTGTAGCTATGCTCCTCTGTTCTTTCAGTTAAATTGGAGACACACGGCCCAGCCAGAGGTCTAGGCAGAGGCAAATGTTCAATTTTAGACGTCATCATAAATGGTTTAGTTTGCAGATTGCTTTAGTTGGTAAACATTTGCTTCAGGCTTCTTCATGTGGTCGAACAATTTAGATATAAGCATATGCTGAAGTGCTTTTTGTTTATGCAGTTCTTCTTTATTATCTATCTTATAATGAATAGTATACTGGTATATCACCCTCCTAGGTAGATGCTAGGAAAGTTAGTGTATGTTTTTGATAGGTACATTTAGTTGCCACACTGTAGGCAGTGTAGTTATAATTCTGAGTAAGGAAAAAACATAGTTTAGCTCTCTGTACCCAGTGAGCTGTGATTGCTTTGTTAGGCCTGATCTGTATGCTCTGCTGCTGCCAGTCTGCTGGATAGCTCCCTTGAGAAGTTTCTTGATTATAGGTCCTCAGGAGCAGCCAGCATATTGGACCAGGCCATCTCATATATTCAGAATGGTATAACCTCCTCTGCTGCCACTTCCAGCAATGTCTCCTCTTTTCGTCCTCCCGCTTCTGAGTCATTCCCAGAACACATTGACCATCTTCTATCCTAATCTGGAATACAGATGCAATGGTCCTATACATTGGTGTTTACACCACAAGCCCTGCTGACTCATTGAGCATATGCCCATTTGAGTCCCTACACTCCGGTAAGCCTTCACATAAGCTGTGGTGGTTTTATTGTCGTCTTTTCATTTCAACACTGACGGCATGTGGAATACCTTTTCCTGCTATTGAGTTTTTTATTTCACTGTTCATCTATGGGCTGTTGTATTCACGTTTTATCAACCTCTATATGACAACATATGGGCTCATAGATTGTGTGTAATTTTCAAAGCATTTTTCACAGTCTGTTGATTTCTTCTTTTTATTGTTGTGGTTATTTCACATCATACATTGGTTCTTATATACATGCATTTGTAGTAATATAAATCCTTGAGCGCTTCACATAATTTAACCTTCATATAAACAGGTCCACATTGCTTTATTAACACTTTTTATTTTCTCCAGTTTGGCTCCACATGGCACCTTCTTCAGCTCTTTCCCGCTCTGCCTCTAGATACATGTAAAGAAATTACCAGGATAGAGACTGCAATAGTGTAGTATGTCTTATTTAAAAAATCCCCACAGCGGCCGTAAATGACACAATCGGATGTCAACATGGCTCTGCTCAACTAGTTTTGTTGGTATGAAATCACCATACACACATTTTAAAAACCAAATTCAGCCAAACAATTTTATTGTATTTTTGTTACAGCGAGGATGGGTTAAAGCTTCCGTCATTATTGGGGAGATTCTCCTGATTCCTTCTCAAAACAGGAAATGATGACAAAGTCTCCAACTGTACCACAGAAAAAAAAAATTCTAGTAGCACAGAAGAAATGATAGAATTTCTGACAATGTATTTATTGCTGTCTGTGCCTTTCTGTTTCAGTGACAACTAATCCTCTCTCACCATTTTACCCTTAGTGGGTCCATTTCTCTTACCCAGCATTCCTGAAAAGCCACGTACTCAGCTGTCCGATCTCTGGCAAGATCACTGTTGTCCATTAACCACACAGCTTTTTCTGTTATTGTTACTAAACTGATGTTTTTTTTTTTTAAATCTTAAAAAAAAGAAAATGATTAATACATGACAAAGGATTCCAAGAGCACTGTAGGTCAGCTAAATACACATCATGGCATTTGGCACCTGCCATGTGCCTCTGTTTAACTGAAACTTTGGACAAAGCCATACGACAAAGGATGAGTCATCCACTTAGTTGTGTCGATTATAGATTTAGTAGACTTTGTAGATAAATAGAGATACATACATTGGAATATAACCTCTGAAGGTAAGAAATACATAGATACTTAAAGGGGGCGTACCATCATCCAGGATTTACTTACCTGTTCTTTTCTTACATTCCATACTAACACTACCAGTACCGTGATAGTCCAATCTTGGCCCCAATCTTCTCCTATTTGGTTCTTTGGTTCGGGGACCTCAGAACCAAAATTTATATAGAGATACATACATGAAAAGAAGCCTAAGGAAGATGTGTTGGGTAAAAAAAAAAAAATCACCTCAATATAAATATGCAAATTTAACCTAGCATGTTTAAAATTGTTATTTTTGTAGTCCTAATTTGTTTAATGCTCTGTTGTAAATAGTTAAGCATGCAGTGTATTGTAAAAATGTAATTTTAATGTGTACAAAGTTATTCAACCCATATGCAATAAGCAAACATATAAAGCCAAAAGATTACATGCAGAACAGACTGTTTCCAAATCGGAATGTGGAATTACAGTGACAGAGGAAATGAACTAAACATTTAAAAAGCAAACATTTAAATGTGTCTTGTGCACGTTTGATACATTTTGATTATACTAAACACTACATTTTTATGCTGGGAGTAAATATTGAAGTACAGCCAGGACACAGCTGATCAAAGCTATTTGCTTGACTCATCTGATTAAACTAAGCTAATAAGCAGAACCTCTGGTAAGTCTTTCAAAAGTAAAATTTATCTCCTCCGCTCACCTCCTGGGAAGCTGGATAAGAAGATGTTAGACATGACGCTAGTGCAACGCTTAATCAAAACCACATTTAAAATTGTATAGTACTGTGAAAAAGTTTTTGGCAGGTGTAAAAAAATTGTGTAATATAAAAATGCTTAAAAAAATATATATTTCAATTTTTTTTCTATAAAAGCAAAGTGAGGGAACAGAGGAAAAATCTAATGTCAAATCAATATTTGGTGTGACTACCATTTGGCTTAAAACCAGCATCAATTCTTACACTTGCACAAATTCAGGGATTTTGTAGGATCACAGTCAGATGTATAATTAACCAATTATACCATGCAAGTGATAATAAATTTCATATGTATGTTAAAACACATTCACCATGGCAAGACTGAGCACAGAAACAAGACACGGGGGGGGGGGGGGGCTGACGAGGCATGTGAGCAGATGTGCTGCACGGAGCTCCCGCCGATGATCCTTAACCGATCCTCCCCTCGCCGCTTTTGACGCCTGATTTTGCCGCCGAACGGTGCATACTGACCCCCGGACACCTCCGGAACATATCCCCGCCGGAATCGCGGCAATATGACTCGAGGAAACTGGCGGCTGCGGCCTCCCAGAATTTCCAAGATGGCGCCTGGATGTCTCAGCCTCCAAAGACACCATGAGGCCAGGAGAAGAAAACGGAGCAGGGGGTAAGTCTGCTAAGCCCCCTAAGACCAAGGACCAAGCCAGGGACATGCTGTACTATGCTCAGAAGCTTGCGAGCCCCCACAAACTCCACGCAGGCTGGGACACAGCAGCGAACAGCACCCACAGTACAACCAGACAATGACAATGCAGGAGGGATGGATGACTGTGAGCCTATGGAGTCAATCCCTGATCCCTTGCTAGCTATGCTGGATACTCATTCAGAGGACAGTCCCCAACCCACACTCAGTGAAATCCTGCATGCTGTCCATAAGTGCACTGCCTCTGTAAATGACTTAAAGGAGCGCTTTGGGGGGCTGGAGGAAAAGGTGTCTCTCCTCTGTCAGGACATACAAAAGATAAGGTAGCGGACCACTGCCGTGGAAGGGAGGGTGAGTGACATTGAAGATCAGATGCCCCATGTAACCCGGGAAGTGCGGGTTGCGGCCCAGCAGGCCTGACAAGCCTATGATAAAACTGATGACATCGAGAATCGCATCAGACGCAACAATGTCTGCATAGTGGGACTTCCTGAGAAAGTGGAGGGCAGGGACCCCACAGCTTATGTTGAAGGTTGGCTGCAGGAGGTGTTTGGGAAGGAAGCATTCTCCCCTTTGTATGCGATTGAAAAAGCACATAGGGTGCCACCGCGTCCCCTGCCACCTGGTAACCCTCCAAGAGCAATGCTGGCAAGACTCCTAAATTACAGGGACCGTGAAGTGGTGCTGCGACTTGCGAGAGAAAAAGGCGATGTGCTGCATAATGGTACAAAAGTTTCCTTCTATCCGGATTTCTCGGCAGAGGTGCAACGCTGACGGTCCAAATTTGCTGAGGTCAAGAAACGACTACAAAAACTACAGCTCCCCTACGCCATGCTATTTCTGGCAAAACTTTGCATTACGGCCAGAGACCAGAACCACTTCTTTGAATCCGCACAGGATGCAGCCGGCTGGTTGGATCACAATAAACAAGCTCTATGCCCTCGAGGCCGGGACGAGAGAGAAGGTTAATGCTGTTTTGACCGACTGCACCGGGCATGAAAGGCGTATGGTTTCCTTTTGAAGTGTCCATTTGGCCAGTTGAGGGCCTATACCTGATTCCTACTTAAGGCGAGTGAAATTTCCACAACATTTTTTGCTCCTTGTTTTTCCCCATTCTTTTTCTAAATTTTTTAAGTCCCTGTGAAAGGGCGAAATGCGACTGTATACATTGCCTGTACAGGGCCTTGTATATGTGATAGTGTGGTTCCAGTGTTGGTGCCCTGTTGGCACGAGTAAGGTTTTTTCATGCCCAGCCTCACAAAATATGGGAGGCCCCTGTTGGGTCCCTTTGGTGAGGTGCAAACCGCAGGCCGCATGTTGCCGTAATACCTGTTTCCATGTGTTTTTTAATGCGCTGTTGCACGTGCTACACTTCCCCAGTTTTTTTTACTTTTTCATTTTTGATGTTCTTCCAATGCACAATTTTTCTCAATACAACCCTTTATGTGCTACACCCCTTGTTGGTTGCTCCGCTCTGCCCACGACTCAGAGGAGGAAGATATTTGGGACTGCTCCCTGGGCATGAGGGTCCACCCTGTCCTTACGAGTGGATGACTGTGTTTACACAATGTCAACTACACCCATAGTGACTTGGAATGTCCGGGGGGTAAATGATTTCCTGGAAAGGACAACGATCTCTGCGGGTTTAAGGAAGTTCCATCTGGCCATAATTGGCTTGCAAGAGACTCATTTACAAAAGGATACAGTGGTTTTTTTGCAGTTTGCCTGGGTGGGGCAGGCATATAACTCCACTTACTCTGCGTTTTCTCGCGGAGTGAGTGTATTGATACATAGGGCGTTAGCCTATAAGGAGCTGGACTCCCTAATTGACATATCTGGTAGATTTGTGTTCTTGTACTGTAAGATATACACGATAACATTGATTTTAGCTTTTGAATATATCCCCCCCCCCATTTAGAGGGAGGTGTTGCAGTTGCTGCTGTCTTACCTGGCCAACAAACCTGATACCCCGGTTCTAATTATGGGTGACTTTAACTGTAATGTGGACCCCAGACTTAATAGGCACCCCCCAGTGACCCCCCCCCCCGGGGGAGGCCATGGCACTGCTCTTAGCCGGCTGCTGCTGCATGAGGTGGGTTGGACTGACATTTGGCGTATCCGCAACCCCGATAGTAAACAATTTTTGTGTTTCTCCAAAACTCATGGGTCCCTGTCCCAAATTGATCTCTGTGTGGGTACCCCGAATCTAGTGAGTGGTGCATCTAGGGTGGAATATTTTCCACGGGGGTGTCGGATCACTCCCCACTGGCCCTCTGTTTAGTCACGCAGCCCCCCAGCTCGATGCCTAGGGCTCCCTGGAAGCTTAATGCTTTTTGGCTTAAACTGTTCACCTCTCAGGAAAGGGTAGCCTCCCAGATACAATTTTTTTAGAGCACATTCTCATTACAATAATAGCCTTCAGAAGTGGGAGACCTTTAAAGCATTTATTAGAGGAGAGACGGGCCGCCTGCTTGCCAAAATTGCTCGCTCCCAACAACAGTCACCGGCTATTGGCGCCATTCGCGCATCTAATGGTAAAATTATTAACTCTCCCGACGCCATTATATCGGAGCTGGCCGCTTTCTATGAGAACCTGTATGGGTCGAGAGAGGCCTACTCGGATAACGGTTTGGCGACCTATATATCCCATATTGATTTGACTTCGCTGTCTGCTGAGGCACAAAGGCAACTAGATGCTCCGATTACTTTAGAGGAGCTCCAGGGGGCGGCCTGTTCTTTTCCCACATGTGAGGCTCCTAGTAAGGATGGCCTGCCTATGGAGGTGTTTAATCAATACGGAGAGTAATTACTGCCAGAACTACTGAAAGTTTTTAATGCCTCGCTGGAGGAGGGGGTCCTCCCTGATTCCTTGAATAGAGCTAACATGATCCTACTGTTGAAGCCGGGGAAATACCCGGTGGACTCTGGCTCTTATTGGCCTATCTCATTGCTTCAGAGTGATGTGAAGATCCTGGCTAAGGTCCTGGCACTTCGGGTCAATGGGATTGTGTCCTCAATTATCCACCAGGATCAGGCTGGCTTTATGCCGCAAAAGTCCACGGCTACTAATTTATGCAGGCTGTATTTAAACATGCAAATTCAGGCAGATAATGGGGGTCATAGGGCTCTGCTGTCGCTGGATGCCAAAAAGGCATTTAAAAGTGTTAGTTGGAGGTACCTATGGGCAGTGTTGGTCAGGTTTGGCTTTGGGGATCGCTTTGTGGCATGGACTAAGCTACTGTATGCGTCCCCTCGGGCGACCATTAGGATGGCGGATAAAATGCTGTCTGCTTTTGCTCTGGGTAGGGGAACGCGGCAGGACTGCCCGCTGTCTCCCCTGCTCTTTGCGATTGCTATAAAACCGCTGGCGGCCCTGATACGGTCGAGTGCCGTGATTGATGGGTTTCGGTATGGTAGCCTTCATGAGAAAATTATGCTATACGCTGATGTCATGCTACTCTTTTTTGGAGAACCTACCCTTTCACTGCCGGAGGTTATGTCCATCATAACGCAGTTTGGTCACTTCTCAGGCCTGACCATTAACTGGTCCAAATCTGCCCTGATGATGTTAGATGAGGACCGGGAGGCGGTCCTCCCGGCCTCTTGTCCCATCCCGGTGGTTAATAGCTTCAAATACCTCTGTGTACAAATATCACCCAAAGAGTACTGTTCGCTTAATGTTTACCCCTTGCTGTCCCGCTTTAGGGATAAGATCAATACTTGGAATAACCTTAAAATGTCACTGGCAGGCAAAGCTAACTTAATTAAAATGATTCTAATGCCCCAGCTATTGTATTTTCTACACAACTCCCACATGGTTATACACTTGAAAGTTTTCAGAGTGGTGAACACCCTTTTCCGGAGATTTCTGTGGAATAGTAAAGCCCCCAGGATCAGGCTGGAGCAGCTTCAACATGCTAAGGATAGCGGAGGGTTGGCGGTCCCCAACCCTTGGCTGTACTACATTGCTGCCCAGTTGCAGCATTCGGTAGGCTCTATGGCTCTGGATCCGGTGGCTTCGGCAGCACGACTAATGCTGTTTGCTTTAGGAGCTGAGACCATCCTCCTGGGCTTGGAGGCACAAATGTTTCTTAGGTCTAATAAACAGAACCCGACGATGACGTTAACTCAAAAAATATGGAACAAGGGTAGGCAGCTCCAGGGGGTTCGAGGGTTCACAGATCATAGCCCAATATGGGACAACTGCTCATATATTGAGTTGGCTAAATTGCAACAGGGGCCCCGTTGGAGGGCCCATGGGGTGACATTGCTATCTCATATATTCCACAATGGTAGGCTGTTATAATTTTCTGAATTGTAGGCTCGCTTTGACCTGCCGTCTACTATGTGGTTCCTATATCTTCAGCTGAGGCATGCTGTTGCGGCGCAGGGAGATGCGGGGGAGTGGACATTGTCACCCACTCCGGTATTCCACGTGATGCACTCCACCTCTGAGACCAAGGGGATTATATCCCAGTGCTACCAGATGTTACTGTCTGAACACTTGAGAGCGTACCCATGTTGGGAACGGGACCTTGGCCAGATTACAGGTGACCAATGGGTGGAGGCTCTTCAGTCCCTAACTACTTGCTCTCTGAATGTGGGGCAAAAAGTTTCACAATTGTATATACTATTAAGAGTGCACTACACTCCGGTGAGACTGTATAGGATGGGTAGACTGGCGGACCAGTTGTGCTGCCGTTGTCAGCAGCACGATGAGCACCATATACATCTTCTGTGGCGATGCCCGAAGCTGCACAGGTATTGGAATGGGGTGGTGGACACAATTAACTCTGTATTCCAGACCAAGATCCCTGTCGACCCTATGTGCTGTCTATTGGGGGTGCTGGAAGATGTGGTTCCTGAGGAACTGACTAGGGTAGCAATTTCTAAAGCGCTGTTCCAAGCTAGGAAACTAATTTTAATGGGATGGAAGTCCACCTCTCCGCTCCCGCCATTTCCTCCTGGATTACTCATGTGGGGAATACTCTAGTTATGGAAAAATATATATACCAGCACCGGGGATGTCATTAGAATATGCTCTATAGATCAAAGGCTAGGTGGTCCATGGCCACAGCTTTAATTAAATAATCAAAAATTGGTTTCAGTGAGTCGCAGAGGGTTCAAGCAAGTGTTGCTATGACTTCACTTATCCCCACCAAGAGCAAGGATGGGACATCCAACATGTGCCATCAGTCACCACTGAAAGGGAAGGACTTGAAGGTAAGGTGGGGGATGGTGAAGAAAATAAATCTACATTATAATGTTGAAGGATAAAATAATTCTCCTGCTAGGAAAAAAATGTTACTCTTCTAAGATAATTGCAGGAATATTTGGAGTTAAAAGGCATTAAAACATGTTTCAATGTACTGTTGATATTACTTTTTTCTAGGATTGTAGGATTGGATGCACAAAAAGACAAGAAAACAAGACACGTATAAACTGCAAGTCTTCCTTTTTACAGCATTGAAAGGCTGTTCCCGTAATTTGTATAACCTATAATTATCATTATAATTGCTCACCTGTAAAAGTCACTCTGTCAAAGACAACCTATAGTTATATTGTACTATGCAGACAAGGAAGCATAAAAGGATTAATTACAACATTGTGCAAATGCAGTGACATTTTTCTCTAGATTAGAAAATGTGATCATGTTTGTAACTGAATCTCCACTCTGTACTCCATGACTGGGAAACTTCAGTGAAAATTCAATTAAATCCTCTGGTCTCCTGCCTTGGATACATTTTGGGTACATCTATAACACAAAGGTTGTTCTACTGTAGGTGATTTTCAAGGTCATTGGCAGTAGAATTGTGTTTGAAAATTTTCTTTTTTGGAACGTTTGTTCAAATTTCTATCGGTTATTGGGGTCAAATCAATGTTCGCTTTTGACTGTAGTGACGAGAGCGGAGCAAGATAGAACATTTTTCAACTTTCAACGAAATTTCATCTGTGAATATGTTTTTTGTTCAGGACAAATTATACATATAGTAAGGAAACCTGTTTAATACAGTACATCTAGGATCACATTCAAATAACAGTTCTGGATGACATTTTAAGAGCTTTAGAACTGAATAAGTTGACTCAATGATGTAAAAGAAAGAATGTTTTAATGAAAGTTTTTTCAGGATTTTCGTACAAAAGTTTGAACAAAAATCATGTATGGCCAACTTTACTGTGCCATGCTTCAGATTGCTGTATCCCCAGTGGCATACCAGCTGCCCCAGGTTTTTTCTTTTAGAATTAATTTAAAGGAGAAGTACGGCCAAAGCTTTTTTGGCCCTACTTCTCCTATGGATCACAGGAGTGCAGTTCATTATTGCCCTCATGTGATCCTTTTTCAGCTGACAGTGGGCTAAAGCCCACATTTGGCTGCCTCTGCCTCTCAGCAATTATGCTGGGAGACTAAGCCAGCCTCTCCCATCCCCTGCACAGCATAGCACTCCAGTAGGCACTGGAGGGGCAGAGCAGAGAGCCAGTGACTGACAGTGGAGGGGAGAACTGAACAATCAGCTGTGTTTGATTGCTCAGTTCTCAGTGTAGAGACAGAGGGGGAATGATGCAGCATCAGATCAATGCTGCATCCACCTAGGTGAATATCATTTTTTTTTTTTTGAAAATCCATCCTTCTCTATTAAAGCGTGCTGCACCCTTTAACCCTCCCCCACCCCAAAAGAAAAAGCTGGTCCCTGGGCTCCCAGACTCTTAATGCTGTCCAAAGTTCCACAGAGTAGATTCCCTCTTGCATTCCATGTTGGTGATGACAGAGACAGGAAATGAAGAACAATCTAGGTTTTTAATTTTGTCTCATAAACTGGAGTTGAAGGGAAATCTTCTAATGGGGACCTCTGTTCTGGTTACAACTGTCTATGTTTCATCACTTTGAGCATTTTTCTCACTTCCTTTTGTGTCTCTGTGACAGAAGGAGAGGGAAAATATGCTCAAAGGGGCATAGATAGTAATAAATACCTGACAGAGGTTCTTTTAAACTCTATCCAAAATGTGAAAAAAACTTTGGCTGAAGCCCCACTTCAATCACAGGAAAAACTGCTTTGAAGTACAGCTAGAGCCTCCTTTAAAACAGTCCAAACAAGTACTAATTCCAACAACAATTTGGTCTATAAGTCTCCTAAAGTAAACAAAAACTTCCTTTATCTTCACTGTGTGAGCCAAATCATCTTTTATTTGTATGTCATCCACCCCCTTTCCCAAATGTTGACACTCACAGATTCAGAAACTGACAAAGTGATGTCTGTTCATAAAACAGTGGACAGGACGAGATGTGGCCAGTTTGTAGGAGAGGCTTATGCCCTGTACACACGATCGGATATCTGATGGAATCTAATCCGATAGATTTTTTCGTCGTATATACAATGAAGCTGACTTTCATCAGTCTTGCCTACACACCATCAGTCAAAAATCCGACCGTGTCCAACGCGGTGACGTAAAACACTACGACATGCTGAGAAAAAGGAAGTTCAATGCTTCCGAGCATGCGTTGACTTGATTGAGTATGCACAGAAAAGACACCTGTCGTGGACATTACGTTACTGCTACATTCACCATACACCCCTAGATGGCGGAGGAGCCATGAGGTAACATGCCACCCAAAACAAACCAGCAGCTCCTTCGGGGGTAGTGCTACACAAATGTAAAGTGAAATTCGGTATTAGTGAACCAAGAACATCAATAAAAAGTCCCAAATAAATTGGATGCTGATCCTGAAGTGTGTGGTCGCCTCTAAAGAAATGGCATGAAAACACCACCATGCTCAAAGGTAATAGAAATGGCTGCTTACCAGACCCGAACGGGTCAATGAGTGTGTGTGCTGATCCACACCGACACCTGGCAGACCAATATGAATTGATGAATGGGAGCTCATCCACAGATATTGGACTGTATTTCTCTGTACACCAAACTTCGGTGGCTCGAGTGGATCACCGGTCTAACCTAGTTTAGTTTGAATATCCATGTATTGTTCCGCAGTGGTCCAGCTTCCAAGTCCTGGTATAAATATAAAGTTGATGATGATCAACTGCGATCAACAGGTGGCCTGGAGCATGACCAAAAAAGAAGAACCTTCCCAGTGCTTAATATCCAAAAATATCCATCATGTGCTGTCATTAGGCACTACAGATCATAAGTAATTGCACAGAGTCAACCAGAGTAGCTATGTGCATTTTAATCGCTCTGATGGTTGGTGCTGTTCAATAAAATTGTATTGTTATGTAACACCTCATACAGTCTCAAGGCATCTCCCATTTAATTGAAAGTATTTGTATTTTTCCATGCCACATTAGCCACATTAAAAGGCAGACAGTCTTTCAGCTGTAGAGTATTTATTTACATTGTTGGCTGCATTGGTCATGTTAGTTTTGAAAATGGCTAGAATTGATTTTTAAGATTTGCACTTCAGTGGGGTCTGGATATAAGTTCACAATTTTCAGACATTATGATGGCTTTGGTCTTCAAACCCCCCTCAAACTCACTCATTCATAGTTTTGACTAAAGCTGGCCATATATGGATCGAAATTCAACCATTTCAGCATGACCTGGACAAATTTTAATCCATGTTTGGGCTAGCTGGCTGTGCACAAGTGGATCTATTTAACCACTTGTGTACAACCAGCCTGTTGGCTTTTTTTTAAACGATCAGTGTCGCTAGCTTTAGCCGACAACACTGATCATTGTGCTCTGCTGGCGGGGAAAACCGTTGAATGTGTACATATGGGAATAGCTTTTTTTTTTTCAATAAACCCGCTGCTTAAAGGGTGCCCACCAATTAATTTCAGACTAGTGCTCCTCAACGTAAAATTGAAAAACAAATTATTTTTTGATTATCTACAGTACAGTACATAACATCATCAAAACATTCTGAGAATCTAGAGAAATGTGTGCAAGGGACAAGGCTGAAATGCAATATTGGATACCCATGATCCACAGGCCCTCAGACGGCACGGCATTAAATAGGAACATGGACATCACTGCATGGGCTCAGGAATACTGTCTGTGAACACAGTACACTGTACACTGTGCCATCCAAAAATGCATGTTGCATGCTGCAAAGAAGAAGCCAAATATGGTCCAGAAACTTTGCCATCTTCTCTGGGCCAAAGCACAATCAAAATGGTCTGTTGTAAAGTAGAAAACAATGCTCTATAGTCCGACAAATTGAAATTCTACTTTCATTTTGGCAACCATGGGTGCTGTGTCCTCCAGACTAAAGAGTAGAGGGATCTTCCAGCTTGTTATCAGCACTTAGTTCACAAGAATGCATATCTGATGGTATGGGGCTTCATTAGTGCGTATGGAATGGGCAGCTTGCACATCTGGAAAAGCACCGTCAATGCTGAAAGATACGGTATATCCAGTTTTCAGAGCAGCATATGCTCCCGTTCAAACTACACCTTTTTCAGGTAAGGCCTTGCATATTTCAGCAGGACAATGCTAAACTGAATACTGCATCTATGAAAACATAACTTCATAGTAGAATAGTCTAGGTGCTTAACGGACCTGCCTGCAGTCCAGTCCTTTCAGCAACAGAAAATATTTAGCACATCTTGAAGCGAAAAAAAGAACAAAGGAGTCCCAACACTGTTGAGCAGGAAGAATGTTGAGCAGGAAATAATATCAGGAAAGAATGAGACAATATTTCTACCCCAAAACTCCATTAAATCTGTCTCCACAGTTCCCAGATGTTAAAAAAGAGGGGATACTACACCATGGTAAATATGGCCCTGTTCCAACTTTTTTGAGACATGTTGCTGCCATCAATTTCAAAATTACTTTATTTTCTTATTAAAGTGGAGTTCCACCCAGGACATTTTTTTTTCCACCAAAAATCCTAAAAAAAAAAAAAAAAAAAAAATTTTATACTCACCCGAAATACCTGTTGCTATGCGAAAGTCTGTAATCTGCCTATTTCTTAACCATGGTCTGTCTTCTTCTGCATTCTCTTCTAGTGAATGGGGCCTGCTGCTTTCTGGGAACTGTGTGTAATCCCAGAGATCAGCCGTCCATTCACAAGTTGGCACAAGACTCGTGCATGTGCAGTAGAAAACGGGCAGTGAAGCCGTAAGATGGATGGCGGTGCGGGACCTGCACCGATCGAGGGATCGGCATCGGGGGGGGGGGGCAACAGCGCGAGTAGGACAGGTAAGTGTCCTTATTAAAAGTCAGCAGCTACAGTGTTAGTAGCTGCTGACTTTTAAGGAAAAAAAAATTGCGGGTGGAATCCCGCTTTAAAATGGTACATTTTCTCAGTGTAAACATGTGTTATGTTTTCAATTTCTATTGCGAATACTGTTTTCATGTAGATTTTACACAGTGTCCCAAGTTTTTGGGGGATTGGGGTTGTAATATGATTTGTTATTTTCATGTAGCTGCTGTTGCAAACAGAAAGTAAAATAAGTGTGCATAACGTGATAAAATGAGATTAATGATGATATGATACTAACAATGGTCGTACGTTAACACTCAGGAAATTCTGTAGAATAAATTCTCCTTATTTTTAAGTATAGGGTAATTATATAGTTTTATGATTTGTTGAAACCTGTGATTAATATGTAGCATATATTATATGTTCTATGCTAATATATCATAAGGGAAAACGTGTGAGCCTAACATTCACACCTATGATGAAGATTAAAAACAATTTCACATGACAAAATCTGTGATGACGAGCTATCACAAAAAAAAAAAATTCCTTGCAACGTTAATAAATGATTAATCCTATTCTCTGTACTTTTAGCATATATAATATATGTTCTGTCTTTGTTCATTCAGAGTTCATTGTTTTTGCTCTAATAAGAGTGAGTACTATAATTAAGTCTTCCAACAGTTTAACATAAAAGACCTGAATGTGAAACAATAAATAAAGGTTTTCAAAGTAGTTCACCAGTTAGGAGTATGTAACATTAATCGCAGTTAAGAGAGTGCATTTTATACTTTATATATCTTTTGTCTTTGTGTGATGCCTTGAAAGTCCCATCCATCATTGTACTTTTTGTAACAATGTAAGGGGCATTCTACCACCCACTGAGCACCAATGCAGTACCCTAACCCCTGCGCATTGTATGCTGTCTTGTATGTTGAAATCTCTGGACCACTGCACCCTCTTAACTGTGATTTATGTTGCATACTTGTAACTGATGAACTTTGTTTAATGTGTTGTATTTTAAATTCTCTGGACAACAGCACTCTGTAAACTGTGCTGTATGTAACAGTCAGTTGTCATATTTTACAAATTTGCACAGTGAAAACTGTGTTGTATATTGCAGATTTCTGACCAAAGTTCTTATCAACAGTTTCTGGGTGCTTAGTAGTCCCCAAAATGATTTTCTCCTAAAATATCTACTCATACAAAGTGTTGACGCTGTCTTTATTGTGTGTGCAGAAAAGCATACACAATAAAATAGTTTTTTTTGTTTTCTGAAATTATCTCTTGTACTGAGGTTTATGTGTGTATCTGAAACTCTTGCAAGTTTCCTGGTAAATAAACACGAGTAGACACAGGCCCTGCTTAACCATGCTATTTTATTAGTTTCCAAGCCCAACTTTAAAGAAACCTTGTTCTTCATGCACTGCCAAAACAGTTTGGCTTAGCTATTTTGATATGCATTATCCATACAATTCTATGCAGCATCCACCAAGGGCCTGGTAACAACATACTGCTTGTAAGGAGGTACATAGTAAGGGCTCCTAAAACTCTAGGGGGCAGATCCTCAAAGAAATTATGCCGACGTATCTCTTGATACGCCGCGTAATTTCAAATTTCCCGCGTCGTATCTATGTTTTGGTATCCACAAAACAAGATACGACGGCATCTGGGTTAGATCCGACAGGCGTACGTCTTAGTATGCCGTCGGATCTTAGATGCAATTTTCCGGCGGGCCCCTAGGTGGCGTTTCAGTCGTATTCCGCGTCGAGTATGCAAATTAGCTATTTCCGACGATCCACGAACGTACGAGCGGCCGTCGCATTTTTTTACGTAGTTTCCGTTCGGCTTTTTCCGGCGTATAGTTAAAGCTGCTATATGGTGGCGTACTCAATGTTAAGTATGGGCGTCGTTCCCGCGTCTAATTTTGAAAATTTTACGTCGTTTGCGTAAGTCGTCCGTAAATGGGGATGGACGCCATTTACGTTCACGTCGAAAACAATGACGTCCTTGCGACGTCATTTGGAGCAATGCACCCTGGGAGTTTTTACAGACAGCGCATGCGCAGTTCGTTCGACGCGCTTCATTTAAATGAAACACGCCCCCTACTCGCCGAATTTGAATTCCGCATCCTTACGCCACGAGAGATACGCTACGCCGCCGTAATTTATGGCGCGGATTCGTTGAGGATTCAAACAATCAAAGTAAGTTACAGCGGCGTAGCGTATCTTACATACGCTGCGGCCGCCGCAAATGTATGTGGATCTGCCCCTAGAGATTTAGTAAAGCCATGTATGGTTTATCTCTATAGTTAGGGTCCTTTGAATGTATATCATATTTCCACAAGTGTTCCACAATCTCAACAAATCATGTTTCTTTAATTCATTTCAAAATGTGCTAGTGGCACTGCCCGAGGGCCCCATGCCACTAGGGGGCCCCATCAAGGTTGTCAGCCTCAGTAAAACCAGGTACAGTATGTAAAAATCTGTGTTTAAAAAAATCCCAAGATTATAGCTACCCCACCTCTCCAGTATCTTTTCAGTGTGTGTATGTGTATTCTGTGTGTTTTGCATGAAAATTAGCTATTTCCGACGATCCACGAACGTACGAGCGGCCGTCGCATTTTAGACATTTTTTTGTTGTCATTTTTTCAAATGACAAAATTTACATTTACAATTTACAATTTTTTTTTGCATCGAATTAGAACCGAGCGATTGAACACCACTGATCACTCAGGGCTCCATTAGCAGAGAGCTGGTGACTGTCAGTCACCGCTCTCTGCTCTGCCTCCTCCTTGCTCACTGGAGCTCCAGACTGTGGAGGGGGCTAAGAAGCTGAGCTGGGTGCCGTAACAGGCATGTGGGTGGATCCCGACTCCATTGTCGTGCTCTTGACCAAGCCTGAATTGGCTCTGTGACATCAGCAGACAGCAGACTTCAGCCCACTGTCTGCTGAAAACAGTTCACGAGAGTGCAGAACGAACTGCACTCCTGTGATCCATAGAAGGAGTACAGCCAAACAAAATTTTAATTTAACATTTAATACCTTAAAAACAATGGTGGTTCCATTCTGCCACAATTTTTCTGCACTGAAATAAAATTGCTGACAGGAACCAGGGTACTAAATCACCAAATCTTCCAGCCATAGCCTTCCTGTTTGTAAAAATGTAAATTTGAGCCATACATAAACTGGGCCGACTCAACCAACCCTCAAAAGGTTAACAGTTCTGGACTTTTATTTTCCACATATCCTAGTAACCTTTTAAAGAAAAATAAGCTCAGTTCGCATTTAATAGACTTCAAAAAGTCTTATCATAAGTAATTTAGAAAATTGTCGTTGCTATAGAAATCACTGTGTACTCTTCTGGCATTGCCAAAAGCAGAAATCAAAAATCTTGAAAAAATTATAAACTAACTAAAATGAAACTGAACGTTTAATGTTTTTATACAAAACTTATTCCACCATTTTTATCTATTAATCTATTATCAATATTTTTTTTAGTTATTGACATTCTTGAAAATACCAAAGTGTTTCTGTTGTTACATTCTTTAAGTACTTGGCACAAGAAAAAACACCTTTTTATCTTTTAAATAGCTTATCTATTTTGTATCACTGACTTTTATATGGGCTTTAGAAAACAACAACAGATTTAAATATGAAAGAATTTTTGAGACTTCCATGCATATTTTGTCTTTAAAAATCATTCAGTGGCATTAACTGTTCTTTTTGTACTTTGTACATTTTGTTACACAAAAAAATGCATTCCTGTAAAGGACACAGTAAGACAATCATTGAGACCAATAAAACAGCATCTTTTACAACATTTTTTTTTAAGATTTTTTGCCTGTACTCACCATATAAGATGACCCCCCCTTCCGAGGCTTCCGACGCTTCATATTTCTTCCTTCTGTAGCCATATTCTTCTTCATTTTTGCTGGAGCTGGAGCCATATTCTTCTTCCTTCTTGCTGGAGCCAATCGGCGAGTGATGTATTCTATTAATGAATACAAAGCATGCTTGGATTGGCAGAGGCTGTAACATCATCAGCCCACGCCTCTCCGACTCTAAAAAGCCAATCCTAACAGGCTACTGTATGTAGCCTGCTCGAATTGGCAGAGGTTGTTACTCCAATCCGAGCAGGCTCTGTATTCATTTGAATACATCGCTCACCGGGATTGGCTAAGCGGTATACACTGTATGTGGCCAAAGCTACAGTATTACCGCACATCCAGCAGGAATCCGAGCAGCTGACTCGGCGTATAAGACGACCCCTGCTTTTTGGCCATTTTTTTTAAGTGTAAAAGGTAGTCTTATACACCAGCAAATACAGGCCCGGATTCACGTAGGATGAGCGCATCTTTGTGCGGGCGTAACGTATCCTATTTACGTTACGCCTCCGCAACTTTGACAGGCAAGTGCTGTATTCTCAAAGCAAAGTTGCGGCGGCGTAGCGTAAATAGGCCGGCGTAAGCCCGCCTAATTCAAATATGGAACATGTGGGCGTGTATTATGTAAATGTATGGTGACCCCACGTAAATGACGCTTTCTCCGAACGGCGCTTGCGCCGTCCGTGAAAGTATCCCAGTGCGCATGCTCCAAATGAACCCGCAAAAAGACAATGCTTTCGACGTGAACGTAAATTACGCACAGCCCTATTCGCAAACGACTTACGCAAACGACGTAATCGACGTAAAATTAGACGCTGGCCCGACGTCCATACTTAACATTGGTACGCCTCATCTATGCCTCATATAGCAGGGGTAACTTTACGCTGGAATAAGCCTAACGTAAACGGCGTATCTGTAATGCGACGGCCGGGCGTACGTTCGTGAATTGGCGTATCTAGCTGATTTACATATTTCAAGGCGTAAATCAGCGTACACGCCCCTAGCAGCCAGCGTAAATATGCAGTTAAGATACAACGGCGTAGGAGACTTACGCTGGTCATATCTTATACAAATTCTGGCGTATCTGATTCTTTGAATCAGGCACAAGATACGACGGCTCAGACTCAGAGATACGACGGCGTATCTGGAGATACGCCGTCGTATCTCCTACGTGAATCCGGGCCACAGTATTTAAAATTGAGTGCTGGAGTTGAATTCAATGACACCTTTTCTGAGGTTTTTACAATCTCAAAATTGGTACTAGTCAAAGATGCCATTTTTCTCCAGTTATGTTTTCTTTTAACCCTGGAGCTATTCCTCAGGTTCATTGGAGCTGATGAAGAGATTCATGGTCTGTTAAGTGACCAAAACACATAAAAAAGTATTAAAAAAAGTAACTACATTTGAGGATGACTTGCTATTCCTTGTGACACAGCCCTTTACCTCCTTGCATGTATGAATACAGACTTTTGAATGCTACTTTACATTTTCTAGATTAACAATTAGCTATCCTAGATCAGCTGCATAAAATGCATATCAACACTTGGAGGGATATTAGGTAGACACTGGAAAAGGCAATTCACTGTTTCCCTCATCCTAAATACTTAAGGATCAATCTACAATCCTCCATGAGACTTTTTACAAATAATTAACCACACTTACACAGATTAAATATGACCTTAAAAAGTGGAAAACATTTCCTTCTCTTGGCTAGGTAGAACGGCAGTCATCAATATGAATATCTTACCACAATTGCTATATTTAAAGCAAACTATACATATTATTACCCCACCTGCTTTCTTCCAAACTCAAGATAAAGAGATGGGCTAATTTGTTTGGCTCAACAAATAACCAAGACTAAGGAATACTATACTCAGAGACCCCAAAGAAAGAGATGGTCTGGAAGTGCCTGATGTAAAAAATTACTACAAGGCTTGCCATATGAGAAATTACAAATGATTGAATAGCCATGGAACAGGGCTGGATCTCTTTTCCTTTAACAACACTCCCATGATTTTCAAATGTACTAGACTGCAAACCCATGCATAAGCATCCTTTCATAGAGGGATAACATTATTCTTGAAGGAGCACCCTCTCAACAATTTCCACCTGGTAATACTACTGAGTTTACCAGACAATTGTCAGACCGATGCTTACTCACTGCAGGAAAATCTTGGGGGAAGAAAAACTTCTGACGTGATCAGACATAGGGCACTGCATGGTAACAGCAAACCTGTCCTGGTGGATCTATCTCCAAGCTAAACATTATCTAACACATTCTTCACATATATCCATCTTTACTCGCCCTCTCACAATATTTGAAAAGATCTGTTGGGGCAAGAGCCTACAAACACTTGGTATTCTGGCTTTACCTAATACTAAAATACATTGGTTGTTCTCAAGATTCACAAAGAAATCCAAACAGAAGGCTGAACTAGGGTAACATTAAAATAATTTACCTTGCATTGAACTGGTAGACAAATCTTCTTACCAACTTAAGAAAAACAAGAAGGTTGGGACTTTGAATGAAGCATGACTTCATACAGCCAAAGGGGATATTGCAGAAAAAGTTGTATTTGCAAAAACTCAGATACAATAGAAATTAAACATAAGCGATAAAAAATATATAATAACATTTCCATTGTTGCTCCATGTACAAATTCATATAAAACTTTTTAAAAAGGAATAAATGTCCTCACAGATGGCGTCATTAGGGTATGCATCTTTTTAAGCTCTACGTGTTTCGATGGATTATACAACCTCGTCAGGAGCTGATGTGTATGACATTTCTGTGAGCATTGAACATATATTAACCCCAATAGCAAAAGAAAATATGGGGAAAAGGGGGCATAGGCGGGAAAATGTTGATACTTTCTACTCACTTAAAAACTCAACATGTTACTGCGGAGCATCACTAATGTCTCCACCGAGAGCTGAGATAGAAGAGGCCCCCAGGGCAGAAAACAGCAGACACCTCCCCACTAGGACAAGGAAATTCCCGCTGCCGTGGCTGGTGATATCTGATACGGACTCAAGGTGTCTGTAAAAAATTTAACTGATGTAAGTATGTAGTGGAATACCCATCTTTGTGTTAGTAGAGAGTAAATGATAACAGCAACTAGGAGCCAAATGTTGAAATACGTGTGTGGGTAAATATTAGCCATCGATGAACAATATGGCTGGATACATAGAAGTTGCAAGAATGGAACAGCTAAAACTACATTTGTCCTCCCAGAATAACTGGGAGAGGGTGATGGTATGAAAACGGGGTGATTGAAACACCACATGGTGTAGGTAGTGTAGGTAAAGTAAAGTACCTGTATGGATCCAGTATAGGAGTGTAGAGAGCTGCAACAACCTACAGCCAGCAGCCAAGGACAGCTGGAACAGCCAAGCCAAGCAGGGATTTATATAGGCCGCCCATCCACCCGATGGTCCACCCACCAGCATCACGCTGACATGGTGCGATTGGAGAAGCATTCCCGCCCGAGCAGCAACCGCCGCCCACAAGGCGTGCGAAAACACCTCCCGCACCATTTGTCGGATGATAAACACAGGCCCATGCGGCGGCACCAAACAACGGCGCCATAGCATCGGTGCGTGGCGCAGATGCGTAGTGGGACCAGCCCGCCCCTCCACCCACACATACATGCCAAACAGCGAGAGGGGGAAGGGGAGGGCACCCAGAGCGCATTGCAGCTGCCGGATCATAGAAGCACAGGGACAGCCCCAGGCCACTCGGATGCCACCAGAAAACATGGAGATAAAAATGTAAAAAAGGAAAACAATTGTATATATAAACACCTGGTCAGTCAAATAGACTGAAAACAAGATATAAATAGAGTTGTAATTTGAAAAATCACACAGCAGAGCCCTAATGGGAAGAAAAAGGGCCCCTGTGTGTGATAGCTACCTTCCGGACCTAAAAGTGCCTCTATCCCTGGTACATTTAATCAAAACAAGAAGGTTGGGACTTTGAATGAAGCACCTCGGGGCAAGAGGCGCCTCCATCCCTAATTTCAATATAGAGGAGGGGGCAGTTTGGGACTTTAGATGAGGCACAGAGAGGAACCAGATGTAGAAAAGATAATTTATTGATCAACCATAAACACGACATTATACAGCCAAAGTGGATATTGCAGAAAAAGTTGTATTTGCAAAAACTCAGATACAATAGAAACGATTCTTACCAACTTAAGTGCGTATAGATGCACAACCAAATGCCATTAGAGATCTTTCCCTTTATTTCATTACTTTATTTTGCACTATCTATCTATACCCCTCTTTACTGCATTCCTACCTTTTTATTTTCCAACTACATTCCCCTTTTCCCTCCATTTCCCCGTTTGAATTCTCCTATTGGATGCCACTGCCTAACAGGAGCAACCTGTCATTCCCATGCTTGTACCCAAGGCCAATATTGGACAAATTGACCATGATGAGGACAGACATTTAGTAGTGCTTGTGAAAGAACGCTAAAATTAATTTTAAACACTTATTTACTTATCACCTCACTCCTATGTTTGTTGAGAAAACCCCCCACATTATTTGCAAAATAGTTTATTTAAACTGAGGGAAATCCTGAAAACATGACCTTTTGGGGCACCTTGAGGATTAGAGTTGAGAAACACTGCTGCAGAGGAACAGTGTTCCATTACCTCTGTATGACTCAGCAACACAGCACCACCTACAGACGTGAGAGTAAACTGCATCTGCCTACAAGCCTGAGTAACAAGATGACAATCCACAAGCACAAAATAGGTAAATCACACTGCCACTGTATAACACAAAGTGCCCTAACAAGAACCCTTATAGCAGGATCATCAGGTATCATTTTAATGAATCTGTAGATTAAAAAATATTGACAATGACTTATGAAAATGCATTAGCATGTTAAGACTTAAGTGTATATGAGATTTTAGTGATTGGGTTTACAAATACTAAATGATTTATTTTTAACAGATGGGCTTTTTACGTGATTGTATGTAGTATTGAATTGACCCTGATTGCTGAGCTATCCTTGTATCAAAAGACATATTTTTTACAGACTTACAGATATGCCAACTTATATCCTCAAATGAACCTGTAGCCAGGCTACAAACAAAAAAAATGCATATCCTAACAAGCAGCAAACAAACTTAAAACGAATGCCTCGTACACACGATTGGAATTTCCGATGGAAAAAGTCAGACTGACTTTTTCCATCGGAAATTTTGACCGTGTGTATGCCCCATCTGATTATTTCCATCGAAATTCCGATGAATTCAGTCGAAGTTTAGATAGAGAACATGTTCTCTTTTACTCCGATGGAATTCCGTCAGAATTCCAATGTGATTTTGGTCGGACAAAGGTCCGACCGTGTGTACAATGGCTTTAGCCTTCACTGATCTTTGTAGTAGCAGACACTGTGGAGTCATTCATCATCATTGCTTTACAGGTACAGAAGCCAGTTATTATTTGGTTTAAAGAATATCTTTTGCTTGTTAAGAAAATTGTTGTGAAAATTTGAATGTTAATAGCCCAGCCGCTGTTCTACTTTAAAACAATCTTTAAAAGAACTTTTTCTCTCTCTTGTCTACTCCCCTCTTCTTTCTACACAACAGCAGAGCATTTTCTGTACTTACAGAAATTGTATTTAGTCTGAAAAAAAAAAAACTAATGAAGCCATCACACTGAAATACTGGCAAACAGAAATATACAACATTTTTGTTCTTCAGTTAAGATATATTTTATGGAGTACAGCCCCCTTCCACGCTCCCTTATGAGTCACTAGATTTATGTAGAAAATGTAATTTAATATTAAAGGATCTTTTTTCCTGTTGTATATTTCATGATAATAAATGTAGTGTTACAGTATATTTTTACAAGCCTACATTGTTATGTCTTTTTGATGGTTACAGTAATTTATAAACCACTTTGTACCTTACCGTGGAGACAGTTGTGCGTATTAAATATAATTGTCCTCATATTGTAACATACTAGTTTCTAAAAGTACTTGTGAAATTAAACCAAATTAGACTCAACAAAACCTAGATGCTGCTTTTTTTTGTTATTTAAACTGATATTGCCTAAGTGGATTTTTGTTCTTCTTTATACTTTTTAGAAATTTTTCCCGTAGACTTGTTTGTCATATATTCCTCACCAATAGCACTTCCTTTACTGAGATAGTTCTGTTTAATGAGATGCTGATTGAGGATTCTAGAATTCACTTGCAGTTGATTATGTGTTATTTTAACAGTAGAATGACAATAATTTCCTGTAATGCCACTTGTTAAGGTAATTATGTGATAATTGCCTTATCAAGGTGTCATAGAGAAGGAAGGGAAAATATGCTCCAAGATTTCACAGCTGCCGAGTTTCAGACTCCTTGCAAAGTATTATTTTTAAAATGCATTACCAGTGATCAAACTACATTTTAGTCACTTGCTAAAATCACAAAGATTGTGTTCTCAGTTATTTTCTCTGACCTTGTCTATGAGCCCATCCATTCATTGAACAGCCAGTTCATTATGCAATTTAAAAACAAAAAACATCCATTTGTGAAGGAGGTGGGGACAACTAGCTTATTTTTGGTGTTTTGTATTTTTGTCAGTATATATAAAGGGCATCTACACTTACTTACAGCAACCTCAAAAAATATCTTATTACTGATGAACCCCCATCCATTATTACAGGCAAAGCTCATTGTGCCAAAGCTTGCCCACCCATTCTTGCCTTGTGCACATTCCTATTGGTCAGTGAGGAAGCCTATCAGAGTGATGGGCCAATAGAAAAATGAGAGAGCTAGAGGCAAGCTATTAAGGCCGTAACACCAGGGTTTTGAAAACTAAATTTTATTTTATTTTATTTATGGTTTGAGTCAATGAACTTTGGGCTTGTGTCAGGGACATCAGTTTGACATCAGTTTAAGGCCCCTTTTCACATGGGGCGTACTCCGATTTGATCAGCAGGGGATCTGTCTACTGATCCCCAGCTGATCAGAGCAGAGTGGGCAGATGACATGGACAGAGCCTTGCTTTATGGATGGGTGTAAATGGACTTCTCCTGTCCTTTTACACCTGATAGTCCACTTATCCGATCCACCTAGATGGAGGGGGATGGATCCTCTTCAGTTTTTTTAGTGGACCAGATTGGACTAGAGGTAGGCAGCTGTAAATGAACACAAGTTTGTTTACACCCACCAGTCTTTAGGGATGAATGGAGGGTCGGATCAGGTCCTCCTGGAAAATTGACAGGAAGACCTGATTGGACCCTTTATGTGAAAAGGGCCTTAGGCACTTTTGAGATCATTTCAAATTCATTGACAGGTGTATTTGATGTTATGATTAAGCACAAGATGTCCATGTGAAACACATCCACATTTGGCCCTGTTCTGCTTTCTGGCTATTATGATAATAAAGGATCTTCTTTGCTGCAGCTCCGTTGTGGTGTGTGGCCAGTTTTTCTTTTGCCTTTGGAGTCTGTGGTGGTGAGTCGGGGCAGGCACCCACACTGGATTGCTGCTCAGTACTCAACTGAGCGGTACATGCACCCTACCTGCATTTGACCTGCAGTTGACTTCTTTCTGAGCTGCATTTAACCACTTTTTTTCTTAGACTTGTACAAAACCCATCTAATGCAAACAAAAGCACTTCAACACAGGCCCTTGAGGGGGTTCATGGTAGAGTCTATTTAAAGGTAATTAAACATAGCTCAGTTTAAATGTAATTCTACCATTTTCAGTGAATCTATATAGATAATGTTTTAATGCTTGCCTGGGGTTCTTCTCCAAGTGCATGACATTTACTAACTTAGTTATTTGCTCTTTGGGGAAAAGGACAAAAGTTCATCACTACGCTCCTCTCAATAACAAGAAAAAGAAAACATTACCAGTAACATTGATGGCTTGTTAAGGGATCTTGTCAATGAGCACTAAAAGAACAGGAATTAAAAGGTATTTAGTTAGCAGTAAATTGTTTTCTCGGGTCATCCATCACAATGCAAAAGACCTTTTCTTCAAAGATTAATATTACAGCAATACTACAGGTCTAATAAAGTATCCTCATGGCCTTTAATTTATCAGCATCACAAGTTAATGGACAGTGAATTGCATTGACTAAGTGTTATTGCTGAAGTCCATAATTTCATCTTGAAGATGGGAAAAGGAGGAAATCTTAGTCCTAGTAATTGAGTATTGATTTGAAAATAAATGGTGGAGTCGCTTCCTCGGAAACGTAGGACAAGTTCCAGCCCGAAATGACAATGAATAGTTTCTAGCTGAAGCGAAAGTTATGGATCAAGTAGATAGTTAAACACAGAAGCTGGCTATAATCTGTCATCCAATTTTCCAAGTTTAAAATATCAATATATAATACCACACAGCAAATAACATTTCACTGACTAAAATGAGTGCTAAATAGTAACGATAAATAGTGAGTGATATATAAAAATCTATATTTAATGGAAAATGCTGGAAAATATACTTGATACACCAAAATACAGAATGTGAGACAATTAGCTTTATTTTAAAGAGAATCTGTCACTGTCTGTTTAGGAAAAATGGATAGAACCTCCGGCGTCTCCACCAATGATTTGCCCCAGAGTGCTTCCATTTGTGAACATCTTTCCAGGGTACCCAATTAGGTCCTCAAGGACTGAGCTGCTCTGGGCTCACAAGAGAATGCTACAGGAAATTGTGCCACATAATACTGGAAAGCAGTCCACTGTAAAATTTCAGACTCACCCACCACGGAGGACAGAAAAGGAGCTGTATCAAGACATGACTGTACCAAAACACCTGAAAAAAGGTTTGCATATGATTCCTCTTTTTAAAAAGGGCATGGTAGTTGATTGCCACAAAGGGTGGGGGTTGGGTGGACCTGGAAGTCTCCATACTTTTTTTCTAATTGCTTTTTTATTAAAACGGTAATAGCCAAAATTGCAATACTGTATAATTCAGCTTACCAATCTGTCTACGTTATTTATTTATTTTTAGACTTTTTTTTCACTCTGTGATCTGGCCAGTAATTCACATCCTGTATTAGAGTGTCTACACCAGCTTTTCTCAACCTTTCAAACACAGAGGAACCCTTGGAATAACTTTCCGGTCTCAGGGAACCCCTGCTATAAATAACTAAATCTACAACTCATGATACATTAGTGTGCTGGTCAGTGAAAATAATTCTCCTTACAATTGTGGTCATTGGGAAGAATTACCCCCTTACACATAGATACAAATATCAATGGTGTCAATGGGAACTAATCTGAGATAAGAAATTGCTCATTCCTCAAGGAGATTTTGTAAAAAAACAAAACAAAACAAGGCATGTGGTTAGGAGATACAGCACGCAGACTGTTGCAATAGTAACAATTAGATCTTGAACAAATTAATCAAGAAGAAAATTTGTGGTGAAGGATTAAAAAAAAAAACTTTATTTGTAGACCGAAAAGTTACCAAATATTGCTGTGAAGTGATGATGAAAATATGTTCTCTAACATAAGTAAGAGTTAGACAATGCATACAAAACTGAATAAAACAGTTAGCCACTAAATAGCAACTGAAAATAGGTAATGGCATGTTCTACAGTTGACTTATAGCATAAGGAATAGATGGAATTGTGTATATATCTGCACATGGTCCCACACAGACTAAATTGTAAGACTGTATCCATCCAATCCCATATCCTCGCCATTTGAGTTTCCAGCATTCTAAACTCTATAATACTATAGATCAAGCCCATCGGGGGTGGGATTGGAGCTCTCCTCCATCTAATGGGGACCTTTGATCTAGTTACTATAGAGTATGCACTGCTAACTTATTGGAGAATTTGTATATACAGTGCCTTGAAATTTTCCACATGTTGTCATGTTATAGCCAAAAACGTAAATGTATTTTATTAGGATTTTATGTAATAGACCAACACAATGTGGCACATAATTGTGAAGTGGAAGGAAAATGATAAATGGTTTTCAACATTTTCTCAAAATAAATATCTGAAAATATATATTTGTATTAGGCCCCCTGAGTGAATACTTTGTACAACCACCTTTCGCTGCAATTATAGCTGCAAGTCTTTTTAGGTATGTCTCTACCAGCTTTACACATTTGGAGAGTGACATTTCTGCCCATTCTTCTTTGCAAAAAAGCTCAAGCTCTATCAGATTGGATGGAGAGCGTCCGTGAACAGCAATATTCCGGTCTTGCCACAGATTCTCAATTGGATTTAGGTCTAGACTTTGACTGGGCCATTCTAACACATGAATATGCTTTGATCTAAACCATTCCATTGTAGCTCTGGCTGTATGTTTACGGTCATTGTCCTGAAGGTGAACCTCCACCCCAGTCTCAAGTCTTTTGCAGACTCTAACAGGTTTTCTTTTAAGATTTCCCTGTATTTAGCTTCATCCATCTTCCCTGTCCCTGCTGAAGAAATACATCCCCACAACATGATGCTGCTACCATGTTTCACGGTGGGGAGGGTGTGTTCATGTTTTCCGCCACACATAGCGTTTTGCTTTTAGGCCACAAATTTAAATTTTGGTCACATCTGACCAGAGCACCTTTATCCACATGTTTGCTGTGTTCCCCACATGGCGTCTCCATGGGCCTCTTGGCTGCTTCTCTGATTAATGCTCTCCTTGCCTGACCTGTCAGTTTAGGTGGATGATCATGTCTTGGTAGGTTTGCAGTTGTGCCATACTCTTTTCATTTTATGATGATGGATTGAACAGTGCTCCGTGAGATGTTCAAAGCTTGGGATATTTTTTATAACCTAACCCTGCTTTAAACTTCTCCACAACTTTATCCCTGACCTATCTGGTGTGTTTATGGCCTCCATGATGCTGTTTGTTCACTAAGGTTCTCTAACAAACCTCTGAGGGCTTCACAGAGCAGCTGCATTTATAAGAGATTAAATTACACACATGTGGACCCTAATTAAGTGACTTCTGAAAGTAATTGGTTCTGATAGATTTTAGTTAGGAGTATCAGAGTTAAGGGGGCTGAATACAAATGCACACCGCACTTTTCAGGTATTTGTAAAAATAAATAAATAATTGAAAACCATTTATCATTTTCCTTTCACTTCACAATTATGTGACACTTTTGTTTTGTCTATTGCATAAAATCCCAATAATATATATTTACGTTTTTGGTTGTAACATGACAAAATGTGGACATTTTCAAGGGGTATGAATACTTTTTTCAAGGCACTGTATTAGGAAAAGAAAGGTAGAGCAAATAATGCATCAGGTGTATGGGAAACTCCAATTCTAGGACTTGTCACAAGTCAACAATCCTTTTTCAAATGCCTTCTACCAATGGGCTCTTCTAGAAGATATGATGAAGTGTGTCACGTTCACGTCCACATCACCAGGCTTCTTTGAGGTTAGAAGTATTATAAGAGTGCAAGACCTTTTTTATGGCAAAACATAGGGAGTGAGCCCTACTACTATTTAATAATTAAGAAAAGTAGCGGCAGCCCCGAGAGAAGTGATTAATTTCCTTTTCAAACTGATCTACAGTAGTGCTATGAACCAGATCAACATGCTAGGATTTCACAGCAGAGTCTATGATGAAATATTATATACATTTTTTTTTACAAATACCTGAAAAGTGTAGTGTGCAATTGTATTCAGCCCCCTTTAATCTGATACCCCTAACTAAAATCTAGCGGAACCAATTACTTTCAGAAGTCACTTAATTAGTAAATAGGGTGTACCTGTGTGTAATTTAATCTCGGATAAATACAGCTGTTCTGTGAAGCCCTCACAGGTATGCATATCTTCAAGTGGGTGGATATGGAGTTGGGCTTTAACTGGAAATCCAGGCACAGCACAATTCCTTAATAACTATGTGGGTGGAAGACATTATGTGCGTCTGCTATTTGTTTTTTAGTGCACTGCTTTAACCACTTGTCACCCAGGCCAATTCTGGCATTTCTCTCCTACATGTAAAAATCATATTTTTTTGCTAGAAAAAATTACTCAAAACTTCCAAATATGATATATATTTTTTAGCAGAGACCCTAGGGAATAAATATTTTTTTTTTATGTCACACAGTATTTGTGCAGCAATTTTTCGAAGGCACATGTGTTGGAAAAAAATACACAATGAATTTTAATGCAAGAAAATACAATAGATACCAAACATGTCACTCTTTAAAAAGATGCTCACTGGTGCCAAACTACAGTACTTAAAAATCTTCAAAGGTGGCGCTTAATATATATATTTTTTTACAGGTTATCAGTTTAGAGTTACAGAGCAGAGGAGGTCTAGTGCTATAAATATTGCTCTTGCTCTAATGTTCACAGTGATACCTCATATGTGTGGTTTGAACGCTGTTTACATATGCAGGCTCAGCCAAACTGCATCTAAAAAAATTGAACGGAACAAATTAATAAATAATAATAATAATAGTTTTTATTATTAATATTATTGCTATTTATTTTTATTAATTTGTAACGTTCTATTCGTTTCAATACAGCATTCATTATTTTGGATAATTCGTAACTTTGGATACATTCGTATTCGTTACGTTCGCTAACAGCCAAATTTGAAAGAAAATTCCCATACCTATAATTTAATAGTTAGTAATAGTTAGTAATAGTTGAGTAATACATTTTTGGGTTTTCGGATTCACGAAATTCCAATTTCCAAATTTTCAAATTTCGAAATTCATGACATTTCGAACATTAACATTTTTGAATTTTCGAATTTACGAATATTCAGAAACATTTGTTAGACTGGTTTTCGTTAATTTGGATATTTCCAAATGAATGAATTTGCCAAAATTCGTTAAAAAACTTTAATGCCTGTAGCTGTAGGCCTTATTTAGAAATCTCCCCCCTAAGTAATTGGCGTCATATGACGTCTATTAGGGGGAAGTGGTTAAAGAAAAAAATAATGTCCATTAAGGCCTCATTCACATGGGTGTACTTATTTTCCATCCATGTGAGTGTGTGCCCCTGAACACACAGGCCCGGATTCACAAAGGAGTTACGACGGCGTATGAGGTGTCGCATCTCCGCGCCTGATTTTTAGAATCAGATACGCCTCACAGTTGCCTAGATATGGGTGGCGTAAGTCTCTTACGCCGTCTTATCTTAGGGTGCATATTTACGCTGGCCGCTAGGGGTGCTTCCGTATATTTCCGCGTAGAATATGCAAATTAGCTAGATACGCCGATTCACGAATGTACGTGCGCCCGGTGTATCAAGATACGTCATTTAAGTAAGGCGTTGGACCGGCGTAAAGTTACCCCTCATAAAGCTGGGGTAAGTCATGTTAGGTATGGAGTTTGGAAACGTCAGAACAGCGTCGTATTTTACGCCGTTTGCGTAAGTCGTCCGTGAATGGGGCTGGGCGTAGGTTACGTTCACGTTGCCTAAGCATTGAACGGGCGTAATTTACTTTGAAAATTCGATATGATACTGAGCGTGCGCGCACATGCGCCGTTCGATAAAAGCGTCATTTACGTGGGGTCACAAAACATGTACATACAACACGCCCCCTACCAGCCTAGTTGGAATTAGGCGGGCTTACGCCGTGTCAGATACACTACGCCGTCATAACTTAGAGCGGAAGTTGTTTCTGAATACGGGACCTGCCGCTCTAAGTTACGGTGGCGTAGTGTATCTGAGATACGCTACGCCCGCCTAAACATAGGCGCTTTTTGGAGAATCTGGGCCACACTGCTTGAATTTAGGGACACACATCTCCATGACTGGAACCAGTGGCTGGCTTTCCCAATATACATGAATGGGACTACATCCATGTGGATTTACAGAACACTTGTGCATCCCATGTTTACAAAGAAGCCTCTTCGCATGGGTGTGTACATAGGTACCCAAGTCTGAATGAGGTCTTTAGATTCAAACCTGTAGAGAATGCAGCCATTGTACACAATGTACAACTGAATCCTCCATCATGTTCTGTCTTTGTAGGACATAACTCTCAGCTGTGTCCAATTTCAGCTTGTTGCTTGGAGTGGCTATTGAGTTGCTTTTAGCTTCTGCTTTTAGGTAGAAGTTTTCTTTTTTCCAGTTCTAAATTGCAAAGTAGCAAGAGAAAGAAAACATATGTAAAAATAAGATGATAAACTCAGATTGCTTACTAATATCAGTTTTACTGCACACCCACCTGTGACTTCTGGCAAGAACATTGTGTAGAACGCACATTATGATATGATTACTCACAAAGAAGACATATGTTGCCTGTATAGTTCAGATGTGTGTAATGATATCCAATGCTTGTTATTAACCTCCACTCGGACTGTGTGGGAGGATATCAGATCAGACCTGAGTGAATAGAAGGAACACTGATTAGCTGAAAAAGTTATTTTTGGACAATGTTAAAACCTGTGAAACAAATTCAGGAAGTTTGGAATAGATTGGTGACTATCAAACAAGTAAGAATGAGAGTATTTCTTGTGAAAGCGAATACTTCTAATACGTCAGTCATATTTCGCTTGTGTTATGTGTCCAAGGAGCTCACGCTCGACCAGGATCTACACAACAGGTTAATTGTTTAGCAGTTGGTGCCTATTATTCTTTTGGTGGATATACTTTCATTCTTAAAATTCCCCCCTTTCTTGGCAGTGCATTGGTAGCCCCAGGAGGGGCACAGGCATAAACCATTGAGGATTTATCATTGGATACCTCTGGGTAGAGTAGGACAGAGCCTGATTTATCTATCCAATTGTGTGGCCCGTTGGAGCTCCTTTCTTTGGATGGTTAATTGAATAATCAAAGGAAGGTGGGTGCAACTCTTTTATCCAGGCATTTCAAGAGATTTTTGACTAGTATGGTTATTCCTCATCCCCCCTTACGGGAACTTATGGCAAATCTTGAATGGAGTTGAATGATATGCACATACAGAAACCTGAAGGGGATCGGTCCCATTGCAGTGATCTCTGTATCAATATGAGCTGGGTCTCTTTTGAAAAATTATTTTTAAAGTATTTCCTTGTGTCCAGTCCTGATGAAGCCTTATCGGCGAAACTGTTGAACAAAAATGGACGCTACTTTCAACTGTATACAATCCATTACTGTTATATGTTAGGTATCAGATGTATACCTGTAACGGTTAATGATTAGTATTTATCAGTTTTCTAATTGCTGTTATTAACTACTTGCCGACCAGCCTCCACAGTTATACGGCGGCAGGTCGGCTCCCCTGCGCGAGAGCCCATAGCTCTACATCGGCTCTCGAAGCGTCCCTGACTCCCGTGCGCTTGCCCGGCGGGCGCGTTCGCTGCCGGGCAACCGTTGCAGAGCGAGGACCGGGAGCTGTGTGTGTAAACACACAGCTCCCAGGACTGTCAGGGGAGAAATGCCTCCCCTGACATTGTATGAACAGCGATCAGTCATTTCTCCTAGTGAGGCCGCCCCCTTAAAGTTAGAACACACCCAGGGAACATACATAACCCCTTCCCCGACATGTGAAACGCGTCAACCATGTCTTTGTGTTTTTGTCTGCCATGGTGACAATAAGGAACTTCTAAGATTTTGACTTCATGGTGGTGTGCCACCATCTTCCTTTTTACCTTTCACTTCCAGACACCACCATCTGAATATTATTTTTTTTGGTTGGCACGTTGGTACTCTGTGATATTTGAGCACTATGAAGTAACTATACTTATTTAGGGGTTCCAAAATTCCAGACAAACAGATCCAGACATACATGGGAGCTGTTTCACCTGTACAAAAGTTTGAATTTATGTGCAGTAAGTTCTGAGATATATACAGCCCCACCAAAATGTAAGCTAGTGACGTGACTTTTCTGTACTGTATTGCTGCATGCGGGATGCCACTCATCAGGCCCAACAAAAGTGCAATATTGGATGGCCACAGCCAGCTCTGCTTTATTACCAACCCACTGACGCATTAGCCATAGAGGTGGGGACCAGAAGCAGGATGGTGGTTCCTCTAAATCATCAGCCACAGTGAAAATATATTAAAGACTGGAACCTGTGAGGGAAATTAATGTGATTGACGAGATAAGAAAGAAAATGGAATGTGATGTAAAATGTGAAGTAAAATAAAGGAAAATAGGATTTAAAGTGCTGATTGGAAAGCTAAACGGATATATATAAATACAATTGAAAAAAAGCATACCGTAAATAAATGTTGAATAAAAAGAGAAACAAATAATAATTATAATATAATAAATTAATATAATAAAAAAAAAAAAAATATAAGTGAAAAATAATGACAGTCAAATAAAAAATCTGAAAAAAGTAAAAAAGAAGAAAAATAAACAAGTACAATGTGAAAATGAAAATAAAAATAAAACATGAAGAATTATAAGTAAATAAATTGAGACATGAAAAAGACTTGTAATGAATCACGTGACTAGCTAGCTAAGCTGATAAGGGAATAATTAATAATAAGTATTATTTAATTATATGTGTAATTGTTTATGTGTTGAAACGTGTTATATCAAAGTATAATAGTATCAAAAGTAATGTATGAAATTCAAAACACATACAAAAATAAAAAACAATAAGAACATCTATCATCATGGTAGAGAGGTATTAATATCATGAAGCAATACCGGAAAATCCAGAACAATTCATAAAGGTTTCAGAAATTTGAAAAAAGTTCAAAAATCATGAAATCCAAAAATTCACTGAAATCAAAAGAATCCAAGAATCTTCAAAATAGCCGGGGGGGGGGGTCTAATTGAATGGAAATAGATCATAGTGGATATCTAATCCCATTAAATGTAGAAAGAAGGAGGAGAAACAAGGGACTGTACTGTAGTTTAGCAACACAGCTACATCATCTTCATCCCAGTCTGCGATTTAATAGTGAAGAAAAAGCAGCAGCACAGCGATGAGTCTCTCCTCTGCTCACTCTGCTCACCCCCCCTATCAGAAGTCACATTGGCAGCTTATGTGAACTGAAGGGGACATTTTTATTCTGGTTGCATCCATTGCATCTAGCAAATGGTCACTTTAGTAACTGATTTACTACCTTAATGGCGATTCCTTACAAGAATCTGATGCAGAGCAAATCTATGACGATAATGCTACAAGCAAATCTTATTGATGCACAGATGATATACATTTATGGCACCCTTCCTTTGATATACCAGCTACAGTTGTATTCAAAATTATTCAACCCCCCACTGAAATTGATTGTTTTGGCCAGTTTGACATTGATTTTGATCATTCAGTCATCCTGCTTACAATTAAATCAAAGAGGCACGTGTAGGTCAGACAAATATAACATAACATTTATAATAAAATAACCACAAATGTCTTTTCTGTGCTCACATCATTATCAGTTTTATTCAACCCCCAAGTGACATTCAATCTTAGTACTTAGTACAACATCCTTTTACAGTTATAACAGCTTTTAAACGTGAAGCATAGCTTGACACAAGTGTCTTGCAGCGATCTGCGGGTATCTTCGCCCATTCGTCATGGGCAAAAGCCTCCAGTTCAGTCACATTCTTAGGCTTGCGCACTGCAACTGCTTTCTTTAAGTCCCACCAGAGGTTCTCAATCGGATTTAAGTCTGGTGACTGCGATGGCCACTCCAAAATGTTCCAGCCTTTAATCTGCAACCATGCTCTAGTGGACTTGGAGGTATGCTTGGGATCATTGTCCTGTTGAAAGGTCCAACGTCTCCCATGCCTCAGGTTTGTGACGGACTGCATCACATTGTCATCCAATATCTCCTGGTACTGAAGAGAATTCATGGTACCTTGCACACGCTGAAGCTTCCCTGTACCTGCAGAAGCAAAACAGCCCCAAAGCATGATTGAACCCCAGCCATGCTTCACAGTGGGCAAGGTGTTCTTTTCATCATAGGCCTTGTTCTTCCTCCTCCAAACATAGCGTTGATCCATGGGCCCAAACAGTTTCATCAGTCCACAGAACACAATCCCAAAACTTCTGTGGTTTGTCCACATGACTTTTGGCATACTGCAGTCGACTATTCTTATTCTTTAGAGACAGCAAGGGGGTGCGCCTGGGAGTTCTGGCATGGAGGCCTTCATTACGCAGTGTGCGCCGTATTGTCTGAGCAGAAACTTCAGTACCCACATCTGACAAATCTTTTCTCAGTTCCTCAGCAGTCACAAGGGGACTTTTCTCCACTCTACGCTTCAGGTAGCGCACAGCAGTCGAAGTCAGCATCTTCTTTCTGCCACGACCAGGTAGCGTTTCAACAGTGCCCTTTGCCTTGAATTTGCGAATGATGCTTCCTATGGTGTCTTTTGGTATGTTTAACATCTTTGCAATCTTCTTATAGCCATTGCCCTTCCTGTGAAGAGTAATCACCTCTTCTCTTGTCTTCCTGGATCATTCTCTTGACCTCACCATGTTTGTAACCACACCAGTAAATGTCTAGAAGGAGCTGAGTATCACAGTCATTTTAAAGCTGCCTAATTAATGCATATTAGGCTTTATTGCTGCTCCTTGACATCCACAGGTGTTTTCAATACCTGATTGAATACACTTCAATGAACCTCTGTTCTTCAGAGTGGTAGTCTTTAAGGGGTTGAATAATTGTGTAAATGAAGAATTCACAAAATAAATATTTACTACTGTATTACAAAACCGATTGATGTCATTTTAGTTGCATATGGTTCTTTAAGAAGTCCTTGTAGGATTTCATTCTGAATACAATTACAAATGTACACTAAATTCCCTAAAACCCTTTACAGCATTGGGGGGTTGAATAATTTTGAACACAACTGTATTTGCATTAACAGCTTAACAGTGTGCTGCTAGCAATGATATGGGGTGGTATAGGGTGTATTTTGAACTGTTTGTGTCATGCTGATGCTGCTGAAGTGTATTGCCACAATAGCCACAAACGTATCAGGTTGGACTTTGATCTGAAGGACATCTGGTGCAGCACAGGGGACTGGATCTATGGCAAGGAGGACACTGCCAGCCAGGAGAGGAATGTTCTTACTGTGGAGTTTGGCCAGGAGAAGAGCTGGTAGAGTAAAGATGGCTCAGAGCGGAGCAAAATGATGGTGTGAGAGATGGCCAGGAAGGACAACAGCAAAAGGGTGCATATTTTTTGCACTAAATTAAAGAGAAATTCTTGGCTGTGCAACAGCACTGTAAGTCATTTTTGTCATAAATACTATTGCAACATGGGTGCTGCTTGTGAGTGTTTGCATCTACATTACAATTAAGCTGCAATCAAAAGCTAAAAGTGAACAGTTGTAGCCAGGGCTTTTTTTCTCAGACAATAGGTGCAGGAACCCCCCCCCCCTTTCCGAGTCCCCCCCTTTCACCGCCCTCTACCCACCTCCGAGCACTGTCCCTTGGTTCCATCCCCCTACCACCCCTTTTAGACAATACAGAACCAAGTATAATTTTTTTTAAGTAATTTGTATGGAATTTGGTAATGATATCAAGAAAAGCCGGATCCCCTGCAGCCAGCAACAGGAGACCCTGCTAACCGCAAAGGATCAACCCACAATAAAATCCCCCCCCAGCAACAATAGACTTCCGGCAGCATCAACAGATCTCTGAACAGCCAGCATTAATAGACTCTCCGGCAGCCATCAGCCAACAATAGACCCCTCCCCGTATCAGTGGATCTCTTTCAGCAACAACTGACCCCCCCCCCCAGCAACTTAAGATCTCCCACCAGCAACAATAGACCACCCCCTGCAAAAATAGATGCCTTCCAGCTAGAATAGATGCCCCAGCAGTGATCATCAATACCCTGCAGCATCCCTTGTCATTACATACAGTCAGTCCAGGAGGTGCCGAAACTGCGTTTCCCCGCGTTCCCGCTGAAAAAAAGCCCTGGTTGTAGCTGTTATAAAAAAGTTGCATCAGTAAAATAAAATTGAGTTGATTTAGAAGTTAGAACCATTGTTTTGAATGTGACTGGAAAAAAGTTGCAAAGTCATTGATAAATGTCCACTAATAAGCCAGCAAACCAACACTATAAATTGAACTAAAATTTGTGCCGACTATCTGAAAAATGTGCTTGGAAATATTGTATTGATCTGTGTATCGCTCTGCCCATTTGCTACATTCCAGCTCCCCTATGCACCAATATAGCATATATGTACTTTTTTTTGCAAAAATATCAAAGCTTTCCAATAAATCTACAGTCACTTTTTCTAATCCACGTTTCCAGACGTTTCCATTAATAATGTTTTCTTCCTGACACAGGAAGGAGTTGACCAGCTGACCTCATTAGCACACACCCTGCATCATCCACCCACCCATTCCCAGCTGCATGTTTTTTAAATGAAGTGCAATCAATCAGTGATCACCCTTCTCAATAAATACACAATCAGATTGCATAGTGTATGGCCATGTTTATACACCTAAAATTACTAGTTGCGCTTTCAGTGCCATTAATTAACGGCACACCAAACACCTTTAAGGGGGAAGGGGGCTGCCTCTCAATTTGTGCACTGGTATATGGGTTCCATATATGTTGTATTTGGGAGCTTAGATAATTAAAGGGGTTTTAAAGGTTTGTTTTTTTATTTTCTAAATAGGTTCCTTTAAGCTAGTGCATTGTTGGTTCACTTACCTTTTCCTTCGATTTCCCCTTTAAATGTTTTTTTTCTGAATTTCTCACTTCCTGTTTCTCCTCAGTGGGCTTGCCCCCATGTTCTGGCTGGGGGTTAGTCAGCCAAAACAGCTTACTGAGGAGGAACAGGAAGTGACAAATTCAGACAAAGAAAACAAAAAAAAAACATTTAGAAGGCAAATCGAAGGAAAAGGTAAGTGAACCGACAATGCACTAGCTTAAAGTGGAGTTTCCAACCCACATTTTCTTTTCATTATTGTACTCATTAGACCTAAAAAATAAAAAATAACAATATTTTTTACTCATCTGGAAATGCCTGTTGCTATGCGGTTCCATGAAATCTGCCTTTGGAATCACCTAGGATTCTGACATCATCTCCCTCTAATGCTCCTGGGAAATGTGTGTCATCATTTCCCAGGATGCAGTGCGCTACCCAATTATCACTCACCATCCAAGACTTCCAGGAAGTAAGTGCTTGTGGGCTTCACAATGCCCATAAGCAAAATGACAACGGTGTGTACATAGTTATATAAAATATATTTTTTGAATATCTATGCGGAGCGGCGGCGGATTGTAAAATAGTAAGTGACCGGATTTATATTATAAAAACGCATGATGAAAGGACATACATTTAAAAAATGCTAATTGTGGTTGGAACCCCTGCTTTAAAGGAAACTATTTAGAAAATAAAAAACGAACCTTTACAACCCCTTGTGGTGGCACCTTGATTTTGCAGTGTGACTTTACATGTATTTAAAAATCTATGAAATAGAAACCTGTTTTGATCTGAGATGATGAAAAAGTTTAGCTATACTTTTGCGGTCTAGCTGGAAATTGTGCTGGGGAATTTTTGTGTTATACAGCAGTAGCACTCAGAATTACAAATAAAATATTAAATGTGCATTGTTAGAAGTACAGTACATGAAGCAAAAAGCATTCAGTTGCATAGCTAAAATTTGAAAACATCAATAATTTTTCTTCAAAGAGGAAAAATAACATATTTAGGTCAATTTTATGTTATGAGATGTTTTCTATAAGGCCTTGTACTCACGGCAGGACATGTCCGATGAAAAAGGTCTGCAGACCGTTTCCATCGGACATGTCTGGCCGGGGACTGCCCGGGGACTTCTGTTCGATGGCTATACACACCATCGAACAGAAGTCCGCGCGTAAACAATACGCGGGGCGTGTCCGCGGTGTCGACGCGTCGATGACGCGGTGTCGCCGCGACAATGACGCGGCGACGTGGGCGGCCCGCCTTTAAAATGCTTCCACGCATGCGTCGAAGTCATTCGACGCATGCGAGGGATGGCGGGCGGCAGGACATGTACGGTAGGTCTGTACAGACGACCGTACATGTCCGGGCGGACAGGTTTCCAGCGGACTGTTTTAAAGCAATGCCAGGAAACAGTTGTCCGCTGGAAACCTGTCCGATCCGCCCGAAAATGGTCCGCTCCGGCCAACACACGGCCAAACATGTCTGCTGAAACTGGGCTGCGGACCAGTTTCAGCAGACATGTTTGGTCGTGAGTACGGGGCCTCAGTGTTAAAATTATGATTTATGTCTGTTTATATTATTTATGGATTCTCAGGGCATTAATGTTAGCCAAAAAGAGAAAGGGAGAGTATAATACAGCCCACTAAAACTTCAGGCAGAGCTATCTGATAGGAGATGAGTTACTGCTCTGATTCATTTACTTGTGTATTTAAATTTTGCAGTTGAGCTATTGAGCTCTGTAAATATAATTTTTGTTTTACAAGAGGTGGTAAGCTTCACCTATTGGCTATCAGTGAAACTATTATTAATTTGTATACAATGTATATGCAATATACAATATACAAATTTACCTAAAATATAAAATATATATATATATTTTTGTATTATTTATTTTACACTGTATTTTTTTTTATAATAATAATAAAAAATGCAAAACCACTGTACATTCCCTCTGAAAACATTGCTGACATTACATTGCTGGTAAGTACCAATGGGTTAAATTCCCTCCCTGACTCTTCATCCTTTTCAGATCTCTCCTTTGGATTTCCTACCATAGTGTTAGCTGTTGGTGTATTCTTTTCTTTATTCCAGGCAATCGCAAACCCAAGAGAGGCTAAGTGATAACCTAGGCTGGACTAAATGCAAGTAGGACAATAATAGCTACAGTAGTGAGAAGTATGAAGATGGGAGCTGTGCTGAGAGGTATCAAAGGCCCCTAAATTGGTACAGAAAAGAGAACAGTATGTCATTACATTCACCATAATCTATGTAAAAGCTGTAATTACATTTTGGAAGAAAATGTTTGTATATCTTTCTTTTTTGCTTTACATTTTTTTTTTTTGTCAGATAATTATAATTTTTTTTGTTTAAATTATATTTATTGTAGGTATTTATATAGTGTCAACAATTTATATAGTGCTTTACATGTACATTCAGTCCCTGTCCCCAAGGAGCTTACAATCTATGGTACAAATCCTCGTTTATAGCTGGCTGGTAAAACTCTAGTCTCTTTTTCATGTGTTTTTTGAGGATATAATTTCTTGCTTTGCTGAAAAGGCCCATTGTTTACAGTGCCCAACAGCTTAAGCTGAATTTTACACACTTAATTATTGAATTAGAGCAGTCAACCATATCCCCTCCATGTTAAGATCACTTACAAGATTCGTACAAAGTTTTAGTTATAGATATCCTAAAAGTTATCAGCTTCTGAGGAAAACCCATAATGCTCTGTGATACCAGTGCCATTGATGCACACTTTGTCTAAATGTTTATTTGTTCAACAAATACTTCATAAAATAGCAAAATATTAACATACTGTATAGAATATCAGTTAAAAAATATATAGCATGGGTCACCCTCCACAGTACAACTGAGATAGTGAGTGCCACTGCCAGGTCTAGATATCGGATCAAGAAGAAGAACAACATACAATATTCTCCCGTGGGGTACAGATACTGTGGTTACACCATATCTGATACAACTAACCACTCTGTTATACTGTGCAGGGTTACTCTGCTATACCACAGCCTGCCTTTTGCAGCCCATTTATATAATGTAGCCTGAGATGTTGAGCCTACTGTATCCTGAAAGCCACTGTAAGGGCAGTTTGATTATCAATCATAGCCATTGTAGAAATGTTTTTCTTCTTTCATAGCCAATATAGACATCTTATGAATGTTTTCTATCAGGGCTTTTTTTCAGAGGGAATGCAGTTCTGGCACCTCCAGCACTGAATGTATTCAATGGCAAGGGGTGGCTGGGGCGTGATTGAGGGTCTACTGATGCTGGCTGCTGGGGGATCCATTATTGCTGGAGGGGATCTATTTTTGCACAGCAATCTACTTTTGCTGGTGGGGGCTCCTTTGTTACTGAAGGGTCAATTGTTGCTGGAGGGAATCTGATGTTTAGGGAGGGGTCCACTGTTGCTGTCGGCTGGAGAATCTATTGATGCTGGCTGATGGGAGATCTGTTGTTGCTGCTGAGGGTCTATTGTTGCTGGGGGGGGGTCTATTGCTACTGGTTGCGAGAGATCTAATTTATTGCTTTTGTTTTTATCATTACCAAATTTCATGCAAATTACTTAGCACTACAAAATTATGCTTGGCACTATATTTTCTAAAAGTCCCAGAATTCCCTCACATTGTATATTGTCTAAGAATAGGCGCTCACAGACCTGGCACATTACCCAATTCTCAATATGGCCGCGCCTGTACAAATACGCGCACATGTATTTCAAATGCACGTTTGCCATGGTAAAACGCAATGGACGTCAGATCCCGGTACCCTCAGGCCTTTAAAAGGATGACTGTAGCACATGGACATTGCTGACTGGTCTTCAGCTTCCTGTGTTTGCTGCTGCTTCTGATCACCTGTTATCAACCCAGCTTGCTCTTGGATACCCCTTGTCTCACTCCCAGCTCTGACCTCGGACTGTTCACAGATATTCTCTTGTCTTCTTCCCTGTGTATGACCCCAGCTTGCCTAACCATAACTCTGCTATCTTCTGCTGACCCCTGGCTTACTGACCTCTGCTTCTGTCCCCAACTACGCCTTCTGCTGCAATCCGCCTTGGTGCCCATCCGATGTATCCAGCCTGCAGTACCTACCTTCAGTACTTACCTGTTGATCCTGTCTGCTGCACTTACCATTACAACCTGCTTCTAACCATGTGCAGTCTGCACCATTATCAGCGCTCCTGCGTCCCAGTGCTCACCTTCTCTGGTGTCCACTTGCAGAGAAATCCTCATACCACCAACCCTCATCTGGGGCACAGCTGGCAATCCCTGCTACTTCGGGCTTCGTGCTTCCTGTTACCACCTTCAGGGACATTGCGCATTTAGCCACAAGGAGAGCCCTCTCAGCATTTGGGCTTTAGGACAAGGTATGTTACAGGGACTGAGGGACTGTACTGGAAGATGGGTTGGCTGTTTGAACCAAGGGTCAGTGCTCGGAGGTGGGTAGGGGCAGGACCAAGGGTCCGTGCTCGAGGGTGGGTAGGGGCGGAACTAAGGGTCGGTTCTCGGAGGTGGGTAGGGACGGAACCAAGGGTCAGTGCTTGAAGATGGGTAGGGGTGGAACCAAGGGTCAGTGCTCAGAGGCGGGTAGGGGTGGAACCAAGGGTCGATGCTAAGAGGTGGGTAGGGGCGGAACCAAGAGTCGGTGCTTGGAGGTGGGTAGGAGGTAGGGATACAAAGTGACTTAGAAGGAGGTGTTCCTGCACCTATTCTTTGAGAAAAAAAGGCACTGCTTATCATGCACTGTAAAGAGAAAAAACAAGCAGCTCAATAATTTATAACAACAAAATTGGTGCACATTGGGGGGTGGGTGAGTTGATTCACTACAGCAGAACAAAACTAGTTCCCACTGTTCAGTTTTACAATCTAATACATAACAACGTAGGCAATTTTAGGATCCATTTAACAATATTATGGATTTTAAATAGTCCAATGTGGCAGCCTTTGTTCTTAAACGAAACAATATTATTATTTATTGCTTTGAAATGATACAACTTCTGATTTAATAAACCATCTTCGTAGACAAAGTTAAAAAGTGGATGATTAAATGTAGTGCTGCTGTATGTTCTTGAAAAGTGTTAGCTAGAAACACTGCACTGGGGAAAATAGAAGATATAAAACAACTATTCTCCTCCTCAGAAATAGCTGGAAGAAAAAACACTGCACAGCAGCTAAATGTATTGTTTCATTGATTTTATGTTGCTGAAAACCTTTTTGCAGAGAAATATTTTAGAAGTGGTGCTGACCAGGGATGTGGTAGAGAATTTACTCTTCCTCTCTTTCTCTCCCTTGCTTTCTATCTGGGTTACTGGCTGGAGCCTCCCCCCCCCTCCTTTTCATTTAGGAAAGCTACAATCTGAGGGATTGCTGTGAGAGATAGAGGATGCTACAAAACAGGAACACCAGTATCAAATAGCAGAGGAGAGTTGGGAAACCTGATGTGCCCTATTAAGCCCTGTACACTCGATAGGTTAACCAGAGGACAATGGTTGGACAACTGAAGGACCGTTGTCTTAGGTTAACCGATGAAGCTGACTGATGGTCCGTCACGCCTACACACCATAGGCCCCGAAAGAGGACATTGCAGTCGTGGTGGGAACAATCATCAATTCCAGGCTCGACTACGCAAATGCCCTCTATCTAGGACTCCCCAAATACCAAATCACGCGTCTGCAAGTCGTTCAAAATACGGCCGCTCGACGAGTGACCGGAAAGAAAAAACATGGGAATCTATCTCACCTTCTCTGAGATCCCTTCATTGGTTGCCAGTAAAAGACAGAATCACTTTCAAGGCACTCTGCCTAATACATAAGTGTATTCAAGGCAACGCCCCCCAATATCTATACGAAAAAATAAAAGCCCATAATCCCAATCGCATTCTGCGATCCACCAATCAAAACCTACTCCAGATACCCAAAGCCAGATACAAGTCCAAAGGAGATCGAAGATTTGCAGTCCAGGGACCTCGCCTGTGGAATGCACTACCAACCACCATCCGACTGGAGTCGGACCACTTGGCCTTCAGGTGAAGGATTAAAACCCATCTCTTCTGAGGTCAAGGCGGTTCCTTACCCATGAAATGGATACAGTGCCCAGAGGCGATTCAGTTCGCATGTGTTGCGCTTTACAAGTTTCTCACTCACTCACTCATAGGTTAAATAACCGATCGTGTCAGAACGCGGTGACGTAAATCACAACGACGTGCTGAAAAAAACGAAGTTCAATTCTTCCAAGCATTCGTTGACTTGATTTTGAGCATGCGCAGGTTTTTAACCGATGGTTGTGCCTACTAACGATCGGTTTTGACCTATCGGTTAGCAATCCATAGGTTCATTTTAAAGCAAGTTGGCTTTTTTTTAACCTATGGTTAAATAACCTATGGGGCCCACACACGATCGGTTTTGACCGATGAAAACGGTCCTTTAGACTGTTGTCCTCTGGTTAACCTATCGTGTGTACGAGGCCTAATACATCTCATAGGTGAGAGTTCTGGGAGACCGGTGTAGGATCCCCACTATGGTTCAATACTCCAATCGAGAACACACTACGGATGGGAAAAATATTGTGATAAAGTTTCCTGAAGTATTTAAGGATTTTGTCCATTGTATGGGACCTTTCAGAACTGTACATTCATCCATCTACTAAGATTGCAATATTGATCTACTTTGGACGATTTGCAGGTATTTAATTCATTGCACATTGCATTTTTGCACCAATTTTTGGCACGTTTGTACAAGATTGATCAGTGTCTTCCATCTTTTGTTGATTTTTTATTGATTTATTGATTTTCTGGCACATATTTGGAGGAGTCAGATTTCACCACAATTGCACTTTATTAAACCACTTGTAGAAGCTATTTCCTTTGCACTTTATTTATTGCAGTTTGCACGTGGGTTGTATTTCTTTAACGTAAGATCACTTATATATTCATATCATGTACGTGTAAGGTAAATACTAACAGATTTTGCAGCTAATTATCTCATAGCCTTCAGTTACTTTTTATTTACTCTTGAGTAGCGCGAAAGACACATTACCATATTTCCAGGCCTTCCCATCTCTACTCAATAGTGGGTGTGTTGGACCTCTGAAATGAGACAACTGCTTCTCCACAGACAGCGAGGGTCAAACTCTACAGCTGCTGGCAGGGGACAGGCTTTTCTATTCAGGCCGTGGCTACTTTTGATTTTATTTTTTTTACATTAAACACTTTTTGTTTTTATGCACCAGTAATGTAGTTAAAGCGAAATTCCCCCCAAAAATGGAACTTCCGTTTTTTGGAATTCTCCCCCATTTGGCACCTTTCAGGGGGGGGAGCAGATACCTGTGTAATCCAGGTATTTGCTTCCACTTCCGGGCATAGGTCGCCATGGTGACCTATGTCACATCCGGAAGTTCTCCATCCCCCACTGTCCTCTGGGAGACACACAGGTCTCAGGAGACAGCAGGGACCAGTGGGATCGCGCAACACGACTTGCGCATGCGCAGTAGGGAATCAGGAAGTGAAGCCGCAAGGCTTCACTTTCAGATTCCCTTACCGAAGATGGTGGCGGCAGCAGCTGAGAGCCGAGGGAAAGATCATCGACATCGTGGGCGCCCATGACAGCTAAGTGTCCATGTATTAAAAGTCAGCAGCTGCAGTATTTGTAGCTGCTGACTTTTGATTATTTTTTTTTCGGTGGAACTCTGCTTTAACTCACTGAAACGTTCAATTGGACTTTAACAAAACTGAATGCGGTGAGTCATTATGCCAACATACTGAAAAACAGATTTTAGGTTTACATAGACATTGAATTTCCCTTCTTACTATACAAGTCATCTAAATGAAAACAATGCACTTATATTGGTTATCATACAATACACATATGATTTGTATCTTCTCTTAAGAAACTGTTTAGCATTTCACTGTGATTTTTGTATGTTTTTGGTTCCTCTTGTGCATTTCATACATGTGGATAATATTTTATACTGTATTTATGCTTAAAAACTTCTATGCAAGCTCCCATGCAGATACCACTGTATAAAGAAAAGGGAGCATATTTTGGGGAAGATTCTGTTACTGTTAGCTGAATTGATGCTCATAGCTTTACATTTTGTTCTATTGTGTGAAGAACACATAAAAGACTTGTCTATTGTACAACTGTTCTTTTGATGGCTGTACCTCAGATGCTGAGGGAAAGCCCTGTGTTACTGCAAAGAATATACTTTTTTTTTGGATATGACTGAAAAAAAAACAGCTAGTATGTATTTTTTAAAATATGTGACTGATCTGAACTGTTATAAAAGAACAAAAGCATTTGTGGGTTTGAAGTTTTTTATGACGATATAATGAAAGCTTCAGATGACCAAACAGAATTAAAAAGATTTAGGATTTTCCTGATTATAGTCAGACTTTACCCACCAGAAAAAAGGAAGATATTCAATAATTGAGGTTAAAGAAAACCTGTCATGAGAGAAAGATTAAGCCTGTCTTCACTGACCTCTCTTTCTGAAAATACTACTTGCCTGGCTGCCATGCTGATACTTTTGCTTCAATATACAGACTGGTTTACCGAAGCAGGATTGTAGATAAGGATTTTCTAAACTACATATTTGTTCCAGGTCAGTCATTTAACCACTTGGTGCCCGCGCTATATTCGAAAGACGGCTATAGCGCAGGCTTAAAATGCTGGAAGGGCGTCCATGTACGTCCTCCCGTTGCCAGCACACTCTGTGATCGCAGAGTCCTTGAGCCCCGGCTGACCACTGATTGAGGTAAAGAGCCAATAAAGCCCTTTACCACGTGATCAGCTGTTAGCCAATAGCTGATCACGGGAGTAAATAGAAACCAGCTATCAGCTTTTTTTTTCTTCACGCTGTCAGCATGAAGAAAAGAATAAAGCCATTTACCGACTTCTGTTAGAGGTCCCCTTAGTGCCCACCAATGCTGCTAATAAGTGCCCTGCAGTGCTGCTAATCAGTGCCCATCAGTACCATCTATCCATGTCCATCAGTACTGCTAATCAGTGCCCACCAGTGCCACCTATTAGTGCTCATTGGTGCTGTCAATCAGTGCCCATCACTGCCTCATCATCAGTGTCGCTTATCAGTGCTGCCTATCAGTGCCACTTACCAGTGGCCATCAGTGCCCATCAGTGCCGCATATCAGTGCCACCTCTCCATGCCACCTATCAGTGCTCATCAGTGCCACCCATTAATGCAGCCTCATCAGTGCCTCCTGATCAGTGCCCAATAGAATCAGTATCAGTGGTGCCTTGAAGGGGTGAAACGCATCAGTTTTATAGGTGGATACTCTCATCGTGTCTCTGCTGGCTCAATAAAGACTTATTACAAATGACATCATTAGTGTATGGCTTTGTATTTGTCTCAAATTCTGCATTATAAGTTACATTGAAGCAATTCTGTCCCCAAATTAATGTTTCTAGTAAAAGAACACTGTCTAATACTAAAAGTCTGCATTCTAATTTTAAAATCATCTTACAGTTAAAAATAATTTTTTGCTTTTACTTACAATAACTGTTATTCCACCTTCATGTTGACTGAAGCACTGGTGATGAGATAGATTGCCATTTCTAAATTTAGTGCCGTCCCCTAGTTAGGTTGTTAGGCTAAATTTAGTTGTTGGCTTCACCATAGTCAGTGGAGCAGTGATCTATTATTTTGTCTTGTCAGGGCTCTCTAAGCTGGGCGTTTGATTTCTCCTGCTTCTGGGAGAAGCTTCCAGAATATAGGGCAGGGAGGATCAAATATTCAGTTCTGAATTTTTATCATGCCTTAGCCAAGTGGTTCTCAACCTGGGGGTTGGGAACCCCTCGGGGGTCAAATGAGGATTTGTCAGGGGTCACCGAATCCTGGTCTGTTACTGAAGTCTGCATCACTCTCCCAGCCTTTTTGCTATTCCTGGAGCCTGTGGTCACCCAGCTGGGCTGTTCCTGTAACCCGCAGCCGCCCACTCAGCCTCTTCGCAGGCGCCCATTCAGTTCACGGCATGGCTGGAGGGCAAAGACTAGAGGTCAGCTGACTGGTGAGGAATGTGAAGTGGGAGGGGCTGGAGGAGACCCTATCTCCTGATTTCGGCATAGGTGTCACTGCTATGAGACACCACAAAGTCGGAAACACAGTGAAGCCGGAGGCACAGTGAGTGACACTACCTGTAATTATAGTTAAAAGGACTCAGGGAGCGCTAAATATCTGTGGGTTAGGGGAGCAAATTACTTGTCTTGCCTTGGGTGTTGACAACCCATGCTATGAAAATAATTTTACTGTTAGGGGTCCCCACAGCTTGGGAAATTTTATCAAAGGGTCACAGCACTAGAAGGTTGAGAACCACTGCCTTAGCCAATCCCTGAAAGGGGGCATCCAAAAGTGGCCGGGGAGGTAATAACTATTTAGCAGGCCTTATTAGAGTGTTCTCCCTCTACTAGGAGGGCTCCTCTTCTCCTGGGGCAGCTGCCCCTGGGAGGCAGCTAGAGTGTACTGAAGGACAGCAGTTTGGGCCTTACCAGGTGCTGGTTTAAAGAAGCACAACCAAAGCTCGTTTGGCAGTACTTTAAATGTGGATCAGGGGTAACCCTTTTTCAATAGACAGCAGGCTGAAGCCCATGGGCATGGGTGCAGAGCAAGGAGCTGGTTACTGACAGATCAGTGGGGGACAGATGCAGCATTCACTAAGGTAAGTTAGTGAGTCTAAAGATAAAAAAATAAAAACATCCTCAACTTCTCTTTTAAGGGCCTGGAGAACATTGCTAAAGGATTTTTGCTGGATGGCACTATACTGGAGTCCTGGTCTTGAGAAGGATCTTTTATCTTTCTCACTGAGGAACTACCTGGGAAAGAATGGTTGATCAGTGTTATATTGAAGAGGAGGCAAATCCCTTTTGTACCACTCTGGATCCATAGTAGCTTTTTTCTGTCTCTGGGCAGTAGACAGAATGTCAGTATTTAGTATATTGGAAACTGAGTTCACATCAGTTATTTACCAGCAAATATAATGATTGCGAAAGGGTGATTTTCTTTTCAAGGATATAAAATCCATCTGAATTTAAGAAAGGAAATATACCTATTTCAAATTTGCTGACGAAAATCTTCATTCCCTCCAGAAGATAAGTTGATAAATGACTACTTGAAATCGATTCATTTATGTAACTGTGAAGAGCAAGGGCAATGCAATGAACAATACTTGATCTAGCCAAAGTCTAATATGAACTTTTACACAGATTAAAAAGTTTTCTCTCTCACCATTATTCATGAATAATATGCTTTTGTCTGGAAACTGAGTCTAATCTGACAGTTTTATTGGCAAAAAGTACTTAGAATTAAATATACCTTTGATGTAATGGACAAAAACAGATCATAAAAAAAAAATGCATTATCACACTCTTTAAAGAAAATGTCTTTTTCTTTTCACATTATTATTATTTAAATTTTTTATTTTTATTTTTTTTGCTTTTCAAGATTTAAATAGATTTTTCAGAAATAGCTCTAACAATATATTCAAAGCTGCCACAAGCATGGATGATAATAATTAAGACTACAGACCATAACTATGGATGGCTGCATTATTTTTTTAAACTGGAATTTTCCTTAATGATTATTAAAAAGAATAAAAGTAATATAAATGGAAGATTTAATGAAACTAGAAATGATTATATTGAGCACAATGCGATCACAAAATATTGTTATTCTGAGCATAGGTTAAAGATATAATTTTTTCCACACTTTTGTTCATGATCCCCCATCCTTGGATATATTAATACCCATTTAATCAGTTTTCTAGCCCATAGGCTCAATTCATAAAGCTAACACAAAAGGATAAGGATTCGTATTTTCAAAAAAGTGATGGTAATCGTCAGTAAAGTACAATTATATTTGAAATTATAGTCACGTGGCTGCACATAAAGATCGTTATCCTTTAGTGAATTGAACCATGTTTTCTGTTAAAGTACAGTACAGGCAGTCGCTGAGTTACAAATGTTTGACTTTCATACGACTCATACTTACAACAAGTGAAGGGAGACAAAAGGAAGTAGACATGTGCAATTTGTTTCTTTCCGAATTTGTTTAAGGAATTCCGACAAATTCATTCATTTGGAAATATCCAAATTATGAAAACCATTTTATCAATTTTTTCAATTTCAAATATTTGAAAATTCGTAAATCCGAAAATTTGAAAATCTAAAATAATAACCAACTAATATTTTTCATAGGACTCGTACTTACAACAAGTGAAGGGAGACAAAAGGAAGTAGACATGTGCAATTTGTTTCGTTCCAAATTTGTTTAAGGAATTCCGACAAATTCATTAATTTGGAAATATCCAAATTATGAAAACCATTTTATCAATTTTTTCAATTTCAAATATTTGAAAATTCATAAATTTGAAATTCGTAAATCCGAAAATTTGAAAATCTAAAATAATAACCAACATATATTAACTAACTATTAAATTATAGGTATTGGGATTTCCTTTCAAATTTGTCTATTAGTGAACGGATTTCCAAATTTACGAATGTTCGAATTTATGAATTGCGGTCATAAAGGAATGACCTAAAAAAACAAACAAAAAACAAATGGAGTGAAAACAAACACATTTTTTGGCAGTGCAGTGTCTAACAGGAAGTGAGAGGAAATCTACCCCTAGGAAAGGGAAATTTACTCCTGTAAGAGCTATCATGGGAAAAAGGTGTCCCATCGAAGCTTTATCACCAATCCTTGTTTCTGCAACAACCCAAAATTTTCAAAATCCAATTATCACAGGGACAGAAAGTGAGGTGAAGTCTTCTTAACAGGGGCACAGACAGCAGCAAAACAAACATTACAGGTAGGGATGCACCAATACCATATTTTTTATAATAAGTATGAGTGCCTATCATTTTTTTTTTTTTTTTACTACTCGCAGATACCAATTACAGATACCTACCACAAGGTTTCTGTTTATACTTCAGCTGTTTTTTTTTTTAATGTGAAATGTGTAAATATATGTTAAAGGTGTAAAAATATTAATAAACAAAGCAAATAAAAAAAAAAGTTTTAATTAGTAGTTTATAAAATAGAAGTGAAAAAAAAAAACCCAGCAGGAAAATAATAATTAAATGGCGAATGAGGCTGATTGAGTTAATAAGGCTGATTGAGTAAATTAAGCGTTAATAAGGGGTTAAAGGAACAATTTAATAAAAACATTTTTTTTACATGACAGGTTGCTTTAAACTGACTTCATCTGCAGACCAAAGTTCATCTCAATAAAAAGAAAGATAGATAAAAAGAAACAATGTTTTATCTATCTGTTTCAGCGGCTGAGTAATGGTGTTGAAAAACATTGCCCGACTGCTTTTATTTTTTTATTTTTTTGACAGCTTCAATTTGCCAGACTTCATTGACACTTCAGCTGTCAACAGGGGAACCCCACTGACAGCTCAAACGGGTCACAGGAGTGCAAAATGAATTGCACTCCTGTGACCCAGAGGAGAAGCCCAGCCTAAAAAGCGGCTGGACTTCTAATTTTTTAATAATGACTTTGGAATTACCTTAAGGTGTTAAGGTGCCTTACCATAGCATGAAGGCTCATTTAGGCCAGTGTTCACTATGCGTTTCTGCTTGCACATTTGTGTGCATTTTTTATCCCTTTACATGCGTTACAGTGTGTTTTCAGTGCATCTTTTTGAATAATTTTTCATTTATTTAAAAAAAAATCTGTTTAATTTATGTGCATTTTTCACTCATCTGCGTAAGTTCATGTGTGTTTGCTGTGTGTTCGCATGCATTCATGCACATTTTAATTGCATACTGGTGCTGAAAAATGCAGAACATGAAAGCACTGAAATGGTGTAAACTAGGCTCATTGGAATACATTCATTTTTCTTGTATAAAGTACCATATTTTTCGCTCCATAAGACGCCCCTGACCATAAGACACACCTAGGTTTTAGAGAAGGAAAACAAGAAAAAAAATATTCTGAACCAAATGGTCTCAATACAGATATGATAAAAAAAAATGACAGCCTTGCAAATTGCGTAATGGATAACAGCCTCTAAATGTTATATGTATTGAATAATGAATGTGGTGAACTTACATAGAATCTGCCAACCCAGTGAGCCAGTCTCTATCCACAAGTCCCAGTGGCTGTGTGACAATGCCTGTCCTCAGATGGAAAGGTCCTGGATGTGTCTCTATGCCCGTCACTGTCACCATTGTAAGTGGTGGTGCAGTAGATCCGGAGACAGAGTGGATGGATAGGGTGGGGGAGCCGTGTGTGGTCCCAGAGATGGATGTGGTAAACCAGGTTTTTTTTACGGTTCTCCCCACAGTAACACCATGCACCACGTGATGACGTCACTCGCTGCGCCAGAGGACAGAACAAATACCGATTGAGTGGTTGGAGTGGATGACACAGGGGGCAGGTCAGTAACGTGGTATACAAGGTATTCTAACATGGTGGCGGCAACGGAGGCTGGTCAAAATTCGCTCTATAAGACGCACAGACATTTCCCCCCATTATTTGGGGGTGGGGGAGTTCGTCTTATGGTGCAAAAAATACTGCATCTGGTATAAATTAGCCTTTAATTTCCAACTAGGATTTTGTTCTTGCTTTATGACACATCATCTACTATATTCATTTTTACCACTACTACTACTACTACTACTACTAATAATAATAATAATGAAGAGGTTTTTATTATTTTAACCACTTGACCCCTGGATGATTCACCCCCCCTTCATAACCAGGCTTTTTTTTACAATATGACACTGCTTTAATTTAACTGACAATTGCGCGGTCGTGCAACACTGTACCTAAATAAAATGTATGTAATTTTATTCCCACAAATAGAGCTTTCTTTTGGTTCGGTTTTTATTTTTTGCACTATAAACAAAAATATACTTTCTGCTATAAAACATTTCCAATTAAAATAAAATAAAAAATAAAATGTAATTTTCAAATTAGGCCAATATGTATTCTTCTCCCAATAAGCGTATATTGATTGGCTTGTGCAAAAGTTGAAGGGGCAGATCCACAAAGAAATTACGCCGGCGTATCTATTGATACGCCGCGTAATTTCAAAGTTCCCGCGTCGTATCTTTGTTTTGTATCCACAAAACAAGATACGACGGAATGAGGGATCCTAGGTGTATATTTACGCTGGCCGCTAGGTGGCGTTTCCGTCGAATTCTGCGTCGAGTATGCAAATTAGCTAGATACGGCGATCCACGAATGTACGTCCGGCCGGCGCATTTTTTTACGTCGTTTGCGTTCGGCATTTTCCGGCGTATAGTTATAGCTGCTATATGGTGGCGTACTCAATGTTAAGTATGGCCGTTGTTCCTGCGTCAAATTTTTACGTCATTTGCGTAAGTCGTTCGCGAATAGGGATTTGCGTAGAATGACGTCACCGTCGTAAGCATTGGCTTGTTCCAGTTTAATTTCGAGCATGCGCACTGGGATACCCCCAAGAACGGCGCATGCGCCGTTAAAAAAAAACGTTGGTTACGTCGGGTCACGACGTATTTACATAAAACACGCCCCCATCACATCGATTTGAATTGCGCGCCCTTACGCCACCAAAGATACACTACGCCGCCGTAACTTACGGCGCAAATTCTTAGAGGATTCGAAAAAAAGTAAGTTACGGCGGCGTAGTGTATCTTAGATACGCTACGCCCAGCGGAATAATGCACCGATGTACGTGGATCTGCCCCATAGTGTCTACAAACAATGAGATATATTTACTTACTTATAGCGGGACTGAAATATTGCGATGGACATTCTGGCAGTAACTGACACTTTATGGGGACCAGTGACCCTAATACACTGATAAGTGCTAAAAAATATTCACTGTCACTATACCAATGGCCTAGCCTGTGTTTTTTTATACTGTGTGAGCTGCTTTTACTAGGTGAAGAAGTTGGAATTTATTCCCTGCTTTGCAGAGACACAAATGTTATCCCTTCCCCCCTGTCAGAACAGCGATCTGCCTTGTTTACATATATTGACATAGTAGTTCCCCAGTTGTGGGACTTTATAAGAACTTCAAACACAGATCAGATAAAATGATAAAAACAGATATTTATTATTCAGTAAATACAGGAAACATGAAATATACAGCAAGATGATGATACAATCTGGGATCCTCCACCCAACGTGTTTCAGTACTATGTTGCTCCTTCATCAGGGGTATAAGGGCTAGTTTACACTTGCTTCAAAACATGGCTTCGGACACACTTTGTTAAAGCTCCTGTCACTAAATGAAATGGTTAACTTACAACCCTGTTTACACCTTGATTTTGCTTGGTGCTTTGATGAGGCTTTGGTGGGGGTTCGATGAGCCTTTGGTGGGGCGGCTTTGGTAAAGCTTTGTGGGGTTTTGATGAGGCTTCGATGGGGCTGCAATGGGGCTTCAAGCGAGCTTTTCCATAGACTTCTGTGGAGACTTTGAAGCACCACTAAAGCTACGTGGGGTATAATTTTCAGTCCCAATAAAAATCGCAGATCGCTGCCATTACAAACAAAAATAATAATAAAAAAAAAATTCTGTCCCCTATTTTGTAGGCGCTATAACTTTTGCGCAAACCAGTCGCTTATTGCGATTTTTTTTTTTACCAAAAATATGTAGAAGAATACGTATCGGCCTAGACTGAGAAAAAAAAATGTTTTTTTTTTAAAAAAAATTGGGCTATTTATTATAGTAACAAGTAAAAATTTTATTTATTTTTTTCAAAATTGTCGCTCTTTTTTTGTTTATGGCGCAAAAAATAAAAACCTCAGAGATGATCAAATACCACCAAAAGAAAACTCTATTTGTTGGGAAAAAAGGACGTCAATTTTGTTTGGGAGCCACGTCGCACGACCGCGCAATTGTCTGTTAAAGCGACACAGTACCGGAAGCTGAAATTTCACCTGGGCAGGAGGGGGGTATATGTGCCCAGTAAGCAAGTGGTTAATGTGTGTAAGCCGAAGCAAGTGAAAATTAGAGGTAACCTGGTAGTCGTTCATTGGTGTATCAAAGAACTATTTAAAAACAGTCTCAGGACTTTCTACATTACCTCCAACCATGGAGGTAATGTATGTTGTACTAGATAGAAGAGCCAACTGTAAAGAGGAGCACCCAGAAGGTCCTACACTCAACCTGGAAACACCAGGGGGCACGGAGGCCTGGCAAACAGGGTCCTGCACCTATGGACCCATTATGGAATGGCAGACCTCACATTGAGGAGTAATATGAGTATGGGTTGGCTTTAGACAGCATAGCTAAAATAATGTGTCCTCCATAGAGGTTTGCCAGCAGCGGGGCGCTTTTGCTTCCCCTACCCAGAAGTATGGGATCATGTATATATACGTGATCTGGCGCACAGCTGCGGCCCTGTAACAGTAAAACTGCAAGTGGTTAACAAATTGTGCTTTTTTCCTTTATCACACATAGGGAGTGATTTGTAAAGGAAAGAGAGGATTAGCCGGATTCATAAAGACTTACGCCGACGTATCCAATGATACGCAGCGTAAGTCCATGGATGCGCCGTCGTATCTATGCGTTTGATTCTGCAAAGGAGATACGCCTGAATTTTGACTCCATCCGACCGACGTAAGTCTCCTATACCGTCATATCTTGGGCGCATATTTACTCTGGCCGCAAGGGGCGCTTCCATTGTTTTACGCGTCAAATATGTAAATGAGCGAGATACGCCGATTCACAAACATACTTACGCCCGTCGCTGTAATCTACGCCGTTTACGTAAGGCGTACATCCGGCATAAAGATAAACCACCAAATAGCAGGTCTTAGTCATGTTAGGGCATGGACTTCGGAACTGCCGTCGGATTTTACATCGTTTACGTAAGTCGTACGTGAATGGGGCTGGGCGTAGGTTACGTTCACGTCGAACGTATTGAGCCGTCGTATCTTAGGGAGTATATGCAATGTGATTCTGAGCATGCACGCACATTCATTCGGCCCTTGATTTACATGGGGTCATAGTTAATTTAAATGTATCACGCCCACTACCTGCCTACTTTGAATTAGGCGGGCTTACGCCGGCCCATTTACGATACGCCGCCGTAACTTAGGGAGCAAGTGCTTTGTGAATACTGGTCTTGCCTCTCTATGTTACGTTGGCGTAGCGCATATGAGCTGCGCTACGCCCAGGGCTGTCTTAATGAGAGGGCACACCTGGGCACTCCCCAGGGGCCCCAGTTGCATTGGGGGCCCTGCCCTTTCCCCAAAGCAGCTGGTCCTTGAGCCCAGGCTACCCCTCTACACCCTAGATATCCCCCCAGCACTCTGACCCCTCTACACCCTAGATATCCCCCCAGCACTCTGACCCCTCTACACCCTAGATACCCCCTACCTACTTGGTGTTTTAACCTGCACTGTCTCCATTGTAGGGGCCCCAGAGCATTACTTTGCCCAGGGGCCCATGATGCTATTAAGATGGCCCTGGCTACGCCCGCTGAAATATACGCCGCTCTATCTGAATCCGGCTAGATGTGTTTATTGTAAACATAAGGCAGAAAGAAGAAATGCTTTTTCTGTTATTTTGGAGAAAAGATTATTTCATTGTACACTGAATGCTTTGCTCTGCTAGACAATTAATTACCAACTATCAATTTAGATTGAAAATGGAGCAGTTACATTTTTTCAGATGAAAGTGAAATAAATTCAGACTATGCCCAAATGTCTATTTAATAAATACAATGTCCCAATTCAATTGCACTGACAATAACTTACCATGTCAATTGATACAGACTATGCTTAAATAAACAATTCAATAGCCGTTGGTAATATGGCGATTAGCCCATTCCTGCAGGAAATGCCCAGTTTTCCAATCCACTTATACAGGCTATATGACAGCTGGGCAATTAATACAAACAAACTGCTTTTATTAGGTTGCCAAAGCATGTAAGATGGAATAAGTAGCGCTTAAAGCTGAACATCACACATCTACAGAGGACACAAATAATGCAGCCTTATTCATAAATACATTTTTGCAAGAAGTGTAAGTACTTGAATTTGACTTGATATTAGCCCCTTGTAATCAACTGTTCATTAAGAATAATACTGGGAGAGGGAGAAGCAGCAAACAAAGCCGTTCCTTTATGTTACATGTACTAACAAGGACTGCGCTGGTAGGGGGAGAGAGCAGAGTGACAGAGAGATGAGGCTGTAGCTTTCCATTTTACTGTCAAGTCGGAGGCTGGGGGGTGGGTCAAAACAAAATACGATATCATTAGTCATTTTTCAAATTTGGGTTCCCCCGGCACTGACATGTTTACTGTGGGCAGCTGGCTGTGCTTCCTGGAAGCTTCATAGCTGGCTGCCCACTGTGGCTGTGCAAGCCATGCTGCTCTTTGTGATCTGTTCTGCAGCCTTCTGGGAACTGTGACCTGCCCCAGAGGGTTTTCTGGCAAGTGGAGGGGGGGGGGGACAAGTGGAGAACTTCTGGTTGCCCGAAAGTTTGAGCAGGTACCTGTCAAAATCAGGTACTCGTCAAAGTCAGTTAGCCAAACAGAAGAGAGAGGGGGTGGGGTCAAACCACAGCTCTGTATCTGAATGGACACACATACCATCAACTCAGCTTGGGTGCCCCCATAGCAAGCTGTTTGCTGTAAGGGCACTCGACAGGAGGGAGTGGCCAAAAGAGCCAGCAAGGGACGTGAGAAGAGGAGGATATCACTACAAAACCAAAACCACTACCAGGGGTGTATTTAGGTTTTGTGCTGCCCTAGGCCTGACTAAACTTGTGCACCCCCTAATTTAAATATGACCCACCCCTTCCTGTCAAGGCCACACCCCTTGCATTTTAAGACCCACCCTGAAATTTTCAAGTGGGGACACTAGGTCTGATGGCCTGGGGGCGGGGGGGGGCAATGGATTCCCTTAATTTGCATAGATTTCCTCTCACTTCCTGTTTGGCTATGGGACAGGAAGTGAAGGGAAATCTCTGCAATGGGGCAGGGATGGTAAAAAATTAGAAGCGACGCCCCCTCCCCACAGTTGCAGAATGCCAACCGCCCACATACTGGAAGCAGTGCAGCCGATTTATGGGGGCGCTAAACTAATTTGCCCAAAAGTGTAGCGCAAGCCAGCGGGGACACTGTCCGTGCTGCCCCCTGCAAAGTGCTGCCCTAGGCGGGGGCCTTGTTGGCCTAGGCCAGGATACAGCATTGACCACTACACAGAGCAGGTTAGTATAACATGTTTGTTATTAAAAACAAAAAACAAGACTTTAGTATCACTTTAAGTGCACATTTGCAATTGCAGCTTGATGAACTAGAGCCCAACTACTTACAAAGTAAACCACTTTAATAAATCGGATCTTCACTGCATCTGAGCACCACAAACCAAAAACTCTATTCAATTGTTTTATTTTGTTGAGAAATCACTTTTTCCTGGAATCCATCTGCTCTTAGCTCAAGCATGCAGGTGCATGAGTGTGCTTTGCTGAAAAACCCCCTCCTCCACTCCTCCACTCTTCCAATCATAAAGGATCCTGGGATGTATGACATCATTCGCCTAGGCAAGAAACCAGGAAGCAACTGAAGAACTGTAAAAAAGTTTAATGCAAGTAAATATGATATACTTTCCTATCTATTTATCAATTGATATGAAGAGTGAAGTTCCACTTTAATAGGAATATATATATATATATATATATATATATATATATATATATATATATATATATATATATATATATATATATATACATATATTGTATTTATGGGATAAATAATGATTTAATTTGTAGATTTGCTTAAAAATACATATCTATAATAAAAGAAATGAGCAAACGTCCTATAATTCAGCACAGGAGTCATATTGACTTACAGGTAACTTAAAATATAAATATAAATATGTTTCCTCTTTTTTTTTTTTTTTTTTGACAGAATTTATATCTTCACTACATTCACTTTATTTATGTTGCAGAAATGGAGATCATGAAAGTTTGTTTTCCCTTGTGAAAAAAAAAAACAAAAAAAAACACATGATTAATGTTGAGAAAACTCTAACATAAGTTATACAAATGTATTATTATCTTCTCCGGGATGCCATAAAAAGTGACTACTTAGTATTAATACAGTTCTACTATTGCAAGACAACTAAAAGATTTAGTAGGGATGCCAGGGAAACGCAAAACAACACAAATCAAGTACAACTTTTGTTTAGCAAATAAAACTACAAGTAACTTGACAGACAGATTTACTAGAGTAAAAAATAATAAAAAAAAAAACAAATCTAAGAAACAAGCAACATAAACTGTTTGTAGGTGTTCTTGTCAAACTAAATTTAAGGATATCACTGATCATGAGTGCATCCGGAGGACAATATGTGTGTACGTGTTTAATGCAGTTATTTCCCCCCTAATAAAAACAAGATCATTGTTATTCTTGTTTGAGATCATAGCCTATCATTTAACAATTAGTTATCTTGCTACTTTAGAAATTCACTAAATGAATTAACTAATTTTAAGAATATCTACATAGTAGAAATGTTGTGCCTCTTAACTAGATAACCAATGCCGATGAGCTTGCAGTTCTAAAATTATTATTTTCCTATATCGAAAAATTATTTTGCCTAACATTCTAGTGGCTGACAGCTATAATAAGGCTTACTTGTAGGTACTGTAAATATCTTCTAAACTTGCAAAGTTTGGGAGATATTCAGAGTAAATGCAGCCAATGACGTCAACCGCGCATGCGCTCTGAAGGTTCGGCTCACCGTGCCGGACCTCCAGACACCGTGCCTTAAATGGCGGTTTCTGCGGGAATGACGTCATCGTGGCTCTGGTCACTCACAGTGTCGGAGAACGCAAACCCTGAAGAACACCGGGGAAGACAGACCTCAAAGATCTGCACCGGCGCAGAGTATCTGAGATACGCTACGCCGCCGTAACTTACCTGGCTTTGGTTTGAATCCAGAAAGAATTTGCGCCGTAAGTTACGGCAGCGTAGTGTATTTCTTGCGGCGTAAGGGCGTGGAATTCAAATGCGGCGAGTAGGGGGCGTGTTTCATTTAAATGAAGCGCGTCCCCGCGCCGAACGAACTGCGCATGCCCCGTCCGTCAAAACTCCCAGGGTGCATTGCTCCAAATGACATCGCAAGGACGTCATTGTTTTCGTCGTGAACATAAATGGCGTCCAGCCCCATTCACGGACGACTTACGCAAACGACGAAAAATTTTCAAAATCATACACGGGAACGACGGCCATACTTTGGCATACATTGAGTACGCCACCAGATAGCAGCTTTAACTATACGCCGGAAAAAGCAGAACGGAAATGACGTAAAAGAATGCGACGGCCACTCGTACGTTCGTGGTTCGTCGGAAAAAGCTAATTTGCATACTCGACGCGGATTACGACGTGAACGCCACCCAGCGGCCTCCGGAAAATTGCATCTTAGATCTGACGGCATACTAAGGCGTACGCCTGTCGGATCTAACACAGATGCCGTCGTATCTTGTTTGGTGGATACCAAAACAAAGATACGACGCGCAAAATTTGAAATTACGCGGCGTATAAACAGCAGGAGCAACGTTACGCTGGAAAAAGCCTTACGCAAACGGCGTAAAAAATTCCGACGGGCGCACGTACGTTTCTGAATCGGCGTATCCAGCTCATTTGCATATTATACACTGAAATCGACGGAAGCGCCACCTAGCGGCCAGCGTAAATATGCAACTAAGATACGATGGCGTAAGAGACTTACGCCAGTCGGATCTTAGCCTAATTTCGGCGTATCTTGCTTTCTGAATACAGAAAGAAAATACGCCAGCGCAGCTTTGAATTTACGCGGCGTAACAATAGATACGCCGGCGTAAATTCATGCTGAATCTAGCCCTTGGTCTATATTTCTGCCAGAGAAAGCTATTGTTGCTGAAACTGATGGCACGTAGGGCACATTCTTGATTCAGCAAATGTTTTACGAAGAAGTAGACCTTCCTGAGTTATTTAATATCTTTATATGAACGTGTAAATCACCTAGAAATTTGCATCTGTACATGTATTTTAAATGATATTACATATTGTGGCTACAGCACTTAACAAAATGATATGGTATAATAATTCATAAAGAGCAACTTCAGCACGAGTACGCTTATTTCTATCATAATGCACCTCTTGATGTAAACTGAACTGTACTGTATAACAAAAAAAAAGCCTAGTACAATAGAATTCACAGAAATTCTTTGAAGCATTCAAGCAATCGAAAAAGCCTTAAAGGGAATTTGTTACAAAGCTAAGATGGAAGCTTTCTTTCCCCGTTTCACAGCCTGCAAATTATGTTGGGCGAGTGACACTTGCTGTGAAGCTAAATTAGCTCTTCTTTATTGCCTGGAACTAGTATTTAGCCTGCATGTCATGGGATACCAACAGCTGCTTCCAAGACAGGTGTTCATTGTTATGACAGGTCCCCTTTAACCCATTTGCTGCTGGCCACTGTCTTTCATTTTTCATCTCAGGTGCCAAATCAATTTCACTATTTTCACATAGACATTAAAGATTTTAAATATTATTATAAAATATTATTTTAACCACTTAACAACCGAGGACGTCCATGGACGTCCTCGACTTTTTTGTCGGTGATATCTAAATGATGCCTGCAGCTACAGGCATCATTCAGATATCACCGTCTTTAGCCGCCGATTCTCTGCACGATAAGAATGATCAAAGTGGCAGTTCCACCGATTGATCGTTCTTATAGGCAGCGGGATCGGACGTCCCCCCCCTCCCGTCGCCATCCGGGGGTTCCCTGGGCTCTCCCGTGCCATCGGGGGCCCGGAAAGCAAATCGTCCGGCGATGGCTGGGAAGCATAGAGATGACTCTATGACCGTCGGAGGCCGGGCGCGACATTATGACGTCACGCCCTGTACCCGAAAGTAAATAAAGCCGCAATCGCGGCTGTCGGCATGAGATTGGTGAATTTTTTTTCACGATCTCATGCTTTTAAGCCTGGAGGAGAGATGTGGGGTCTTATTGACCACACATCTCTCCATAAAGAGGACCTGTCACAGTGATTGCTATTACAGGGGATGTTTACATTCCTTGTAATAGGAATAAAAGTGATCAAAAATAAATATTTAAAAAAAAGTGTAAAAATAAAAAAATTAAGTAAAATAAAATAAAAAAAAGTTGCAATGTCCGCCATTTTATTCCATAGGGTGTCTGCTAAAAACAATATATAATGTTTGGGGGTTCTGATTAATTTTCTAGCAAAAAAATTTTGATTTTTACATGAAGGAGAGAAGTGGTGGTCAAGTGGTTAAAGGCGACATTTTTTTTAATCAAAGCCATATTTTATTTAAAAAGGCACGGTGGGAATTTCAAAGTGCCGTAAGTATATGTCACTTTGCCGAGCTGTGCCATTCTGCCAACATAAATCTACAGGAGCCGGTCGGGAACCGGTTAAAGTAATTTTTAATGCAACTTTCATTTTTAACTTCAATCATGCACTACCATAATTGTGGTACTGTGTTAAATAAGGGAAATCTCTCAGTGACCCATTGTAACTACTTAGGCCGCGTACACGCGATTGGTTAAACCGATAAGAACAGTCTGAAGGACCATTTTCATCGGTCCAAACCGATCGTGTGTGGGCGCCATCGGTTATTTAACCAGTTAACAACCGCCCTATAGACGATATACGTCTACAAGGCGGTTGCTTAACTCTGGGGCGCGCACACGGGAATGTCCTCCGGACCCGGCGCATCGCGGATCACGGTAAATCGCCGCTGATAGCGGCGGTTTACCACATGATCGCTCCGTCCAATGATGGAGCGATCACTAGTAAACAAACCTGGTTCCTTCCTCCCCTCTCTGTACCGAACGGTACAGTGTGAGAGGAGAGGGGGGGAGAGAGCAGATGCAGCACGAGTGTTGTGGGCTGGATCTGTGACACATGCAGTCACAGATCCAGCCAGCCATCCATCCCTGCTCAGCCATCCCTGCCCCATACTGTGCAATACTACACACCTATACTGTGCAATACTCTGCAATACCCCACACTACTCTGAAATACCCCACACTACTCTGCAATACCCCACACTACTCTGCAATACCCCACAATACTCTGCAATACCCCACAATACTCTGCAATACCACACAATACCCTGCAACGTCGCCTATGGGGATTTTTAAGTAGCAAAGTTTGGCGCCATTCCACAAGCGTGTGCAATTTTGAAGGGTGACATGTTGGGTATCTATTTACTCGGCGTAACTTCATATTTCACATTTATGCAAAAGAATGAAGACAAAATACTAAATTTGCTAAATTTTATAACAGAAACAAAGAAAATCATTTTTTTTTACAGAATTTTCAGTCTTTTTTCTCTTATAGCGCAAAAAATAAAAAACCCAATGGTGATTAAATACCACCAAAATAAAGCTCTATTTGTGTGAAAAAAGGACGAAAATTTCATTTGGGTACAGTGTTGTATGACTGAGTAATTGTCATTCAAATTGTGAGAGCACCGAAAGCTGAAAATTGGTCTGGTTATTAAGGGGGTTTACGTGCCCAGTGATCAAGTGGTTAACCATCGGTTAAAAAAAAGCCAACTTGTTTTAAATTTAACCGATTGGATTCCTAACCGATAGAAAAAAAACGATCGTTAGTAGGCACGACCATCGGTTAAAAACCCATGCATGCTCAGACTAAATTAGGGGACGGGAGCGCTCGTTCTGGTAAAACTAGCGTTCGTTATGGAGATAGCACATTCATCACGCTGTAACAGACAGAAAAGCGCAAAACGTCTTTTACTAACACAAAATCAGCTAAAGCAGCCCCAAGGGTGGCGCCATTTAATTTGAACTTCCCCTTTATAGTGCCGTCGTACGTGGTTTACGTGTCCGCGTTCTGACACGATCGTTTTTTTAACCGATGGTGTGTAGGCGCGACTGACCATCAGTCAGCTTCATCGATTAACCGATGGAAAAATCCATCAGACCGTTCTCATCGGATGGACCGATAGTGTGTACGCAGCCTAAGTCTCCTAATTGTTGACATATAATATCAGCCACACAGAGTGTACATTGCTTTGAATGAGTCAGCAGTTTCACTGAGTACATTATGTGATGAAGCAGTAATTGAAAGCCACTGTGTAACATTGAAAAGCAGGAAGCAGAGTCTGAGTATGTAATGAGCAAATGCGACTTCTCCCATGTACCTATATAATTACAAATTATGCATAGAAAAAAAAAGGTTTATTAACCACTTGAGATCCGCGCTGTAGACGAAAGACGTCCACAGCGCGGTTCTCAAGTGCCGGGTGGACGTCCCTGGACGTCCTGTTGTTTACATTCCTCGCGAAACACTGTGCCCGGCGCATCGCTGGGAAGCCAATGCGCGTGTCTGGCGGCCGCGATGTCAGCCAGGTACCCGCGATCGGCGGTGACAGCAGGGACATGGAGCTCTGTGTGTAAACACAGAGCTCCACGTCCTGTCAGGGAGAGAGGAGACCGATCTGTGTCCCTTGTACATAGGGACACAGCATCGGTCACCTCCCCCAGTCAGTCCCCTCCAATCACACCCAGGGAATACATTTAACCCCTTCCTCACCCCCTAGTGTTAACCCCTTCCCTGCCAGTCACATTTATACAGTAATTAGTGCATTTTTATAGCACTGATCGCTGTATAAATGTGAATGGTCCCAAAATTGTGTCAAAAGTGTCCGATACGTCCGCCGCAATATCGCAGGCCTGACAAAAAAAAATCGCAGATCGCTGCCATTACTAGTAAAAAATAAATAAAAATCATAAATCTATCCCCTATTTTGTAGGCGCAAACCAATCAATATACGCTTATTGCGATTTTTTTTTAACAAAAATATGTAGAAGAATACGTATCGGCCTAAACCGAGGGAAATTTTTATTTAAAAAAAAAAAAAATTGGGATATTATAACAAAAAGTAAAAAATATTGTGTTTTTTTTTTAAAATCTTCTGTCTTTTTTTGTTTATAGCGCAAAAAATAAAAATCGTAGAGATGATCAAATACCACCAAAAGAAAGCTCTATTTGTGGGAAAAAAATGATAAAAATATAATTTGGGTACAGTGTTGTATGACCGCGCAATTGTCATTCAAAAAGCATCAGCCCTGAAAGCTGAAAATTGGTCTGGGCACGAAGGGGGTTCAAGTGCCCAGTAATGAAGTGGTTAAACATTAGCACACATTAATAAGATTATTTTTAAGCTGACCTCTTTAAAATGTTTATCTGAGCAAAAAAAAATATATATATGAGACCATACAGTCCCTTTCAGGTAGCAGTTCGGATGAAGAATGTGCAAGTAGGTAAATAAATAAATAATTTTCCTAAAATGATCCCCATGTACTATTGGATGTGTCCAATAATTCTATCCTCAAGCTACTCCGCTAACAGGATAGTATTAGTAACCACTAAATATGCTAATTTGCTTTTCTGCACACTGCTATTTAAATTGAGAATCCGCTGATGCCTTAGAGCCATAGATGGATAATGTCATCGTCTTATGGCTGTTCTGTGGCAAGCAGCGATATTCATTTTATTGATTTAGCTAGGCGGCATCTTCTATTGGCCACTTGTCCATTTTCCTGAGCGCTATCACATCTTATAATAATAATTCTTGGTGCAATACAGTAAATTGGAATTTGGTGTACAAATAGAAGAATTTAAACGGCACTGCTTAAATCTCTTTTCTATGATTAAATGGGAATTTCCCTTTATATCATACTATGTGGCTTTTCTAAAGTGCACCTGTCAATTTGTAGTTAGCATTATCCAATTCAGGCATGGAAGATTCCTTCAGGATCAGGATCAGGCCTGTTTTGCTATTCGGCATTGCACTACTTTAACTGGCAATTTGGCAGCCATGCAAGGCTTTATGAAAAATATATATATTATTTTCCCCCCATTTTTTACTTTAGGTGGTAATTGATCACCACTGGGTTTTTTATTTTTTGCTCTATAAAACAAAAAAAAGAGCGTAAAAACAGTGGGCCAGATTCACGTAGAATTGCGGCCGTGTAACGTAACCCGTTTACGTTAAACCGCCGCAAGTTTTCAGTGTTAGTGCCCGATCCACAAAGCACTTACCTGGAAACTTGCGGCGGTGTATCGTAAACACGTCCGGCGCATGCTCCCGCGCTGGACGTACTGCGCATGCTCCGTTCGCAATTTTCCCGACGTGCTTTGCGCGAAATTACGGCGGCGCGACGTGTTTGTGAATCACGACGTGCGTAACTTACTTACGCCGAAAAAAAAAATCAAAAGCGACGCGGGAACGACGGGCATACTTTAACATGGTGGAGTAATTTTATGTTAATAGCAGCCCTAACTTTGCGACGGGAAACTAAGACTTGCGCCGACGTAACGACGGGAAAAACCTTTGTGGATCGCCGTAACTGCTAATTTGCATACCCGACGCTGGAAAACTCCACCCAGCGGCGCCCGAGGTACTGCATCCTAAGATCCGACGGTGTAAGTCAATTACACCTGTCGGATCTTAGGGCTATCTAATGATTCTATGAATCAGCCGCATAGATAGAACAACAGATACGACGGTGTATCAGGAGATACGCCGTCGTATCTGTTCTGTGAATCTGGCCCAGTATTTTTTACTTTCTGCTATAAAACATATACATTCAAAAATGTAAAAATCAAATTTCTTTATATATTTAGGCCAAAATGTATTCTGCTACATGTCTTCAGTACAAAAAATAAGTATATATTGATTGGTTTGCGTTAGGCCCCTTTCACATTGGACCTGTAGCCGCGGTGGCGATATATCGCCGCTAAAAATAGCGGCGCTATACCGCCGAGATTGCAGCGGGAATCGGCCGCTAGCGGTGCAGTATTGACCACCGCTAGCGGCCCGATAAAGGGTTAATACCGCCCGCAATGCGCCTCTATAGAGGCGCAATGCGCCCGCAATGCGCCTCTATAGAGGCGCATTGCGGGCTGTATTGCCACGGTTTCCCATTGTTTTCAATGGGAAGGAGCGGTGAAGGAGCGGTATACACGCCGCTCCTCTCACCGCTCCAAAGATGCTACTGACAGGAGATTTTTTTGTCTCCCGCCAGCGCATCGCCTCAGTGTGAAAGCCCTCCGGCTTTCACATTGAGGTAGCTGGGCAGGAGTTTTTCAGGCGGTATAGCAGCGCTATTTTTAGCGCTGTACCGCCTGAAAAACTCCTCAATGTGAAAGGGGCCTTAAAGTTATAGCATTGTAGTGGGATGCCTTTTTGTCCAGATTCTGGTGCAGGACCCACAATCCTCTGAGCTCCTCCTGTACACGCCCAATGGATATAAATGTCAGCTCCACCCAGCTTCCTGTGCTCAAAGCGATCCTGTCTGATGGGAGAGCAGTGACTGGGTAAGTGAGCTGTTCCCAGGTGCTGGGTCCTCCCCCGTTAAGCCTGGTGTGCGGGCCACCAGCAGTGAGCGCAAAAGCACGCAGCATTTTTCCAAGCCTCAGTCACTGGAGAGGACTCTGTCATGGTCCATTTGGGGAAGTTGTCCATGAAGTGGGTTGGCCCTATCTGCAGCCACCAGAACCTCCTGACCGAAGCAAGTAGCAGCGCCAGTGTGAAGTCTGTGCCAACAGGAGGTCTGCTCAGCTCACAGTCTGCTGATTGAATGATTACTATCTTGGACACGTGAGATTCTCTAGCTCCCTATTCTATCTGTAGATTGAACTCAGAACACACTGCTGCCACCTAGTGGACGTTAGTAGAACTGCAGTATAGTTGTTATATCCTTTTTCCTTTACGGTTCATATTAATGTTTTGTACTGTATACCCGTGTTCACATGATCTCCTATACAATTTATGTTGAATTTCATTGTTAAGTAAAGTAGAAATTTCCTATCACCACTGGTCTGATCATTTGGCTGAAACCGTTACTCAACACTGTCACTCTACAAACTATGACTGATTTTACTGTTACATTTTATAAAGGTACAACATCTAGAAACTCACATGGTTGATGATTAAAAGAGGCACATCTAAGTATGCAGGGATCTGGGGTAAAGATGTCCACATAGGCCAGGGGTGCCAACCTTTTGAAGAGTGAGGGCCACTTAAGCAACTTGGTAACCAGTCGAGGGCCACAATGAGTAGAGCGGGCAAATCACAGGTCACCCGATCCGATCCGGCCAGATTGAAGAGTACGAATTCAATTCTATTTTTTTTTTTTTAGAGGATCAGATTGGAGGTAGGCGGGCGAAAACTGACAAAAGTCTGTTTACATCTGTGGCTCTGTAGAGGTGAATTAAGGGTCCGATTGGGTAGGGCCGATCATGTGAAAAGGGCCCAAGACTGCTTTCACACTGATGTGCTGTGGTTTACCCACACCGCAGGTGCAGCGCAGTGCACCTACGTCCATCCTGCAGGTTAGCTGAACTTTGCCATAGACTCTGCCCTTTGGCAAAAGCTGGTGCTGTAGAAGAAGCATCGGCTTATGGGGCTCTACTCCGCAGCCGTTTTCTTTCTCTACCACCAGCTTCATTCACAACACTGATGCTGTGGTATGATGGGCGTCAACCTGTGATCTGTGCTTGCAAACCCACCATTCAAGAGCGGGAGGTCGCGGGCCACATCAGTAGGCTCCACGGGCCACATGTGGCCCCCGGGTTACTGGTTGGCCCCCCTGACATAGACCATCCACCTTACCGCCATTGATGTCGTCCCTTCCACGCTGCACTCCATGAGCGGTTCAAGCCTCACTTTCAGATCACTCTCCTGCAGGGTAGTCTTCTCGGCCACAATTGCAGACTGACAGAGGTGAGAACCGGCGGTGAGAAGGACAGTCTATGTGGATCGTTTTTCTCCCAGATCCCGGCATATTTAGATGTGCCTCTTTTAATCATCAACCATGTGAGTTGCTAAATGTTGTACCTTCATTAAAATGTAACCATATTGCTACACTTAGGCGCCTCTCTTCTCTTTTATACTCTGTAGCTCCTGCTGGATTTTGCTTCTAATCCCCTTGGGGAGGTTTCCATTTGTGGATGGACATTTTATGGTTACACAACTTATCACGTTGCTATAATCTTTTTATATGGACTATAAACTGAAGGACCTAAGAATAAATGGCTGTGGAACAAATCATTTGAGTTTCCATTATTTGCTTTAATATACAAGTGCTTTGGATTACAAGCATGCTTCCGGAATAAATTATGCTCCAATTATCCAAGGTTTTACTGTACTCATAAAAGTGTTAAATTAAAACTTTCTGTTTTTTTTATTATATACCTTTTTTTTATCATCACTAGGTCTTTGTGGTCTGTCTATGAAATGCAGGCTGGTCAGAGGGGCCAGTAGGAAGCTGTGGTAGAACCTCCATGACTGAAAGAACTGAAATCTAATGAATGGAAGGGGTGAGCCAGGTATACTAATACCGGCCATACGCGGTTCGAGTCTCGAAAGAATTTTCTTTCGATAATTGTATCAAATAATTTTTCGTACGAATTTCGCATCGTTAGTGAGCTGCAGCAACAGCCGATTTTCATGCGGCAATCAAATTTGAGGAATCAGACATGTTGGAAATTTTTGGAAAAACAAACGAATTTCTAATCAATGATGGGAGAATCGTGTGAGAAATGTAATAGAAAAAAATGTGCATGTGCAAGAAAAGAAAATTCATGAAGAGAAAAGAAGATTCCCGGCCACAAAAATTCTTTTCTGTAGCAACATGAAGGCTTTGGGCCAGATCCTCAAAGAAATTACGCTGGCGTATCTATTGATACGCTGCGTAATTTCAAAGTTCCCGCGTCGTATCTTTGTTTTGTATCCACAAAACAAGATACGACGGAATGAGGGATCGATCCGACAGGCGTACGTCCCAGTACGCCATCGGATCGTAGGTGTATATTTACACTGGCTGCTAGGTGGTGTTTCAGTCGAATTCCGCGTCGAGTATGCAAATTAGCTAGATACGGCAATCCACGAACGTACGTCCGGCTGGCGCATTTTTTTACGTTGTTTGCGTTCGGGTTTTTCCGGCGTATAGTTATAGCTGCTATATGGTGGCGTACTCAATATTAAGTATGGCCGTCGTTCCCGCGTCGAAATTTGAATTTTTTCCGTCGTTTGCGTAAGTCGTTCGCGAATAGGGATTTGCGTAGAATGACGTCACCGTCGTAAGCATTGGCTTGTTCCGGTTTAATTCCGAGCATGCGCACTGGGATACCCCCACAGACGGCACATGCGCCGTTAAAAAAAACATTGTTTACGTCGGGTCACGACATATTTACATAAAACACGCCCCCATCACATCGATTTGAATTGCGCTCCCTTACGCCGCCAAAGATACACTACGCTGCCGTAACTTACGGCGCGCATTCTTTGAGGATTCGGAAAAAAAAAGTAAGTTACAGCGGCGTAGTGTTGCTTAGATTCGCTACGCCCGGCGGAAATTTGCGTCGCTGTACGTGGATCTGCCCCCTGGTTGGCCGAATTTCAAAAATCAATGGTGGCATCATCGGATCACAAAAATAACAAACTTTCTGATTTTGAAAATAAAATTTGTTCGAAATTTGACCGTGTATGGCTTGCTTTAGGCTGAGGAGGAAAGTGCTAGATCAGGGGTCTTCAAACTACAGTCCCTCCAGTTGTTCAGGAACTACAATTCCCATCATGCCTAGTCAAGTTTGTGAATGTCAGAGTTTTACAATGCCTCATGGGACGTGTAGTTTCGCAACAGCTGCAGGGCCGTAGTTTGAAGATTCCTGCGCTAGATGGTGTTGGACACCTTGCAGATAGAAAATGAGGCAAGGGGTATATCTGACTTGCTGTAGGTCTCAATGTACACTGTGAGAAGCTTACATTGTTCAGTCAAATCAGAGTACACAATTTTATTACAAGAAAGGAGTCTGTACAAAGACAGAAAGTAAGGCTAGAGTTCAACTTTAATTTTCTAAATAATAAGCAGGTGACATTTTCTATAAAATTTCATGGTCTTTTGGGTACCTAAGGCAACAATATCTCCAAACAGACTTCAAGTCTATTTCCATGACATGTCGTTCTGTGATCAACACTTCCAGAGATTATATAACCGATGAGTGACATTGCTATTTATCTAAATATACAAGCATCTTGTGTCTGGTATGTTATTTTACAGACATATTGTTAGAACAGAACAGTGTTCTGCTGGTACAATTGTGAATTTTTCATAATGTATTTTCCAGCTTATGAGAAGTTTGGAATGTGTGTGCAGAAAGTGCAATTTATTAAATGTCATGGCTGAGTCATCTGACCAGTAGTTTGAGCAAGAAATCCGTATCTCAGTGATTCTGAAGGCTGAAAGGTTAATGCATAACAGATGCTACCTTGAAGGAAACCATTACGAGCAATGCCTTTCAATCAATGATATTCTATTATGAGCTGCTAGCCAATTTCTTTTAATCAATGCATCTTTATTAATACATCTACAAGAATAATCTGGGCATACACACAGCACAGGACACATACAAAGTAAAGGTGTAAAAATAAGTATTTTATTCACAAATTCAGTAAACCACTATCTATAATTTAGGAGAGTCCTATATACTGATATGCTTACTCTATGCTGCACTGTACTGTATAAACTGCTGTATGGTCTTGGGAATCATGCTGCAGCTCAGTTTTAGGGTCTTGGGAATCTTCTTATGCCCTAGACCAGGGGTCTCCAAACATTCTACACAAAGGGCCAGCTTAGTGTCCTTCAGATATTACTTTTATCTTTAAGGATATTTAAACTTGGCACTGGGTTGCAACTAAGTAGGGATTTCACATGTCTAGTTGGTCTGTTTGTTTTGAATGTTAAATGTGCTGTATGTGTTAACCCCCTTGATTAACCCAGCCCAGAGGGACATAGACCATCTGCACATGCTCCGATGTAGATCAGTAATGACCGAAACGCGTAAGAAATACTCATACTAGTGGTGAGGCAGAACCTGCCACCTCTCTAGCCATCCACTCTGCCAATATTTGGATTTATTCCAAAAGCTCTACATGACTTTTATTTTTCGGCACCTACTCCTTTAAATCTCACTTGCCTGGGCCATGCAGTAAGAAAACCACGCTACCTGCTGAGTGCCCACTCACTAACTGCCTCCTTACCAAGGAATCTTTCAAACCCCCGGAACCAAGTAACACGGACACTAGCTGATGGCTGCACAACATATACTCTGGCCGGAGACGTTATCTGGTCACATACCAGCATCTGGATCTGTGCCTGTCCTGGGACTTAGGATCAGAAGATTGGAGTGAGCCCGACTGCACGAACATCTGATTGGTGAGCAGTAATTTCCCCGAGCTGTCTGTTTGGGATGTTTACTTATGTGTGACACATGCTGGATTGCACCTGTTGCCTGCCCTTCTGACTGCACTGGATGAGTCATTGACACCTATTTTTTGTGATCTGTAGTGTCCTTCAGACTCTAGAAAGACCGGAATTTGACCAGTAGGGTAGATTTTTTTCAGTGGGAGTAAACATCTGGTATTGGTGGGAGGAATACTGCCCCGTCGTTAGTATATTAGGGAGGAATAGTGCCCCATTAGTGATGTTAGTGAGAAACATGGTGCTCCCATGTCAGATGGCAGAATAGTGTCTCATATCACTGGAAGAGATAGTACCCCAAGGGCCGAATAATGGCAAGCAAAGGGCCACATCTGGCCCTCAGGCCGCAATTTGGAGACCACTGGCCTATGCCATCTTTATGTAGAGCAAAAATTATTTTATTCAGATCCCCAGAGTTCTTTGCCATGAGGTGCCATGTTTAACTTCCAGTGACCAGTATGAGAGAGTGCGAGCGATAACACCAAATTTAACACACCTGCTCCCCATTCACACCTGAGACCTTGTAACACTAAAGAGTCACATGACACTGCATTACATTGTAGCAAAGTGTAATTTCTTCAGCATTGTCACATAAAAAGATATAATAAAATATTTACAAAAATGTGAGAGGTGGACTCACTTTTGTGAGATACTGTATCTATCTATCTACCACACGTATATAAAGTGGTAAAAGTAGTCAACATTATCTATTATAACTGCTTCACGATCACCCACCGCACATATACTGCAGTTGGGCAGCCATTTTGGTCAGATCATGTACCTAGTACAGTGATACAGTGGTACAGTTGCAGTTTTCTAGTCTGCATCTCTCCCAGGTATTTCTTAAAATCTGGGTCTTAAGGACAGGAGTTGAGAACCACTGACATAGAAGGTGATCTGACACTTCCGGGTCTGGGTGACACACGCGCCGCTGGCAACCCGCCCAGCAGCAGGTTGTTTAGTACACAGGCAGAACGGTGATCTGCCTGTGTAAACAAGGCATACTGCCGTTCTGTCATTAGGGAAGACATTGGTCCTGTGTTTCTGCTAAGCATTGACATGGATCATTGCCTTCCCTTAGTAGAAGCACCTCCCACACAGTAACCAAGCACTGGCTAGGAACACATTTAACCCTTTGCTAGCTCCTGATGCTAACAACTTCCCAGCCAGTGTTATTAGTACAGTGCATATTTTTTAGCACAGTGCATATTAGTGCCACTGGTCACCAAAAGGTGTCAAAAGTGTGGGTTTCATAGCCTGCAAAATACCTACAGGTTTATAACGCGCAAATATTTCTGTGACCAAACCTATTGAGTAACCACTGCTGTATGGGTGTGAGCCCCACCCGGTTACAATGCTATGACTCTGTCAAAAACAGAGTACTTCACTTAAGGCAGGACATACTAATGCAGATGTGTGCACGCTATACATGTATTTGTATTTTACTTTTAAACAAAAACTATTTTTTTTCCTCTTCTTTTCTTTGTTATTGAATAATCCCTTTTCCCGCAGGCATCATCCCGGTACCGTTGTTTAGAGCCGGCGATTGGCTATCCAGGCATAACAACCCATGCGGCTAAAAGTCACTCGGTTGTTATGCCGGAGGAGCTAGAGAGGACACCCCCCCCCCTTCGGCCGCCTTTTCGCCGCTCTGACCGGGCCTCCCGTCCCACCGGGAGACCCGATCCTCGATCCAGCGCCTCCAGTGTCCAGGCGCAGGCTGAATCAAAGCCGTAAACGGCTTCGATTCAGTCTCCGCAATGTAAACACGGAAGCGACGTCATGACGTCACTTCCGGGTTTCTCGGCTGCCAATGGCGCCGGATTAAAAAAAGTACATAGTATTCAGAATCTCCGCTTTCGGCGATCTGAATACTTTGAAGTGTAAAGGAGGGATCGGGATCCCTCCATAAAGAGTACCTGTCACCACCTATTACTGTCACAAAGGATGTTTACATTCCTTGTGACAGCAATAAAAGTGATCAAAATGTAAAAAAAAAAAAAAAAACTATTTAAAATAAATAAAATGAATAAGAACATTTTTTTTTTAAAGCGCTCCCCTCCCCACGAAATTACAGTATGCAACAAAGAAAACGCATATGGAAGTTACGCCCGCATATGAAAACGGTGTTCAAATCACACATGTGAGGTATCGCCGTGATCATCAGAGCGAGAGCAATAATTCTAGCACTAGACCTCCTCTAACTGTAACTCTAACCTGGTAACCGTAAAAAAAAATTAAAGCGCCACCTATGGAGATTTTTAGGTACCGTAGTTTGTCGCCATTCTACGAGTGCGTGCAATTTCAAAGCGTGACATATTTGATATCTATTTACTTGGCGTAAGGTCATCTTTCACATTATACAAAAAAATTGGGCTAACTTTACGTTTTCATTTTTTTAAAATTCATGAAAGTTAATTTTTCCCAAAAAGTTGCGTTTAAAACACCGCCGCACAAATACCGTGTGACATAAAATATTGCAACAATTGCCATTTTATTCTCTAGATTCTCTGCTAGAAAAATATATATAATGTTTGGGGGTTCTAAGTGTCACAGACCCCTAGGTGTAATTCATGGTAGTGATATTAGTAAACATAATTGAGCAATATAATAAGGCATTTATGATGTAGAAATACAATCATAAAAATTCAACATAAGTTGATATAATAATAATACATTTATTAATAAAGAATTGATCACTAAAACATGATTTGTGACAAACAGTAAAGTTAATGGCAGAAAATAAATAGACACAATTCAAAAATACATGATATTTACATAGTTCACATGATTAGTACAAACAAAGAACATGATTGGTTAGGATTGTTGAAGCAAGCGTGGCTTGGCATCCGTGGATAAACACTCAACGCGTTTCATGGTCTGTTGCCAATCATCAGGAGTTGGATGCATGCGTTATACTATAAAGTGATGGAATATTAAGTAATTTTAATAGCTGACTAGATATTCTGTCCAGAAGATGAAAAATTAGGGTAGTTACTTTATTACTTAAACTACCTACAAACTACTAACTACAAAGTAGCCCATACATAGAGGACAGCTCCAGGGGTGGGATTGAACGGGAGTCTGGAAAAAGTAGTCTCACCTGGGACTGAGGCGGGAATGACCAGATAAAATCCAAGGAGGGCAAACAGCCACAGGGGCGGGCCGATGGTCACTAGGTAGATGTGTATGACGCATGCTGGATGCAGGGTTGACCTTAGGTAGAGTCTGTGTGGCAACTTATGTTGAATTTATATGATTGTATTTCCACATCATAAATGCCTTATTATATTGCTCAATTCTGTTTACTATTATCACTATCATGAATTACCCCTAGGGGTCTGTGACACTCGGGATACTTTCATGCGTTACATATATTATCACACATACACCCACACGCCTCATTTAAAGGCCCAACCCTATCCCTTTCTCTTTTCTATATACATTTATGCAGGGATGGAGGCATGATGGTGTATAGTTTCAAGCTGAGACAGGTCATACCTATTTTTTAATCATTTTAGAAATTACAGTATGCATTGTCTGATCCTTGGACACCCTAAAAGTCCATTGGTATAATAAAACTGATTTCTAATGCAATCGGACACGGAGCCATAGTACAGTATATATATCACACAGCTCGCCTAAATATGACATGTTCTTAGGTTTAGTTCCACTTTAAACCTCAGAAATGTTGATCTGACTAATGTTCTTTATAACTATGGTGAAAGGTCCGGCAGGGTTCAGCCAGTAAATATAAAGCTTAGACACAGATCGCTTTTATCAGAGCTCTTTATTATTTATACACACTGTCTAATATATTCTCTTTTTCTCCTACTTTGCAAAGTAGCTTCAATTTTTGTATATCTTCTTATTGCCATAATTATCTCTCTTTATTTGAATTTTAAGATTATGTGTTGACATGCCATGTCTTGTACTGTGCCATTTTCAGGAAGTTTGATGAGATCAAGATAGATTTTGTTTTAATTTAAAGTTTAATTAAAGTTGTTCTACAGTAATATTCCCAGATACTCAAAATATTTTCCAATCATCTCAAATGACTCATACTAGAAAATCCATATAGCAGTCAATGATGCAAATATCTATGTTGCAGAGCAGAGAGATGATGTACAACAAGTTTTTCTCAAACACGACCTCAGTTATGAAGCTAGGAAAAAATACACAGGTTCCATTGGCTGATTGTAGAGGCATGTGCTACTGTGCCATCGTTGCCTGGTGGTCACCCTTCAAAGTATGCAAAATTTCAAAGCACCCCAATCCAAAATGTAAAAAATGGCAATGTTACTTATCAATGGGAACCTGAGCCTGGGATGTTGCACACAACCACCTTGAGGAAATTAATGTCACATCAAAAGCCCCCCATTTCCATCAGAGGCCTCCCTTCACATCAAAAGCCCCCCATTCACATCAGAGTCCTTCCTATGCATGAGAGCCCCCCATTATATCAGAGTACCCACATGACAGATCAGAGTCTTCCCATCACCTCAAAGTCCTCCATCACCACAGGTTTCCCACAAGATCACAGAGTCCTCTCATTCATCTGTTATCCAGAGCAAACTGAGTCTTGAATTCCCCCAGGGTGCCGCAGCACCCTGCTTGAGAAACACTGCACTACTTTTGTAGCAAACCCCTCTGAAATTGATGGTGTGTGTGTGGGGGGCAGAGCCGGTACAAAGGGTGGGCAGAAGGGATGGATGCCCTTGGCGGTACAATTTATTGGGGGTGCCCCTTAACATAAAATGTGGCCATCAGGGTGTCCCTTAACATAACATGTGCCCATCAGCATGCTACTTATTTTATATTAAGGGTCATGCTGATGGGCACATTGTATGTTAAGGGGCACTCTGATGGGCACATTGTATGTTAAGGGACACTCTGATGGGCATATTTTATGTTAAGAGCAACACCGATGGGCACATTTTATGTTAAGGGGCACGCAGATGGGCATGTTTTGTTGTGCTCATCAGAGTGCCACTTAACATAAATTGTGCCCCTTATCATAAAATGTGCCCATCAGCATGCCCCTCGATTTATGTTAAGGGACTTGCTGATAGGCACAATTTAAGTTAAGGGTCACTCTGATGGGCACATTTTATCTTAAGGGGACACACTGATGGGCACATATTATGTTAGTGGGGGTACGCTGATGAGCACATATTATGATAAGGGGGCACTCTGATGGGACACCTGAAGTAATGGGGGCACCTGATGTAAGGGGGCACTCTAACGGGATTACCTAATATAAAGGGGCACTCTGATGGGGACACCTGATGTAAAAGAGCAGTCTGATGGGGAACCCTGATGTGAAGGGGCACTTTAAAGGGGACCCCTGAGGTAAAGGAACACTCTGATGGGGACACCTGATATAAAGGAGCACTGTAATGGGGACCCCTGATGTAAAGGGACACTCTGATGGGGACACCTGATGTAAGGGTGCACATTGATGGGGAACCCTAATGTGAAGGGGCACTCTAAAGGGGACCCCTGAGGTAAAGGGACACTCTGATGGGGACATTAATTCTTTCTTAAAAATAGGGGGGGGGCACAGTTTGCCATCTTCGCCCTGGGCACCAATGGCCTAGTCCCAGCACTGGTGGGGGGCAGGGTCAAAGTGGGGCAGTCTTGTTTCTGCTCATGTGTAAGGTTAATAGGCAAGCTATTGTCAAACAAAGGCATGGTAAACCAGGCGCTGCTATAGGCGACATATACCAACGATTAAAATCTTTAAAAAAAAACACTATAAGTCCTTACTACAGATTTGCTAACAGTTTTAACTCACACTAACAATATGGCTGCTGTGAGTCTCTCAAATGATGTGAATCAGCTGACCAGGGAAACGGCAATGCACTGCATTATTGAATGTTCCTTATTTCTGGCAGTGAACCTGGAAATGTTTTGGCCAAACATTCCTCTCCACCTGATGTGAGCTCCCCCGATTGTCTTCTGCAGCTGGAATCTATGATACTAGCACTACAGCATTGCTTCTGCCTGTCTGATAGTTGCTAGGTGCAACAGAAAATGTTGGGCAACTGGCCAGCACCTCAAGAGTGCCAATACCTGGTATGGACTGCACCTCCTTTCCTGACTTGCCCTGTTCCCTTGGGGCTGCCCTACTAGGAGAAGCCCAAACAGACCTCAGCACTGGAACATCAATGCACCTCTGTTTGGGCTTCTCCTGTTAGGTAGGGCAGCCCCAAGGGAACAGGGCAAGTCAGGAAAGGATGGAAGAGGCGAGAGTGGGTTCTCAGCTCACTAGAATTCTTACTGCCTTGTGGCACTCCCCCAACATATAAAGACATTGCCGTCCCCCCCTTTCAGTGCCTAACAGAAATCAGGGTGGTCTGCAGGGTGGAGAACTCATGGGATAGCGGGAGCCCTGAAGGGGCCTGTACCCAGCGATACATTAAAGAGACCCCAAGTTTTGGGTAATGTAAAGATGTAATGAAAACTAACACAAGCAATCACCATTTTATACTTTAAAAAAATAAGAAGTAGAAACAAGAGGGGTGGAACGTTGTGGACTGAAGTGATATCTTGTTATGTAATGTTCTTGGTCTCAGTTTTCACGTGTGCATTGAAGAGATGTGTCTAATTTGCAAGTCTCTCTAAAATAGCTTCACAATGTAAGCGTAAAGCTGTAAACGATGAAATATACATGATTTTTGTGAAATTTATCAGACAATGTTTTAAACATGTTGCTAATCAGAATTTAAAATTCAACTTCAAATCACTTGACAATCTCCGCAATCAGAAGCATCCGCTCATAGAATCTATTTGCAGTTTTGTCTGCTTACTTTCTGTTTTTTTTGTGCATCTAAACTAAAAAGTGTTTTGGTAGACCTACAATTAAATTATAAAGCCCAGCTCCCATACTTGGTCTACCCAACCTATAAAACATGAAACATTATTATCCTGGATAAAATTCTGCTTTGGCTATGTGCCCAAATTCTAAAACATTGGTCAATATGCTCTCTGCTGAACGAGAGGATCCAAGTTCAAGCTGAGTTGCTGATTGGCCTGCTTTACTGGACTCGCAGTTTCCTACTTCAGCAAAAAACACTTAAATCCATGCTTTGTCATTTGATCATGTGGTAGGACCAAAGGGAACCTTAAGAAACAGTTTCCAAAGGCAACTGGAAAAAAGGAAAAACACCTCTAACTGGTTTAACAACCAGCTATCGTTATTGAATCAAGAGCGCAGAAGGGCGGAAGCCGCCCGGAAAAGAAACGCTTCAGAAGAAAACCTCATTATCTACAAGGCAACAACAAGAAATTATTTTAGCAAGGCTATCAACAGCGCCCTAAACCCCGCAAACTCTTCAAGATGGTCACCCAGACCATGAATCCCGTCTGTCTTGAAGCCCCCAATTCAGACACCTCAGGCCCCGTACACACGACAGAGTTTCTCGGCAGAATTCACAGAGAAACTCGGTCAAAACCCGGATTCTGCCGAGAAACTCTGTCGTCTGTACAGTTTTGGCTCGATGGAGCCGCCGAGGAGCTCGACGAGAAAATAGAGAACATGTTCTCTATTTTCTCGTTGTTCTATGGGAGAAGGCATCCCGCCGAGCTCCTCGGCGGCTTCATCCCAGAACTCGACGAGGAACTCGACGTGCCAAGCACGTCGAGTTCCTCGGCCGTGTGTACGGGGCCTAAGAGTTCTGCAATGAATTTTCGGATTACTTCATTAATAAAATTGAGGGAATCCGGGAAGGCATTCAACAAAACAATACCCCCCTCAACCCCCCCCCCCCCGCAATTATTCACACAATACCCATAGAAATTCACCACAATTAGGAAAGTTCACTCTAGAACCCATCTCTATTGATGTCACTAAAAATATCATCGGTACTTTACGAAACAGCACAGCGCCCAATGATATCATTCCCACTAAACTGCTGAAGGAAGAATGCGCCGACATCGTGGCACCTCCCATCACGCAGCTTATAAACCAATCTTTCAAGGAAGGTATAGTGCCCTCCCAGTTGAAGGAGGGCATAATTCAACCCATCTTGAAGAAACCCACCCTAGACCCCAAGGACCCACTTAACCGCCATCCCATAACAGGCCTAAACGTCCTCTCCAAGGTAATGGAGAAAGTAGTGGTACAACAGCTGCAACAGCATCTAGATACCCATAACCTACTTGATCCATTTCAATCGGGTTTCCGCCTCGGACACGGTACGGAAACAGCATTGCTCAAAATATGGGACGACGCTCTCGAGGCCGCAGATGAAGGAGAATCTTGTCTCCTGGTTCTGCTGGACCTAAGCGCTGCCTTCGACACTGTAGACCACAAACTGTTACTGACTCGGCTAGCTGAAGTAGCCAAAGTCACAGAAGGTGATTTACCTTGGTTCTCCTCTTTTTTCGAAAACCGATCACAAACAGTGAAATTGGGACCTTTTACTTCTGAGAAACGCACGGTATCGTACGGAGTCCCTCAAGGATCACCTCAATCACCGGTGCGGTTCAACATCTATCTTCGTCCTCTTTTTGAAATCATTAGCAGGTCGGTTTAGAGTGCTTTATCACTCATATGCAGACGACACGCAACTGTATTTCCGCATTTGCAACAAAAAGGATCACCATCTCAATCTAGAGACATGCCTCTCTTCGATAGAGGACTGGATGACAAAGAGTTATCTTAAACTCAACGGAGCGAAAACAGAACTTCTCATGTTTCACGCCAAGTGTATGAATCAACCTGCAACAACGTGGACACCCCCGCCCATTCTGGGCAAAATCATCACCCCTAGCGTCAAAGTTAAAAGTCTCGGGGTCATCTTCGACTCCTACATGACAATAGACGCACAAATAGGGTCAGTAGCCAGCGGATCTCACCATCTGCTGCGCCTACTACGCAAACTCACTCCTTTTATTCCAAAAGAAGACTTGGCGGCCGTGGTGGGAGCGATTGTAAACTCCAGATTGGATTATGCAAATGCCCTTTACCTCGGTCTGCCGAAGTACCAAATCGCCCGTCTGCAAGTCGTTCAAAACACGGCCGCCAGACTAGTGACTGGGAAAAAACCCTCGGAATCAATCTCACCTTCACTGAGAGCCCTTCATTGGTTGCCAGTTAAAGACAAAATTGTTTTTAAAGCACTCTGTCTAACGCATAGATGTATCCATGGGAATGCTCCCCATTATCTATGCGAAAAAATAAAAGCTCACAACTCCAATCGCGTACTGCGATCCACCAACCAAAATCTGCTCCAAATACCCAAAGCCAGATACAAGTCCAAGGGAGAAAGAAGATTCGCGGTTCAGGGTCCCAGACTATGGAACGCTTTACCAACCAGCATTTAGTTGGAGGAAAATCACCTAGCGTTCAGGAGAAAGATCAAAACTCATCTCTTTTGATATCAAAGGAGACAGGAACAGCAAGCGCCCAGAGGCGCATGTGCCGCGCTATATACGTTTTTCATTCATTCATTCAAGATGAGTATAGCCTCAGATTAAAGCCCAGTCTCAGGGATTTTTTTTCTTCCTTAACCACTTGCCGACCGCCGCCAGTAGATATACGTTGGCAGAATGGTTCCTGTGGGCACGGTCACGGACTCGATGTTCACCGGTGTCCCATGATCGTGTCACAGAGCTGAAGAACAGGGGGATACCTGTGTAAACAAGGCATTTCCCTGTTCTGCCTAGTTACAGGACACTGATCTAGTGCTCCCTGTGATCGGGAGCAGTGATCAATGTCGTGTCACATGTAGCCCAGCCCCCACACAGTTAGAATCACTCCTTAGGACACACTTAACCCCTTCCTCGCCCCCTATTGGTTAACCCCTTTGCTGTCAGTGTCATTTACACAGTAATCAGTGCATTTTTATAGCACTGTTCGCTGTATAAATGAAAATAGTCCCAAAATAGCGTCAAAAGTGTCCGCCATAATGTCGCAGTCACGATAAAAATCGCAGATCACCGCCATTTGTATTAAAAATTGTTTTAATAAAAATGCCATAAAATGATCCCCTATTTTGTAGATGCTATAACTTTTGCGCAAACCAATCAATATACACTTATTGCGATTTTTTTTTTACCAAAAATATGTAGAAGAATACATATCGGCCTAAACTGAGGAAAAAAATGATTTTTTATTTATTTTTTGGGGATATTTATTATAGCAAAAAGTAAAAAATATTGCTATTTTCAAAATTGTCACTCTTTTTTTTGTTTATGGCGCAAAAACTAAAAACCGCAGAGGTGATCAAATACCACCAAAATAAAGCTCTATTTGTGGGGAAAAAAGGACGTCAATTTTGTTTGGGAAATGTTGCACGACCGCACAATTGTCAGTTAAAGCGACGCAGTGCCGAATCGCAAAAAATGGCCCGGTTATTGGGCAGCCAAATCCTCCGGGGCTGAAGTGATTAAATAGTCCCCCAGCAGCTTTAAAAAACAAATTAAAATAGCTCTTATGGCAATACTTGCCTCTTCCTCCGTACTGTAATTTTGTCCTTCGTCTTCTAGGTTAAATGATACCCATGGTTTTTAGGAACCTACCAAAATACTTATCTTCAACAATACAAGTTCTTAATTGTGCTAGCTATCAGGAGGCAGTACAAGCTTTCAATACCCCTTTATCATTGCAAACTTTCGAGCAGTGAGATCCCTTGAGAGATTAAGGATCTTTTATCATTTTATGATTTTAAGATGAAAAACTTAATTATTTCAAACTTTTGAGTGGTTCTTATAGTATGAAGCCCCTTTACCAGAAAAGTAGTAATAATTTAAACTACAGTATACTGTAGTTAACTGCAGTTAACATTAACAGATGAATATACACAAGGTAATTTAATAGAGAAGAATAGCAATTTTATAAATAATAGCGGCGTTCAAAACACCCAGTATGCACGAGCTCTAAGGCTGCTTTCACACTAAGGCGCTTTGCAGGCGCTATTGTGCTAAAAATAGCACCTGCAATGCGCCCTGAAAGAGCTGCTCCTTTCTATCCAGTGTGAAAGCCTGAGGGCTTTCACACTGAAGCGTTGTGTTGGCGGGACGCTAAAAAAAGTCCTGCCAGCCGCATCTTTGAGGCACGGTAGGAGCGGTAAAAATACTGCTCCTATTGTGGGCAGGTTCAACCCTTTTCCGGCCGCTAGCAGGGGTTAAAATCTCCCCGCTAGCACTGAAAATTGCAGCAAACACAACGGTAAAACGCAGCTAAAAATAGCGGCGCTTTACTGCCAGCGCACCAAGCGCCTCAGTGTGAAAGTACCCTAAGTATAATAATAATATAAATAAAAAAAATGCCCATCAAGAGATACATTTAAATATACAATATATTTTGCTGTCTATCGAATGAACAATTTTGACTTTTTTTTTTGAGCTTTTTCAAATGTCTGCCAGGTAACGTCAAGGCCAGGAAAAGTGATAACACATCGTAGCGTGAAATAATTATATATTCTGCTTAGCTTTTTCACTTTCTATTAACCTGCTACAATGGACATTGACCTTCTTATCGCTAACAAAGCAGACTGGAATTGAATGAGATTAACCGCCCTCTGTTAAGAAACCATGCACAGTGTAAATAATATAAAACTTGATATAAGCAAATGTTTGTGAATACTGAAAAGAAAATAATACTATGTAAACTGATATTTAAAGAAGAAATATGGCCTAAATTAAACTTTTCTAATATGTCTAATGGCAAAATTATCAAAATGTTATTTTTTTTTTAACAATTTTGTCTAAGTTTAACAAGATGAAGAGGGTTGCTAATGTCTTTTAATTAGAAAGATTAAATAGTATGTTAGCTCACCTTGCATTATAGGTCTGGAAAAAAAAAATGGAAAAGGTCTGTGTCCTTTTTTGCTTTTTATAGAGATAAACGTAACAGATCTAAGGTAGTGCATTTTAATTTTGCCGCCTATAGATCCAAGGGTTGTGAAAGGAGAAAAAAATTAATGGATTCAAAGGTCACAAGAGGAATATCAGTCCAATTCTACTCCAATTCAGCAGGAGATCTGCTCATGGATCCTCTGATGATCGGACCTGATGATGCCAGTCTAAAAGGGACCTAAAACTGAACAAAACGTGAGCCCATTTTTGTTAGGAGAGAGCATATCCTGACATCTTCAATATTAGATGTTCAGGCTATTCACAGTAAGATAAGCAAAGAACTTCTCTTGTTTGGTCCCTTTTAGTCTTAAATATACTATTGAAAGTGTTTTGTATATCTGTTGTTGAATCTGCCAGAAATATTGGCAGTTGATAACTTCATCTCTGCCTATCCTGAATTGTCCTTAGCTATCTTTGGACTATAGAACCATGCTCCTCTATGTTATACAAAATTGAAGAGGGATGTGGCTCTGTGGGCCAAATCTTCAAAGGAGATACGCAGGCGGAACTGCTGTTCAGCCTGCGTATCCCTGTAGCTATCTTTGGAAACGATCATCAGAAGGATTTTTCCAAAGATAGGCAGAAGATCCGACATCTGTAATAGACTTACACTGTCGGATCTTAGGATGCAGTACCGCATCCGCCGCTGGGGGCATTTCGAGTCGAAATGCCGCTTTGCGTATGCAAATGAGTACTTAGGCAGATCCACAAAGCTTTTTAGCTTTGTGTTTTCTGCGTAAGTTACGTTTTGCATGCGTAAAATTAGGGATGCTTTTACAAGGCCTAAACTGTTTAGACCTTGTAAAAACAAACCTTTTTTTCGATCGCCGCGTTTTTTTTTTAATTACGAAATTTTTTTCCCGGCGCGTAACTTTTTTTTTACCCGACGCAACTTTATTGTCCCGTCGCGATCCACAAAGCCCGGCGTAAAGTACGTTTGCGCGATGCACGTCGGGAAAAATGACGTCACATGCATGCGCCGAACGTCCGGCGCGGGAGCGCGCCTCATTTAAATAGGAATCGCCCCCTCGAACAGAAGACCGCCTTGCGACGGAGGCACTTAAGTTACACGGCGTGTAATTTCTAGGTAAGTGCTTTGTGGATCGGGCACTTAGGTAGAAATTTTACGCCTGTGTAACTTAACTGCTGAAAGTTAAGTTAGGCAGGTTTTTTGAGGATTTGGCCCTGTACTCCTATCTTATTTCTGTTGTCTTGATTTAGTACGAAGAGTGAACATTGTAACCTTAGGACAGGACATGTGTAAGTGCCAGAAAACCAAGTAAAAAATAAATAAAACAAAAATAAAAGAAAACGAAATGCAGCCACCACAACCAGAAATATAAAAAAAAATTGTTTTGGGTTTAGATACACTTTAACCACTTCATTACTGGGCACTTAAACCCCCTTCCTGCCCAGACCAATTTCCAGCTTCCAGCATTGACGCATTTTGAATGACAATTGCACGGTCATACAACACTGTACCCAAATTATATTTTTATATTTTTTTTCCCACAAATATAGCTTTCTTTTGGTGGTATTTGATCATCTCTGCGATTTTTATTTTTTGCGCTATAAACAAAAAAAGACAAAACATATTAAAAACACAATATTTTTTACTTTTTGTTATAATAATATCCCATTTTTTTTTTAAAAAATATTTTTTTCCTCAGTTTAGGCCGATACGTATTCTTTTACATATTTTTGTTAAAAAAAATCACAATAAGCGTATATTGATTGGTTTGTGCAAAAGTTATAGCGCCTACAAAATAGGGGATAGATTTATGATTTATTTTTTATTTTTTACTAGTAATGGCGGTGATCTGTGATTTTTTTTTTTTTTTGTCAGGCCTGCGATATTGCGGCGGACATATCGGACACTTTTGACACTATTTTGGGACCATTCACATTTATACAGCGATTAGTGCTATAAAAAAGCATTGATTACTGTATAAACGTGACTGGCAGGGCTTCATGTACATGGGACGTTTTTACAACCTCTTCTGAATGATTTAACTTGACAGATAGTAAGTAACCCATGTTTAAAATGTCCTTTTTGCCGTGTTTGCATGCCGCGTTTAGTGACGTTTAAGAAAATAAAAAAGGCCAGAGCACTTTTTGTCATTCGGTACTTTTTTCGCTTTAACTGACAATTGTACGGTCGTGCGACGTGGCTCCCAGACAAAATGTATTTTTTTTCCCCACAAATAAAGCTTTCTTTTGGTGGTATTTGATCACCTCTGTGTTTTTTATTTTTGGCGCTATAAACAAAGAGACCAACAATTTTGAAAAAAAAAAAGCAATATTTTTTACTTTTTGCTATAATAAATATCCCCATAAATAAATATCTACATATTTTTGGTAAAAAAAAAAATCACAATAAGCATTTGATTGGTTTGCGCAAAAGTTATAGCGTATACAAAATAGGGGATAGTTTTATGGCATTTTTATTAATATTTTTTTTACTAGTAATGGAGGCGATCAGCGATTTTTATCATGACTGCGACATTATGGCAGACACATCGGACACTTTTGGCGCTATTTTGGGACCATTCACATTTATGCAGCGATCAGTGCTATAAAAATGCATCAGTAAATGTGACTGGCAGTGAAGGGATTAACCACTAGGGGGCTAGGAAGGGGTTAAGTGTGTCCTAGGGAGTGATTCTAACTGTTAGGGGGCGTGGCTAAGAGTGACACGTCACTGATCACTGCTCCTGATGAGAGGGAGCAGACATCAGTGACATGTCACTAGGCAGAATAAGGAGATGCTGTGTTTACACTGGCATCTCCCCGTTTTTAAGCTCTGTGACCTGATTACGGGACACCGGCAGATATCAAGTCCATTGGTCCCGTGGGCACGGCCATGGAGCTCCAGCAGGCGTGCGTGCGCACGGCGGCAAATTTAAACTGATGTAAATATACGTTGATTTGCCTGTCGGTGCCATCCTGCTGATGTATATGTACATGTCCTTAACTGGTTAAAATGGTCAAAAACGAAACGCTGCTAACCCCGGGTTACCGCGGTTAGCAGCGTTTGGCGTCTGAAACGCCGGAAACTTTGGCATCTGAACAATTTTTTTTGCCTTAAAAAAAAAAGGCCTATAAATGCAACTGCCTAAAAAATGACAGTAAACAAACCTGTGTACATGTACACATAAGATAACATTGAATGAGTTCAGGGGCAGTTGAACAAAAAGTGTCCAACTGCCTCTGAACGTCCGTTTAGCAGCAGCAGTGTACATGGGGCCTAATGCCTTGTACACATGATCAGAATTTCCGTCAGGATAAACTCAGACGGATTTTTCCGACAGAATTCTGTTCAAGCTGTCTTGCATACACACTGTCACACCAAATTCCGACCGTCAAGAATGCGCTGACGTACAACACTACGACGAGCCGAGAAAAATTAAGTTCAATGCTTCCGAGCATGCGTCGACTTGATTCTGAGCATACGTGTTTGTTTCTCCGTTGGAGTTCCATACAGACGAGCGGAATTTGTTCTCTTTTTAATTCCTTTGGAAAAACTCACATGGTCGGAATATCCGATGAAAAAAAAATTTTTTAATCGGAAATTCCAATCGTGTGTACAAGGCATTATAGTATGGAGGGGTCAGTGGACACATTTGAGTTTATAATGGAAAGCCGATGTTGCTTTTTACTCAGTAAATATTCAAAACTACCAAATAATCTTCCAAGATATTTACATTACTTGGACTGGCTTTCATGCGCCAGCAGATCTATCACGGTCGTTATAATTTACATTATTTAATTACATACCACTCCTCTGCTGAAAACCTAAATGTATTTACAGTTTTTCATGACACAGTTATCATGAAAAAGAATTAAACCATTTGACACTTTCGAAAATTAAAAGCACAGCGAATTTCCAGCATGGCTTTGTCTAATTATAATGATTTAGTATGATCATTTTGAATAAAAAAGCTTATTAAATAAAACATTAATTTGTTTTCATATCTCTACCTTGGCTATCATCATGACATTCAGCCTATGTTTTATCATGGCTTCTCTGTAAGGGAGTCCACCTAATTAATTTTACTGCAGTCTAATTTTCGTTTATTATATTATCACTTTTGCATACTTTAGGAGTGATATATGCATGTCATGCTAGTTAATCTATTTTTTTGTGTAAGTAAGATCTCCCTGAAGTCAATAAGATACTACTAACTTTAAAGGATGACCTTTAGTAACATATTACATATTACACCCGTATTTAGGGGGGGGTACATGTAACGTGTTACTTATGTAGCCCCGATCCCCACTGTGACAACTGGCAGACATGTACAATTTGTTTTGGTCCGAATCTAAATTCGGTCAAATTTTGGGTCATTCAGAGGTATCCGAATCTCCGAATGACAATAGTAACAAATTACATTTAAATTAGTTTAGTTTTGTTTATTTGTTTTCTAACAAATTCCACATTTCTGGAACAATTCAGATTCGGATCAATGGAAAAATGATCGATCAATCCGAATAGCTGGTTGTTAAGAAGCCGGCCGGTAAACTGGCCGCTGTGTCCTTGACATCTGACCACTCATCAGCTGTCAGCGGGTTTCCCCACTGAATGTAAACAAAATAATTTTTGGCAATAAAAAATCAGGAAAAAAAAACAGCGTGACCCTTTGGGTCTGGTATGGATTTTAGGAGGAACTCTGAGCCCCAATGGGAGTGGGGTCCCCCCAAAACTCATACCAGACCCTTATCCAAGCATGCAGCCCAGCAGGGCAGGAACTATGCCAGGCCACATGATCTTAACATGAAGAAGGTGTTTTGGGGCATGGGGGGCTCCTTTCCAAAGCACCTTGTCCCCATGTTGATGAGGACAAGGGCCACTTACTCACAAATGTGGTCCCATGGTTGTGAGTTAGTGGGGGTGACTTATTGGAATCTGGCCTAGCCCCCCTCCCCATGTGAATGAGTGTTTGGTACATAGTACCCCTGCTCATTTACCAAAAGAAAGTCGAAGTTAATAAAAAACACAAAACCGTTTTTGAGAAGTCCTTTATTAAAACAAACATAAAACTATCGACCCTAATGAAAAAAAAAAAAAAAAACGCTACCCGCCAAACATGACTGTTACCATCTAGGGACAAATGACTGGTAAACATAGGGGGGTTACCTAGTGATGTAACCGGGTGACCCGCCCCATGTCTACAGTACATCTCATTAAGTGTCATTGTGGGGTGACATCACCTGGTGATGTTACTGGGTAACCCCCGCCCCCATGTTTATCATTTAGGAATGACGCTCACCCAGTGAGGTAGACTTGGGGGCGGGGTCACCTGGTTACACCACTGGGTAACCTCTGCCCCTATGTTTAGTTGTCATTTAGCTGTGTCCCTGGATGGGAAAAGTCATGTTAGGCAGGCAGCGTTTTTTGTTTTAAATAAAGGACTTGTCAAAAATTGTTGTTGTGCTTTTATTAACTCTTTGAGCACTTTTTGGTGAATGAATATCCCCCATACCCATTCACATGGGGGCAGTATATGGGTGCCCCCTTGTTAAAGGGTGCTTCCAGATTCTGATAAGCCCCCCACCTCCAAACTCCCACAACTTCCGGGCCAGGGTTGTGAAGAAGAGACCCTTGTCCCCATCAACATGGGAATAAGGTGCTTTGGGGGGAGCCCCCTGGCCCAAAGCAACCAACCATGTTGAGGGTAGATGGCCTGGTATGGTTCAGAAGGGGGCGCTCGATTGTCCCTCCCCTTTCCTGGCCTGCCGAGCTGCATGCTCGGATGAGGGTGTGGTATAGATTTTGGTGGACCCCATGGCGCTCGATTGTCCCTCCCCTTTCCTGGCCTGCCGAGCTGCATGCTCGGATGAGGGTGTGGTATAGATTTTGGTGGACCCCATGGCATTTTTCAAAACATTTTTGGCATGGGGTTCCCCTTAAAATCCATACCAGACCCAAAGGGCCTGGTATTGATAGGGGGGACCCCCCACGCTGTTTTATTTTTGTTCAGAATTTATATTTTCCAGCAATTCTTTTTGGAAACCTGCTGACAACCAGCTTTTCTCCACACAGAATGGGGATAAGGTGCTTTGGGAGGAGCCCCCTGGCCCAAAGCAACCCCCCATGTTGAGGGTAGATGGCCTGGTATGGTTCAGAAGGGGGCGCTCGATTGTCCCTCCCCTTTCCTGGCCTGCCGAGCTGCATGCTCGGATGAGGGTGTGGTATAGATTTTGGTGGACCCCATGGCATTTTTTAAAACATTTTTGGCATGGGGTTCCCCTTAAAATCCATACCAGACCCAAAGGGCCTGGTATTGCTAGGGAGTACCCCCACGCTGTTTTATTTTGTTTTCAGAATTTATATTTGCCGGCAATTCTTTTTGGAAACCTGCTGACAACCAGCTATTCCCCACACAGAATTCAATCATTTTTTGATCTATCCAAATTTGAATCTTTCTGGAAATTTGGAAATTGTTAGACAATGAATAAACAAAAGGGAAATTAAACTAAACTAAAAGAATTCCAAAATGAATCAATGAAAAAAACTAGTAACATAACAAATCTGAAACTAAACACATTTTTCTGTTCTGCACATTTCTAACAGCAGGTGGGTGATCCTCTCCTCAGCCAGGTGATCCTCTCCCCGCACCAGCTGTCACAATTTGTAGGCAGAGCGTGATTCTTTGACATAGATCTCTGACTGAATGAACTGAATGACTGAATGAACTCAGGTCTTCCACCACGGCAGATAGCTTGAAGTTCTTAATGAACTACCAGTGTCCTCATCAGCTCCCCGTTAGTTCACTGATACTTCTGAGTGACTGTCCGTGTGGAGGTACAAGCAGACAGCTGTCAACCGTGTCTGCCGATGCCTGATATTTCACTTGTGATCTACTGCAATGCTTTGCAGGCTCCATGGTAAAAAAAGAATGAATGCACTTTTTTGTGCATCTGCACTTATTATTTGTTCACAAAGGTGAACTTAGCCTTTAACCACTTGACCACTGGGCACTTAAACCCCCTTCCTAACCAGATCAATTTTCAGCTTTCGGGGCTCTCACATTTTGAATGACAATTACTCAGTCATGCAACACTGTACCCATATGAAATTGTTGTCCTTTCCCCCCCCACAAATAGAGCTTTCTTTTGGTGGTATTTAATCACTGCAGGGATTATTTTTTTTTGCGCTATAAATGAAAAAAGACAGAACATTTTGTAAAAAAAATGCATTTTTCTCTGTTTCTGTTCATTTGTTTTGCAGATTTGTAATTTTTCTTCATAAATTTTGGGCATAATTTATACTGCTACATATATTTGGTAAAAAAATAACCCAAATCTGTGTATATTATTTGGTCTTTGTGAAAGTTATAGAGGTGTTACCGGGTAACACCTCTACTTGCGGGGGGGGGGGGGGGGGGGGGTCACCTGGTCCAACATCCCTGAAGAGTCAGCGCTGCACACAGAAGAGGTCCCAGGTTCAAGTCCAGGTCCTGACAAGTTCCCCTCTCTGGTCTGCTGATGGATTATTATAAAGATCTAGAGATTATCAGACATTAGTCCATCAGTACCTTATAACATACTGTATATGGCCTTTCCTATATGATGAATATAGCCATATTTAACTGCAATTACATATTCATTTCCTATATGACCCATGCATAATTTCACATCTAAAGTGTCCATGCCCTTGAAAAAGGGCAATCCACTGTCTGTGCAGTATGAGAAATACCATAAATAGTACAGTATGCGAAGCTACGGTACTGAAAGCCTTACATCCATCAAGATTGGCCTTTGTTAAACATTAACTGATCAAGATACTTATCCTATCTGAATAGTTATATTGATCCTCTTTAAGACAACAAAAAGATATGGGCACCATCAGCTGGATTGGGCAGGAAATTCCATAGATATCATGGAGAACAATGTCAAGGGGTAAAAAAGTGCTAGGACAGCAGTGCGAAGAACAATGGATGACATTCAAGTTCACCACAGAACTAAAGTGTATGTCTTGCAAGCCATAAACAAAACAAGATGGGGAAAAAAAGCACAAATATTCAGTTTTACTTAGCTTGGTAGAGTACAGACAATGATCCAAAGCTTTTAGCTCAGTTATTGCCCTTAAAGAGGAACTACATTTTTTATGATTTGTTTTTAATGTACTTGTAAAATTCATTGTTTTAATGAAAACAATAATTTATGAAACAAAAAAGAAAACAATAATAAAAATGCATCATTGCAATTATAGGCTATACAGTATGTACAGTACATGGAGCCATAAGTATTGTTTGCGCAGGCTATAAATGTAGAAGTAGTGCTGCACTGTGCATAAATAGGTGATAAAGTACAAATGTGCTTACGTGACAGGTACACTTGAAAGGCAATAAATGAATGGTCAAAATAGCAACAATAAAATATAAATAATCAGCTGGGACAGTATAAACAATGGACTGATAGTGTCCAAATACTGTGAAAAGTCTACCACAAAATAGATGTGGGAATAAACTCATAAAATCTTTAAAATGGCATCATCATGTGACATGTGCAGCCATAAAAAAATACATTCACACTAAAATTCCATAAAATTCCATAAAATGAATTAAAAAAAAACCGCAGTGCAGATAATGTCGATATGGTGCAAGCTGGATGGATGGCTGTGTGTGCACAGTGATCAGGGTGAAGGTGCTGGTGCTAGTAGTCAATCTCTGGTATGGAGTGCTACCGATAGGTGGTTGCTGGTTCTTCATGCAACTTAGGGTATAGGTGTCCCCTTACCTTACCGCAGTAAGGTAACAGCGTATGAGTGTGTCTTTCAATCTCCTGGTGGCTCCTGATGTCTCAGGCTCTGCTGGTATGTATCTTTACTTTGGCATCAAAGTCCCCTTTGAGTGTCCCTGGTGTATCTGTATTAGATAGCCTGGGGGGGATGTAAAGAACACTTATTGGAATCAGCAGTAATAATAAAAACAGGTACTCACAATGTAAAGTATCAGACAAGCATAGACAAGACAAACTCGTCCAATATCACTTCCGGTGCCCTGCGCAGGATAAACTGTTCGAAAGCGATTCACAGTGACTATGCCTTGATGATGAACTTAACTTATTGCAGGTCTCCAAGTCAGGGTATGTCAGAATGGAATCAAAAGCCATAAAACATCCATGTGATCTTTACCTAAAAATGCATTTTTCACAATATTATTGTCATGACCAGGGCTTTTGTTCAGCGGGAAAGCGGGGGAACGCAGTTCCGGCACCTTCTGAACTGACTGTATGTTGCTGGGGTGTGCTGCAGGGTATTGATGCTCACTGCTGTGGATCTATTTTTGCAGGGGGGTCTATTGTTGCTGGTGGGGGACCTATTGTTTCTAGGGGGGTCTTATGTTGCTGGGGGGTCAGTTGCTGAAACAGATCTACTGTTGGGGGAGGGGTCTATTGTTGATGGCAGCCAGAGAGTCTATTAATGCTGGCTGTACGGAGATCTGTTGATGCTGCTGTGAGTCTATTGTTGCTGGCGGGGAAATTTTGTTGTGGGTGGTCCATTGTTGTTAGGGGGATCTATTGTTGCTGGCTGCAGGGGATCTATTTTACTGCTTTTCTTGATATCATTACCAAATTCCATATAAATTACTTAGCTCCACAAAATGATACTTGGTTCTATATTGTCTAAAAGGGGCGGTACTGGGAGGTGGGTAGGGGGCGGAGAAAAGGGGTGACTCGGAAAGGGGGAGTTCCTGCACCTATTGTCTGAGAAAAAAAGCCCTGGTCATGACCTTGCAGTAATACTTTCATGACCTGTCTGTCTCTTACCTTGTCTGTGTATCAGCCTTAGGGCTTGCTCTCTCACACCTGCATGGTTAAGTAATCTTCCCTCAGTGTGGCTCCACTTTTGCCTCAACAGGAACCACTATCTAACACTGTGTTCTCCAAACCTGCCTTGTCGTGCAATATTGTGTGTTTGGTTTCCTGTTTCCTGCTTGCCATGTGCTTTATGTTTGTCTCTGTTACCGATCTTGGCGTGTGACCTTTGGCTTGTTCTCCGTTTATCCTTGTCTGCTAGTCGCCCCGACCTTTAGCTTATCCTCCTATAGCCTACCGTGAGCGTGAGCTAGGAGACCCTGGGGGCCGCGACCTGGAGTCAGCTGTTGCGTAGTCCATCTTCACCACTAGAGGCTCTGGTGAACACCTGCTGGCTCTTAGACTCCACGCTCTGGGGAATCTTATGTTCTAGCTCCCTGTGGGATCCGTGTTGGTGCCCCAGTAGACCTGCCTTCCTGCACCACCCAGGGTTCCATCCGCAGCAGTCAGCCATAGGGTCCTTTATCATAGCGGTGCACTCCTGACCCCAACGGTGTGCATCTGTTACCTGGCCTCAGGTGACCTGACAATTATTTTGAAATTGGGTAATGTTGGCTTGTGACAATCTCAACCAAATCCCAGAGGAAGTCATGAGATTGTGAGGTTGGTGGAGCTTGATCGGCTGACGTGAAAGCAATCAGAAAGTGCTCTGGAGCACAGGCTTAGGACGGGGTGAATGCCGCTGACCAGGTGACACTATTTTTCAGGTGACACTATTAAACCACCATACATGAGTTTACTATGGCGTGTTTTTTAATCATGAAATGTAAGTGTAATTCTTGTGGATTTTAAGTTGTAATAAACCTTTTAAAACAATATCACACTATTGCAAGCCTCTATTGTTTCTACATGTGACATATATGAGAGGAGGTTGCTGGTAACCAGGAGGAAGGAGTTGCTCTTGATCTGCATTTAAGCCAAAAAGTTATCACAGGAAGGAGGAATCGCAGGAGGATCTTTTAAAGCTGTTAAAGGGTTTGTAAAGGATTTTTTGTATCTTAATAGCTTCCTTTTCCCTTAATGCAGTGCTATTTTCATGTCCTCATTGTTAGTTTTTGCTCTCAAGTTTCTGTAATTCTTCTCTGATCTCCACTCTTCCTGGTTGTCTGTTTCCTGATGACCACAGTGCTGGGAGCTTTCTCTCTGTGGTCACTAATCAAGGAGGTGTGATTACTGTGGGCCTGATCCACAAAAACCGGCCGTAACTTAAATTTTCCTATTTAAGTTACACCGCAGCAAAATCTCTACCTAAGTGCCTGATCCACAAAGCACTTACCTAGAAATTTTGAGTGGTGTAACTTAAATCCTTCCGGTGCAAGGCGTGCCTAATCTAATGGGGCGAGTCCCATTTAAATTAGGCGCGCTCCCGCGCCGGACGTACTGCGTATGCTCCCGACGTGCTTTGCGCGGATTTACGTTGCGCCAGGTTTTGAGAATCGCGACGGGCGTAAAAAAAAAAAAAGAGTTGCGGCGGAAAAAAAAAAAAAAATGACAGCGACGCGGGATAGAAGGGTCTACTTTTACATGGTGTACTAAGTTTACACTTTGTAAAAGCAGCCCTAATTTTGCGACGGCAAACTAATACTTACAGAGAAAAAACGAAGCGTAAAAGCTTTGTGGATCTCCGTAAGTGCTAATTTGCATACCCGACGCTGGATTTCGACGAGAAATGCCCCCAGCGGCGGCTGCGGTACTGCATCCTAAGATCCGACAGTGTAAGTCCCATACACATGTCGGATCTTCTGCCTATCTATGAGAAACTGATTCTGTGGATCAGTTCCATAGATAGAAACAGGGATACGACGGCGTATCCCTTTTGTGGATCAGGCCCTGTGTGTCTAAAACCCCACAGCACCAATCAGTTTCGTTTTCCAAACCATCACTGCCCTGTATTGGCTCTGTGGCTCTGTACATTACAGAAGCAGTAAACAACATGCAAAAATGAAACTAGAAATTGCAGGTACATTATATGATTGATTTTTATCATTTATTTTTAATCATTTTTAAAAGGAATCAGTTAACTATTATGGCCCGGATTCACATACATTGGCGCATATTTATGCCGGCGTAGCGTATCTAATATACGCTAATCCGACGCAGCGCAGAGAGGCAAGCACTGGATTCACAAAGCCAGTGCTGCCAAATCTGCGCTGGGTTTCCTAGGCGTAAGCCGGCGTATGTGGAAGTGGGCGTGAGCCATGCAAATGAGGCGTGACTCCATGCAAATGATGGGCTGATGCTTAGACAGATACGTATAATGAACGGCGAATGCGCCGTCCCGTGGACGGATTCCAGTGCGCATGCTTAGAATCATGTCGCATCTACTCCCTAAGATACGACGGATCACTGCCTACGGCGTGAACGTAACCTACGCCCAGCCATATTCACGTCCAACGTAAACAACGTAAAATACGACGGCTTGAGTTCCCTGGTGCAGACATTTGCACGGATGCTGCTGAGTTACACCTCCTTTATGGGGCATAACTTTATGCTGGACGTATGACTTTACGCGCACTCTGTTGGACGGCGTACGTTCGTGAATCGGCGTATCTCCCTCATTTGCATATGTGAATAGAAAATCAATGGGTGCACCAAATACATCCAGCGTAAATATGCGCCCACTCTACCCCGGCGTAGGCAAGTTACGTTGGTCGAATGAAGCCTATTTTCAGGCGTATCTAGTTTTGTGGGCACGGCGCACAGATACGACGGCGCATATTTGCACTTACGCGGCGTATCTCAAGATACGTCGGCGCAAGTGCTTTGTGAATCCGGGCCTATGTCTCTATACCCTGTATTATAGTTTATTTCATTTAGTTATTTGCTCTTAGCGCCACACATTTTGCTATGGAAAATATTGGTTGCCATACAACATATTGACACTTTGGGCCCAATTTGGACATTTTCAAGTAGGGGTGTACTCACTTTTGCCAGCAGTTTGGACATTAATGGCTGTGTGTTGTGTTATTTAGAGGGGACAGCAAATTTACACTGTTATACAAGCTGTACACTCACTACTTTACATTGTAGCAAAGTGTCATTTGTTAATTGTTGTCACAAAAATGAGAGGGTATATATATCACTGACATCCTTCCCCTAGGGCAACTATTATCCATAGCATGTGCATAATTTAAAATCTTTTCCTGTAAATTTGAGAGTTTGAGTGTTCCCACTCCTTCTGATGCATGCCTCTTTACATAAAAAAAACTAAAACAAATCAAACACAGAGTTGGTGAACCCCTCACAATGAATAAAGTTGGTGTACAGACCTAAGAGCTCACACACCAGTAGCTGGATTCATAAAGAGCGCCGCATCTTTAACGCGCGTAGCGTATCATATTTACGCTACGCCGCCGTAAGTTAGATAGGCAAGTACTGTATTCACAAAGTACTTGCCTCCTAACTTACAGCGGCGTAGCGTAAATGTGCCCGGCGTCAGCGCGTCTAATTCAAATTAGGCTGAGGGGGTGTGTTTTATGTTAATGGAGGGTGACCTGACGTGATTGACGTTTTTTACAAACGGCGCATGCGCCGTCCGTGTACATATCCCAGTGTGCATTTCGCCAAAGTACGCCGCAAGGACGTATTGTTTTCGACGTGGACATAAATTACGTCCAGCCCTATTCACGGACGACTTACGCAAACAACGTAAAATGTTCAAATTTCGACGCGGGAACAACGGCCATACTTAACATTGGCTACGCCACCTAGGGGGCATGTTTATCTTTAGGCGGTGTATCTCTTACGGAAACGGCGTATCTTTACTGCGACGGGCGCACGTACGTTCGTGAATAGGCGTATCTAGTCATTTACATATTCTTCGCCGAACTCAATGGAAGCGCCACCTAGCGGCCAGCCTAAATATTGCACCCTAAGATACGACGGCGCAGGCTGTCGTATCTTAGCTAGGTTTAAGTGTATCTCAGTTTGAGAATACACTTAGGCCTCGTACACACCACTGGATCTATCCGCTGGAATTGATCCGTGGATCAGTTCCAGCGGATAAATCCGGTCGTCTGTACGGCCTAGCAGATATTTATCCGCGGAGATTCCTCGGCCCGATCCATTTCAAGCGGATATAAATTTCTTAGCATGCTAAGAAATTTATCCGCTTGAATCGGGTCCAGCGGATTGATCCGGTGGTCTGTACAGACTCACCGGATCAATCCGTCCGCTTCCCTCCCTCACATGCGTCGTAATGGTTCGACGCATGCGTGAAAGTACTTACATTCCAGCGTCGCGCACGTCGCCGCGTCATCATGCGGCGATGGCGCTACACGTCACAGCGGATGAATTCCGCACGGATTTTGATCCGATCCGATGAGTACAAGCCATCGGATCCAAATCCGGAGGAGGAATCTCCGCTGGAAACGGTCCGGCGGACCGTTTCCAGCGGAGATCCCCTCGTGTGTACGGGGCCTTAAACTTAGGACAGTGCAGATTCTGAGTTAGGTCTGCGTATCTTCTGATACGCCGGCCTAACTCTCTATGAATCCACCTACAAGAGTACTAAGAGATAGAAAAAAAAACTGTGCGATGATTATACCAAAAAAACTGTTTTGGGTTGACCAACCCTTCAAATTGATTATCATGGCTTTACCAGTCTGGTGTAGAGGGAACAAGTGCTTGTCAGACTGGGTTGGTGGGTTTGTCAGTGTGAGTTTGTTAGTTGTCAGATTGCTTATATTAAAGTAAAAAAATTGTGAAATTTATGCACTTCAAATGTCATCTGAACATTGTAAAGCAACCAATTTTCTCTGAACTTTTTAAAATAATTTGAGTGGATTGGAAGTTGAAAGTAGCTTAGCATTTCTCTGGTAACAGAGCAAAATAATAAGCATAAAATTGTTCCCACAGTCAACCATCTGTTTCCTTAATCCAAATATGATGACTATAAGCTCCCAGTTGAAAAATGAAAACATAATTGCTCTTATAGCAGATTTTCAAACTTTTCAAATTCCATTATATAAAAATAAATTGCGCTTGAGAATTTCAAAACCTGTTAAAGTGCCATAATAAGTTAAATTTGCAGTAATAATCAAAAGCATGTTATTTAAGTAATGTATAAAAAATAGGTTTGATAAAATTGACCATTATCAGGATGTTAGATCAAATACTGAACTGCATGTCATGACATTTTAAAGAAAAACAGACAGGAAAACTGCACTGATTTGGAAAATTTGGCTCTAAACTAACAATTAGCAAAACTGAAATAAAAAACTAAAATGTGATCATCATTAACAAAGTTCTTTAAATTTAGTTGTGCCTCGGTCTTGTGACTTTGGCCATATTTTCTCTATCACTACCCTAAATTTCAATCTGAACTCTAAGCAGATATAAAAGACACACATTATTTCAACTATGCAGTAAAATAAATCATTTGTTTTCAACAAAGAAGATTCACATTTCATGGAAAGTACCTGCTTCTTCAGGGAAGAGGGAGCTTCTCTTTCTAGTGTCCCTGTACTGGGGATCTAGTGGTGTAGCATTGGTGACCTATGGTGGTCCAGTGTTGAGGTGCAGCGATTATTTCCATCACATTGTTACTATATACAAAGCATGTGAATTATGGTTGACAAATGCAACAATTGTACTTTTTATGATCTTATGTTTGAAATTGTGTGTATATCCCTCCTGAAGAAGCAGGTACTTCCTGCTAAACATGTCAAGACTTTATACATCCTCTTCTCAGATATCTTATAACTTCTATACAATCCCCATTGAGGGACGTGTATCAAAGGTAATTGTGATAATTACAGTGGGGCAGATCCACAAAGAAGTTACGCTGGCGTATCTATTGATACGCCGCGTAACTTCTAGTTTGCTCTGGCGTATCTTTGTTTTGTATCCACAAAACAAGATACGCCTGAAGCTGTGCTAGATCCGACTGGCGTACGTCTTAGTACGCCGTTGGATCTAAGGTGCATATTTACGCTGGCCGCTAGGTGGCGTTTCTGTTGATTTCCGTGTCGAGTATGCAAATTAGCTAGATACGGCGATCCACGTACGTACATTGTTTCCGTAAGGCTTTTTTTGGCGTATAGTTACCCCTGCTATATGAGGCGTATCCTATGTTAAGTATGGCCGTCCTTCCCGCGTAAATTTTTTTATTTTTTACGTCGTTTGCTTAAGTCGTTCGCAAATAGGGCTTTGCGTAGAATGACGTTCACGTCGTAAGCATTGGCTTGTTGCGGGTTAATTTCGAGCATGCGCACTGGGATACCCCCACAGGCGGCGCATGCGCCGTTAAAAAAAAACGTCATTTACGTCGGGTCAAGACGTATTTACATAAAACACACCCCCATCACATCCATTTGAATTGCGCACCCTTACGTCGCCAAAGTTACACTACGCCGCCGTAACTTACAGAGCAAATTCTTTCAGGATAAGGAAAATACGCTGTAAGTTACGGCGGCGTAGTGTATCAGAGATACGCTACGCCGGACGCAACAATGCGCCAGGCTACGTGGATCTGGCCCAGTATGTGTGGAATCCTATATGTTCAAAACTATGGGAAATGATATTCCAAGTTGAGTGAGCTTAATCGGGATAACCACTTATCTTTGTAGAGTGTACTGGACCTATAGGTTTTCATTTATAAATTGTGCATTTTTTTATAATTGTCAAATAAAATGTGTACACATTTTAATCATGTGTACTATAGTTCCTTGTGCACCATTAAATTCCATTATTTAATCAGATTAACTATATACAAAAACATCTTGTAGTTTGGATAGAGTCAGGAAAATTTGGAAGCTATCACTACAAACATTAAAGTTATAATTAAACTCCCATTGTGTATTTACCGTACATGTATATTTATAAAAAACAAAATCAGGTATAATAAAAGGGAGACATCTTAAATGGATACAATGACTAACGCACCTTCATACCACATCTTTTCTAAAATACAAAAATGACCCTTTCACAGCTACTGCTGAAGTCTACACATATTCAATACCAAATCTTGCAATTCTTGCAAATTGGTGGCAGGGGGCCAGATTCACAAAAGAGATACGACGGCGTATCTCCTGATACGCCGTCGTATCTCTGAGATACGATTGTCGTATCTATGCATCTGATTCATAGAATCAGTTACGCATAGATAGCCCTAAGATCCGACAGGTGTAAGTGACTTACACCGTCGGATCTTAGGCTGCAGTTCTAGGCCGGCCGCTAGGTGGCGATTCCATTGCGGTCGGCGTAGAATATGCAAATGACTAGTTACGCCGATTCAGGAACGTCCGCTTTGCCCGTCACTCACGTTGTTTCCGTAGATATACGCGGCGTAAAACTAAGGGTGGCCTAGCCAATGTTAAGTATGGCCGTCGTTCCCGCGTCAAAATTTTAAATTTCACATCGTTTGCTAAGTCACCCGTGAATGGCGCTGGATGCCATTTACGTTAACGTCGAAACCAATGACGTCCTTGCGACGTCATTTAGCGCAATGCACGTCGGGAAATGTTAGGGACGGAGCATGCGCAGTATGTTCGGCGCGGGAACACGCCTAATTTAAATGGTTCCTGCCCCATTTAAATTAGGCGGGCTTGCGCAGAGCGGATTTACGCTACGCCGCCGCAAGTTTACAGGTAAGTGCTTTGTGAATCAGGCACTTACGCTGTAAACCTGGGGCGGTGTAACGTAAATGGGATACGTTACGCCGCCGCAGCGTAGCCCATTTCTATGTGAATCTGGCCCAATGTTTTTTAATAATTAGGTTAATGTATATTGTTTGGTGGGAATGTAACTTTATTATTTTATAAAAATGTGGGGGGTAATCCACAAAGAAGCGGCGCAACGTATTTAAATTAGGCGCGTTCCCGCGCCGAACGTACTGCGCATGCTCCGTCCCTAAAATTTCCCGATGTGCATTGCGCTAAATGACGTCGCAAGGACGTCATTGGTTTCGACGTTAACATAAATGGCGTCCAGCGCCATTCACGGACGACCTACGCAAACGACGTAAAATTAAAAAATTCGACGCGGGAACGACGGCCATACTTAATATTAGTTAGGCCACCTAGAGGGCATGCTTAGTTTTACGCGACGTAAAGTTTTACGGAAACAATGTAAATTTAGAGCGGGCAAAGCGGATGTTCGTGAATCGGCGTAACTAGTCATTTGCATATTCTACGCCAACCGCAATGGAATCGCCACCTAGCGGCCGGCCTCGAATTGCAGCCTAAGATCCGACGGTGTAAGTCACTTACACCTGTCGGATCTTAGGACTATCTATGCGTAACCTGATTCTATGAATCAGGCGCATAGATACGACAGTCGTATCTCAGAGATACGACGGCGTATCAGGAGATACGCCGTCGTATCTCTTTTGTGAATCTGGCCCATTGTTTTTATCAATTAAAGCTCATACATGTGCCTATTTAAATGTGAATGGTGTATAGTAAATGAATGGAATCCCACATATGTAATGCAGCTATACACCATTCATATACATGAAAAATACATTTATAATCATTAAATATTTTTTTTTAATAAAGTATACAAATATAAACCCTGTATAACTGCAATAGAACAGTCAATGGGTAAAACCATATTTTAGGGTTTACAATTTTTTTGTTACTTATAAATGAGAAATTATATAAAAATTACTTTAATAATAGCATTTTAATGCAGGTAGAATAATATATATTTCTATCTATCTATCTATCTATCTATCTATCTATCTATCTATCTATCTATCTATCTATCTATCTATCTACATATACATACACTATAAATTCCTGCTAATTTTGGGGTGTGTAATAGTGGGGAAGATGTGTTCTGACTGTAGGGGCTCCTGTGTGAAGGATGAAAGTCAAAAGACTTCCTTCTTCCTCCACAATACTCAGCCAGCTTCGGCTTCTCTCTCTGATTCTCCACCTCTGAGATGGTGAATCAGAAAGTGAGAATTCTGTCGCAGATCGCCAGTGAGGTGCTGAGATCGCACCTTCATAAACTGGCCGTTTCTGTGACAGTCAGTTACAGATTCTCACTGTGCTGCGATAATCAGTGGAGAACATGTTCTCCACTGATTACCTCAGCTTCATAAACTGTGTATGACCTGAGATCTGCGGTGAGAGTCGGGATCGCCGCTGATCTCACTTTCATAAAAGGACACCTAAATGACTGCTAGGTGGCTTTGTCAGATCTCCTGTCCAGGCTTGTGTGCTGCTATGAGACCAAGTTACCTCCAATGAGGATCCTTGCCTGCAGGGCAGGACTTAGGGTGGTGGGGGCCCCTGGGCTTGAGTGTTGAAGGGGCCCCCTGGAGCCGAGAATTGGGGAGGGGGTTGAAGATGTTGAGCGAGGGGGGGGATCATAGTTGTTGAGCGGGGGGGGGTGCATTAAAGGATTAAAGTTGTTGGGCGGGGGGGCGAATTGAATTTGTTGAGCGGGGGGGCGCATTAAAGTTGTTGAGCGGGGGGGGGGGTGCCTCTCACCTGTGCACGGAATGTGTCGGCTCTCTTCCCTTAAGCAAACATCCACACACCGCTCCGGTTCCTCCTGGGGGGGTTTTGCAGTTGTTGAGCGGGGGGGAGTGCCTCTCACCTGTGCCGACAGCCGGGCCACAGACTGTCATTAGCCCGGCTGTCGGCTTTCTTCCCTTTAGCAGCCACAGTCCTCCACACACTGTTCTGGTTCCTCCTGCTTCCGTGCTGCCTCCTCTTGCAGTGCGGGAAAATTAACCCTGCGGGAAGAAGCTGTCTGTGCAGGAAAGTCCAGCAGAATCCGTGCGTGTTGGGAGGTATGCGCAGGGCCGCCATCGGGAATTTTGGGGCCCCTTACTAGGGTTGCCACCTGTCCATGAATCACCCGGACAGTTCGGGTTTGGGATTTTGTGTCCGGATTTCAGTCTGCCTGAAACCCGGACACATTATTTAGACTGGGCTGTGGCTCCCCAAGTAACTGAGGTAGTCACACAAAAATCTGTTGCTATTCGGGAGATGCGGGCCGCTGTCTGGGGGCAGGTTTGGCATCACTGAGGGGGAGCCATGATGTCAGCAAGAGCAGTTTGGCCACACCCACTGTTTGCCGCACCGCGCTGCATTACCACTCTCCTTGAGGCACCCAAAGGTGCCCCAGGTCTTTTATAATTCTATTGTGTATACTACGAAAAAAATGTGCCCTGTGCCGCTAAAGTGTTTGGGTTTGGCTTGAAGAAAAGGTGGCAACTCTACCCCTTACACAGCTTAAGGCATGGGCCCCCTGGAGCAGAGAACCGAGGAGGGGGGTGCTGCCGCCTGAAATTGAGAAGCGGGGGGGGCCTTTACAAAAAAAATAAGAAATAAAGAAAAATATATATACAGTACAGACCAAAAGTTTGGACACCCCTTCTCATTCAAAGAGTTTTCTTTATCTTCATGACTATGAAAATTGTAGATTCACACTGAAGGCATCAAAACTATGAATGAACACATGTGGAATTATACATAACAAAAAAGTGTGAAACAACTGAAAATATATTTCATATTCTAGGTTCTTCCTTTTGCAGCAGACACATCTCTAGAACTGGTAAGAGGAGACTGTGTGAATCAGGCCTTCATGGTAGAATATCTGCTAGGAAACCACTGCTAAAGAAAGGCAACAAGCAGAAGAGACTTGTTTGGGATAAAGAACACAAGGGATGGACATTAGACCAGTGGAAATCTGTGCTTTGGTCTGATGAGTCCAAACTTGAGATCTTTGGTTCCAACCCCCGTGTCTTTGTGCGACGCAGAAAAGGTGAACGGATGGACTCTACATGCCTGGTTCCCACTGTGAAGCATGGAGGAGGAGGTGTGATGGTGTGGGGGTGCTTTGCTGGTGACACTGTTGGGGATTTAATCAAAATTGAAGGCATACTGAACCAGCATGGCTACCACAGCATCTTGCAGCGGCATGCTATTCCATCCGGTTTGCGTTTAGTTGGACCATCATTTATTTTTCAACAGGACAATGACCCCAAACACACCTCCAGGCGGGGGAAGGGCTATGTGACCAAGAAGGAGAGTGATGGGGCGCTGCGCCAGGTGACTACCTCTTGAAGCTCATCAAGAGAATGCCAAGAGTGTGCCAAGCAGTAATCAAAGCAAAAGGTGGTTACTTTGAAGAACCTAGAATATAAAATATATTTTCAGGTGTGTCACACTTTTTTGTTATGTATAATTCCACATGTGTTACTTCATAGTTTTCATGCCTTCAGTGTGAATCTACAATTTTCATAGTCATGAAAATAAAGAAAACTCTTTGAATGAGAAGGTGTGTCCAAACTTTTGGTCTGTACTGTATATAAAAAAAAAGGGGGGTAGCCATCCGGGGCCCTGGGTACCTCTGGGCCCTTTAATAAAAAGAAAAAAGAAACCTCTGGGCCCTTTAATAAAAAATAAATAAACATTTATAAAAAATACATAAAAAAATGGAGGTTGCCATCTAGGGCCTCTGGGCCCCTCTGGGCCTCCTAATAATAAAAAAAAATATATAAAAAAAAAAAGGGGGGGTTGCCATCCAGGGGCCCTGGAGACCTCTGGGCCCTTTAATAATAATAATATTAATAATAATAAGTATATATATATATATATATATATATATATATATATATATAAACATTTTTTTTAATAAAAAAGAAATAAAAAAAGGGGGGTTGCCGTCCGGGGCACGGGGGGCCTCCGGGCCCCTGGGGACCTCCGGACCCCTAAAAAAAAAAAAAAAAAAAAAAAATTTTTTTTTTTTTTTTTTTTTAAAGGGGGCCCCCTATTGGGTGGGGCCCATGGGCTTGAGCCCAGTCAAGCCCAATGGTAAGTCCGGCCCTGCTTGCCTGGCATCCCCATTTCCCTGGTGAAACTTTTTAATTACCTGCTTACAAATGTCTAATCTTCAGCTGATTACCATCCAAAATTATTAATAAACTTCTCATTAAATGAATCGAGCTGTCATTTTCCTGTCACCTTACTGGTGGCAAGAGCAATCTGTAAGCAATATGATAGGACTGCTTGATGTCACACATGCCATTTTCAATCAGGTAAAAATGCTTCAATAAAAACTTGTGAATCAAATGCCCTTCACAATTAATTAGAGGAGTTTGGCCATACATAATGAATGACTTTATTTGTGAAGCAGTTTTAGTAATTATATAAATGAATAAATAAAATATTTTGTTTTAATTAAATTATGCTATTATTTAATATATTATACATTCAGACAGCTACCACTCTACCATGGTAATAAATGGAGTCCATTTCCTATATTAACTGAAACTATGTCACAATTTTAATAGGCACACCTTCAGTTATGATTTAAAAATTCAGTCACAATTTCAACTTTTTACATGTTTGCTGTTCCATGTGATTGTTGAATTTTTGTATGCAGACTTGAAAATGCGTCCTCTGATGGCATGTCAGGGAAGGTGAATAGCAAACCTACTACTGATGTTGCTAAATATTTCTTAATTTTCTTAATACTTAATACTAACGTTGCCCCATCAAGAACGCAGTGACATACAACACTTCGATGAGCCAAGAAAATGAAGTTCAATGCTTCCGAGCATGCTTCGAATTGTTTCCGAGCATGCGTCGTTGTACGTCACCGCGTTCTTGACGGACGAAAGTTCAGAGAACTTTTGTGTGACCGTGTGTATGCAAGCTTGAGCAGAATTCCGTCGGAAAAACCATCCAAGGTTTTTCCAACGGAAAATACGGTCGTGTGTACACAGCATTAGAAGTCTTCTTTTTCAGGGGGTTACATCATTAACAGGTTAAAAGTAATCCAGCGACAGCTAAAACCTTTTTTTTTCTTTTAGTGGTGAGGGGCTCAATTAGATTTACATTGCTGTGCCCATCCATCTGTCTGGGGGACCATCATCATCATCATCAGGAGGAAAAATGGAAAATCCAACATTTTGTCACCAGAACAGGAGGTAAAGGTACATCTCCTAATGGAAACACCTGTCTGAGATGTGATAATATAGGATAAATAGTGCAGCGCTAAACAATCAATAATGAGTGGTACACTTGTTAAAGATACCACAAGGTGAGTGATGATAACCAAAAATATAATAAATAAATATGAATATTTAAGAAGCCAGGAAGGCTTTAATATGTGATGTAAGAATCCATGTGAAATGAACACACAGTGAAATAATTCTTCCCAAGACATAGAATACAGGAATGACAAGTTGACTGTTGAAATCTCAGAATCTTCATGCAAAAAATAGATGAGGTACTCTTAGCGCAACTAAAGCCCTGTACACACGATAGGTTAACCAGAGGACAACGGTCTGAAGGACCGTTGTCTTAGGATAACCGATGAAGCTGACTGATGGTCCGTCACGCCTACACACCATAGATTAAATAACCGTTCGTGTCAGAACGCGGTGACGTAAAACAAAACGACGTGCTGAAAAAAACGAAGTTCAATGCTTCCAAGCATGCGTCGACTTGATTCTGAGCATGCGTGGGTTTTTTAACCGATGGTCGTGCCTACTAACGATCGTTTTTGACCTATCGGTTAGGAATCCATAGGTTAATTTTAAAGCAAGTTGGCTTTTTTTTAACCTATGGTTAAATAACCTATGGGGCCCACACACGATCGGTTTTGATCGATGAAAACGGTCCTTCAGACCGTTGTCCTCTGGTTAACCTATCGTGTGTACGAGGCCTGACTCTCAACTAGTGGACTCATCTGCTGCGGTAAGAGTACCTCATCTATTTTTTGCATTAAAGAATCTGAGATTTCAACAGTCCACTTGTCATTCCTGTATTCTGTGTCATCTCTTGGGAAGAATTATTTCACTGTGTGTTCATTTCACATGGACTCTTACATCACATATTAAAGCCTTCCTGGCTTCTTAAATATTAATATTTATTTGATTATCATCACTCACCTTGTGGTATCTTTAACAAGTGTACCACTCATTATTGATTGTTTAGCGCTGCATTATTATCCTATATTTCTGTTTGACTTTGTCTGAGTGCTGGCAGCTTTTTTCACACCATTTGGGTTCTAGCACAGTTTTTCTTATACTCCATGAGATGTGATAATGTTGGGGACATTTCCTTCTACTTTAAGTTATGTTTCTGGGACATGTGGGGAGAAATCTACTCAATGGGCAATAGGCAGTGGCAGAAAAAAAAAAACACAGACAGGAACCATAACTATTTCCTGTCCAAAACTATTTTTTTTTTCTTTGGCCTTACTTCGAAATGAATCCATAAGAAAAGGGATAGGGGAGCAGCCATTGCAGATACATGCTCTGGGGATGCGATTCTTATCTTTGCTCCAATACCTTGGGAGTTACATGTCTGAAACAAGCATGTGAATACCAGGCAGCCTTAAAGGAGTTGTAAAGGAAAAAAAATTTTTTGGCTAAAATTAATGTCTGCAAGGTAGACAGACAGAATAGTGTAATGATTCTGTTAAAAAACGAGTAAATACCTATTAAATTCTTTCATCTATATCACCTCCGGTGGTCTAGTTTCTGTTCTCTCATTCACTTCCTGGTTTGCGGCGCTCGTTCATGTAAGAACTACATTTCCCAGTATGCATTGCGGCACACCCAGTAATAAACACCTCCTTGAAGTCTCTAACACGTAGAGAGTGTCCTGCCACACAGATGTAGTTCCCAGGAGGGGGCGAGCACGTCACTGACCACCGCAATAAAGCCTCCCTTCACGGTGGTGAGTAACAATCAGACAAGCAGGAAGTGAACAGAACAGAGATGAAATAGAGCAACTTCTGAGCAAAAACGAACAATGAGGAAGTGAAAAGAGGAATGTCTGCAGGTAAAGGATGCTTATTATGAAAAAAATTAATTTCCTTTACAAATCCTTTAATGTGACTATAATTTCCGGTTAAAAAATAAAAAAAATGTACTCACATATGTTTTTTGTAGCTGTGATCTGACTTTCTGTTAGAGGCTGGCTTTGTTATGCTGCCACCCTCTTTTGCTTTCTCTTCAGATGGACTATGGACGTATGTATAGCATAGTATAGTATATAGGATGTACAGTATGCGTAGAGCAGTGTACATGTTCACAGCTAATGTTCACTGTTTGTTCTAAATAGCAGTAAAGGAGAAAATAAGAGGTTTTGGAGTACACAGGGGGTATTTCAAAGTGGCTGAAAAACACTGTAGGAAGCAATTTCATTAAAAATTAATTACAGGGTTATAATATTTATTTTTGGAAACAAAAAGGATATTGTTTAGGGTCACTTAGGGGATTATTGTACATTTATACAGAGTACAGCTATTTTGCCCGCTTAGCTCCTCTGTAAGGCTGAATTCACACCTATGCATTTATAGTGCTTTTTGCATTTTGCAGATGTGCACTACAGAACGTGTTCCATAGGAAACCATGTTAAATGGACTGTAGTGCAAATTGCCAAAATGCAAAAAGCAATAAAAATGTATAGGTGTGAATCCAGCCTTAGAAAGGAACCCATTCACCCCAACTTCCGATGCAAACCCTAAATCTGAAGCACAACCGACTGCAACTTTGACTCCCTGTGGATAAAATCTTCTTGCCACTGTCTCGTGAGTGTAGCTAATGAATATGATCATACTGTGCAGCGTGATTATGGAAAGTAGTATGGCACTGAGAAGCAATGATAGGAGGAAATGGTGACTTCTTAGCTCCTGGAATAATTGTATATAGAACTTGTGCATGATAGCACAACCCTTCTTGAAAAGTTGTGGGAAAAAAAGGTCTGGCACAGAGGATGGAAGTGTGTTAAAGGCAGCATGGAGGAGCACCCTGGATATCACTAGGGTCTAAAACTGTGCAAACTTTGTAGAAGTGAACTAGAAAAAAAAGTGAATGGACACAGTCCTGTTTTGAATATCTCTGTGCATAATCATATCCATTACAGAATTCTGAAAGGGTATCAACATTGGTACTAGATTTCAGTAAAGGGATCAAGAACAAACCTAGCTTTAATGAATAATGAAAAATTCTCTGATAAATATGTTTTACTATACACTCTAGATCAGTGGTTCTCAACCTTGTAGTGCCGTGACCCCTTGATAAAATATCCCAAGTTGCTGGGACCCCTAACAGTAAAATCATTTTCGTAGCATGGGTTGTCAGCACCCAAGGCAAGACAAGTAATTTGCGCCCCCTAACCCAAAGATATTTAGCGCTACCTGAGTCCTTTTAATGGCAACTATAATCACAGGTAGTGTTACTTACTGTGTCTCCGACTTTGTGGTGACTCGTAGCAGTGACACCTATGCCAAAATCAGGAGATTAGGTCTCCTCCAGCCTCTCCAACTTCACATTCCTCACCAGTCAGCTGACCTCTAGTTTTTGCCCCCAGCCGTGAAACGGAATGGGCGCCTGCGAAGGGGCTGAGTGGGCGGCTGAGGGGGCCAGAAAGAGCCCAGCTGAGTGGCCACAGGCTCCAGGGATAGCAATGCTGGGTGGCCGTAAAAAGGCTGGGAGTGTGGTGTGGGCTTCAGGAACAGCCCAGGATTAAGTGACCCCTGGCAAATCATCATTCGACCCCTGAGGGGGTCCCGACCCCCAGGTTGAGAACCACTGCTCTAGATTGATGAGTTTTCAGGTGATAAATTATTTTTGAAACTCACCTTTTTTATCTTGGTTTAAAAACCACAAACAGTACACTTCTTGTATTTCACCTCTTATTTCCGCTGTGCGCACACTCATCATAGATGCGGATTTATGTAGCCAGGTAATCTTCTAAGAGCTGTTGTCAATCAGAAATCACATGGCAGTGCATGGAAGTGCCCAGATTATTTGGGCTGCTGATGAGTGCTGACTACAGGGATGCCGTATGTATTCATAGCCATCCTCTCGTAGTCCCATTAATAGAGACCACCGGTTGGGCTATTAGCGTTGATGCTAATTACGAGGCTGACATCTTAGTGATGTCAACCTAAAAAAGAATCCTCGTGTTTTAGACCTATTACTGGCAGGATCGCCAGTTAATACATTTATTTAAGTAATTTAGACACAATGATGCATGCTGGCTGCCACACATATCTAAATATAGCTTTTGAGTTTACATACATTTTAAGAGCACTTATATAGGAAGTTCATTTTTTTTGTTCATCCTTACATCATGGCTTGTCTATTTTTAGTCTTATGAGAGCTGTAGGCTGAACTCTATTGGTATATTGCGAAGATTTTCATTTCATTTGCACAATTTAAATGCAATCAACCTGGCACACATCTGCATAGCAATCAAATTAAAAAAGTCAACATAATCCAATGAAATACAGAACAAAGTGATTACATTTAGGTTAACATTAATTACCTTAAAGCCTGCACCTGGATTTTAAAAGCATCTTCATTTATTCCAAACATCTATTTTTTTATATAAATTCTGTATAATTTATTTTGCTGATTAGAGTTTCATGAATATGGAATGCTACAATGAGCAGGATCATCCTTTTAAAATGATCAACATATTTTCTATACATCACCTGATTACGCCAACACCACACCAAGGCTTTTTTTTGTAAATGTGATATATAACTTTAAATAATTAAATGGGCACTTAAAAATGTTACTTGTTTAATTATCTCTCATATGTGTGTGTGTGTGTGTGTATATATATATATATATATATATATATATATATATATATATATATATATATATATATATATATATATATATACATACACACACAACTGCACAATTTGTATACAAACATAGGAATTGCAACTTGTCATTCTGCTGTCTTTTAGATTTCTACAATTATGAAACATTAGCATTTTAGATGTTATTATTAGCATAGCTATACTGTGGCCACCCCTGTTTCCTGCATGGCACGAGCGGAATGCTATTGTAAATATAAACGCTGGCGTGCCTGATGATGTCACAGATGACAGGACTTGGCAGGAGGATCTCCTTCTCTGACTATGCTTGTTTAGAAGAAACACATTGGGTGGAGTTTGATCTGTGACGTCATCACGCATGCTGGTGGGTGTTGCTGCCGCTTGCACAGTGTGTATTGTGGATCTCTCTTTTATCGATGTGACTGGCTTTTAATAAACCTGTAATATTTTCTTTCAGCAGAGGTCCTTGTTTGTATGAAGACTCAGATCCTTCCAATCACAGTCCTCTCATTTTATATCACAATCCTATTCTTACATCAGTGTCCTCAGTCCTCCGCACATCACAGTCCCTCACATCACATTAGTTTTCCTTTCACATTAGTGTCCACTATCAGCCTTCCCATCAACCTCCACATAGCACTGCCTCCACTTTACATCACTGCCCCACAGCAATAACCCCTTCACATCCCCCCTCTCCACAGCACTTGCCCCCCTTCACCTTCCCCTCCACCCACAGCACTGCTCCCCTTTCACATCAACCTCCCCCTCACAATAATGTGCTCTGCCCCTCTTCAAATCACCCCTTCACATACACACAGCACTGCCCCCTTCATGACACCCCCTGCCCCCCACCTTTCCAGCAATGTTCTCTTGCCCATATTCATTCTCCTACCTTACACAGACCAGAGAGTTTTGCACGGAATGAAGGGCAGGTGTGAAAGCTGGCCGGGTTACCTTTTCATATTAATAAGCTAGTGAAAGTTGTGCCTTCTTCTCTCCGTTCAATGATATTCTGCCTCCCACTCTCCGCATTTCCTTGAGAATGACATCAGCAGAAGTCACGCCGCGTACACACGACAGTTTTTCCAGCAAAAAAAAAACAATGTTTCTCTCAACGTGATTCGTCGTGATTCCTCTCAAGCCTACCTTGCATACACACGTTCATGAACAAAACCGCTCGATCAAAGTGCGGTGACGTGCAAACCTATGACAACACGTACAATGACACTATAAAGGGGAAGTTCCATTCAAATGGCGCCACCCTTTGGGCTGCTTTTGCTGATCCTTGTGTTAGTAAAAGTTTGGTGATAGACGATTCGCGCTTTTCAGCCTTGTGCTTTTCAGTCCGTTACAGTGTGACGAATGTGCTATCTCCATTACGAACGCAAATTTTACCAGAATGAGCACTGCTGTCTCATACTTGATTCTGAGCATGCACGTTTTTTTTTCCCTCGGAAAAGCATACAGACGAGTGTTTTTCACGACGAGAAAAAAAGCGAAAGGAAAAACGGTCGTGTGTACGCGGCATCAGGGGGAAAGAAGATGCTCCTAAATGGCTTGACCACTGGTCTGGATAGGACAGTAGCTCAGTCTGAATTTGGGCGGTGGTAATTATTTAGTGATGCCTGTGCTACAGTAAAGAGGGAGTTCATGATTTTTATATTTTATAGTTGAATATTACACAACAAAGGTTGCTATTCAGGCTTCAAAAACACACACAGGACACACATAATCAAAACATTTTAAAGCCTTTAAAAGCCCTAAAAATACCTAAAACCACATTAACCCTTTTGCTGCCAAAGCCATTTTTGCGTTTTTTACACACATGTTTAAAAAATAATTTTAGGCCTGAAGATTACACAAAACCCCAAACATTATGGCCCGGATTCAGAAACAATAGTGTATCTATCGGCGGGCATAACGTATCTCAGGCCCTGTACACACGATAGAACATGTCCGATGAAAACGGTCCGCGGACCGTTTTCATCGGACATGTCCGCTGGGAGATTTTGGTCTGATGGCTGTACACACCATCAAATCGAAATCCCGCGGACAGACAGCGCGGTGACGTGGCGGTGACGTTGACGCCACCACATCACAAAACCAGGAAGTAAAATACTTCCACGCATGCGTCGAATCCATTCGACGCATGCGGGAGATTTCTGTCTGCTGGTTAGGTGTACTAACCAGCGGACATGTCGGACGGACGGGTTTCCAGCAGATAAGTTTTAAAGCATACTTAAAAACTTTTGTCTGCTGGAAACCTGTCTGCTAGGCTCTACGCACGGTCGGATCTGTCTGCTGAAACTGGTCTGCGGACCAGTTTCAGCAGACATGTTCGATCGTGTGTACAGGGCCTCAGATACGTTATGCCGCCGGAAATTAGGGCGCAAGTTCCGTATTCAGAAAGAACTTGCGCCCTAAGTTACGGCGGCGTAACATATGTGGTCCGGCGTAAGCCCGCCTAATTCAAATGTGGATGATGTGGGCGCGTTTTATTTAAATTACTTGTGACCCAGCGTATTTGACGTTTTTTACGAACGGCGCATGCGCCGTCCGTGAACGTTTCCAAGTTTGCATGCTCCAAATTACGCCGCAAACTGTCAATGCTTTCGACGTGAACGTCATTTACGTACAGCCGTATTCGCGAACGGCTTACGTAAACGACGTAAAATACAACGCTGTTCGGTCGTTTCCAATGTCCATACTTAACATGACTTACCCCTGCTTTATGAGGGGTAACTTTACGCCAGAAAAAGCGTTACGCAAACGATGTAAAAAAATGCGCTGGGCGGACGTACGTTTCTGAATCGGCGTATCTACCTAATTTGCATATTCAACGCGGAAGTCTAGGGAAGCTCCCCTAGCGGTCAGCTTAAATATTGCACCATAAGATACGACGGCGTAGGAGACTTACGCCGCTCGTATCTAGGCAACATTGAGGCGTATCTGATTCTATGAATCCTGCACTCAGAGTTACGACGGCGTATCTGGAGAAACGCCGTCGTAACTGCTTTCTGAATCCGGGCCTATATATTTTCTGAAAGAAGACACCCTAGAGAATAAGGATATTACCACAAATATTTCAGTAAAAAACACATTGAACGTGAATGTAAGGGCAAACAAACGCAATACATTACCCACATTTTTGGTAAAATATAAAAGATGAGGTTACGCCGAGTAAATAGATACCCAACATGCCAAACCTTACATTACCACAGCGGGAGTGATTCGCCAAACCACCTTGAATATGTGGATGGGGGAACTGGCACATTTGTTTTCATTCAACCAGCTGGTTGAATGAAAAAAAAAAAGTATAATGTATGGCCTGCCTAAGGTATCAACACAGAATGAACAGAGCAGAAGATTAGAGCCCTTTGTGAGATTTACATAACTCCGCAGACTGTATTGCCTTTCTCTAGATTCATCTTTCTTTCCATATATGTTAGTAAGGAGAACTGCAGTGACAAGGGGAGCAAGGCATAAGGCAATCATTGACATGTGTAAAAACAGAGATAAAATGAGCAATAAGTGCTCTAACACAAACCTCTTGCTATAATGTTACCATTCAGCAATCTCTGAAAACTGTAATTGTATTTTGCCCACACATTCCCTTATAATCCCTGATATTAACACCAGAGGATCTATGACAATGTATAATATACAGTATGTGCATTAATAGGACAATACCAAATATTCTGCTTCTTTGCACACTGGGAATATCTGCATTGCTTTAGTTTTTAGGCTTCATTTCCATGGACATTTTTACAGCCACTTTCTTTAGCCTTTTTTACAGCTGTAGCGTTTTTGAGCGTTTTTGCGCGTTTTTGAGCGTTTAACGTCTGGCATTTTTACAGCTCTACTCAGCTTCAGAACGCACTGGTCCTGTTTTTTTTTTGCAGCTTAAAAACGGCTCAGCCCTCTACAGCTCAAAAACGTCATGGTGGGCATGAGGCCATAGACTAACATGGAGAGCTGTTTTTAAGCTGCAAAAAACGCTCAGAAAAGTGGCTGTAAAAACGTCTATGGAAATGAAGCATTAATGTTAAAAAGTTCTTTCCTTTCTTTAAAAAAAAAAATGCTAAAGAGGGGTTATGGACTGTGTGTTGGTGGTAAGAATTCCATTTTACATAGTGACCTGAACTGTAAACCGCTTAGTTAGTCAAACAGTTAATATAAAAATTAATTTATACCTTTCTCTGTAAGACATAATTAAAGTCTAGAGGAAATAGAGGCATAATTGAAAATGAGTAATGAGCAAGCTGGATGTTATGGAAAAATTAGTTGTTTAATTAAGAGAGGAAGTCAGTGCAACCAGGAAAAAATTATGCATGTCACCTATGGTACAATTATATTACACTGATAATGTTTAAGTGAGAGAATAGGAAAAAGAAGAGCACAATGGAAACAGCCGGTTTCATTATGTCTGGAAAAAATACTTTGTAAAATTAACTAGTTTACTAAAGAGTTTCAATTAAGAAAACTCAGAGGTATATTAATGTTCTAGCACTGTATTTTTTTTTTTTAGTGATGCATCATAAGAACATTTTAATTAGGTGTAAGAAAGAAAGATAAAATGTGCCATTTCCGTGTTGGTTTAAAGGCTAAATATGCTCAAGCATCTAACTGTGTATGGCAAAAAAAAAAAAAAAATAGTTTAAAGTAATGCTTTGGACCCTGGAGAGGCCTGTTTATAATTTTTTTGTCTGGCACCCAATGCAAACAAATATATTTTTGCCCACTGGCATTTTGACCCTTGTCATTGAAGTTGGGGTATTCACCACCCTGGTAGATTGTCATGCAGGGGCTTTTACAGAGTGTTGAGAGTAAGGTAAACAAGAATAAGTAACAAGGTGTCACAGCTGAATGTGAACTAAGTAATCCAAATCCCCACTTTTAGGTAGATTCAGAGAGATTGGATTAAATTTAGGGCGGCGTAGCCTACAGTAGCCTGTTTAAGCTACACCGCCATAAATTAGCTAGGCTAGTAGTGATTTTCAATCTACTTACCTGCTAATCTACAGGCGCCGTAGCCTCAAACGAGCGGGCGTAAGGGCGCCTAATTCAAATTGGTTGGAGGGGGGCGTGTTGTATGGAAATGAGGCTTGACCTCACGTTTTTTGACGTTTTTCACTACTGCGCATGCGCCGGGCGCCTACATCTCCCAGTGAGCATTGCGGCTAAGGATGCCGTACGGGCCTATTGATTTCGACGTGTACGCAAACGACGTAACTCCCGATTCGCGGACGACTTGCGCAAACGACGTTAAAAATTCGAACCTCGCGGCGGGAACGGCGGCCATACTTTAACATTGTTATTCCACTTCATAGGTGGAATAAGTTTAGGCCGCCTAAGGCCTTACGGAAACGACGTAATTCGACTGCGGAGGCCGCGAGTACGTTCGTGAATCGGCGTACAAGCTCATTTACATAATCTACGCCGGTCGCAATGGAAGCGCCACCTAGCGTTCAGCCAAAACATTGCAATCTAAGATAGGCCGGCGCAAGCCGTCCTATCTTAGATATGTTTAAGTGTATCTCTGTTAGAGAATACACTTAAACATAGGTCGGTGCAGATTCTGTAGATAAGCCGGCCTAACTCTTTCTGAATCTACCTATGTGTGCTTAAAGTAGAATTATTGGTATTTTTTTTTACTTAGAAGTTATTTATTGAAAAAATTAAAGTGTACAGTACAGAATAACATTGTATATCATCACTGAGATGTGCAGTATAATGTGATACATAGATGGAGTGTGGTAAATTTTTTTAAACATTTTGGATAAAGGGCCACTCATAACCCAGATTTTTTTTTCACCGTCTGTGTCCCATTGTGGAGATTTTAATTCACTTCCTGTCCCACAGCCAAACAGGAAGTGAGAGGAAATCACTTTAAATTAAGGGAATTCCTTGGGGACCCCCATGTCACCAGAACTAGTGTCGCCATTAGAAGATGTCATCTCTATTACTTTTTTGGGGACAATCCAAAATTTGGGATTTCCTTTTATTTACACTTTCAATGCTATTGGTAAAAAGTACAAATAGAGAGGGTGGATCTCCTTAAAAGGGGTTCAGAAAGCAATAAAAATGGACAGGGATTCTAATTCCTTGCCACTCTTTCCAAAACGAATAAAAAAGTTTTGCCCTTAGTTATACTTTAAGTTTGCTGGATATCAGCTTATCTATCAGTAGGTAATTACATTCAGTTGAACTTGCTTTGTACTGTTGAAGCTGTTTTGCTAATCACCCAAGCAGTTTGGTTAGCTCTAATGAGTATAAAGAATTTATCCCAGCGTTTATCGCCAAACTTAGTCACCCTGATCCAATCACCATATAATGGGGCAGATCCTCAAAGAAATTATGCGGCGTATCTCTTGATACGCCGCTTAATTTTGAATTTTGCGCGTCGTATCTTTGTTTTGTTATCCACAAAACAAGATACAACGGCATCTGTGTTAGATCCGACAGGCGTACGTCTTCGTACGCCGTCGGATCTTAGATGCAATTTTTCGGCATCCGGTAGGTGGCGTTCACGTCGTTATCCGCGTCGAGTATGCAAATTAGCTATTTCCGACGATCCACGAACGTACGACCGGCCGTCGCATTTTTTTGCGTCGTTTCCATTCTGCTTTTTCTGGCGTAAAATTAAAGCTGCTATATGGTGACGTACTCAATGTTAAGTATGACCGTCGTTCCCACGTCTAATTTTGAAAATTTTACGTTGTTTGCGTAAGTCGTCCGTGAATGGGGCTGGACGCCATTTACGTTCACGTTGAAAACAATGACGTCCTTGCAACGTCATTTGTAGCAATGCCCCCTGGGAGTTTTTACGGACGGCGCATCCGCAGTTCGTTCGGCGCAGGGACGCGCTTCATTTAAATGAAACACGCCCCCTACCCGCTCAATTTGAAGTCCGCTGCGAGAGATACACTACGCCGCCGTAACTTACGGCGCAAATTCAAACCAAAGCCAGGTAAGTTACAGCGGCGTAGTGTATCTCACATCTGCGCCGGGCGCAGTCTATGTACATGGATCTACCCCATTGTGTCAAGATATATTTGATTGTCCAAAAACAAGATGGGAGGTATGAAAATTTGTGAAACCACCTTGTGTACATAATCCAAGATTCAGCAAACATTTCAGACAATAGGTTATTGTTGTAGTAAAAAGCAATTACTGATAAACTGCTAAGCATCAAACTGATTTCCCATCAGGGCAGAAGAACATTCTTAGCAGATTGTTGCGGTTGACAGATTTTATACATTTTCCCCCATAAGGCCTGGAGAGAGATGCATGATTATTTGCTGTACACAACTGGAAAGAAACTAGTGGGCACTGAAAATCCATGTCCTGGAAATGTTCTGTACATTGACAAGTGGGGGTGTCACTAGTGGAGAGGCAATAAGCCTGGTACCTAGTCCTGCCATGATGATGGAGGAGGCATTTTATTGAAGGAACACTATATGATGTGTAGCCACTGGTGGGGAACATCCAGCATACTAATGAAAAATCTCACCCTGTTGTAGCGCAATAACTATTAAAAGAAAGCTCCATGTCTTGTTTAGCCAACTCACAAATCTTATTCCACATGTCTACCCCCTCCAGACTCTGCAGAAAAAAAAAGTCAATAGCAACAGGTACCTCCACAGTACAGGAATTCTTCATAACACTTTCCAGACCACTTTGTCTATCATCTCTGATGCTCTGCAACCATATTAGAAACAAACATACAGTATATGTTAAGCCAGGGGTCTCCAAACTTTCTAAACAAAGGGCCGATTTACTGTCCTTCAGACTTTACGAGGGCTGGACAGTGGTCAGTGAAAAGGTCCCAACATCACTGGGAAAAAAATGCCCCATTGTTTGTTTCAATAGGAGTAATTGTGCCTCTTCATTGATGTAATTGGGTCCCATCATTGGTATCATTGGGAGGAAAAATGCCCCACTGTTGGTGTCATTGGGAGGAATTTTCCCCCATTGCTGGTGTCATTGGGAGGAATTGAGTCCCATCTATGGTGTCTTTGGGAGGAATTGTGCTCCATCGTTGATGTCATTGGGAGCAATTTTGCCCCAACATTGGTATAATTGAGAGGAATTGTATCCCATCGTTGGTGTCAGTGGGAGGAATTATGCTCCAATGTTAGTATCAGTGGATGAAATAATGTCCCAAGGGTCGGATAAAAGCAAGCAACAGGCCACAGTTTGGAGACCACTGTGCTAAGCTAAACCATTCTACCTACAGGGATACACGCTTAACTGAATGAAATTCATGGAATGCAGAGAGAATAGAAGAGTGTGAAGACAATTTATTGAAATCTATTTGAAGATAGAGAAGAATAGACACACACACACCAATGCCCTTAATTAGGTACCCTAGAGTACATATGCAAACATCAGCAAAGTACCCCTGTACCCCCCTCTTTAAATAAACTGCATTACACCTGTAAGGGGCACAATGGTCCCCAGGGCCCTGTACAAGCCCGGCTGGCCCCCTCCCGTTTTTTTAATTAATAAAAATATATATATTTATTTTTTGCATTACACCTGTAAGGGGCCCAATGGTCCCCAGGGTCCCTTACAGGCCCGGCCGGCCCCCTCCCATTTTTTTTGCATTACACCTGTAAGGGGTCCAATGGTCTCCAGGGCCCCTTACAGGCCCGGCCACCCCCCTTCCCCATTTTTTTTTTGCATTACACCTGTAAGGCACCCGATGGTCCCCAGGGCACCTTACAGGCCCGGCTGCTCCCCTCCCATTTTTTTGCATTACACCTGTAAGGGGCCCAATGCTCCCCAGGGCCCTTTACAGGCCTGGCTGACCCCCCTCCTGTTTTTTTTTTATTTCATTTATTTTATTTATTTATTTTTTTGCATTACACCACAAGGTGCCCAATGGTCCTCAGGGCCCCTTACAGGCCTGTCCAGCCCCCCTCCCATTTTCTTTCTTTATTTATTTTTGTATTACACCTGTAAGGGGCCCGATGGTCGCTAGGGCCCCCCCTGCTTATTATCTTATTACCTTGTGTCAGGAGAGAAGAGATTACACTTGTTTTTTCATCAGCACCCCCCCCCCCCCCGGTTCTCTGCTCCACATTTAACCCTTTGATCGCCTCTGCTGTTAACCCCTTCCCTAGTGTCATAAGTACAGTGACAGTGTACATTTTTAGCATTGATCACTCTATCGGTGTCACTGGTCCCCAAAAAGTGTCAGTAAGATGTCCAATTTGTCCGCCGCAATATCACAGTCCCGCTTTAAGTTGCAGATCGCCGCCATTACTAGTAAAAAATAAAAAAATAAAAATATCCCATAGTTTGTAGGCGCTATAACCTTTGCGCAAACCAATCAATATTCCCTTATTGGGATTATTTTTACCAAATATATGTAGCAGAATACATATTGAGATAAATTGATGAAGAAATTCGATTTTTTGCTATTTTTTTTTATTGTTTTTTTTTTCTAAATTGTACTTTTCTGTTTATAGAGTAAAAAATTAAAACCACAGAGGTGATCAAATACCACCAAAAGAAAGCTCTATTTGAGGACAAAAAGGATATAATTTTATTCTTTTGTTCAGCGTTGCACGTCCGCAATTGTCAGTTAAATTAACGCAGTGCTGTATCACAAAAAATGGCCTGGTTATGAAGAGGGGTAAATCTTCCTGAGCTGAAGTGGTTAAAGAAGGCCTCTTGTGGTTTGGTTCAAATGCTTGATTCATCCTACATATAATTTAGTACATTCACATTACACAAACATTACATGTGTTATAAAACATTGATTTACAAACATCAGTGAAAAGCAATGATCAAAAGTAATCAGTCTGCTCTTTCAGCACTTTGTACAGATGTATTATTTAGCTTTTCTCTGCAGAACACTCTGAGTGAGTAATGAAGAGCATTACTTCACATTGTTTTACAAAGAATTTTACTTAGGAAGGAATTATTTGTATGCCCATCGGAAATGTCTGCGCTGCCTGTCGATTTTGCATTTTACTTCTAGAATCACTTTTGCCCCAAGTGTTTCCTCCAGACCTGCATCTTAATTGTTGTTATTTGGCAGCATGAAATATTGATGACATTGGTCAAAAAGATTGACAGCTGCATAAATTGTTATTAACCAGCCTGTTGGTTGTAGCTTAAAGTTCAATAAATACCAAGATAAAGCATAAGCCCCTGGGGAGTCTGTGTCTTTTCTAAGCAGCTAGAATTAACTATTCAATGACTTTATAAAGAATGGAAGTTTTCTTTGTGAAAGTTGCAGAACCAGAACAAAGAAATCATTATCACGTGGTGGTTGTTTTATGTTTTGATTGTTGGGAAAGTATGCATATGTAAAAATAAAACAATTACATTTTATTTTATTTAAATATACCACTAAAAGAAAAAAAAAACACACACACACACACACACACACACACACAAAATCATACTGTATGTTAAACACAGAACATGATCCATCGTAATATAGGAAATACTACTTTTTGTGGCTATGCAGCTATTACAGATCCTTAACCACTTCAGCCCCAGAAGAATTTACCCCCCTTCCTGACCGGAGCACTTGCAATTCGGCACTGCATCACTTTAAAGGGGGTTGTAAAGGTTTGTGTTTTTTTCTTTTTTGTCTGAATTTCATAAGTCAGCATACTCGCCCCATCCCTTGGAACTACATCCCTGCGGGGAGACGCAAGTATGTAGTCCCAAGGGAGGGGGCGAGCATGCTGACTTATCTCCAGCCAGAACGGCTGGAATGATGGGGGCAAGCTTACTGAGGAGGAACAGGAAGTGAGAAATTCGGACAAGGAAAAAAAACATTTAGAAGGGAAATTTAAGGAAAAGGTAAGTGAACCAACAATGCACTAGCTTAAAGGAACCTATTTAGAAAATAAAAAACGAACCTTTACAACCCCTTCAACTGACAATTGCAAAGTGGTACCCAAATAAAATTGATGTCCTTTTTTCCCCACAAATAGAGCTTTCTTTTGGTGGTATTTGATCACCTCTGAGGTTTTTATTTTTTGTGCTATAAGCAAAAAAAGGGCGTCAATTTAGAAAAAAAGCAATATTTTTTACTTTTTGCTGTAATAAATATCCCCAAACTATATATATATAAAAATCGTCCTCAGTTTAGGCCAATATGTATTGTTCTACATATTTTTGTTAAAAAAAAATCGCAATAAGCTTATATTGATTGGTTTTCGCAAAAGTTATAGCGTCTACAAAATAGGGGATAGTTTTATGGCATTTTTAATTTTCATGATTTTTATCATGACTGCGACATTATGGCGGACACATCGGACACTTTTGACTCTATTTTGGGACCATTGTCATTTATACAGCGATCAGTGCTATAAAAATGCACTGATTACTGTGTAAATGACACTGGCAGGGAAGGGGTTAACCACTTCCAGACCTTAGGTGTTTTTCAGATTCGGTGTTTGCAAGACTAAAACAGTTTTTTCTGCTAGAAAATTACTTAAAACCCCCAAACATTATATGTTTTTTTTTCTAACACCCTAGAGAATAAAATAGTGGTCATTCCAATACTTTTTGTCACACCGTATTTGCGCAGCGGTCTTACAAGCGCACTTTTTTTGGAAAAAATTCACTTTTTTGAATTAAAAAATAAGACAACAATAAATTTGGCCCAATTTTTTTATATATTTTGAAAGATAATGTTACGCCGAGTAAAATGATGCCCAACATGTCACGCTTAAAAATTGCGCCCGCTCGTGGCATGGCGTCAAACTTTTACCCTTAAAAATCTCGATAGGCGATGTTTAAAAAATTCTAGAGATTGCATTTTTTGAGCTACAGAGTAGCTCTAGGGCTATAATTATTGCTCTCGCTCTAACGATCGCGGCGATACCTCACTTGTGTGATTTGAACACCGTTTTCATATGCGGGCGCTACTCGCATATGCGTTCGCTTCTGCACGCGAGCTCGTCGGGACGGGGCGCTTTAAAAAAAAATTTTTTTTGTTTTCTTATTTATTTTTATTTATTTTATTATTTTTTACACTGAAAAAAAAAAAATAATAATTTGATCACTTTTATTCCTATTACAAGGAATGTAAACATCCCTTGTAATAGAAAAAAGCATGACAGGTCCTCTTAAATATGAGATCTGGGGTCAAAAAGACCTCAGATCTCATATTTGGGCTTAAATGCAAAAAATAAAAAATAAATAAAAAATGTCATTTTTTCAAATGACCAAAAAAAAAATGTGTCTCTTTAAGAGGCTGGGCGGGACTGACGTTTTGACGTCACTTCCGCCCAGCTGAGCTATGGGGACGGGCGAAGGAGATTTTTCCTTCAGTCTCGTCCCCGCTCACCAGCCGACAGCATCCGATCGCCTCCGCCGCTACCGACGGCTCCGGTAAGCGGCGGAAGGCGCCGGAGAGCGGCGGGAGGGGGGGCCCCTCTCCCGCCACCGATAACGGCGATCTCGCGGTGAATCCGCCGCGGAGACCGCCATTATCGGATTCCAGACCGCGCACACTAAAGATGGATACCTCGGTTGTGACAGCAGCTGCTGCCGTTACCGAGATATCCATCTTTAAAAATAGGACGTACATTGTCGTGCGCAGGTCTGGAAGTGGTTAAACACTAGGGGGCGATGAAGGGGTTAAGTGTGTCTTAGGGAGTGATTCTAACTGTGGAGGGGCTGGGCTACAAGTGACATGACAGTGATCACTGCTCCCGATGACAGGGATCAGTAGATCACTGTCCTGTCACTAGGCAGAACAGGTAAATGCCTTATTTACATAAGCATCTCCCCGTTCTGCAGTTCCGACCACGGGAACCGTGGACATCGAGTCCGCGGGTCCAGTGGTCACAGAGCTCGCGGTGGGCACGTGAGCACGCCCGCATGATGGGAAATTCAAAGCAACGTACAGGTACGTTGCTTTGCCCAGCCGAGCCATTCTGCCAATGTATATCATCGTAAGGTGGTCGGCAAGTGGTTAAAGAGCAGCTCTATGAAAAAAAAAGGACGTAAGCCAATGAGCAAAAGCTGCAGCTGTACAAAATACAGAAAGTGTATTTGAAAGAACTCAGTGTTTAAATAATTGACTGTGAATGTTCCAGAAAAGTAATTGTTAGTGCTCAACAAATAACATTTTTGCAGGCTCCAATTATTCCTTTTGCACCATAAAGATGAATAGCCAGATTCACTTATGGCAGCGTAACTTTATGCTGGCGTAGCGCATCACATTTGCACTACGCCGACGTAACATAGTGAGGCAAGTACTGTATTCACAAAGCACTTGGGGCCAGATTCACATAGAAGAGCGGCGGCGTAACGTATCGTAGATACGTTACACCGCCGCAATTTTTCATCGCAAGTGCCTGATTCACCAAGCACTTGCGATGAAAACCTACGCCGGCGGCCTCCGGCGCAAGGCGGGCCAATTTAAATGGGCGTGTGCCATTTAAATTATGCGCGCTCCCGCGTCGGACTTACCGCGCATGCTCCGTTTCCGAACTCCCGTCGTGCATTGCACGCCGTGACGTAATTTTTTCGAACGGCGACGCGCGTATGGTAATTCCGTATTCCCGGACGGCTTACGCAAACGACGTTGATTTTTAAATTTCGACGCGGGAACGACGGCCATACTTTAGACAGCAATACGCTTGCTGACTAAAGTTAGGGCACCTAAAACGACGACTAACTTTGCGACGGGAAACTAGACTAGCGGCGACGTAGCGAACGCGAAAATCCGTCGTGAATCGCCGTAACTCCTAATTTGCATACCCGACGATGGTTTACGACGTGAACTCCCCCCAGCGGCGGCCGCGGTATTGCATCCTAAGATCCGACAGTGTAAAACAATTACACCTGTCGGATCCTCTGGCTATCTATGCGTAACTGATTCTATGAATCAGTCGCATAGATAGAAACAGAGATACGACGGGGTATCAGCAGATACGCCGTCGTATCTCCACTGTGAATCTGGCCCTCGCCTCCTAAGTTACGTTGGCGTAGCGCAAATGTCCCAGCGTAACCCCGCCTAATTCAAATTAGGCAGGTAGTGGGCATGCTACATGTAAAGTAGCCGTGACCCCATGTAAATGAGGGCCGTATGACGGCGCATGCTCAGAATCACGTCGGAAATACTCAATGCTTTCTACGTGAACGTCACCCATGCCCAGCCCCATTCACGTACACTTACGCAAATGACGTAAAATACGACTGCTGTTCTGTCGTCCATACCTTGCATGGGCTGCACCATCTTTTTGGTGGTTTATCTTTACGCCGAAAAAACGCCTCACGTAAACAGCGTATCGGGTGCAAGTACGTTCGTAAATCGGCGTATCTTGCTAATTTACATATTCTAGGCGTAAATCCACGTACATGCCCCTAGCGGCCAGCGTAAATATGCAGCTAAGATACGACGGCGTAGGAGACTTCCGCCAGTCATATCTTAGCAACAGTGAAGCGTATCTCAGTTTGAGAATAAGCTTAAAGATACAACGGCGCGCATTCGGACTTACGACGTCGTATCTACTGATACGTCGTCGTAAGTCTTTCAGAATCCGGCTAGTAATGTCTGGTGAGGTAAATTCAAGGAGAAGGCGTTGACAAAGGCTAAAGAGAGAGTGCAGAGTTGGTTGAGGTCTGGTAAGAAACAGCAAGGCACAGAAAACTTGGTGTTAGACTCAACCAGGTGTAGCTTAATTTAATAGTTTCCCCCCATGGGGCCTAAAGAGAGATAGGTGATTGCCATCCACAACTGAAGAAGAACAGTGGGGATCTGGAAACCCATGTCCTAGTAATGTCCTGTATATTGACAAGCTGGAGAGGCGCTATTAGAGGGGCAATAAGCCTGGGGCCTAGTCCTGCCCATATTGGTGGAGAAGGCATAGCTCCCAACTGTCCCTGATTTCGAGGGACTGACCCTGATTCGGAACAAAGTTCCCTCTGTCCCTCTTTCCTCCTTTATCTTTCAGAAAGTGTTCCCCAGTGCTAAACCTTTCATCCAATTTCTAAATTGCTACATTTGTAAATTTCAAAAGCCAGTATAGTAGTGGTAACAAAAAACACTCGTGGGTTTAACGAATTAGTTTTTTTTATAATTCACCTTTAAGTGTGAACTGTCGGTATAGAATTGGGTATACGGGATTGTATGATATTATATATATATATTTGAACTGGATGGACTTGTGTCTTTTTGCTAAAGACCTTGAATTTTTATTTTTCAATCTTCCCCCATTTAAAAAAAAAGTACTAAAAATATTCTTAAAATAAAATTCTACTTACCCTCTCCATGATCCAATGCTGTTTCTGGCTTCATCTTTGTCCCAGAGCTGCTGATGCCGTATAAGCACAAAGACACTCAAGTCGTTCTGCCCATTTCCTGTGAGTCCAGTCCTCTCAGTGACACCCCTCGGAGTGTGAAATCATGGCAACTAGACTCAGAGTCCAAGACTGAGTGGCATTCACACATCTTTATGTAAATGCCACTCAGTCCGAGAGGATTGGCTGCACTATGCCACTGTCAATAAAGGAGATAAAGCTACCATGATATTACATCAGTCTGCTCATTTTTTGGTTCTATACCCACTATACTCCAGATTGAATATTTATTTGAACATAAGAAGATGTATAACATCTCATATTCAGTTATATTCTGTTACAGTATATGGACATATTGTTCTTTTACTAGAAATATGTTTCTAATAAAAAAAAAAAAATGTCTTTTTAATAAACTTGTGTGTGTGTTTTTCTGAGGTTCAGCACCATTCCCATCTTTTTCTATTTTTTGAAGTATGAATTCTAGATGTGACCAGAGATGTGCTACTGAGGTTATATAATATACCACTTATTTACCTGATATTTATGTGATTAAAGCAAACTCAGAGTAAACCCATAGGCACATAGTAGGCTATGTCTGGTGCCAAAATGTGCCTTTATTTCTTCTTCGTGGTAGCCTGATCTGCCACTATGAGCTTTACTGTCTATGCTCTTAGAAAAGTCAATATCGCCACAGCAACTTTCATGTTTGAATTGTCAGATAGAACAAACCTTCAGGATAACTAAAGGTATCAATTCAAGTGCTTGCTGTGCAGTGTGCATCTATGCAGTCACAGAAGCAAAGTGATCAAAGTAATCTCAGGCACTATGGTGCCAAATGGTCTGAAATTATGAATTCTTAGGCCTCGTACACACGACCGGATCTGTCCGCTGAAACTGGTCCGCGGACCAGTGTCAGTGGACAGATCCGATCGTGTGTTCAGGCTAGTGGACAGATATCCGGCGGACAAATGTTTCTTAGCATGCTAAGAAACATGTCCGCTGGAAAGCTGTCCGGCGGACATGTCCGCTGGTTAGTACACCTAACCAGCGGACAGATATCTCCCGGATGCGTCGAATGGATTCGACGCATGCGTGTAAGTATTTTACTTCCTGGTTTGGTGACGTGGCGGCGTCAACGTCACCGCGCTGTCTGTCCGCGGGGATTTCGGTTTGATGGCGTGTACAAGCCATCAGACCGAAATCTCCGAGCGGACATGTCCGATGAAAACGGTCCGGCGGACCATTTTCATCGGACTGTCCGCTCGTCTGTACGGGGCCTTAAGATTAAAATTTGGCAATGCTAAAGTGCTTACAGACATTAGAGAACATTTTTCTGATTTATGGAAATGTTTGTATATCTGCTCTTATCCAACCTTTTCAGTATGAGAGCAACATTTTTTTCCCCCCAAAACAAAAGATTTTGCTTGGAGTTTTTTGTTATCAGCATGACAAGATTTAGAACAATAAAGCAAAGAAATTTCAAATAAACTTGAGCCCATCAAAGTCCCCATCAGAACCACCTTACATAAGAGTCCCCTCTTGCATCAGACGGCTGTATAATATCTTGCAGCAGGCTAGATTTGGCCTAACCAGCTGCTGTAATTATACAGCAGAATGTCGGCACGATCCAGTGAACCGTCATAGCTGTAAATCAGCTCCTTTAAGCATGTGCGTCACTGGAGGCGCATGCCTGCTGCACTGGGGGGGTGCCAATGCGCGTAGGTGGTGGTCGCGATGACCGCCAGCCATGTGCGATCGCTGGCACGAGAGCCAGAACACACAAACACACAAATCCCTGTTCTGTGAGGAGAGAAGAGGCAGATTGTGAGTTCCTACTAGCTAGGAACAGGTATCTGTCATCTCCTCTAGTCAGTCCCATCCCCCTACAGTTAGAACACACACTAGGGAACAACCCCTTGATTGTCCCCTAGTGTTAACCCCTTCCCTGCCAGTGACATTTACACAGTAATCAGTGCATTTTTACTTTCCTTAAAAAAAAGAAAAAAGATCATCTAAAGGGGTAGTGGCAAGGGTAGGAAAGAGAAATAGCGCCACTTTCACCTTTGAGTGAAGGTTCACTTTATCCTTGTCTGACAAAACCAGTGGCCTACCTAACATCTAATGTAAGATAAAAATGTAACTAGTCATTACTTAGTTCAGGGGTGCTCAACCTTTTGAAGAGCAAGGGCCACTTAAGCAACTTGGTAACCAGTCGAGGGCCACAATGAGTGGAGCAGGTGGATAACAGGTCACGGCTACTCTATAGGCCCTCTGATCCGCCAAGATGAAAGGGGACAAATTCCCTTCTGTTTTTCAGATTGGAGGTAGGTGGGCGTAAACAGACATCTGTCGCTCAATATAGGTGAATTGAGGGTCCCATTTGGTTGGGCTGATCGTGTGAAAAGGGCCTAAGACTGCTTTCACACTGATGTGCTGCGGTGTACCCACCCTACAGGTGCAGCGTAGTGCACCTGTGTCTATCCTGCAGGTTAGCTGAACTTTGCCATAGACTCCACCTGCGGCACTGTACAGGAAGCATTGGCTTATAAGGCTCTGCTCCGCAGCTGCTTTCTTCCTCTACCACCTGCTTCATTTACAACACTGATTCTGTGGTATGGCAGGTCAGCAACCTGCTATTTGGGCTTGCCAACCCACCATTCTAGAGCAGGAGGTCGCAGGCCACATCAGAGGGCTCTGCGGGCCACATGTGGACCCCGAGCCACTGGTTGGCCACCGCTGACTTAGTTAGTCCATAGTTTATACAATACATGTAAAAGTACCTTCAGTAACCCAGATAATTATTTTGTGAAACCCATTTATTGCTGCTCTTATTTTTATTATTACCATGATACAGAAAATAAAATTAAACCAGACTTTTACTGTAAATAAATAAATGTTACCATTTTGCTTTATTAAAAAAACGTTCTTTATAAACATACATATAAATCACACCAATAAATTATAAAGAAATGATTTTGTAGGACAAGAATAAAATATTGCATCAAAGATCTGAAGTGCCACCGTCGAGAAAAGCATCCCCAAACTGATGGAACAGTTCCTTCTTATAGTTTATATTGCTGCAAAGAGCAATGTATCACCAAGTCCCATACCGCTAAACACAGCTAACAAGCACATCATCACTCCAAGCAGATTGTCATCATGGCATTGGATAGCTGGTGAATCATTTTCATTTTGTTCCCAGTGGAAGGATACGATGTTCTACAGATTCTGTCACTCCTTCAAATCAACATAAAAACAGCAGGTACAAACATTTTTTACTGAAGCACTAGGAAAAATATCTTGGAAGGCAATCTTAATACAAATAAAAGGTAGTGGCTACTTTAGCCTGGCCAGGCGAAAAGCTGTAAGCAATAACCCAGAAGAAAATGATATTTCATTTTTGGCTCCTGGCTTTCTGTATCTGTCTTATATCTGTCGAGAATTTCCAAGGCAACTGCGCTAGGACTATGGATGTTAACCCCTTCACGTCGGTGTGACAGATTAAAGGGGTTTTACCAGGGTGATGCCTTGAGCTGCAGGCATCACCCCGGTACGTTTTTTTAGGTCGGTCTGTCGACTTTCTTGTAATGACAACCGATACAGCTAAACAGCCACTCAGCTGTTATTACAAGCAGCGGGAGGGGACAGCCCCCCTCCTGCCATCTTCAGGCCTCCTGTCCCACCGGAAGGGCCATAGCGACCAGCCGAAACGTCCGCTGGCTGTCCGGAGACCAAAACAATGCCAGAATCAGCTTTGATCGGGTCTCGGATCATGACATCACTACCGGTTTACTGAAGACTTAAAGGAGCCAGATTTGGCGTTTTGAAGGCTTTTAAGTGAAAAGGAGTGATTTGGGGTCTTAAAGACCCCCATATCCCTCCATAAAGTGTACCTGTCACAAGGGATGTTTTCATTCCTTGTGACAGCAATAAAAGTGATCAAAAATAAAAAAATCGAAAGGGACAGTGTCAAAAAATAAAAATAAAAACAATAATAATAATAATAAAAAAATTAAAACGTCCTATCCCTCATTACGCATACATAAGTGGCACCCGCAAATATAAGCAGTGTTTAACCATTTCAATACAGGGCATTTTCATCCCCTTCCTGCCCAGGCCAATTTTTAGCATTCAGCATTGTCACACTTTGAATGATAATTGTGCGGTCATGCAACGTTGTACCCAAATTAAATTTTGATAATTTTTTTCCCCACAAATAGTTTTCTTTTCGTTGTATTTTAACACCTCTGTGTTTTTGATTTTATGTGCTATAAACAAAAAGAGACTGATAATTTTGAAAAAAACAATATTTTTAACTTTTTGCTATAATACATTTTTTTTTTTTATAAAAAATGTTTTTTTTCCTCAGTTTAGACCAATACATATTCTTCTACATATTTTTGGTAACAAAAATCGCAATAAGTGTATATTGATTGGTTTGCGCAAAAGTTGTCTCAAGCCATTGGCTCGTGCTGCTGTCAATCACATCCAATGGCGTGGCGCACCAGGCCGAGTGGTACAGTCAGTGGCTATAGCCGCCGGCTGTATCACGGGAGCGCGCGCACAAGCTAACCCCCTTGGGAGAGCACTTCCCATGAAGGGGGTTAGCTCTTGTGGGGAGGAGCCGAGACAGCCACCAAGGGACCCCAGAAGACGAGGATTGGGGCCACTCTCTGCAAAACGAACTGCACAGTGGAGGTAAGTATAACATGTTTTTTATTTAAAAAAATTAAAACGTAGCCATACAACCACTTTGGGTCCAACATGTAGAAATAAGGGCCCAGATTCACATACATTGGCGTATTTTTATGGCGGCGTAGCGTATCTAATATACGCTATGCCGAAGCAGCGCAGAGAGGCAAGCACCGAATTCACAAAGCACTTGCCTCCCAAACTGCGCTGGGTTCCCTCGGCGTAAGCCGTCGTAGGTGGAAGTGGGCGTGAGCCATGCTAATGAGGCGTGACCCCATGCAAATGATGGACAGACTGCCATACAAGTACTTAAAACGAACGGCGCATGCATCGTCCCGTGGACGTATCCCAGTGCACATGCTCATAATCACGTCGGAACTACTCCCTAAGATACGACGGATCACTGCCTACGACGTGAACGTAACCTACACCCAGCCCTATTCACGTACTACGTAAACGACATAAAATACGATGACTGTGTTCTCTGGTCCATACCTTAGCATGAGTTGCGCCTCAAATATGTACCGCGTATATTATGCGCCGGGCGCAAGTACGTTCGTAAATCAACGTATCTCCCTCATTTTCATATTTGAATAGGAAATTAATGGGAGCGGCACTTGCGGGCAGCGTAAATATGCGCCCACGATACGCCGGCGTAGGAAAGTTACGTAGGCCGGATGAAGCCTATTTTCAGGTGTATCTTGGTTACAGAGTCCGGCGCATAGATACGACGGCGCATATTTACACTTACGCGGCGTATCTCGAGATACGTCGACGTAAGTGCTTTGTGAATCCGGGCCAAGGTGTTTATCCTTAGTGTTCAGTAAGAAATTTCTTAGGGTGTAGAAAAAAACATGACACTGGGCAAGAAACAGCAGATGAAGTGTTGTGCTCCCCTAACCAAACAGTTTGACAAACTACTTAGACGGTATTGACCACTGGATTACACTTTGGTGCCTGAAGTGGGGCCTGTAGGAATGCCATTTGCAATGCTTGGATGTTTGCTGAGTCTTTTCATTTTTATCATTCTGTGAGTGCAATATTTACTTTTGATAATAAAGCTTTTTATACATTACTACACTATGAGAGTGCTATTTTCACTTTATTTTTGAGCATTGTTGGAAGTATATGGACACGCCGGGGGTCATTTACTATAGTACTAATAGCGCTAATATGCGCTTGTGCAAATAAATACCCTCAAAATAGCGAAATCACATAAATTAGCGCCCAAGTGGAATTCACTGTAGCGCTGGGGAAAAAATACTCCCAAAATCTAATTTACTGTAGCGCCCAGACAACAGATACCGCCCAAACCCTTATTCTTGCTAGAACCTGGAGAATTGCACATGGAAATAATGTTTAAAGCATGTTATGATTGCCTAAATGGTACTTAAATATGTGGTATATTGTTTAAAGATAATCTGCTTTTAAATTGCTTTAAAAAGTGATACATACACTGAAATATCTCCATCTCTGTACAACACAGCACAACTGAACATTCTCAGACCTGCAAACAACTCTTATTTTATCTCCCATGCCTTTCTTACAGGGCACTCTAGTAAATGTGTTTTAAGGGTGAAAATGTGTGCTATATAGCCCAATGCAAGTTTCAGCCATTGATTATAATGGTACAATTGTAACTTCCCCAAATAAATACTTTTAATGTTGAGATGAACTGTATCTTTCTCTCAAATAAATTGTCCTTGCAATCTTCTTCATATATTTTGTTTTTAAGGCCTCTTTCACACGGGAAGGATCCGTGATGATCCGCCCAGTGAACCTCCGCTTGCTCAGCGGGGATCGCTCTGTTGATCCCTGCTGAGCCGCTGGATGACAGGGCGGTCCCCGCATTGTGCAGGGACCGCCCTGTCAGATCTCTGCTCTCCCCTATCTGTCTGTCTGTCCATGTTCATCCGATCCGATCCCCAGACAGATGGAAAAATAGGGTTTTTCTCCGTCTGCAGAATCAAAGGATTGCGGAACCGGGTGAGATCGGGTGTCAGCTGATGTTCATCCACTGACACCCGCAATCTTATAGGGACCAATGTATGTCCCTTTTTCATCCGTACACGGATGGATGAAAAAGCGGACATACGGTCCGCCCGTGTGAAAGAGCCCTAAGAATGCTAAAATGTGTAATGTGTAATGTTTTGGTAAAATATAATTTTCTCTGTCTCAATCACTTGTTGCTGTCCATCTCGCAAAACTCTTTAATCACTCACACGGTTGTCTTTGCAAACCACAAACAATACTAGGGTTGTCCCGATACCACTTTTTTAGGACCGAGTACTTTATTTCATGTACTCCCCGATACCGAAATACCGATACTTTTTTTTTAATGTGACAGTTTTCAAATTTAAGAATGTCTCTTACATTGGTGGTCAGTGGGAAGGATGTCTCTTAAATTGGTGGTCAGGGTACTGGGCACAGGGTATAGGGCACATCAGAGTACTGGGTACAGGGTATGGGGCACATCAGAGTATTGGGCACAGGGTATGGGGCACATCAGAGTACTGGGCACAGGGTATGGGGCACATCAGGGTACTGGGCACATGGTATGGGGCACATCAGGGTACTGGGCACAGCAGGGTACTTGGGCACAGGGTATGGTGCACATCAGGGTACTGGGCACATCAGGGCACTGCGGGGTACTGGGCACAGCGGGGTACTGGGCACATCAGGGTACTTGGGAACATCGTACTGGGCACATCAGGGTACTGGGCACATCAGGGCACAGCGGGGTGTTGGGCACATCGCGGTACTGGGCACATCAAGGTACTTGGGCACATCGTACTGGGCACATCAGGGCACAGCGGGGTACTGGGCACAGCGGGGCACATCTGGGCACAGGCTACTGGACGCATCTGGGCACGGCAGGGCAATATTCGTTTCAGTTTCCTTTTAAATTCAGAGTAGCGCAGGAAGCGGCTCACATCTGTAATACGTGGCTGTAATTAGTTCTTACTGTTCTCTATCATGTCGCGCTGTTCCCGGCGGCCTCTCCTCTCCTCTCGTCCATCTCAGATGATGTCACAAGCGTACAACGAGAAGAGAGGAGGGGCGGGGCCACCGGGAACAGCGCGACATGATAGAGAATAGTAAGAACTAATTACAGCCACTTATTACCCGCCTGTGGTCTGCTCTCGGCCGCCTGCCCACTCTCCGCCCACTCTCCGCCCCGCCGCTCTCTTGCAATAGAGAAGTATCGGGTCAGGCATCGGCAGCATTTGTGCGAGTGTAAATGCTCTGTATCGGTCCCGATACCGATACTAGTATCGTATCGGGACAACCCTAAACAATACCATGCTGATGCAAATTTTAAATTAATCACAATTTTGATATGTGAACCAACATCAACACCAATGGATATCATTGTTGACTTACCCCCTTCCGAAGGGTTCACTACTATCTTGGTGGTTGTAGACCGTCTCTCAAAGATGGCACATTTTCTACCTATGGTTGGCACACCCTCTGCCTTAGACACAGCAAATATATTTATAAAGGAGATCATCAGGTTGCATTGGGTACTGGATAATATTGTTTCCAACAGAGGAGTACAATTTACTTCCAGGTTTTGGAGAGATCTCTGCAAATTTTTGGCAATAGAAGTATCCCTTTCGTCAGCATACCATCCCTGGTATGGTCAGGCAGAAAGGAAAAATCAAACCTTGGAGCAATATCTATGGTGTTTTTGTACCTGCTCTCAAGATGACTGGGTGTCCTTTTTTTCATATGCAGAGTTTGCCTACAATAAGTCCTTGCATACCGCTCTAATAAATCTCCTTTCGGGCACTTATGGTTTTCATCCTTTTTTCTTACCCAATTCCATACCAGAAGCATCAGTGCCTGCGGTCCAGGATCAGATAAACTTTATCCAGGCCAATTACCAGAAACTCCGGGAAGCCATGCACCAGGCCCAAGAGAACTATAAAAAATTGCATGACAAAGGAGGAGAGGAGGCAGTGGCGGCTGGTGCTCAACATTTTTTGGGGGGTGAAAACGAAAAAACAAACTAAAAAAAAAAAAAAATGGCCGCCTCACTGTGCCCATCAAATGCAGCCACTGGGCCCATCAAATGCAGCCACTGTCACCATTGTGCCATGCCATCAAACGCAGTCACTGTGCCATGCCATCAAACGCAGCCACTGTGCCATCAATTGTCACCACTGTGCCATGCCATCAAATGCAGCCACTGTGCCATGCCATCAAACGCAGCCACTGTGCCCATCAATTGTCGCCACTGTGCCATGCCATCAAATGCAGCCACTGTGCCATTAATTGTCACCACTGTGCCATGCCATCAAACTCAGCCACTGTGCCATGCCATCAAACGCAGCCACTGTGCCCATCAATTGTCGCCATTGTGCCAATTGTCGCCACTGTGCCACTGTGCCCTTTAATTGTCGCCACTGTGCCCTTCAATTGTCGCCACCGTGCCAATTGATGCAACTGTGCCCTTTAATTGTCGCCACTGTGCCAAATGTCGCCACTGTGCCCATTGTCGCCACTGTGCCAATTGATGCCACTGCCACTGTGCCCATTGTCGCCACTGTGCCCATTGTCGCCACTGTCACTGTGCCAATTGTCGCCGCTGTGCCCTGTAAAATGCCCCTCCCCCACCAGGAACTTACCTTTCTGGGGTCAGCCACCCTCTTTCCACGTCCCTCAATTTCTTCTCCCGCCCTCGATGACACTTCAGCCAATCAGGCTACCGGTAACCAGAACCGGTGAGCCTGATTGGCTGAGACGCCTGTCAGTCTTATCCAAGGAACGCACCCCCCGTACGTCCCTTAGATAAGTATCTGGAAGCCGAATACAGACTGAGGGCTGTACTCAGAAAGCCTATCAGAGCCGCTGGCGCTGATAGGCACTTCCACACAGCCAACCAGCTGTTGTTATTCAGATGTCCGGCGCTCACCATCTGGCCGGCCATCTGAATAGTCGGTGGCAGCGGCAACAATACATAGATTAATGCAATGCATGAATCTATGTATTGTAAACAGTGGCGGTGCGAGAGCGAGAGGGGGCGGCGCTCCGGCGCCCTCTATGGACTACTGAGAGGAGGTATGGCTGTCTGCTGTAAATCTTAAAGCGGAGTTCCACCCAGAAATTGAACTTCCACTGATCCGGTTCCTCCCCCCCTTCGGTGTCACATTTGGGGTCTCTATGACCCCAGATGGCTGAGCTACGACCCTCAAAGCTTATTTTTTTTTATGTTGATGGCAGGTGAGGCCTTGCCTCCCCTGACTGCATGTCTGTGCAATACAAATTCAGCCATATGGTTTCTATGGCTGAATTTGCATTGCATTCAAATCAAAATGGTGCACTTTTTTTGGTCTGCACTGGAATCCGATTGCATGGGTGTTCACACCTATGCGATCCGAGTCCTGAACCATATCACAGTTCGCACTACGATCTGCGAACCGATCTGGGGTGTCATTAATATTGACACCCGCAGCAGTTCGCAGCGGGCAGTGTGAACTGTCTGCGAGTGACATGCAATGGGGGAACTCGCACTGGAATCACACTGGTTCCCGCATCGCACAAGTGTGAACCCCTCCTAAGGATAAACACCTTATTTCTACATGTTGGACTTTATTGGTGGACCTCAGTGGCGCTGGTGCTCAAAATTTTTGGGGGGGCTCAAACAAATGAAAAACAAAAACAAAAAAACAATTGCAACCTCACTGTGCCCATCAAACACAGCTACTGTGCCCATCAAATGCAGCCACTGTGCCCATCAATTGTCACCACTGTGCCATGCCATCAATTGTCGCCACTGTACCATCAATTGTCACCACTGTGCCATCAATTGTCGTCACTATGCCATGCCATAAAATGCAGCTACTGTGCCATGCCATCAAACGTAGCCACTGTCCCATCATTTATCGCCACTGTGCCCATCAATTGTCACCACTGTGCCATGCCATGCCATCAAATGCAGCCACTGTGCCATCAATTGTCGCCACTGTGCCCATCAATTGTCACCACTGTGCCATGCCAAACGCAGCCACTGTGCCATCAATTGTCACCACCGTGCCCATCAATTGTCACCATCGTGCCCATCAATTGTCACCACTGTGCCCTGTTAAATGCCCGCACCCAGAGCGGGGAACACCTGGTGCTTTAAATTGTTATGGGGCTTTAAATTGTTATAAATCAATTGGAACCTGACTTTAGGATCAGGTGATTTTTGAGGATACATTACTCCACAGACCTACATAGATCAGTAAGTGTTTGGTTTAAAGTATGTCATATGTAAATACTTTAATATGCATAGTCTGAGCCCAAGAAAACTTGATTTTACAGCTTCACAGAACTATTGCCCCAATTAATATATTTTTTTTTCGGTGGCAGCACAATTTTTGTTTGATTGTTCAGTCAGTCACTACATTATGAAGAATCCTGCTGAAGTATAGAGACCGTATAAAGAAATGTTTTCAAGGAAAACTCATCAGTGGAATAAGAAAAAGTTAAACCTAGACAGTGGATGGTTCACCCATAACTGAAACAGTAGTTAACCTATGGAAATGGTTGTGGTGGGACATTGTCTCACACTGACTAGCATTTTGAAAAACTAATAGCAAAACTCAAGGATTGCAAGATAATATCAATATCCCTCTGTAGAAAATTAAAGCCAAAAAATAAGCCATCCTTCTTAGTAAAATTTTACTTTTCAAAGTAATATTTAATCACGCACGCCAATATTAAGTCTCTCTTATTACTTCAAGCATTGTTATTAAACAAACTCAATTAAAAAAATACCATTACATTTTGTAATTATATTTATAAATATTAACCCTTACTAACACGATATTGAGCACAGACAATTTATTGATGACCTAAAAATGAACAAGATTTACCCTTTTAATCCTCTTATAAACCATTTATTGCCTGCAAAAGTTAATTTCATTGCAATAATCTATATGGAGCTTTAACAATAAATACAACCCCTTTACTGACTGAATGATGCTGGTTCATAATAGCTGCTCAGGGAAATGGAACAAACTTAAGAAATGCCAGGTATAAGCATAGAAATTTATTTTTTTCTGTAAATGCTTACTTGTAGTGATTTTCCTTTATATAAATATTGTTTTTGTTCATTTGCAACTTGCTTTTAGACTTGCTGGAAAAAATCGACTATTCCATTTCCTAGCACAAGCCCCTCCTTCCTACATCATAGCCCTCTCCTCTTCTAGGATGGTCTAATTCAGCCTTTTTCAAACAGGGAGCCCTGGCACCCTGGGATGCCTTCAGGTTTCTTCAGGGGTGCCTTGGCAAAATCATTAAAAAGTGCCCAAAAATTGTATACAAGCCAGCTTGTGGATGAAGCCTGCCTTTTAGTTACAGAAAGCCACAGGTTTTCATTGCGCACATTTTACAACCTTCCAGCTACGGTCGCCCTACCAACCAATTATATCGTCGGTTGATAAGGGGGATGTCATGTGCCTGCACAGCAAACTTATTTGCCCCTTCCCTGTGCCCCTCTGTCTGGCACTTGGGTCATATTAGCTGGATGAAGGGAAGAATCTGTGGGAGAAGAGAAACATTGGAATACTAGTCAATACCAGTTTACAAAGGTGTATTGGCTTTGAAAGAATACATCAACTAATAATGGGTTTGCAAAGGTGTATTGGCTTTGAAAGAATACATCAACTAATAATGGGTTTGCAAAGGTGTATTGGCTTTGAAAGAATACATCAACTAATAATGGGTGTCCTATATTTGTGGATGTTGCTGCATTATGTAAAACTTTTAATATTGTTTTTTACATTTTAGAATGGGGAGCCTGGAGATTGTGCATCGTTTTAAAGGGTGTCTTAACTGAAAAAAGTCTTCAGGGGTTGCTGACATTATAACATTGCACAGTCTCCGAGCTATTGGATGTCCACAGAGGAGGAGGCTTTAGCTTTGCAGACAAATACCTAGTATAGAATATGTTAAATGCACACATAATCGTATGTGAATATTGTTGTTGAAATGAATTGCCTGGCAACTGGGCATTTTTAGGGATAAACGCAGCTTCGCCATTTTTTTGTAAACTAACCAAACATTGACTTTGCTTAGTTATTCCTTTAGTAAACAGTCCCAATTTGCCATCCTTTATATCATAAAAAGATTTAAAGCCGATCAGAAGTCACAGAAATAGATATCCAGCCTGACAGACACTGTATTAGAAACCTCAATTTTTTATAATTCTACTACTTTGCATATAATTATTGTTTCAATATGATTTTTCAGACCACTAAGCACGAGAGGCTGACCTCATTCCTCAGTGCGTCTTGTAATTTTGTAGACCTGGTTAGGCACACCCCTTTCTTCGTCTGCATTACAGGTGTGTGCATGGTAACACTTGTAATGAGGGATTTGGCCATTACACATCTATACGTGCATTCAGTACTTACGAAATCCTATAATTTTATTTCATATAAGTACCCTAGAACAATTACAATATATACCACTACTCCACTCTTATCCTTTATTCTGTATTATATTATTATATACACATTTTAATCACTTAGTTGATTAGGAGCATAAATCCCAGCTGCCCATTGTAAATGTTTTATTTTAACACATCAAATATGTATAAAACAATTTATAAATACATATAGGCTACTGATACTCCCTATTAATTAGCATTCCCTTGAAATTATTATGGCACTGTTATTAGTTCATGCATGCATTTGTATATATACACACAATATATTGGTATTTATCATTTTGAAGAAAAGGCGTATATCATTTACGGTGTTTACCATAGATAGTGTTTACCATATAGAAAAAACAGGAAATGGTGGCAAACCACAGACGTAGTCAAAGGTCTTTAAAGATATTTTTTGGAATCCAACCAGACAATACACAAGGTATATAGATAGAGAGTCACTCGAGCTTACTCAAAACAAAGTGTTTACCATACCTTGGATCTTTTAAAAACCAGTTGTCAATGAATAGGGATGGGAAAGAGGACTGATTAGAGCAGGGATCTCTGAACTATGGCCCTCCAGTTGTTCAGGAACTACAATTCCCATCATGTCTTGTCATGTCTGTGAATGTCAGAGTTGTACAATGCCTCATGGGATGTGTAGTTCCACAATAGCTGGAGGGCCGTAGTTTGGAGATCCCTGGAGTAGAAGGTGTGGGCAATAGCCACACTGCTTTTGAAACGTATTTGATGGTTACGGCATATGCTAAAATAGTGCCAATGGTTGTTGAACACTCTAGCTAATTAAAAAGTTTGTTAGCAGTGGAAAATATGGGGCTAACAATGGCAGAGGAAGAAATGCTCTGTAGTGGTGGTATATTCAATTGAAAAAAATTCCCTGTGCCAGTGGTGCCATCGGAATGGAAAAATACAGCTGCATCAATGTCAGTGGAAGTGAAAAATGCTGCTGTGTTGGTGTCAGTAGAAGGAAAATTACTGCTGCTTTAGTGGTGTCAGTCTGAGAAGGCTTTCCTTGGCATTCGTATCAGTGGGATAAAGAAGGGGAGCTAAAAATGTGGGTTGGGGGGCTTTTTGGGGTGCACCAAACTAATGAGTCCTGTGTGACTCTAGGTGAGGGAGATGGACTGAAGGGCTCTGATGGAGGTAGGGTGGCTAAGGGGCTTTCAGAGATATAGGGGAACTCTTGGGCTGAGTTAATAACCCCACTCTCAGATCAATACTTACGTTTCTACTTAAAAATTGACATATGCCAGTGCATCTGGAGATAAATATTAACCAAAATAATAAAGCTCAAAGCCAGGCTGGTGGTGAACAAGGACACTCTTACTGCTGATCACAGAATAAGGAGTCTCTGAAGTATAAAGCCATAACAGTCCTGCAGAGAGGGTATGAGTAATGCAGGCTGGGGCACAGCTTCTCCTTACAAGCCCTGTTTCCTTGCTGTCATGCGTCTCTTGAACAGTCCGCTATTTTTGTACAAGCCTGTCCCTGGATGCCAACCATCATCTAATTTTTGTTATCTCCAATGTATGCAAAGGTTGTCTGAGATTTGAGGTGTCCCACATGTCCCATGTGAGGCAAAAGGGAGAGTGTAGACAGTTCACTGGGCAGTCCACCCTCATTCCCCAGAGGGTACCCACTACTCCTGTCCACAGTATGCTGCTATTGGAGTGAGGAGAGATCAGAATACTCCCTTCTGCAGCTATCTAAGATCTGCTGATGCATTCAATATGTAATCCTTATAAGAAAATGTTCCCCATGCTTAAAGTCTTTCTTAGGGTAGTTGTGATATTATGGGGAAATCCCCCTGGTGACTAGTGGGTAATAGACATGTACATTCGTTTTCGTCCGAATGCATTTTTGTCCGAATTTCAGGTATTTAGTTTAACAAACTAAAACGAACACGCACAATCTGAAATCCGAAAGATCCGACATGAAAAAAATGCTTTATTTTCGTTTTCGTTGCTACAACAGTTAGATATAGATAGGAGATTCGACATGACGTTGACAATAGCAATCTGTGTCTATCGAACCTACGGTCCAATGTGCCTAACCTTAACTCTATTAGTCCAAGATTATTCTACATAGAGAGGAAAGATATGACATTATAGAGAGGAAACATTTGACATTATAGAGACAGTGTTGGGTTAGACCATTCGACATGAACGATGAAGATTCCACGAAGCAGAGAAAAACATACAAACGTCAAATCTGTCATTAAAGGCTTATGGTGTCTGTCGAAAGTTCTAAGAAGATTCGACAAGCAGATAAACTGTACGAAGCCGCAATCGTACATTTCCAGTCAAATGCTCAGCTCCTAGGCAATAGAAGAATTCAAATGTTGGTTGACTAGTAATAATAATTTATAAATATAATTATTACTAGTCATACAACATTAGAATTCTTCTATAGCATTCGACCGGAAATGTACGATTGCGGCGTCGTAGAGTTTAGCTGCTCCGTCAAATCTTCTTACAACATTCGACAGACACCATAAGCCTTCAATGACAGATTCGACCTAAATAAACCAAATAAATAAAAACTAATTTCGGGAGTAACTAAATAAATGTATTTTTTGGACGAAAACGAAATTCCGAAACAAAATATTTCAGTGTGCAAAATTTAGGTCTCCTAATTCATGGCATCAAAATCAAAGAGAAAAAAATGTGTAAGACATAACGTGTAAGTGAACATTAAACATCAAATTTACTTCTGCCCAAGGAAAGTAAGTTTAAAAAAGTGTAAAAACCATCTTGCGGCCTGCAAGGCCTCAGAACGCACCGGGCTCGTGTGCGGCGGCCGCGGGGCGATCATCTTTCGTTCCCCGACCCACTCTCCACTACCGACCGGGAATCGGAGCCCCGGATCAGCCAGCCACCCAATAGTCCGGGCCGGAACCGGCTCCCCTCCCGGAGGATCCGCCGCCACATTGAGGCCTGTGAGGCCTCCGAAATCGGCGCGCTGAAGTGACGTGATCGCGGGAGGAACGACGCCCTGCTCCGGACTTGTGCACCGCTGCCTCCCCGGACCAGGATCCCACAGCCAGGACACCCTGCACAGGGCTTCACTGTTGGAGGTGAGCGACAGCCATCTTTAAGCACCCATCGCCCCTCCGGCGGCCCTCCTCCCCCCCCCCTTTTCCCAGACTCAGGCGCCACAACTTGAGGGCAGCTCTCGCCCGCCAGTGAGGAGACCTGGGGACCACCCCAGGGGTTCCCCTGTCCAAAGCAGCGTCAGCGGCCATCTTGCTACTCCCGTGCTGGGGGGGGGGCGTCCATCTCCCTTCCTTGTGCCTCACACGCTTTGGGGCCCTCCTGGATACTCGGCCCGACCGCAGCATCGTGACGTCCTCTGCCCCCTGGACCGCCTGACGGACAGGCCGCGGCTCCGCCGCGAGGTACGGCGCCCATTTTGCTACTCCCGAACTTGGCTGACACTCGCCCCTGTCCTCGGCGCGCCCCACGCCATTGCCTAGACCGTACACGGGCAGTCCTTGACCCATAAACTGCCCAGACAGTGCAGCTGCGTCACCATTTCACCTATGGGGGCGTGTGGCTGAGGATGGTCGGCTGACGACATGCACTGCTGAGCTCTGTGCTCTCCCGACAACCGCAGGCTGTGTTCATACTAACTTGCACCCGATCTTCTGATGGCGGCTTCCAGCTCTGCATCTAGCGACCATACTGAATTGCAACAAGGCACTATCCAACGGTACATGCTACGCACAACAACACAGGATCCTCGAACAGGGAAAGACAAACTTTCAGCAAGCCGTACTCCGGGTAAAACTAAACCTTCTCCCCCGCCTGCAGCGAATTCATCAGCCGGCGGGGACGGCTCGGGCCCACACCCGTCTCCTCTGATGGACCTTCCAGATCCACTATCCGGTCCTGCATTGCCCCCTCCCGCTGGTGTAAGCACTGCCCCGGAGAGAATGCCTCTCCCGACCTCGGGGGGCGCTCCGGGCTCCACAACCACTGCCCTGCTCTCTGCCTTTCGGAATGATTTTGACTCCTGGGCCTCTAAATTGGAGGCTTCTCTCCATGTTGAACTGACCGCCCTTAAACAACGGGTCTCGGCATCGGAGGTCGCAGTTTCTACAATGGCTGCCACCCAGGATGACCATTCAGCCCGTATTGCGGCGCTTGAAAATGCATCTACAGTCCACCTCTCCCGTATACGACAACACCAGCTCCGAATTGAGGATGGGGAAAACCGGAGCCGCAGGAACAACATCCGGCTGCAGGGTGTCCCGGAGGCGACCTCGGGCACTGATCTCAAGCCCACTGTCACCGCTATCCTCAACCAGGTCCTGGGCAGGGAGGTTACATCCCCTATCGAATTGGACAGGGTGCATAGGGTGGGGGGCGATCGCGGGGACCGCCCTCGGGACGTCCTCTGCCGGGTACACTACTATACCCTGAAAGAAGAGATTCTACGCAAGGCCTGGCGCCTAGGCACACTGGACTTCCACGGATCCTCCATTCACCTATACCCGGATCTCTCCCGCAACACGCTGTACATGCGACGGGTGGTCCGCCCACTACTGGATGTGATTCGCCGAGCTGGTGCTTCATACACCTGGGGCCACCCCTTCAGCATCAAAGTGACCCGGGATGATAACCACAAGTTTGTCCTGTCGGATCCGGACCAACTCCCCGCCCTCTTTCTCTTCCTGGACGAGGACCCTGTCACCATCCCGAACTGGTTGGACCCTCCAGATGACCGTCAGCGGCTCCCGGGCCCTCCTCTTCAACGTCGAAGGTACCCACAATCTAGATCGGCGCCCCCCGTCACCAGAGAGAGGCGAGCCACGTCACCTGAAGACTGATCCGAGCTCTCTCAGTTGAGACCTGCACTAATCTTTCCTCCTTAATTTTTCATTTATTTTTTTTATTTTTATTTTTCTCTGTGACTTTTCACCCGTCAGGAGGGTACAGCTCCCACCCAGGACATCGATCAGGTTTGCCCTAAATATTTTTCCATTGTTCGGTGCTCTATTTTTATTCTATTTTTTCTTGTTTGCTCTTTCTACCAGTGGTCCCTTCCCATGAACTACCGATCATTGCCCCCCCTGAATACTGTTATTGGTTGGATTGTATCGCTTGACTTGAAGATCCCCCCACGGCCCCGGACTGGTGCAGTTGTGCTTGCCGGGGCTCTGGTGGGACAGTTAATAATAATAATGTTGCCTGTTAGTCTAGGATGGGGCCGCTCTCCTGATGTCGTTGTGCCCTTTCGGGGCCGTGGGCCTGCGGGTTGGCTTGGGGGTTCCTGGGCGCGGTCCTTTGGCCTGTCCTGGTGCCCCCCGGGGTCCCCTTGATACCGGTCTCGTGTGCCCCGGTGACCTGGGGCTCATGGGCCATGTCGGGGGCAGCTGGAGTGTGTTCGCATCGTTGCCTGGACCACGTCGAGGCGACGATCGGGGACGACACTGCCATGGAGGTTGCGGTGGTCTGCCGGGTAGTCCAGGGACCACATAGGACTACTTGTGCCTCTACTTTGTGCCTCTATATAGTCCTCAGCTAGTTTCTACCCTGTTGTTATTTTACCTATACCTTTCTATTGTTTAGGATGCCCGAATATACCAATGATATTTGCTATACACTATATTCTTTAGTAACTTGGAAGCTATGCACTAAATGTCATGGTTATCGGGTGTGTTACATTTATGTTTTGTATGCCTGCTAAGTTGCCGGGATCACAACTCGGCTGTTCTAACCCTGTTCTCTCTCCCTAAATAGGATTGGCACAGTCCGTGCCTAACGCGTGATTTTTCACGAAGTGTCCCGTTCTCTCGGACACTAGTAGTTTTTTTTTTTTCTCGAGCCACTGTTCCAAGGTGCTCTCTTTTATCAATCTCTTCCTCACCTTTCTTCTCCTCGCCTATTCCCTCCCTACTGTCTCCCTCTCCTTTTCTTTCTCACGCTCCCTACTCCTCCGCTTCAGCCTCCTTTCTCTCCCCCCCCCCTATTCCTTTTTGTCACTCCATCATGGCCCACACAATGGTTTCTCACCCCAAACTGCAATTCTGTTCCTACAACGTTAACGGCCTCAATGTTGCCTCCAAAAGAGGTCAAATCCTTTACCAAATGCACAAACGCCAAGTCAATGTGCTTCTGCTCCAAGAGACACATTTTCACTCCGCTTCCGCCCCTTCCTGTTCCAACAGATACTTCAATAGGTGGTTCCATAGCACTAACCCAACCCAGAAGGCTAAAGGAGTGTCCGTTGCCTTTCATAAGACGCTCCCCATAGAGGTGCTTGACCAGCTCTCTGACCCTGATGGAAGGTATGTTTTCGTGAAATTCCTGCTGTGGGGTACTAAATTTACGGTAGCTAACATCTATCTTCCTAATGTCAATCAAGTGTCGTCCGCGCTGAAATACTTGAGGATTCTGTCGGGATTCATGGAGGGTAAGCTCGTATTGGGAGGTGATTTTAACACCCCTTTGGAGCCACTATTAGATTCCTCCACCTCACGGTCGGGTGTCTCCTACCCGAAACTGAGGGCACTGAAGCGGGCACTCTTTGATATGCATCTTGTTGACGTTTGGAGGGTGCTACACCCCACATCCCGTGATTATACCCACTTCTCTCATGTACATCACACTTACAGTCGCATAGACTATCTGATGAGTGACCACAGCTGTCTGGATTGGTCTCCTGAATGCAGTATAGACCCGATGGTCTGGTCTGACCACTCTCCTATCCACATGACGTTCTCGATGCCCTCCACTCCGGTTAGGGAGTGGACGTGGCGCTTGAATGATTCGTTACTTACGACTCCGGAGTGTGTGCAGAGGGTCTCTGATACGATATCTAACTTCCTTGCTGATCACGCCTCGGATACGACTGCTGCGCCCTTTCAATGGGAGGCACTAAAGGCCGTACTACGCGGAACCTTTATCCAAATGGGTGCGCGTCTGAAGAAGGAACGCTCGGCCGCCATAGAGGTGGCAGTCCGAACACTTAGAGACCTAGAAATTGATCACAAACGATCCCCGACGGCGTCAACACTATCGGAAGTGTCTAGGGCGCGATCACAACTCAGAGAACTATATGAGACCTCCGCGCGCACGTATGCGGATAAGCTTGCCTTCCATCAATACAAGTTCCAGGATAAGTGCGGCCGCTCGCTGGCTCGCTCCCTACATCCAAAGGGGTCTTCCGCCTTCGTGCCCCACATTCGGGGGGCGAGGGGAGAGTTGATCTCCACACCAACTAAGATGGCTGAGGAATTCAGGGACTTTTATCAATCCCTGTATAATATTCCTGCGACCCGGCCGACAGATTCCCCTTGTACTGGGGAGACTGATCAACTGTCATACATCTCGGACACAGCTCTTCCAACTTTGAATGCTGACACCATTGCTGATCTGGAAACCCCGGTCACGGAGGATGAAGTCGCCAGAGCTATAGCAGGTACGCCGGGCGGAAAGAGCCCGGGCCCAGATGGCTTCACTCCCAAGTTCTATAAATTATTCTCTGCCCTCCTCACGCCCTTTCTTACTAAGGTCTTCAACTCGCTGGCAGGGGGCTCAGGGTTTCCTCCACAGACACTTGAGGCCCACATCTCCCTCATTCCAAAGCCGGGCAAAGACCCTACACTATGCGCCAATTACAGGCCGATTTCCTTGATTGGTGTTGATCTGAAAGTCTTTGCTAAAATACTGGCAAATAGGTTACAGCCACTGTTGCCAGGGTTAATACACCTAGACCAGGTTGGCTTTGTGAGTGGCCGTGAAGCTAGGGACAATACCCTGAAAACCCTTCTCTTAACGGATTATGCCCGGTCTCATGATGTCCCATTATGCCTCTTAACGGTCGATGCTGAAAAGGCATTCGACCGAGTAGACTGGCAGTTCCTCCGACTTTCCCTACAACAAATAGGCTTGGGTCCTAATATGATGGCGAGGATAATGTCCCTTTACTCTTCCCCTTCTGCTAGGGTTAGGTTGAATGGCTCGCTATCTCCGTCCTTCTCGATATCTAATGGGACTCGACAGGGATGCCCACTGTCCCCCCTCCTATATGTTCTTACCATGGAACATTTAGCCATTGCTCTACGTAACAATCCCTCGGTCCAGGGCATCACGATCGGGCCCACCCATACTAAACTCGCCCTCTTCGCGGATGACCTGCTCTTGTTCGTGACACACCCACATACATCCTTGCCCTCAGTGCTACAGGAGTTCCACAAATTTGGAGCAGTTAGCAATTTTAAGGTAAACTACACTAAATCGGAAATCCTTAACATATCTTTGTCCAAGTCAGACCTACGGAGACTATCGTCTACCTTTTCCTTCAAAACTGGTTCCACCTCCATTAGGTACCTAGGAATTCAAATTCCGGCGGATCCAACCCAACTATTCTCTCTGAACTTTACCCCCCTGCTTCTCAGAACCCAAGCAGACTTAATCACTTATGCGGCCAAACGGCTCTCATGGCTAGGTAGAGTGAACGCCCTGAAGATGGATGTTCTCCCTAGGTTTCTTTATTTGTTCCAAACCATTCCCATTCATATACCTAACTCGTACTTCAAGAAGCTACGCCGGATGTTCTCCAAATTCATTTGGAATGCTGCCCGTCCCAGAATACGATATGAAACATTATCTCTTCCAAAGGTTAGGGGGGGAGCTGGAGCCCCAGACGCCTCCTTGTACCATAAGGCTGCGGTGCTCACTCGCATACTGGACTGGTTCCATCACTCTTCAACCAAGCTCTGGGTTCAGTTGGAGGGCCATATAAACCCTGTTGAACTCTCCGCTCTCCCTTGGACCTCACCCACGGTTCGGGGGGGTTCGGGCCCTTTCGGCGACCTTACTCTTCAAACGATCCAGATCTGGGATCGCCTGCGATCTAGAAGGGGCCTGTCGAACCACGTGGGGCCTATGACTCCCTTCTTCGGGACCCCGGCCTTTCCGCCGGCCATGTCCGTAACAAGATTTGGTCCATGGCGAAAGGAGGACCATGGGAGGCTTGCCCAGGTCATACGTGCGGACCCCACCCTGAGGACCGATACCCCGACCGATTCGACCTCTAGACACCCCATGCGGTGGCTTCAGAGACAACAGATTACCTCTTACATTCGAACCTTCACATCCATTCCGGACATTCTTGCTGAACCGACAGAGTTTGAGGCGCTGCTTCTGCAGGCGGATCCTCCGACACATGTGGTATCTCAGCTCTACACCCTGTTGCTCAGTCTCTTCTCCCCTGGCCCCCCGCCGTTTACGGTGGCCTGGGAGACGGACCTACGCCACTCTATTTCCCCTATTGACTGGAAGAAGTGTTTTGTCCTGACACACAAATTATCCTTGGCCACTAAGACCCAAGAGAAGGGGTTCAAGTTATTAACGAGATGGTATAGATGCCCAACGACTATCCATCATTTCAATCCGACAGTGCCGGAGGTCTGCTGGCGGTGTCTTAAATCCCAAGGAACCATGCTCCACATTTGGTGGGAATGCCCTCCTGTACAGGGATTCTGGCAGCGGATTTTCAAACTATACTGCAAACTGATGGCGACCTCTATTCACCCTTCCCCTGAGATGGCTCTCTTATCTATACTTCCTGGCACGTTCAAATCCATCAAAAATGATGTACTACGACACTTTCTGGCGGCGGCCAGAGTGGTGATCCCCCGTCATTGGAGATCGACAATCACGCCTTCCCTAGGGGATTGGGCTGTTGAAGTGGACCGCATTAGGGACCTGGAGCGTCTGTTGGCGGAGGAGGGTGGTAAAAGCGAGCAGTTTTCTCTCATCTGGACTTCATGGTCCATGTTCCGATACTCCTCTGAGTTTATCTCTTGGGCCGAGCGTGGCGTGGATGATGTGACCCAGGCGCCATGATGGAGTGACTCTTGTCCCTTGCTTCTTGTTCCCTATCTCTCTACCCCCCCCTTGTCTTCCCTGCTTCCTCTTCTCCTTAACTTGCTCTCTACATACTGCCTTAGGAATGCATTGAGCTAACGTATCCTGGCCTCGACCCACATATTGTTATTAATTCGTTCTGTGACCCCATAGGTCCTACTCTACTTGCAGATCCATGTATGATCCCTCCTGATGTGCCGCGTGCGGTGCAACACTGGACCCCTCACTAATATGCGGTTAATTGTTACAATTACTGTTTACTCTATATATCTGAGGATTACATAGCTGATCGGCCCGATGGTGGTTCACACACACATGCTCTCATTCCTGTTTTCCATGTAACCTAGACATGCTCTTGTTATGTCAAACTTGATGCTTACTGTTGATGTAGTCATTGATACTGTTTACACTGATTGAGATGTTATCTGTCTTCCTGTCTCTCTTTCTTCTGAATAAAATAAGATTGAATTAAAAAAGTGTAAAAACCTGTATTTATATAATTATAAGTAGTTGGAATGTTGGAATTATGTAAAATTGTTACTTGTTGGCATTTCACTCCAGACAAATTAAAAGAATTTCAGATATTTTATTTTCTGCAGGCAGCATAGCGTATCCTGGTATTCATATTAATCCATAATTTTTTGGTGAATTTTTTTCTTTTCATTTGGCATTAACATTAGTCAAGTCCATTTATTTGGAAGTGTTACAAAATATAGCAAGGACAAAATTTACATTGTAAGCTATATATTGCCCTAAATAATTTGAATGAAAGCACTAATATACAGTAAATACCTTCTATAGTTATTTATCAGGTCAGATCATTAGCACATAGTCAAAGCCCCAGCAGTGGGTATGACGTCTAAAAAAATCTTGTATACTAATTATCCCATGTCCACTGGATACAAGGCACTAGCTGGATGTGTTTGGGGGCATAATTAAAGGGGTACTAAAGGTTCCATAGTTTTTTAAATAACAAACATGTCATACTTGCCTCCGCTGTGCAGCTCATTTTGCACAGAGTGGCCCCCGATCCTCGTCTTCTGGGGTCCCTCGGCGGCTGTCTCGGCTCCTCTCATCATCTAATCCCCCTGGGAATAGGGATGAGCTTTGTATTCGAGTCAAACTCATGTTCGACTCGAACATCGTGTGTTCGATCGTTCGTCGAATTACGAACGTTTTGGGCCATTCGCGCCAAATTCGAGTTACGCTTCACAGCCCATAATTCACTGCGGCATCGCAATGCATTGCTGGCTGATGATTGGCCAAGCATGCACTATGACCCGCATGCTTGGCCAATCACAGCTTGCAAAAAACGGAGAGCAATAATTGGCCAAAGCAGGGTGACTTTGGCCAATTATGGCTCAGGGGGTTTAGTACAAGCCACACACTATTAAAGGCCGCCTGCAGGTCGGCCTTGTGTAGTGTGTTGCGGTGGTTAAAAGAGAGAAGACAGAGAGAGAGAGAGAGTGTCATTTTTAGTAGGTAGATAGAGCAGGCAGGCAGGCAGGCTAGTCAGTTAAAGTTACAGTGTGTAGAGGATATATATGCATCCCAGGTGTTGTATATATATATTTATACACTGTATAGTTTAGCTAGATCAGCTCTTCCTAATTTACTGGCAGGCAAGTGATTGTGCTAGCTGCAGTATTCTCACGTGGTGTATTGCCTGTGTCCTCTGCATTGTGCACCATAAAGCTACGTGGTGTGTACTGCCCGTGTCCTCTGTAGTTTGCACCTAAAGCTACGTGGTGTGTACTGCCCGTGTCCTCAGCAGTTTGCACCTAAAGCTACGTAGTGTGTACTGCCTTTGTTCTCTGTAGTTTGCACCTAAAGCTACTTGGTGTGTACTACCCGTGTCCTCTGCAGTTTGCACCTAAAGCTACGTAGTGTGTGTACTGCCTTTGTCCTCTGCAGTTTGCACCTAAAGCTACGTAGTGTGTGTACTGCCTTTGTCCTCTGCAGTTTGCACCTAAAGCTACTTGGTGTGTACTTCCCATGTCCTCTGCAGATTACACCTAAAGCTACGTAGTGTGTACTGCCCATGTCCTCTGCAGTGTGCACCTAAAGCTACGTGGTGTGTGTACTGTCTGTGTCTGTGCTATTTTTCTCAATGCTTTTCATCCATATTGCAGGGACCAGACATTACATTAAAGCCGCAAGCAGTTTTAAATTACTTTTTGCTTATAGTAATCTCATTTTGTGCAGGGACAGTTCTAAACACGTGCCACTACACAGGCATACTATAGACACCCAGCAGGTACGATATTTTAACCACTTAAGGACCGCCTCCTGCACATATACGTCGGCAGAATGGCACGGCTGGGCACAAGCACGTACAGGTACGTCCTCATTAAGTGCCCAGCCATGGGTCGCGGTTCGAAGCTCTGTGACCGTGGGACCCGATCGCCGCTGGAGTCCCACGATCGGTCCCCGGAGCTGAAGAACGGGGAGAGCTGTGTGTAAACACTTTTGAATTCAAACGTTCGAGTCCCATAGACGTCAATGGGGTTCTAAATGTTCGCGCGAACGGTCGGTCCGTTCGAAGGTTCGAATCGCTTTCCCAAGGGGGTAACCTTGCGGGCAAGCTCTCGAGTCCTGTGTTCAGCGTCCATAGCCGCCAACTACAGGACTCGGCCCTGCTTCCCAGTCCTTGCGTCATTGGAGTTGAGTGACAGAAGCGCAAGCCAATGGCTACGCGGCTATCAATCTATCCAATGTAGAGCCGAGAAGCCCGGGCCCATTAAGGTGTAAAAGTTCTAGTGAGAGAACAAGAAGTCATTAGAATTATCTCCAACAGTGGCACAGACAGCAATACATAAAGAAGAATTAGAAGGCCTGTAAAGATTGGTCACTGTTGGCTAGATTCCACTCACTTTCTTCATTAGTTGTTGTGGCCATTGGAACAGGAATTAGTGGTACAGTGGGAAAAATAATTATTTGATCCCCTGCAGATTTTGTAAGTTTGCCCACTTACAAAGAAATGAAAGGTCGATTATTTTTTTAACATAGGTGTATTAAAAATTTCAGCAACAGACTATCAACCAAAAATACAGAAACAACACATGATACAAATGTTATAAATTGAGTTGCAGTTCGGTGAGTAAAAAAAGCATTTGATCCCCAAGGAAAACTTGATTTAGTACTTGGTGGAGAAACCGTTGTTGGCAAGCACAAGGTAAGACATTCCTTATACTTAGAGCCAGATCCACAGACGAAGTACGCCGGCGTATCTACTGATACGCCGGCGTACTTTCAAATTTCCCGCGTCGTATCTTTAGTTTGAATCCTCAAACCAAGATACGACGGCATCTGGGTAAGATCCGACAGGCGTACGGCTTCGTACGCCTTCGGATCTTAGATGCAATACTTCGGCACCCGCAGGGTGGAGTTTGCATCGCTTTCCGCGTCGGGTATGCAAATTAGCGATTTATGACGATCCACGAACGTACGGGCGGCCGTCGCATTTTCTAACGTCGTCTGTAGTCGGCTTTTTCCGGCTTATAGTTAAAGCTGGTATTTTGCGGCGTATAGATAGACTTGCCATGTTAAGTATGGGCGTCATTCCTGCGGTTTTTTTTGCGTAAGTCGTCCGTGAATAGGGATGGACGTAACTCACGTCTAAGTTAAAAAAATGACGTCCTAGCGACGTCATTTAGCGCAATGCACGGAGGGAAATTTTCGGACGACTCATGCGCAGTTCATTCGGCGCGGGGACGCACTTCATTTAAATGAAACCCGCCCCCAACCTGAAATCTGCCGCCAGAAATACACTACGCCCCCGTAACTTACGGCGCAAACTCGCTGAGGATTAGAATATATGCCAGGTAAGGTACGGTGGCGTAGTGTATCTCTGATACGCTGCGCCGATCCAAATGTATGTGGATCTGGCCCTTAGTGACTAGATTTGCACACATCTCAGGAGGAATTTTGGTCCACTCTTCTATACAGATCTTTAAATCCTTAAGGTTTCTTGTCTGTCGCTTGGCAACTCAAAATTTCAGCTCCTTCCATACATTTTCTATAGGATTAAGGTCCGGAGACTGACTAGGCCACACCATGACCTTAATGTGCTTCTTCTTGAGCCACTCCTTTGTTGCCTTGGCGGTATGTTTTGGGTCATTGTCATGCTGAAATACCTATCCATGGCCCATCTTCAGTGTTCTGGCTGAGGGAAGAAGGTTCAAATCCAAGATTTTACAATACATATTGGCCCCATTCATTGGCCCCTCAATGCAGCAAAGTCGGCCTGTACCGTTAGCAGAAAAACATCCCGAAAGCATAATGTTTTCACCTCCGTGCTTGCTGTAGGGATGGTATTCTTAGGGTCATTGTCAGCATTTTTCTTCCTAGGAGTGGCTCAAGAAGAAGCACATTAAGATCATGGAGTAGCATAGTCAGTCTCCAGACCTTAATCCTAAAGAACATTTATGGAGGGAGCTAAAACTTTGAGTTGCCAAATAACAGCCAAGAAATCTTAAAGATTTAAAGAAGATCTGTAAAGAAGAGTGGATCAAAATCCCCCCTGAGATGTGTGAAACCTGGTCACCAGCTATCAGAAACATCTTTACTCTGTGCTTGCCAACAAGGGTATTTCCACCAAGTACTGTTTTGCTTGGGGATCAAATACTTATTTTACTCACTGAACCCTAACTTAATTTATAGCATTTGCTTTATGTGTTTTTTTTCTGGATTTCTGGTTGTTATTGTGGGGCAGATTTTTGTACGATCGCGTAACTTTGTGCGGGTGTAACGTATCTGATTTACGTTATACCTCGGCAACTTAGACGGGCAAGTGCTGTATTCTCAAAGCACTTGCTTCGTAAGTTTGCCGGCGGCGTAGCGTAAATCGGCCGACGCAAGCCCGCCTAATTCAAATTTGGATCAGGGGGGCGTGTTTTATGTAAATCTTCTGTGACCCGACGTGATTGACGTTTTTCACGAATGGCGCATGCGCCATCCGTGGAATTTCCCAGTGTGCATTGCTCCAAAGTACGCCACAAGGACGTCATTGGTTTTGACGTGAACGTAAATGACGTCCAGCCCCATTCACGGACGACTTACGCAAACGACGTAACTTTTTCAAATTACGACGTGGGAACGACGGCCATACTTAACATTGGTACGCCGCACTTAAGCCACCATATAGCAGGGGTAACTATACGACGGGAAAAGCCTAACGTAAACGGCATAACTTTACTGCGTCGGACGGCCGTACGTTCGGGAATTCGCGTATCTAGCATATTTACATATTTCGACGCGTAAATCAGCGTACACGCCCCTAGCGGCCACCGTAAAAATGCAGTTACGATCCGACGACGTAAGAGACTTACGCCTGTCGGATCTAACAAATATCTATGCGTAACTGATTCTAGGAATCAGGCGCATAGATACAACGGCACAACGCAGAGATACGACGGCGTATCTGGAGATACGACGGCGTATCTGGAGATATGCTGTCGTCTCTCGGTTGTGAATCTGGGCCTCTGTCTCTATCATTTAAAATACAACTATGGTAAAATTATAGACCCTTCATTTCTTTGTAAGTGGGCAAACTTACAAAATATACAGGGAATCAAATAATTATTTTCCCCATTTGTAACTTCTGCAGTGTAGAAAATACATCAGTTAAAATCTTATCCAGTTTAAAGGCTTGAAAAAAAGATCCTCTTTAAAAAATATATATATATTTTCATCCTTGCGGTTGCCACTCCATATATATAAAACATATAAAACAAACTCCATATATACAAGGAGATAAATTGGGGGTGGAGAAGTTGCGAACTTTATTTTTAATAGTGGATCTGCAAATGATGAAGGACCTTTTCCAGTATTCTTAAAGGGTTTGCCAAGCAGTGCAGGTAAATCTTTCTCTTCAATAGAGTTAGTACAGTGCTACACCCATTTTACGCCTCAGGCCTCGTACACACGACCGAGTTTCTCGGCAAAAACCAGAAAGAAACTTGCTGGGATTTTTTTTTTGCAGAGGAAACCGATTGTGTGTACATTTTTAGACGAGGAAACTGTCGAGGATCCTGTCGAGCCAAAAAGGGAGCATGTCTTCTTTTTCCTCGACGGGAATGGAGAAACTTGCCTTGTCGAGTTCCTCGACAGCCTAACAAGGAACTCGAAGAGGAAAACGATGTGTTTCGCCCGTCGAGTTCCTCGGTCGTGTGTACGAGGCTTTACTCTATTTGTGGCTACTCCTTTTGTGCCCAGTCAGTGCTGCTTTAGAGCTTTCAATTAACATTTTCACTTTCTTTTTATTTTTATAAATACCTCTTGGGTAATTCAGTCTTCAATAGTTAGAAAATATTAGCAATTCTTCAATTAAAAATAAAAAAAAATTGTGCTATTTAATTTTGACAATTTCCCTGTTGAAAGATTTTTTATGCTCAATGAATTTTAAATCATTTTATTTGCTTGTCATGAAGTAGTCTGTCAAGAAATAATGCCAATATAAGTCCTAACTATTTATACGTGCATTGCAAGGATAGGCGTGATGGCAAATTAATCTTCAAGCAGCATAAACCTTCTTAGAACAGGTTTTCAATATGGCTTGGTAATGAACTATTGCTATCTCTGCTGAGCAGACCTATTTAAATAACTAGGTCCAAAGTTGGTTAAAATATTCCTGTAAATTCCACTTGCAGGGAGCAAGATTTTCCTTATATTAGCAAACAAGACACCCTCTTTTTGTCCATTGCTTAGCAAACAGAAGACATGAATCAGATCTGACTTTTACACACGTTCCTACGACTTTCTCTCTGATAATCATAATAACTGCATGCTTCTAGGGATCAATCACATTTCATAAAGGCATTAGTCTTCAAATTAATCTCCCAATATTACTGCTACAAGTTAAAGAGGCAAGAGGACACACATTGCAGATGTCGGGGCTATTTACTTCTCCTTAAAGTATTTCCCGTGGATAATAAACAAATTTCCAATCTGGGTAAGCCATGAATTTGCAGTCTTCATAAAAATTAATTTAAATGGATATGACTGTGAGGTTGGGATTGTAAAGATTAGAAAGACTCCTGTAGTTATAATTGCCTGTTCACTTCATCGGCTGCTCTGTCACTCAAGAGTGGCACAGCTGCATTAACGACTCTAATCATAATCTAATTCTCACATCAAATTGCCATCTTCAGAACATCCTTTAATAAAGGCTCCATCCCCTGTCTTTTGGTCTTAATTGTGGCTTCCTATTTTTATTGACCGCAAGACAAATAAGTATTTCATTCCTTTCATCCAATTTGTGCTCATCTCTTTTCTCTTTTTTTTGTCTTTTTTTGGGGGGTTATTTAAAGCCTCAGAAATTATTCTTAGTGAATTATTATGTTAGTTTTATCATTTTTACTTAGAATTTTAGTATCTCATTGGTTTATCTTTTAATCCTACAGTATATTATTTTTTAATATGGTGAGTCAATACGTTGCCCTATCCCCATTGAAAACGTCAGAGTGTGACGAAACGCGTCTTGGTTGCGACGTACTGATGTCACCACACTGCTTCAGAGGAGGACGGGCTAATGTATTTGCCGGCCAGCAACTTTTTATGCAATATTTCACTCAACTATATGTAAGTGTAATACTTTTATTTATTAAAACATACAGACGGTATAACGCTATGGTCCGTATTCTTCTTTTTTCCTTGAGTTATTCAATCTATGTTCACGGACTTCTATGATTCTGTGTTGGTTATCCAGTTGGTCATTCCGCTTCCTGGTTCAATCCTGTTTTTTCCACTCTGCGTGCAAGCCAAAGGCCGTGGCTGGGCTTCAGCTGAATGCTCTTTGTGCTTGCCTTCTGGTAAGCGGCCAATTATTACTGGGGTGTGCACTTGCAACTATGTGAATCACAGGGGTGTTGCTCAGAGAAATTTGATCGAATATAAGGACTCCATTTTGCTTTGTTCATTGTACAGCCTATGGATCTTTTTTGTTGGACATTATTGATATAAGATATGGGCTCATGTGGGAACTAAATATATTTTTGTGCAATATCAAACTCATGGGCTCATGTCAAGTAATGTTTGTGCAATACTTTTTTATGTTATTTTTTATATGCCACTTTTTTGATTGATGTGGTTTATTGGCACAATTTTCTTCCTTTGTTTAGAATTGTTATGTGTGTATCCCACTTTAAGCTGCTGCCTATAGTTTGCTAACTGTCCAGCGCAGTTTTCCTTTTCCCAATATTATTTTTTTTAAAGCCAAAATCCAACCAAAAATATTATATTTCGTTTTGAATTTTGACTCAAATTTTTTGTTGAGTTTTTATTTTCTCTGACTTCCTGCCCTTGTAATGCACATATAAAAAACATGTGGGTGCAGTTGTCACTGGGACAAGAAGAGATAGTCTGTAAATAAAGCATTCTAAACATTTCAAATCCTTTCTCACGGTTTTAAAAATGTTATTTTGTTTTTGTCTGTGTTCCAGATGGATACATTTTCTATCACTTCCTGTCCTGACAGGAAGTAAAATAAAATCTCCTCAGTAGGAACATACACAGCAATAAAAACCTAAAATAGGCTTAAATCCGTTTCCCACTCCCGTCACTTTAAAATGAAATAAAACATATTGGATGAAGCTGGGCTTTAAAGTGGAAGTAAACGTCCAACATAAAATTTTACCTATAGGTAGTGTAACTCTCTCCAAAACGTGCACTGTTTAGGAGATATTTACTGTACATGCAGCCAGTGACATCACTGACGCATGCACTCTGAAGGAACGGCCAGCCGTGCCACGCCGTTCTTTCAGAGCCCTGTGCCGTGAACGTCGGCTCCCGTGCACATGCAAGACAGTTGAAGATGAAAACGACCATGCCTATTTCCAGATTTACAAGCCACAATGTGGCAGCTACACAATGGCCAGTAGTATAACTGTGAAGAAGTTGATAATTGCAAGCAGTGGTGGCCCGTAATGCAGGGTGCATGGGCGCCATCCCCCATAGATGTATCCGGCCCCCTAATCTACATGCAGGACGCATGGATTCCAATCTGTTTTTTTTTCCTTTTTGAAGCACGTGATTAGAGCCATCGGCTCGAATAGGCTTCTAGAAAGGGTGGGCTTGGTCGCAGTGCACTGCCCCTCGAGTCCACCCAGTTGTGGGACAATACATATTAGCTAGTGTCACACTGATTCTCCTCCTGGCCAATCAGGAAGCTGGTCTGAGACCCGTTTTCCAATTGGCCGAAAGGAGAAGTGTTCCAATTGTCCTAGAAGGAGGAGGGAGGAGACAGAAGGCAGAAGCCGCCCAGAGGGAAGCGATGCCTGTGATATAGATGGGGTAAGATGGTGGGGGGTGCGGGTGATCCGACCGACTGGGGGGTGGCTGTGGGTTTAATGTTTGCCAACCCCCCTTAAAAAAATATACCACCAGCCACCACTGGTTGTAAGATGAACAATGGAAATGTGCACTTTAAGGTGACAACACTCCCAGGGCAGAAACACATATGAGAGAGCGTTGTCACCCTAGGAGAAGAAGCTACAAGAAAGGCAGAATCACCAGGTAAAAAAGTATTATAAAACACGCTTTAAAAAAAAAAAAGGAAAATGCTTAATAGGGGTTAAGCTGCCATGTCATTTTATTTTTTCTTTAGGGTTTATATCCACTCCATTTAAATCTGAAAAAATAGGCTTGAGGTGATTGGCGATATGGCTAAAACTTCTGGTTCCTGAAGTTTGAAATGTAGCACACAGGGCTGTTCTGCAGTTACTGCACTACTTTCTTTATATTCTAAAAACACCAAAAGATGAGAAAAAACAAGCTTAAAGCATAGCTGAAAAAAAAGAAGACTGAACACTTAAATAAACCACTTCACCAGTATAATCCCCTCACACTTGTCATTTTCAAAATCCACAAATAGGCTGCCTAATGTTCAAGTGAAGCCAAAATAGAAGCTCTAATTAAAAAGATGATGTTTAGAAGGTTAAATTATTTCCCCATACCACTTGTACTCATCATGAGGATAGACTTTAATTAACAAGTCTGTCATATTAGCGCTGTTGTTTAGTGTATGGCAGATCTAAATCAAAATAGGTTTAAAAATGTGTTTTAATTTTTTTCCCTCTTCGTATTCCATAGGGATTACACTTTAGAAGAATAATTAATTTTGAATGTTTCGCTAGCATCTGCCATTTGTGATTGAACATTTTTAAGTGAATGTCATCAACAAATTTATTTCCTCAATCTCGTAGAAATGAAAGTTGAAAATGAAGATGAGCAGCTTGTTTTTATGTTTGTAAGTAATTTATGTATTTAACTTTTTCCATTGAAAATCCACTGCAAGCACGGCCTTTTCTTTTCACTAGGTCTGATATATTTTTATTTTAATGTACACTACACTGTTAATTTACTAAAGTCAAACAGACTGCGTGCACTCCATAAGTCTTAAGTTGCATTCATTTTCCTTAGTAAATGTAAGGGTAGAATACAAAAAATATATACATTAAGGGTATTACTCAATAAAAACAAAAAAGCATTTTTGCATGCATATGATTGGATGATGGAAATCAACAGAGCTTTATTACCACATTTACTAGGCTCTGGGGAAAATAAGTACAACTGCATTTGCAGAGTACCAGTCTATTTATCTTTAGTAAATCCACCTCTTTGTTTTTTCTTCTTAAATCCAACTAAAAAGTCCAAAAAATAAATGTGTTTGATTTCATATAAGCTCTAGCAGGTATACAGTGCATGCAAAAAGAGGTGCTTGTATCTGCAGCAGCTTTCATTGCTCCTTCTACACTCAGATGCCAGGCTGTACAAATTAGGCTCCTGCTCTTTCTCAAAGTGATGGTACTTGTCAACCCCCTCCCACACCATTGGCCATTAAAGCAGAGGTCCAAACAAAATTGGAACCTCCACTTTTTGGAAACCTCCCACCCTCCGGTGTCACATTTGGCACCTTTCAGGGGGGAGGAGGGTGCAGATACCTGTATAATACAGGTATTTGCACACACTTCCGTGCATAGACCCCCGCAGAATCTGCGGGGGTCTACGTCACTTCCCGCCCCCCCCCACCGTCTTTTGGGAGACACACATGTCCCAGAGGACAGCGGGGACCATTCGTATTGCACAGTGTGGCTCGCGCATGCGCAGTAGGGAACCAGGAAGTGAAGCCGCAAGGCTTTACTTCCTGATTCCCTTATCAAAGATGTGGCGGCAGCATCTGAAAACCGAGCGACGGGTCGGCCTCAGGTGCCGACATCACGGGCACGCTGGACAGGTAAGTGTCCTTATTTTAAAAGTCAGCAGCTGCAGTATTTGTAGCTGCTGACTTAAAAAAAAAACAAAAAAACGTGGACCTCCGCTTTAAGGAAGCCCATCAATAAGATGGCCTAATAGCAAAGCATGGAAAGTAAGTAATACTACCTTGAAGATGTCAAGAGCTTTGCTTGTTTTAAGTGGTCTGGCACTGGATAAATAACGCACAATAAAACAGATGCAGATATATCTTCTAGCATCGATTTTTTTCAGTGACAAAATCACTTTTATCACATGACCTCCAGAAGATTTAGCCCCCTTCATGACCAGGCCATTTTTGCGATACGGCCCTGCATTATTTTAACTGACAATTGTCTGCGAGAGGGAGAGGAGCAGAAGCAGGCATTCAGAGACTGCGGGAGGAAGATCGAGAGAATGATTCTTCTAAATGCAACCACCACACCGCTCCTCCTATTCAGGTTACAGGGGTGGCCGCACTCACGTTCTCTCGACTCCATGGTGTCTGCAGCAGGTGTCTCTAGCCCCTCCCCTTCATGGTCATGCCCCCTGGCACCGATAGCTGAACTATACTGGTGGCTGTGGAGAGGCCAAAGTGTCTCCTCTAGCTCCTCCCCCTTCATGTTTCCATCCCTTGGTGTTGATGGCTGAGCCTGAGCTGAACTGGCAGCCGGGCGGCCGCGGAAAGTTCGGGGGACTGGCGCAGGCTTAAAGGACATGCGGCCCAGTGGCCCCGGCGCACCGGTCAAGTGCCCGGTTTGCCTTATGGCCAATCCGGGCCTGGCAGGTATAATAAAATGCTGCAGCACATATTTTTTACTTCAGGTGTTGGGAGAGCTAGTTTAGAACAAGGTCATAGTTTAGGGGTTAAGTGTTTGGAGAGTTTGATTTAGAGTAGGGTAATATTTTAGGAATTTAGGGATTTGGAGCATTAGGGATGTGAATGGTGCTGAGAACAGCTTTTATTTACAGCCTGTGATCTACTTTTTCATTTAAATTATTATAATTGCTATAATGTTTAAATATTTGCTCAGACAACTAGCAAAACAAATGTTGTAGGGGTACAGTATGTTTGTATGGATAAGGTTAAAGGCTCCATGTTTTATTTGCCTATAGGCTCCTGTATATATCTGGCCCTGATGGTGAAAGTTATTTTCTACATACAGATTAAATCTGTAAAGCAGTGTAAAGCAGTGTTTCTCAACCTATTTTAATTCAAGGCACCCTTTAAAATTATGCACACCTTTAGGGCACCCCATTCTAAAATACAAAAAATTAAACTAATAGTTTTACATAATGCAACAACATCTACACATATAGGACACCCAACAATAAAGGTGATTTATTCTTCCAAAACAAATACGCCTTTGCACACTGGTACTGAGTAGTATTCCAATGTTTATCTTCTCCCTCAGTTTTTCACCATCACTCAGCTAATGTGACCCCAACACTGATGGAGAGGGGCAGGGGAGGGGCAAACAAAAACATTATGTAATGGTGCATAATGAAAACCTGTGAGTTTGTGTAACTAAAAGGCAGGCTTGATGTACCCACTGGCTTGTATACATTTTTGGGGCAATTTGTAGGCATTTTGCCAAGGCACCCCTGAAGAAACCTGAAGGAACTCTTGGTTGAAAAAGTCTGCTGTAGGGCAATTTTAAACCCCCTCTCCTCTCCCATTCCTCCTATTCACATAATTTTTAAAACAATTTCTTCTTTAGTAGATTTTACTTCTCTAAATCCACTGTTTATGTTCCTCCACTTGCCTTATTTTGCCTTTTTATGACATCACCAGCTTGTGCAGTCTTCTGGAGCCTGAGAGCAACCAGTCGTTGCTCTCAGGCTCACAACACATAGGCTCACAACACATAGACACTTGGCAAATTCAAAAGGATGTCCCACAACCTTGTTTATAAATAAAAAGATTAAAGACCCTGGACCCAGCATGTCATGCCCCCTTTGTGTTCTTCTTAGGATCTTTTTTTTTTTAACTAACATAGCAATTAGCGCCCAAGGGGGCACACAAACTTTAGGGTGGTTAATGCCCAGAGTTCCATTTTAAGGAAGTATGTAAGACACTCCTCAATGAAATAAGAGAATATATCAGGGAATCCAAATTACCACCCCTGGCAAGGGACGTGGTGGAGGAATTAGAAGAACAGATCACCAGAGAGGAAATTAAAGAGCGATAGAGGACCTCCCGAGTGGAAAGAGCCCAGGACTAGATGGCCTAACTAATGCATATTACAAAAAATATATGGATATAGTGGTTACACCACTTTATAATTATTTAAATAAGATCACAGCTGGAAATCCACTACCCCCAGAAGCATTATTAGCATTCGTGACAATCATACCAAAACCAGAAAAGGACCCACAATATTGCTCAAGTTATAGACCCATCTCCCTCCTAAATACAGATACAAAACTATTCTCCAAAATATTAGCAAATAGATTAAAGGAGAAGGTAACAAAAATAGTACACAGACCAGACAGGATTTATGATGGGGAGGAAAAAAAAGACAACACAATACGAGCACTTAATATACTCCATTGGATGGAAAAGGGACCCGACAAAACATCTAGAATAACCCTGTCGATGGATGCCGAAAAAGCCTGGGTGAACTGGGTTTATATGATGGAAGTATTAAAAGAATTGGGCCTGGGGGAACGGATGAGGGGGTGGATAGCAGCATTATATGCAGGACCTAAAGCCAAAGTCAAAGTTAATGGAACACTGTCTGAGGGGTTTGATATAGGCAATATAGGTACAAGGCAGGGCTGCCCCCTATCCCCAATCTTGTTCGCTCTCACGTTGGAACCATTTTTATGCAGGGTGAGAGGGAACAGGAGAATAGTGGGGGTGGAAATTGGACAGAGAGAGCACAAAGTGGCAGCATATGCTGATGATTTATTGTTCTTTCTCTCAAAACCAGAAGAATCAGTATATGAGCTGATGCAGGAAGTGATAAGATATGGAAAGATATCCAATTTCAAAATAAAGCCACGTGCCATTGTCTGTTATTAAATCGTTACAAGATAGATACTCGTTTTTGTGGAATAGAGAATCACTGTGCTATTTGGGAGTGCACATAGCGGATGATGAAAAGATATTATATGAACGTAACTATGGAGCATTAATTATAGAAATAATAAAAGATCTGAATAGATGGGAGGGAAACACACTAACATGGTTCGGGAGAATTTATACTCTAAAAATGAATGTGGTACCCAGAATTCTATATGTTCTATATACAGTCTCTATACAACTCCCCCAGATATTTTTTAAAAAGATACGGAAAGCATTCATATCATTTATATGGAAAGAGGGAAATGCTAGGATAGCATACGAAATCCTATGTAAAAGCAAGGAAGAAGCAGGAGTTGGGAGCCCAAATATTGCATCCTATTATAAAGCGATGGCTCTGGTGCGTATACTGCACTGGTGCCATGATGTAGGTAATAGAGCATGGGTACTAATAGAGGCAAATATGGAGGGGAGGAACCTGGCGGGGGCACCATGGATAACAACTAAGACCAGGGGATTATCAAAATGGACATCTCCATTAACTCGGAACACACTGGCAGTAAGGGACAGGATAAATCAATTTGGCAAATACGCCCCAAAAACATCACCATTGGCACCACTGGGAGGTTACCCATGGTTCCCACCAGGAGAGGAAAAAGGAGCATTAGGCCCATGGGAATCGGAAGGTAATACAATGTGCCTGAGGTATGCACCACTGGGGGTCCTGATGCCCCAGGTAGATTTAATATCAACGCAAGGAGATATGGTAATGGCAGGATGAAGATATAGTCAGATGCAAAGTTTTTTTAGAAAATTAGACCCCCAAGTAAGAACTCTGAATTCTCTGACTATATTCGAAAAAACATGTAGAAAGTTATCACAACCGGACCACTTACTGTCACAAATGTATAAAATAATGCGTAGTGAACAGAACAAAACAACCCCTTACTTTATCAAATAATGGGAAAAAGAACTAGGATGCAGATTTCCCCCATCACAATTAAAAAAAATAATTACAATTACACATGCCACATCCACAAGCTCTGCCATTCAGGAAATGGCATATAAGTTCTTGGTTAGATGGTACCGCACCCCGGTGCGATTAGCTCAAATATATCCAACAAGAGATGACCGATGTTGGAGGGGGTGTGGGGAGCAGGGAACATACCTCCATATCTGGTGGGAATGTCCAGGGATAAGAATCTTTTGGGAGGAAGTGGCGACCCTCCCCTCTCGCATTTTTTTTCCCCCTTCTCTTTTTTTTTTTTCTTCCCTCTCTCCTTTTTCCTCTCACTTCTTTTTCTTTTATAAATGAGAAGACACATATATATAAATATAACATCTCAAACACAATTTAACCACTTACCCCCCCCGGACCATATTGCTGCCCAAAGACCAGAGTACTTTTTGCGATTCGGGACTGCACCGCTTTAACTGACAATTGCGCGGTCGTGCGACGTGGCTCCCAAACAAAATTGGCGTCCTTTTTTTCCCACAAATAGAGCTTTCTTTTTGTGGTATTTGATCACCTCTGCGGTTTTTATTTTTTGCGCTATAAACAAAAATAGAGCGACAATTTTGAAAAAAAATGAATATTTTTTACTTTTTGCTGTAATAAATATCCCCCAAAAATATATAAAAAAACATTTTTTTTCCTCAGTTTATGCCGATACGTATTCTTCTACCTATTTTTCGTAAAAAAAAATCGCAATAAGCGTTTATTGATTGGTTTGCGCAAAAGTTATAGCGTTTATAGGGGGTATTTTTATCGCATTTTTATTAATATATTTTTTTACTAGTAATGGCGGCGATCAGCGTTTTTTTTTCGGTACTGCGACATTATGGCAGACACTTCGGACACTTTTGACACATTTTTGGGACCATTGGCATTTCTATAGCGATCAGTGCTATAAAAATGCATTGGATTACTATAAAAATGCCACTGGCAGTGAAGGGGTTAACACTAGGGGGCGGGGAAGGGGTTAAGTATGTTCCCTGGGTGTGTTCTTACTGTGGGGGGGGTGGCCTCACTAGGGGAAACACTGATCCTCTGTTCATACATTGTATGAACAGAAGATCAGCATTTCCCCTGCTGACAGGACAGAGAGCTGTGTTTACACACACAGCTCCCGGTCCCCGCTCTGTAACGAGCAATCGCGGGTGCCTGGCGGCGATCGACCCCGCCGGGCACACGCACGGGAGTCGGGGGCGAGCGGGGGGCACGCGCGCGCCGTCTAGTGGCGGCTAGAAGAGAGGACGTTATACTACGTGCTCTCGCCTAGGACAGCCACCTTGCTGACGTAGAACGGCGGTGCGCGATCGGGAAGTAGTTAATAACAAAAAAAAATGAGAAGACACATAGGAGCAAACTCTCAACGCTTTAAACAAAGCACTACTACAAACAGCAGATACAGTCGCTCCAAAACGCAGAGCTCTCAACCGAAAAAATAACTCAGGCTGGTTTAATGACTTTCTCACTCTACTGAAACAGGAACGCAGAAGAGCTGAAGGAGCCTGGAGGAGGAACCCATCAAAAGAAAACCTCACAAAGTACAAAACCCTCACCAATAATTACCACAAAGCGATCTTTAAAGCCAAAAAAGACCATTTCGCAAACACCATCTCCAAAGCCATAAACCATCCACGGGAACTTTTTAAACTAGTCTCTAAGGCTATGAACCCCTCCTGTTTGGAGCCCCCTGCAAGTGAGACACAAGAATTCTGCAACGAACTATCAGACTTTTTTATCGACAAAATTGAAAAGATTCGGGCAACAGTTCAACAGAAAAAAAACATAAACCCCACTCAGATACAGCAAGAAGAAGAAATCAACAAAACTTCGATGAATTTCAAGCTGATCCCAATTACCATCGACACCACAAAAAACATCATCAGAAGCCTCCGAGACAACACATCCCCAAACGACATCATCCCGACAAAACTCTTGAAAGAATGCACGGACATCTTGGCACCCACCATAACGCACATCATAAACCAATCATTCAGGGAAGGGATGGTTCCGGACAACCTCAAACAAGGCATAATAAAACCTCTCTTAAAGAAGCCCAACCTCGATCCGAAAGACCCTAACCAGCGCAGACCGGTAACAAGCCTGAACACGATCTCCAAGATCATGGAGAAAGCAGTAGTGCAACAACTCCAGCCCCACCTGGACGACCACAAACTCCTAGATCCTCTACAATCATGGTTTTCGCCCAGGCCACGGCACAGAAACGGCTCTTCTCAAGATATGGGATGACGCCCTTGAAGCAGCAGATGACGGAGAATCCTGTCTCCTAGTGCTGCTGGACCTCAGTGCAGCCTTCGACACAGTAGATCACAACATATTGCTCACGCGACTCAAAGAAGTAGCAGGAGTCTCTGACGCAGCCCTACCGTGGTTCGCATCTTTCCTGGAAAATCGCACTCAGACCGTGAAACTTGGAGATTTCACATCAGAAACACGGACCATCACATGCGGAGTCCCGCAAGGATCACCCCTCTCGCCTCTACTCTTCAACATCTACATCCGCCCGCTCCTCAAAATCATCAGCAAACAGGACCTGCGTTACCACTCCTATGCGGACGACACGCAGCTTTACCTTCGAATCACCAACAAAAAAGACCAATTTCTTGAACTTGGAAAGTGCCTCACACTGATCGACAATTGGATGACCGAAAGCTCCCTCAAACTTAACGGATCGAAAACGGAACTACTCATCCTTCACGCAAATAAGAAATCCATTGCTAGGACCACATGGACACCACCCACCATCCTCGGACAAACCATCGCACCAAGCAAAAAAATCAAAAGTCTCGGAGTCATCTTCGACTCAGACATGACGATGGATGCACAAATAGGATCAGTCATCTGCAGCTCTCATCATCTGCTCCGCATGCTACGTAGACTCATACCCTTTATCCCGAAAGAAGACACGGCAGTAGTTGTCGGAACAATCATCAACTCACGACTCGACTACGCAAACTCCCTCTACTTAGGACTACCAAAATACCAGATGGCGCGTCTACAAGTTGTCCAGAACACGGCAGCCAGACTGGTAACAGGTAAAAAGCCGTGGGAATCAGTCTCCCCAGTCTTGAGGTCCCTCCACTGGCTGTCCGTACAGGACCGGGTGACATTCAAGACGCTCTGCCTCACCCACAAATGTACACAGGGAAAAGCTCCTCAATACTTATGCGAGAAAATAAAACCGTACGTCACCAAGCGCATGCTCCGGTCTACCAACCAAAACCTTCTCCAAATTCCTAAATCCCGCTACAAATCGAAAGGAGAACGAAGATTCTCGGTCCAAGGACCACGGCTCTGGAATGCTCTACCCACGACCATCCGCTTGGAAGAAAACCATCGGGCATTCAGGAAAAAGCTAAAGACCCACCTCTTCTGAAAAATCTGTACTACTCTGGATGTCAAGCGCCTTGAGGCGATTAAGTTCGCATTTGCTGCGCTATACAAGTTACTCACTCACTCACTCACTCACATACATAGAAATATAACATCTCAAACACACTTTTATAAAAAAAAAACGTATAAATATTCCCCCTTATCACAGATAAATATAAAAAGGCACAGAGGAAATATAATAAATATTGCACTAGGAATACACATATATTAACACATTCTTTATAGTCACAAACATCTTTTTGCACCCACTTCGAAGGACCGTTCTCATCGGTTAACCGATGAAGCTGACTGATGGTCTGATGTGTCTACACACCATCAGTTAAAAAAACGATCGAGTCCAACGCAGTGACGTAAAACACAACGACGTGCAGAGAAAAATAAAGTTCAATGCTTCCAAGCATGCATCGACTTGATTCTGAGCATGTGTGGGTTTTTAACCAATGCTTTTGCGTACTAACCATCGGTTTTGACGTATCGGTTAGGCGTCCATCGGTTGAATTTTAAAGCAAGTTCAACATTTTTGGACCGAAGGATAACTGACCAATGGGCCCACACACGGTCGTTTGGACCGATGAAACGGTCCTTCAGTCTGTTTCTTATCGGTTTAGACTGATTTTGTGTACACGGCCTTAGATGTATGGCTACATTAAACAGCTTGTTATACTAAGAATAAACGATGTGCAACATCACAAGTTGTATCAAGATATAGAAGCTGTTGTGAAAATTATTGTACATCTTACATCTAGACGACCATTTAAATACACAACATTTGCATAATAACTGTTCCTTTTGTACTAAATATTAATTTATACAGCAAAAATATATATTTGTTTACTGAAAAATATACAGTGAACTATTACATTGCCTAGGCTTACTATATTTTAAATAATAATTATCTAAAAAAAATATATATACTTTTATTTTTGCTGACAAATATACAGTGAAAAGTTAAGCTTCCTTTATTTTAAATAACAATTATCTAAAAACAAATATATGTATAAATATGTTTAAATTATTTATCTTTTGTTCCTTTAGCTGCATTTTCTTTGTATGCGTTAACAGTTCCCGTTTTAATAAGTTGTTGCTTGGTTTAAAATCCATTAGAAGATTTATAGCGTAATTTGAAACGGGTCACTGCCGGTTCCACCATTCATAAGTGCATATACATACTCTTAATAGACTTAATACTGAAGAGGGAAAGGCATAAAAGAGCTGCATGAAATATTTATGCAACTACGAACATTTTCTTGTAATCTCTAACTGAGGAACCTTTGCCAAGAGCAAGAACATGAGGTTATTCCCTTTTCTTCTCTGCAGGGCATAATATGTACACTGATGATGCCTTCTTTGCCTAGGCTCAGCCTTGTGCAATGAATTTTTTTTTTCTACATCCAACAGATTGCTAGGCTTTAGATTGGCACATAAGAATCCGCTGTTAACAATCTGACCTCCTGGCTATTGTTATAGAACAAGACTTCTAAATATCTGAAAGTTTTTTTAAAGCAAGAGATTTTCAATATTTTAAAATATATATCACATCTGCTCAGCCTACAATAAGGCATGTGCTAGGGGATAATATTTAGTCTAACGGAATAGGTTGCACAAGAACTTAAGGGTCTGCAAAGTTTTATGTTCTTTGAAGTTTTACAAACTACTGGCAAAAAAATGTATTATCAAAATTATATTGTTTCAATACAGAGCTGAAAAAAAAATCTCTAATACTGCACAGAACGGCGACAACTACAAAAGTAAGACGGTCAAGTCAGGGCAAAATGTATTTGTGACAAGGCTGTCAAAACTTTTCAGGAGATGTTTTATGCATGTAGAACTTATTTTAGAGATTTGTTATTTCTGTATATACATTAATTCCAATGGAGGTTTCGTTGGAATTGTACAGGACATGTATTTTTTTTCTTGGATTTTGGATGGAGTATAGCAGTGGTGGTTGATGCTCCATTTTTTGAGGGCGTGGCAAATGAAACAACCCTCCACCCCCCGGCAGCCAGCCAACCAGCCAGCCCTGCACTTACCCCCCGCCAGCTTGCTCACCCGCTGGCCCTGCACTTACCCTAGCTCGCTCCCCTGCCCTGCACTAACCCCATCCAGGTCGCAGAGGGCTTCTACGACTTCTCCTCCTGGCCAATCTGGTTGCTTCTCCCCCCTGGCAAATAAGGTCTTACAATCAGTTTCCTGTCCTGATTGGCAGGGAGGAGAAGGATGACAATAGCGAATGTACATTCGCGAAGGTCAGAAGTGGGTGGGCTCACTGCGCCCCGAGCCCACCCTTTTTGAAGCCAAAATGTGTTAACAAAAACAACTCTTAAAATCCATGTGTCCGGTACCCCGCATGGAAAGTAGGGGCTGGCCGCATAGAGATTAGGGTGCCCCTGTACCCCCTATTGAGCTTTCCGCCACTGAAGTATAGAAAGTTTCGATTTCCTACCAGATTTTTATTGCAGTCTGTGTCTCCATAAAGAATAATTCACTTATGTTTTAGTTCTGTGTGCCCACCATCAGCTACCCAGGAAGTAAGGAAAAAGTTTTCCTCATGGGGTTGCAGACAGCAAACAGCATTCTTCTAGGCAGGCAGAAATCAGGGTAAGTACCTTTTAAAAGTTGCTCCTCCTAAATGGAAAATTCTGGGAGTAAATTTATAGTTAAGCGGTAAGGGAAGCTAGAGGTCAGTTGAGGCTGATAGGTAAAGAGCTAGAGAAAAGGACACGGCTGCTGTACTCCTGCTTTCCCCCCTTCAAAAGGAAATTTTGGTTCTCTGGGAATTCCCTCTCTGGGCACTTGGGAGAAGGTAAAGCCCAACTGAGAAAAAGGGGAAAAGGTAGAAAGGACTTAGTCCCTTCCTTGGTTCTCCCCTCCAGGGAGAAAGCGGTCAATGGAGGAAGCAGATGGGTAGAATATGCAGGCAAATTTATTCTGTCCAAAATCTGAGACACAGGCAACTCTTGCCTGGGGGAATTAAATACTACCTATATCATTGTCGAGAAAAATGAATGGATTCATGAGACTAGATCTGTCATGCTGCTAATCAAATTTAACTGTAAAGTTACTACTAAGACTTGGCCTCCATGTGAATATCTGTGCAGGAGCTTAAGCCTGGGGGAATGTAAAAGCAAGTATTATCTGTGTACACCTGGCTGTCGAGACCCAGAAGGAATGAGGGGCCAGCATGTGAATACTCCTGGGAATATGGGGGTTGAGCAGGCAAAACCAGGAGGGTAGAGGGGTCAGATCTCTGGCCACCATCCTCATACAGGGAAGTGCAAAGTTGGTGGAGAGTCACGTATGCCCTGGAAATCTGTGCAATCTGTGGTGGTAACCTAGCTGGTCACAATGGCCATGCGAGATGGATCCTGGGCCCCTCTTACATCCTGACAGTTCTAAGCCTTCATTATTCATTATTCTTCATTGCTGTCTGTGTCCATGCAGGAGGCAATTCCCTTGGACTGTCGAACAGCAATTTTATATTTTGAAATTGGTCAGATTTTCCATCACTTCCTGCTGTGTCTGACACCCGTTATTTAGACAAGGACTAAAGCCTTTCTCCAGCCATTTTGTTTTTGGGTAGAATGGGAAAGGGCTGGAGCCTCTGTCAGGTTTTTGCCCATCTGTGTCGATGTTGGGGAGACTTCCCATTACTTGTGGTCCTGATAGGAAGTAATGGGAAATATTTCCATCAAGGACATAGTCAAAAGTAAACATACATTTTTAGTGGAGCAGAGAAGGCAAAGAACTTCTAACAATGCTGGTATTGCTGTTTGTGGCTTTCTGTTTCACTGAACTTTGACTATTGCCCCCCTATGTTCTACAAGTGTCACAGGGACAGGAAGTAATGGAGAATCTTCCCAATGTGGGTCACATACAGAAATTAAAACAAGAAGATTTACTAGTCAAACCAAATACTACAAACCAAATATTGCTGTTATTTCGTCCTGAACTTGATAGAAAGGCATACAATATTAGGCATCTAAAAAAAAAAACTATAAGGGGTAAACATGCAGCACAAGGCATGTTACAGTTTTAATTATTGTGTGCCATGCCACACCTTTAATAACAAACCCTAGCTGCTGTATCAATAAATATTTCACCTGATATTTAGAATACAAAATTAATAAAAATAAAATCGCTCTATTTACATATCCATGAGTATTATAATTTGCACTATCCCTTTAAACAAAAATGCTATATTTAAATTAGTCTGTGCTCCTAAGGCTTCTTAAAACATTGTATATAAATAGAGTACATAAAATATTGTACAAACAATCCTGTGCAAAATACAGGAATTCTCTTTGTGCAAAAATCCTTAGTGCAAAACACTGCTGGAAGCTGGGCATGACCAATTCCTATAACATATAACAATGTGCAAATGCAAACTATTTTGTGCAAAATACAAAAATTCTCTATGTGCAAATTTCCTTAGTGGCAAAATCTGCTGGAAGCTGTGCAGTCATAAAGTGCTATGTGCAAATCTCCAGTGCAATCTTAAATCCCATTAATGGTGCAACCTTCAAAAATTTCACAGTATGCCACTTTCACTCAATCTTGTGTGAGGCCGGGTTCACACTATTGCGAATTGGATGCGAGATCCCCACATCCAATACGCAATAGCAGGAGAATGTGAATGGCTCTCTATGGAGCAGGTTGACATATCTCCAATGCGGCTCCAGTGCAAATTTGCACAGGAGCCCTGTGCGTCTTTTGGTCCGAATTCAGCCACAAATTCAGGCTGAAATCTAACCTGAAACGGTGAACCAGGACGCACTGGACCCCTGCTGGGAGCCGCATTGGCATTAGGTGTGAATGGAGACAAAATCCTTCCCCAATTCTCAAAGAACTCACCAAAAACCAAGACCCTTAAGATTTATGGGTCATACTTGCTTGTGAATATCCAGATCTGAAAAGTCACCATTTCCCCACATAGAATAAGTAAAAAATATGGCATAACTCTGTTCATTGCAATACATTAAAAGCAAACAAAACCAATCCACCTACATTCAGCAGTGCTATCCCAGCACTCCCAGAACTACCAAGGTAGCTTTTTTAATCACTTTTGGGTTTTAAATTTTTTGCTAAAAAAACATGTTTCATAGTTTGTTCAAAATATTGAATAATAATGAGTAATTTTTCTCCTTCATTGATGTACGCTGATGAGACTGCACTGATAAGGCGACACTGATGGGCACTGATAGGTGGCACTGATGGGCACTGAGAGGTGGAACTGATGGCTGGCACTGATAGACACTAAAAGGCACTCAGGCAGCTCATGCACGGGAGGACGTTATATGACGGTGTCTGGGCAATTAAGGCCCGTGCTGTAGCCATCATTCGGGTATAGCAAGGGCGGGAAATAGTTAAAGTGACACTTGTGCTAAAAATTTACACTTTGAAAAAAAAATGGACATTGCAAGAATTCCAGTGCCTCCAGAAGAAGGGCTCCAGAGATGTATTGCACCTGTTCAACTTTACACCCTCAGTGAGTATACACCAATCTGCCTCTGTGTTCTTCTCCTCAAAAGTCACTCCAAGAGATAAACACACTGGCCCAGATTCAAGTAGAATCGCGCAATATTTGCGTGGGCAAAGAGCAAATTTTTTTCTCTGCGCCCACGCAAATATTGCGCTTTGCCCGCGATTCACGGAGCAGTTGCTCCGTAAATTGCGCGGGCAATATGCTAAGCAGCCGGGCGCAAGGCTGCCTAATGTAAATGATCCCGCCGGGGGCGGGAATCATTTAAATTAGGCGCGCTCCCGTGCCGAGCGAACAACGCATGCTCCGTCGGGAAACATTCCCGACGTGCATTGCGGCAAATGACGTCGCAAGGACGTCATTTGCTTGTAAGTGAACGTGAATGGCGTCCAGCGCCATTCACGGTTCACTTACGTAAACAACGTGAAATTTAAACGTCGCGAGCGGGAGGCGCAGCTATACTTTAGCATTGGCTGCGCCTGCTATTAGCAGGAGCAACCTTATGCTAAAGGCGCCGTACGGAAACTCCGTACCTTGCGTACGCAGGGCCCGCGCAACTTTTGTGAATCGGTGGTAGTATGCAATTTGCATACTACACGCCGATCACAAAGGCCGTGCCCCCTAGCGGCCAACGCAAGAATGCAGCCTGGGATGTGAAGGCATAAGGAGGCTTATGTCTGTCAGATCCTAGGCTGCATTCGGTGTAACGAGGTTCCTGAATCAGGAGCACTCGTTACACCGGAGCAAGTAAGCACTTGCGCCTCGCAACTATGGTTGCGCGGGCGCAAGTGCTTCTTGAATCTGGGCCACTTTTTATATAATATAAGGAATACCACATAACCAGTCTGCAGTTCCAGCATAACCTTTTGGACACATTGGTAAAGCGACTCAAAGGGGTTCGTCAGTCACTACAATTATCCACAGTTTAGAGCTGCCTTTCTTAACCTTTTCAACATAAAGGAACCCCTGCTAAAAATTACTGTAGCTACAACTTATGATAGCTTATGATACATTAGTGTGATTATCAGTGGGAGGAATTCTCCACACACTTGTGGTCACTGGGAAGAATTGCCCCCTTATAGATAGCTAAAAAGATCAATGATGTCAGTGGGAACGTATCTGAGAGGCAGAAATGGCTCATTCCTTAAAGAACCCCAAGCAATCACTGGAGGAACCCTGCTTGAGAAACCATGGTTTAGGGTATCCAGATATTCAGATATACTTATTCATATAATAAGGTGACCAGATTTTTAAAAGGAAATCCGGGGACTTAAGCGGAATTAAAGCGACTCTCTGCCTGTCGCAGCCCGCCTCATAGACTTTTAAGTCTTACTCTTCGGGCCCTGGCTACTAATGGGTGGGGTGCGGAGGAAGACCACTTCGCCATGGAAGGCAAGGAGATAAGCAGGCAGGCGGCTGGCCGGGACTTGAGCCAAGACAGAAGAAAATGCAAGCGGAGCTGAATGAGCATGCACCCGAAACTGAAGAAATATTGCCTTCACTCCGACCAGCACATGATCATTGGAAAGGGGCACAGATAATGGAAAAAATACACCCTACTAGGAGCGGGAAGGGGGTGTAATTCAGATTTTTTTTTTATTCTGCACTGACTGTCTTTGAAATTACCCCAGCCCCTGTTCAAATCCAACCCGGGGACAAAACCGGGCACAGAGTTGGTCCGGGGACAGTATTCTCAGTCCAGGGACTGTCCCCTGAAACCAGGGATATCTGATCACCCTATCATATAATCCATTTATTCCATATAGGTACAGTTTTTAATATCTTTGTATTTGCTTTTTAAGGGCATCATTTTAAAAATCATTTTCGTTTTTTTCAACGTTTTCACAAATGTCTCCAGTGATCTATGTAGAATGGCACGTAAATCTGACAAATCTCTTCACTGATTAATCTGTTCTCTCGCCTCCTAAAAAGAAAAATCTCAAAACAACTACCATGTGGAGGGGGTAATATGATACATTCATTTCTACAATTCATTATACTTTGGCTGGCTAAGAAACATTTTTCCCAGATCATCAGGAAAAATGTGACAGGCTGAGTCATTTTTCTTCCAGCAGATTCCTTTATCGGGCATAAGGCGAGTCATCTATAGTATGAACATTGTGATCATGACAAATTCTGCATTGAACGGCAAAATTATTTATTCTTGAAATGATTTACTGTAAGTATTCAATGAAAAATCTGGAAAAAGAAAAGGCACATGCTGTTACCAAAAACTGATATGTGGCCCATAATACAATATTTAGAATGTGAAAATATTTGTACAGTTGTGAGAAAAAGTTTGTGAACCTATAAGAATTTTGGGCCAGATTCACGTAGAAATGGGCTACGCTGTACGTTACACCGCCGCAAGTTTTCAGCGTAAGTGCTTGATTCACAAAGCACTTGCCTGTAAACTTGCGGCGGTGTAACGTAAATCCGCCCGGCGCAAGCCTGCCTATCTCAAATGGGGCGGGGACCATTTAAATTAGGCGCGTTCCCGCGCCGAACGTACTGCGCATGCTCCGTCCCTAAAATTTCCCGACGTGCATTGCGCTAAATGACGTCGCAGGGACGTCATTGGTTTCGACGTTAACGTAAATGGCGTCCAGCGCCATTCACGGACGACTTACGCAAACTACGTGAAATTTAAAAATTTGACGCGGGAACGACGGCCATACCTAACATTGGTTAGACCACCTAGAGGGCATGCTTAGTTTTACGCGACGTATTTCTATAGAAACAACATAAATTTAGAGCGACGGGCAAAGCGGACGTTCGTGAATCGGCGTAACTTGTCATTTGCATATTCTACACCGACCGGCCTAGAATTGCAGCGGTGTAAGTCACTTACACCTGTCGGATCTTAGGGCTATCTATGCGTAACCTGATTCTATGAATCAGGCGCATAGATACGACAATCGTATCTCAGAGATACGACGGCGTATCAGGAGATAATCCGTCGTATCTCTTTTGTGAATCTGGCCCTTTGTTGTTTTCTCCATAAAGGGCCCAAAAATAATCATTTGAGCTTTATTAAATTCATAATGATAAATTAAAACAGCTTTGTGTAAAGCTGAGCAGGATAACTTCAATTTAAATACAGCATATTCCTCAATAGTTGCAAATAATAGAAATGCAAGTCCTGTGAAAACCTGGTACCAGTAATTACCTTTGAGCCCCCTACTGCTCTCTGTGTCCCCTGCCTACGTTTATTGTGGCTCTCTCTTGCCTTTCACAGCCAGTGAGATAATCCAAGCTAGCATAAGAGAAAGTTCACAACGCATGCTTGTCCCTCAGAAAACCTCATATAGCATAAGGTGAGCACATAGGCTGTTCCATCATAGTAGTAGGACCGGAAGATGCCATATAAAGTGGTGTAAATTTTTCGGACAGGCTTATGTTTTTGCTACTATACCCCACAGGTATGTTACCAAAGGAGAGGCATAGTTGTAAGATCTGATGAGCATAGGGTGCTGCTATGGTGTAATGCCACTTCATAGTGTTTTTGTTTTGTTTTTTACAAGGATGAACGAACCCTTTAAGCACTTTTACCAAGCTGTATTTTGAAAAGGCGAGACACCAGGTAGCGTGTAATTAAAACCTAAAACACTAAACCCCAACCTAAGACTGTAAACCACAATCCAAAAATGTGGGGGGGGGATCATTAAAGGGGGAGAGCAGCAGCTGAAAAAAACTGAAGTTTTTGTAGACAAACACAAAAAGTCCTAGAAAAGAATGTGGGGTCTATGTACTGTGAACCCGAGGAGGGAGGGGGAGGGGGTAATTTTCCCAATAAGTAGCCCGCTATATTGCAATTCACTGTACATGGAACACAGCACTGGGTATTGCACTTTTCACCAGAATTGTACAGTAAACAAGTAAATATCTCAGCATGTAAAGGCTTTGTTATCTCTCTCTCTCTCTATCTGCTCCAAGTCTCCTGACTGTAAATATAGCAGTTTTTAGCAGCAGTATGGTATAAGTACTCTTAGTGCCGGTTCACACTATCGCGACTTGGGATCCCACATGTTTTGCCCCAAGTCGCGCGACATGTGAAATTCAATTGAAGTGAATGAGAGCCGTCTTAATGTACACTACTGAAGTCGCTCCGACTTCAGAACAGGTTCCTGTACTACTTCAAGGTGACTTCTAGGCAACTTGTACCCATAGATTTCAATGGAAGTTGCCTCCAAGTCGGATCTCTGTCTTAACTGAAGCAACTTCACAGGAAGAGAAAATAGTTTACTCAGGCAAACCCCTCCCTCCCACAGAGCTGATTATTCTGCGATTGGCCACAGCCAAAGTCCGCCTGTCCTGGAGGCAACTTTAAGTTGCGTTGTAAGTTGCTCCAAGTCATGATGAAGTCGCGCTGAAGTTGAGCTGAAGTTGCCTTGCAAAGTCGCGCTGTAAGTCGGGTTGCCCCTGTGTGAACTGGCACTTATCAAAAAATATAGCAAACACAATGTATCAACTAGTAGTAAATAAAGAGTTCAATAAACAAGTGTCCATGTGTATCAAAAATTGTTCCATTGGTATTCCACCAACTGAATGTGCTATCCACCGTTCCCAGTGCTAATAAAGTATAACAATCCACATGAAAATTAAATTGGCCTCTTACCAACGTCTGATGATTTCTACATTATAAGAGATCATCTAACGCATGAGGTAAGAATATGCCCGATGCCTGGCCACATCCTCTGTGTGTCTCCCGACCTCTAAGATGGATGGATGGATCCGACAGCTGCAGGCTCAGCGTGCCCACACTGCTCACTCTGCACTCTGACTCCACCAACAAATCTGGATGCTCATCATGTCACAGCTCCCATCTCGTTCCAACATGTTTCCTTTAACAGGCTACGTCTGCCCGGGTTCACACTATAACAAACACAGACATCGCATGTAATTCGCACCCGCACTGCGGTGCCGATCATGTGCGATGTCTGTGCAATGCGAGTTCAACCATACAGTTGTGTGGCTGAACTCGCATTGGATTCGCACAAAAAAAGTGCAGGGACTTTTTTCCCCTGCACTGGAATCAGATCGCATGGGTGTACTCACCTATGCGATCTGATTCCGGTTCGAATCCACAGTTCTGGGGGTGTCATTGATATTGTATTGACCCCCCCCCAGCGATTCACAGAGGGCAGTGTGAACTGTCTGCGGGAGACATGCTATGCGGGAACTGGCGCTGGAATCATGTTGGTTCCCGCATCGCTATAGTGTGAACCTAGGCAAAATTTATTTCCTACAACCCGTGATTGCAGTAAAGACATTTGCTCCGTGTAAGAATCTATTGTCATATGTATTTAGGCAATATTTGATTATCCTCGATTTCAGCTTTGACAAACAACACCTATAATAATGCGCAGAGAAGTAGGATACCAGAGCATTCTATAAAAAGGTTATGGTTTTTGTAAAATAAGATTAATGTTATTATATATGGTCAACACATTTGGTTGATATAGACAAAAATAGCAGAACACCATTAACATACAGAGAATTTAATATTTTCAAAAACTCCTTTCAAATGGATGCTATCACAATGTCTTATGCCACGTACAGACGGTCGTTTTATGAGATGTAAAAAAACGACGTTTTCTGTGAAGTAAAAAACTATGTTTTTGAAACTTCAATTTTCAAAAACGACGTTGCCTACACACCATCATTTTTTCACAATGCTCTAGCAAAGCGAGGTTACGTTCACCACGTTTTTTCCATTGAAGCTTGCTTCATAACTAGCTTCTGGGCATGCGCGGGTTCAAAAACGTTGTTTTAAACGTCGTTTTTTGCTACACACGGTCAATTTCTGTGACACAAGAAACAACGTTTTGAAAAACGACACATAAAATTGAAGCATGCTTAAATTTTTTTTTGACGTTTTTTACAAGACATAAAGCGACGTTTTCCACAACACACGGTCAATGAAATTAACGTTTTTAAAAACGTCGTTTTTTTACATCGCATAAAACGACCGTCTGTACGCGGCATTAGTCTAGTGATGCTGTGGGGGGCAAATGTTACCAGTTATCGTTACAATTTACAACAGGTATATCATTATCATGCTGCATATGTCTTTTTCCTGTGATTTATTTATTATATCTCTAGCTATTGCTGCACATTTGCTATTTATATATGTGTCTTTCAAGTAAAACCGGCAAGCAATTTACCTGTCACAACAATCTACAATGCACATATCATGCAGACTAGTAAATGGATTTAATAAAGATGCCTGAATGGTATAGAATAATAATAATGGTCAATGTAATAAATGCATGAACAACTTTATTTAAAAGAGTTAAGAGTTCTGAGTAGGATTTGTATTCAGACAAGTAACAGCAATTCTATACAGAAACATGTCCTCTTTTCAAAAAGGTCGGATAGTGGCTTTTCTCTATTTTTAAACTCTGCACGAATAGTTAAAAAGAACACGTCATAAGAGAAATTTCTGAGTTGAAAGGGTTGAGCTCCTCGTTCGTTGGCAATCATGTTAACCCTCTGGCTTAACATTAATGATTGACCTTGGAGTACAATCATTGAGTTTGGAGTACCCGATCCATGTACTTTTAGTCCTAAATTCACTGGGCAGCTGTAGGTTGGTGTTTGTCCACTGAGAATGAAGATGTATCTACCTTTCCTGAAATGCTCTGTACATGCTGCTAAGGGGGAGATTTACTAAAACTGGAGAGTGCAAAATCCGGCGCAGCTCTGTATAGAAAACAATCAACTTCCAATTTTGCTTTTTTTGTCAAAGCTTAATTGAACAAGCTGAAGTTAGAAACTGTCTGATTACCAAGCACAGCTGCACCAAGTCTTGAGTGCTCCAGTTTCAGTAAATCTTTCCCTATGTGGCTTGAAACTTGGTTAGTGACTTAAGTGGTTTATGTGAAGTCAATTGTGGTACATGTGAACTTTCTCTAGCAGTGTGTACTAGTTTTTGCATTTTAGTGTCTGATGAGGCCCTTTTTTGTGTGGATATGTCCCATAACCAATGACAACTCAAGATCAAAGCTAAGTCTATGGCCATCCATTATAAAATTACCGTAAATAAGGTCATAGTGGATAGTAAGGGTCCAGGGATTGGTTTTACATGCTAGAACATTCCCATACCTGTGGTTTGCAAAATCCTGGACGTTGGGTGTGCACAATAGATGTGAGGATTAGAAGCATGAGACACCTCCAGTGCCTGTCACAGCCACCCAGCTCCTCCCTGTGGTTGCTGGCATTGCATCTTCCTAAGACCTCTTTGTCAGCTGAGGGCAAAGGAGCTTGACCGCATGCCCTCCCCCCCATCCCATTCCCCCTATGGCCTTTCCTAGACTTCTTTATCAGATGCAGGTGACTGAGCCTGGCCACACTCTCCCATCTTTATTCTCTGTCTGTTGGTGGCACTCTTTTTTTAAACATCACACGCCCAGGGATTGAGTTTCTGCTACATAAGCTTTGTATCTTGAATTTTGAACCTTTACCTTACCTTGCCTTTTCCCTAAAACTCTGTTACTGACTTCAGTTTTTTGAACCTTGCCTTGCCTTGTCTTGTCCCTTGATCTCTATTACTGACCTTAGCCTGTCCCTTGAATACTCTATGTCTGCTGCCTGCCCTGACCTTGGACTGGAATACTCCACTGTCAGTGATGACCTCATCCTTACCCTGGAATACTCTCTGTCTGTTGTCAGCCCTAATCTTTGCCATCCCTGGATAACTCTCAAATGCCAACCTTGATCTCCATCTGCTTCTTGTTCTTACTATTAGTTAAATTTTTACTGTTACATCAGTCTATGGCTGACTCCCATGGAGACCAGTGGTACTCTTTGTTTTAACTTGGCAATTGGCCAGTGGATGTTGTGAATTTGGACCTGTGAGCAAACAAGTACCTGTACACCTGCTTGTCTTAAGGGAACATGGTTACTATAGGCAAAACTACACTTACACCAGCTATAGTCACTGACCCCTGGTAAAGGGGGGAGCATTACAGGGAGAGGCATCGGTCAAAATAATCAGGCACAATAAGATGCCTTTCACTATTGCCACATAATGTAAACTCTTGCCCACCAGTGTGGAGCAGAGCAGGATTGCAATGCATTTTTAATCAGGAAGTGCTTCAATTCCAGAAATGTTAGCAGAAGGGTAATCCTTTCTTATGAACAGTGGGTCAATGCATTCTTATCCCAAGCTAGTGCCTTGATCTTATGTTGATCTTTTATGCCCTGTACACATGGTCGGAATTTCTGATAGAAAAAGTACGATGAGAGCTTTTCATCAGATATTTAGACTGTGTGTATGCCCAATCTGACTTTTTCTGTCCGTAATTCCGACGGACTTAGATAGAGAACATGTTCTCAATTTTTCCGATGGAAAAAATTCCTATCGGAAAATCCGTTCGTCTGTATGCAATTCCGACGCACTAAAAACCATGCATGCTCAGAATGAAGTATGAGAAAGGAGCGATCGGTCTGGTAAAACTAGCGTTCGTAATGGAGATAGCACATTCATCACGCTGTAACGAACTGAAAAGCATGAGGCTGAAAAGCGTGAATCGTCTCTCACCAAACTTCTACTAACATGAGATCATCAAAAGCACTCCAAAGGGTGGAGCCGTTGGAATTGAACTTCCGTTTTATACTGTCATCGTACGTGTTGTACATCACTGCGTTTTTGATGGTCGGAATTTGGTGTGACCATGTGTATGTAAGACAGCTTGAGCGGAATTCCGTCGGAATTCTATCAGAAAAAACATCCGTTTTTATTCCGAGTGTGTACAGGGCATTACAGATTAGGTAACACTTTTACCTAAATTAACTTCCATCTCTGTATCCAATGTAATTAATAAATCATATATTGCTCACTGCATTGTCTCCCATTTGGCTTTGCTTCTGAACAATTTTAACATCCTAATGAACAAGCCATTATCTGTATGCAAATAAAGGTCCTCACCAAAAGTCCCAGTCATGCCTCAAATCTGTAAAGCTATGGTAACTGTCCATTCAGCTAAAGAATGCTTTGGATGATGATTATTCAAGCAAAGGGTCAAATTGGAAGCTAGCAAGAATAGGCAGATTACTGGATCATCTGTCACTAAATCGAAGTGTATGATCAGCCCTAAACTGATCACAGAGATTGTGGTATGAATGGTGTGTGTATAATCTGATCACTGACCATTTTCATTACAGCAGATCAACTGAGTTTGAATATTTTGCACTGACTGTAGACTACAAACACTATCTTCTATCTTACCTGGTGATGGGGACATTGTATATTTTATATCTCTCATATTCTTGGCTCACAATATCTAATAATGAATTCTAAACCTGGCTAATAGGCCACACGAGATATAAGAATAGCTCTAAACCTTGGCTAAGGGATTATACAAGGACAACAAATCAAGTGATAGGAATATGAGTGTAATGACTATATTGACAAGCCAGCCTACTCCCTTCGGAATGTGAGGTCATTTTGCTCCTGTGGGGGTTGGGTTGGTCAATTCCCTATATAACACATACACAGCTTGTAATACGTGTTTCGTCTTAAGAGCTTGCAATCATGCATGCATCTGTGGTCACCTTTGCCATGTCATTATAATGGGAGGAACCGTGGCGGAAACAGAATCTTTACTTAACCAATTCAATACAGGGCACTTTCCCTCATTCCTGCCCAGGACAATTTTCAGTAGACATGTGCAATTCGTTTAGTTTCTAATTAGTTTTTTAACGAAAATTCGGAAATTCGTTAATTTCGAATTTTCATTTTGACAAATTTTTTATTTCCGAATTTTCGAACTTCCGAAAATTTCGAATTTCCAAATTTCCGATTTTTCGGATTTCCGAAAAATCGTATTTCCGAACTTTCGTATTTCCGAATTTAAAAATTTCCGAATTTTCGGACTTCCAAAATTTCGAGTTTTCGAATTTTTTAATTCCCGAATTTCGGAATTTTTAATTTCCGAATTTTCATATTTCCGAATTTTTACATTTCCGAATTTTCGTATTTCCGAATTTCGGAAATTCGTTTTTTTTTTATTTTAAAAATCCCGAATTTTTCATTTTTTATTTTCGATTTTTTCAATTTTAGAAATTTCGAATTTTTAATTTTTCATTTTCGAATTTTTCATTTTCGATTTTCAAAATTTCGAATTTTCGAATTTTTCATTTTCAAATTTCCAATTTTTACATTTTCGAATTTTCGTTTTTTTTCGAATTTTTCAATTTTTCAATTTTTCAATTTCAAATTTTCAATTTCGTATTTCCGAATTTTTACATTTCCGAATTTTCAATTTCGATTTTTTTTTAATTTAAATTTCCAATTTTTCATTTTTTATTTTCGAATCTTTCAATTTTAGAAATTTCTAATTTTTTATTTTTTTTTTAATTTTCGAATTTTTCATTTTCGATTTTTCATATTTCCAATTTTTAAATTTTCGAATTTTCGAAATCACGAAATTACAATTTTCGAAATTTTAAACTTTCGAATTTCGAAATTTTAAATTTTCGAATTTCGAAATTTTAAATTTTCGAATTTCGAAATTAAAAATTTTCGAATTTCGAAATTTTAAATTTTCGAATTTTGAAATTTTAAATTTTTCGAAATTTCGAATTTATTAATTTTTGAAATTTCTAATTTTCGAAATTTCTAATTTTCTAATTTTCGAAATTTCGAATTTTCGAAATTTCGAAATTTCTAATTTTCGAAATTTCGAATTTTCTAATTTTCGAAATTTCGAATTTTCAAATTTTCGAAATTTAGAATTTTCGAATTTTTCATTTTCGAATTTTCGAAATTTTTCATTTTCGAAATTTCAAATTTTTCATTTTCAAATTTTTCATTTTCGAAATTTCGATTTTTGGAATTTTTCATTTTCGAAATGTCGATGTTTGAAAAATAAAACATTTTAAAATTCGAAAATTAAAAAAATCTGAATTTTCGAATTTTCGAAATTGTGGAGTTTCCGAAATTGTGGAATTTTCGTTTTTTTTTTTTTTTTTTTTAAATTTTAGAAATTTCGAATTAAAATTTCTTCGTGCTTCCGAATTTTTTCCGTCTGACCAGTTTCCGCATGTCCGACCGTGTGTAGGGCCTACCGGACAGTTTCCCGGCCTAGCGGACAGGTTTCCAGCGGACAAAGGTTTCTTAGCATGCTAAGAAACGTGTCCGCTGGAAGCCTGTCCGTCGGACATGTCCGATGGTCAGTACGACTCATCGGACATGTGCGCTGGCCCGAAATCCCGCGCATGCGTCGAATTGATTCGATGCATGCGTGGAAGCATTGACCTTCCGTGTCAGAGAACGTCGGTGTCATCTATGTCACCGCGTTCTCTGTCCGCGGGGATTTTGGTCTGATGGTGTGTACACACATCAGACCAAAACCTCCCAGCAGACATGTCCGATGAAAACGGTCCGCTGACCGTTTTCATCGGACATGTTCGCTCGTCTGTACAAGGCCTTATAAATGGTTTAAACGTATTGATTGACAGTTATGGGATCTTATATGGAAAAATAAAAAGTCTTGTATTAGTTTGTATACCCTGCAATATGGTGAGAAAGGGGGGGGGGGGCTAAATAAAGACAGTATAAGGTATGAAGTGACTAAAGTTTATTCACAAAAAAAGCTCAGTAAACTCCTAGTAGCTATTTATTTAAAATTTTCTTTTGCTGTTCTTTATAGACAACATTACAGGGAACTTTTCAATTGGCACAAATGTTTATATTTCTGCAGGGCTTCTAACCATGGAAAATAAAATATCAGCAAGTAGAAAGACCTGAAGGAGATCTTTAAAAATTCTGTTGTTAATTTGCAAATTGCACCACATGAACTGAGATTTAAAATAAGTCCATTTCCATATAAATTTATCACAAAGTCTCAAGAATTGTAAACCTTGAAAATGATACAATATGACAGATCTAAGAAAGAGAGGAAAATTGAACTAGTCTAATATATTCAACTGAAGATGATGATAATGATGATAAGATGTTAATAATCTTTTTATCCTTTGTGGATTTGGGGAAGTCAGCTCAGTGGTAGAAGCATTTGTAGTGAGTCCACGCCAGTTTAAAGTGTGTTTTTATGGCTTGCAGCCCACTTCTATTAAAAAAAATATAGAACATTTTGAAACAGTTGCTCAAGCAGTGGATTTTTGCCAGCAAAACAGATAACAAGACATCCTGAGCCACCTGGCTTCCTCTTTAGTAGCTGCTCTTTCCACTGGTCACTCACCCAGCTCCCCTGGCAATCTGGGCACTCCTAGCTCACTCAGCCTGTAGTTACAGCACACTCTTGGCTTATCAATAGGGGATCTTCTGGCACCCCAGGCTTTCTCACTCCTTTCAGAATTCCAGATTTCTCAGTCCCCTGGACTCACCTAGTCATTCCAGCTCTCTCAGTCTTCCAGACTTGTTTAGCTGTTTTGATCCTCTCAGACTGGTAGACATGAAATCTCTTATTCAGCATGGAGTGCTGTCTCTTGAGTGCAGCACTTCTTCTAACGGGAGCCCACACCTGTCATCTGAAGGGAGTGTGCCTGACACCTGTCTCCTGATGGGACCCCGTATCTAAGGACAGGTCTTTCTTATATTGAGCGTGCACATCTGCAAACTCACACAATCTGCAGGTTTCGAGCAAGAACTGAAGGCTTCGAGCAAGACCTGAAGGCTTCATCCCACTTAAGACTCTTATGCCGCATACACACCATCACTTTATGTGATGAAAAAAAACGACATTTTCTGTGAAGTAAAAAACGACGTTTTTGAAACTTCAATTTTCAAAGACGAAGTTGCCTACACACCATCGTTTTTCTCACAATGTTCTAGCAAAGCGAGGTTACGTTCCACCACGTTTTTCCATTGAAGCTCGCTTCATAAGTAGCTTCTGGGCATGCGCGGATGAAAAAACGTCGTTTTAAACGAAGTTTTTGCTACACACGGTCAATTTCTGTGAAGTAAAAGTTGACGTTTTGAAAAACGACACATAAAATTGAAGCATGCTTCAATTTTTTTTTGGTCGTTTTTTAGAAGACATAAAACAACGTTTTCCCCCACACACGGTCAATTAAAGTGACGTTTTTAAAAACGTCATTTTTTTTCATCACATAAAACGACCGTGTGTACGCGGCATTAGAATCCTTCAGATTCTGCACCCTAATAAGAGATTACAAAACCCGTAGAAAACTGAAATCCCAGTCTTTCATGTTCAGACACAACACTCCAACGCCCCGCAATCTCAAATAAATATTTGCTGGGTAAAGATATGTTTTGCTCAATCAACCAACACCCACCCAATTCCTCACTCTATTCAGGGTCAGAAGCTGAAAAAAACTAAAACCAGTATCTCTGGATTTCCAAAAGCACGTGACTCACCTTATGTGCACTGATCCATTTCCAATTGGGTACTACCATGATCACTTAAACTTCAAAGGAATAATAAGAAACAACTTAATAATAACACAACTTTTTATCCAAGAAAGAACATGCAAAAACCATTACATTCTTTTTAGCATAATACTGTAACAAAGGTTAAATCAAAATACACTGTAATCTTAAATAAATCTTAGAAGATAATTTATTGTACTTTTCTAGTGAAATTCTTATAGTGTTATATGCTTTCATGTATCCAAGCAGGTGCTAATGATCATCGATTTCATATGTAGGTTGAAACAGAATCATTAACTGAAACATAGACAAAACTGGGTGAGGAACAGCCAAACTCTGCTGTGCAGGGGAGGTTGAGAAAGACAGTTTCATGTCACAGGTAATACACCATGTTAAGACCCCTTTCACACTGAGGTTGTTTTGCAGGCACTATAGCATTAATAATAGCGCCTGCAATCCGCCCTAAATCAGCTGTTGGAAACAATTGATTTCAAAAAAATAAAATAAAGCTGCTAGAATGGCCCAGCCAATCACCTGACTTGAAACCAATAGAAAATCTATGGTAAGAACTAAAGATCAGAGTTCATGAAAGAAGCCCACAAAACCTTCACGATTTGAAGACTGTTTGTGTGGAAGAATGGGCCAAAATCATCACAGCTGAGCAATGTATACGACTAGTTTCTTCATACAGGAGGCATCTTGAAGCTGTCATTACCAACAAATGATTTTGTACAAAGTATTAAATACATTTCAGTTAGCATGGTTTATACTTTTTCCCTGTGTCATTCCATTGTATTACACATAACTTAACTTCTGAGTAGGGATGAGCCGAACACCCCCCTGTTCGGTTTGCACCAGAACCGTTGAACGGACCGAACGTTCGCGTGAACATTTAGAACCCTATTGACGTCTATGGGACTCGAACGTTTGAATTTAAAAGTGCTAATTTTAAAGCCTAATATGCAAGTTATTGTCGTAAAACGTCTTTGAGAACCCGGGTCTTGCCCCAGGGAACATGTATCAATGGAAAAAAAGTAAAAAAAAATCCTGAAAAAACAACCAGTAAATTAGGAAGAACTGATCTAGCTAAACTATACAGTGTATAAATATATGTACAACACCTGGGATGTATATATATCCTCTACACACTGTAACATTAACTGACTAGCCTGCCTGCCTGCCTGCCTGCTCTATCTACCTGCAAAAAATGACACTCTCTCTGTCCTCTCTTAATCACCGCAACACACTACACAAGGCCGACCTGCAGGCGGCCTTTTATAGTGTGGGGCGTGTACTAAACCCCCTGAGCCATAATGGGCCAATTATGGCTCTCTGTTTTTTGCAAGCTGTGATTGGCCAAGCATGCAGGTCATAGTGCATGCTTGGCCAATCATCAGCCAGCGATGCCGCAGTGAATCATGGTCTTTGAAATGTAACTCGACCCATTTTGTTCGTATTTCGATGAACGATCAAACATACGATGTTCGAGTCGAACATGAGTTTGACTCGAATGTATGTGTGGATTGCATGGGTTGTTACCAACATGTAATGAAAATTCAATGTCAATAGCACCTTTAGAAATATATTTACCTAGAAAAGTTAGTGATGTGTTCAATACTCCTTTTTCAAATTTTATTTTTCACACATTAGCAACACATTGTCTTTTTCGGTGGCTTCTCTAGCTTGTTAGTCACTTACTTATACAATTATTCATACTTTTCATTGCTTATTGCTTTTATATTTTATATGATCAATATTTATAGAAATACCTTTATTGTGCAAAATGCATGTAACTTAATTATACATTGCACAATATGCTGCAACTTAAAAGAAAGAAAACAAGAAAAGAAATTGTTTTCCAGTACAGTAGCAATCTATTTTAATAGGAGCTATCAGTCTTGACAGATGAGGATGATTACAGGTTGAACATTTAGACAGAGGTGTCTGTGCCAAACTGTGAAGTGCTTGGCATGGTCTTTGATAAAAAAAAAAGCACCTGCAAACAATTATTTTTAGCTAGAGTACACATTTATCACTTTAATTATGTAACACTTAGTAATACTTTTATACTATAACAGTTAGAGTTATGTTGACATCTATTGACTTGCATACAACTGCATTTTATGAACCACTAAAGGAAAACTTGATTTAGTAGATAAGGACATTTGCAGTTTGAGTGGACAGTGTTTGTAAACCCAACTTAATCTAGAACTGTGTTGGTCTTACTCTGGTTTACATCATCCAAGCATAACACTATTCCCTTAAAGCACTAATTTAATTGTACTTACTGACTATGACTACCCAGTAACCTCTTAAAACCTGTCCAGGAATATACTTTACTTCCTGTCTGCCTGTGGATAACTGGAATGCATCCCATTCATTATTATTTACCAGTGTTTTTAGGCACAGAGGCATTTTTTTTTGTACTAATGTAAATGCAGCCCATTGTTTTTAATGTGACTGTCCACACATGCTCTGCCTATAGATCAGTGGAAATAATACAGAAATCTACATTGCCGTTCAGTATTGTTACACTCATATTCTCATACACTATTGGTTAAAATAAAGCTAGAAGAAGTTTGACATGTATGCATGCAAGTACACGCAAACCTTTTACAGCCCATCCTCATGTTTTTCTGCCAGGAATGTCTGATGCTCATACGTCAATACATTGTGTAAGTACCCTTAACCACTTCAGCCCCGGAAGAATTTACCCCTTCATGACCAGGCCATTTTTTTGCTGGTTCTTCTTCTGTCATTGGGTCCCTTGCACTGCTATCTTGGATATAGGAAGCAGGGGCGGATCCAGAGTCTGGTCTCGGGAGGGGCACTTGCAGAAAATTTTGCGGGCAAATTGTCGGGGCAATGGCTGGTGTTGGCGCTTCAATCATCACGGCGCCATGGTTGTTATGGTGTCAGGATGATTGAAGTGCATTATTTATATTATTACATTGTAATAATGCAGAATCAGTGGGAGCCCCGAGTGTGTCACTTGCCACATTCCCTGTCACCAGATGTGGATTGTCACTTGCCAGTGGCTGTGTCCCGGAGTGAGGGCGGACAGTGAGTAGGGTTGCCACCTTTTCGTCAAGCCAAACCCGAACACATTAGCAGCGCACGCCAATACATACATATATATATATATATATATATATATATATATATATATATATATATATATTTTTGTAGTACATTAAATTCATTACCTCTATATTTTTGTGATTAAATACAATTTCTAATCATATGGAGTTAATCACAAGAGTCCCCCTTTATATTAGAGTCAACAGTGTTCTCCACAGAGTTGCCCATTACATCTGAATGCACAGGGTTCTGCAGAAGAGGAGTGCAGAGGGTATGAGGGGGGCAGTATGTACAGGAGAGGAGTGCGGAGGGTATAATGGGGACAGTTTGTATTGAAGAGGAGTTGGGAAGGTATGAGGGGGCAGTAAGTACAGGAGAGGAGTGCGGAGGGTATAATGGGGACAGTTTGTATTGAAGAGGAGTTGGGAAGGTATGAGGGGGGCAGTATGTACAGGAGAGGAGTGCGGAGGGTATAATGGGGACAGTTTGTATTGAAGAGGAGTTGGGAAGGTATGAGGGGGGCAGTATGTACAGGAGAGGAGTGCAGAGGGTATGATGGGGACAGTATGTATTGAAGAGCAGTTGGGAAGGTATGAGGGGGGCAGTAAGTACAGGAGAGTAGTGCGGAGGGGAAAATGACACAGTATGTACAGGAGAGGAGTGTGGAGGGGAAAATGACGCAGTATGTACAGGAGAGGAGTGTGGAGGGTATGATGGGGGCAGTATGTACAGGAGAGGAGTGTGGAGTGTATGACTGGGACAGTATGTACAGGAGAGGAGTGTGGAGTGTATGACTGGGACAGTATGTACAGGAGAGGAGTGTGGAGGGTGTGATGGGGGCAGTATGTACAGGAGAGGAGTGTGGATGGTATGATGGGGGCAGTATGTACAGGAGAGGAGTGTGGAGGGTGTGATGGGGGCAGTATGTACAGGAGAGGAGTGTGAATGGTATGATGGGGGCAGTATGTACAGGAGAGGAGTGTGGAGGGTATGATGGGGGCAGTATGTACAGGAGAGGAGTGTGGAGGGTATGATGGGGGCAGTATGTACAGGAGAGGAGTGTGGAGGGTATGATGGGGGCAGTATGTATAGAAGAGGAGTGTGGAGTGTATGACATGGGCAGTATGTACAGGAGAGGAGTGCAGAGGGTATGATGGGTGCAGTTAGTACAGAAGAAGAGGAGTTTGGAAGGTATGATGGGTGCAGTTAGTACAGGAGAGGAGTGCAGAGGGTATGATGGGTGCAGTTAGTACAGGAGAGGAGTTTTGAAGGTATGATGGGTGCAGTTAGTACAGAAGAGGAGTGCGGAGGGTATGATGGGTGCAGTTAGTACAGAAGAGGAGTGCGGAGGGTATGATGGGTGCAGTTAGTACAGAAGAGGAGTGCGGAGGGTATGATGGGTGCAGTTAGTACAGAAGAAGAGGAGTTTGGAAGGTATGATGGGTGCAGTTAGTACAGAAGAGGAGTGTTAAGGGTATGATGGGTGCAGTTAGTACAGAAGAGGAGTGTGGAGGGTATGATGGGCGCAGTTAGTACAGGAGAGGAGTTTGGAGGGTATGGCGGACTGGCAGTGGCATAATGGGGAGGGATGTCTTGTGGTGTCTATGGGGTAATCAGGGAGTGATGTTGAGAAGAAAAGGGAAGGAAAGTGACCATGGAATGATGTCCCTCAGCTGGAGGTGGGGGGGGGGGGGGGGGGGTAGGAAGCAGATCGGAGTGGTGTCTGTATGAAGTGGTCTGGGGGGTGATGCAAGATGGGGGCTGAGAAGTGGTCAGATAGCGATGTATATAATAATAATAAAAAAATAAAAATAAAATCATCCATTAAAGACATTTACAACAATAAATCATACAACAGTACTACTAGATGTAAGTACAGATCTATGAAATCCAGCCCCTAGCACTCTGTATGCCCAGATAATGTGAAGGTAAATATATGATCATTCATATAACCCGGTGTTATCCAGGCTCTGAGTCTGTACAATCAGAGGTGTGAACTCACCACATATATACAGATTACATGAATGGCTATAAATGACTCCACATATCTAGTCTGAACAATTGGATTGGATGATGTTTGCACAGACTGTTCATGTTTAGAAGTGATCTGTCACATGTGATCAGGCTGCAGACCTCACCCCCCCCCTCACTATCTCCTCCAAGATTCTTCTCCTGAAGAAAACATCTCCTTGAAAGTTTGCAACTACTATCCCCCCTAGGAAACTTCAACTCCACTCACCTCCTCCCTTCCTCCGGCCAGCCGACAGGAGCTACAGTGAGCTCCGCCTCCCAGGTCTCTCAACACACCGCACTGGTGATTGGAAGGGGGGGGGGCTGAGTCAGAGATAACAAGGACCCCACACAGCACGAGACTGGAGGGAGGAGGGGGGGACAGAAATTAGCTTTGAATCCCGAACACACACCGCAGGCAGAGTGTATTCTTTGCAATGCTGCTGTTTCACAGTGAAAGGTGTGCTGATGCCTGGTCTCCCCTGTCTGGATGGTCTGCCCCTGTTCTGGGCTGAATCATGTGCCCGGGTTACGACCCACCTCCTCCTCCGCGCCTGCTATGAATGATTGTGCGACGCCGCCGCGTAACTACACAGATGTGACACACAGTCACAGACGAGTCTCTCTCTCTCTCGGCAGCAGCGCCGCTGATTAGCTGATGTGAGAGTCTGAGAGAGACTCGAGACAGTGGCAGATAGCTGCAGAGCAAGCAGTGAACCCCCCCCCCCCCCAAAAAAAAATAAAAAAAAATAAATTTTTTTTTTTTTAAAAACAGCAAGCAAATGTGTGACTGTGACATGATTGTCTCGGGGGGGCAATTGCCCTGTTGCCCCCCCCTGGATCCGCCGTTGATAGGAAGCTGGTTGTCACAGGACATGTGCAAGATGTGATGCTCTTTCAGGGTGGTCCCGCAGCCTCCTAGGGTGTAGATTTTTCTTAGACAAGCAAAACAGAAGTGAGAGTGGGTGTCTGTCAAATCAGTGTTGGATAGCAAACACTGATAGGTACAGAGTGACACACCTGTTTAAAGTTTCAGGTACATTTGGGGATCAACCGTATCAAAAGACACTGGGGGGGGGGGGGTTATTTACTAAAGGAAAGTGCACTTGGAAGGGCAGTGGCTGTAGATCAGAGGGGGACATGCAAGGAAAATAAAAAACATATTAGATGATAGATGATTAGATGATAGAAATCAGCAGAGTCTTCCCCTCATTTCAGATCTTCCCCTCAGATCTACAACGACTGCACTTCCAATTGCACTCATAGTGCACAGTGGTTTTGCCTTTAGTAAATCAACCCCATCGTTTTAAAGGCTTTTGAGTAACCGATTTAAAGGCTAGATTCACCAAATGTAGTCAAGTTAGTTTTTGCTCCTGTAATGCTGGGTTTGAGCGTCCAATGGTTTTCACATACCATCAAAATGGCAGGATGTGGGGGTTGCTAATTGTAGTTTTTTAAGTGGGTCTTCCAGGGGGGCCCAAATGGCCTACAGGTATGACAATAAAATTAATGAACATTTTACAAAGCGGCACAATTTAATGCCTACTGGGGCACCTTGGCTGCATAGACTATTTTGCGGATAAAGTGAACTTAGCCTTTAAAATTCTGAATAGAATGGATGGGCTTACTGCATCAATGGGTGGAGCTTACTGAGAATATGGGTGTGTCTGATTTGACAATTTCACAGCTGCATTCAACCTGCAGAAGGAGAAACTTTCTGATGGTAGGCCATTTATCCAAATATGATTTATAGAACATTTTAGGATTTGATCTTAAAGTCGGTATTCATTATTACACGCAATGTAACGTGTAAACAGAAAAAATTAACTGTACTCTTTTAAAATTCGAATAACTCCCTCAACCCCAGTAAGACATGTCAGCAAAAGAGCTGTCGTTGTCACTCAGTATGTTATTGATGACCTCAATAGTAGCTCTCTTTAGATTGGCAATGAATATTATTTCACACCTCTGTGCTTACAGATGCTCACAGAGATGTTTGATCACCGCAGCACAGAACAGATGCAGCACAGCTTGAAAGAAACCACATGCACACTTTTCGTATTATAACCAAACAGGTTCTAATGTTCCGCATAAAGAATGCTTAGCTGCTACTTAAAAATAGAATCTCTGAATAGATGTACAAATACAGTTTAGGTGGTACAAATAAAAATGCTTGTAAGATGAAGAGAAGTTTTACGTTGACAAATTGCTAGTTGGCGAACCACAGGTACCAGTTTATCCAGCCAATGTGTGTTGTAACGACACAGAAATATGACCTCTGTAGTGACTAATATCACCAGCCAACCAAACTGCCTATCCCTAGCTGGGTTTCATCTTAATCGACTTCATCAGGGAATCTGAAAAATCATCATTAGCTCCATCATTAGGCACAGCAACACATGGAAAGCTTTTAGTGGGACTTTCCAGGTCCTACAATGATGATAACAATTTCTTTTCATAAAAACAAGTTTTATTAGTGCAAAACCATATCAAAAAGTCAAAAGTCATGACCAATTATTACAACAATAAAGAATAATATGCAATATGGTATGCACTCCCATTCAGGGCTAGATAACTTAATTTGTACTCAACTCACAAATAAAGGTGTCCCTATGACTTGCCATATACCTTGTTAACCCTTTGTTATAATAAAAAACAATTTCTACTTAGTTCAAAGATCATACTGAATAGACTGGTAGAAACTGGACAATATTCTTACTGATATGTTTTACAGACTGTAATGTTTACTTCCCAGGGTGCCTTTTTCAACCAGGCTGCTTAGGCACCCTGGGAGCCTTCAGGTTGCTTCAGGGGTGCCAAGAAACAATGCTTAAAACATGTTTAAAAGTACTATACAAGCCAGCAGAGGGATCAAGACTGCTTTTAAGTTACACAAAGCCGCAGGTTTTCATTGTGGGCCATTACAACCTTCTAGTTGCTGGCGTCCTAACAACCTGTAATGTCATTGGTTGATAAGGGTGGCGTTGGGCCCCTGCCCCTCTCCAGCAGAACTGGGGTTACACTAGCTGACAGAAAGTGTTAGGCTGCTAGTTCAACTAGACCCGGGTTTAAGGATATTCTGAATGTATGGAAAGTTCGCAATGCATTGCCAGTCAGAAACACACGCACTCATGGTTTGTTCAAGACTAGCTTTATTTCTCCTGCGTACTTGTACATAAGAAAACCATACAAGCAAGGGACGCTCTAGTCCCAGCCAATCATATAAAAGTAATTAGGTTATACAAGTAATATTCGTCACAATTATACTACGTGCATAGAATACAGCAATACCATCTTTGTGCCCTGTTTATCTAATTTCTACTGCAGCTAATCTTAATGTTTTTCATTCTTCATCTAGAACATAATAACAAAATGGCAAGGTTGTTTCTATGTAACTTGTCCTAAAAGCTCTAGACAAAAGGGTACATAAATATCACGCATTTATCACTAAGGGGGAACTCTAACAAGCATTATAATGCATTATTAGTACAGGGGAACTATTAGCCTATCAATACATATGGGGGAACTCTATCCGCCTTTCATAAAGAAAAATTGAGGGAGAAGTAAAACCGTAGAGTACCAGTCAGTACCAGTGTGCAAAATTGTATTTGCTTTGGAAGAATAAATCGCCTCTAACATTGGGTGTCCTACGCATGTGGATGTTGTTGCATTATGTAAAACTATTCATTTAGCTGTTTACATTGGAGTGCCTTGAGATTATGCATAATTATATAGGGTGCCTTGAATGAACTTTCCGTCAACAAATGTCCGATGGAGGCTAATCTGATTGTGTGTACACAAGTCCATCGGACTAAAGTACAAACACGCATGCTCAGAACCAATGCTAAAGATAAGAAAACAATAGCAGAAGTTGCCCACAAGGTGGTGGTAAACAGCTGAAAAACCACGTGATTTGGTGAACGTTGGCTGAAAAATTCCAGGAGTGTGCATACATACCAAGTTCATGGCCAAAGCCCATTCGGAGCAAAATCCGCGGAAAAGTCTGATGGAAGTCTGATCGTGTGTATGAGGCTTTAGAGCAGTGGTCCTCAACCTTTCTAGTGCCGTGACCCCTTGATAAAATTTCCCAAGTTGTGGGGACCCCTAACCATAAAATTATTTTCCTATCACGGGTAGTCTGCACAAGTAATTTGTGCCCCTAACCTCGTACAATATTAAAACCCCTTATAGTACATTTTAGGATGTACCACTCTTTCTCTTTGTTCTCCTTTCTTTCTCTTTTAATTATCTCTATCATCATTTCTTGTTTGTTTTCACCATCCCTCTCTAGCCGTCTTTTTTGTTCTTTCTCTCCCTTTTTTTTGTTCCTCCCCCTCTTTTCCTCTCCCTTCCATGTATTCTCTATTTTTATTCTTTCTCTTACTCCCTGGTGGGCAGTATGGGATCAGTGGCAGTGCTGGCGGGGAGTTGGGATCAGTGGTAGTGCTGGTGGGGAGTTGGGATCAGCCAACTTAGATGCTCTTGATCAAGGTCATCTGCTGATCTGAAAACTGTAGTGGGGACTTTTAAGGCAACTCTAATCACAGGTAGTGTTACTCACTGTGTCTCCGACTTTGTGGTTTCTCGTAGCAGTGACACCTATGCTAAAATCAGCAGATAGGGTCTCCTTCAGCCCCTCCCACTTCTCATTCCTCACCAGTCAGCTGACCTCTAGCTAGGCCTTGAACTGAATGGGCGGCTGTGAAGAGGCTGAGTGGGCGGCCGCGTTCTTCAGGAACAGCCCAGGTTTTGGTGACCCCTGGCAAATCCTCATTTAACCCCCAAGAGGGTCCCGACCCCCAGGTTGAGAACCACTGCTTTAGAGGTTCCCCTGTCATCCTGCTACATCAATAGCTTCATCAATATTTACTCCTAACCTCATTGCTTCTCAAACATGTCAGTTTGAACCCGTAAACAATGATAAAATATACAAATCAAAAGTGTCCATTTCCTTGAACTCTTAAAACATTCTCTTGCATTACATCATTATGGTGTCCTTTTATGAAAGTGAGATCAGCGGCGATCCCGAGTCTCACCGCTGAACTCAGGTCATAGACAGTTTATGAAGCTGAGGTACAGGTAATCAGCGGAGAACATGTTGTCCACTGTTTTTCGCAGCACAGTGAAAATCTGTAACTGACTGTCACAGAAATGGCCAGTTTATGAAGGTGCGATCTCAGCACCTCACTGGCGATCTGTGACAGAATTCTCACTTTCTTATTCACCATCTCAGAGGTGGAGAATCAGAGAGAGAAGCCGAAGCTGGCTGAGTATTGTGGAGGAAGAAGGAAGAGTTTTGACTTCCATCCTTCACACAGGAGCCCCTACAGTCAGAGCACATCTTCCCCACTATTACACACCCCAAAATTAGCTGGTTAGGAATTTATAGTGTATATATATATATATATATATACAGTATATACATACATCATCATATAGCATATATATGTATGTGTGTGTGTTTATTTCTATGTAATATTGTTTTACCCATGGACTGTTCCATTACAGTTATACAGGGTTTATATTTGTATACTTTATTAAAAATGTTTTTTTAATGATTATAAATGTATTTTTCATTTATATGAATGGTGTATAACTGCATTACATATGTGGGATTCCATTCATTTACTATACACCATTCACATTTAAATAGGCACATATATGAGCTTTAAATATTGATAAAAACAATGTTTTTTAATAATTAGGTTAATGTATATTGTTTGGTGGGAATGTAACTTTATTATTTTATTAATATGTGGTGTATAATGTGTGCTGATTCGTGTTCAACTTTTGTATTTTTCACTTCCTCATACTGTAATCCCGCTACATCACGCGAGATTACAGTGAGAGGAGCCGTTCTCAGGAGTTTCCAGCCGTTTGTAGATCGATCCTCATCTCAACATGAGAACCGATCTACAGATCTTCATAAACAGGCACTCAGAGGAGAGCGATCTCCCCTGAGAATGCCTGAGAACTGAATAGCGGTATTTTACCACACTTTCATAAAAGGACACCTATATTATTAAACCTTAACAAAAACAACATTTGTCTGGCTAACAATATATCTATGTAAATTAAAAAATTTATTGTTGACTACATTGGACTATATATATAAAACTGAGGTCCCTGTGGCATATGTGCCATACTTTACAATGGTGGTTTGATCGCTCTTTCAGTGCATTTTGTTGATTGTGGTGGAAGCACTCTTTCATATACTGGTATTCTATGTTTTGTGTTTAGAGTTTCTGCCCCTTTTGGCTGCCTAAACACTTATTTATTTTTTTCTCTTGCAGACCTTTTGTATTTCTTTTTTTGATAGTTATGGCCTTCACTCCAGGCCCTGACAATTATTACTCCACAGACATATACCAAACAGGCCACATTCTGATCTTTTCCATCTTTATTCCTCACTTTTTAGCTACGGAGGTGTAACACCCTCCTCTAGCTAGGTTAAATGTACTTATTGGCTTCACTGTAACTATTTTTGTCTGATCGGGGCTTTCTAAACTGGGTTTTTGATTTCTACCACCTGCTTCTGGAAGAAGCTTCCAGAATATAGGGCAGGGAGAGTCCATTTTTCAAGTATAAATATGTATTATACCCCAGTCAACACCTGGAAGGGAGTGTCCAAAAGTTGGCTGAGGAGGTCCATAAAACCTTTGACTTTAAAGTGGTAATAAACCCAAAACTGAAAATGAAATATATTGCAGCTTACCAATCATTAGATGTGGTGGCTGTATTTCCTTTTTTTTTGGCTATTTTGCCTCTGTTGTCATCTGGGCAGTAACACTCCTCCTGTATTGACATACCTCAACTCTGGATGAAGGAGCTCAGGGGCACCTTTGGACAGCAGCATTGACAGTCTTGGGGAGTGAAATGTTAGACGTATTAGGAGATTGAGATACACTAACAAATGGAAGCCAACTGCAGTTACACAAGCAGTTAAAGCAACATTTTTTTCTTTTGGGATAAAGATTTTAAATAAGGCTGGGTTCACACCTATTATGCAAATTGGATGCGGGTTTCCCAGCAGCCAATTCACTTAGCAGGAGAATGTGACTGGCTCTCTAAAGAGTTGGTTCACATATCTCTGGGGTGGCTGTGGAGCACAGAAAGTGCGTCTTTGGCTCAGTTTCAGGGCTGAATTCAGGCAAAGATTTGGCCCTGATTCATCCCTGAAACGGAAAACAGGGACGGACAGCGTTCCTGTGCGATCCGTGGCCGGTTTAGGTGTGAACCAAGCCTAAATAAATAAAAAACGATTATTGTAAGCACCCATCAGTAGTAAATGGATTGTCTCAACACTCTTAACTGATACATTTGCAAGACAACTTGTTCTGTTGAAAAAATAACAGACTGGCCAGGTCAACAGGAGAAAATCAAAGAAAGAAAGCTGTAGATTAGAAAATGAATGCAGCCACAACATCTAAGAATTAGTAAGCTGTGATATAATACATTTTTTGTTTTTGGTATTAATAACACTTTAAATTACACAGAAAAGGCTCAGTTTTTTTAAATCCACTATAGTTACCATTTATTTGTTCTATAAATTATTAGTCAGATGAATCAATGTTGAAAAAGCGCATTTCATCTACATTTATAAACTCTTTTAAATGTAAACTTTGCTTCTTCGAGAAACGCACTTCAGTTCTCTGCCTACTGTGTTTTCTGTTTTTATCTTTCTATCTATGACCTTGCCCGGAACAAGCCTCAAATTAATATGGTCAGCGTATTATGTCCCCAGGCAGTGATCACTAAAGTCAACACACTCCCTCGAAGTCATTTTTTCTGATAAAGAGATTTTGATAAATGAACACAAACTGTACAGTATTTGCAGCCTGTGCCTAACAGCAAAACACAGGGACCCAAAATGAAATAAACGAGAATGAAAGATTGTCATCAGCTAGGGGAAAGAAAAACATTGCTGAACTGAAGTTAACATTATTAAAGTGGAACTCCAGTTTAGAGTTTTTTTTAGATGTTTACTTATATAAGGTTCTGACTCCACTTCTTTTTCTACATTGCAACTCCATGTTGGGCATGCAGGGCAACTTTGTGTATTCTCCTTTGGAAATAGCATATGTGCAACACGGGGTCTACCATTTTCTCATGCAGCTAACTGTAATTTTTAACACCCCATTGTAGTTCTTAGTACTATGGGATGGGGGGAGGGATGCAGTAATGCAGCCACCACAGTCAGTGGCCTTTACTATTGGCTCAAACGGCACAGGAGCCAAGTCCACAGCAGCCTGAACTGCACAGACTTGGTGTGCACCTGTATTAGACATGTACATGACGAAAAAATGTGTTTTGTTTCATTTGAATCGATAAGCTAGTTATTTAGTTTAGTTAAATTTGGTCGATTCCTTTAATTCGTGTTCAATATTCATATTCGGAATTTGTTTTATGTCTTTTTAATTTTTTTTGTCAAATTTACAGATTTTTTGATTGGAAATGTTCGAATCGATACATTTTGAATTAGTTAAATCGAAATGTTTTGATTTATTTTTGATTCAAATGCGGCAAAGTGAACAAACAAAAAGAAAAATCTTCATCAAATGATTACAATGACTCTTTGAATCATCTTTGACTTAACAATCTAGATATACAGAGGAAGGCATGTGGATGTGGTGCATCTAGAATAGATTTTGCAAAGGTATTTGATAGGGTTGTCCCGATACCGATTCTAGCATCGGTATCGGGACCGATACTGAGCATTTGCGCGAGTACTTGTACTCGCGTAAATGCTCCCGATGCTTCACGATACTTTTTTTTCTTCCTCTGAGAGGGGGCGGAGAGCGGGCGGAGAGGGGGCGGAGATCGGTTAGAGAGGAGACTGTGAGGAGACTGAGGGGGGGCGGAGAGGAGGCTGAGAGGAGGCGGAGAGCAGAGCAGTCTTCGGGTATGTAAAACATGCCACTGAAGGAGAGGAGAGCTGATGCCGCCGTCTAGTTGATCGGCGCATAGGGAACATAACAGCTTTCATTTGAATAGCTGTGTGTTCCCCGCCACGCATTGTCATATATAGCCCCTCCCCCTTGTCCGGGCACTTTGATAGACAGATCACCCATCCCAGGATTGGACGGGTGATCTTTCTATCAAAGTGCCCGGACAAGGAGGAGGGGCTATATATGACGACGCACGGCGGGGAACACACAACTATTCAAATGAAAGCTGTTATGTTCCCTGAGCGCCAATCAACTAGACGGCGGGGGGGAGACCTACACAAAGCTGAATTTGGGGACCTGGCTGCATTGGGAGACACGGCTGCATTTGGGGAGACACAAGGCTGCATTTGGGGAGACACAAGGCTGCATTTGGGGAGACACAGCTGCATTGAGAGACGCGGCTGCATTGGGAGACACAAGGCTGCATTTGGGGAGACACGGCTGCATTGGGAGACATGGCTGCATTGGGAGACACGGCTGCATTGGGAGACACAAGGCTGCATTGGGGGACACGGCTGCACTTGGGGACACATGGCTGCATCTGGGGACACATGGCTGCATTTTAAAAAAAAGTATCGGTAATCGGTAGCGGCGAGTACATAAAAAAAAGTATCGGTACTTGTACTTGGTCCTAAAAAAGTGGTATCGGGACATTCCTAGTATTTGATACAGTTCCCCACAAGCATTCACTGTAAAAACTGAGATTTGTTGGCATGGACAAGTACCTGGATTGAAAACTGGCTACAAGGGTGAGTCCAAAGAGTGATAATAAATGGAGAGTGGTCCGGTGTGGAAAGTGGGCCCCCCAGGGTTCTGTCCTGGGACCAATCCTATTTAATTTATTCATAAATGATTTGGAGGATGTTATAAACAGCTCAATCTCTGTATAAGCTGACGATACTAAGATAAGCAGGGCAATAACTTCTACACAGGAAGTGGAAAGCTTTCAAGAAGACCGAAACAAAATAATGGGGTTGGCAACTACATGGCAAATGAGGTTTAATGTTAAAAAATGTAAAGTAATGCATTTGGGTGCCAAGAATATGAATGCAAGTGTAAGAGAAGTCCGGCCAACACAAGCACGGGCACACCAGTGTGTGCACAAAGGCGCATGGACGTGCACGTATGGGCACCAAGTAACCTTATTTAAACTGCACACTGACACATGAACATTTCTGAGTGGTCTTTCAGCTAGTGTCTGTTTATCTGATCTGATCCAAGTTTCCTGTGTCTTGACCCGGCTTCACTTGAACCTACTCTTTGATCTCCGCCTGCCTACCTGACCCCGACTTGTGTCTGACTCCGCTTCTGCCTGATTTTCCTGCACCTTGCTGCACGACTGTGTACCGAACCCTGCCTGTGTCCCGTCTCTGCCTCTCGTCTCGGTACCTGCTCTGTCCAGCTATTGATGACCTCCTGGCTTACATCCTGGCTACGCCTCCATCCGCTGACCCAGCGATACTGAGCTCCCGTTCTCAGAGTCTGCCCAGCGCTCTCCAACCACCTGGTTCCTGCTAGACTCAGCCAGCGCCATCCATTACATCGGCACTCGTTCCACTCTGTGTCCGTAACTCCCTGTCATTACTACCAGGGGTGTCAGACAGGAGGTGCAAGAGAAGCCCCCTCTCCAGCTTGATCTCCAACAGGTACATAACAGCAAGCTACTGGCTAGGGGGAGAACCTCTGGGGGAATATAAGATTGAAAAGGACCTGGGGGTCCTAGTAGATGACAGGCTCAGCAACGGCATGCAATGCCAAGCTGCTGCAAGCAAAGCCAACATAATTTTCTCATGCATTAAAAAGGTGGTTCAGAGATAACACAATAATTTTCCCACTCTACAAGACTCTGATCTGGCCGCACCTGGGGCCAGATTCACGTAGGAGAGCGTATCTTTAGTTGGGCGTAGCGTATGCTATTTACGCTACGCCGCCGCAACTTAGACAGGCAAGTGAAGTATTCACAAAGCACTTGCTCCGTACGTTGCGGCGGCGTAGCGTAAATCGGCCGGCGTAAGCCCGCCTAATTCAAATGTGGAAGAGGTGGGCGTGTTTTATTAAAATGAGCCGTGACCCCATGCAAATGAAGCGCCGAACGTACGGCGCATGCGCGCGCATGCTCAGTATCACGTCAAATTTACTCCATAAGATACGCCAGGCCCAATGCCTGTGACGTGAACTTAACCTACGCACAGCCCCATTCACGTACGACTTACGTAAATGACGTAAAAAGATACGCTTGCCGATGTCCATACTTTGCATTGGCTGCGCCTCATATAGCAGGGGTAACTTTACGCCAGACGTAAGCCTAACATAAACGGCGTAGCGGGCGCAAGTATGTTCGTGAATCGGTGTATGTACCTAATTTACATATTTGACGTGTAAATCTACGGAAGCGCCCCTTGCGGCCAGCGTAAATATGCACCCAAGATACGACAGCGTAGTCTCCTACGCCGCTCGTATCTTGGCTAAATCTATGTGTAACTGATTCTAAGAATCAGGCGCATAGATACGACGGCACACATTCGGACTTACGACGGCGTACGTGGAGATACGTCGTCGTAAGCCAACTGTGAATCTGGCCCCTGGTGTCCAGTTCTGGGCACCAGTCCTCAGGAAGAATGTGCTGGAACTGGAGAGAGTCCAGAGAAGGACAACAAAGCTAATAAGGGACCGGAGGATCTCAGCTATGGGGAAAGACTACAAGCATTAAACGTATTCTCTCTGGAGAGGAGACGCTTGAGAGGAGATATGTTATTAATGTACAAACACCATACTGGTGACCCTAGCATACAGAAAAAACTAATTTGTGAAGGGAATTTAAAAAGATACGCGGCCATTCACTAAGGTTGGAAGAGAAGTGGTTTAACCATAAACTGCATATAGGGTTATTTACTGTCAGAGCGGTAAGTATGTGGAATTCTCTTCCACAAGCAGTGGTATCAGCAGGGAGCATCAATAGTTTCAAAAAAATATTAGCTAGACACCTCAACAACCACAACATACAGGGGTATACAATGTACTATTGACATAAACACATACACACACACACATCATAGGTTGAACTGGATGGAATGATGTATTTTTTCAACCTCACCAACTATGTAACTATGTAAAAAACAGAATTTTTTCGAAATGGTACTCTAGTAACACACAGTCTTTTAATTCGAATTTCAGAAATTCAGCCAAATTTTGGAATTTTGGACACATTTTGTTTTGTTATTTGGAACATTTGGTAAGCTTTGTTTATACTGCAATTCGGGTATTCAGACATATCCAAATCTCTGAATAATGAAACATTTCTCCAAATATTTATTCAGAACTAAACCAACCGCACATGTCTACCCTGTATGACCACTGCTCACTGCCCATCGCCATACCACAAAAAAGTAGAATAGGACCGGAGTAGTCACATGACCAGTACATTTAGTGTAGGATAAATAAGCAGTGTACATTATTCAGGGGTAGAAAAGGATACTGGAGGAAGTAATTACTTTGATACCTGGAGGTAAAATCTATAACTAATACACAATTCAGTAAACTTCCTGCACTTTCTAATTACTGCTATAATTTATTTTTTACTGAAATTTTGGCAATAAAAAAGAGAAATAGAAGCAGTACACAATCAATGTAGAAACAGAATTTATCAATACACAGTGTACAGATATTCCTCCTTAAATGTAGTGCATGAAAGGCACTGGCCTTATAATCTAGTATAACATAAAGCTAGACTTACAGAGTACCCAGTTATAATAGGAAATTAATTGTCTGTAATATAAAGATTTTACATTCACAAGAAATGCAAAAGAGACAACACCAGGGTGGAGATGAACTTAGAGTTCGAGTCGAACTCATGTTCGACTTGAATATTGCCTGTTCACCTGTTCGGCGAACAGCAAACAATTTGGGGTGTTTGCGGCAAATTTGAAAAGCCGCGGAACACCCTGTAAAAGTCTATGGGAGAAATCTAAAGTGCTAATTTTAAAGGCTAATATGCAAGGTATTGTCATAAAAAGTGTTTGGGGACCCGGGTCCTGCCCCAGGGGACATGTATCGATGCAAAGAAAGTTTTAAAAATAGATTTTTTTTCGGAAGCAGTGATTTTAATAATGCTTAAAGTGAAACAATAAAAGTGAAATATTTCTTTAAATTTCTTACCTGGGGGGGGGGGGCTTGTTTCTCGTGCTTAGAACTGTCCCTGAACAAACTGTCATTTCTAAAGGAAAAAAAGTCATTTAAAATCACTTGCGGCTATAATGAATTGTCGGCTCCCAGTATGGTAGAGGTACAATGTACCCCATTACCAATTCACATGGGGGGACAGGATTTAGGGGTCTCCTTTGTTAAAGGGGTCTTCCAGATTCCGATAAGCCCCCCACCCGCAGACCCCCACAATCACCGGGCAAGGGTTGTGGGGATGAGGCCCTTGTCCCCATCAACATGACCCCCAAAGCATCCTCCCAATGTTGAGGGCATGTGGCCTGGTACGGTTCAGGAGGGGGGGCGCTCTCTCATCCCCCTATTTTCCTGTGGCCTGCCAGGTTGCATGCTCGGATAAAGGGTCTGGTGTGGATTTTTGGGGGGGAACTTCATGCCATTTTTAAAAAATTTGGGGTGGAGTTCCCCTTAAAATCCATACCAGACCTGAAGGGTCTGAAATGAATATTTGGGGAGAACCCCACATAATTTTTTTTTTATTTGACGTGGGGTTCCTCTTAATATCCATACCAGACCTGAAGGGCCTGGTAATTAAATTTGGGGGGACCCCCACACATTTATTTTATTATGAATGACTTTTCTCTGTATTGCCAGGAGCCGACTATTCATTATACATACTATACACCCCCCAGGTACGAAATTTTAAGAAATATTTCACTTTTATTGTTTCACTTTAAGCACTATTAAAATCACTGCTCCCGAAAAACCGGCCATTTTTAAAACTTTTTTTTTGCATTGATACATGTCCCCTGGGGCAGGACCCAGGTCCCCAAACACTTTTCATGACAATAACTTGCATATTAGCCTTTCAAATTAGCACTTTAGATTTCAAACATTCGAGTCCCATAGACTTTAACAGGGTTCTAAAGTTCACACAAACTTTTGGTCTGTTCGCAGGTTCTGGTGCGAACCGAACGGGGGGTGTTCGGCTCATCCCTACACCAGGGCAATCAAGTCAATATCATGCTTACAATCCACTGCTACCCTAAGGATTCTGTAACCCAAACAAAAGTTTGAGCGAGAGGCCTGGTAAAAAAAAAGAAAAAAAAGTGGGGAGGGTGTAATGGGGTGAGGAAAGGGAAGGGGACTGGGGTGGGGTTGTATAGGAAGGGAAAGGGATTGAAAAGGGAATAAACAGCCATAGCCTAAGTTGCCTATCCAAACCATACAAGGAAGGGGGAAGGCAGAGATGTACAAGATGTACAAGAAGAGAAGCGAGGAAGAGAGAAAGAAGGCGGAGAAGCAGGGGGAAACGGGCACCCCAGGGGTTCTAAGCAGTTCTTAGAAACGGGAAATCATTTGAGAAGGTGGGAAGTAGTCAACTGCTATAATTTTCAAAGGGTAACAGCAGTTTATGAACCCCATACGGCCTTTCTATAAAAACGCAGATTTTTTTGTCAAACTACTACTCAATTAAAAAACAAATTAAGAAAAATTCCCTTAAAGTGATAATAAAGAGTTTTTTTATTACTATTTTTTTTTAATAATAAACATGGCATACTTACGTGCTCTGTGCAATGGTTTTGCACAGAGCAGCCCCGATTCTCTTCTTCTCGGTTCCCCCGCTGACCCTCCTGGCTCCTCCCTCCACTCTCATTAGATCACAAATTGTGATTGACAGCAGTAGGAGCCATTGGCTCCCGCTGCAGTCTTAGGCAATGAGAACAAAGAAACCTGGGACAGCCAAAGCTCCTGTGCACATCACTGGATTGTGATGGGGCTCAGTTGAGTATTAAGGGGGGTTGTGGGGGGAGCAGCACACATAAGTTTTTACCTTCATGCATACAGTGAACTGCATGTGGTTCAGACAAGCATAGACTATTGCATATCCAGATTGATGACTTCACTGTCCTGTGTTATAAGTAGTCAGTACTGCTTGGTTATCTATGTGAACCTTCACCACAGTGATGGGGTAATCTGTGTATATTCTCATAAATACATTTCCAGTGTTCAGACTGATAGTAATGTTTAATAAAATGGAACCCAAACTGGCTTAGTATGGTTAGCCCACCCTATTTTGATCTAGGCCCCTGAATGAAGGGGAATAGGGGAAAAGAAACACGAAGAATACGTTTTATACAATAAGTGATTTTAATGAACACATACTTAATGGTTTGCATGGTTTTGCTTCTAAAACTCCCTTTCCCCTTGTAGAGGGTCGCTCACTTTTTGTAGCCACAATGATGGCAAAATCTTCTTGCATAAAAAGCACCTATCTTTGGTAACCTGGGGAAGGATGTACAGTGCACCCTACATCAAATTCAATTTACATAGGGGTGTCTTTCAGACCTACACCTTCCAGGAGTCCTCAGCCTACACATAGTGGGTAAGCAGCCTCCTGGAAATGTAGACAGAGCTGCTGTGCTCTGGGGAGACACAAGAGGGACGGTGGTAGGCAGAGCAATGTGTGTTCTACTTCAGGCAGTGCAGAGGCAATAAGCCATTCAGGAAAAGATCCAACACAAATTAGAAGTCCACCATCACTGATTGCTAGTTGAATAATGTAGAGGGGTGTACAGCCCTGCAAGCTCTGGTGCACTGTCTGGTCACCTGAGGCCAGGTGACAGATGCACACTGTTGGGGTCAGGAGGGCACCGCTAAGGTAGTGGATCTTATGGCTGACTGCTGTGGAAGGAACTCTGGGTGGTACAGGAAAGCAGGTACACTGGAACACGAACATGGATCACACTGAGTGCTAGAGCATAAGTTCCCCAGGGCATGGAGTCTAAGAGTCAGCAGGTGTTCACCAGAGCCTCTAGTGGTGAGGATGGACTGCGCTGCAACTGGCAACAGGTCACGCCTCCCAGGGTCTCCCAGCTCACGCTCACGGTAGGCTACAGGGGGATAGAGAGAAAGCAGCAGCCCAGGAAACAAGGGATAGTCAGGTGATAAGCCAAAGGTCGGGACAACTAGCAGATAAGGATAGACATAGAACACGCTAAAGGTCAGGGTAACAAGCAGGCAGGGATAGTCAAAGATCAAGCCAAGATCGGTAACAGAAACAGATGTAGAGCACACGACAAGCAACATACAGGAAACCAAACACACAATACTGCACGGGCAAGGCAGGCTTGGACAGCACAGTGTTAAATAGTGTATCCTGTAGAGGCTAGGGTGGAGCCATGCTGAGGGAAGATTAGTTAACCATGTAGGTGTGAGAGTGCAGGCCCAAGGCTGAACCCATTAAATTGCATCATAATATGAAAGCCCAATTTGACCTTCCATCATGAAGAGGTTAAATTGCTAGTAAATGACAACTTTAGGTACTCATTTCTAGATATGCAGAACAAAAACATTTGTTTTGTTTCATTTAGATTAGTTATTTACATCAATTTGTTTAGTTAAATTTGTTAATCCGTTTAATTCGCTTTCGGAATTCATTATGTTTATTCATATTCAAATCGATTCAAATTTTCCAAATTCGAATTCAAACAGTTTTTTTAATCACTTTAAAATAGTTTTCGAATTTGAAATGTTTTTGAATTTAAAAAGTTTTTGATTTTTTTTCTCATTTCCAGAGAGAATAAAATAGGAAAATAGCAGGCCAGAAAAGAGTGTACATCCCCTTTTTGAGACATTCTAGGCCACATTCCCTTAACATGGAGGTTACCATGACACAAGGGTCATCGTGCCATGGATGTAGAGGTCTACAGGCGGGGAGCTTATCAGAAATTGGAAGCCACTTTTAAAAAAAGTTGCTTTGCAAATTTTCCACTAGTTATCCAAGTAGCTGCTAAGTTCTGAACTAAAGTTGCATCTTGAATAAGTGGCAAGTATCTTCAATAAATTTAACAATTGTAATTAACTTTGACTAATTACTTAGACAGTTCTCAACAAAGAAATGTTCTCTTCAGAAGAGTTCCCTTGTTTCCTGTCCCAGTCACAGCCATAACATTTTAGATTTCCCTTTATTTTCAGTCTACGTGGTCACCAGGACAAATAGAGATGGCTAATGTCTCAAGTGGTGTCAAAGAAAGCAGTGCAATCATGGCAGTGGGTATAAATAACCCTTTGTAAGCTATTTTATAATCTAAAACTTTAGGTATAAATTAAGGAAATACATTACCAGTCAGGTTTTACTGCATCCCCATTAGGGGGGTTCACTATCTCTAATTGTCCAGATCCAGTAAGGTTTTAATTATATCCCTGTTATGGGGATTCACTCTACCTAAATGTGTTTATCCCCAATGCTACTGATAATGACTGTGAGGGTAAATGCAAAAATAATTTGCCACCAGAACAGGAAAAGATGGGAAATCTTCTATTGGGTACACGCGTTCCCTTAAAAACTGTTTAAAGCCTCATACACACGATCGGACTTCCATCTGACTTTTCCGTGGATTTTTGTCCTAAGGGGCGTTGGCCATGAACTTGGTATGTATACACATGGCAGAACTTTTTCAGCCAACATTCACCAAACCACATGTTTTTCAGCTCTTTACCGCCACCCTTTGGGCAACTGCTATGGTTGTCTGATGTTTAACATTGGTTCTGAACATGCGTGTTTGAACTTTGAATTTAAGTCCAATGGACTTGTGTACACACGTTTGGATGATCCTCCATCGGACATTTGTTGTTGGAACGATTGAGAGCATTCACAGCGAACATTTGTCTGTTGAAAAACAGAAAACAATTGTCCGATGGAGCATACAGACGGTCGGCTTGTCCGATAAAACACGTCCGACGGGCCGTTGTTGTCAAAAAGTCAGATCGTGTGTGTGGGTCTTAAAGGGGTTGTAAAGGTTCGGTTTTTATTTTCTAAATAGGTTCCTTTAAGCTAGTGCATTGTTGGTTCACTTAACTTTTCCTTCAATTTCCCTTCTAAATGTTTTTTTTCTTTGTCTGAATTTCTCACTTCCTGTTTCTCCTCAGTAAGCTTTCCACCATCATCCGAGTGGTGGAAAGTCAGTCAGAATAGCTTACTGAACAGCTTACTGAGGAGGAACAGGAAGTGAGAAATTCAGACCAAGAAAACAAAGAAAAAAACATTTAGAAGGGAAATCGAAGGAAAGGGTAAGTGAACCAACAATGCACTAGCTTAAAGGAACCTATTTAGAAAAAAAAAAAAAAACCTTTACAACCTCTTTAAGAGGGGATTTTCTTCATATTAAAAAGATATGCCCTTGCTTCCTGTTAAGTCTGCATAATAGAAATTGAAGTAAAATTCCCTCAACGAGACATAGAATAAACTGTCAGTGGTTTAAACCCTTGTCAACTCTATCAAAAAAACAAACAATCAATGTGGCTTTAGATAGACTTATAGGGCCAGATCCACAGACGAAGTACGCCGGCGTATCTACTGATACGCCGGTGTACTTTCAAATTTCCTGCGTCGTATCTTTAGTTTGAATCCTCAAACCAAGTTACGACGGCTTCTGGGTTGGATCCAACAGGTGTACGTCTTCGGATCTAAGATGCAATACTTCGGCGTCCGCTGGGTGGCATTTTCCGTGTTGGGTATGCAAATTAGCGATTTACGACGATCCACGAATGTACGCGTGGCCGTCGCATTTTCTAACGTCGTCTGTAGTCGGCTTTTTCCGGCGTATAGTTAAAGCTGGTATTTTTCGGCGTATACATAGACTTGCCATGTTAAGTATGGCCGTCGTTCCCGCGTCGAAATTAGAATTTTTTTTTTGCGTAAGTCGTCCGTAAATAGGGATGGACGTCTAAGTTAAAAAAATGACGTCCTAGCGACGTCATTTAGCTCAATGCACGGTGGGAACTTTCGGGACGACGCATGCGCAGTTCATTCAAATGAAACCCGCCCCCAACCCGCCCAATTTCAAATCCGCCACCAGAAATACACTACGCCGCCGTAACTTACGGCGTGAAATCGCTGAGGATTCGAAAATGCGCCAGGTAAGGTACGGCGGCGTAGTGTATCTCTGATACGCTGCGCCGTTCTACATGTATGTGGATCTGGCCCAAAGTACATATTTGATTTTGTCAGACAGACATGTTAAATAAACGTATAGAGAAATATGGTGACGTGTCTATTTACTACAATTATTGTGGTGTCAATGCCACTCTGTACTAAGCGCAGGAAATAATTCATACATATATTTGAAATGCAATTTGTTCCTGTGAATTTTTTGTGCAGACTATAATACTCTTTTTCCCCTTTGGCAGGCTTGTTTAGAGCTGTAATGATATGCTAACAATCCTGCTAAAGGGCCTTTCGGTTTTATCTCATTTATAATTGTCAAATCATCCTAAAATCCCTACAGCACTACCAGGGAAGAAAACGCTCATGTAACAAGCCACAGCAAACTCAGCTGTAAAAGCTTACATTAAATATCTTTTCTGAGAAGGGATAACCATACCACTCCATTGTCAGGGGAACAGCCTTTTATTGGATAATGTTATTCAGTAATTCTTATTAAATACTCGTCTTGTTTGCTTCTGCTTGTAAGGCCATTTGTGATTAATATGAGAAAATGGTTTGGTTTGCTCTACAGCTGAAGATGGTAAATAAAATAGTACTTTCATAGTAAGTAATAAAAGTGTCTATACCTTAAGGCTGCAATTACATGGGCAATGTTAGCAAACCAAAAACCAATCACAGTTGAGAGCAAAATAAAAAGTTTGATGGCCAAAATGATGCAGGATGAAGTTTTATGGAAATATGTACAGGGTGGGCCATTTATATGGATACACCTTAATAAAATGGGAATGGTTGGTGATATTAACTTCCTGTTTGTGGCACATTAGTATATGTGAGGGGGGAAACTTTTCAAGATGGGTGGTGACCATGGCGGCCATTTTGAAGTCGGCCATTTTGAATCCAACGTTTGTTTTTTTCAATAGGAAGAGGGTCATGTGACACATCAAACTTATTGGGAATTTCAAAAGAAATACAATGGTGTGCTTTTAACGTAAATTTATTCTTTCAAGAGTTATTTACACGTTTCTGACCACTTATAAAATGTGTTCAATGTGCTCTCCAGTGACATGCGGCGAGTGCTACGCTGTGGGCTCTTGCTGAATGAAGCTAGGACAGCCACTGATGTTTCTTCATTAGACCCCTTTCACACTGGATACGCCTATAGTGGAGCGTTAAAATTGTGGTAAAATCGCTGTAAAATATCAGTGTTTTACCGCGATTTTAACGCTCCGCTATAGGCGGAATCTTACGTTTCAGCTGCCGCTGTTATTATATTACTCTAATTGTATTTATGGTCATTTGATTAGCGCTGTATAATTGCCATCTTCTCATCTACAAAGTCCCCAAGAGGAATAAAAAAGAAATGTTCAGTGGTTTTCCAAACTGGTTAATTTTTTATTTTTATTTTATTTTATTTTTTTAGCAGATGAATCTTATAAGGCATTCCAGAGTTGGGTCACCTATTGTTGTGCAATTGAGGAAATGATGTGTCTTTAAAAGGCTCAAGGTGCAATTTTTGCTGTCATGGGAGATTTAGAGATTTGAATGTAATGTTTTTCACTAATTTTCAATTATCAACCACTAATGCCTTGTACACATGATCAGAATTTTCAATGGAAAAAGTCTGATGGAATTTTTTCATCGGATATTCCGACCGTGTGTGTGCCCCATCAGAGTTTTTCCATCGGAAATTCCGACGGACTTAGAAAGAGAACATGTTCTCTTTTTTCCAATGAAAAAAATCAGAAATTCCGCTCGTCTGTATGGAACTCCGATGGAGAAAAAAAACATGCATGCTCAGAATCAAGTCGACGCATGCTCGGAAGCATTGAACTCGGCTCGTCATAGTGTTCTACGTCACCACGTTTTGGACAGTCGGAATTTGGTGTGACAGTGTGTATGCAAGACAGCTTGAATGGAATTCCAATCCATCAGAGTTTATCCCGACGGAAATTCAGATCGTGTGGCATTCGTTCAGAAGTATTTTTAATGGAAAAGTGCATTCAGAGGCAGATATCCCTGTTTGACCAACTCGGTAGTGCTTGTTGCTGGCTATTGTTTTTGTATTTGTCAGCTTAAAAACAGCACCATTAGTTCAAGGGATAACCTGAACATAAGGGCAAAACAATCTGGGCATTAACCACTTAAGGACCGCCTCCTGCACATATACGTCGGCAGAATGGCACGGCTGGGCACAGGCATGTACAGGTACGTCTCTAACTGCCCAGCCGTGGGTCGGGCACGTGCCCGCGACCCGGTCCGAAGCTCTGTGACCGCGGCCACAGGACCCGCAGACCCAATTGCTGCCGGTGTCCCGCGATCGGTCACAGGAGCAGAAGAACAGGGAGAGGTGTGTGTAAACACACCTTCCCCGTTCTTCACAGTGGCAGTGTCACTGATCGTCTGTTCCCTGATATAGGCTTCTGAGGCTTATCGACATCTAGTGCCTGTCACTACAGGGTCCTTGGTTCTTTGTTTACAGAAATGTTCTTGCACTTCAAACTGGACACAAGAAATATAAATGTGAGTGATGCTTTGTTTTTGTAAAAAAATTATTATATAGCCAGTCTAAAGTTTTAGGTGGGAAAAAACCTGTAAATAAGAATGCGTTCAAAAATATATACAGGCGGTCCCCTAGTTACAAACATCCGACTTACAAACGACTCCTACTTACAAACTGTGGGAGACAACAGGAAGTGAGAGGAAATCTACCCCTGGGAAGGGAAATTCACTCCTGTAAGAGTTAATATGAGAAAAAGGTGTCTCCACTGATGCTTTATTACCAATCCTTGTTTCCCTAATAAGCCCAAACTTTCAAAATCCAATTGTCATTGTGACAGAAAGTGAGGTGAAATCATCTGAACATGGGCACAGACAGGAAAACAAATGTTACAGGGGTGATAACCCTTCCCAATGTTTTCCAAAAAGCTAAAAAAATAGATTTTTTGGCTGGAGCTACACTTAAAAAATGTACCTGTTCCAACTTACAAACAGATTCAACTTAAGATCAAGCCTACAGTCCCAATCTTGTTTGTAACCTGGGGACCGCCTGTATATATTAATTCTGAACTGTTGGTAAAAAGATATGAAATTGCCCCTAATATCCTGCACCACCACTGCGCCAAAGAAAAAAAAATTGAAATAAAAGCTGCCACTTAAAAAATAATAATGATTAACTGAATTTCAACCTATAAACCAAACTGTGAAAATAGGACAAAAATGTAGCGCTCATGAGATCAGTACCCATGTACCAATCACTAAATAACTGTAAACAAATCACAATATACAACTGTGTTTCAACTCAGGGTTTATCCATACATGTAAATAAGAAAAAGTGCTCCAATAGTGTAAAATAGTAACAACCAATTTATTAAAATCCACACAAACACTTCAATCATTGCACTCACATGACAAACTTTAAAAAACAGCCTTGAAAAATCACAGCAAACATGTGTATATGATGGCTTTACAGTGCTTTGCGGTCACAGCGGACCCAAGATATACCCTCAATCAAGGTCTCTCATCCCCTCCTGGATCTCAGCCTCGCCCCCGATGTTTCATCACTTGGTCTTTTATTCATGAAATTGTATATATTAATTGTTTATTTTTTATCAATTTACAAAATGCAAATTGAGCCAACAGAAAAAAAAAACTGAATTAAATTAATATTTGGTGTTAATAGTTGGTATTAATCAACCCTTTGGCTTCAAACCTGTATCAATTCTTAGGCCCCATACACACGGGAGAATTTATCCGCGAATACGGTCCAGCGGACCGTTTCCGCAGATAAATCCTCTCGAGGATTTCAGCAGATTTCTATGCGATGGCGTGTACACACCATCGCATTGAAATCCGAGCCGAAATCCTCTGGCGATGACGTGTCGCGCCGTCGCCGCGATTATGACGCGGCGACGTGTGCGACGCTGTCATATAAGGAATTCCACGCATGCGTCAAATCATTACGACGCATGCGGGGGATCCCTTCGGACGGATGGATTCGGTGAGTCTGTACAGACCAGCGGATCCATCCGTTGGGATGGATTCCAGCAGATGGATTTGTTGTGCATGTCAGCGAATATCCGATCTGCTGGAATCCATCCCAGGGGATAAATATCCGCGGATAAAGATCCGCTGGCGTGTACACACCATAGGATCTATCCGCTGAAACCCATTTGCTGGGATTTATCTGCGGATGGATTCTATGGTGTGTATGGGGCCTTACACTTGTACATTTTGTGCACTTGCACAAAGTCAGAGATTTTGTAGGTTTAGAGTCAGGTGTATGATTAACTAATTATACCATGCACGTGCTAATGATCATCAATTTCATATGTAGCTTGAAACACAGTCATTAATCTCCAATCCCAGAGGATGTCAGTTGTGGGGAAACGTGTCAGACAGTTAGAACATGACGTCGCCACATACCGGCGTGTTAGCTGATCACCGCGGCTGTTTTTTTTTTACTGTTTTATGGTGTGAAATCATCTGTTTACATGTAAGTGCAATCTATTTTTTAAATAAAGATAGTTTTTCACATACTACACCATGAGGCTTCTTCTTCCTATTTGTGCTTCCCACATATGATTGTTGGTGAGCAGAATTTGGCACAGAGGTAGTGACAGTCATTGCCTCATTTGAAGAGTATATCGGTATTCTCCACAGAGGAGATGATTTAACCATCCAAGGGTTTAGCAGTGTTAATCTTGGTCTTTGATTAAATAGGCGCTTTAATTAAACAAGCAATTTCTACCTGTTTTAACAGTGTCTTCAAGCGATAAGATGACTCCAGGACCTCAGATCTCCTTGTGTGATATCTCCAGTGGGCGGGGCTGAGATTCCCCTGCTGACATCAGCCAGGGAGGAGGGGAGGAGAAGAGCAGAGAGCCTGGAGTTATGAAGGCAGAAATGTTTTTTATAAAGTATAGGCACTAGGACACAGTTTTTTTTATGTGACAGAGGCGATGATATACAGATCAGTGAGTTTTGAAGCAGTAGGGAGAGGAGCAGATCAGCGATAGTGAGAGATGACAGGCAGGGAGAGGGGAGAGGAGGAGGACAGAGGAGAGCTGCAGACAGCAGCGTATGATGAGGGCACGTACACTGAAAACATTGTCAGGGCTCAGCAGCCCTGATATATTGTGGTCAGTGTACAGAGGGGAGGGTAGAAACTGGCAGGATCAGCCAGATATTTCAGATGATACACGGGGCACTGTGCTGTATAAAATGATTTAAAGGAACATGCTCTTTATTACATTTTTTGGGGTTTACTGGCGCACTTTCTATGTAAGTTAATGAGCACAGAGCACTGTAATCACTTTGCATATATATATTTTTTATGAGTTTATTGTATTCTGTTATTCTTTGTGTATATGATGAATTGTTAATTGTATATATAATTTGGTTTATTGGTTTATTGTTTGACTCAGAATGCAAGCTCTCTAGTTGATGACTACCTAAGATCACATAGAATACCTCCCCAGCATATGCTGTCTATTCTGGATGGAATAGAAGTTACACCTGAGACCATTTTTCTGTTGATTGATGTTGAATCATTTTACTTGAACATTCCACATGAAAAAGGTCTAAAAATAGTAGAACGTTTTCCATATGAAAGATGAAGTGATCAATATGAGTGTAATTGTTTCATTTTGGCTATTTTGAAATTCACATTGACTCACAATGTTTTTGTTTTTAACGGCTCCTACTTCCTCCAGGTGCAAGGTGTGGCAATTAGAACCAAGTGTGCCCCGTCATATGCCAACTTGTACCCAGGGGAGGGGGGTAAGCGCTGGCTTTTTGCAGCTGATGAGATGTCACATTACCTCCACCACATGTGGTGGTAATCATCCTTTGATCAGTTCTACCCGGTAGCCTGAGGGAGTTTGTGTGATTACTTAATATTAACACATACAAGCTAAATTTCATGTTTTTCTCCAATCCACAACAAGTTTCTTTCCTGGATATTATGATCTACAAACGTTCAGACAACTGCATTGCTACTGGACTATAACATAAACCTACAGCTACAAATGCTATTTTACATGCACAAAGTGTACATCCCAGACATGTTTTTCAAGGTATTCCTGTTGGACAGTACAGTAGAATCTGGAGGATGTACATACCTGGCAGTAAAAGGGTTAAAATAAAAAATAAACTCATACTGATGGGCACCCCTCTAGGAAGGGCACCTGGAAGAACTATGCCGAGTGGAAAAGTGTTGTTATTGGACTGCCTGAACAGTTTGACATTTTCTGAATGCCAAAATAAATCAGCAGTAGTGGGGGTAAAGGCAAGCTCTTTGCATCAAAAACATAACTGTTTTTTTTTTTCTAAAACTGATTGACCAGAGTTTATAGTTTATATTTTTCTTTCACATGTAAAGTCGGTTTTAAACAGTTATAATGACCAGTGCCAAACTTTCACATGGGCAGCACAGTGGCTAAGTGGTTAGAGCCTCCGCCTGGCAGTACTAGGGTTGCCAGTTCAAATTCCAACCAAGACACTACCTGCCTGTTCTCCCTGTGCATGTACGGGTTTCCTCTGGGTACTCCGTTTTTCTGCCACACTCAAAGACATGCTGTTTGGTTAATTGGCTCTTGCCCAAATTGGCCCAGGTATGTGCATGTATGAATGTCATTTAGGGACCTTAAATTATAAGCTTCTTGAGGGCAGGGACTGGTGTGAATGTATAATAAATATGTAAAGCTCTGCGTAAATTGATGGGGTTATATAAGTACCTGTAATAAAAAATAAAAACAGGTTGTTAAGTTGCCATCTTCTTGACCCCCTACAGTCTGGCTCCCACCAACAACATTCTACTGAAACTGCCCTACTAAAACTCATCAATGACCTACAACTGTAACTGCTAAAACCAATGTCCATTACTCCATACTCATACTCTTAGACCTCTCTGCTGCCTTTGACACAGTTGACCACCTGCTCCTCCTCAGTAAATTACACTCCCTTGGCCTCCGTGATTCTGCTTAATCCTTGTTCTCCTCCTACTTATCTCAGTGCTCTTTCAGAGTCACTTACAACTCCAGCTCCTCCGCTCCTCTTCCTCTTTCTTTTGGGGTACCCCAAGGCTCCATCCTTGAGCCCCTCCTATTCACATTCTATACCTCTTACCTGGGCCAGTTGATAACCTCCCATGGCTTCCAATACCACCTCTATGCTGACAACACCCATATCTATCTCTGCATTTCTCAACTTACCCCCTCGATCTCCTCACGGATCTCAAACTTACTCAAACTTACTAAAGGACATATCGGTATGAATCTTTCTAAAACTGAGCTTGTTTTATTTCCTCCTTCACGCCCCCCCCCCATGACTTTACCATTATTATTAACAACACAACCATTGATCCCTCAACGCATGCCAAGGTGCTGGGTGTAATCCTTGGCTCTGACCTCTCCTTCAGCCCCCACATCCAATTATTGGCTAAATCCTGCTGCCTTAACCTCCCCAACATCTCCAGAATTGGACCCTTCCTTACTAATGACACCACAGAGCAACTTCTTTACTCCTTGATTATTTCCCGCCTTGACTACTGTAACTCTCTCTACGCAGGCTATCCCCCCTTCAGTTTATTATGAATTCTGCTGCTAGACTATTACACCTCACTTACCGATCCGTGCTGCTCCTCTCTGCCAATTCCTTCACTGGCTTCCCCTACCCCACTGTGTAAAATTCTAAATGCTAACCACAACATACAAGGCCATTCACAACATCACCCCTATCTACATCACCAATGTTATCTGCAGATATCGCCCAAATCATCCCCTCTGCTCCTCCCAGGACCTCCTGCTCTCTAGCTCCCTTGTTACCTCCTCCCATGCTCACCATCAGAACTTTTCCAGAGCCTCTCCTATCCTCTGGAATTCCCTGCCCCAGTATGTCTGATCAGCCCCTACCCTATCCACCTTTAGGTGATCCCTGAAAACTCATTTATTCAGGGAAGCCTATCCCACACCCACCTAACAACTGTCCCAGAGCCACCCCTATCAAATCATTCTCTGCAGTTATTACCTTTTGTACCACCCCCCTCCCTTTTCGAATGTAAGTTCTACGAGCAGGGCCCTCCTGTACCTTCTGTATTGAACTGTACTGTAATTGTGCTGACCCCCTATACATTGTAAAGTGCTACGTAAACTGTTGGCGCTATATAAATAGTGTATTATAATAATAATAATAATAATTTTACTGCTACCCCACCCATCCAGCTAAATTCTACTATTGTGGCCAGACAGAGCTGTACACATGCTGCAGCAGAATCTGACAGGAGGCACCATGTGTCAAATGAGCCCATTAAGGTCAATAGGAGATCACCACAGTGTGGTATTTCATAGGATGTAGGGAAAAAAAATATTCAAGTCTCTAAGCATCAGCCTAAAAAGCAGCATTTTCAGAATAAAGGCTGCAAAAACATAGCCCTTGTTTCTCTCATGACAGATTAATTTAAAAAAATACAGTAATTGCAGCCTTGGTTCACTGAATATGCTAATGAGCTAAATAAAGGTTTTTACTAAGCTTGAACTTCCTCGTTTATATTTACTGTAGTGAATTGCTTTTGTTATGGCATAGATTTAGAATCTGTTGGCTACTGCATTCAGACCTGGGGTCTATATAGTATAAAGTCAACTCTGTGAGTTCCCATAGTGCAGCGTTCTGCATTTGTAGCAGAAGCCTGTAAACATTACCTGCATTAGACCCGCAATAGGTCTTGCTGTTTTTGACCTCCAAGAGTCAATGAGGGATGAAATATGAAATAGCTTATGCCCATTTTTTTTCCATAAGCCATATTTTAAATTCTCTTAGCGGTCAATGAGCTGCAGCTTGCACTGATGTGTCAGTATATAAACTATTTCACAAACGAGGCAATCAATCAAGTGTATCATTATTCTGCAGATGTGATAATAACTTAACAATCCACTGCTTGATAAACCTCTCTAGAAAACCATCCCAGGCCAAGCCTGTGTAGAAGCGTAAATACGAACAGTAATACTGCTGATGAATGCAGGCAGCCATAAAAATACATTCATTTACATGTATAAAATGTAAACAATCTAAACTACAGTCTACCACTTGTTTCTATATCACTTTAAATGTAATATAACATTTAACTTCCATTCTAATGCTATTATTGGAGTTACTACTTTAATTAACAGTGTTATTAATTTTGGTGCAGTATTTACAGGTAAACTCCAGTTGAAAAATAAAAAAAAAAGTGTATACGGAGCATACAGCCAACTTCTCCAGCACTCCTCTAGATATAGCTGTAGTACACAAATCCACCCACTCCCTTTTGTTAGTAATGGGGCTATCCAAAAGAAAGAAAAAATTGGTGCTCTGATTGACTCTTTCATGACCAGGGGTCAATGCTACTTATAAACCTATGCCAAATTTAGCTGCATCAGCTAATATATTTTTTAACCACGTGCTGACCACCTATCGCAGATGTACTGTGGCTGGCTGACTCTATTCGCGCGAAATTATGTACCTGTAGGTCATTTAGTGCAATAGACAGAGAGGGCAAGCGCGCCCCACCAGAGGCAATCGCACACTGATTGGAGACAGGGGTTGCCAATCAGCCGGTCCGGCCACCCAGATCATTCCCCAGAGAGACAGATTGAGGATCTGCCCATGTAAGCAAGGCAGATTGTTGTTCTGACAGGCAAGAAGATCTTGTGTTCCTTTTTTTTTTTTAAGATATTTTTATTAGGTTTAGAAAAAAACCAACAAACAGAAAAACATACAAAAAAAAACACCAGACAACCTGGTCATAAACATTAGGCAATACACTCAAACATAGAAAAATAAACTGACATCAGTGCAAAATATAAAGTAGGCACAGTGGTAAAAGGCTCAGGTATAATACCTGGATATAAAAAAAGCGGAGGTCCAGACATAGAGATCCGTGAGGCACAGCCCATCAATGGTCAAGCAAGAGTAGTACAATCAGTGCTGGGAGAGGGTTAGCAGAGATCTTGTGTTCCTGCTAAGCAAGGAACACATGATCTCTGTCTTCATCCAGTCAGAGCAACCCCCACACAGTTAGCAAGCACCCCCTAGGAGCCCACTTAACCCTTTGATCGCCCCTGGTGTTAACTCCTTTTCCCGCCAGTGTCATTAGTACAGTAGCACTGATGACTGTAATAATGTCACCTATTCCCAAAAAAGGGTCGAAAGTGTCAGCTAGGTGTCTGATTTGTCCACCGCAATGTCGCAGTCCTGCTAAAAACTGCTGATCGCCGCCATTACTAGTAAAAAAAATAAAAATAAAAAAATGCCATAAAAATATCCTGTAGTTTGTAGACACAATAACTTTTGTGCAAACCAATCAATATACGCCTATTGGGATTTTTTCTATCAAAAATATGTAGCAGAACACATATTGGCCTAAATTAATAAATACATTTTTTTTATTGGTTTTATAGCAGGCAGTAAAAAATATTTTTTTTTTATTCAAAATTGTCCTTCGTAGAGGTTATCAAATACCACCAAAAGAAATCTCTATTTGTGGGGAAAAAAGGACATTTTATTTTTGTACAGCGTTGCACAACCATGCAATTGTCAGTTAAAAAAAACTTCTAGGGCTGAAGTGGTTAATAACATATACATCTTTTATTTGGTACATTTTTTATATATATAAAAAAAAAATATCCTGTCCTGCTTTGTAAAGGCTGAGAAATACAGAAAATGTTGAGAAGTATTTAATTTTTTTCTTTTTTTAATTGTTTTTAATACTATATCGGACAGTTGCTCTATTAAATCGATGGCATTGTAGAATAATACCACAGTCTGAAGGTGGCAGTATTCATCTGCAGGCTGACAGCTTTCGTCTTTATTAATAAAGCCTCCAGGATGCATGTGATCACTAATTCAGAACTGACAGTAGATTTCACACGATCTGGAAAACAATCTGATTTGCTCCTGATTGTCAGAGACAGCTGAGAGCTATAACTAACAAAATGTCATCTACTGTTTCCTAAAGTGGCGGATGTTTTTTAACGTGTTCCTGGACAGAGATTTCTGGTCTTTGTTGCAAATAGATAAGACAGTTGCTGCGTTACTTGCCAATCAAGCATAACAATCTACAGTTGAAAAAAAAGTAAAATGCATTTTAAAGTTTAAAACTACACTTTAATATGTTTTACATGTTTCTTACCAAAAAGACATGCATAAGACATATGTTAATACTGCATACATGACTTTGGTCAGCTTGGACAAAACATTTATGTAAGTTGCACCTATGTTAACAAGACTACAGACACATTTTAATGCCAATTTTTCCTTTACAAAGACTTTCTTGTTCATATATTTTATTGAAAAAAGGTTCTAGTACAAAGGTAAAGGCAATAGTGCAATAGGTACTGTACATATGGAAAACATGCTATGAGTATAGGCCCTTACATATGATCGGATATTCCGACAACAATTGTCCGATGGACGTGTTTTGTCGAATAATCCGACCGTCTGTATGCTCCATCGGACAATTGTTGTAGGAATTTCAGATAAAAAATCTTGGATGGTCATGCTCTCAAATTGTCCGACAACAAATGTGTTCCGTCTGATTATTCGATCGTGTGTACACAAATCCGTCGGACTAAAATCCAAAGTAAACATGCATGCTCCGAACCAATGCTTACCATAAGACAACATTAGCAAAGGTTGCCCAAAGGGTGGTGCTAAAGAGCAGAAAAACCACGTTGTTTTGTGAATGTTGGCTGAAAAAATGTTGCCGTCTGTATGCAGAACAAGTTCACGCCCAATGCAAAAACATGTCCGATGGAAATCCGATCGTGTGTATGAGGCTTAATGCTGTAAAGGCCAAAATGTCAGCATTCATCCTGTGTATATGATGTAGCCCAAAAAAAAGGATAATGCTAAGGAGTTATTGAGTTTCCGACAGAATTTCTGTTTTGGATGTTTGTTTAGGGGAGTGGGGATCCCCCCAGCCTGAGCACCGAATCTCAGCAAGTTTTTCTCAATTGTGTGATAGAGCTTACAGAGAGTGTATTTTTTGCTTGTATTTACAAATGCTTGAGTTTTAGGCCCCTTTCACACGTACGGACCGTATGTCCGCTTTTTCATCCATCCGTTTGCGGATGAAAAAGGGACATACATTGGTCCCTTTGTGATTGCGGGTGTCAGCGGATAAACGGGGACCGCCCTGTCAGCCACCAGCTCAGCGGGGATATACAGAGCGATCCCCGCTGAGCTTACGGAAAACACGGAAGCGGATCATTACTGATCCGCCCCGTGTGAAAGGGCCCTAACTCAACAAAGATGGAGCATGAAAACGACCATGTAGGATCAGAAAAAAGGTACATAACTCATAGACAGTGACTTACAATGTACTTCACATGGTGGACCTCCTGATCATCAGGAAACTTGTATTCAAAATAACAGACAGATTTTTCCAAAAGTAAAAAAAAAAAGTACATACCATTTGGTATGGAAGGACAATCCTCCAAATAAGCATACAAAAGAAGGCTGAAAATCCAGGCATATTTAACATAGCAACAGAGAAGGTAGAGGTAAAAAAAAAAAGGGGGAGATAGAGAGGAATATACATGCAAGGGCACCCCAATCCGAACAGAGGCAGCAGTTTGGCACTCCGATGGGGGAGTGTACTAGAAAGCCTAATGCCACGTACAGATGATTGGTAATTCCGACAACAAAACCATGGATTATTTTCCGACGGATGTTGACTCAAACTTGTTTTGCATACACACGGTCGCACAAATGTTGTTGGAAATTCCGAACGCCAAGAACGCGTACAACACGTCTGACGGCACTATTAAAAGGAAGTTTAATACCAGTCTTGTTAGTAGAAGTTTGGTGAGAGACGATTCGTGCTTTTCAGCCTCATGCTTTTCAGTCCATTACAGCATGACAAATGTGCTATCTCCATAATGAACGCTAGTTTTACCAGACGGAGCGCTTCCGTCTCGTACTTGATTCAGAGCATGCGTGGAATTTTGTGCGTCTAAATTGTCTCCACACGATCGGAATTTACGAGAACGAATTTTGTTGTTGGAAAATTTGAGAAACAGCTCTCTAATTTTTGTTTTGTCGGAAATTCCGACATAAAATGTCGGATGGAGCCTATGCACGGTCGGAATTTCTGACCAAAAGCTCACATCGAACATTTGTGTGTACGCAGCATGAGAGTACTGGGAGACTAGAACAGGGTGGGCAGTGAGGGCATGCTGAAAGGCAGGCCTTGCTAGAAGTCCACAGAAGGGTGTGGAGAGGCTGCGAAGGGAAAACAAGAAGAAGACAGAGACCGAGGGTGTGTGGGAAGGACATGGGCGAATAAGTGAAGGAAGTAGAAGGAAGCCGAAGAAAGGGAAGGGGGATAAACCGAGGTGGTGTGGGAGGGAGGGTAAGGAGGAGAGGTGAGGTGGGGGAAGAGAGGAAATGGTGGATAAGGTATCCCCTTTGGGGGGATAGAACATTTACAAAGACTTTAAATCAAAACTGTTTTTTTTTTCACATGTCGCCTTATTATTTAATACCTATACTCTGGGAATTTTTCAGTGTTCCAGTAAAGGCCAGTGAAGGAAAAATGCAGCATGTTCTATTTTTTCTGGAATTAGAACACACTGGAACTGCAAGCAGTGGTGTGAACTATGCCATTGAAAACCATACAACCTACTTTCCATGTGTTTTTGATGCGTAAGAAAATGCACACTAGACTGCATGTGGTGTGAACTGGTCCTTCAACATTTTATGTTTAAGGTTATAAGAAAAAATAAATTTAGCGTAAAAGATTTAAATGCATTGCAAAACAACAGCCAGTTAATTAGACAATCATTATAAAAGGCCCTGCAGTTGTAAAAGGTAATGGCAACTATTTCATGTGACTTTACTACTAATGAAAAAGTAATTGTTAAGAATCAATTTTTATTTCAAATAACAAATGGTATGCTTACTTGCTCTGTACAATAGTTTTGCAGAGAGCAGCCCCGATCTTCCTCTTTTGGGGTCCCTCCTGCTGGTGCTCCTAGCCCCTCCTGCCTTCTGAATGTCCCCCTAACAAGCCACTTGCTGGGGGGGGGCACTTGTGCGGACGTGATCTCCTGTCTATTGGCACACACAGTGCAGCTTGGCCCTGCTCCCGCAAATTACAGGATTTGATTAACAGCAGTAGGAGTCAATGACTCCTGATGCTCTCAGGCACAACGCTGGATCGAGATCAGACACATGAAAGTGTATAGGGGAGGCAGAGGGAGCTGCACCTAAAAGGTTTTTTAAACTTAATGCGAAAATGCATTAAGGTAAAACAAAACCTTTATCCTTTATAACCACTTTGAGTTTTGAATAAAGTAGATAAGTAAATTAATATAGTAAATATAGTAAAATCCATGTAAAGTTTTTTTTATGCTGTCCCGCTTGGGGGATTGAGAAGACACAACAGAAAGTATAAGAAATTCTCAGTAAAGGAATAACTCTCTTCTTAGGCAATTGGCATCCGCATAAGCATCCCAAATTTAAAGTTTCCCCTCTAGGCCTTTTCCAGTGAAAGTTCAACATTTTTGACTTTCCCTCACTTTCAAGTTTCCCAAGTTTTTCTAACTTCATCATAAAAAACGACGTTGCCCACACACCATCGTTTTCTGAAAATGCTCTAGCAAACCGCGGGTTACGTACAACACGTACGACGGCACTCTGTTGCATTCAAGCTCCCGTCTCATAACTTGCTTCTGACATGCGCGGGTTTAAAACGTCGTTTTTCGCCCACACACGATCATTTTTTATGACACAAAAAAACGACATTTTGAAAAACGACATAAAAAATTGAAGCATGTTCGAATTTTTTTTTGGTAGTTTTTTAGAAGACAAAAAACGATGCGAAGCCCACACACGATCATTTTAAATGACGTTTTTAAAAACGTTGTTTTATTTCATCACAAAAAACGACCGTGTGTACACGGCATGAGAGTAATCAGAGCTCACCATCAGGGACCAGTGCAGCTGACCAGTAACATTTGGATTAATGTAGCATAAACAAAACAACAGGATGGACAGCAGATAATGGATCAGGGCATGTCTTGAGTAGAGCCACAGGAGTCAATCATAACATACGAAAGACAAAATGTTTATGCCTCGATAAAAAAAAGTGTATAAGTATAAACAGCCAACAATATCACACTGGATCCTGTGGGCATTGAGGGGTTACCATCCTTCAGCAGACCAGCTAGTGTGGCATGCAGGGGCGTCGGTATCCATGCTGTTGAGATGGAACATTGGTCCGAGGAAGGAAGGAGAGGGAAGGATCCCGGGAGGTCTGAGTGCTCGACATGTGCGTTTCCGTTCGTAACAAATGGATTTTCGTACAAATTTGTTAGTATTCGTACATTTGGATCAATTCGAACATCCGAATAGCTGAAAGTACTAAAATACGAAAATGACGGAATTACGAATAAGCAAAATACCGAACAAGCAAAAATACGAACGTACGATTGGACAAACTTACTTAAATACGAAACAGCAAAAGAACGAAAATGACATCTATAACGAACGATTTGCATTCCGTATTTTAAATCCTTTGTATGTTCGTAATTTTGTATATTCGTATTTTCATTCGTATGTTCGTATTTTCATTTGTGTGTTTTGTAAATCCGTTAATATCTTAGGGCCAGATTCACAAAAGAGATACGACGGCGTATCTACTGATACGCCGTCGTATCTCTGTTTCTAACTATTCGGCTGATTCATAGAATCAGTTACGCATAGCTAGCCCTAAGATCCGACAGGTGAAATGGACTTACACTGTCGGATCTTAGGATGCAGTACCGCGGCCGCCGCTGGGGGGAGTTCTCGTCGTAAACCAGCGTCGGGTATGCAAATTAGCACTTACGGAGATCCACAAAGCTTTTTCCCTTCGTTAAGTCGCCGTAAGTGTTAGTTTGCCATCGCAAAGATAGGGTACCTTTACAAAAGTGTAAAGGTACTCTACCATGCAAAAGTATACCCGTCGTTCCCGCGTCGGTTTTGAATTTTTTCAAATCTTTTATTTTTCCCGCCGCAACTCTTTTTTACCCGTCGAGATTCACAAAACTCGGCGCAACGTAACTTCGCGCAAAGCACGTCGGGAAAATAGCGTCGGGAGCATGCGCAGTACATCCAGCGCGGGAGCGCGCCTAATTTAAATGGGACTCGCCCCATTTGAATTGGCCCGCCTTGCGCCGGACTGATTTAGGATACACCGCCGCAAATTTCCAGGTAAGTGCTTTGTGGATCGGGCACTAACTTGTGTAATTTGCGGCGGTGTAACTTAAATCAGAAAGGTTACGTTGCGCCCGCTGGTTGTGAATCTGGCCCTTAGTATCTTAGCCAATCAGCTTTTCTCTTTTGTGTTGAGTCACATTGGACAGTGTAAAGCTCCGTACACACGATTGGACTTCAAACAAACTTTTCCATGGATTTTTGTCCAAAGGGAGTTGGCTGGACTTTTGTTGCCAAAAGTTTGTCCGTTTGCAGAGCGAACTTTTGTCCGATGAAAACCTAAAAGGTCTGTCCGATGGAGCGTACACACGCTCGGATTTTTTCGAAAACTTTTTGAAAAGCTCATTTTGAAGTTTGTTGGCAAAAAGTCAGACCGTGTGTACGAGGCTTTAATATGGATTAACCGCATGTTGAAAATGAAACTAAAATACGACATAAGTACAAAATTACGAATCCATTAAACAAAAATTATTATCTAACAAAATTATTAATTTCGAATCAACGAAAATAAATTAGACAAAATTACGAATCATTCAGTATAAGCGAAAATAAAACTGTTACGAAAATACGAACGGTTTCGAATAGGAAAACTTTCATCTTACAAAATTAAGAAGCTTTACGAATCTACGGAACGAGACGAAACAAAAATAAAATAAAAAATGTTGTTGTGCACATGTCTACTGAGTGCACAGCTGTGTGTGAAAACGCCAGTCACCAGGTGACTTTAAAAAAGCACATGCGCGTGAAACGCGTCATCACTGCAACAGACGAGCCTGCTTTTAGCGCTGGTTACGAACATCCATCCCTCTTCCTTCCCGCTGGCACTGAGTGGTTGCATCATCCAGGCACGCTTCATCTCTGGCTTGGCTCCACTGTTGACTCACAGCATCTCCCTAGTGAGACTTAAAGCGGGGTTCCAACCACAATTAGCATTTTTTAAATGCGTTCATCATGCGTTTTTATAATATAAATCCGGTCACTTACTATTTTACAATCTGCCGTCGCTCCGCATAGTTATTCAAAAAAGATAGTTTATAAAACTATGTCCACACCATTGTCATTTTGCATGTGGGCATTGTGAAGCCCACAAGCACTTACTTCCTGGAAGTCTTGGATGGGGAGTGATAATTGGGTAGCTCACTGCATCCTGGGAAATGATGACACACATTTCCCAGGAGCATTAGAGGGAGATGATGTCAGAATACTAGGTGATTCCAAAGGCAGATTTTTCGTGTGACCGCATAGAAACAGGCATTTCCAGATGAGTACATTTTTTTTTTTTAGGTCTAATGAGCACAATAATGAAAAAAAAAATTTGGGATGGAAACTCCACTTTAACTGCTCAGCCTATAGCTCTGCATTTGGAACAACTCACACATCTTCATGATTGAACAGCTCTAACTCTGATTCTGCAGTATGTGTGTCGGTCCTTTATACAGAGACCCCAGTTTCCACACAGAAGACCATCTGTCAAGCATGCTGGAAGGGGGCAGGCTGTTCTACTCAGGCTTTCCAAAGAAAATGAGCTGTAAGACTTGGCGCATCTTTTGTTTTCAGGCACCTGAAATATATTTTACCAAAAAAAAATACCCTCTAATACTTACCTGAGTCCATCTCCATCCAACGATGTCTTTTGCCATCTCTCCCTCCCGATTGGCTGAGACACAGCAGCCGCGCCATTGGCTCCCATTGCTGTCAATAAAACTCAGTTAGCCAATCAGGAGAGCGGGTGGGACCAAACTGCAGCTCCGTGTCTGAATGGATACCCGGAGCTGCAGTTTAGCTTGGGTGCCCCCATAGCAAGCTGCTTGCTGTAGAGGCACTTAACAGGAGGGAGGGACCAGGAGCTCCAGCCAAGGACCCGAGAGAAGTAGAATCTGGACTGCCCTGTGCAAAACCACTACACAGAGCAGGTAAGTATAACTTGTTTGTTATTTTAATAGAAAAAAAAAAACAAGACTTTACAATCACTTTAAGGTTTAGTGGTCATTTAGGGTCACAACACATCTTTGTGATTGGGCATTGGGGTTCGTTGAATGGCAACCAACACACTAAAGCAAGTGGATGCATTGCAGAGCACCACAATGCACACAAACGTAAAACCATACATTGTGGTGTACTGCATTGGGAAAAAGCTGCATGTCTATCTTTTGGTCCATTCTTGTGCACTGCCATAATGCAACACACATGCTTTCATTCAATGCTCAAGAATGGATAGGTCTAAACCATTTGAAGTTTATACTTTAAATAACAGTTTTTTTTTACTTTTTTTTCTTACAATGTCAACAGCTTGTTAGTTTAACTTTAAACTGTTTTGTAAAAATGTGCAGTTTGAGCTGTGATACGCTGGTGATATACTATATCACATTTTAATAAGAGGACACCATAGAGTGTATTAAATTGTGTCTGTGACAGTGCAAATTCCCAGCTCAAGCAGACATTATGCTCTTGAAAATCCTGCTGCTATTTAAAACAGAATCATGAAGGTTAAGCATTCTTCTTCCCCTAAACTACCTTCAGAAATGACATCCTCAAGAGAAGCTACAAGAATACATCTTATATTGCAGAAAATTTTAATTAAGTAAATGCCATAGTTCTCAGTGGTAACAAATGGCTAAGGTAACGGAATTTATAGGGCATGACCTTTGTGCCATTCTCATTATCACCTTGTAAACCTGAATTTTACATATTGGCTTTTTACTTTAGGTATATATATATATATATATATATATATATATATATATATATATATATATATATATATATATATATATAGTAATATAAATATATGTACATGATACTGTAGAACATTGTTTAATAACATTTTTAATATAATTTAATGGGATTGATTTACTAAAGAAGTGCAAACTTTGCAAAGTACCGTAAATGTCTACTGAGCTTAGTAAATCAGGCAAAACAATGTCTTCAGTCATTCCATCCCGTTGCCAATGAAAATCCTTCCTTGAACAGTAATGGGTATTTATTCTATTTTTTGTCATTCAAGTTTAAGTTTATTTTCAGAAAAAAAAATCAGTACAATGTAATGAACATCAAATTATTACAGTGTGGCATACAGTCAAAAACAACATGGTACATTTAGTTCATTTCCTGCCCTTCCATTCCACATTGAAACAAAGTGCCATTAAAATTTTAAATAAATTGTGAATAACAAAAAAGAATAAATATATTGAAGAAAACAATATCCAACCCAATTGTCCTCCCCAACCTCCAGAGATACTATAATCCGTATAATCCAATCCAGACCCATGAAATTTTAATAAATATAATAGATTGTTTGTTTAGATCTATAAGGAGGATAGATGCCTAGGGTAAACTCCACCCCCCGACACCCCTAATGGGATCACTCTGTGCCCTAAGAGGCAGAATAACCCCTATCATGCCCCCTCCCTTTTAATAGATAATAAGAATAACCCGATAACAAGAGGACAACTTCAAAACCATCCTCTATATAACATACCTAAGAGGGTTTAAGAAACCATTACAATTAGGTTCATGGGTATTTATTCTGAACACAGTCTCACCTTTTTCTTTAACCTGCCTGGCGGTATTCCCGAGTCTGACTCGGGGTTAGATTTTCCTGCTGCGAGCGGTAACCCCGAGTCAGACTCGGGCTTGCCTCGCTAGATCCACAGGCATGGTTTACTTACCTTCTCCCTGGATCCAGCGATGCCACCGCGCTGTGTGAGTGAGCGGGACCTCGCTCGATTCACACAGTGCCTCTGTGTGACGCCGTTCTCCGTTCCCTGCGACGTTACGACGCACGGGGACGGAGAACGGCGCCAAATTCAAAAAAGTAAACAAACACTTTACATACAGTATACTGTAATCTTATAGATTACAGTACTGTATGTAAAAAAAAAACACCCTCCTTGTCCCTAGTGGTCTGTCCAGTGTCCTGCATGTCATTTTATATAATAAAAACGTTTCTTTCTGCCTGCAAACTGTAGATTGTCCATAGCAACCAAAAGTGTCCCTTTATGTCAAAAATAGTTTTAGATCAGCTAAAAAACAGCGATAATAAATTATAATCACTTGCAGAATTGTGGGATAGCGATTTGTGGGGAAATTCGTCATAAAAAAAAAAATAATAATGACAGCAACAATTCTGCAACTGAGCACATTTCAGTGATTTTGATTTGATTACATTATTGAATAATTTTTATTATAATTATATTATTATTTGTTATAATTATTTATAATTATTTATTATATTATAATTTATAATTTTGTTTTTAAAAAAATGTCATACCCGGGATGCCTATTAGAATCTTGTTTGGTCAGATTTAAGTGAGTTATTCCTAAAAATTACAGACCTACAATATAAAACGCCAAATTTCCTTGCAAATAATGGTACCGCTTTCAGCATGTTTTTTCTGAAAGAATCATACCACCAGGGAGGTTAAAAAGGATCTTCTCCTTTACTAAATCAACCCAAAAGACTGATGGCATGTTACAATTGAGGAACTACTCAGTTTTCATTAACTAATAGGGAGCAATGTTATCAAAAGTTAATCCTGTGGAAAATACCCTTTTTCCAACCATATTTGAAAATAATGTTATGAAGAAAACATTGAGCCATAAAATCTTGGGCTGCAACTAACGATTATTTTCATAATCGATTAGTTGGCCGATTATTGTTTCGATTAATCGATTAATCGGATAATAGCCTTTAAAAATTTTTAAAAAAATTGAATTTTTAATTTTTTTTGGGCCAATTTGTTGTTGGGCAGATTACAAAACACAAATTGCTGCAAAAACACATTAATGCTTTTCTGCAGCTTCTCCATTGAAGTATATTGAACAAAAAAAAAAAAAAAAAATAGCACCGTATTGCGTTAAAAAGTCCTTGCCCTTTCCAAATACTCAGCAGCTGAAAAAAAAAAATCATGGATGTGAACGTGTCCCATAGGAAAACATGTAAATGAACTGTAGTGTGTTTCTGCAAAAAGCACCAAAAAACAGAGGTGTGAACCCGGCTTGAGATGTTTAGTAACATAATGGGATTAAAAAAATCAAAAATAAGTACAAAAAGAGCAAATAATCTCTACTGTAAGGTGTTCATATTTTTTACTGTGGGACAGTGAAAGTAATATTTACAGTAGAGATTTGCTTTTTTGTACTATAAAGGGCTTATTTTAGTTTTTTTAACCCCATTATGTTACTGGCCGATTAATCGATTATGAAAATTGTAATCGATTAATTTCATAATCGATTATCTGTCGATTAATCGGCCCTAATCAAATCATAACCAAAGACTGCCATTGCTGGCTTCCTTTTGTCTTTTTGAATAGACTGGTTGTTTGACTCTTTCTTGGCTTCAATATTTAATTTTTTTGCACATTTTCAGTGTGAATTTTAATGTTTATCCAAATGTAAAAACATACAAGGTTATTGTGTCATACAGTTTTTTTCCATGATCATATTTTGGTACAGGTCTCCCAAGGCAATGCCCGTCCCCCTATGTTATTTGTTTAACCACTTTCCCACTGGGCCCGTATACCCCCTTTCTAACCATGCCAATTTGTCAGCTTTCAATGCTCTCACACTTTGAATGACAATTACTCAGACATGAAACATGAAACACTGTACCCATATGACATGTTTTTCTTTTTTTCCGGCCGCTCGTACGTTCGTGGATTGTCGGAAATAGCTAATTTGCATACTCGACGCAGATTACGACGGGAACGCCACCCAGCAGATGCCGAAGAATTGCATCTTAGATCCGAAGGCGTACGAAGCCGTACACCTCTCGGATCTAACCCAGATGCCGTCGTATCTTGTTTTGAGGATTGAAAGTACGCCAGCGTATCAGTAGATACGCCGGCGTACTCGCTTTGTGGATCTGCCCCCTAATGTCCTGACTATCTATTACACTTTCGAAAAGGCCCTGGAACATCAGGACAATGGAAACACCCACAAAATTACCCCATTTTTTAAAGCAAACCCCCAACGTCTATTCAATGAGGCATTATGAGTCTTTTAAACATGTAGTTTTTTTCCTACAAGTTTTTGGAAAATGTGGAAAGAAAATGAAAATTAATAATTTATGCAATTTTTACACATTTTTACGGCACCGATGAGCGTTTGTGAGGATCCACTGATAGGGTGGCACTGATGAGCACTCACTGATGGGCACTGATGTGCACTATTGGGCACTGATGAGCACTAATAGGGAACTGTAGTGGCACTGATGAGCACTGATGAGCACATTGATACAGCATGTGAGAAGAGGAAAGAGAAACACGGCAGCAGCGTAGAGAAACCAGGTACAATCCCGGTTTGTTGACAAAGTGATTGCTCTGTCAGGGCCCTTTACCCCGATCTGTGATGTGCGGGGTCCCAAGGACCCAGCGATCATGGACACTTCTGGGTGTGAGGCGCGAGCATAGAAGCCCATCATATGACAGCCTCCCAGATTTAGCCGGCCGTGCTGTAGCCGTCAATCGGCTATAGTGCGGTCGACAAGTGGTTAAAATGCTTTGCTTATTACATTGGAGCAAATTGATTTGGCACCCAATCTTTAGTGATGTTTGACAATCCCAGCTCAGACCGAACCCAGTTATGTTCAGCTCATCACTATCTATGGCAAAAAAATTTAAAACATTTGTGATATGTGGCAGGTGGAATCTCTACTTGGTGACACTTCTCCTACTTGATTTTAAACTGTGGTTCTTATGTGTTTAGGCATGATGTACTCTGACTTCAGTGCCATATACTCATCTGCAATCTGTTATATCTACAAGTACTGCTAAGTTCCAGAAATGCCTCTATTTGACATGGCACATAATACTTTTGGTTTAGGTAGATTTTCATAGTTTCTCAACCAATTATACTCTAATTATATGGGTTTTACTAAAATATTTTTCACTTATTCCTGTGAACAGTCTCTGATTAGGTCTCTCATTTCATTTGTCTTCATCAGCTTGATAATTTGTCAATTGTCTATTTAATACACTCCTTCTGCATATGTTAAATTGCAGAGACTTTGTCTTATCTATTCCTTTGACTAAATATGTACAACATAGGTGCATGTCTTTGTCAGCATTGATGTTGTTACTTTATACCCATTAAAAAACGGATAAAAAATTAACCACTTGACCACCAGGCACGTAAACCCACTTAATAACCAGACCAATTTTTAGCTTTCGGTGCTCTCACAATTTGAATGACAATTACTTAGTCATACAACATTGTACCCAAATGTAAATTTCGTCCTTTTTTTCACACAAATAGAGCTTTCTTTTGGTGGTATTTAATCGCTGTTGTTTTTTTTTTTTTTTTTGCGCTATAAGAGAAAAAAGAAAAAAATTAATTTTTCTTTGTTTCTGTTATAAAATTTAGTATTTTTTCTTCATTCTTTTGCATAATGTGAAAGATGAAGTTACGCCGAGTAAATAGATACCCAACATGTCACCCTTCAAAATTGCACACGCTCGTGGAATGGCACCAAACTTCGCTACTTAAAAATCCCCATAGGCGACGTTGCAGGGTATTGTGGGGTATTGCAGAGTATTGTGGGGTATTGCAGAGTATTGTGGGGTATTGCAGAGTATTGCACAGTTTGGTTATGTTGCAGAGTATTGTTATGGGGCAGGGATGGCTGATCAGGGATGGATGGCTGGATCTGTGACTGCATTTGTCACAGATCCAGCCCACAGCACTCGTGCTGCATCCGCTCTCTCTCCTCTCACACTGTACCATTCAGTACAGAGAGGGGAGGGAGGAACCGGCGTCATCGGTTTGTTTACAAGTGATCGCTCCGTCATTGGACGGAGCAATCACATGGTAAACCGCCGCTATCAGCGGCGATTTACCGTGATCCGTGATGCGGACCCGGCGGTCACGGACATTCCCGTGTGCGCGCCCCAGGGGGCGGGCAGGAGCGCGATTCTGGGAGGACGTCCATGGACGTCCTCCCAGAGTTAAGGAACCGCCTTGTAGACGTCTTTCGTCTATAGGGCGGTGATTAAGTGGTTAATATAAAAATGCAACTTCCATTTTTCTATTCTACAAGGCCCTTACTTTTGGAAAATATATAATATTATGGAGGTTTTAAATGATTTTCAAGCCACAAATGCAGATTTAACCACTTCAGCGCCAGAAGATTTTACCCCCTTCCTGACCAGAGCATTTTTTGCAATTTGGCACTGCGTCGTTTTAGCTGACAATTGTGCAGTCGTGCGACTTTGTACCCAAACAAAATTGACTTCCTTTTTTTCCCACAAATAGAGCTTTCTTTTGGTGGTATTTGATCACCAATATTTTCACTTTTTTGCTATAATAAATACCCCCAAAAAATACATAAAAAAAAAAATGTTTTCCTCAGTTTAGGCCGATATGTATTCTTCTACATATTTTTGGTAAAACATCGCAATACGCGTATATTGATTGGTTTGCACAAAGGGGATAAATTTATGGCATGCAACATTATGGCGGACACATTGGACACTTTTGACACTATTTTGGGACCATTGTCATTTATACAGCGATCAGAGCTACAAATAGCCATTGATTACTGTATAAATGGCATTGGCAGGGAAGGGGTTAAACACTAGGGGGTGATCAAGGGGTTAAGTGTGTGCTAGGGAGTGTTTCTAACTGTGGGGGGGTGGTCTCACTAGAACATAACAGAGATCACTGCTCACGATGACAGGGAGCAGTAGATCCCTGTCATGTTGCTAGGCAGAACAGGGAAATGCCTTGTTTACCATCTCCCCGTTCTGCCTCTCCTCACCGCAATCGTGGGCCGCAGGGCGAACATCAAGTTTGCAGGACCCGCGAGCACGCTCCTGGCGTAAATCGACGTGCAGCACTGGGCAAGGGGTTAATGTGTGTGAAAAACTAAAAAAAGGGGAAGCTTACAAAAATAAACACTCAAAACAAAAATGCAAGTGACCCAAAATGCTAGAAAGCTTTAAGTTTTCCTTTAATCCTAAGGGGTTGATTTACTAAAACCGGAGAATGCAAAATCTGGTGCAGCTCTGCACAGAAACCAATCAGCTTCCATTGTTTTTTGTCAAAGCTTAATTGAACAAATTGAAGTTAGAAGCTGATTGGCTAGCATGCACAGCTGCACCAAATTTTGCACTCTCCTTTCACACCAGCAGACCCATCGGGCTCCCCTGTCTGTTTCGCAAGGGAAACGATTGGATTCCTGGCAGAAAAAAAAGGAAGGATAAGCTGTAAAAAGGGAGGATAAGCAGGGGAGTCTGGTATACATGCGTATTTGCATGTATTTGTACGTACGTACGTACGTACATGAAAATACTGACCAATAACGCAGACTTTTGTATTTTTTTTACTGATCTATACGCAGAGCAAGTTTATGTGACTGTGTGTACAATTAAAAACAATGGGCTGCATTTAGATCAGTAATCCCAGGCATCGAGGATCCTATGTGCAAGAGGCCAAACTGGTGCTTGAGATACAGATTTTCTTATTTGGATTCTTGTGATCTGCATTTACAAGAAAAAAGGAATACTCTACCCAGCCTATTTTTCTTTTGGTACTGAACATGTGTATCAAAAGGCTCCAACAAATCCCCCCCTCCCAATACGCTAGCTTGATGTCCTATCAATCCAAAGGAGTTTTAGAATGTTATTTTTGCCCAGCCACAGTTGGAAGTTCTGATGTATTGCTTCTTCAAATTTAAAACTAGGCTTTTGGCCAAGATGACCCTCTGTGGGACACATATTTTAAAGGCCTCTCCCACCTTTGTATTTAGAGAAGGGGAGGCTATTCTTCATTGAAAATAGCTCCTTTAAAATTAACTTTGCTTTGTGGTGAATTGAGGCACTGATGGCGAAGAAGGGGAGATTATGTTGAAGCTTCACTTTGGAAATAATACCCAATCACATGCAAGGAAAATAAAAAAGATTGCAAAGTGAACAGCCTATTTGCCTATAGTAAATCAAGAAAAAAGAGTTGGGGAGCAACTGCGCTAATAAAATACAAATCAAATACAAGAGTACTCCTAACGAATGCTATTGTGAATATATAAAGCAGCACCTTACTGTATATGGTGAAACAGTGATAACATAGGATTGGTTTCCAGCTCAGCCTACCTACACTCCAATTACCAACGGTTTATCATTGATATGCTTTCTGGGGTCTTCTTTTAGTTAAGAGACCGCCGGACATCTGGTAAGCGGCTTTATTTGCTTTTGGCGGCAGATCACTGTTTCTGGATTGTCACTTCAAATCTTTGGATTTCTATCTGTGGACCCATTGGTTTTTCCCTTTTCTTCACTACACGGGTGAATAGGAGCTCCGTCGTCCCCCCAAGGACTTTGTTTTTCTTATTCCCCCTTATTTTTCCTTCACCTATGGACATTAATTTGTGATATGTTGTTTGGGATCATATGTTATATTAATTTGTTTAGCGCATCTTGGTTTTTTTCCTATAGTAAATCAACCCCTTTGTTTTCAGTCGGAGGCAAATGTTCCGGGTTGTGGTTTAACAATTTTCTTCTGACAACAGAGTGAAGTTCCCCTTTCTAAGACGTTTTACAATCCAAATGCACACAAACATTAAGGTAATATATGTCAAGCTGGAAGCTGTTCAAACTGTATCGTTTTTAAAGAATGAACACATTTTAAATATAATTAGCAGTTACAGCATAGTTATTTTACTTATTACCTCAATCAGCTGAAGAAAATTAAAGGTGAATGGGCAAGCATAGGAAATGTGTAATATTATATACCCAGTAGCATGGAAAATGGAATAAAGAAACAGCTTGCAATTCTAAAGATTTATACCAGGTACACATTATCCCAAGGCTAAGGTAATTTCAAAGTTTCTTTATTCAGTTACATACACTTACAAGGCATGGCAGAGCAAAATAAATATTTTTTTATGTGCATGGGGCAAAGGTTTTAGAGAAACAACCTCCTTGCAGAATATATTTTGTTAATAAGCAAGGCATGTTTCAGCACTGTATTCAGTGATTGAATCTGCTGTTCCTTGCAATAGAAAATCTTCATTTTACCCACTGAGCATTTGTATCTGCAAAAGAGCTTTCTTTAACCATTAGATATAATAAAACAAATCTAAGGAAGATTTCTACACAAATGATCTTAACAATAGTGGTACCTGTCCATCCTGAGTCAGGTTTAAAACAAGGCTGAGGCCCCGTACACACGGCCGAGGAACTCGACGTGCCAAACACATCGAGTTCCTCGGCCAGTTCAGCCCTGAAGCCGCCGAGGACCTCGGCGGGCCGAGAGCTCCCATAGAACAGCGAGGAAATAGAGAACATGTTCTCTATTTCCTCGCCGAGGTCCTCGTCGACTTCCTCGGCCGAAAGTGTACACACGGCCGGGTTTCTCGGCAGAATTCAGCCAGAAACTCGGTCGGAAGCTGAATTTTGCCGAGGAAACTGGTCGTGTGTACGGGGCCTTAGGTTTATATGAAGAAGCTTTGGTACACTTGCCAATGCATTTCCAAAGTCTTGAGCAGTAAAGATGAGCAAAATCTTAAGTTTTCATTTTCCATAAACCTAAGCAAAAATCTCAGCAAAATGTCACCATTTTGGCAAAATGTACTGAAGTCAATGGGAAAGGTAAAATGTGTTTGATTGATTTAAGGGCAAAATTGGCTTTTAGTGTCTCCTGAGGTGTTACAAAGCTACTTTCAACTACCTGGCCATGCTTTTGTGGCAAAAAATGTCCCCCATTAACCTATTTATTTGTGTTTTTTTTGCAGAAAGCAAAAGAACAGCCAGCGTAAAAATAAAAAGGATTAAAGTAAAACATTACTCGACTGCACAAAAATGATCAAATACATGAAAAAGGCATAAAAATGGAAATACAAAGAACACAAAATCCAATAAACCAAACTGCCCCAAATACATCCCCCAAAAACATACCATTTAACTTTAGAAAAAAATCTGTAATTTTTTTCAAGAAAATGTCACCGTAGCAAATCAATGAAGGAAATTAAGAATTTTTCTTTGGTAAAATATTACTGACACCATAATGTGCATAGGGAGCTACTACTGTGGGCTCCCAAGGAATATTTTAATGTCTGTGGCCTTGGCACTGTTGGTGCATGTATTCTGAAGTTTCAATTCTAGCCAATGAAACAAATAAAGCAGAATGAGTAAATACTTATGTTAAGTATTGCTGTTCATGTCCCTGTTGGAAAGATTTCACCTTATTTCATCGTTTCATTTTCACAGCAGTATAGCAGTACAAGAAATTAATGGAATGTTTGTTACTGGAACAGGAAGACCTACACGATATTAACAACTTGACAGAAGTTCTAACCCTTCCCTGTTATACTCAATAAAGTGACTTGTTGCAGTTTGTGTCACAACATGAATCAAGGGGAGATCTCCTTAAAGCGGAGTTCCACCCAAAAATGGAACTTCCACTTTTTGGAATCCCCCCTCCGGTGTCACATTTGGCACCTTTCAGGGGGAGGAAGGAGCAGATACCTGTTTAATACAGATATTTGCTCCCACTTCCAGGCATAGGTCGCCTCGGCGATCGAGGTGACCTACGCCGCTTCCGCCTCCTATTATGTCCTCCCCCACTGTCTTCTGGGAGACACACAGGTCCCAGAAGACTGCAGGGGCCAGTGAGGACGCGCATGTGCAGTAGGGAACCAGGAAGTGAAGCCGCAAGGCTTCACTTCCTGATTCCCATACCAAGGATGGCAGCACGAGCAGCCGAGAGCCAAGCGACAGATCGGCTTCAGCTGCCGACATTGCGGGCACCCTGGACAGGTAAGTGTCCTAATATTAAAAGTCAGCAGCTGCAGTATTTGTATCTGCTGGCTTTTAATATTTTTCTTTTAGGTGGACCTCCACTTTAATAAAAAACAACAATTAGACCATGGGAATAGCACTGTTCCATAAACAAAATAAACTATAGCTGGGTAAAACAGAGCTGGAGAAGGGCCTGTGAATACTGGTTAAAATAAAGTCAGAGCATCTTCTCTTATGGACAAGTTAGAGATTCAAAAGCAAATAAAACCTTGGTATGTATGAAAACTGTGATACTGGAGGGTGGAGCTTGAAGCCCGACTGAGCAGATATGCCAGCTTAGTGCTCCACTCCTGAAGGGACGCTTCTGCCACTTTCTATCTAGTCCCAGCTCGGCTCTGCTATCAAAAAATTGCTGCCTGACTAGTGATACACCCCCACTACTTCAGGTGATGGTTCATGAACGAGAATGAAGCCAAAAATTTTCAAAGATGCGCTGGCCCAGGCTTCAGTCAAAATGTCACCGGCTCAATCCTCTTCTCCTGTTACCTCATGTGCTGTGAAACCCTCTCAGTGCTCTAAGGTAATAACTGTAACCCTGCACATTCTACTGTACTGAGGCAATTTGAGAAAATGCTTCACAAAGCCCTTAAATAGATTACAGATCATATTACAGACAGTCTGACTCAGGAAATCAGAGAATTGGGCCAATGCACTGATAACCTTGAGTTAAGGGTTGATGAACTGGAAAACAGCACACTAGCTTATATGACTGATATTGAAAATCTCATACAGGAAAATTTAGTCCTCCGATCCCGTTTAGAGGATTATGAAAATAGGGCCCAGCGTTCTAACATATGCATTTGTGGGATTCCTGATTCCCATAGTGTATACCTGTCTCATTTGGGAACACTAAGGGGTTTATTTACTAAAGCTGAAGAGTGCAAATCAGGCACACTCATGCATAGAAACCAACAGGTTTTATTGCCAAAGTTTAATTGAACAAGCTGAGGTTAGAAGCTGATTGGTTTTTATGCAGAAGTGAGTTACTCTTCAGCTTTAGTAATTAAACCTCTAATGCCGCGTACACACGACCGTTTTTCGGGTTGCAAAAAATTCAGTTTTTCTTTAATGTCATTAAAAACGATTGTGTGTGGGCTCCAGGCATTTTTCACGATGTAAAAAATGGGCATTAAAAATTTCGAACATGCTCTAATTTTTCACTACGTTTTTAACGTTGTCGTTTTTAATGTCGCAAAAAATGGTAGTGTGTGGGCTTTAACAACGTAAAAAAAAACATGCATGCTCAGGAGCAAGTTATGAGACGGGAGCGCTCATTCTGGTAAAACTAGCGTTCGTAATGGAGTAAGCACATTCATCACGCTGTAACAGACTGAAAAGCGCAAACCGTCTTTTACTAACACTAAATCAGCAATAGTAGCTCAAAGAGTTGGCGCCATCCGAATGGAACTTCCCCTATATCGTTCCGTCGTACGTCACCGCGCTTTGCTAGAGCATTTTTTTTTTCACGATCGTGTGTAGGCAAGGCTGTTTTAACGATTGGATTGAAAAAAACTTTGTTTTTTCTAGACCATTAAAAACGTCATTTTTTACAACCCGAAAAACGGTCGTGTGTACGCGGCATAAGTGTAATTTCTGTCTGCTGCTTTATTCCTCTGCTATCTGCATGAGTCACTTCTGACAAGGTTTCCTGACACCAAGAGAAAAAGTGTGACAGGGGAGGGACTTCTAGCTGATTGATAGCCTCATCTCTGTTCCTGTGTGCTGTGTGTTTGGTCTCTCCAATCAGCTCTCAGAGCTCATCTAACTAAGCTCTGCAGTGTATAATTTCATCTCTTTGCCCCTCTTTTTTTTCTGAACTCTCAGACAAGCTCTATAATTCAACACTTTGAATGGATGTAGAGAAGACAAGACTGCAAATAAACATGTACAAGTTATGTAAGAGGATTGTTTCATCTCTGTATATCACCTGAGGTCAGCCACTTCACTGGATATGCAGTATGTAAGGGTTCACAACCACTGTAAGTATTGCAGCAAAATATGTTTTTATTTTTAATACCACTTGGCTACTTTTTAACTGGAGTTCTGTTTTAATTAATGCAATCCTATTTAATATATTTCCTAAGACCAAAATTGTATATTTGGTTATAAAAAAAAGTGTACATTTTAACAAAACAAAGGAAATAAAGAATTCAATTTAAAATGTAATGAGAATAGATGTACTTTATTAGGTTTTACATGGTATGCAAGCTATGCCGTCACTCCAATTACTAGGGAAAAAATATTTCCGATAAGTCAGTTTTCAAGAAGTGAAATAGTCAGATCTGGGAGTCACATCTGCCTCTCTTTTCCCATTTAGAATCCTTATCTGTAACTACACCTTGAATTTTCAAAGTAGTGGCTTCTTGAATGGAAAACCTGCTCATTCAGTTTGTAGTTAGCATTTAAAAAAATTCCATAATACGCGAGAAATGAAATGTTTCCGAGAGATGCTTGCCTGGAGATCATTTGATATTTAAGTCCACAAACAAGAAAGAATATTTCTAGGGAAAAAAATCTGCTAACAGCTACAATTGCATGCATGAACTGCAGTAGGAAATTTAAAAAAAAGACTCATAAATATTAGTTTTAAAGTAAACCCTTCAGAAATATAAGCCATTTGAACTAAGCCTATGATAAAAAATGCATAAGTAGACATTTTTGTCAATGAAAAACAAACAGTTAAAACCATTGGTGGATTCAATGCTATAAACAGCAAAAGTTATAAGCAAATCCTGACCTTTCTTTTAGAAGTCTAGCCAGGCTGTGCTCCTTTAACCTTCTGAGCTTCCTTTTTATTGGTCAGTTGGACCATGCACTCTTATCACATTAAAGGATCAGCTGAGACACCTATGAGGTGGGGGTCAACCTTTTTTTTTATTGCTTATGTGGATCTCTTGATTTACTATTCAGATTGATAAGAATTTTTATTGTAATTTCATCATATGGTACTGAATGTTTTAACCCCCCTGGCGGTATTCCCGAGTCTGACTCGGGGTTAAATTTTTCTGCTGCGATCGGTAACCCCGACAGACTCGGGCTCGCCTCGCAGAATCCACAGGCTTGGTTTACTTACCTTGTCCCTGGATCCAGCGATGCCACCGCGCTGTGTGAGCGAGAGGGTGCTCGCTCGATTCACACAGTGCCTCTGTGTGCCGCCGATCTCCGATCTCCGTTCCCTGCGACGTTACGACGCACGTGGGCGGAGAACGGCGCCAAATTCAAAAAGGTAAACAAACACCTTACATACAGTATACTGTAATCTTATAGATTACAGTACTGTATGTAAAAAATAAACACCCCCTTGTCCCTAGTGGTCTGCCCAGTGCCCTACATGTACTTTTATATAATAAAAACTGTTCTCTCTGCCTGCAAACTGTAGATTGTCCATAGCAACCAAAAGTGTCCCTTTATGTCAAAAATGGTTTTCGAGCAGCTAAAAAACAGCGATAATAAATTATAATTACTTGCAGAATTGTGCAATAGCGATTTGTGGGGAAATTCGTCATAAAAAAATAAAAGTAATGACAGCGACAATTCTGCAACTCAGCAAATTTCAGTGATTTTGAGTTGATTACATTATTGAATCATTTTTATTATAATTATAATATTATTTGTTATAATTATTTATTATATTATAATTTATAATTTTGTTTTTAAAAAAATTTCATACCCGGGATGCCTACTAGACTCATGTTTGGACAGATTTAAGTGAGTTATTCCTAAGAATTACAGGTCTACAGTATAAAACGCCAAATTTCCTTGCAAATAATGGTACCGCCTTCAGCACCTTTTTTCTGAAATAATCATACCGCCAGGGAGGTTAAAGGAAAACTACACTTCTTAATTTTAATTTCTATTGTTTTTCTGGCATTCATCTACGGTAAGGTTCTGGTTATTTGCAGAATTCCAATACTAAATCAACCTTTTTATCGCATTAGGAGATAAAAAACATATGTAGAGCTCCTTACCCCTGAGCAGAGGTAGGTGACCCCCAAGTGGCTTAGATGACTAGCATTTTGGGTCTCGGTCTACTCCTTAGTGTAGGAAAAACATAAGTATAGACTTCCAGATTAGGTAAGCATCATGTGTGCTCCACAGCAACACGTTTTGATGAAACTACTATTCTTGATGGCTTGAAAAGGAGGCAGTCCCTTAAAATGCATTGCCTTGTAGACCACCTGATGCCTACCTAAACTGGAAGTCCATACTGCATAGTATTGGATGCCTGTCTATCCTCACATTGTACTCTGTCAGTTGGTTATCCAGCTCAGCTTTCCCAGCCTATGCTTCCCTAAGGCATGCTTCTGTATCCCTCTCCACTGCTGGCCATAGCGAGAGAAAGGGAAATACTTCACCTCTGGCTTGAATGGCTTCAAGGAATTTATAGACACAGTCTATTATTTAAGTGGATATTTGTTTATTAAAGTGGTTTATTTATCATTGATGTGAGTTGTATTTCTTCCTTACCAGTCTGGACGCAGATATTGAGGTACTGTTTCCCTGGATCCAGATACACTTAAAGCTGCTGCTGAGAGTTAGGCAGACGCTTTTAGGTCTGATTGAGATCTTTACTCACATTAAGTGATTATATTTGTCCTGCTATTTACAATATATTCTTAATCAGAAATGATAATTCTCTTGTCCTTATGCCATTTAATTTATTTCTTCTTCTTTATTTTTTTCTTCATATATGGATGTGTACATTGGACTCTGTCAAGTGATGCAAGCAGCAGTATTCTGTTTATTGGCAGGTCATTACCCTTTCGATGTTTGAGGTGCCTGGATTATGATACTTGTTTTGCCCCAGTTACTATAGTCTTTTTACCCTTTATTGCTGAACACAATAGGAGAGATGGCTTAAGGGTGCAGAATACCCCCCCCCCCCCCCATAAAAGAACAAAATGGAGGACAGATATTCTAAGCTAGCAAAAGACACTTTAAGAGCAGCCACTTGGTAAATGCTGAAAATAGGCAAACAGCTACCTAGATCTATGACCCTGTAAGGTAGCCACAGCCATTCTTTAGTTTCAGTGGACATTTTGTCCTTTTGGAAGCAGTCAAATATACCTATGGGCAATGACTCCTCCTGTCCAGACAGCAGCTTCTACCTAGTTCTTCTGTGACACTCTTTAGCACGATCTCTTCCCCAGCCCAGTCTCATTTGGGAAACCATTCCAGATTTAGTTCAAGTCCTTGAGTCTTCATAAAATGCCCCTGGCAGGAACAAGACTCATATAGCAACCCCTTGTACAAACATCCTCCCAGGGAAAAAGCCCAGAGGAAAGCAAGTTCTGGAAAGGTTCTCTAAAACATTTATCATCTACCTATCATCTACCTAAGCCATACCTCTAAATACAGCAAGTCAGAGATTGACTGGAACAGATAAATATTTATAGCCCAAGGAATTGACCATCTTGCACTGCTTTTTGGAGTTCCTTCCAGCAACAAGTGAAACCAATTTGATTTGATTTGATTTGATTATTTGTTAAGCGCCAAATACAGTTCAAGAACTGCGCCTAAGCGCAGGGAAGGGAAGGGAATGCGCAAGATCGCCACAAAATGAACACCCTTTGAGCTTAGAAAAAACCTGAAGGGCAATGAAAATGTAAATAACATGATTACAACTTACCAATAACACACACAATAACTAGAGACACAACAGCATAGGGCATGGTCCATACACATATAACATTTAGGCAAGGCAACCCAAGATTGTACGAATTAATAATTGGGTGAATTAAAACCCTTGGACTGGCTGTTTATTTTAGGGTAACAAGGGTAAAAGATTTGATAGGTAACATTTTGAGTGGAACTTTACCCAGAACAACTTTATACAGTAAACAATAATTTTCTTTAGCAAGGAACAGGCATGTCACATTAATAGATATACTATCAAAATGTGTGTGCTGTAAATTGCCTCCAGTTTTGCTCCTGTTTCTTCTTGTTGGAGGCTGCCATTTTGCTGAAGCCCAGAACCCCTGAGAAGCAGTCAATCTTTAAGCTGTAGCAAATATAAGGGATGGTAGGGGGAAGGGAATGCGCAAGATCGCCACTAGTATACAGGTAAAGAATTGTCAAAACCCATAATAGATCATGTACCCTGTTGGGTTCTGTTGCTGTAACCAAGTAGTCATTACTAAAAAGGTAGGGCAAGGGAAAAGGGGAGTGGCCTGAGAAGGCCTGAAGGGGTTACTATTAGCAACAATAATTGATCAAAAAAGGATATTCTGATACAAAGAGGTATTTATTAATTAATAGTATCAAAAGGTTTATAAAAAGTACAGTAGTTGATAAACTATATGAAAGTATTGGTAATCATATAAAAGAGGAGGTAATTACCAAAAACCATATGAAAAACAGGACTAACAATGGACAACACAAAACTCATGACACAAGTCCGGACGTATATCGTGTTTCCCCGAAAATAAGACGTACTCCGAAAATAAGTCGTAGCAGGATTTCGACGCAAGAACGATATATATAAGCCATACCCCCGAAAATAAGACGTAGTGATGGGCGTGTCGTACCCCCAAAAATAAGACGTAGTGATGGGCGTGTTGTATGCGTATGGGCGCGGAGCGGTAAACAAGACGTGATAGGCGTACTGTACTGGTGCGGAGCTCAGGAGCTGTAAAGAAGTCGTGCAGCCCTTCTTATCTGCTCCACGGTATCTCTAAGTGACCGGAGAGGTGTCGGCAGCCCCATAAAAAGGTGAAAGTGAAAGTAAACTGTTGTACCATACTTGCCGGTAATAAAAATAAGACATCCCCTGAAAATAAGCCATAGTGTGATTTCTTGAGGAAAAATAAATATAAGTCTTATTTTCGGGGAAACACGGTATGTATTCAGCCACAATTAGCCTGCACAGCATGCGATACATGGGTTGGCTTATAATATGTGTGGGGGCAATGTATATATCAGGAAAATAATAATAAAAAGTAGTATACAATCCTGATAGCCCCTTCTGACTATGGCCAAATGAGTGCTGTTTGGAAGTGGCTGGATACAGTGTGTGGGGGAGGAGGGGGGGGGGGGAGAAGATGCGGGAGGCTGAGGAATATGTCTACAGGGCCAATGATATTCCTTTATCTTCATAGATGGAAGAAAAAAGGAAGAAAAAGGGCCATAAGAGTACTCAAATGAGGCCACATGAGTTTTGGTCCTGAAGTGCAGATGAAGCTACGCCACTGAGTCAAGCAAAACGCGTTGACATCATCACCCGACACAGTCACCTGATGTCCCTCGTGTGTGAGGGGAACGGAGGTGCCTCCAGCGGCGGCTGAGCTCCGGGACGTTGAGGAGCATTGAGACGCAGGACGGAGGAGTAAGCTTATTCAGGCATCCACAATCGTGTGGTGTACCCTGACAGGACTTCTTGCCACTGATTCTCCAACCATGGATATACATCAATAGCGGCAATTACTACAGGAACCCACCCACAATCAATACGATTGGGTGATCTGGCTGAATGACAACAGATAGCATTCCATTCACTTGTACCAGTACTGTTGTGGCTAACCGTGCTTAGCAACCACTTACAGAAGCTAAATATAGCACATGCTTTCAATCACGTTTAGCCTATGAAATGCCGTCTCTCTCATCATCACCAAATAGATCTGTTCCTGCATGGCTAATAAATCCAAGCTCACTAACTCCTCCTGCTTAATACCTAATAACAGATCCACATGGACCTTGTATAACTAATCTGACTAACACTGCTAACTTCTTATCGCTGCATGATCCTATTGATTGAAAAACTTCTCAAGCATCTGCACTTTAGGACCAAAACCAAACAACGCGTTTAAAATGATGATATTACCGAAGATCACATATAAACTTCAAATGCTCCCAATAAAAATACCACAAAGTTTTTTTAAAGTAATCAAAACAGTAATCTTGAAATACATATGGTCAGGTAAAAAGGCTAGACTAAGTTACTCATTGTTGAGCATGAAAAAAAAAGGAGGGGGGTTGGGGCTCCCTGATATAAAAAGATATTATTCCGCTGTTAACTTAGCTAGGTTGGTAGAATGGTCAAATACATACACAAAAAAAAAATGGGTACGAATGGAAGAAATATTAAGTAGCACACAATTAAATAGAAATGTATGGATACCACCCAAAATGAGGGAACTGGGCACAAATACACATAGTATTACAAGGAACGTATTTAGAATATGGGACACAATATTTAGACGGGAAAAATGGGAGTATAACTCTCCATTGATCCCTTTAGTAGGCACAAATTTTTTTTCCACCAGGTAAGGGAACACGTTTTGGAAAGCTACTGGGTGAGAAAAAATTAAAAGATATTGTCACACGGGGGAAAATTAAATTAAGACAAGATATAAAGATAGGAGAAGGGGAACACATGATGAGTGAATGGGAGTACATACAGTTAAAACACTTTGTGAGCACATTACCACAACCAATTAGGGATGATAAGACACTACACCCAATAGAAAAAATTTGCAATATGGATAAGCCCCTGATACACGGTATATCAAAGGCATACGGGATATTAACGGAGCTCGAGTCCCAGGAAACCCTCCCCTTTTTAGAAAAATGGGAAAACGATTTGGGTAAAAGGATTGATAAACAACAAATGATAGGTGCAGTATACAATCACGCTTCGGACAACACCACCATCGAAGCAAACTACAAATGTATGGTCCGATGGCATTTGACCCCAGTGAGAATGAGTAGGATCCACCCAAATAACTCAGAGCTATGTTGGAGAAACTGTAAGCAAAAAGGAACAACTATGCATATATGGTGGGACTGCCCGAGAGTGCAGGAATACTGGAAAGAAATTTTGGAATATATTGCAGAAATAACGGGGGAGAGGATTCTTTGCAGCCCGCTGACTTGTATGTTTCACGGAACTGAAAAAACAAAAAAACAGTATGGAACAACGTTGGTCCCAGTGCTGCTAAATGCAGCAAAGGCCCTGATCCCAAAGAACTGGCTACACCCAAAGAGGCCATCAATTAAAGAGTGGATAGAAAGGGTGGAATATATAGAAGAGATGGAGTACCTTGCCTGTAGAGAGACAGGCGGCGAAGACAAATACAGGGTGGTCTGGGAAAAATGGAAAGTGTTTAAATCCACAGAAAAATTTGTCCAGGGAATGGCAGAAGCAGATAGACGAGAAACCTAAGAGAAGACAGCATGACACACAGATCTAGGGAGAGGGGGGAAAGGGGGGAGGATAAGGGGGGGGGGGAGGGGAAAAAAAAAAAAAAAAAAAAAGGGGCTAGTCATGTTATAATAGTAAGCAATGCAGCCAGACTGGTTAATTTGCAAAAGGGTAATTAATGGTTTAAAAAAAATGCCAAGTTTACAATTGTACAGAAGAAAAGGAACTTAAATAAATAAATAAATCTCACGAATGATGTGAAGCCACAAGAGAGACGTTATGGGCGGTCGAACCGTGAGCTAGTCTCGCTGCTAAAATGTGAGTAGAGTCTGACGTGAGAAAAAAAAAAAAAAAAAAAGGACCAAAACCACTCTGTGGCCTCATTTGAGTACTCTTATGGCCCTTTTTCTTCCTTTTTTCTTCCATCTATGAAGATAAAGGAATATCATTGGCCCTGTAGACATATTCCTCAGCCTCCCGCATCTCCTTCCCCCACACACTGTATCCAGCCACTTCCAACCAGCACTCATTTGGCCATAGTTAGAAGGGGCTATCAGGATTGTATACTACTTTTTATTATTATTTCCCTGATATATACATTGCCCCCACACATATTATAAGCCAACCCATGTATCGCATGCTGTGCAGGCTAATTGTGGCTGAATACATATACGTCTGGACTTGTGTCATGAGTTTTGTGTTGTCCTGTTTGTCATATGGTTTTTGGTAATTACTTCCTCTTTTATATGATTACCAATGCTTTTATATAGTTCATCAACTACTGTACTTTTTATAAACCTTTTGTTACTATTAATTATTAAATACCTCTTTGTATCAGAATATCCTTTTTGATCAATTATTGTTGCTAATAGTAACCCCTTCAGGCCTTCTCAGGCCACTCCCCCCTTTTCCCTTGCCCTACCTTTTTAGCAATCTTTAAGCTGTCAGCAGATTGGCCTCTAATGGCTTTGATTTTCAGCCCAATGCTAACAATGTAGAGCAACTGAGCATGTGCAGAGCAGGGTGAGACAATGTATGACTGGATTTTAAACAGCATAGGCACATATTTTTAATGTTTTACATAGCTGTATATATAGAAGGGGCCAGCCTGAAGTGATCTACCAGGACTTAATTTTCTGACTAAAGTTTTACTTTCAGTTATACCTGGGAAAGAGTGATCATACTCATAGTAGATGCTGTAGGTAGCACCTCTGTGCACCAGATTCTTCCAGACCCACATATAGAAGTCTTTGTTCATAAAAAATGAATCCAATATTTGCATTATATGTAATTATTTTCACAATAAAATGATGGTGTCTGGACTTTGGTTTGTATGAGCAACACATATATTCTGTTCTTCTCACGTTTCATACATCAGCTTAGTTGTATGTTGTTTATCCCGGTCTTACCAGAACATGTCACCAGTATCACTAGATTTTAAAGCCTAATGCAGTCCAAAAAAAGAAAAAAAATTACATTAAAAGTCTAGGAAAATGCACCATTAGCATACTCCATGGTGTTCATTGCACCATACCCCCATTTGGATTCAGAAATCAAGAAGTAATTTGCTGAGGTAATGAAACATTTCCATTTAAGAGCCTTCTTTGAATGTTAAAGTGCCTTCGACTGAAAACTGAAGTATGAGGAAAATGTATCTATATGATTGCTGTTCTAATAGGCTGAATATAGAATATGCTATCAGACAACATTGAGTAAGAGAGTCTAACAATCCCAAATCTCTGATGATTAGTGGACCAAAAGCTAGAATCCAAGAAAAGTTTTTTTTAAGCATTGAGAGTTTTCTAACCAAAAAGTAATTATAACTACAGTATAATGAAAGTGGTTGTAAACCTCAGGCATGAAATATGAACAAACCATACACCTCTATAGTGTGTCCCTGTCTCAGTCCAGAGCACAATGGGGTGGATTTACTAAAACTGGAGAGTGCAGCTCTGCATAAAAACCAATCAGCTTCCAGTTTTTTTTTTTTTTTTTTGTCAAAGCTAAATTGAAGAAGTTAGACGCTGATTGGCTACCATGCAGAGCTGCACCAGATTTTGCACTCTCCATTTTTAGTTTTAGTTCATCTGCTGTCTACTTGAGTCACTATAAGCATTTTTTCTTTAAGGCTCCATTCACGCAAATGCATTTTTTTTTATGCTGGTTCACACCTATGCATTTTTTCGTGCATTTAACATGGTTTCCTATGAATGCATTTTATGGAAAGAGCCAGGGACTTTTTTGTAGTTTTTGGTTCCATAGACTTCTATCGATCAAAAATGTGTATTGAAAACACAAAATGTACCTGGAATATGCAAACTGCAACCTGCATAGGTGTGAAAGGAACAGAAGAGAAATCCAAATCAAATCAATATTTGGTGTGGCCACTAGAGTTGAGCGGACACCTGGATGTTCGGGTTCGACGGGTTCGGCCGAACTTCGGAAAGAAGTCCGGGTTCGTGAGCCGAACTTGACCCGAACTTGACCCCGAACCTGAACCCCATTGAAGTCAATGGGGACCCGGGCTTTTGACTACTAAAATGTTTCTAAAAAACGAATGGAAAGGGCTAGAGGGCTGCAAAATGTTGGTAAGAGCATGGCAAGTACTCTGCAAATACATTTGGATAGGGAAATAACTTAAAATAACATAAAAAAAAATATTTACCTAGGAGGACAGGGTTAGGGTTAGGGTTTATCTCACACATACAGATATGGAGGAAACACTGCAAAAACTGGAGGAAACACTGCACAATATATATTTGTTGCCCCAAATGGGTGTTTTTTGAATAGAACAATAGAAAAACAGTAGCTAAAGTGTTTATCTCACATGTACAGATATAGAGGAAACACTAAGAAACACTGGAGGAAACACTGCAAATTTGTTTTCCCTAAATGGATGTTTTTTGAATAGCACTATAGAAGAAAAGTATATAAAGGGTGTATCTCACAGTAACATATGCAATGCTGCTGCAATTTGATTTGTGAAGCAGGACTGACTCCTATATATTTCTCTCCCTATAAGAACAATCTGGAACCTTTCCCTAAACTATCTAATGCAGAGTATCTCACAGGAACATATGCAGTGCTGGTGCAATATGCAGAGTATCTCACAGGAACATATGCAGTGCCGGTTCAATATGCAGAGTATCTCACAGGAACATATGCAGTGCTGGTGTAATATGCAGAGTATCTCACAGGAACATATGCAGTGCTGGTGTAATATGCAGAGTATCTCACAGGAACCTATGCAGTGCTGATATAATATGCAGAGTATCTCACAGGAAAATATGCAATGCTGCTGTAATTTGATTTGTGAAGCAGGACCGACTCCTATATATTTCTCTACCTATAAGAACAATCTGGAACCTTTCCCTAAACTATCTAATGCAGAGTATCTCACATGAACATATGCAGCGCTGGTGTAATATGATTTCTGAAGCAGGACTGACTCCTATCTAATTCTCTCCCTATAAGATCAATCAGGAACCTTTCCCTAAAGTATCTAATGCAGAGTATCTCACAGGAACCTATGCAGCGCTGGTGTAATATGATTTCTGTAGCAGGACAGTCTGACTCCTATCTAAATCTCTCCCTCAGAACAGATCAGCAGCAGCCTTTCCCTACCCTATCTAAAGCAGAGTGACGAGCTGTGATATGTCTCTAGCTTATATAGAGTCTGGATCACATGCTGGGTCACATGCTGCACTGGCCAATCACAGCCATGCCATTAGTAGGCATGGCTGTGATGGCTTCTTAGTCACAGTAGCAAAACAAATGGTGATTGGCTGCCCTGCAGCCCGCCATTACATTGCCGAACACTGGACCCGAACTTTCGCTCAACCCTAGTGACCACCCTTTGCCTTCAAAACAGAATACATTTTTCAATTTTTCTAGGTACACTTGCACAGTTTTTGAAGGAACTCGGCAGGTAGGTATTTAGAAAAAACTTGAAGAACTAACCACAGATCTGTGGATGTAGGCTACCTCATATCCCTCCATCTCTTCATGTAAGCCTTAACAGACTCTATGATGTTGAGATCAGGGCTCTGTGGGGGCCAAACCATCGCTTCCAGGACACCTTGTTGCTCTTTATGCAGAAGATAGTTCTTAAAGGCATTGGCTGCATGTTTGGTTTTTTTTGTCTCGCTACAGAATACATTTGGGAATCAACATACTCCTCCCTGATGATATGACATAATAGATAAGTATCTGCCTGCATTTCACAGCATTGATTTTGAGCAAATCTCCAACTCCATTTACAGAAATGCAGCCCCAAAGTTGCAAGGAACCTTCACCATGCTTCACTGTTGCCTGCAAACACTCATTATTGTACCGCTCTCCATCCCTTTACGCACAAACTGCCTTCTGCTACAGATAAATATTTCACATTTGGACTAATCAGTCAAGAGCACCCGCTGCAATTTTTCTGTACCCACCCCAGTTCCTATGATGTTGTTGTACATAGTTGAGCTGCTTAGCCTTGTTTCCATGTACAAAAACATCTGATCTCAACATTGAGTCTGTCTGGGATTACATGAAGAGACAAAAGGATTTGAGTCAGCCTACATCCACAGAAAATCTGTGGTTAGTTCTCCAAGATATTTGGAACAACTTACCTGCCCAGTTCCTTCAAAGACTGTGTGCAAGTGTACCTAGAAGAATTGATGCTGTTTTGAAGGCAAATGGTGGTCTCACCAAATATTGATTTTATTTGGGTTTTTCCTTCTGTTAATTTACTTTCCATTTAGTTAATTTCAAAAAATAAACTATTAAACACTTACTGTAGTTATTGGCATATAACACTCACTTTTTTTACCATGAAAATAGAGGGTAAACTGTGGCTGTGTGGCTGCGTAGTTTTTTTCCTGAATCTTCCCACTTAAAGTTAGGATGCGTGTTATACACCTGTGTGTGTGTGTTATATGCCGATAAATACAGTAATTTATAGTTTTTTTTCACATCTGCCTAAAACTTTTGCAAAGTACTGTATATTATGAAAAAAATAATATTTTTGAAACACAGTGCTTTAGCAAAATAAATCTAATCTAGTTAATCTAGTTTAGATCTTGTTTTAAAATATTATTTGTAAATTGTGTAGCACCCTCTACATAGGCAGGTGCTAGAGGTTAGGATTTTTTGTAAGAAAAAAGTAAATGTAGGCAGGCCTAGCTAGAAGCTAGGCCTGTTTGTTTTGGTTTGTGTGAGCTGGGAGTGGCTCAGAGCAGCAGCTGATGATTCATAGGCAGCATCACTAAGACCTCCCTCTTCTTTCTAGAGCCTTCAGGAAGGAAGAGAGCAGAAGAGGAGCAGTGGAGCTGCCTGGGGTGTGTTAATGAGCCCTGACCAATCCCTAACCTGGATTGGCAGGGGGCAGGCCTCCTTAAATACCTAGAGTCAGCCCAGCTGGGGAGGAGTTGTCGGGTGGAAGAGCGGAGGATGAAGTACTAGGCTGTCGGGGACTTTGAGGGAGCTCCTCAGTCTGGGGGGGTGACCCTGGGCCTGGGACTTGGGTGAAGGACGGAACCCTTCAATAACTCAAGAAGGACCTTAACAGGAGGCACAGGAGGAGTCAGAGCTAGTTCTGCAGGGCAAGTCTTCAGGAGGGAACCAGAAGAGCTGGGGAGTGACAGGAACAGTCAGGAGAACTGGGTAGACACGCCAGAGAGGACTGGGAGTGTGCAGTTTGGGATGGGTGCAGAGCCAGTAGTGTGGACTGTAATGTTGTGGCAGTGAAGTCAGACAGCTGCAGCCAGGAGGGCTGGCAGGGCCTAAAGAGGGGGAGAAGTAGTCCATCTATAGGACAGCTAGCACTAAAGACTTTCTACTTCTGCTACACTATAGACGCCCTTGTTCCTTGCCTGCAAAAGGCTATTGCTAAGGCCTGGCTAAGGCCTGGCTGAGCCAGTGTCAGGCCTAACCACCATGTGCTAGCTGTTCCTGGAACCACTAAATAGGAAGCGACATTCAGGAGAATTGGAGCAAATCACTAGATAGGAAGTCATGTGCAGGAGGAGCAATGGAGCGAATCTTCTGGACTGTACATAGTTTTGTCCCAACCAAATTTCTATGATCTTTACTGGGCATCCCACATATTCCTTTACCTATCCAAGTTTATTCCCTCATTAAAAACAACAAAAAAAAGCACATGGACTGTTGATTGTCTCAAAAGTGACTGGGAAGTGAATGCTGGGCTGAACAGGGTGACAGGCGGACCACAATATTCAGTGACTCCTAATGGGCACTGCTACAGTTGGATTATGTCTCCCCATCATCTTATGAATGGAACGACTTCAATAGTTGGAGTGGAATAGTAATGGCCCTTTAAGAAAAATAACACAACCATTGAAAATATATATATATCTCAGTTTATGACACGCCTGGCTTACCTCATTTAGCATTTTCATGTCTCTCTAATTACAGATTAGTTTAGAAGTTACTTACATGGCAGAGAATTTATCTGAAACAATTGTATATGTTGAGTGTTCCGTCAGGAATTAAATCATCCCGTGTTCTTAAACTGATGGAGGCTTTTAGCACAAACAATAGGCAGATTAGCAGGTTTTGTCACAGTTCAGTCAGATGAAATTCTGGAGGAGCAATTGTCATATTTGAGCTAATCTGATTCTCTTATACTCAAGTTATTTTTGTTACTTTTTTAACAATACTTTCTTGTATAATTACACATAAAACTTATTAAAGATGATTTTCCCATCTTATGTAAATGTTTCAACTCCTTTCCAGAAAAAAAGGGGGAGGGGGGTGTGGGAAAAAGAACATATAGTTTTCTTCCTTTTTCTGTCCCCCAGACAGTATTTACACTTCATACTGTTCAAGGCACATACATGTTGACCTTTGTACAGACCCCTTTGGTTACATGAATTGTAAAAAACTAAAAAAAAATCTGCCATTGGAAGTCTATTTTATAAAAAGTAATCTCAAAAATATTCCGATTGCACACCTTCCGGCAAAATGGCCAAGTAGTAAAAGGGTGCTGAAACGATCACCGGCTGGGAACCGGAAAGCAAATCATATATATATATACTCGCCAGCACACCAGGAATCATAACGTCCAAAGATTTAATGCATATCTATTATGTCAAAAAGAGCAACGTTTCGAGGCCACGCAGGACCTCTTCGTCAGGCAAAAAGATACAAATACAATAAAGCAAACAAATATATAAGAAGCTGTCACCAATGAAAATCTTTTAAAAATAAAACCCACCCACCCCAAACACCTCCTCCCTCTACCCACCCATCCAATCAGGAGTCTACATTAGGTATGTTATGCAAGCACCTATTAGTGATCAGTTAATCACAAACAGGCATGAGCAAAGAGTCACATGGGGTACATACCCCCAGCTGTGTTCACGATCAAAACAGTGATCGCATAGCTGCTCAGTTGTACATTGCCAGAAAAAATGTATAATGTGACAGCGCGACTTGTAAAACAAGCCGCTGTGATATGGTTCAATGGGAGGTACTAGAGAGGAAGCGTGCTATATTCACCCAGGATAAGATAATAAGTGAAGAAAAGAAGAAACTTTTTATAAAAAAAGGTAAAATGACTAATAATAAGCACCAATACAGAACCATACACCTACATAGATAGACAAAAAAGAAGAAAAAAAAGGAGAAAAAGAATAAAGAAAAAAAGAAAAAAAGTAAAATTAAACAATAATAAACAACTAGAAAAAATGTAAGAAATAAAGAATATAAATAAAAAAAAAAAAAAAAAAAAAAAAAAAATAGATGTAAATTAACATAAATAAACATAAATAGAAAAAAATAAAAATAAATATAAATAAATATAAATAAAAATAAAAATAAATATAAAAAATGAAAATAAATATAAAAAATAAAAATAAATAAATAAAAATAAAAATAAAAATAAAAATAAATAAATGCAAATAAAAATAAAAATAAAAATAGAAAAATACAAATAAAAATAAAGATAAATAAAAATAAATATAAAACAAAAATAAAACAAAAATAAAACAAAACAAGGCAGAAATCAAAAAACAAAACAAAGTGAAATTACTGAAACAGAAGAAAAGAAAAAGCAAAAGAAAATACCAAAAAACAAAAAGGTAAGAAAGCACCAGGGTGAACAGACTGTTAAAAAAGTGTAAGATATGACATGTAGACACAATACAGAGGGCTAACGGTCCGGGTGAGAACACCAACAGACAAATGGTCACTCAAAAACGAGCCATATCGATGTACATCCTATATCAAACCTGCCTAAAGGTCTAAGTTGATAGGGTCATCGTCCATACATAGTCAAATGTAAAAATGTCTACAATGTCAACCATGAAAAAAGAAAACAAAATGCAGTTAAAAGAAGCCCACGGGGGCTTGAAAAAAACCGATGGTATAAAAAATACCATATGGGATGTCATTTCTAATATACAATGGCAAGATGAGATCAGAGAATAACTTTAAATAAATACGATGGCGCAAGAATAATGTGCGATTGAAGAAGAACACTAGATAGATAAGCCCAATCAAAGGCCATAAGGCATTGCATAGGGGAGCTTAATGGAAGTCACAGCGATCAATCAGCGATCATCTATAAAGCACGTCAGTGACAAATTCGCGTTCAACCCACCAGGTTGCACTGTCCCTAATGTGTGTATCCAATAGGCCTCACGGCAAAGTAGTGCTCGATTCCGATCACCACCCCTATAGGGTGCTTTAACGTGTTCAATAACCATACCCCGGAGTTCGTGGATCTGATGTTTGACTGTCATGAAATGTAAAGCCACAGGTTTGTTGAAGTCTACCTGTTCCCCCTTACCCCTGTACAACTGAGCAGCTATGCGATCACTGTTTTGATCGTGAACACAGCTGGGGGTATGTACCCCATGTGACTCTTTGCTCATGCCTGTTTGTGATTAACTGATCACTAATAGGTGCTTGCATAACATACCTAATGTAGACTCCTGATTGGATGGGTGGGTAGAGGGAGGAGGTGTTTGGGGTGGGTGGGTTTTATTTTTAAAAGATTTTCATTGGTGACAGCTTCTTATATATTTGTTTGCTTTATTGTATTTGTATCTTTTTGCCTGACGAAGAGGTCCTGCGTGGCCTCGAAACGTTGCTCTTTTTGACATAATAGATATGCATTAAATCTTTGGACGTTATGATTCCTGGTGTGCTGGCGAGTATATATATATATTTTATAAAAAGGTCTGATACAGAGATAGTAGTCATATTTAAAGGCCATCAAACAAGAGGAAGAAGAGATGGTTGCCCGTTGCTTGAGCTACAGGATGTTATTTAAAGTGTTATTAAACCCAGGAGCCTGCATTCACTATCTGGTCTCCGACATTACACAGAACATTGAAATGCAATTATTTTAGTAAACATAAACTGTTAAAGTGGAAGTAAACCCTTCAATTTGATAGTTACAAAAAACAGTTAACATTCCCGGCATGCCGGAAATACTAGCTGTCACATTTGCTTGTGCTCTCAACCAAGCTGTCAAACCATCCAATGGCTGGTTTCATAACAGGTCACATGTACAGCATTATGGCAGTTACAGATTAAACAGAGGTCAAGATGGCCGATTCCTCGGCTGAAAACGATAGGAGGGTTTACTTCCACTTTAAATACCCTTTCTCATCAGCAATATATAGCAGTCTTGAGTCTTCTATCAGTTCCTGGTTAAAGCTTGTAGGAGGAGTTTTCATACTACACTAAGCTGTCCTATCAGGCTGCAGGAACCTTGACCCTCTGTCTGGACAGTGCTGATTGGCCCTGTCCTTAACAAATGCTCTCTGCCAAGAAAAAAAATTAATACAACTCTCTAGCAATACACACCAATACTGAGCATGTGCAGCCTGGCTTTAGTAACTGTCTTATGCGGACATGTTTTGGAGTCAGTGGAAGAAGAGGAGGATCTGTGCATACAAGATCAAGCAACCTTTTTACACAATGCGGAGGATTAACCCCTTGGGTTCCACAGTGAGTATATACAGACTGATTTTACTCTTGTGGATTTAGTAACACTAACTCTCCATAATACTATTTGCACACCCTTCTTCTTAGAGGTCTATGCATGAATTTACAACTAAACACATGAGATAGTCAGGCAAAAGGGAAAACAGGATGTGTTAAAGCATTACGAACCCCCGAACCATATTGCTGGTCAAAGACCAGAGCACTTTTTGCGATTCGGCACTGCATTGCTTTAACTGACAATTGCGCGGTCCTGCGACGTGGCTCCCAAACAAAATTGGCGTCCTTTTTTCCCCCACATATAGAGCTTTCTTTTAGTGGTATTTGATCACCTCTGTGGTTTTTAGTTTTTGCGCTATAAACAAAAATAGAGCGAAAATTTTGAAAAGAAAAGAATATTTTTTACTTTTTGCTATAATAAATATCCCCCAAAAATACATAAAAATACATTTTTTTTCCTCATTTTAGGCCGATACATATTCTACATATTTTTCATTAAAAAAAAATAGCAATAAGCGTTTATTGATTGGTTTGCGCAAAAGTTATAGGGCCAGATTCAGAGACATTTACGTTACTCCGCGGCGGCGTAACGTATCCCATTTACGTTACACCGCCGCAGGTTTACAGCGTAAGTGCCTGATTCACAATGCTTTTACCTGTAAACTTGCAGCAGTGTAACGTAAATGCGCTCGGCGCAAGTCCGCCTAATTCCCATAGGGCCAGATTCTGGTAGAATCTGTGGCGGCGTAGCGTAAGCCATTTACACTACGTCGCCGCAAATTACTGGAGCAAGTGCAGTATTCTCCAAGCACTTGCTCCGTAATTTGTGGCGGTGTAGTGTAAATCGCCCGGCGTAAGGCCGCGTAATTCAAAGGTGGCGGCTAGTATTTAAATTAAGCGCGCCCCCGCGCTGATCAAACTGCGCATGCGCCGGGCATAAAAATAGCCCAGGGCGCATTCTCCAGCTCACGACGGAAAACGTCAATGACGCCGACGTGAGCGTCATTGACGTAAAGTCCTATTCGCGAACGACTTAGGAAAACGGCGTAAACGACGAAAAAAGACGACGCTGACCCGACGCCATACTTAACATGGCATACGATGGACCTTCGTAAACTTGCCCCTCATATAGCAGGGGCAAGTTTACGCTTACGGAAACGTCGTAATTTTACTGTGTCGTCCGCTCGTATGTTCGGGAATCTCGCGTAAATAGCTAATTTGCATAGACGACGGGGAAAAAGACGAGGCGACACCTAGCGGCGGGAAAAAAATTGCATTTGAGATCTGACAGCGTAAGAGCCTTACGCCTGTCAGATCTAATGGATATCTATGCGTAACTGATTCTAAGAATCAGTTGCATAGATACGACGGCCCAGATTAGGACTTACGACGGCGCAAATGGTGTTGCGCCGTTGTAAGCCCTTTGAGAATCTGGGCCATAGTGTTTACAAAATAGGGGGTATTTATATGGCATTTTTATTAATATTTTTTTTTACTAGTAATGGCGGCGATCAGCGATGTTTTTCGGTACTGCGACATTATGGCGGACACTTTGGACACTTTTGACATATTTTTGGGACCATTGGCATTTTTTTAGCGATCAGTGCTATAAAAATGCATTGGATTACTATAAAAATGCCACTGGCAGTGAAGGGGTTAAGTATATCCCTGGGTGTGTTCTAACTGTAGGGGGGGGTGCACTTACATGGGAAAATTACTGATCTTCTGTTCATACATTGTATGAACAAAAGATCAGCTCCCGGTCCCCACTCTATAACGAGCGATCGCATGTGCCCGGCGGCGATCACGCCTGCCGGGTACGCGCACGGGAGTCGGGGGCGAGCGGGGGGCGTGCACGTGCCCCTAGTGGCCTGCGCGAGAGCCGACGTATAGCTACGTAAAACGACGGCGGCTGGTCGGCAACCAGTTAAGCAGCAATAAGTAAGCCTTAAAAGATAATGTACAGTCTTGATCCAACTTTCGGCGGCTATGCTGTCACCTGGCTCTTCCCACGTGTTACGTCACTTGCGACTTCCTCAGGGTAAAAGTTGTTGGTTGCAATATTATGCAGGTTTTATAAAAGGTTTATGCAAGTAAAACACAATCGTTAAATAGTGATTTTCATTATAGGGGCCTGTATGTCAGCCCACAATGTGGGACAACTAGAGAAGAAAGAGGAACAGAAGGAATTGGTTTCAAAAGAGAGACCTTTATTACAAATGAGTAGGGAAGAGAGTCAGGCCTCGTACACACGACCGAGGAACTCGTCGTAAATAAAACATAGTTTTCCTCGACGAGTTCCTTGTTAGGCTTGTCGACAAACTTGACAAACTTTCTCTGCATACAAACTGTCAAGACCAAATCTCGTTGTTCTCAAACGCGGTGACGTTCAACACGTACAACGGCACTATAAAGGGGAAGTTCGATTACATTGGCGCCACCCTTGGGGCTGCTTTTGCTAATCTCGTGTTGCTGCGTGTTAGTAAAAGTTTAGTGAGTGACGATTCGCGCTTTTCAGTCTTCGTGCTTTCAGATTGTTTTCTGCCGTTCAGTTTGTGCTTGTGGGTTCGTATCTTGTCTTTCAGGGTGTGTGGTCAGGTCGTATTTGTTTTACAGTGCGTTCCTGTCCGCTCGTTTCTGGTTTTCAAGTCGTTCTTCATAGGACTTGCTGTTCTTCAGTGCTTTCTGTTTAGTGTGTTCTCTCATATGCCTCTGCTGCGGGTTTGATCTAAAAGTGTTTTCCATATCAATAGACAGTAGTGGCCGAAAAAGTTGGGGAGAAAAGAATGCAAACTGCTGGGGTCAGAATGATTGTCTTTTCTATTTATTTACAATCAATTTGCAACCGTCATGAGCTGAAAATTGTTTGTGATTTTTGAACCCAAAACTCAAACTGTCCCTTTTTTAAACACAGGAGGACATCAGTCAGGATGAGGGTCTGGAAAGTGTCAGGCAGGAGGAGGCCAGGGTGAGTGGCACAGAGGAGGTGGCAGGAGTGAGTGGCACAGAGGAGGTGGCAGGGCCAAGTGGCAGCACAAGGTGCCAGGTGCCTCCCATCCGCCTTCCTACAAGAAGGGCCAGGAGGGATATGAGGTTGAGCGAGACAGCACTGGCCCTGATTAGAGAGGCACAAGCCAACCACCCCTGAAGAGGGCTATGGCACCCTCGTAATGGCCAAAATTAGCCAAATGACCGAGGACCAATGCCTCATATTTGAGCCACTACTAGTAAGTTTGTTGAATAAGGGGGTGAGGGGGCTACTTACTGAGGACACGGTCATTTGTGGCCACGGCCATCCTCCCCCACCTCCACCTTCTTCTCAACCTCCTCCTCCACCTTCTTCTCAACCTTCTCCACCTTCTTCTCCTCCACCTGCTCCTCCACCTTCTTCTTCTTCTCCTCCTCCACCTCCTCCACCTCCTCCTCCACCTTCTTCTCCTCCTCCTGGCACGAGTACACCTCCAGAGGCACAGCCTCCAGCCAAGCGGAGAAGGAAGGCTGCAGAGAAGGTTGCAGAGAAGGTTGCAGAGAAGGCAGCAAGGAAGGCTGCAGGGAAGGCTACCAGGAAGACCAGGAAGTGATGGCCTTGCTTCAAGGTGGTCTGACAGAAGGCAGCCTGCTGTAGTACCACAACCTTGGGACATATATCTGACCTGCTGCTGTTCCTGACCTCTGGGAGTCCAGGACCAGATTGGGCTCCCTCCATGTGCTTCTCAATGTCCCAATTTTAGTGTCCACACACAAGTGCACAAATGGCAGCAGGTTCTTCAGTGCTGCTTTGTATTTATTTTATTTATATTCTTTACCAGAATAAAGGGTGATTTTTTGTTTACAGTTCATACTTGTCTATGTGTTTTTAATCAAACCAAAAATGTAGCTTGTGAGTAGGCAGGTTAACTTTACAAAAACTACAAAAGGTCTAATTATAAAGGGACAGATCAGATAAGACCAAACACTAATGTTACAATGGTGGTAACTTGACACCAAAAAAAAAAAAACATGGAGATGACTAGAAATTAAATAAGAATTAAATAAGAATTAAATAAGAATTACAAATGAAGATCTGTATTTGAAAAAAACTAAATATTTCCGGGCTATATAATTTATTCAAAAATATTCATGAGATCAGCATGAACAATTTTAGAAAAAGTTAGTCAGAACTCTGTGTGAATATCAGCTGCAAAAGAAAATCATTATTTTTAATTTTTGTCCCATTCAAAATATGATTTAAATGCGCAGCATTTAAACAATGCCATCATTTTTGCAGCGTGACGAATGTGCTATCTTCATTACGAACGCTACTTTTACCGAAGGTGCGCTCCCGTCTCATACTTTATTCTGAGCATGCGCATGGAAAACCAGCTCGACGAGGAACACGATGAGGAAATTGAGACTCCTGACGAGGAAAAAGAGATCTTGTTCTCTTTTTTTCTCATCGAGTTTCACGACAGTTTCCTCAATGAAAAACATACACACGACCGTTTTCCTCTGCAAAAAAGCTCTGCCACCAAGTTTCTTGATGGATTCTGTCGAGGAAAACGGTCGTATGTAGGAGGCCTCAGGGTCTGTATCAATGGAAGTTCAGACCAAAGCTTGTCTGTTCAGGCATTTGGACAAACGTCTGAATCTTTACTAATTTGGCGGGAGCTGAACATCATGTATAATATCAATATTACTACCGTTGTTATACATGACACATTCCCACCGTCAATGGATGTTTAGGAGGCCAGAGGATGAAGGCACCTCTGAGTCCTTAACAACCAGTGACGTCATTGGCCCTTTTCACTTACTTAACTAGGAGCTGTCATCTGGATGACAATTTATACATACTTTTTCAAGGCATCCCTCAGGCACATTATTTAAAGGAGAAGTTCCGCCAAAGCTTTTTTGGTTTTACTTCTCCTTTGGATCACATGAGTGCAGTCCATTTTGCACTCCTGTGACCCGTTTTCAGCTGACAGCAGCCTGAGGCCCACTGTCAGCTGACTTCACAGAGCCGGTCCAGGCTCTGGAAAAATCGTGACCATATGGTCAGGATCCACTCACATGCCTGGACCATCACCTGGCTCAGGCACTTAGTCGGCCCCTCCCACCCCTCTACAGTCCAGATCTCCAGTGTGTGTGAAGGAGCAGAGCAGAGAGCTGGTGACTGACACCAGCTCTCTGTTCACGGAAATCTCTGAGAACCGAATGATTGGTGGTGTTTGATCGCTCGGTTCTCAGTGTTAGAGCCAGCGGGGGGACAGATGCAGCATCGGATGCATCCAGCTAGGTAAGTATGATTCTACAAAAACCCTGATTCTCATACTTCTCTTTCAAAGGAATTTGGCATTTTTAATGTTTCACTTTTGCTCCCCAACATACAGAATTTGTCAGTGCCCAACCCATCGTGCTCTTTGTTTGACAGCAACTTGCCTCTTAGGCTAAAAAGTGACCATTCCTGTTTTTTAATATTTGGCACCCATTCAGCAGGTTTGCTGAACCTGCCTCAAACCGAATCCAGGTATGTTCAGCTTATCACTACAAATAAGGGAAAGCTGGGAGCAATGCAAAAGGAAGACTGATAGCTCTTTATGCAATTTAAAACCTTCACTTTCCCCCCACAGTTAAAGCTTAGGAAATACATTAATCATAATTGATTAAATGCTGACCAAGCAATTTACTATATCCTAAAGCTGTATAAAATTGGCCCTATTACTCATCAATCACTACTATCCTATTATCATTTACTGTCTCATAACAAAGCTGATATATTCTGTTTCAATAATCTTTATTTGGGTTTTTCATAGAAGGTACAAAAATACAGTTAACAAAAAACTACTTTAAAGGGAGAAAGTACAGTCTAAACACTATGCTCATATATTCTAATGTATTTAAACTGAAAAAAATAACAAACAGGTTTATACGTACCTGCTCTGTGCAATGGAATTGCACAGAGAAGTCCTTAACCTCCTCTTCCTTAGTCACCCATCAACACTCCTGGCTCCTCTTTTCTGGTGAGTGTCCGTATAGGAAGCAGCTTCCTATGAGTGCACTTGTGCAAGCTCGATCTCAAGCCCCGTTGCCTGTGTCTATTGACACAGACAGTGGGACTCAGCTCTGCCCCCAATCCCTTGTCATTGTCTTTGATTGACTACAGAGGGAGCAGATGGCTCCCGCTGCGTCAGCAAAGCCAGTGAGACCAGGAAATGAGGAGAAAGAAGAGCTGCAGAGGGGTACAGCGCTGGATCGAATGTAAATAAGTTAAAAAGGGGAGGTTATTAATGATACTAATACTGATGCCTGAACTTTTTTTACCCTAATGCATTCCTTGCATTGAGGTAAAAAACAATTAGGCTTTATAACCACTTTAAGGTAATGTTTTCTAAGGCTTCTCTACATAACCAATCTGACTTACTGCTATGATGTGCATAGCCTGAACAGCCTATGTTGTAAGTACACCTTAAAATGTGTCAGAGGAGTAGTTAACCCTCTTACCCCTTTTCTAGCAGATTCAGACCTGTATAACTTTCTAAAATATACAGATACAGTCAAAAAGTGAGCAGAGTATACAAGACTTTCTTACTAAATGCCAGCATAATATGTAGTGTTATAAGACATTACGGTATTAAATTCATATTTGTAACTAAAGCTTTGTACAATTAATGAACAAAATGTATAAACAATGATTTTATAGTCCTTAACCTCTTGCCGACTGCCTAACGCACTTATACGTCGGCAGAATGGCACGGGCAGGCACATTGCTTTGAATCTGCCACCTAGCGGGCGTGCGCGTGACGCCGGCAATGTGTGCCCACCGCAAGCTCCGTGACCATGCCCACGGGACCCGCGGATTCGATGTCCGTCAGTGTCCTGCGATCATCTCACGGAGTGGCAGAAAGGGGGATGCCATTGTAAACAAGGCATCTCCATGTTCTGCCTAGTGACAGGATACTGATCTTCTGCTCCTTGTCATCGGGAACAGTGATCAGTGATGTTTCACTTGTAGCCCATTCCCCACACAGTTAGAATCACTTCCTAGGACACACTTAACCCCTTGATCACCCCCTAGTGGTTAACCCCTTGCCTGCCTGTGTCATTTTCACAGTAACCAGGGCATTTTTATAGCACTGATCGCTGTATAAATGACAATGGTCGCAAAATAGTGTCAAAAGTGTCCGATGTGTCCACCATAGTGTCGCAATCACAATAAAAATTGCAGATCGCCGCTATAACTAGTAAAAAAAAATTATAATAAAAAAAAAAAATGCCATAAAAATATCCCCTATTTTGTAGACGCTATAACTTTTGCGCAATCCAATTAATATACGCTTATTACGTTTTTTATTACCAAAAATATGTAGAAAAATACATATCGGCCTGAACTGAGGAAAAAAATAAATTTTTTATATATTTTTGAGGGATATTTATTATAGCAAAAAGTAAAAAAATATTGCTTTTTTTTTCAAAATTGTTGTTCTTGTTTTTGTTTTTTTTGCGCAAAAAATAAAAACTACAGAGGTGATCAAATACCACCAAAAGAAAGCTCCATTTGTGGAAAATAAAGGACGTCAATTTTGTTTGGGAGCCACGTCGCACGACCGGGCAATTGTCAGTTAAAGTGACGCAGTGCCGAATTGCAAAAAGTGGCCCAGTCATTTGGCAACCAAATCCTCCGAGGGGTGAAATGGTTAAAGAAACCCTAATTTACATATGTATATTAAAATGAATTGAAATATTCTATCAGAGAGACCTAGGATGTCTGAGCGTTAGAGAGGGTCCACAATGCATATTTAAACAAAAAATAAAAATTGGACAGGACTTTGGAGGCACAAAAGGGCACTTTGAATTTGAACAATAGTGTTATATTAAAATAATTTTATTGATACAAACATTTAAAAAATTAATATAAAATTGAAGCATGATGCATACAACAAAGTAAGAAATACATGTCAAATTGAAGAATTTTACATAATATCATTATTCAAAAAACAACCTCAACACAAAGTATCCCTACGCGTTTCAACTGAAACAGTCTCCTTCAGGGAGTTCTTTGTTAAGTAGTATATTGAGTGGACACTAATCTCCACTATACTTTAGGTAGCCTTCTCTTGAATGGCCTATTGATTCTCAAATTCTTTTGGAGCTGAAACTGGTGCCCATATATGATCTTTCCACTTACATTGTTTAAGATATACTTATATTTTCAATGTTTTATGTAAATATTTGAACATGATTTTGCAGAATGTGTCTCTGATTGACATTTGTCTTTAAGTGTCCATTCAATATACTCCTCAACAAAGAACTCCCTGAAGAAGACTGTTTCAGTTGAAGCACATAGGGGTATTGTTGTGTTGCAGTAGTTTTTTGAGGAGTGATATGTGCAGATCTTCAATTTGACATGTATTGCTTACTTTGTTGTATGCATCATACTTCAATTGTATATGAATTTGAATATGTTTGTATCAATAAAATTATTTTAATACAACAGTGTCCTGGAGGACAGGATGCCCCCCCCCCCCAGATTGGAATGTAGCTTGTTAAACCTCTATATTTACATGATACTAGAGGCTCCAAGCTGTCTGCGAGTTCCTTTGATTAGCCCCACCAGAACACACTTAGAGCAACATCTCAACCATCTTTCAGATACAGAGTCTCGAGGAGGGCCGTATTTGCCCATATAATTAGCCTAAAATACACCTTTATCACACTATACCTTGACATAAATCAATCCATTATCATAATACAGTATATGCATAAATATGATCCATCCAATTACGCCTCCCGCTCCCAACCTCCTATAACTCTTTATTGTAGATACAGGTCAGGATTAGGCAGGCTTGCTCATAGTGGTCTTTTCTGCTGCAACTTGGCCTGTCTGCAGTACCTCAAGGCTCTGAATTGGCAGCAAAGTCTCTAATTTGTACGAAGATACCCTACCGTCAATTTGTCCCTCAACCTGCATAGATAAGCGGGAGAGCTTCCTATATAAGTTTTGAGTCTAACAACACATATAAATCTGAAACAAAACCCACAAAATTCCATCCCTGTGCCTGGATTTCAGTGACCATTCCCAGGGTATATAATGCACCTCTACCTCTTGTTAGGTTCAAGAAACACCCTAGTTCCATGATTAACATTACAACAGTATCCTTCAGGACAAAGAGAAAACTTGCCTATGTCCCAAATAATACCCAGGTGCTTCCTTCCCAGCAATTATCTCTCCATCCAAAATACAGAGTGGAATATCCTCCCAACATTTCTCATTCACCACTGTGTATTGACCTGGCATGCAAAAGACATCATGGTCATGCTTCCGACAGAGGGAAATATCAACCTGCCCCCAGCTTTCATACTCTCTGATCACTTAGCCACAAATGCAACAAGATAGAATCCCCAGTCAGTAAGCCCATTGATCCCACCAAATATACAGACCGAGTCTGCACTTCTGTATATGGGATTATACAGCCTAACATCCTTCACCATCCAAACTAGTACAGCCCATCCAGGCATTCGACCACAACTTTGGATTAGTGTAAGCGACGTGTTTTGGCAAAGTCTTACTGAGCGGTGATGCTACCTTATCAGACTGTACAATTAGCTTGATATTGGTTGATAACTCCGCCTGCCCCTGCCTGCACACCAGAGCTAATGACATTTCTGTCCTATACCATCTCACACTCTCTACCAACCTCTGAACATGGTTGACAAAATCGTGAGCCACTTTTCACTGGGTATTTATGTGACTTTGTTGAATGTTATCAAAGGTGCCACCAAATCTCTCAGAGCAACAAAGCCCTGCTTATTGTCTGAAGCTATGGTGCTGAATACATCCCTCCTTATTCGGGTTACTCAACAGAGATAAGCGTCCTGCATGAACCTCATTCTGTGTCCGCACAAGCCACTGGCACATTGACAGCACTTGATTCAGCTATTTAGGGAATTTTTTTTTTACCTTTACAACCCCTTTTAAAAGACTTTCCTTCACTACCTGTGAAACAGCGTTACCCATTGCCTCCCACCAGTATCTAGCTTGCACAAATTTCAAGGTACCCTGAACACCCATGTGGCCTGTTAACCTGTGATTTTCCCGGACGAAATCCTTCTGATGCTGGGAGGGGTATATTAATTCATGTTGCCTTCCAACAGCAGATAAACAAGTAAAACGTTTTGTTTCACTTCTGTATATCACCTGAAGCTATTCACTTCACTGAGTATATGGGAGGGTTTACAACCACTTTAAAGGGGTTGTAAAGGCAGAAGTTTTTTTGTAATTGTAATGCATTATATGCATTAAGATAAAATACCTCATGTGTGCAGTAGCCCCCCCCCCTAACACTTGCCTGAGGTCCCTCGCTGTCCAACAATGTCCACGTGTGTCTCAGCCATCCGAGATTCTCCTTCCTGATTGGCTGGCACATTGGCATCATTGGCTCCCGCTGCTGTCAATCAAAGTCAGCTAGCCAATCAGGGGAGAGAGGGGGTGGGGCTGTGTTTGGGCTCGGTGTCTGAATGCACAGAGCAGGTAAGTATAAAAGAAAACAAAAATTTACAAGTTTAAACAAGCAGCAAATTACCAGGTGGTGACCCAGCCCAGGACCCAATCCCAAAGACTTGGGTCCTGGCCTACTGCCAATGCCACAATCTCTAGAAACTCTAGGCAACTCCAAAAACATTAATATTGTCACCCACCCAGCTGATAAAGGATCTAGTGCCCAGTTTTTCTAGATGATAAGATAGCACAGATTAATACTTACCTTACCCCATGACAGCTGGCGGTTCAAGCTTCCTTCCTCTGGCACTGAAGTATGGGCAAGTACTCCTACTAGTGGCCATGTCCCATTATAATTAATTACTTTTAATGTGTGATGATGTTAGTGAGGGAGCAATGACAAGACCAATTGGAGAATGGTGAGATGAAAGGTTTTCGGAGAACCAGGCATCACAACTGGAAATAACAAGGAGAATGATTGCAGAATAATAATTATTTTATGTTATCTCATCCACTAGAAACAATTATGCCGCGTACAGACGGTCGTTTTTTGCGATGAAAAAAAACGACGTTTTGAAAAACGTCATTTCAAATGACCGTGTGTGGGGAAAACGTCGATTTATGTCTTGAGAAAAACGACCAAAAAAAAATTCGAACATGCTCGAATTTTTTGTGTCGTTTTTCAAAACGTCGTTTTCTGTGTCAATTAAAATGATAGTGTGTGGGCAAAACGACGTTGAAAACGACGTTTTAAACCCGCGCCTGCTCAGAAGCAATTTCTGAGACGGGAGCGCTTGTTGTGGTAAATCTACTGTCCAGAATGGCTTCAGCACATTCGTTCGTTTTAATAGTAATGAAGAAAAGACTGCGCAGCATTTGACACAATGCATTTAAATGCTACACTAAAACCCTAGTTTGTTGTGGCTCATCTTGTTACATAGTTCTGACAACCTTTTTTGTTTTTGAATTATTTTTGTTAATTTTCTTTTTTTTTTGTTTATGCACATCTCCATGTCCCTTTTTTATTTTGGGTTGTTTAATGTATTTGAGCAAATGAATACCATGTTTAATGTTTGTTATTTTGGAGTGTGTGAAGTCACCACAACAACATAATATCTTATTATGCAAATTACCCACAAGGAGGTTGTTGTCCCTTGTTAATTTTTTTTTTGGTGAAATGTGTTTGCCTCCTCACTAATGATCTCTATATATGTTTTAAAAAAACTTTTTTCAGAAACAAACAAATACATTTATTCATGTATAAAATAAATAAAATAAACTTAAACACATCTGTCAAACCAAAACATATAAAAAAAAAAAAAAAAAGCCCGGAATAAAGTAAAGGAGACCCTGCTTGGATTTTGCAAGGCAAGGGTCCAGCAAGCAAATAATCCAGGCTGGCAATGCCAATGTTTTGGGATTAGGGGCACCATCTCCTCACTTCTTCCTCTTTGGTTGAGGCTTCCCTGCAGGCTTCCCTGCAGGCTTCCCTGCAGCCTTCCCTGCAGCCTTCCCTGCAGCCTTCCCTGCAGCCTTCCCTGCAGCCTTCCCTGCAGTCTGCCTCCTCGGGGGCTGGGTTTCATGAGCCAAGTTTGTGGCAGGAACCAGAGCAGGCTCAGGAAGAGGAGGAGAAGGATCAGGAGCAGGAGAAGGAGCAGGAGTAGGAGAAGGAGCAGGAGAAGGATCAGGAGCAGGAGAAGGAGCAGGAAGAGCAGAAAGCACAGGAGTGGGAATCAGCCCAAGATCTATATTTTCATGTAGGTTGCCCAGTGAGGCCATGCTTATGGCCTTGAATATGATGTATTCGCAGCGCACACGCTGGGCCCGCTCTAGATTTTGTAGCTTGGCTGCGATGAGCGCTGCGAATCCCTCTTCCTCAGATGGTTGTTCTCTGATGGCCGCAGCTGCTTGACGGAGAATGGCCTGGGTCTCCTCCTCCATTTGCATCAGTCTCCTTGTTCTTTTTCCTGGAGCGCGAAAAGGAGGGATCTGGGAGATGCAATCCCGCCTGCGTGACTCCTGTATCCCACTGGGGCCTGCCACCTCCTGGCTCCGAGTGGCCTCTGCCTCACCCTGTCTCCTTGTTGGGCCTGCCACCTCCTGGCTCCGAGTGGCCTCTGCCTCACCCTGGCTCCCTGTGGGGCCTGCCTCCTCCTGGCTTTGCTCTGTGTGTGTCTACAAAAAAAAGGATATTATTTAATTTTTTGGCTTCATTAATCACACACATTTTACAAATCATGACATATGCGAAGTGAATGCGGAAATAGATTTAAATGAGGCCCGCCATCCCTAATTATGTTGCCCCTTACCCAGCTTCAGATATTTGCCCCCTGGAGTTGTGTGGGGGGGGGTTGATGCTGACTGAACCTGCTAAGTAGGGTGCGTTTCTCAAAGCTAGGAATGTCTGTTTAGTTAAAAAAAAGTAGAAAAAATGTTAATGAACACAAAGTTTGTTAGATATCTGTGACCCCTTCCAGGTGTCTAGCGTTTACCCCCCTAATGGCGTAACATAAAATTACCCACAATCATTATGACCTCTGCATTTATGTATCTTGTCCCCATTCTGTTTTGGCCGTATTGGCTATTGCTATTTTACCAATGTTTTGACAACTCAGCTAAATTTTACACCACTTGTAACCTACATTTCTAATCATTATTATACTTTGCATTTCATTAATTAGTATTAAAATGCAATACCTGGCTCGATGGGTCACAATCTGTGTCCTCCATGAAGTCTAGATCTTCATCAGATGTAGCCTGCTCTTGGCTGCCGGGAAGACTGGACTGATTCCTTGGGGGAAGGGTAGACACGGATGCCCGTGTTTCGAGCTGGTCATCAATGAACTGCATCTGACCATAGTACCACAGGTTGGGTTTGTAGATGCTGTCAGCTGCAGCTCCAGATCTCATAGAGGCCAGGACTTGTGACCGTTGGGTCCTGTAGGTGCCCCTAATCGAATTAATTTTGTTTTTGACCGTGTCAGTAGTTGCGTGTGGGAGCCTTGGGCTAACAAATGCAAGCAGGGTCTCCAGTGCTTGCTTCCTGGCATCTTTGTTTTTGTTGATTTTGCTTTTTGTTTGCCAGAGCACAGGAAGTTCTTTCCAGCGTTGTATAAACTCCGTGAAAAATTCTGGCTCCTTGAAGGGGTCCATAATTTCTGTATGTAAAAATTAAATAAAAAACAAAGTGTCAGTAAAGCCACTACTACTACAACAAGCTTTTACCCCAGGGATCTGCAATTAGTGGACCTACAGCTGTTGCAAAACTACAAGTCCCATCATGCCTCTGCCTCTGGGTGTCATGCTTGTGGCTGTCAGAGTTTCACTATGCATCATGGGACTTGTAGTTCCGCACCAGCTGGAGGTCCGAGAATTGCATTTCCCTGTTTTACACCATATCATCTAGCCCACAAACTGATCCACTCTTCAGTAATAGAAATGTCAAAAATAGAGTTACGTACCGTCGTATTTCACGATCGTTTACTTCCGCCTTTTTCTTCAGACTGTATACGTCGCTTTCAATGACGTCGGATCACGATACCCCGCCCCTGACGTTCCGTCTCGTCCTTTACACGCCCCTTTCTCGTTCTTTTTTTGTGGGTGTGATTTATGGTGTTGGAAGACAAGCAGCAAAAAATGTCAGGCTCAAGACATGAGGTAGGCCAGGCCCAGGCAACAGGAAGATCCAGGCGGAGGTACAAGGCCAAAAACATGGCATTCCAGGAGATGGTAGAGATGGTCACCATCTTCACTAATGAAGATTATGATGGGAAGCACGGGCCTTACCTGCACCCCAATAAGGTTAAGGCGGACATTACTGATAAAGTAATCAGAAGGCTCCGGCTGAAATTTGGTGAACGCAGGTCAAGAGAACAAATAAGAAAGAGGTGGTCAGACCTGAAAAAAAGAGAGCCAGAGCAACTTCGGGCAATAAAAAGATTGATTCGAGCAAAAAGTAAGTGAATTTTATGTTCCCTAATTTTAGGTGTTTGTTCTTTGTGCCATGTGCTTTTCCATTCAGGTTGAAATGTATTTGTGTGGGCACTAAAAATTGTCGTATGTGTTGTCGTTCATTCGTTAATTTAACTAATATAAAACGACGAGATTCCCGATAATTTGCAACATGCCTATTTCACATGGACAAATTGTAGTGCAATCACTGTATCAGCCACAAATAAAAACGTATTTGTCTGATTTATGTTATAACGAACGACGACTCATACGACCATTTCCTGTGTTCCCAAATATTCCAGTTACAATAAATTTATTGGGTTTAATGTGACATCAATTTGTAAACATTTATGTACATGTTTACCTAATTAGATCTTAATAATTTCGATATAAAATATGCACAAAAAGGACAGTATACTCAGCAGAGGATTTATACACATAGGGATTTATTTGTTTGAAAATTGTGAGCTAAAGTTTCATCTAAAATTTTTCCATTGTGTTTTCCCTTTCTTCAATCTCGTAGGGCGAAAGGAAGCATCAAGGCAGGACGCAAGTTCACAAGCCACACCCCCGAGGGATCTTGATGAATGTGAACCTGCCACCACATCTGGTAAAGTATCATATTCAAAAGATACCCAGGTAATGTAGATGTAGGAGAAACATATTTGTAATACATGGTTTGCTTGCACATTTCAGGAGCAACTCGTGCTGGCTCCTCAATTGACAGGGACACTGCCCAGCTCCTCATTGCCGAAATTTGGTCCTGCCGGGAAAAGAATGAAGACCTACAGATAGCAGCCCGGAAAATAATAAAAAATGCAAAAAGTGTTGAGGTCCAGTTGAAAAATTTACTGGATGTTTTGGGTAGGGTGTGAAAAAAACCAAAAAAAAAATAAAAAAATGATTTCATCTCATTCTTGAATTAAAAAAAAAAAAAAAAAAAAAAAAAAAAAAATTTATATGTTTACTGATCAAAAAAATACAAAAAAATGAAAAAAAAAGATTTTATATGTTTACTGATCAAAAAAATACAAAAAAATGAAAAAATAAGATTTTATATGTTGATTGATCAAAAAAATACAAAAAAATGAAAAAAAAAGATTTTATATGTTTAATGATCAAAAAAATACAAAAAAATGAAAAAAAAAGATTTTATATGTTTACTGATCAAAAAAATACAAAAAAATGAAAAAAAAAGATTTTATATGTTTACTGATCAAAAAAATACAAAAAAATGAAAAAAAAAGATTTTATATGTTTACTGATCAAAAAAATACAAAAAAATGAAAAAAAAAGATTTTATATGTTTACTGATCAAAAAAATACAAAAAAAAAAAAAAAAAAAAAATGTGATTTTACTTGTTTGACCAACCAAAAAACACATGTGAGACTGAAAATTTGGTTTCACAAAATATGTAAAATAAAAATTATGCAGATCAATATATTTGTGGCTTGTTATTTTAGATCAATGATGACATTAAACCTAAAAAAAAGTGAAATTTAGGCTGGGAACATAGAACGAGGAAGGATATTTAGTCCATCCAAAACACATGCAACTATGATAACCTAGGAGACAAAGAAAATACACAAACATTCAAAACAATAAGAACAAAAAATACAATGTTTCTTGCATAAAATATTTATTATGTTCATTCACCAAAGATCAGGCATTGGAATGGCCCCCCTACCCATAAAATAGTCAACATATGCCTGGCGCACTGCACGTGCGTTTCGGGGGGCCAAGCCTGGATGGCCTGCCTCATGGGCCGCCTCTGGGACATCAACTCCCTCATCAGGCAATAATGTCAAATAATTTGAAGAATGTCTTCGTAGAAAGTTATGTAATATACAACAACATAAAATAATATTGTTCCACTTATATTCTGCCATGTTTATGGCGGTTAAAAACAAGCGAAATCGACTGACCATAATGCCAAACGCATTTTCCACCACTCTTCGGGCTCTGGCCAGCCTATAATTAAAGACCCTCCTCTCATGGGTGAGGGCACGTTGGGGAAATGGCCTCATGAGGTGGGGACCCAAGGCAAATGCCTCATCACCAATAAAAACGAAGGGCAGCCCCTCTTCATTATCCTCCGCACGTGGCAATGCAAGGTCCTCCGCCTGAAGCCGTTGGGCAAACTCGGTCTCGGCAAAGACCCCGCCGTCTGACATCCGCCCATTTTTCCCCACATCAACATAGAGAAAGTCATAATTGGCAGACACCACCGCCATCAGTACGACACTGTGGAACCCTTTGTAGTTGAAATAATGGGATCCAGAATGGGGTGGTGGCACGATGCGGACGTGCTTGCCATCAATAGCTCCTCCACAGTTTGGAAAATTCCATCGCTGAGAGAAGTCCGCTGCCACAGTCTGCCATTCCTGTGGTGTTGTGGGGAACTGTAAATAAAGCAGAATTTTTTTTTTAAGATAGTACATTACTAACAGAATATCAGCAAAGATTATTGGATCCTAAAAATAAAAAATATTAGTTCAGGTATTATTGTAAAAACAACAATATTAAGGGATCACTAAGCAGATTAATCACACCCTCTCATGGTAAGAAAAATTAACATAAAAGTGTGATGGGGGCCCCCCCCCAAGATCAGTTTGTGACCTCCAAAAAATGATGGTTTAACATCAAATTAATACAAATAGACAGTTACAAAAATAACATTGGGGGGGGGGGGGGGTTGGTCGTGCACTACAATGGAGGAAAAAAATCAAGGGGGATATAGGGACTAAGCTAGGTGGGTTTGCCACTAACAAAATAACCCAAAATGGACATGTGGGCTAGATAAAAAATGCATGTAGGACCCAAAAAAAATACAATAATACATGCATGGAGACAAAGGTAACATTACCAGCATATTATTAAAAAAAGGTTAATTAGGGACTGTTTAAAAAACAAAAGAAGAAACATAGTCTATGCATTTAAAGGACAGAACTTACCTTAATATAGTCCTCCTGCAAAACCTGGATTATGGCAGAACACGTCTCCGGGATTATGACGCCCAGAGACTGGGGGGAGATGCCCGTCGAGAACTTCAAGTCCTGCAGACTTCTCCCTGTTGCAAGGTATCGCAACGTAGCAACTAGCCGCTGCTCAGCAGTTATGGCTTCCCGCATATTGGTGTCCTGCCTGGTGATATATGGCGACACCGAAGCCAAAAGCTGCTGGAATACGGGGTCAGACATCCGAAGAAAATTCCTGAAATCATCAGGGTTATTTTCTTGGATCTCCCGCAGCAGAGGCATATGAGAGAACTGGTCCCTGCAAAGAAACCAGTTCTTGGCCCACAAAGTCCTTCTCCTCCTCCTCAAGGACCGGAGCCGGGATGCAGCACACATCATAACAACATGCACAGCACGATCTCGGCGACGAGAACGTACCCGCAACATGGCTAGAAAACGGTCGTCAAATCAGATCGGACTAAAAATTCTGCCCTGAAGTACAGAAAGGCCTCTGAAGAACGACCTGCAAAACAGCAACGTGCACACAAGAACGCACTTGCAAAACAAATACGTCCTAAATACAAGCACTGTATCACAGATCCGACTACAAATACACAAACTGTACGACAGAAAACGAAATTTTAAGCACAAACACTGAAAAGCACGAATCGTCTCTCACCAAACTTTTACTAACACGCAGCAACACGATATCAGCAAAAGAGGGCGTCTTCCGCATGCAAATTACCCTTTATAGTCCCGTCGTACGTGATGGACGTCAGCGCGCATTGCTAGAGATTTTTCAAAAAACGATGGTCTGTATGCTACGTCGTTTTTGAAAATGAAGTTTCAAAAACGTCGTTTTTTTCATCACATCAAACGTCGTTTTTTTTTCATCGCAAAAAACGACCGTCTGTACGCGGCATTAGATTAGATAACTAACCTCCAGCTGGGGCAGTTGTCATGATTTTATATCTTTTGTAGCCCTGCATGGTTGGTTCATTCTGCTATGCATTATTAACCAATGGCCCCACTCTTCTAAAGCCTTTATCCTGCTCATAATTTGCATTATACTTGAAACTAGGTTTTTATATTATGCAAAGAGTTTAGAGAAAGATTACTTTGCTTATTTAGTTCCTTGTATTTCCTATTGATCACAGCCTGGAAACTGAAAATGAATAATGCAGCAAATCAATTTTTTTAAATATCCTTCTGGTTATATTAAATGACTCAATACACCCTGGAGATCCGGGTCTGTACTGCTCCTTGGCAAAGATCAGAAACAAATAGTGTCTGCCTATGTTATTCTTGTCTTGTGTAAAGAGGATTTGTAGAACTAAGTCTCTGGTGTAAACAGTATTGAAACTTGTTCTAAAGGATTAAGTCTTGTCTAATGATTTGACCTAGGAAAAGTGTCTCCAAACAGCTACATCATATGCAACTTACTTAGGCCATTTTTAATAAGAATGTATTAAAGTATGAAGAGCACTTCCTAGGTTGAATTAAAGAAGAACTCTGATATGCACTATTTAAATCTAAAACATACCAAATATAAATTAACAAAATAAATAAAAACAACACTTTTTGTGGTAATCTCCTGATGTTTATGGGAACCCTTGACTATACATATACTATGTAACTGTAGAATGTGGAAGGGTACAGTACAGTACAGGTCACATGGGCCTATATAAGGAAGTCTGCTAGTGTCTGCATTTGCTGGTTGATCTTCGGCTCCTCCAGCGTGTTATCTCTGTGATATTCCTGTTCCTGTGTCTCCTGTTACCGATCCGGCTTGTCCTTGACCTGTGTTCTGTTTGCTTCCTGTGTTCAAACTCTGCTATCCCCCTGACCATGTCTGCTCTGATACCAACCCGGCTCACAACCTAGGCTTCCTTCTGATCATGCTCCAGTTGCAGCATTATCTGAATCCTGCAACACCTCATGGGCACCACCTGTCTGCTGATTCTACTCCAGTACACCAGCTGTACTCTGGAACCTCCTGCATACAGTCCAGCAGGTGACCCGTGCTACTTTGGGCCTAACCTCTCCTGTTTTCACCCTCAGGGTTCTGGAACTTAGCCGCAAGGGAGGCCCTATCTCTCCATTGGCCTCCAGCACCAGGTACGTGATAGAAGGCCTATCACGCAGTCTCTGTTCTAATTCATCCCAAAGGTGTATTATTGGGTTGAGGTCAGGACAGGGGTTGGGCTTGGCCCCTTAGTTCCAGTGAAGGAAACTCTTATGGTGTCATCATATCAAGACATTTTGGACAATTTGCTGGTGCAATGCTTTACAGGCTCCTGTAACAAAAAATAATAAACGCACATTTTTTTACTTGCAAAAAAAAGTAGCCATCCAATGACATCATGTGGAGAACCCGCCCCAGTGATGTCACAAGACGGTGGGGTCTCCAGGTGACATCACCAGATGACCACGCTCCATGGCTATATAAGAAATGGCAGATAGCGAGAGCCAACACAACAGCCTGAGCTAGCGTCGGGAGGAGACATCAGGAGGGAGAAAGAACCGGCAGAAGAACCAGAGGAAGAAGACTGCAGCGAGAGAAGAACTGTAGGAAGAACCGAAGGAAGAAGACTTTACCGGAGAGAGAAGAACCCGAGAGAGAAGACACGTCGGAGCTACGATGGAGAACATTCTTAATTTTTTTTTTCAAATACATATTTTTTTTGTATATCTCAATAAAAACAAGACAGCAGTACAAATGTATAAAATGTACAAAAAATATCGAGGCACAATCGTGCCTGTCCAAAGTATGCACAGCGCAGGAGAGTGGAGGGACAAGCACCCCCAGTCTCCAGCACCGCACCCTCCACTAAAATTGGAGTCATATCAGAGAAGTTATGTGGCACAGGACACTACAACATTGGTATCACAGTGAACTGTACACTCAAAACAACCAAAAATAAATGAGAATCAGAGAGAAAGGGAGGAAGGAAGCTGGAAAGAAAAGAGGGCAGACTAGATAGGGTAGAATATCAAGGTACCTCGATGGCTTTGCCGTCGGCTCATTGCCGGTCCTCCTGAGAATGCCACCTCTTCCAGACAACGTTGTGGTCATCTAGTTTGTCCCGGATACTGGCCGTCATTTTTTCCCATGAGCTCTACGTCCTTGACCCTGGCATAAAGGACCTCCTGAGATGGGGGCATTGGTTTCTTCCAGTGGAGGGCTATCAAGCACCTTGCTGCTGTGAGGACATGTCTAAGTAGCTATTTATAGGGTTTGGCTATTTTCGGTTGAGATAAGCCCCGGAGGAAAATTTTTGGGGACATGAGTATAGGCGTCTCAAAGAGACGGGACAAGAGCTCCTGTGTCGATGTCCAGAACAGGACAATCAAAGGGCAGGTCCACTATATATGGAAAAGAGTGCCACGGGCTTGTTGGCAGCGCCAGCAGCGGTCAGTGGTAGAGGGATAAACCCTGTGGAGTATGTCCGGAGTCAGGTACCAAAAGAAAAGAACCTTATAGGTATTCTCTTTGTAAAGGGTACACATGGAGCTCTTGGCTGCCTGTCTCCAGATCGCCCCCCACGCCTCCTCTGGGATCACCTCCCCCAGCTCCCTCTCCCAGCGGAGCATATATGCATGTTTACCACGGTCCTGTATGGAGTACTCGTTAAGGTTTCCGTATATGTCTGATATTAGGCCTTTGCGCGCGTTACCCTCAAGCGTGACACGTTTGAATCGGGAGGGCTTAGAAAATTGGAAGCGAGGGGCTATCGTTTGGGCATAGTGGCGTATCTATAGACAGCTAAAAAATGCCTGTCGGGGGAGGCCGTGCTTGGCTTGGAGCTCAGCAAATGACAGCAGCGTACGAGACCTAGGGTCCACCAAGTGCCCGAAGTGAAATAGATTCCGTGAGGCCCAGGGCCACGACATCTGGTGGGTGGGGCTCGTTGGTACCTTAGGATTGTAGAGAAAGGAGGTCATCAGTGAACTTTCAGATTTGAGTTTGCAGTCATGTGCCAGCTTCCGCCATAGGCATCGGAGCTGTGGCATAGAACCCAGCAAGCACCCGGGTTCAACCTCCAGATTTGCGTTCCAGAGAAGACTGTTAGGGTGTACCGGTGCCAACCAAATTTTTTCTACCCATTTATTGTAAGACCTCTGGGGAAACCAAGACACTATCGCCCGTAGCTGAGCAGCTTGGTAGTATTTGACCAAGTCAGGAAACGCCAGGCCCCCCTCAGTTTGCGATGCCACCATGACTGAATGTGTCAACCCGGTGTCGCTTGTAGTTCCACACATAGCGTAGGAGGTTGGCTTTCAGTGAGCGCAGATGAGCGTAGGGGACAGGAATGGGGAGAGTCTGGAAGAGGTACAATCGTTTAGGGAGAATAACCATTTTGATAGCCGCTATACGACCTAGAAGAAATATCTGGTGGATCCTCCATTTATAAACCAGCTCCGTGATCGACTTATACAGGGGTGGGAAGTTAGCCTGGTATAGGGAGGCGAAGGTCGGGGTGAGGTGAACTCCCAGGTATTTTAAGAAGGCATGCTCCCAGTTGTAGGGGAATTCGGACCGTAGGTGGAGGATCTCCGGCTCGGGGATGTTAAGTGGCAGGGCCATAGACTTGGAGGTGTTTGTTTTTTATCCCGAAAGGGCCCTGTATCGGTCGAGTTCAGCGTGGAGGTTGGGCAGGGAAATGCAGGGTTGGGTCAGGGTGAGGATGATATCGTCAGCGAACAGGGAGATTTTAAACTCCTTCCCTTTCACTGGGATACCCCGAATGTTCGGGTTACCGCGAATAGTCGCCGCCAGGGGTTCGACGCAAAGGACAAAGAGCTGGGGGGAGAGCGGACATCCCTGAGGAGTCCTGTTGGTGACCGGGAAGGTGGGCAAGGTGGCGAGGAGTGTCTTCACTTGTGATACTGGGTCAGTATAGAGGTGCTGGACCGCCTGGAAAAAAGGTCCCCTGAACCCCATATGTCGCAGGGTGGTGAGCTTAAAGGGCCAGCCAAGGCGGTCAAACACCTTCTCAGCGTCTAGGCTCAGAAGCTGAGATTCCGACCCCTCCCTGTTAGCCACGTCGATAAGATCTATGACCTTTCTTGTGTTGTCTCCCGCTTGATGAAGGGGAATGAAGCCTACCTGATCCTTGTGGATTAGGGAGGGTAATATCGTGTTCAGGCGGAGTGAGAGGATTTTTGTAAATATTTTGAGGTCCAAATTTAACAGGGCTATAGGCCTATACAGTGTAGCTGGCACACAGTGAGGGGTCTTTGTCGGGCTTAGGGTTCAGGGTAATGAAGGATCGTTGCATGTCTGTCGGGATAGGGGTTTGCTGCAGGAATGCATTATAGAGTTTGGTCATACATGGGAGAAGTAGGGAAAGGAAGGTCTTGTAATATTCGTACGGCAAGCCGTCCGGTCCTGGGGACTTATGGGCAGGTAGGGCTTTAATAGCTAGTGTGATTTCCTCATCAGTGATGGGAGCGTTTAGTGTGAGAAGGTCTGCTGGTTGAAGCTGGGGGATGCCCGCCTGTTTAAGGTATTCTGCCATTCTGTCAAGTAGGTCAGGTGAGGGGGGGTTGTGGGGTATCTCTGGCTTTATACAAGTCTGTGTAGAATTCTGCGAACGCATCTGCTATGCCTTGGGGATAGGATAAAGCGTTGCCTGATCTATCCTGGACCTGGTGCGGGGTGGAGGTGAGCACGCAATCTGCCAGTTTTCTCGCTAGCAGAGCATGCGCCTTATTGCCCTTATCATAGTATAACTGCCTCAGACGGATCAATGCCTTCTCAACTTGACCTATCGCAAGTTCCCTAAGCGTCGACCATATGTAGGCAATACGCTTAAGAAGTGACAGGGACGGGGAGGACTGCAACCGGGCTTCTAAGGTCCCAAGTTGTGCTTCAGCCTGTATTTTGGCGGACTTAGCGTCCTTCTTAAGGGCCGAGGAGAGGGCCAAACAGCATCCTCTGAATCGTCTTGTGGGCCGCCCAAAGTGTGGCGATGGAGACGTCAGGCGTGTCACTCTCGGTAAAATAAAACTGTAGGGTAGTCTCTAGTTCTGTCTTCGAGGGGGGGGTGTTTCAGTAGAAAGTTGTTCAGTCGCCAGTTATAGGGCCTGCGCATGGGGGCGCTCAAATTAGGTGTCAGAGTAATGTGGGCATGGTCGGACCAGGAGATGCCTTTTACAATTGTAATCATCTGTACTATTTTTCATTAAAATCTCTTTGTAATATACATGAATGTTTGGCCTATTAAAGTCCCACCACAGGGGAAGAAATTATTTTTATTCTATATTCTAGGGATGTGGTCAATACATTGATCTTAATGAGATGGTCATCACCTCCTCTTTTTTCTATTATATAGTTTGTCCCAACCCCTGTAACTGTCACTGTGGTTGGACAGATTGGTCTGTTTAAGCAGAAGTAAACCACAGCTAGAAAGAAAAAGAAAAAAAATCCCATGCATTGCAATGTCATAATGTGCTAGTATGCACCACATACTTTTACCTACAGGTAAGCATTATTATAGGCTTACCTGTAGGTAAAAGATGAAAAAGTGGCTTTACTACCACTTTAAAGGAAGTGGAAACAAATAAAGGACTTAGTGACAGCAGGACCGTCTTTAAGGCAGGGCAAAAGGGGAGGCTGCCCTGGGCCCTTTCATTGTTGTAGGGCCCAAAGCATCTGCCTTATACTTGCCAACTATCCCAGTTTATATTCCCTTGTCCCCCGCAGCCCTTTGCGGCCTTCTGCAGGCCTATGCTTCCTTCTGTGATCTGGAGCCATCTTGTGGTGGCCATTGGCATGACAAGACTAATGGAGCTTCCCCTGTGTTTTCACTGCCATCTCCTTCCCTCTAATTAGAACCCCCAAACATTATAAATATTTTTTATCTAACACCCTAGAGAATTTAAATGGCGGTCGTTGCAATGCTTTCTGTCACACCGTATTTGCGCAGCGGTCTTACAATCGCACTTTTTTGGGAAAAAATACACTTTTTTTTATAAAAAAAATAAGACAACAGTAAAGTTAGCCCAGTTTTTTTTATGTTGTGAAAGATAATGTCACGCTGAGTAAATTGATACCCAACATGTCACGCTTCAAAATTGCATCCACTGGTGGAATGGCGACAAACTTTTACCCTTTAAAAACTCCATAGGCAAAGTTTAAAAAAGATTCTACAGGTTGCATGTTTTGAGTTACAGAGGAGGTCTAGGGCTAGAATTATTGCTCTCGCTCTACCAATCACGGCGATGCCTCACATGTGTGGTTTAAACACCGCTTTCATATGCCGGCGCTACTCACGTATGCGTTCGCTTCTGTGCGCAAGCTCGGCGGGGCGGGGCGCGTTCCTGGCTTCTAACTTTTTTTTAGCTGGCTCCTAGATTCCAAGCAAATTTGTCAAATTCAGCAGTAATCTCTCGCAACCAATCCGCAAGAAGAAATCATGTGCTGTAACCTCTAGCAACTAATCAGTGAACCGTAATGTGTGCTGTAACCTCTAGCAAACAGTCAGTAAGTGGTAATGATATGCTGTAACCTCTGGCAACCAATCGCAATCACTGCCTGATTTGATACAATAAACTGATTTTAAGTCTAGCAGATTTTTATTGTATCTCTCAGATCAGGTGGAGAGCAAAATTGCATGAGGTGCCCCCAAGAACATTTTTTCCCAGGGTCCAATCAACATTAACCACCTGAGGCCCGCGCTATAGCCGAATGATGGCTTTAGCGCGGACCTGAAAATCCAACAGGACGTCAATTGACGTCCGCTTCTTTCCTCGCTCCCGAGCGCACATCGGGGAAATTCTGTGCTGGCCGTGTCCCTTGGACACAGCCAATCACAGATCGCAGTGAACGGTCAATCGGAGTGGCTGTTTGGTATGCGATCTGTGCGGCCAATGAGAGATGATCTCATATGTAAACATATGAGATAATTTCTCATTGCCAGCTCTCACAGAGACAGCGTCCTGTCAGGGAGAGAGGAGACCGATCTGTGTCTCTTGTGCATAGGGACACAGATCAGTCACCCCCCTTCCCCCACAGTTAGAACACTATGCAGGGTACACATTTAACCCCTTCCTCACCCCCTAGTGTTACCCCCTTCAATGCCAGTCACATTTATACAGTAATTAGTGCATATTTATAGCACTGATCGCAGTATAAATGTGAATGGTGCCAAAAATGTGTCAAAAGTGTCCGATGTGTCCGCCATAATGTCGCAGTCCCAATAAAAATCGTAGATCGCCACCATTACTAGTAAAAAAATAAAAAAAATAAAAATTCTGTCCCCTATTTTGCATGCGCTATAACTTTTGCGCAAACCAGTCGCTTATTGCGATTTTTTTTTTTTTTACCAAAAATATGTAGAAGAATACGTATCGGCCTAGACTGAAAAAAAAAAATTGGGATATTTATTATAGCAACAAGTAAAAAATATTGTATTTTTTTTTTCAAAATTTTCGTACTTTTTTGTTTATAGCGCAAAAAATAAAAAACGCAGAGGTGATCAAATACCACCAAACGAAAGCTCTACTTGTGGGTAAAAAAGGACGTCAATTTTGTTTGGGAGCCACGACGCACGACCGCACAATTGTCAGTTAAAGCGACGCAGTGCCGGACACTGAAATTTCACATGGGCAGGAGGGGGGTATATGTGCCCAGTAAGCAAGTGGTTAAAGACGGCCCTGAGTGACAGTTCTTACAGGTAACACTGTTAATGCTGTTGACAGACTGCATCATATGTGCAATTGTAAATTTTACTTATAGCTCCATTTAACAACCAACTGGAATTTACTTTATTTTTAAACTGCAGTAAACTAAAATGTGTCTGGTTTCTATGATTTACCATGTTTTACACACAATCAATGCACTGCTACCCTTTCTATTTCAATAAACCAGAATAGAGGTGCTTTTTCAGTCAGAATCAGATGTTTACCTTCTTGTCCTCCTCTTAGTTCCCCATGGTTAATATGACAATACCAAGACACAGCCTATTGTTCCATACAATTCTCATCAGCCCACACAAGCTTCCCATGCACTGCCTTTTCCTCCAGGGAAGTTGCAGCTGGCTGCACCTGAAAAGCAAGTCCACCATCACTGCTGCCAGTGTGAACCAGTCCATGTAATGAAAGCTATCATGCCTGATTTATTGCATTAAAACAATTGCACCATTGCAGCTGTCACACAGTGCCTCGCCCCTTGCAATCCCTTGAGACTGACTATTTGTTATCACAACCCGGAAAATATTTGCTTCACTGTCGCTCACCAACTCATTTACTGGAGAATATCTATACAGAAATGAATCTTGACAGAAAAATAACACTTTATATTGCACTGAAATTCTTCTATGTAATTTGTCTCTCCACGCTGAGTTGTGTCTATGAAAACCAGTCATTTTTAACCTGCAATTTTACCTTTGCATAAAAAAGGAAGTTAAGTGTAAGTATGGCACATTAAATGAAAACAGTCACAAATTTATAGAAAACTAGGAAAAGCGAGGTGAATACCATTTGTAATGACAAAGAAATCTTCAAAAATAAAAGATATTTATTTTTGTCTGTCTCAAGCTATACCGAATGTAAAATAATGTATAGGGATAAGGGTTGGGTTCAGGTCTAAAATGGGTTTGCGGAAAACCCGGCTGGTTCATGTGGGCCTGCTCTGGAAGTGTCCATCTAATACTGGTGGCTCAACATAGTTGTCAGTAGGGTTGCCACCTCATCCCTTTAAAACAGAACACATATGAATTACACAGGTTCTGTGGCTGATTAAGGTGGTAATTGAACTCAAGTGGAGCCTTATCTAAATTAAATTAGCCTCAGAACCTGTGGAATTCATATGTGTTCTGTTTTAAAGGGATGAGGTGGCAACCCTAGTTGGCAGTGCTACATGGGGTTTCTTGTTGGTGCAACTTCCACCATCCAATTCAGGCCTTTTAGGCCCCTTTCACATGGGGCAGTGGAGGTGCGGTGACGGTATAGCAGTGCTATTTTTAGCGCCACTATACCGCCGTATTTACCGCAATATTCGGCCGCTAACGGTGCAGTTTTAACCCCCGCTAGTGGCCGATAAAGGGTTAATACCGCCCCGCAATGCGCCTCCGCAGAGGCGCATTGCGGGCGGTATTACCGCGATTTCCCATTGATTTCAATGGGAAGGAGCGGTATAGGAGCAGTAAACACCCCGCTCCTATACCGCTCCAAAGATGCGGCTAGCAGGACTTTTGGAGCGGACCTGTTAGCGCACCGCTTCAGTGTGAGAGCCTTCGGGCTTTCACATTAAAGCCTGCAGGGCACTATTTTTTCAGGAGGTATAGCAGCGCTATTTTTAGCGCTGAACCGCGTGAAAAATGCCTTAATGTGAAAGGGGCCTTATTGCAAAAAAATCAGGCGTCACAACCAAAACTACTTAAAAAAGCAATTTTTTGAAGTTGTAATGATTCAAATTGGGGTGCTGCTGTTGTATTCAAACCAAGCTAAATGTAAAAATGTATTCCACACCCAAATATGGACTGCTAGCATTTGCTGTCATTGACACTATCTGTGAAAATTGTACTGTTTCGTCACATCAAATACAGCTTTAAGACTTCAATCCACAAAGATTTTATTGGGGGTTTGCTGCTAAGTTCAGGTAAAACCCTTGTGAATCAGGTGGATCTGCTTACCCCTTGTCAACTACTGTGGAATATGTGTATGCCAATTGCCAATTGACTGCTCTGAGTGTTGCTTGTAACCAACAGACCACAGAGAGTTAACGACCGCCCTGCGCAGTTGTACTGCGGCAGGTTGGCTCACCTGCGCCAATTGCCGCCATTGCACGTTGGCTTGCACAGATGCAGTTGCCGTTTATTTAGTTCTTAAACAACTAATGGGTGGGGGCCACCCAGTGGCATCACCGAATGGCCCGCCCCATGTGATGTCATGAGCCAGCATGCCCTTGGCCGAATATGTCACAAGAGGGTAGGGGTCACCTGGGTGGCCCCATCCCTTAGTTATTTAAAGGGGAGTTCCACCCACAATTTCACTTTTTAAATATAAATACCCCTGTAATACACAAGCTTAATGTATTCTAGTAAAGTTAGTCTGTAAACTAAGGTCCGTTTTGTTAGGTTGTTACCGAATTTAGATAGTTTATAATCTAGAAATAGGCCGTGGCCATCTTAAGTGTGGGCATCATGAAGCCAGACTGTATGACTTCCTGGATTTCAGCTTTGCATATCTCGCACATGCTCAGTGCACAAGCAATGTAATAGGTTTCAGTCAGGTTTGCAAGGACTACTGGGAAACATGATGCCTATCCCAGAAACCCTTGCAAATAGCCTAGGCAAATAAGGAGGAGGAAGTAATGAAGGACTACAAAATAAAGGTATTTACAAGCAACAAATTAAATAAAAATTGTCCATTCTGAACTCTATGAGATTAGGGCATGCAGCACAGACAAACATAAAAAAATGGGTGGAACTCCACTTTAACAACTGTCGGATGGCAGAAGCCTCTGGCTGCAGCCATTGTGGTTGACAATGGATCTACACCGTGGGACATTGTTTTATTTTTGTTTTTTTAAATAAAGGACTTACTGTAGTTTTTTTAAACGACACACTTTTTTGGGGTAAATGAGTAGAGGTACTATCTACTTTTTCACATAGAGGGGGTCAGGTCTGGGGACATCCTTGTTAAAGGGAGCTTTCAGCCTCTGACAAGCCCTCTGCTTGCAAACCCCCATGACCACTGCCCAGGGTTGTATGGAAGAGGCCCTTGCCCCCCCCTCCCTTCCTGGCCTGCCAGGCTGCAAACTTGGATAAGGATCTGGTATTGATTTTGGGGGGACCCCACGTCATTTTTTTTTTAAATCTTTGCTGCCCATTTTTTTTCATATTTAGCTGTCAGCAGGGAACCTATTGGTTGGCTATTCACAGCTTGTTAAGGAGGAAAAAAACACAAAACATGAAAACTGCACACAAAAACACATCAAAAACACATTTTCAAAAACGTGCCAGAAAACCGTATGAATTGCAACCACATAGATGTGAACCTAGCCCTAGTTTGTCTTTTTTTGAACATTCAGCTTTTATTGAAAAAAAAAAGAAGAAATCGAGAAACAAGTTACATAGTATGTCATATGCAAGTACAGGTATGTCAATAAACAACGTGGTACCGTGTGAACACGAATCAAAAGATTAGCAGAGTATTTATATTATGAGCAGATCAATAGTTTAAAAGTTGAAACTTAATCTTCCTATGCCTGCCCTAAAGGGTCTAAATACTGGCGATGTAGTTTCGTTCTAAGCCTGTGGCCTAGGTCACCTTCAGATTTTATGGGGATATCAGCAGTGATGCGGCCTGAAGTAGAAACGGTTCATCAGCATACGTTGCACATGAGACCATGTATGAAGAGGATTAGGAAGAAGTGAAAGGAAAGGGGGAGAGAGAAATGAGTAGGGACAGAGGGGAACCCCAGATATGACATAGGCAGGGAGGGAGGGGAAGGACGCACGCCAGCACGTCCACACTTGTTCTCCAATCAGGAATGTGCTAGGGAGAGAATTTGAAAGGGTTGGGTCTGCGGTGGCCTATGAAGACAATTGCCCCTAGTTAAGGGTTCTGCATAATGTCATCATATTCTTGTGAGTACCGGAAAATGATCCAGGGTCTCCAAGTGGTTTGAAAGGCCTCTACTCTGCTATGTTCCTGTGCCACAGTGTCCTCCATTTCCCACACATTCCCAACTTTCTTAAGCCAATCAATCATTGTGGGTATTTTAGTTGTTCTCCAGTGAATAGGAACCAGTGATCGCGCTGCATTAATTAGGTGCTTAGTTAGCGAGCGTTTGTATGTCTGTAGTGTAAGGTGGTTGATGTGTAACAGGCAACAAGCTGCATCCAAGGACAACTCCGTTTCTGTAATCTTCTTAATCAGGTGTGTGATTTTGTCCCAAAAGGGTACAATCAGTGGGCACTCCCACCAAATGTGGAGAAGGGTGCCTTTCTCCCTCTGGCACCTCCAACATGTCGGGGGCGCCTGAGGGTTCCACTTATGTAGTTTGTCAGGGGTGTTATACCAGTGTGTCAGCAGCTTGTAGCCCGTTTCCTGGACAAGTGTACTTATGGAACCTTTATGTGCCAGAATGCACGCATACCTCCATTGTTTGTCCGTGAGTGTCTTCCCCAGCTCCTCCGACCATCTCGTCCTGTAACCGTCCACTCCACCACATTCAGCCAGTTGTAGCCAGCCATACGAAGTCGATGTAGCTCTATCTAGGGGGTTCCCATCTAGGCATGTCGTCTCCAAGTCAGTCAAAGGTCTGTAGAAGTCTTGTGAGCGTTTGTGTTTTGTAAGGTAGTCTCGCAATTGGAAATATGACCACCACCTCAGTCGCGGAAGACCACCTCCCTCCTGTAGTGTCAAAAGGTTCTTAACTTTATCCCCTGAGTAACAGTCTTTCGCGAGTAAGGGGGCGTCGTTATGTTCTGGTTGGAACAGATTATTGTCCTCTCCCGGAGGGAAATCAGCATTTCCCACCAAGGGTGTCAGAGGGCCCGTGGGTGTGGTAATCTTGCCCCTTTTGGCAATGTCAAGTAGGACCTCCAGTGTGGTTCGTGTGATCGGTTGTAATTTAGAGGTGACATCGGGTTTACGTTCGGGTGTCCATGGGAGGTACCTCAACGAACGCTTGGATAGGGATTCCTCCAAAGACACCCATGCTTTTGAGCGCCTGTGGCAATGCCAGTCAATTACCCTGGCCATATGAGATGCATAATAATAATGTTTAAAGTTAGGTAGCCCAATCCCGCCCGCCTCCTTGGGCCTAAACAACCACGACAATTTAATTCTGGGTTTACGTTGGTTCCAAATGAATCTTAAAATGGTAGAGTTCATTAAGCGGAAGAAGTGTGCTGGGATTTTTATGGGTAGGGTCCTGAAAAGGTACAGGAACCTAGGCAAGATCACCATTTTGACAATGGATGTGCGTCCAAACCAAGAAAAGCAGCCTATTCGCCACCGTTCAAGATCGGCTGTACAGCTCTTCAGGAGGGGTGGGAAGTTCGTGTCAAATATGTGCTGCAATTGTGGTGTAAGGTGAGTGCCTAAATACTTGATAGCTCTTTCCTCCCATCTAAATTTGGATTCTGCTTTAGTTCGAGTCAGCTGTTCAGTTGGTAATGAGATGTTTATGGCCTCGGATTTAGAGTAATTGATTTTTAAGTTGGACAAGTATCCATAGCGAGCAAACTCCTCTAGGAGATTGGGTATGCTGGTCGCGGGGTCAGCTAAAAAGAAAAAGAGATCATCCGCGTAGGCTGCCACCTTGAACTCCCCCCCCCCGAACTCTAAATCCTCTTATGGCATCATTCAATTTTACAGTCCTAATGAAGGGTTCAAGGGCCAGAATAAACAGTAGTGGGGAGAGGGGACAGCCCTGTCTGGTGCCATTGCGGATGTGTACCGTGTCAGATAAAGTCCCATTTATTTTGAGTTTCGCCGTAGGGGTGCGATACAAGGCAAAAATCCATGCAAACATACGCGGGCCTAGACCTATATGTTCGCACACCGTCCTCAAGAAGTCCCACGCCACCCTATCAAAGGCCTTCTCCGCATCCGTGGATAGGAGAAGGCCTTCAACACTCTCCTCTCCTGCGCCGCCTGTATAAGAAGTAGGGCTTTAGTTACATTATCCTTCGCCTCCCTGCCCGGGACAAAGCCCACCTGCTCCAAACCTATCAGGTTCGGGAGCAGTGGGCTCAGGCGCAGTGCGGGGATCTTTGCGAATAATTTGGCATCAATGTTTAGAAGGGAGATGGGCCTGTAGCTGGCGCAGTCCGTGGGGTCCTTGCCAGGCTTAGGAATTATGGCAACTTGGGCCGACAGAAATGCAGTCGGGATGTCTCTGGGCGTAGACATGGAGTTCAAGGCAGCAGCCAACGGTTTGGTCAGTACGTCAGTGAAGGTCTTATAATATATGGCCGTGTAGCCATCCGGACCCGGGCTTTTCCCATTTCTCAGTAGTTTAATTGCTTGGGTAATCTCCTCGCAGGTTATCGGCGTCTCTAGTAGCGACGCATCAGCGGTCGTTAGGGTGGGCATCCTACTGTTGGTCAGATAGTCTCGGATAATTTGTGTTCTATCTCCATCCATGTCCTTGGGCCTATGTTAGGGAGGTAAGTCGTAGAGTTTAGAGTAAAACTCCTGAAAACGGGCAGCTATGGCTTCCGTGGTCTTGTCAATTTTTCCATCACCTCGTCTAATGCCCGCGATGTCATTGGCGAAAGTGTGTTCTCTCAGAGCCCTGGCCAAAAGTTTACCTGATTTATTACCCGACTCGTAGTATATTTTTTTTTTGAAGAACAGCATTCGCCTCGACTTTGAGTCAAACAAATGCTGTAAATCTTTCCTGGCTTCTAATAAATCTCCCGCCGATTTTACCGTGAGCGAGTGTTTGTGTTGGGATTCCAAGGAGCGGATCAATGCTGACAGCCTGGAGACCTCCCTTTCTCTGTCTTTCTTACGTTTAGAGCCCATTCTGATCAACTCCCCCCTCAATGTGCACTTGTGGGCTTCCCATACCATAAGAGGATCCGTTCCTGGGATGGAGTTGTGCAAGAAGAATTCCTTCATAGAGCTAGTGAGAGAGGCCAGAAGATCTGGGTCTGTCAGGAGGGAAGCGTTAAGTCTCCATGTGGGTTGCTTAGGGGGCATGGACAACAGGTTCAGGCCCAGGGAGACCGGGGCATGATCTGAAATCGATTGAATCCCTATGTGTGCTGCTTCTACTGAGGATAAATTCCTCTGTGAAATGAAAAGATAGTCCAGTCTGGCATATCTGGCATGAGGGATCGAATAATGGGTGAAGTCGCGTCCTTCAGGGTTGAGAAAACGCCAGGTGTCGACCAATTGTAGACCCTGAAGGGCGGATTTAATTCTTTTAAGTATTCTGTAAGTAATGCAGGATTTACCATTTGAGGTATCAGTCAGAGGGTTGAGCGGGAGGTTGAAATCACCGCCCAATATGAGGCAGCCCGTGGAGAACCCCTGGAGTTCCGTGGTTATCTGGTTACAAAATGAGGCATGGTCTCTATTAGGGAAATATACGTTGGCCAACGTCATTGGAGTGGACCCATATGTCCCCTTCAGAAACAAAAACCTACCCCCAGGGTCACATTTCTGTTCCGTCAGGTGAAAAGGTGTGTCCCTACTCACCAATATAGACACTCCCTTAGACTTGGAGTCACTATTGGTGGCATGGAATGCCCTTGTAAAGTATGAATCAGTCAATTTGGGTGTGTGATGTGTCTTGAAGTGCGTCTCCTGGATGAACACAAACTGGGGCTTACCTTTCTTTAGTTCACGCAGAAGGGTGGAGCGGCGTTCTGGGATATTCAGACCCCTAATGTTGTGTGAGATCACGGTCGGTGACCTTCCCAGCGATGAGAAAGCCATTGGAGCGGTACAGGAGGAGATGGTTCAACAGGTCAGCTGTGCTGGCAAGTACAGACAAAATCAGATTAATGCAAGTATGATGGACAGTGTCAGGCAATGCTCAAATCAATCCCTCCCTCCCTGAGGCCACCAGTCGGAGTTAGAGAGAGGAAAAGCGAGGGGAGAAAGGTGGGGTCAGAGGGGGGAGGGGGGAGGAAATACAGAGAGTAAATTAGTGAGAAAAAGAGAGAAGTAGGGAGCCGCACCTATGCGGCGGAGAGCGAAATAAAATGTGGGTACTTCCCCTGAGCGGGTCAACCCACCCAGGGGTGTGTAACCTCTATATGTATAGTGTCACCTGTGTCCCTAAATCAGGAGCACTGGGACACTCTGTGGGGTTATAGGGAGACACTAGACTACACGGCAGCACTCTACCTGAGATACAATCCAACAGGGATTGCAGTTAGTAGGAAAAAATTCAAAAGAGGTAAATGGCTGCATCATTGGCAGCCGCACATATAAAACAAAAGAAAAAAGTTGTGGGTCTGGGGTCAACACAAAACAGCAAGGAGATTTATACATCCTAGTCAGCAGCAAACTAACTGGACCCTCAGACTGAGCTTAGTTCACACCCGACCTGGGTATAGAAAAAACACATTATGGTCAGAAACATATCTTAAGCAATATAAGGAAAGTTATGTGGAAGCGTTCATCAAAAAGAGGAACTGTGAAATAAAAAAAAAAAAAAACGAAAAATGACCAGAAAAAAAAAAAAGGGGGAAAGAAAAACTGCAAAAAAAACTGCAAGGAAACAAAACAAAAACCTGTATAAGATAGTACCATTGACAGTGACTCCCCCATGTGGGATACATCTGCAAACTGGGTGCAGGGAAGGAGCTGTCGGAGGGGAACACCGCGGTCATCGCGGGGTAGTTTGTGGGCAAGAGACTTCAGTCCGATCTCCCTTGGCTTCTGAGTAAGGGGTATAAGTGTAAGGATCCAAAGTAGCTTTGCGAGCAGGTCATTGTCATCCCGCACCATCAACGTTCCGCTTCTGGTGTGTTGGAGGTAAGGAAAAGTGAGTCTTCCAGGGGGGGCATAAATGTGAACTGGAAGCAGGGGGTACGTTGCTACCTCGGATCAGGAGAGCAGGTTGTTTGGTAAGTAGTGCTCTTTCGTCCTCCGCAGAGGGCGGAGGGGGGGGGATTTCAGCAGTCCGAGTCCCCAAATGCTGTGTAGTCAGGGCCTTTTCTGTTCACAGCAACATTCAGCATGCGTTGCATGAAAAAAAAAAAAAATAACAAATAAAAACGAAGAAAACCAGGAAAGGGCAGGAGGTAGGACAGAATCAAGGAAGACCCTGACGGGTTCAGTCATCTTCATATTCCAGATCAAGAGCAGCAGGGCGTCTCTATCTTGGAGCTGCCAGCCCGATTCTGCTTCTGTCGTTTGGCTTGCCGCTTCTCAGGCGTGGATTGCGGTGACCTGAGATGGACCGGGGTTAAAACCGGGTGCAGAAATTCGGCGTACCAGTCAGGGAGATCCGTCTGTTCCAGGTCAAGTGCAGAGCAGAAATCTGGTAGGTCAGCTGGTGTACGGAGGACTTGTTGTTGGCCATTCAGGGTGACTGCTAGTGCAAATGGGAAACGCCATGAGTAGCGAATGTCCTTGTTCCGCAGCTTCTCCAGCAGGGGGCGCAACGCACGCCTGTTTTTCAAAGTTATTTGTGAAAGGTCCTGGAACAGCATTATATTTTCTCCATTGAAGGCTATATGGTCATTTCTTCTAGCCTTCCGCATAATTTCATCTTTCAGAGTAAAGCTTTGAAAGCAACAAATTATGTCCCTTGGTGGTGCATTGTCTGGTCCTCGTGGCCTAAGGGCCCTGTGCGCCCTTACAAAATCTATAGCTGTGTCTTCCTGTCTTTCTAGTAAACTGTTAAAGACCCTCTGTAATGCCGGTATTATCTGGTCATGGCCCACTGATTCAGGGATTCCCCGCACACGTACGTTACATCTGCGTCCCCTGTTATCCAAATCTTCTATGTTTCTATTCATCTCTATTAAGTGCAGGGCCTGGGCAAGTGAGGTCTTTTCAAGCTTGTGTATTGCTTTGTCCCTCTGCTTCCCAGCAGTTTCAGCAGTGGCCATTTTGTCATTAAGCACCAGGAGGTTTGACTTTAGGTCAGTGATCGCTGCAGAGAAGGTGGATTTTATGTCCGCAGCGAACACTGACATGTCAGCAAAAGTCAGGGGGAGATCCGATCTCTTCTTACCCCTTCCTGAGTCCTCTGTGGCCGACTGTGAGTCCTCACTAAAGTCCTCCTCGTGGAGCGACGGCGCCATCTTGGATTTCAGGCTGCTGGCCTGGGCCGGAGTTTTGCTTTTAAAAAGCTCCGTGATGTCTCTCGCCGAGTGGGGTGCCGATCCGCGGCGTGTGCGAGAGTGAGGGGTGTTGTGGAGTTCCTTCCCGGGCATCTGGGTGTCGGTGGTCGGGTGGAGAGCTGTGTACGGCTGCCTATGTCAGCGGAGCTCCCTCAGTTTGCTGCCGTCTTCATCGCGCGCCAAGCCACGTCCTCCCTAGTTTGTCTTTTATGCCTTTTAAAATGTGACCATAGAGGCCAGCAATGAAGGACATAAAACATGTTTTCAATAATTTCAACAATAGTATTATTTAAAAAAAAAAAAAAGGCATTTTGATGATTTTTTTGCATCAAGAACTAATCAGAAGGTTTGCCAACTATTAGTATAATTCTCTAGAGTTTTGGATCAAAGTTAACAAATAATGTATTTTCTTCACTGACTGTAAGTAAGACCTGTAACAACCTTCAGTATTTTTTTTTCCTCTGATTAATCTGGACTGTCCCCTTAGTGCTCGGCTCCCCCGAGAATCACTCTATATAAAAAACACTCTGTATAAAAATTCACTTTGCAAAGAACAGCCAAGCATGTGCAAGAAAAAACAGGGTAAACATACATAAATATCTGCACAGGTAAATCAAATGGGTATGACTACTAATATTAGAAGTAGGGATGAGCCAAACAACACCAGAACCCGCGGACCAAAAGTTTGTGTGAACTTTAGAACCCTATTAAAGTCTATGGGACTCGAACGTTTGAAATCTAAGGTGCTAATTTTAAAGGCTAATATGCAAGTTATTGTCCTAAAAAGTGTTAGGGGACATGTATCAATGCAAAAAAAAGTTTTAAAAACTGACGTTTTTGAGAAGATCTCTTCATCCACGTCCGGGATCCAGAGTGCACGCTTCGCCGGCCGCCTGTCTCCACCGGAGACAGCCCAGTGAATGTTGCGGCTTGAGCCAGTGACAGCTCTTATATAGGTGAGGTGGGCCACCCTGCCCCCCTCTGACGCAAGGGAGAGCCTGGGCTTCCCCAGTGACGTAGTCAGAGGGTGTGTCAGAGGGGGACAGGGTCACGTGACGGATGGCCCCGCCTCACCTATATAAGAGCTGTCACTGGCTCAAGCCGCATCATTCGCTGGGCTGTCTCCGGTGAAGACAGGTGGCCGGCGATGCGTGCGCTCTGGATCCTGGACCTGGATGAAGAGATCTTCTCATCGCTGGACCCTGGCAGAGAGGAGATCACCCATCGCAGGATACCGACAATGTTGGAGCGGAGACCAAGAGTCGATTACCACCGCTGGATTTTTTTTTTTTTTAATAAAGGACTTTTTTCACGGAGTGTGTGTTTTATTTTTATAATTCTTTACACTTTCTTAGTGAAATAGTAGAGGTACAATGTACCCCATTACCAATTCACATAGGGGGGGCGGGATCTGGGTGTCCCCTTTGTTAAAGGGGTCTTCCAGATTCCGATAAGCCCCCCACCCACAGACCCCCACAACCACCGGGCAAGGGTTGTGGGGATGAGGCCCTTGTCCCCATCAACATGGGGACATGGTGCTTTGAGGGGTCACGGACCCCCAAAGCATCCTCTCAATGTTGAGGGCATGTGGCCTGGTACGGTTCTGGAGGGGGGAGCTCTCTCGCCCCCCCCCTCTTTTCCTGCGGCCGGCCAGGTTACGTGTTCGGATAAGGGGTCTGGTGTGGATTTTTGGGGGAACTCCATGCCATTTTTTTTTATTTGGGGTGGAGTTCCCCTTAAAATCCACACCAGACCTGAAGGGTCTGGAATGGATAATTGGGGAGAACCCCACGTCATTGTTTTTTTAATTTGAAGTTGGGGTTCCCCTTAATATCCTTACCAGACCTGAAGGGCCTGGTAATTGAATTTGGGGGGACCCCCACACTTTTTTTTTTAATGAATGACTTTTCTCTGAATTGCCGGGAGCCGACAATTCATTATAGCCGAGAGTGATTTTAAATGACTCTTTTCCTTTGGAAATGACACTTTGTGCAGAGACAGTTCTAAGCACGGGAAACATGCGCTGCTTCACAGGCATACTATATACCCCCCAGGTACGAAATTTAAAGGAATGTTTCGCATTTATTGTTTCACTTTAAGCATTATTAAAATAACTTTTCCCGAAAAAATGGCCGTTTTTAAAACTTTTTTTTTTGCATTGATACATGTCCCCTGGGGCAGGACCCAGGTCCCCAAACACTTTTTAGGACAAAAACTTGCATATTAGCCATTAAAATTAGCACTTTAGATTTCTCCCATAGACTTAAACAGGGTGTTCCGCGGCTTTTCGAATTTGCCACGAACACCCACATTTTTTCGCTGTTCGGGTAGGTTTATTGTTGCTGATTGGGGTGTTATTTTGCTGGGGGGGGAGGGGGTCAATTGTTGATGGGATGGATCTAGGGAGAAGATCTGTTAAGGGAGAAGTCTATTTTGGTATTTTGTTGCGGGGTAGCCATTGTTGCTGGGGGTTCAATTGTTGTGTGGGGGATCTATTGTTTCTTGGGTGAGGTCTTTTGTTGCGTACTGCAGGGGATCTATTTTACCGTCTTCCTTGTTATTCTTAACAAATTCAGTGCAAATCACTTAGTAGCACAAGATAATACTTGGTTCTGTATTCTCTGAAAGGGTTTGTACTGGGAGGTGGAACCAAGGGACTATACTAGAGGTGGGTAGGGAGCAGAAACGAAGGGTAACTCAGAAGGGGGAAGTTCCTGCACCTATTTTTTGAGAAAAAAAGCCCTGCAGACATCCCCTCAGTTACAGACACCCCCTCAGTTACAGACCCCGCTCAGTACAGACACCCCCTCAGTTACAGACACCCCCTCAGTAAAGACACCCCCTCAGTTACAGACCCCCCTCAGTACAGTACAGACACCCCCTCAGTTACAGACCCCCTTCAGTTACAGACACCCCCTCAGTTACAGACCCCCCTCAGTACAGTACAGACACCCCCTCAGTTACAGACCCTCCTCAGTTACAGACCCCCTCAGTTACACACACCCCCTCAGTTACAGACCCCCCGGTGCAAACCCCCCTAGTGCAGATCACAGTAGTACAGACAGCCCCCCCCAGCATTAGACGCCTCCCCTTACCTTACAGACCTCAGAACAGAGCAGCAGATACACACAGAGGTGTGTCCCTCGAGCGCAGGTTCCTCCTCCTCTGTGGATGTAAACAGAGGAGGGGGCGGCGGCTTCCTTCCCGCTCCGTTGAGGGACACAGCCGCGGCACGAGCCGTGAGGCACACAGGGCAGCGGGCGGGCGATGTTAGTGTGGTTCCGCTACCCACGGTTGTCACCCCTCTGGTGGGTGTCACCCGGGTGTGCCCCCCCTCCCCCCGCACCTGGCTAGCAACGCTGCTGGGTGTTGTGTCAGTAAATTTCAGTCGGATAGGTTGACAACACTGGCAGTGAGGAATCCGCAAAACTATGCATCAATGATTTTGTCACAGCTTTCTCTCATACAGTTAAGGTATAGCAGTGGAGTGTGGGTAAACAAAGTAAAAAAAAAGGAGGGACAGCGAGTAGTGTGTCAGTTCAGCAGGAATACACATGTACTGTCCTCCACAGCATCTCTCTCAACCTCCAACAAACACAAATGGTTTGCCCTACCTTTCCAGTTGTTGTATCTAGGTGTATTGATGTAGAGAGCTACTCTACCCCCAGCTCCATGAGCCAAGAGTGACTGAGACTTATGATAATGTGGGATGAAACTAATGTCTAGGTCAGTGTTTCTCAACTCCAGTCCTCAGGGCGCACCAACAGGTCATGTTTTCAGGATTTCCGTCAGATGAAACTGCTGTGGTAATTACTAAAGCAATGAAACTGATAAAATCACCTGTGCAAAATAATGGAAAGCCTGAAAACAAGACCTGTTGGTGCGCCTTGAGGACTGGAGTTGAGAAACACTGGTCTAGGTAACCAAATATGGTAAGAGCAGGGTGGTACAATGAAGTTGAGCCCAGCTGGAAAGGGAGCACAAACATTGACCTACCTACACAAGAATAATTTGTAAATCCATCCCAAATTACAAACCCAGATACTGATATAAATGCTACCTACAGTACAGACCAAAAGTTTGGACACACCTTCTCATTCAAAGAGTTTTCTTTATTTTCATGACTATGAAAATTGTAGATTCACACTGAAGGCATCACAACTATGAATTAACACATGTGGAAGTATACATAACAAAAAAGTGTGAAACAACTGAAAATATATTTTATATTCTAGGTTCTTCAAAGTAGCCACCTTTTGCTTTGATTACTGCTTGGCACACTCTTGGCATTCTCTTGAGGTATTCACCTGGCGCAGCACTCCATCACTCTCCTTTCTGGTCAAATAGCCCTTACACAGCCTGGAGGTGTGTTTGGGGTCATTGTCCTGTTGAAAAATAAATGATGGTCCAACTAAACGCAAACCGGATGGAATAGCATGCCGCTGCAAGATGATGTGGTAGCCATGCTGGTTCAGTATGCCTTCAATTTTGATTAAATCCCCAACAGTGTCACCAGCAAAGCACCCCCACACCATCACACCTCCTCCTCCATGCTTCACGGTGGGAACCAGGCATGTAGAGTCCATTCGTTCCCCTTTTCTGCGTCGCACAAAGACACGGGGGTTGGAACCAAAGATCTCAAGTTTGGACTCATCAGACCAAAGCACAGATTTCCACTGGTCTAATGTCCATTCCTTGTGTTCTTTAGCCCAAACAAGTCTCTTCTGCTTGTTGCCTTTATTTAGCAGTGGTTTCCTAGCAGATATTCTACCATGAAGGCCTGATTCACACAGTCTCCTCTTAAAAGTTCTAGAGATGTGTCTGCTGCAAAAGGTGGCTACTTTGAAGAACCTAGAATATGAAATATATTTTCAGTTGTTTCACACTTTTTTGTTATGTATAATTCCACATGTGTTAATTCATAGTTTTGATGCCTTCAGTGTGAATCTACAATTTTCATAGTCATGAAAATAAAGAAAACTCTTTGAATAAGAAGGTGTGTCCAAACTTTTGGTCTGTACTGTACTTATAACACTCAATGCAATCATTTAAATCAGGAATTTTCAAATACCAGAATGAAGATGTGCCTTTAATTAAGATCATTAGTATCCTTAGTTTCGTTTTTTTGGAACCAGATTTGGAAATGCTGAAAAATAAAGGTGGGCAGTGGTTTTAAAGTTCATTGCAAAAGACCTAGGAACATACCGGTCTGTACAAACTAAAGAGCCAGTTTTCCTGTTTACCTTCATGTAGCAAGACCTATAAATCTGAGCACAGCATGTCTCTTTATCCACTCTTCAGGAAACGCAATACTTTCACGGTTTATTCTCAGCAATTGCATGCCAGGAAAAGTCATCATTTACTTTAAAATTCTCCATGTGTTGCATTTTGAAGTTTTAACTCACAGACCTTCTGGCAAAAAAGCACATTTCCTTGCAACACTTCAGGAGGGAAAGTGTATTTTCAGCACCCTGGACTGAAATATGTGTCTGAAGATGCTGAGTGTTATCCATAACTTTTTCTTCACAAAAGGCATAATTTTTATTTTATTTTATTTTTTTTGTCCCACATCAGAGAACTCTATCAGGAGGCTTAATCAATTTTGCGTTCATTCGCAGTCTCTTTCGTAGTTCACATCATAGTAGAGAATTGCTAATATATCTTTGATTATTACGTGCATGTGTATAGATATAAAGAGCCTATTCTGACCCCGGAATAGGAATACAAAAATACAAAAAGTGCTTAAGTTAACAGCTTATTAAAAGAATTGCCCCGCCCAAACCCGCCCCCCAAACCTCACCCCCTCCCTACCCCCCCCTCTTCTCTACGAACAGCATCTCATGTCGTGTCTCCATTTGATTATTGCCCTTCCTGCTCTATACCATCCTATCTACATATCTCTGTGACAGCTTGAATTTAACCCAATCCTTCCATTTCAATATAAATCCCTCTTCTCCTTCCTCCCCCATAAACCTAAGCTGTTCAGTATAATAGATATAATTTATTTTACAAAGCCAGTTCCTCACCGTTGGGCTCTCAGGATCCTTCCACTGTCTGGGGATCAAACACTTCGCTGCATTTAGGATATGAGGGAGCAAGGTTCTCATATACTGTTTAATAGGCATTTTTGTCCCATGAAACAAGCAAACCCACGGGTCGGCAGGTATTTTAATTCCTGTGATTTCCTCGGTTACTGATATAACATTGTGCCAGTATATTAAAATTTTTGGACACGTCCACCAAAGATGTGACATAGTTCCGGATTCCACACAGCCCCTCCAGCAAAATTTGGAGGTCTCCCTTTGATAGTGGTGTGCAATATCCGGAGTTATGTACCATCGTGATAGACATTTATAATTCATTTCCATCAGCCCGCAATTGGTAGATGTAATATGCGCCATCTTTAATATTTTCCCAACGTCTTTCTCAGTTTCACCTGTTACCAGCTCCACAAAAGGCATAATAATAATAATAATAATAATAATAATAATAATAATAATAATAATAATAATTATTATAATAATTATAATAATAATACAGCCCATATGGCATATTTGATACTGAGAATTAGAACTGTAAAATATATAGTATAGTTTTAGTGCTTATATTTTAAATTATTATTAATACATTACACTGTTCAACACTCCTTTCAGCCTTTGAGAACTAAAAGAAAAAACTGTGTTATCTCTAAGTCACAGGAGGCATAGCTTACACAAGGCTAAGGACTTCCTATGTGGGAAAACTGATAGGGCCATCGCTGTCACGTGGAGTGAATCACATGCACCTCAATACCTGGAAGTACCAGTTATTTATTTCAGCATCAGCAGCCTTAGTTATGCTTTCCTAGCCTCTCTGCAAGTTCAACCTCCATAGGACCTTGAGCGGAAGTCCCTTCTGGTACTCCATCCCAAGAAATCAATTCTCCCTGAGCACTGTATTTTGCAAGACTCCTTGTTCCTAGGGCCTCAAGCAACAAGACTATACTGGACAGGAAGGCTCTTTTGCCTCCAGGCCCTTAGCCTAGTCACTCAGTTGCTCATTAAACACCCTCCCCAGGCCACGGCCGAGTGTAAGAAATAGTTTACATGGTCCTTCCCAAACATTTATTCTCTCCGCCAGCATGCACCAGTGACAATAAACCTTTTACTTGTTGGCTAGAAGAAACATAAAAATTCATAATTTTAGCTTCTTACACTATTTACTTGAAGACCAGACCTTTTTCTGACACTTTTTTTTTTTAATCAGTCTCAATTGCTTCAAAATTACTTAGAATATATATATATATATATATATATATATATATATATATATATATATATATATATATATATATATATATATATATATATATACACATACATATATATATATATATATATATATATATATATATATTGTAAGGGGTTCGTTCGGTAGCGGGGGTGTGTGACCCCCTGGATGGGTTCACTACACACTAAACGATACAGAGAAACAGCCGAAGACGGTTGAAAACAAAGAATTTGGTTTATTCTTCCATCTTGCTGGAAACAATTGCAAGCATCCAAACAGCATAAACAAAATCAAACATTAAATAAACCCTGGCCACTTGGGGCGTCTACCTTCACCACACAGGAACCTACCTATGGAGTCTGGCACAGCCTACTGCTGGGCCGACACTGCTGGTAATACAGCAGAAAAAAAAATAGTCTTTTTGATTTTTATCACACAGAAAAATCAACAGCATCTCACCTCTTCAGAAGTATTTCTGCTACTGCTCTCCTTCACTCAGAAAGCCTCAGGATGCAGCAGCCAGTAGTAATCCTCTGGATTACTTATAGAGGCCTTAATTGCCTCATTCTGAACAGCTGAAGTTTTCCAACGCCCTTAAACCTTTCTGGCTACTTCTGCAGCCGACGCCTGATAATAATTGGTGTATTGTCTAAACAAGGCAGAAATGTATCTCCCATCTGTGACAACACCCACAGATTTACCTGACTTCCTGTCACATACCCCCCCTCTTGTTTCAACCCTAGGGTTGGGACACAGGTTGCCAGGCAGGCATGCACTCGGGACAACCCATCTGCATTCCCCATTTTAGCACCGGGGCGATGCGTTACCACAAAACTAAATTCCTGGAGGGCCAGGAACCACCTATTTATTCTCATATTGGTCTCTTTGTTTTGTGCCATCCACTTCAATGGGGCATGATCCATCACCAGTTCAAACTGTCTACCCATGAGGTAGTACCAGAGAGAATCCAAAGCCCATTTCACCGCCAAACACTCTTTCTCAATGGTGGCATAATTCTCCTCATGGGCCTTCAACTTTCGGCTGAGGTACATAACAGGGTGTTCCTCCCCATTGATAATCTTGGACAGTACAGCTCCTAACCCCAGATTTGACGCATCTGTCTGGACCACAGACATAAACGGGGTGCCCTGGTCAGTTAGGACTTCCTTAGTAAGACCCACACGGCTGAAAACCTGAAATAACTCCTTGGCAATGGTTTTAGCAGAGGTGTTTCGGAGAGGAATTGCTTCTGGTTAACGGGTGGCATAGCCCATTATTACAAAGATGTGCTGGTGCCCTCTAGTGGACTTCAGTAAGGGGCCAACCAAGTCCATGGCGATCCTTTTAAAAGGGACCTCGATAATGGGCAGGGGTACCAACGGACTGCGGAAATGTGGCATGGGTGCAGTAATCTGACACACTGGACAGGAAGAGCAGTACAATTCCACTTCCTTAGTGATCCCAGGCCAATAAAACCTCTGGGTGATCCTCTCCCGAGTTTTTGCTGCTCCCAAATGTCCCCCAAGAATGTCCCCCAAGAATCTTGCGGTACGGTTTAGGCACTACCAGTTGCTCAATGGTGTCCTCTATCCTCTGTGACACTCGATATAACAGGTCCCTTTCAATAATGAAGAAAGGGAGGGCAACCCTCTGGTCAGGGTTAACTAACTCCCCATCTATCTTCACTACATTCTCCCAGGCTCTTAGCAATGTATAATTTTGGCTAAATTTGGCTTTTGTTTTAGCCGTGGCTGTGCTGAGAATGACCACCATTGTTTTTCTGGGGTGTTTGTTACCACCCCAGGCCAAGGGTGGCAGCAGCTAAGTCAGGGTGATATTGGGTGTCTCCCCTCGGCAGCCAATCAGTGGGGGTTGATTGTCCCACTTTTCATGCTGAGGAGGGGTACTTAAGGAACAGGCGCCACAGAGCCGAGTTCGTCGATCCTTGGTCTGTCATCCCACCACCTCGTGGCCCTCCTGGCCGGCGGTGCGTGCTCCTGCAATCTTGGCTCCGGGACCACGTTGGTCCGGGGTTGTGATCTGTTGAGTAGGCCCAGTAAGCAGACTGGGTTTACGGTTTCAAGGTGATCCTGTGCTGTCCGTCCTGGAGGGAGGAAGCCGCTTGATGAGGACCAAGCTGGAGGCTGGTATCTCGGGAGAGGCCTGGAAACTTCATCGAAGGATGCACTGTGTACTGAGAGGCTTGATGGTGATCGCTTATCAGCCTAGTATTCTGCAAGAATTAACCTAAAGAGATCCGGGTGCTGAATCCTGAGCTAGGGGATTCTGGACCGAAAGTGTCTCAACTCAAAGGAAGGTCTGTGGCAGAGACTGTACTTTGTTCCGTGCCCTACTCCGGTTGCTAGGCTGGTGAGAGAGTCCTATCCGGGTGCGCAATACCCACTCCGGCTAGAGTGGAGACGAAAGCTGTGTTGCTGGAAGCAGAAGTGTTTCTGGATTGAAATCTTGCACCTGAAACTATATACTTGTTACCGTTCCACCCTTTTTTATTCACTTCTTCTTTCCTTACCAAGTTCTACAAATAAATCTTAGAAAAAGAAGTGTAAAGTGTGGACATTGAACTTTCTCAACTCTCATCTACAACCCTGGACGGCGAGAAGATAGAGGTAACATGCCACCCGGAAATATACAGCAGCTCCTTCGGGGGTAGTGCTACAAATGCATTAAGAAAAAAGCTTTCTGTGTGCAGCAGCCCTCCTAATACTTACTGGAGCCCCATCTCTGTCCAGCTATGTCCACTTGTGTCTCAGATGTCCGGGACTCTCTTTCCTGACACAGCAGGGGCACCATTGGCTCTTGCTGCTGTCAATCAAAGTCAGTTAGCCAATCAGGAGAGAGAGAGGGCAGGGCCAAACCACAGCTCTGTGTCTGAATGGATACACGGAGCTGCAGATCAGCTTGGGTGCCCCCCATAGCAAGCTGCTTGCTGTGGGGGCACTAAACAGGAGAGAGGGGCCAAGAGCACCAAAGAGGGACCTGAGAAGAGAAGGATCTGGGCTGATCAGTGCAAATCCACTGCACAGAGGAGGTAAATGTAACATGTTTGTTATTTTTCTATAAAAATATCAGAGACTTTACAATCACTTAAAAAATACCAAACATGTTATACTTACCTGCTCTTTGCAGTGGTTTTGCACAGAGCAGCAAAGACCCTTCTCTTATTGTGTCCCTCATTGGCGCTCCTGGCCCCCACTGGCGCCTTTTGCTGTGTCTCAGCCAATCCGGGGGGAGTCCTCAGACTTTGTGGCTCTTGTGCAACATTGCTGGATTAAGAGGGAGCTCAGGTAAGTATTAGGGGGCTAAGGGAGGCTGCTGCACACTCAAAGTTTTTTATCTTAATGCATAGAATGTATTAAGATAAAATCCTTCTGCCTTTAATTTATTAACATGGCCAGAATAAAATAATATTCTGGCCAATTAAATCAATTAACTCTCAAGCGCTTGATGCACCTAAAAGTGCCTAAACATGCTACATGCTTTTACAAGCGTCAAGCGTTTTTCCTGCCAAAATGTTGCTGCCAGGATTAAAGGTTTCTAGGAGAGATAGCAAAACATCTAGTGTGCATGAGGCCTAAAAAAGGACCAATCAGGTGCAAGGAAAAAGAAAAGAAAAGAAAAACAGCCCTGCACATGATTGCATGATGAAAATCAGCAGAGCTTTCTCACATTTACTAAGCTCTGGGGAAAATGAGTGCACCTACACCTGCGAAGTGCACCGTCTATTTGCCTTTAGTAAGTCCATCCCAATGTATTTAGCTGATTGGGGAAAGGGAGTAGCCGCTCCAGGTGGGAACCCAGCATGAATATCCTCCGTGGGAACCCAGGTGGGAACCCGGCATGAATATCCTCCGTTACAGACAACTCAGGTGCAGGTAATGCACTTAGCAAAGCAGGAAACAAGATTGTCTCTGGACAGCCGCACTCTGAACAAATTGTAGCCTTTTATTAAAAGAAGGACAGCACTAAAAGTCACAGTAAAATAAAATAAAACCTGACTGCTGACGCATTTCGCACTGAAACTAGTGCTTAATCATAGCTCATGACAAAGCACTAGTTTCAGTGCGAAATGCGTCAGTGGTCAGGTTTTATTTTATTTTGATGTGACTTGTAGTGCTTTCCTTCTTTTAACCACTTCCATACCAGGCACTTACGCACCTTCCCGCCCAAGCCAATTTTCAGCTTTCAGCACTGTCGCACTTTGAATGGCCATTGCGCGGTCGTGCGACGTGGCTCCCAAACAAAATTGGCGTCCTTTTTTCCCCACAAATAGAGCTTTCTTTTGGTGGTATTTGATCACCTCTGCAATTTTTTTTTTGCGCAACAACTAAAAAAAGACTGAAAATTTTGAAAACATATTACGTTTTTATTTTTTTCTGTTAATTTTTTTGTAAATAAGTAAGTTTTCTCTTTCAATTACGGGCACTGATATGGCGGCACTGATGGGCACCGATGAGATGGCACTGATGGACATCGATGAGGTAGTACTGACGGGCACAGATGAGGTGGCACTGATTGGCGGCGCTGGTATACGGCACTGATGGGTACACATAGGCGGCACTGATGGGCACACATAGACGGCACTGATGGGCACACATAGGTGGCACTGATGGGCACACATAGGCGGCACTGATGGGCACACATGGGCGGCACTGATGGGCACTCATGGGCGGCACTGGGCACTCATAGGCGGCACAGATAGGCACTCATGGGCGGAACTTATGGGTGGCACTGATGGATACTTATGGGTGGCACAGATGGGCACTGATAGGTGGGCACTGGGCATGGATGGGCACTGTGGGGTGGCACTGATGGACACTGTGGGGTGGCACTGATGGACACTGTGGGGTGGCACTGATGGACACTGTGGGGTGGCACTGATGGACACTTGGGGTGGCACTGATGGACATTGTGGGGCAGCACTGGTCTACCCATGTTGCCAGTCACCGCGAGTGAGGAAGAGCCATCAACGGCTCTTCCTGTTTACATCGTGATCAGCCGTGATTGGACACGGCTGATCACGTGGTAAAGAGTCTCCGCCGGAGGCTCTTTACCGAGATCGGAGATGCAGGGTGTCAGACTGACACCCCGCATCACCGATCGCCACGCTGCGCGCCCCCACGGGCGCGCGGCATGAAATCCTGCAGGACGTCCATGGACGTCCTGTCAGGATTTCAGAACCACTTCCCGGATGTAAATCGGCCATAAGCCGGGCGGGAAGTGGTTAATAAAAGGCTACAATTTGTTCAGAGTGCGGCTGTCCAGAGACAATCTTTGTTCCTGTATTTAGCTGATTGTCAGAAGTTGTCCTTGAATTTGTAACCATCAATGACTCATTTGTTGTTATTTTCTATCTGTGTCATCTGTTATCACTCATTATAAAGCAAGGGTCCGTTTTAAAATGTGTCACCCCCATAGCTCATTAAGTGACCCATACTTCATTCTAGCACCACAAGTTCTTCTAAAAGGGAAAGGACAAATTTTTTTAAAGTGCAGTAACAAAACAAATAATTATTTCAGGTAATAAAACTCCCACCTCACATCCCTGCAGCGGCTCTGTGAATTCAAATTGACTGCTGATTGAAAAACGACATCAGTGCCGCTACTTGAATAGGTCATTATAACGGAATGTCAGATTTAAATCTTATGCATTTATTTAGAATGTCAGATGATAAAAATCAGCCACCATTCAGCTTGTGCAATCCCTGAACCTACTCTCCAGAAAATTCAGACTGCTATTTGCATGATAGCAGAGTGTTATTTTTGCAGTGGGATCAGAATGAGATTTATATCAGGATTCATTTAACTGTCTGTAAAAATAACACGGTTTCTGCTTTTTTTTGTTTTGAATAAATGTTAAACTGGAGATAGCCTGACCACAATTTGAAAGACAAAGTTTAACACTTAAATGACTTATTTTAATGGTTATCAGAAGCATAGCAGTGTGTTCCGTGTCATCTTGTCATCTTGTAGGCACTAGAGGGCAGTCTGATGACTCGTCAGTTAGCTTGGTCTGTTGTGTTTGAGACAGAAATTAGAGTACAAATGCAACACTGACTTTTGTGATAACCATTATTTACATAATGCTTTATATGGTTTAAGGATTGCCAATATTTAAATGGTTCTGTGCCAAATTTAACACGCATTAGCATATAAATGTATTATGGTGTATTTACATATACATTTTATAGTGTTGCATGCTTTAGGAAAGGTCAGGAATTAAACACATTTACCCAGTAGCGGGGAACAAAAAATAAACTAGCAGGGGTTCTACCCAAAAATATATACAGTAAAACCTTGGTTTGAGAGCAACTTGGTTTGAGAGCGTTTTGCAAGACAAGCAAAATGTTTTAATAAATTTTGCCTTGAAATACAAGCGATGTCTTGATATAAGAGTAGCGTCATGTCACAACTGAGTATAAAAAAAGAAGAGAGGGGCCTCTAAGTGTAGCAATATAGTTACATTTAATGAAGGTACAACATTTAGCAACTTATTGCTACACTTATGCCGCATACACACGACTTATTCATGTCATGGAAAAAAAAAAGTTTTTCTCGACGTGATTCCTCTTAAGCCTGCCTTGCATACACATGATCATGATAAAAAATGCTCGAGCAAAGCGCAGTGACGTACAACACGTACGACGGCACTATAAAGGGGAAGTTCCATTCGAATGGCGCCACCCTTTGGGCTGATTATGCTAATTTCCCGTCTCATAACTTGCTTCTGAGCATGCATGTTTTTCCCTCCTCGTTAAAGCGTACACACGAGCGTTTTTCACGATGAGAAAAACGATGATGTGAAAAACGACAAGAAAAAATAGAGCAGGTTCTAAGGGCCAGATTCACAGTCCGGCGGCACAACGTAACTTAACCCGTTTTCGTTACACCGCCGCAATTTTTCCAAGTTAGTGCCCGATCCACAAAGCACTTACCTGGAAATTTGCGGCGGTGTATCGTAAACAGGTCCGGCGCAAGGCGGGCCCAATCGACTGGGGCGAGTCCCATTTAAATTAGGCGCGCTCCCGTGCCAGACGTACTGCGCATGCTCCCGTCGCAAATTTTCCGACGTGCTTTGCGCGAAATTACGATGCGCCAACGTTTTGTGAATCGCGACGGGTAAAAAAGACTTGCGCCGGGAAAAATAAAAAATGTAAAAAAAATTCGAAAGCGACGCGGGAAAGACGGGCATACTTTAACATGGTGGAGTAACTTTACACTTTGTTAAAGCAGCCCTATCTTTGCGACGGAAATCTAACACTAGCGATGCCGTAACGACGGGAAAAATCTTCGTGGATCGCTGTAACTCCTAATTTGCATACCCGACGCTGGTTTATGACGCAAACTCCCCCCAGCGGCGGCCGCGGTACTGCATCCTAAGATCCGACAGTGTAAAACAATTACACCTGTCGGATCTTAGGGATATCTATGCGTAACTGATTCTATGAATCAGTCGCATAGATCGAAACAGAGATACGACGGTGTATCAGGAGATACGCCGTCGTATCTCTTTTGTGAATCTGGCCCTAAATTTTTAATGCCCATTTTTCTCATCTACACACGATCGTTTTTCACAACGTCATGAAAAAATGGTCGTGTGTACGCAGCATTAGAGGTGCCTCTCTTCTCTTTTATACCCTGTAGTGCTTTGGATTATAAGCATGTTTCTGGAACGAATTATGCTCGCAAACCAAGGTTTTACTGAATATGTTGGCTGTACATACATGTGAATACTTTCTGAAAATACAGACAGATTTTAATGGCAGTGATAATATGTACATGGCAACGGTCAGCATTGAAAAAATAAATTGACACCAATTTGTTATTTTAGATGTTATTTTTTTTTTTTTCATAACCTACAGCAACATCATCTTCAATTTAAAACAAGTTTTGAAAGAGGCATCACAGACTATATATGGCAGATCTGTTCTCTATGTTTGTCTTCAATTCGAAAGAAAGGCCCTCCAGACCTCCAACCCATTCCAAGGAAGGGAACACCACCCCACTCCAGGGAAGGGTTCATCAGATCTTCACCTTACTCCAAGGATGATTCCACCAGACCTTCATCCCACTTCAAAGAAGGGCCCATCACTCCACTCTAAGGAAGGGTACACCAGACTTCCATCCCACTACAACAATGGGACTACATCCCAACTCCAAGAAAGATTCTACAAGCCTTCCACCTCACCCTAAAAACTGACCCATCAGAACTCCACCCCACTCTAACAAAGGGTCCACAGCGCCACTTTGTAATAAGTTATAATTCTGTGGTGTTGCTACTAGTTTCTTAACCTCCCTGGCGGTATGATTATTTCAGATTTTAGGTGCTGAAAGCGGTACCATTATTTTGCATGGAAATTTGGCGTTTTATATTGTAGGCCTGCAATTCTTAGAAATAACTCACTTAAATCTGTCCAAACAAGAGTCTAGTAGACATCCCGGGTATAATAAAATTTGAAACACAAAATCATAAATTATAATATAATAAATATAAATAATTATAACAAATAATAAATAATAATAATAAAAATTAATACTTTTATTTTTTTGATGACGAATTTCCCCACAAATCACTATCGCTCAATTCTGCAAGTGATTCTATTTTATTATCGCTGTTTTTTAGCTGGTCTAAAACCACTTTTGACATAAAGGGACACTTTATGGACAATCTCCAGTTTCCAGGCAGAAAGAACCGTTTTTTATTATATAAAAGTGCATGCAGAACACTGGACAGATCACTAGGGACAAAGGGGGTGTGTATTTTTTTTCATACAGTACTGTAATCTATAAGATTACAGTATACTGTATGTATTGTGTTTATTTACTTTTTTAAATTTGGAGCTCCGCGGCACACGGCACTGTGTGAATCGAGCGAGGACACCGCTCAATCACACAGCGGGGAGGCTTTACAGGATCCAGGGACAAGGTAAGTAATTCCCTGCCTGTGTACACTGCGAGCGATCCCGAGTCTGGCTCGGGGTTACCGATTTTGGTCCTGAAATTCCACCCTGAGCCAGACTCTGGAATACTGCTCAGGGGGTTAAACAGTATGCATTATTATCAGGGGTCAAGCCCTGGGGAAAAAAGTGTGGGAACTCCCACCCAAGATCCACTCCCCCACCAAAAAAAAAAAAAAAGATACGCTCATATGCATAATTACTAAACCGCATGTTTGTTTGTTTTTTTTGTTTTTTTGATCCACTGTACCTTAGTAATCCTTTATGTTACTGGCCGCTTCCTGTATATGGATTCATCGGGTAGTGTGCGGTTATTCCGTCACTTCCTCAATGCCACAATGTCTCCTGGGAGCTTTTGTCATTGTTCCCAGGAGACATTGCGGAGGTCTGCCGCGAGATATCGCGGGAACTTTAAGCAAGTTCTTTCTAAATCCTGCGATAACTCGCGGCAGACCTCCGCAATGTCTCCTGGGAACAATGACAAAAGCTCCCAGGATGCATTGCGGCATCAAGGAAGTGGCGCAATACCGCACACTACCCGATGGATCCATATACAGGAAGCGGCCCGTAACAAAGGATTACCAAGGTTTACCTGCCCCTGACAGTGACTCGAGCTGGGCATCGGCGCTTAGTGAAGGATTGGCTCGGGCGGCTCGGCTGCTCTAGTCCTGCAAAGGGAACTGCGTTCCTGCTGTGAAAAAAAGTGCAGGGACTCCGTTCCCACGCGTTCCCGCAGGACTTGAGCCCTGATTATTATATAGCATTACACATGCCAAGAAAGTGTCCACAGACCTCCATGCCACTCCAAAAAGTCCACCAGTCTTTACCCCACTCCACCAGTTGTTGGACACACTGCTACCTTGAGATCTGTAAGAAGCTCAAAGTGAACTTGTGCCCAGATATATAGTGGTTTATTTACTTAGGACAAATACACTGTTCACTTGGCAAGGGAATATTTCCCAGAGCTTAGTGAATGAGGTAAAAATCCACTTTGCAAAGAATACCCGATTACATGCAAGGGGGAAAAAAAGCATCACTTTTGCTTGCACATGATTGGATCATGAAAGTCAGCAGAGTTTCACCACATTCACTAAGCTCTGGGAAAAACTTCTTGCAAAGTGCAACATCCCTTCAAATTGAACAGTCTGGTATAGTATTGGCATATTCTTAAAGTGGTTGTAAACCCATTTTAACAACTTTATGCTACAGGTAAGCCTATATTAAGGCTTACCTGTAGCTACCCTGGATATCTCCAAAACCTGCATGGTTTAGAAGATATCCCCCTGGGTCTGCATGTGCTGAAGCGATCGGCACATGTGGACTGAAGCAATGGCACGTTGTGCCGTTGCTTCAGTTAGATGTGCCGTTACCGGCGGCTCCCGCGTGCATGCACGGGAGTGACGTCTTCGTGGCTCCGGCAAATCACAGCACCGGAGCCACGATACCCAGAAGTAAGCTCCAGAAAAGATATCTGCAGCCGGAGGGGGGGTCGAGGACGGCTGCAGGGGCTTCGATCTAAGGTAAGTAATACATAATGAGCTCATTATGCCTTTGTCTTGCAGGTTTTTTTAAGGGTTTGCAACCACTTTAAAGACCCACTCTGGACATATATATATATATTGGCAGGTGAAAGCACATCTCAATTAAAAAATTTTTTTTTTTTGTGTGTGTATTTTTTTTTTTTTTTTGCTATCTGCTTCAGCTCCAGGACATAAAGTGATGGGAAATACAAAATATTATAGTAGTTGCTGCACCCGGAATCGAGAAAGTGTTTTCCAATAAGTAAACCTGTTCTTGCGACAAGCGTCCAAAGGGGAACATTCCCTCACTTTGGCAAAATGTCCTTTTGTTCAAAGATAGAAAAAACTTAAAACATTCCCTACTTTATCCAAAAGTCCAAAAAAATGTCTAAAGATACACTTTAATAATTCAGAGGAGGGACCCATTCTGAGGAAACAGCCTCTATGCATTTTTAGTTAGACCAGCAACTTTGATTTTGTAGCAGGAAAAGATTCATAAAGTCAGGAGCTCTGTGCCTAGACACGGGAGGTAATAATTCACAATGGCCATGGTCACAGATCATTTAGTAATCCACAGTAATAATTATTTACAAAACTGCCATACTTGGCAAAAGCAGTTTTCTTGTGGTTTTAAAAAAAAATGAATTGTACAAGAAATACAATTGTTATGCTTTTGAATTTCCCAGGCAATATTAAAGTCCCTTTCCAGACTCACAGCTTAAAGGGGTTGTAAAGGTTTGTTTTTTATTTTCTAAATAGGTTTCTTTAAGCTAGTGCATTGCTGGTTCACTTACCCTTTCCTTTGATTTCCCTTCTAAATGTTTTTTTCTTTGTTTTCTTTGTCTGAATTTCTCACTTCCTGTTCCTCCTCAGTAAGCTGTTCAGTAAGCTGTTCTAAATGACTTTCCACCGCTTGGATCATGGTGGAAAGCTTACTAAGGAGAAACAGGAAGTGAGAAATTCAGACAAAGAAAAAAAAACATTTAGAAGGGAAATCGAAGGAAAATGTAAGTGAACCAACAATGCACTAGCTTAAAGGAACCCATTTAGAAAATAAAAAAACAAACCTTTACAACCCCTTTAAAGGAGCCTGCCAGTGCCAATAACTGCCCACCACAGTCCCAAACACTGCTCAGCAGTAACACCTGTCAGTAACAAATCAGTACCTAATCATCAGTGCTGCCCATCAGTGCCACCTGTCAGTGCCAATCAGTACCACCTATCAGTGCCAATCAGTGCCTCCTGTCAGTAGCCATCACAGCCGCCTGTCATTGCCCATCACATGGAGTTCAGTTTCAACATGTATGATTTGTAGACATTTTAGTGGGTTTATGTCCAGGTAGACTTATGCCGCATACACACCATCACTTTATGTGATGAAAAAAAACAACATTTTAAATCAAGAAATAAACTTAATTTTCAAAAACGACGTTGCCTACACACCATCATTTTTTTCAAAATGCTCTAGCAAAGCGCGGTTACGTTCAGCACTCTTTTCCATTGAAGCTAGCTTCATAACTTGCTTCTGAGCATGCGCGGGTTTAAAAACGTTGTTTTAAACGTCGTTTTGCCCACACACTATCATTTTAATTGACACAAAAAACGACGTTTTGAAAAACGACACAACAAATTTAAGCATGCTTCAAATTTTTTTTTCTTTTTTCACAAGACATTAAACAACGTTTTCCCCCACACACGGTCATTTTAATTGACATTTTTCAAAACTTTGTTTTTTTTCATCACATAAAGTGATGGTGTGTACGCGGCATTATAGTTAGACATGGGCCGAATGACCCCGGGTTCAGTTTGCAGCAGAACAAAACCGAACAGAACAAAAGTCAGTGCCCATCAGGGCTGCCTGTCAGTACCCATCAGTGCCACCTATCAGTGCCCATCAGTGCCGCCTATCAGTGCCAATCAGTGCCAATCAGTGCTGCATATCTGTGCTGCCTATCAGTGCCCATCAATTCTACATATCAATGCCTCCTCGTCAGTGCCCATCAGTGCCCATCAGTGCTGCCTCATCAGTGCTGCCTCATCAGTGCCGCCTCATCAGTGCCCGTTAGTGAAGGGGAAAATTGCATTTTATGACAGAAACTAAGAAAAATTTTTTTTATCAAAATGTTTGGTCTTTTTTAGTTTGTTTAGCAAAAAAGAAAAACCCCAGAGGTGGTCAAATACCACCAAAAGAAAACTCTATTTGTGGGAAGAAAATTATAAACATTTAGTTTGGGTACAGTGTTGCATGGCCGGGCAATTGTCATTCAAATTGTAACAGCACTGAAAGCTTAAAATTGTCCTGGGCAGGAAGGGACGAAAGTGTCTGGTATTGAAGTGGTTAAAGCTCACTTAAGCCAGAGACCACACGTATTAGCAAAGAATAAAAAAGTAAACTTTTAATGCTGTCAAATGATATAAAAAAAAAATCACAGAATAATTGTTTCTTTTTGTACACCTCATACACCTCTTCATTTGTATTACTTGTATTTAATGTCAGTTGTAATTGAGTGCCTTGACTTAATCATAATAATTTCCTATAGCACTTGCCTTGGCATTCTATCTCAAGCCATTGATTTACTGCTATTGATCCATGCAGCTGTTCCTGACCACTAATACTTCTTTTGCAAAGTGACAGTAAGGCCATTAAGTACATTATATAAGGCTATTCTAGCAATCAAATGTTGTTAGCATCCCTTCATCTGTGACGAAACTTATGAAAGGGCCATTCAGCATCTTCCTCTATTTAGATCTTTTCTTTTTTTTTTTGTGTAAGAGGCTTTGTTTCCCTTTAAATTATGGGACATTTTCTTCTGCTTTTAGCTAAACGTTTTTCCAATGTTTCCGAATATTTCAGATAGAGTGTGATTTTAGGCCTTTGCACGCATCTTTGAAAGAAAAGACCCTGTTCTAATAACGAGCTTCATTCACTGATATTATGAGGCTAAATTGCCTGCATAGAAATACTGTATTCATTGGGAAAAAGATTTTCATTAGGAATCATCTCTACTTAAGAAATGGCAGTACGTGATGTTACATTTACCCTTTAGCTCAATCTGGTACAGCACTAATGTTAATTAACTCTAACTTTACCAAATCACTTTTAGTCTAATCAGGATCTATTAACAGCTGGGCACTAGAACGGAGCTGCTGGTGTGCTGTAGGTCGGATGACAGTGGTACTGATGCGATCATGGTGCATCACACTTATATTTTTTTATTTTTTATAAACAAACACTATTGAAATGTAACAAAGTGACATCTCCTTAACCACTTACAGCCCAAGGCCATCATATGACGTCCTTGACTTTCAGTGGGATAACTATCGTTCTTACAGGCAATGGGAGGAGACATCCCCACCTCCCGCCGCCATCCGGTGCTTCTCCGGGTTCTCCCGTGCCATTGGGGACCCTGGGAAAGAATTGATGACTACCATAGAGATTTCCGGTGACCACATGGTCACCAGTCATCTCTATGACCGTCGGAGGCCCAGGCCGCGGATGTAAACAAAGCCGCGATCGCGTCTGGTAAACATGAGATCTATGATTTTTTTTCGATCTCATGCTTTCCAGCATGGAGAAGTAATGTGGGGTCTTATTGACCCTGCATCTCTCCATAAAGAGCACGTGTCACAACCATTCCTATTACAAGGGATATTAACATTCCTTGTAATAGGAATAAAAGGAAAAAAATTAAATGTAAAAGAGTGTAAAAAAAATAAATATAAAGTAAAATAAAAAATCTAATTATAATTTTTTTTTAAACATCCCTGTCCCAGGTAGATCGCGCTCAGAAGCGAACACACACGTATGTCCCACCCACATATGTAAAAGCCGTTCAAACAACAATGTGAGGTATCGCAATTCTAGTACTAGACCTCCTCTGTAAAGCCCTGTACACACGATCGGTCCATCCGATGAAAACGGTCTGATGGACGATCGTGTCAGAACGCGGTGACGTAAAACACAACGACGTGCTGAAAAAAACGAAGTTCAATGCTTCCAAGCATGCGTCAACTTGATTCTGAGCATGCATGGATTTTTAACCGATGGACGTGCCTACAAACGATCGTTTTTTTTCTATCGGTTTGGTATCCATCGGTTAAATTTAAAACAAGATTGCTTTTTTTTAACCTATGGATAAATAACCGATGGGGCCCACACACGATCGGTTTGGTCCGATGCAAACAGTCCCTCAGACCGTTCTCATCGGTTTGACCGATCGCGTGTAAGCGGCATAACTCTAAACTGGTAACCTGTAAAAAAAAATTAAAGTACCGCCTATGGAGATTTTTAAGTAACAAAGTTTGGCGCCATTGCATGAGAGTGCGTAATTTTAAAGCGTGACAAGTTGGGTATTCATTTACTCTGCGTAACATCATCTTACACATTATACAAACAAATTGGGCTAACTTTACTGTTTTGCTATTTTTTAATTCATGACATTTTTTTCCCCCAAAAAAAGCATTTAAAAAATCATTGCGCAAATACCATGCAAGATAAAAAGTTGCAACGACCGCCATTTTATTCCCTAGAGTGTCTGCTAAAAAAAACATATATAATGTTTGGAGGTTCTGTGTAATTTTCTAGCAAAAGAAATTATGATTTTTACATGTAGGAAAGGAGTGCCAGGTATGGAAGTGGTTAAGTACGTTTGGGCTCAGCATGGTGTAAGGCGGTGGATTGCTTTGTATTGAGTTGGGTAATAGTGGCAACCATTATCAGCGCTTAGACACAGCGGCAATGCTGTAATTGGCGCTATATAAGTGTAAACATTATGATTATTATTATTATTATTATTATTATTATTATTATTATTACGCAACACTGAAAAAAAACTATTTTTGCCGTTCACACCACTGCAATGTGGTGGCGTGAACTGTCCAGGTAGGAGACAAGGCATTTTGCCTTGTCTTGCACTGGGATTTCCTTGGAATAGCTGCCCAACGCAGTCCTAATGCATTTAGTGTAAATGGACCCTAACCAAACTTAACAATAATGTTATACATCTGTTTTTTCAAGGCTTATATATTATTTTATTACTCTTCTATGCATGTTAAATAAAAATCTAATTTTAAAGATTTTTTTAAACACAGTCACTAAAATCTCATATTACTGGGAAACCTTGAAAAAAATCCTGTTTTTAATATATTTAATATAAATATTAAATATATAAAAATATTTTTGGGATTTGAAAATTACTTCATTCAAAAAAGACTTGTGAAAATAGATTACATACAGTAAGGTTACTTGATATCAAACCCACCACCCGTAAAAAAATATGTATGCTGATATCCTATTTAAATCATACACCCCACATCCTTATGTCTAACAGACCAGTCTTTTGCTGGCCATACACTATACGAAAATTCGGCCGACATTCGGTCGTTAAGAAAGATCTTTCGTTTTTCGGCCAGTTAATGGGCACAAAATCGATAATCGTTTTTGAGCCAAAAAAACGAAGGACAAGTTTGAAAATTTTCTGCCGAACGAACGATAAATCGGAAGGTTAATGTGTTTCCCGTCCGAACTTTCTGCACTAGGTATATGTAAAAAAACGAATCATTTTTTTTTTATGTCCACTGAACGATTTATCGGTCATTACATGATGGCACTATCGTTTGCGCTCACGAACGAACATTCGTTTTTCGAAAGTTCGTTCAGACGATTTTTCGTTGAGTGTATGGTACGGTAATAAAAATAGAAAACTCCCACATCTAGGTGTACAAACACTAAAAGTAATGATAATGTGTGCAGCTGCTGTCAATCTTTTCCAACAAAGGGTTAACCAATAATAATCTCAGGCAGTGCTTGCTATAACATGAACTAATAATTATCCAAAAATTATATATGGCATATTGTGAATGCCATTGATGTGATAATAAGTGACAGACAATGGTACAAATGTAAACATAAGTGACAAATTGAAATTAAAATGTGCAAAAAAGTATTTTGTACAATTTTGAGTGCTTTGTGCCTCGTTCCCAGGGTTTCATCTGTGTTCCACCACGTGTTGTAATGTATACACGCTGCACTCACCGAATGTCAGTGACTTCCTAGCCATATTGCAAGGAGAGTCAGCGGCCTCGTACACACGACCGAGTTTCTCGGCAAAAACCAGCAAGAAGCTTGCTGTTTTTTTTTTTTTTTGCCGAGGTACCGGTCGTGTGTACACTTTTCGACGAGGAAACCGTTGAGGATCTCGTCGGGCCAAAAAGAAAGCATGTCTTCTTTTTCCTCGACGGGAATGGGAAAATTTGGCTCGCTGAGATCCTCGGTGGCTTCACAACGAACTTGACGAGCAAAACGTTGTGTTTCGCCCGTCGAGTTCCTCGGACGTGTGTACGAGGCTAGCAAGGCTTATAGGCCTTTAGGGGGACCTGTTCCACAATCCTGGGTGTCTTGCTCCCCCAGATCCAATGTTCTTCCTATTGTGATCCAAATGGTTCTCCCATACAATAATTAGACAGGCGAAAAATAAATGGAGAAACAGCCTATCATAGTGTAAAATCCTTACTAGGTTTATTACAAAAAGTTAAGTTATACAAAATAAAAGTTACAGTTTAAAAAAAATGCCACTGTTTAAGAAAAAATGACCTTCTTGGTGTGCAGAGAGATGGATGCTGCCTAGAGCCTGGCGTGCGTTCCAATCGCTGGGCCGGAAGTGATGCACAGGAACATCAGCTTTTCATCATCAACAAGCGACGCTATTAAAAATGCATTGGCTAATGAGCCAATGTTGTGTTACCAATCTAAGGGCCAAATCCACAAAAGGGATACGACGGCGTAACTGCTGTTACGCCGTCGTATCCCTGTTTCTAACTATGGAACTGATCCACAGAATCAGTTTCCCATAGTTAGGACGAAGATCCGACATGTGTAAGGGACTTACACTGCCGGATCTTAGGATGCAGTGCCGCATCCGCCGCTGGGGGCATTTCGTGTCGAAATGCCGCCTCGGGTATGCAAATTAGCACTTACGGAGATCCACAAAGCTTTTCAGCTTCGTTTTTTCTCCGTAAGTTTTAGTTTGCATACGCAAAATTAGGGCTGCTTTTACAAGGTGTAAAGTTAGTACACCATGTAAAAGCAGACCTTTCTGTCCAGCGACGCAATTTTTTTTTTATTTTAAATTTTTCTTTTTCCGCCGTATCTTTTTTTTTTCCTGACGCAACTTTATTGACCCGTCGCAATCCACAAAGCTTGGCGTAACGTAATTTCGCGCTATGCACGTCGGGAAAATGACGTCACGAGCATGCGCAGTACGGCCGGCGCGGGAGCGCGCCTAATTTAAATGGGAATCGCCCCCATGAAAATAGGAACGCCTTGCGCCGGCGGAATTTAAGTTACACAGCCCAAAATTTCTAGGTAAGTGCTTTTTGGATCGGGCACTTAGGTAGAAATTTTAAGGCAGTGTAACTTAAATGGAAAAAAATAAGTTACGCCGGATCTTTGTGGATTTGGCCCTAAATCTTTAGCCCCCAGCACTGATCTGCTAAAGCATTATCAGGTCTACAGTGCAGATACAGTAGTTCAGCTGGCTTTCTCTGCCTTGTCTGATGTAGTGGAGTCTGACAATTTGCAGTGGCCATGGTTTGACAGTAAAATCTCTAGCCCCATTTACAATAAATTGAAGATCAGTGCTACAAAGAATCTGGAATATAGCAGAAGAGGAAAGAGGTAAGGTTAAGACTGGTCAGAAAACAGACCACATTCTTTGTGACATTAATCAAATAACTCTTTTGTGGTGAGAATTATTGTTCGTCCTCACATCCTGGCTAGCCAGATTTATCAGGCAGTGGTTTGACATAAAGACATAATCCTGCCACAGAAATGTTTTTTTTTTTTTTGTAAAATCTCTATATGAACATTTATGTCTGGATTTTTTTGATTATACCTGTCAGGAGAATAGATATTCCCGGCATCAATTAATCTAATGGGAACAATTAGTAATTGAGGAAGATGTTCATCATCAGTATCTCAACCTGACTGAAACTGGTTAGCTAGGTCCATGAACATCTTACAGCTATGTGCATTTCAATATAGTAACACCTATACCATAAGATTTTGTTGTTAATTTGCGCTAACAATGTTTTTTTTCTTTTTGTGTACTCAACGTGATAATTACTTTTTTCGAATGCAATTGAACGAGGTTTACGTAAGCGTTGATTGGATTATTTGACTAAGGAGCATAATGATTTGTTGGTGAGTATAACCTTAATTAACAGATATTACATGCTCTCCTACTCTGTCTGTCAAATGTTTGCCAATCATAGCCAAGTTTATGTATCCCTGCCTTTAGTACTGTAGTATTTGCATGAAAGGAAATGTAAAGGGTTTAACTCATTCAATGATAGGTCAACTGTTCCATTTTTCAAACACAATCTAAAATATACACTATTGAGTTAAACATGTACAAAAGACTGATAAACTATACATTTTCTTAAACCAGGAAACCTGAAGTATGCAAATGATGTTAGTTAAATTTTATATTGCACAATTTTTGAGCAAATGTTTATGAAATCTGTGTTTTCAGTAGGAAATATAGTAAAATAAATTTTAGTCGATGGGATTCTAGTTGAATTACTGTATATTCTCTTTATTTAGAGCTGCTGGCACCTATACTCATTTCTCTGCTTGTTCAATTTACCTCACTGGGCTCTCTAGGGCCAGATTCAGGTACAAATGCGGCGGCGTAACGTATGTCATTTACGTTACACCGCCGCAAGTTTTCAGCGCAAGTGCTTGATTCACAAAGCACTTGCCTGTAAACTTGCGGCGGCGTAGCGTAAAGCCGTCCGGAGCAAGCCCACCTAATTCAAATGGGGCGTGTATCATTTAAATTAGGCGCGTTCCCGCGCCGAACGTACTGCGCATGCTCCGTTTTGAAATTTCCCGCCGTGCTTTGCGCAAAATGACGACGTACCGACGTAATTTTTCAAACGGCGACGTGCGTTACGTCCTTTCCTATTCCCGGATGTCTTACGCAAAAAATAAAAAAATTTAATTCGACGCGGGAACGACGGCCATACTTTAACATTGGCTGTCTAATTTTACACCACCTAAATAGCAATTGCAACTTTACGACGGGAAAAGCCGACTAGCGACGACGTAAGAGAATGCGACGAACGCGCGTACCTTAGCGAGATCTGTTTGTATTTTTTTTTAACATTTTGTAGACTCCCTCAGATGAGATTAAGATGTTTTCAAAATAAAACATATTCGACCATAGCAGGAATGTTTGATTTATTTAGAATACATATGAAAAAAAAAAAAACATGTTTTTAATGTGAATGTGCATTTTCTGTGTTCACACATCTTTTTCTATATGCCAGCAGCATGCATCTCATTATCCCAGCACTGATTGCTGGCTCCCATTGACCACAAGCAGTCTGCCTGCCTATCTTGATGCTGTGATTAGTATATAATCAATCTTTAATCCAATCAGGGAACTCAGTGCTTGCTACTGATAAAGGTCTCAGCAGGGTACTGATGAGGCCATGACCTATGAGTCTCTGGGGAGCACCTACACAATGTAAGGTGCAGTAAGCCAGCACACAGATACCAGAGAAAGCAATTAAGAGTTTTAAAAGAATTCTGATAAAAACTAGACTTTTGAAGAAATAAAAGAACTTGGTCTTATTTTTCCTCTCACAAACATTTCCATGGTTTACAATCAACGACAAATGCAGAAGCTGTTTCATTGACAGCGAAATACAAAGACCCCCACATTCTTCAAAGGGTCACATAATGAAAAATTGGCTTTTTATTTTTTTGGTAAAATATAATTCTTGGACATTTGTCAGTAATTTTTCCATTCCAGTCACATTAGAGTAGAAATTAGTGCAGGCGGGTTTGAACATGAGTCTGAACCCACCTGAGCTGTTTTGGCAGCAAGCTGTCAAAGCCAACAGCCAATTATACGAAGTGGAGGCATTCCCTGCCCAGCAGCTGCACTTAGGCCTTGTACTCACGACCGGATCTGTGCGCTGAAAACTGTCTGCCGGACAGTTTCCGGCGTACAAGGCTGATTTTTGTTTGGTTCCGCTGGCTTGTACACACCAGCGGACCAAATTACCGTCGTACCGGAACGCGTGCACGTAAACTACGTACGACGTCACTATAAAGGGGAAGACCAAACTTAATGGCGCCGCCCTCTGTTCCTCTTTTGCTAGTTACGGGTTTGCTCGTGTTAGTGAAGGTTTGGTTAGAGCTGATTCGCGCTTCTCGGTCTCCAGGCTTTGACAGCGTGTATTCACGGGTTCAGTGCGTGTGCTTGCGGTAACGTAGTTGTCATTCGGCTATAGGCTAGCAGGTTGTTTCTGCTTTAGCAGTTGCATCCTGTGAGCTCGTATCTGTTTGTCACGCGTTTGTCGCAGGTAGTGCTGGATTTGCGAGTGCTTTCTGTTTGAGTGTGTTCTTGACTGACCAGCCGGCCGGTTTGAAGCCATGATGGAGCAGCAGCGTCAATTTTCGCGAGTTGGTGCTGTTTATGGGATGGCTGCTGGATATGTTCATTTTTCCAGTACTTTGGCCAGAAACAGGGGGCGGAGGCGTTTCTGGACCAAGAATTGGTTGCGCCAGCGTGACCAGTTCTCACATATGCCTCTGCTTAGGGAACTCCAGGAGAATAATCCTAATGACTTTAGGAATTTTCTCCGCATGACGGACCCCGTATTCAACAGTCTGCTGGAACTGCTGTCCCCCTATATCACGAGGCAGGACACTGTGATGCGCCAAGCCATCACGGCCGAGCAGAGGCTTATTGCCATGTTGCGGTACCTGGCGACTGGGAGGAGCCTGCAGGACCTCAAGTTCTCAACAGGCATCTCTCCGCAGGCGCTTGGGGTCATCATACCGGACACGTGTGCTGCCATCATCAAAGTTCTGCATGAGGAGTATATTAAGGTAAGTTTCCTGGCTGTAATAATGTTGCTAACTAACTTTATTTTTAATTTCGCAGATATGCTGTGTGTTTAACTAACGTTCCCTTTTCTCCCTATGCATGTTGATATAAGCTTTACATGTTTTATTCTTGACCTACCTGCATATTTGTCCCTTACCCAATATTAACCTGTCCAGCATGCTATCCTAGGGACAAACCCACCTTGCCATTTTTTAAAACAGGACTTTTTGGTTTTTGTGTCCCCCCCCCCCTTCAAACTTTTATTGTCCCCATCAGAGGGCTGTGGAGTCTCTTAATGAAGTGGCCCTATATATTTCATTTCCCAAATTCTCCATGCACATTTTTCTAATGCAATTTTAATACTGTGAAGTGTCACAAGGATGCTTGTAGGATGTTTTTGTTCCAAAGTACTAAATCTCTTTTTTTGTTTGTCCCCACAGCTACCCTCCACACCACAGGAATGGTAGTCTGTGGCTTCCCAATTTGCCCAGCGGTGGGATTTTCCTAACTGCGGTGGAGCAATAGATGGGAAACACGTCCGCATTGTGCCCCCACCCCACTCGGGGTCCTACTATTATAATTACAAGGGTTATCATAGTATTGTGTTGATGGCGGTGGTGTCGGCACAGTATGAGTTTCTATATGTGGACGTGGGGAAGAATGGCCGGATGTCTGATGGGGGAGTGTTCGCACGGACTGATTTCTATGATCGTCTCCAAGCTGGTGGTCTGGCATTGCCACCAGATGAAGAGAATGTGGAAGGACTTCCGTTTGTGTTCCTAGCGGACGAGGCTTTCGGGCTTGGTCCTCACCTCATGCGGCCTTTTCCCCAGAGGACCCTCACCTCAGAGAGGAGTGTGTTTAATTTTCGGTTGGCCAGGGCTCGGAGGGTAGTCGAGAATGCCTTTGGGATACTCACCAACCGGTTCCGCCTGTTCAGGACATCGATACATCTGGCGGAATATAAATTGGACACCGTTGTATTTGCCTGCTGCATTTTGCACAACTTTTTACGCAGGCACTCCCAGACGTACCTACCCGACATCGGTTCTGAGGCAAGACTACCCTCAGATCCCCTTCCCGGGCTGGACACTGGTCGCGCTGGCTTGGCCCCCCAATCAGCTCGTGAGGTACGCGACAAATATGTTGAGTACTTCATGGGTCGGGGGGCCATTGCTATGCCAGTTCATATTTCTTTCTAATTCGGCCCCCAAAGAAAGGAATATTCTCACAAATAATAAATAATTAGACCATTGGACTTTATACAGTTGTTTGTCATTAATGCTTTTTCTCTTTTTATCTGTCTTCCTGGTTCTCTAACTAACTTCTTCAATTTTACTGCATAATTGATTTCTCCACTTTTAGTAAATAACCACATTTTGCACAGTATTCACTCATCTACAAACAGGGTATTGAGTCTAGAAATAAGAAGCAACTCCATTGTAAAATTTGGAGGTCAATTTTTTTAATTTTTGCTTGTTCATGACCCCAAAAATTATTTTTTATTTTTTTCATTACTCCCTGCTTTTGTACTTAGGAGTCTACAAAAAAAATTTTTTTTTTTTTTTTTCAGGTAATTCAACAAAAAATATTATGAAGATTCTACATTTTTTAACAAGTTCACAGTTTTGTTTATCAAATATAGTTCGATTTATTGTTTACACATATATATATATATATAGAATATTTTTGGTGGGGTGTTTACCGCCTTAGTATTTTTTATTCTCGGCATATTTTTTAGGCACAAAAACCAATATTTTTTACATTTTTTTTTTTATTTATTTTTTTATTTTTTGGTGTGTTTTTAAATACGAATATTTGTTGTGGAGATTTAGGAGTCAAATCTCGACTTCACTAAATTCAGTGATTAGAGAGATTTATAATTCTATATATATATCTTTTGAATTGTTTTTCGGTGTTTATTCTTTATGGTCTAAACTTTATAGTATCCAAAAATGTACAACATGGTCAAAAAGTAAAAAAATAAAATTATACAAATATAAAAACTCACAACAGCAATCAGTCATGGTGTGCTTTCACACTGGAACACGCCAAAATTTGAAGATACACACATTCAGTGCAAACTCGCCAAATGTCATTGGTTCAACAGACAAATGGCCACATGTGCTATCTGACATCATGGGTGATCAATGTCTGTGTTTTGTGGGAGCAAACCCTTCCTCTCAACTACTTGAGGATGGAGGAGGGGGTTGGACCCACAAAGCACAGACACTAGATATTCTGTGATGGCAGATAGCACATGTTGGCACACTGTGTGTGTATCTTCAAATTTTGGCGTATTCATTATTAAAACAGTAAAAATGGTTGTGGGGGCGGGGGATGGGCGGGGGGTGTTTCAGTCTTTGACACGGCCCATCATGTCAATAATATTTTTAAAATTAGATTCGATGACCATCATTCTTTGCCGCATATTGTCCATTTCCGTGCTGCATTCCAAAAGGACATTTGTTACATTCTGTTCCATGACAACCATCCTTTCACGCATATTGTGCATTTCAGTGCTGCACTCCATTACCTGCTGAATAATTATAGCAGCACTTGCACGTGAAAATATTGACACACCATCCTCCTCCCCTAAAAATAAAAAAAATGGTCATTTCCAAAATTATTTTTCGATGAGGCCTATCTACATATGTTTTTTTTAATCAAGCTAGGGTGACACTGACCTGATGGGCTTCTCCTTTCCACCTCTTCGACATCTTCTATCACTCCTCCTTCTTCCACCACCTCCCCATCATCTTCTATCACTCCTCCTTCTTCCACCACTTCCCCATCATCTTCGACTCCTCCTTCATCCATCAATCCACCTTCTTTCAATTCGCCAAATTGTTCTTCCGCCACTTGCCCTTCATCTGCTATAAATTCTAAGTCCAAAATTACTTCTTCCTCCTCTCTTCCTTCCTCCTTTCTTCCTTCCTCCTCTCCTTCCACATCCTCTTCTCCTTCCACATCCTCTTCTCCTTCCACATCCTCTTCTCCTTCCACATCCTCTTCTCCTTCCACATCCTCTTCTCCTTCCACATCCTCCTCCTCCTCCACATGTTGAGATGGAAGATTTTGGCCTTGTCTGGCCCTCTCTGCCTCCTCCAAATGCTGGCGACTTCTTTCCCCTTAAATAACAAAAAAAAAATGTAGACTCATCAGCACACAGATATTGGAGAGCATAAATCGCACACATTGCTTAGAAGATGCTTTCATTTAGTTACTTTTATCTTTCACCAAACCTACATTTTGGAATTACTTCTATGGCAAGCTCTGATCCTGCCCCTTTTTAGCAAAGTGACACACATGGATGTCCCCCCTAAACAGTATTTCTGGGAGACCCTACCAAAACCCATTTTTGATTTGGGGAGACACAGGTGCTCTGCATTGCAGATGTGAAAACATCTGCTTTCTTACCACTGTTTTTAGAATGAACCCTGTTTGCCTTTCCCATTCTCCTAATTTTATTTTTTAGAACTAGCTTTTACACAATGTTTACAAACAAAGTTTTTGGCCAGTGAGCCATGTCCAGGTGTGTTGTTCCTGGAATAACCGAGCCTTTCTGAGAAACTCTGTGATGTTACGTGGTTTACTAAGAACACTATTTGTAAATATGTAGTTATTTATGTCCTAAAAAATAAATGACAACATGTCTTTAAAATTACAAGCAGGCCAAGGAGGCAGATGGTGAAATATACATGGCAACACATTATTGCAGACAATCAACCACCCCCCCCCCCCCCACCCCCAATATATATTTACTTACTTTTACGCAGAATTTTAAGTATTTTCTTCATCTGATGTGGCTCCCTCAATTTTAAGTCTGACCAGCGTTTCCTCAGCTGTTCCTTGGACCTGGTGATCCCAAACATCCTCTGCATTCTCCTCGCCACCTTGTCCATAATATGTGCCTTTCGGCGGTTAGGGGTCTTGTATGGCCCTAATTCACCATCATAGTCCTTCTTTCGCATGATGTAAACTAACTCCACCATTTCCTGGAACCGCATATTAGTGGCTTTGTATCTTCTTGGCCTTGATCGGGACGTCCCTGCCTCTGTCCCTTCACTTGTGGCATGAGAGCATCGTGCCCGCTCGTGTGACATCGCCATCTTTCCTTTCCCACAGAGATTATGGGCGTGGAAAAGATGAATTGTTACGCCATGGGCGGAGAAGAGGGCGGCGTTTAATACATACGCGGAGTGTAGAGAATGCAAACAACGTGTTTACGTAGGTTACGCGGAGAATCTTCGAGCGTATCCAGAACATACACAGTTAACGCCATATTTCCTAAACTCATTGATTAGGGGCCTAGCAAAGGTGACGAGGGCGGGGTTTAATAAATACGCGGAGTGTTTAAAAGGTGCACGCCGTGATTACGCATCTTACGCGGTAATTAGGCGAGCGTGAGAAACGAGGAGCGAGAGACAGGAAGGTAAGGAAATTAAAAATGGGATCAGCAGAGGCCTGGAAAATGTAGACACATGGGATGGGGGTTTGGGCTGTTGGTTGCACCCTTTTTAAGCTATTCTGTCTATGGGGTACCACAATGTTATTTTGGTATCCAAATGCTTTTGGACAACTCACAAAATAGAGATGTGAACAATGCTGTACCTCATTGACAAGTTTTTGAATGGTGTATTCAGATCAGGCAAAGTATTGTTCAAGTGTTGGTTGTACAGAGGTCATTAGGAAGTGTCTTTTATGTCATCCATTGTCAGGGGCATGAGATTTACACATGAAAGAGTGCCTAGATGAATACTGTCATTTGTAAGCATTGTTTATTTTTCTATATTAAAAATATTTACTGCAATGTTAACAATGGCTCTGCATCTAGCAAATCAATGTTTGGTACAACCAATGCGGCCGAGCTGCCAATCATTGTTTAAACAAGAGAGACTGTGTTTGTAATTAGATATAGGTAATACATTTGAAGACACATATTATATCAAGGTCAACGCTGATCCTTTGGAATATTTATTTTTCTTTGGTTTATGTTTTGCGAATCTAGACTCCAAAAGAAATATCATTTTTCAAAAAGTGAAATGGACCTCCTACAAACAAAGGAAGCTATAGAGGCCTTACTCCAAAAATATCAGGACACGCCCATCCTGTGGAATTCCAAGCACTCTTTATATTGTAATAAAGATGTACGAGCGGCAGCACTAGAAGAGCTAGCAAACTATATGCAAACATGGGTGCCAGGATGCACTGCCAACATGGTGAAGGATAAACTTGCCAACCTCAGAAGCACATACAGGAGAGCATACAAAGCTAATAAAAGCAAAAAATCGGGAGCAGCAGCAACACAAGCAAAGGAACCCAAACTGTGGTATTACAAACAGATGGCTTTTTTGCGGGACGAAATGGAAGGCAGGAAAACGATGTCGAGTCTTTCTTCCAACCTTTCCTCCATGCTACCTTCCAGCGGACATTCCCCAGATGACCACAGCCCTGCAGAGTCGGAGGAAGAGGGCCTGGCTGACAGAGATGCAGATCTGCCACCCTTCGATGAGGAGGTATAGTAGTTTCCTCTATATTTCTGGCGTAAATAATTCTTGGTGGATTAATGATTTGATATTGTAAAAGAAAAGCCAAGCTGGGAAAAAGCAAAAAAAAAGGTGTACAGACAAATAGGTGTCAGGGATGACAACTGCAGGGGTCAGAAGTAGAGTGTATTCAAGTAATAATGAACAGAAAATACTAAACGAAAAACATGAAAATGAGTGTGGTTTTATTTAGCGAAATTGTAAAAAATGTCCTTTTTTTTCCACACAGGAAGAAGAGATCAGCCAGGAGGTGGCAGATCCTCAGGTGTCTGTCAGCCAGGAGGAGGCCGGGGTCAGTGGCAGCCAGGAGGAGGCCGGGGTCAGTGGCAGCCAGGAGGAGGCTGGGCCCAGTGGCCTGCAGCAGGTCCCCCCGGCCAGGAGAACCACCACCAGCCAGTCTTCTCCCCCCCAGGTGAGGCCATCAGGCCGAAGGAGGCAGTTGAGGCCTGTGGAGGAGGCAAGCCTCCGCATGATACAGGAGGCAAGCGCCATCATGAGGGCCCCCCTCAACCCCACAGAGGCCTTCAGTGCCTCATTGGCCCACGATTTGAATGAAGGGGAGGAGGACCAGAGAAGACTGGCAAAGGCCCTGATGAACCAGGTCCTTTGGTGGATGCAGAAGGGCCTGCTGACCCCAGACACTGGGCTATGTGACCCGGCCCGGCTTGCGGAACACCATCCTCCTGCTGCCACATCGACCCCACCTGCAAGAGCCCGTGTTAGATCCGCTGGAAGGCTGCCTGGAGGGAAGGCTGGAAAGAGGAGGAAACGTTGATTCTCTGCCTTCCATTTCCTTCCACATAAAGGACATATTGTTTGGACTACCACAGTTTGGGTTCCTTTGTTTCTGTGCTGCTGCTTCATATTTTTGGGTTTGGCTCCTGAGGCTTGGAAGTTTATCCTTCACCATGTTGGAAATGCAAGTTTGCATATAGTTTGCTATCTATTCTAGTGCTGCCGTTCTGTTTATTTTTTGTGATGACATTTGCCTAAATAAAAGGCTTTTTTACTTTCATTTGAAAACATGTCTATTGTTTGTTAGTTATACTGTGGGGATTATTAGGCAGCAAACCTTTAATAAATATACAATGGGTCATTTACAAAGGACACACTCCTTGGGGGGGGGGGACATTTGGTGTGCCAACATGGTTTAATATTCTCAAATGAAACACAAAAAATAAAAAAATAAAAAGAAAAAAGAAAAAAACATGTTAAAAAAAATTAAACTAAATGGTGACATAACTAGAAACAACAAAAAACAAAAAAAGATGCACATTCCTTTACAAAAATGACTACTATAAATTATGGAGGACCACCAACCAAAACACACGTCTGGCATAGAAAACATTATTAAAGGATTACATCACAAGCAAGAAATGTGACATTTCAGTATGGGACAACTCTATTGAAATTGCATCAGCAAGAGAACGGGGTTATTCTAGCAAGAGAAGAATTAATAAAACGAGGCAAGAAAATGTGGTTTAGTGCGCCTTTTTAAGACATTGTTCTCTTGCTAGAATAAAAGGTTTCTAATGACGAATGTGCCATATCCCAAACAAACGCGAGTTTTACCTGAACGAGCGCTCCCGTCTCCTCATTTGGACTGAGCATGCGCGGGGTTTTTGTACGCTGCTTTTGTGTACAGACGACCGAACATGTCTGACGGACACGATTCCAGCAGACTGTTTTAAAGCAAGACCAGGAAACAGTTGTTCGTTGGAAAACGGTCTGGCCGACGAATGTTTGCTGGAATCCTGTCCGTTACTGCCTACACACGAACGAACATGTCCGCTGAAACTGGTCCGCGGACCAGTTTCAGCAGACATGTTTGGTCGTGAGTATGGGGCCTAAGGCAAGGGATGTGTATACAGTATCTCAAAAAAGTGAGTACACCCCTCACATTTTTGTAAATATTTTATTATATCTTTTTATGTGACAACACTGAAGAAATTACACGTTGCTACAATGTAAAGTAGTGAGTGTGCAGCTTGTATAACAGTGTACTGTATATTTGCTTTCCCTTAAAATAACTCAACACACAACCATTATTGTCTAAACTGCTGGCAACAGAAGTGCTCAATAGGGTTTAGGTCTGGAGTCATGCTTGGCCAGTCCATCACCTTTCCCCTCAGCTTCTGCAAGGCAGTGGTCGTCTTGGAGGTGTGTTTTACTTTGGGGTCGTTATCATGTTGGAATACTGTTCTGCAGCACAGTCTCTGAAGGGATGGAGTCATGCACTGCTTCAGTATGTCACAGTACATGTTGGCATTCATAGGCGTGCGCACAGGGTGTGCCAGGTGTGCCTGGGCACACCCTAATCACCCTGAGCTGCACAGATTCCCCCTGCTGCTTTGCTGCAGCAGAGAAACAGACTGGGGAATCTCTGTCCTCAGTTCCTTTCGCTCTTACAAACTGGGGTCTGTTTAGACCCCTGATATTTCCCCAAAGCCCCCCAATGGGGATCCTTAAAATTTGTTTAAAAAATAATATATATATATATATATATATATATATATATATATATATATATATATATTTTTTAATAATAAAAAAACGAAATTGTAAAAATAAAAAAAATAGTAAACTACTGACACCAATATCTGCCCTACTGACACCATCCACTGCTCTAATGACACTGTCCATTGCCCTACTGCGAAATGTATAATATATATATATATATATATATATATATATATATATATATATATATATATAAACGCTAGTGTGCTTTGGGGTGCACACCCTAATGCAATAGGCTGCGAACACCTATGTTGGCATTCATGGTTCCCTAAATGAACCGTAGCACAGTTGCCTATAACATTAATTTTTATTTATCTAAGTACATTTGGTAAAACAAAGTTAAAATTCACAAGGAATACCCAAGAAAGAAAAAAAAATTGCATTTATACTTAAACATAATCAGAGAGGATTGATGTCAACACAACTAACTCCACCTCATTTACTAAGCTATGGGAATGTTTGCTTAGTGAACAGGGTGAAATAATGCTAACTTCAATAATTCAGTTTTTCGCAAGCAAAAAAAAAATGTGTTTTTTATTTTCTTTGTACATGGGTATTTTTAGCAAATTACATTTTCACTTTGTTTCAGGTCATATACTAAGATAAAAGTGACCATACACTACTTCTTTAATAAATCAACACCAGTGATTGTGAAAGGGAAACAGAACTTCTAACATACCATTATAGTATAGGGGTTGATTTACCAAAACTGGAGGATGCAAAATCTGGTGTGCATGGTAGCCAATCAGCTTCTAACTTTGGAACAAAAAGAAGAAATTACCGCGCTAAAAAACAATAAATTGCTAATAAAGCTGCAACAACGGAGTGTTATACAAACACAACAACATAGAACAAAGGGGAGAGGATGTTGCGCTAAAATAAAAAAATCTGAACAATGAGATTGAAGTAAATTAATTGTGAAGCCAGTAAACCCAAATCAATGAGGGACTAGAAAGAGGAAAAAATTCAATCCTAATGCGTCCACAAAAATAAAGTTCATATGAGAGTAAACAGATGTTGAGGAGCAAATATGAAAACCAACACCACGAGCCAGTAAAAATTGGAGGCTTACCAAATGGCAAGCAATGTATACTTGCGGCTGCAAACCCCAGCCAGGGCGTTTAAGGTGATCCTCGCAGGGGGAGGTGGGAGGAGAAGATGATTCTTGATGCCTCCACCGAAAACCAGATTATTGAACCGTATCACAGAAAGATGACGTCCCAGATGAGCCCCAGATGACGTCATTTTATGACGAAACGCGCGTCGGGAAGGTAGCGTGCTGACGCAGGACGTGTTGTGTAGAGTGGACGGGCGTTTGTTCCGAGCCGGCCGGCTTCTCTTTGTTTTTATTCCTATTGTGACACTGTAAGTGTAATTTTTTAATTATTAAACGTATGGTTTAAACAAACTTCACTATGTGGGCTCTATCACTCCCTTTATGTACCCATTGAACACGGAGGATACTTAGGACTATCATTACAGCCCAGGAGTTTAAAGGCCCAGGCTAGGGTTTTAGCCACTTGCTGATGTTCATACATGTTCTGGTAAGCCTCCTACTTATAGGGTGCTGGTGGTGGTGGTTCTCAAAGTCACTTTTTACCTCATGTGTGTGCTGGTCAAACATACTTCACCATTGAATGTTTTCTTTCTGTGATACGGTTCAATAATCTGGTTTTCGGTGGAGGCATCAAGAATCATCTTCTCCTCCCACCTCCCCCTGTGAGCTTCTAACTTTGGCTTGTTTGATTAAGCTTTGACAAAAAAAAATTGAAGCTGATTGGCTTCTATGCAAAGCTGCACTAGATTTTGCACTCTCCAGTTTTAGTAAATCAACTTCAATATGTTCTTCATTGTCATATTCGGTGTTATAAGTAATGTCTGATGGAAGTTTAGCTGCTTTAGGCAGGACTTTGCTCACCACAGTGCGGAGCTTCAGGATATACAGTGGACCAAAAGCACCAATGGTAAGGACTTCCAGATCTGCACTAATGAACTGGACCAATAAGCATAATGAGGAAAGTGGCAGGGTCTGCGTTCATTTAGACACCATTTCCAATTGGGACTATCTCATCAAAAAATTCAATTTTTGTTGCAGGGGATGCCTGAAATCTGATTTGGATCTTAATGCAGATTTCTGGTAAAATCAGGAAGCTAACCATTATGTACACAATCTGTGTACATCACACCTCCAGGTAGCCATATTGCATTGCATTTTACAGAAAGATACAGCACTGCAGATTAAAAATGCAAGGTCATTTTTATTAGCATTTAATTACAATATGACTTGTGTTGCAATTGTATGTGCTTTATTATTCTTATTTTTTTATTTGCAATTTTAGGTGTCCAGAGCAATTGTTATAGAAATGTGTTTAGCAGAAATTTACTAAAACTTGATGACAGAACACTTTAAAAAACAAAATACAGTTATTTAGCTAGGCAAATTAGTCTTAAGCCTCGTACACACGACCGAGGAACTCGACAGGCGAAACACATTGTTTTCCTCGTCGAGTTCCTTGTTAGGCTGTCGAGGAACTCGACAAGGCAAGTTTCTCCATTCCCGTCGAGGAAAAAGAAGACATGCTCTCTTTTTGGCTCGACGGGATCCTCGACAGTGTCCTCGTCGAAAAATGTACACACGACCAGTTTCCTCAGCAAAAAAATTTCTTGCTGGTTTTTGCCGAGAAACTCGATCATGTGTACAAGGCCTAAGAGTTAAGCCTAGTAAAGCCAGCAGGTTGAACGAAAAAAAACTGACAGCTAAGGTCGGAGCCACTGTACTAACACACCGATGTTAGTGCAGCTATCTACCCTGCTGTGCGTTTGTGTTCTGACAGGGGGATTGTGCCTCCGCCAAAACACTCCAGTCACCGCTCACAGCCATTGGCTGACAGCGCTGATCGTGAGCTGGTTGGCTGCTGGTTTTACAGCATGCTCGTCTGACAGAAGATGGCCAAACGTCTGGCTTCTGTCGGACTAGCTGCCGTACACATGGGCCAATTGTCGGCTGGGTTTTATTGAACTGGCCAATGTCGCCCGGCATTTGGCCCGTGTTTACAAGGCTTTAATGTCAAATTACCTAGAGCATTCTGATCCTGATAAACTTGGCCTAAACATCTAGCCATCAATAAGCTCTTGTCACAAATTCAAAATGACCGTACACTTAGGGGTTTTGTTACTGGATACTATATTGTGTGCAAAAAACCTATAACCAAAACTTCTAATAAAAGCTCAAAATTTCCTTTACCTTGGTAATAGTAATCATTATTGATATCGAAGGTGATGTTCTGATGTATACAAAAAATTTGAAAAGACAATACAGCGCTGTCCAAATAGTGAAAACTTACAGCAGCTAACACAGCAAAATTGATCAAAAATGTTGCAAATAAAATAATGTACAAAGAAAAGTGTAGCGCTAAATAAATTTGAGAAGGATATCCTAAATGGATATCGTAATTAGTATTACAAAATTAGTGATTAACACCATATGTGACCACCGTGCTAGAAAATAATGAGTGAACAACTAAAGTGCCAATCACATATGAAAGTCCAATAAATTCAGTGACTGAAGAAATTGATAGAGGATCCACCACCAAATGTCTGAAGGCTTACTGGAGAGATTGAACCCAGGTGAGCATATACCCACTAGGTCAATTTAGCTTGTTAGAGGTCACGCAGCCACAATAGGAATATCTTAGATATCTTGATGTATCATGGACTATGCTTTTGCCTACTGCTTTGACTGATCTGTTGCCCTGCTACTGTAATACACAGGGGTCTCACATGTGAGGGGCTCCAGAAATGTTTTTCCAGATGGAGAAAACTTTTTTTTTTTGTCTCTGGGTTTTCGTAAATTCCAGATTAGGGTCTGGAGTCTGGAGACTTTATAGAGATTTGGGTGGGTGAAGCCTCTACCCCTGTGCCCCTGTGCACAGGTCTTACCTGATTGCGGACCTCAGCCTGCTGCTGCCTTACTGCCATCATGCCTCTGCCAGACGCATTAACTGACCACACCTCTGCCTGCTACCTGGATTATGGAAATAATTAGCTGTAGCAAGAGGCAGTATGTTTTTTAAGGGATGGAGAGCTGTACAATAATTAATGCAGGCAGGTAACGGTGTACCAGGACCAATATAATGGCTGTGCTCGCTGTCTCTGCCTGGACAATTTCTATGGACAAATGCTTTGGCTGTGCTGACGATATGCTTGTGCTGACTATAGTCAATATTCCTGCCTTCTGCCTGGGTAATTACTATTGTTGTCGCTAAGCACATCCCTGCCTGCTGCCTGGACCAATTCTAGTTATTAAATACCAGCAAAAGAAAGCTCTATTTGTAAAAAGGACGCAAATTTAATTTGGGTATAGTGTTGCATGACTGAGTAATTGTCATTCAAAGTGTGAGAGCGCTGAAAGCTGAAAATTGGCCTTGGCAGGAAGGGGATGAAAGTGCCCTGAAGGCAAGTGGTTAATATACTCTACACAACACTAATAAAATGTATAGTATTTGACAACTAAAACCTTTCTATTAAAACCCATAGTATTAATGAAAACGGCATGTCTTATTGGAAGTGATTTGCATCCTTCTGACATAACCATTCTCTCTCCTATTGGAGGATACACTGGTCATTTTGCTGTATATTTTAGCTCTTTTAAACTCTTCCGACAGCCTAGACTTCATTTTATACAAAATCAATAAGATCTGTAAATGGGCATTATTTCCCTGAGGAGTTTTCCTCTTGGAGCTAAGCCAGTAAATAGGCTTCATTATTTGATTTTCTGCTGTGTCTGTGGATTTCCTCTTTTCGTCCAGATGCAAATAGATATATTTTAGAACTATTTTGCTACTTAAGCTTGACAAAGTAAATTATCCTAGTAGTTTTTTTTCCCGCTGATTGCTTATTGTTCTCATTTAGAAGTACTATAGACTGGCTTAAATGCATTAGCCAACATATTAATTGGAATAATAAATGCCAAGTATGTCTGTCTTACATAATAGCCAAAATAACAGGTTCACTTTACTCAATAGAGTGTAAGCATTGTGTACTTAAGATTCACTCCCTCTCGTGTACTGCATTGTAATGTGGTAGGAGGAACATCATATGTTTATACATTTTTAGATGTTTCTGGTAAGAAGAGAGCTGCTGCAGATCAGAGCAGCTGGTAAACAAATGGAAGTTAAGTACCTTCTGCCTAAAGTGTATGTCAGGGCAAAATAAAGCAAAGCTAGTTTTGCTCAGGGCAAAATAAAACCTTAATACATGCACATTTCCCTATGTTTTCTCCCTTTTAAGAACCTGCTAGTACAGAATTTACCCGTTAGACTGCCAGAAATCCACTCAGCTCCTAAGGCGAGCCATAAATTATTTGATTTTCGCCTGATTCCCCCATCAATATAATCAGTAGGTTTGCACTGATACCAAATTTTTAAGACCAAGTACAAGTACCGATACTTTTTTTTCAAGTATTCGCCGATACTGATAACTGAAACTTTTTTTAATGTCATGTGACAGTGGCACTAATATGCAGCACTGATGAGCACTGACATGTGGCACTGATGGGCACTGATGAGGCGGCACTGATGGGTGCCACTGATGAGGAGGCACTAATATGCAGCACTGATGGGCACTAATAGGTGTCATTGATTAGATGTGTCAGTAGTTTTTTTTTAACATTTTTTACAGTGTATATATTATTTGGGGGGGGGGGGGGGGCTGGGAGGTTGTGGACAGTGTCAGTGTTTTTTATTTTTTTTTACAATTTAACCTCTAAATATTTATTTATTACAATTCTTTCTTTTTTTTCAGCCCTGTTGAGGATGGCTTTGGTGAGATATCGGGGGTCTAAACAGACCCCTGACATCTACCCAGACCCCTGACATCTACCCAGACCCCTGACATCTAAACAGACCCCTGACATTTGGTGAGATATCGGGGGTCTAAACAGACCCCTGAGGACACAGATACCCCAGTCCCTTTCTCTGCAGCCTCTGCTGCACTGAAGATGAATGGACAGGAGACAAGACAGAGGCTCCTGTTCATTCATGAACTGAAGAATCGTAAACACGGTTTATGATGCTCAGTTATGAATAGACAGTCAGTGATCACTCAGTGAGCATTCAGAAAAGGAAGGAGCCATTAAATGAGATGTTTACCGGCTCCTTCTTCCGCTCTCCATCCTGACAGATCTGGGATGAGGGGGGGACCGGATAAGGACCTGGGAAGCCGGAGGACCTGGAGGAGGACACCAGGGAGCCAGAGGAGGACACAGGAGACAGTCAGGGGTGATCGGTGCAGTGGTGGTGACAGTTACAAGTAGGGATGAGCTCTGCGTTCGATTCGAACGTATGTTCGAATCGAACATCGGTCGTTCGATCGTTCGTCGAAAATCGAACAAAACGGGTCATTCGCGCCAAATTCGAATGACACTAAACGTCCCATAATTCACTGGGGCGTTGAGCGCTGATGATTGGCCAAGCATGCTGTATGTCCCGCATGCTTGCCCAATCACAGCGCTCAAAAAACGAAGAGCCATAATTGGCCAAAGCCAGGGTGGCTTTGGCCAATTATGGCTCAGGGGGATTAGTACACGCCCCCCACTATAAAAGGCAGCCTGCACGGCTGCCTAGTGTAGTGTGTTGGCGGTTCTAGAGAAGATCAGTCAGTCAGACAGAGAGAGATAGAGAGATAGAGACACAGTGTCTTAACTAGATAGATAGATAGATAGATAGATAGAAAGATAGATAGAGTAGGAAGTGTAGTCAGTATAGTTAAAAGTACAGTTTGTAGAGAATATATTCACATCCTTAGGCGTTGTCAATATATTTATAAACTGTACAGCTCAGCTAGTTTATCTATCAGGCAGGAGATTGTTCTACATGCAGCGCTCTAACGTGTTGTATTGCCTGCATTAGGGATTTACTTTAAATATAATTATTCTGTGTTATTTAACGTGTGCTAGTTAATTGCACACACAGACGCATTACCTGTTACTGCACGTGTGCAATTTATTTGCACAGAAGCGCAGTCGCTGTTAATGCAACTGGGCTATTGAATTGCACAGAAACGCAGTCGCTATTACTGCGTGCGTGCTGTTTAATAGCAACTAAAGGCAGTTGGTGTCACTGCGTGCGTGCTGTTAAATCGCATTTGACCGCAGTCGCTATTACTGCGTGCGTGCTGTTTAATAGCAACTAAAGGCAGTTGGTGTCACTGCGTGCGTGCTGTTAAATCGCATTTGACCGCAGTCGCTATTACTGCGTGCGTGCTGTTTAATAGCAACTAAAGGCAGTTGGTGTCACTGCGTGCGTGCTGTTAAATCGCATTTGACCGCAGTCGCTATTACTGCGTGCGTGCTGTTTAATAGCAACTAAAGGCAGTTGGTGTCACTGCGTGCGTGCTGTTAAATCGCAGTTGACCGCAGTCGCTATTACTGCGTGCGTGCTGTTTAATAGCAACTAAAGGCAGTTGGTGTCACTGCGTGCGTGCTGTTAAATCGCATTTGACCGCAGTCGCTATTACTGCGTGCGTGCTGTTTAATAGCAACTAAAGGCAGTTGGTGTCACTGCGTGCGTGCTGTTAAATCGCATTTGACCGCAGTCGCTATTACTGCGTGCGTGCTGTTTAATAGCAACTAAAGGCAGTTGGTGTCACTGCGTGCGTGCTGTTAAATCGCATTTGACCGCAGTCGCTATTACTGCGTGCGTGCTGTTTAATAGCAACTAAAGGCAGTTGGTGTCACTGCGGCTATTTTGTTACTTTACACTTGAGCCAAGTCGCTCTTACTGTGTGGTTGCTGTTTAATACCATCTGAAGATAAATAGAAAAAGACTGTGAAGTCTGAGACTAGGAGAAAGTGGACTTTGTAGGCACCAGATTTTTTAAAAAAAATATAAATAATTTTAATTTGAACAGTACATTAGCACAAAAAACACTGAACAATTGCTCAATTTGATAATGAAAAAAAGAAAAACACAAAATACAATGTGATACACAAATAACTCAATTCCTGTCCCTTTCTGAAAGACACCGCTGATAGCCACAGGGCTAGATGTATGAAATACACAATAAGCGCTGGGTGGCGTTGTAACTTCGAGAGATGGTGCAGGATGAGTTTGGATAAAAGTGGGGATCAGCTCGACATGTTTCGCGACGTTGTCGCTTCTTCGGGAGCTTCTGGGTGTTTAAAAGACAAAACAATGTTGCCATTAGAGATGTATATATATCTAAATACAATACAATATTGTTTAAACATTAGGCATATTGTACATCAATACAAAGAGGCCTCTGAGCATATTGAGAAAAGCATTTTGACTGTGGCCATAATACTCACCGAGAAACGGTGTTTAGTGACTTTGAAGAGTGCTCAGCAGCGTCCAGAGTTAAATATATGATCAGACCAACTACCTTGGTCAGATGAAATGAGATACCAAGGGTCATAACCACACTGACCATGCACCGCCGGGCAGATTTGAACCAGTTGGGGTATCTAAAAATTGGATAGTAGACAAGAAAAATAATAATGTGTCCAACACTGAGTGGGACCATAAAAAATACAAAAAGGAAGTCAGAGAAGAAGAAAAAAGAAAAAAGAGAAGAAACGGATGAAAAAAGTATATATAATATGATATGTATAAGGTTTAGCTAATATGGCATACCTTCAGGGCCGGCCTTTGCGTTGTGCGGGTTGTGCGACCGCACAGAGCGCCTTTGACTAGAAGGGCGCCGTGCGGCCGTCACAGTCCGCAGTCCATTTACTGTGATGGTGACTCGAGTCGTGAGTGTGCGGGGATGTGTCCGGGACTCTGCTCAGGCAGCCAGCACGTCTGCACGGCGCTGCAGAGGAGGGGGGGGGGGTTTGGCGCCGACGCGCCCGAAGTGTCTGCCACTGGTCCTCTTGGCACGCACACAGTGACGCACGCACGCACGCCCTTCCTCCCTCCCTCCTCCGCGTCTCAGTCAGGTCAGGTGGTACTGTCTTGGGGGCTGGGTAGCGCGGCGCCGTTGCGTGCATGCGTAAGGCATGCAATTCAAATTCAAAGGCGGGACCAGGACGGGACTGACAGACTGCGCTGAAGAAAAGTAAAGGTAAGGCCGCCCGTCCCCTCCACCTTACCTAGCAGGTGTCATCCCTCCTCCCACCTCACCTGTACTCCAATGAGATGTGAGCTAGTTTATAAAAAAAAACGTAAAAAAAAAATGTAAAAATTGGTCTTTTGTTGGAAAAAAATAAAACGCAGAGGTGATCAAAAACCAAAGCGCAGTTGTCATCTTAAAGTGGAGGTTCACCTAAAAATAAACTTTTAACATTGCATTTTCGAGATTAATGACAATTAGAATCGACTGTACGTCCGTACATACCGCATACCGTTTCCTATATGTGTTCTCACCGCCGCTTCCGGGTATGATGGCCGGGCGTTCCTAATTGATTGACAGGCATCCGACCGACGCATACAGCGAGTCACGAGAAGCCGAACGTCGGTTCGCAGGCGCCGTATAGAGCCGCACCGACGTTCGGCATCTCGTGACGCGCTGTATGCGTCGGTCGGATGCCTGTCAATCAATTCGGAACGCCCGGCCCCGACCATCATACCCGGAAGCGGCGGTGAGAACACATATAGGAAACGGTATGCGGTATGTACGGACGTATTTTTTTAAAAAAAACAGCCGATTCTAATTGTCATTAATCTCATAAATGCAATGTTAAAAGTTTATTTTTAGGTGAACCTCCACTTTAAGTTACGCAGTGCACATATACAAAATGGCCTGTCATGAAGGGGGGGGGGGGGTAAATCACTGATTAACCAGGTGACCTCTGGAAGATTTACCCCCCCTTCATGACAGGCCATTTTTTGCGATGTGCACTACGTAACTTAAGCTGACAGCCGCACGGTCATGCAACGCTGTACACAAATAAAATTTGTATTTTTTTTTTCCTCGGTGGTATTTGATCACCTCTGCGTTATTTTATTTTTTCCGTGTTTTTTTATTTATTTTTTTATATTTTTTTGACAAAAGAAAAAATAAAAATAAAAAATGACTTTCGGCTACATAACTTATCCAATTTTTTTTTTTTACGTTTTTTTCATAAGTTTAGGCCAGGTGTCTCCAAACTTTCTAAACAAAGGGCTGGTTTATTGTGCTTCAGGAGGGCCAGGCTGTGGCCATTTGGAGTACAAAAGGTCCTGATGTCAGTGGGGAAAAAACAATGCTCCATCTTTGGTGTCAATGGGAGAAATTGTGCCCCATAATTGGTGTCATTAAAGCGGGGGTTCACCCTAAGAATTTATTTTTTTCCTAGCATGCCATCAAGCATACTAGCTCGAGCTAGAGTATGCCTTTATTTTATTTTTTGGCCCCGTACTCGCAGTTTAACCACTTACCCCCCGGACCATATTGCTGCCCAAAGACCAGAGTACTTTTTGCGATTTGGAACCGAGTCGCTTTAACAGACAATTGCGCGGTCGTGCGACGTGGCTCCCAAACAAAATTGGCGTCCTTTTTTCCCCACAAATAGAGCTTTCTTTTGGTGGTATTTGATCACCTCTGTGGTTTTTAGTTTTTGCGCTATAAACAAAAATAGAGCAACAATTTTGAAAAAAATGAATATTTTTTACATTTTGCTATAATAAATATCCCCCAAAAATATATAAAAAAACATTTTTTTTCCTCAGTTTAGGCCGATACGTTTTCTTCTACATATTTTTCGTAAAAAAAAAATCGCAATAAGCGTTTATTGATTGGTTTGCGCAAAAGTTATAGCGTTTACAAAATAGGGGGTATTTTTATGTCATTTTTATTATATATTTTTTACTAGTAGTGGCGGCGATCAGCGATTTTTTTTTCGGTATTGCGACATTATGGCGGACACTTCAGACACTTTTGACACATTTTTGGGACCATTGGCATTTTTATAGCGATCAGTGCTATAAAAATGCATTGGATTACTATAAAAATGCCACTGGCAGTGAAGGGGTTAACACTAGGGGGCGGGGAAGGGGTTAAGTATGCCTGGGTGTGTTCTTACTGTGGGGGGGGGGGGTGGCCTCACTAGGGGAAACACTGATCCTCTGTTCATACATTGTATGAACCGAACATCAGCATTTCCCCCGCTGACAGGACCGAGAGCTGTGTGTTTACACACACAGCTCCCGGTCCCCGCTCTGTACCGAGCGATCGCGTGTGCCCGGCGGCGATCGCGCCCGCCGGGCACACGCACGGGAGTCGGGGGCGAGCTGGAAGAGAGGACGTCATATTACGTGCTCTCGCCCAGCAGAGCCACCTTGTGGACGTATAACTGCGGTGCGCGGTCGGCAAGTGGTTAATGCCGTAGTGAAGTTTCAGACTCCCTCTGGGAGTAGGCGTTCCTATCAAGAGGGGAACATGATTGACGGCCAGCTATGGCGCGTCACGCTTCTCCGGAAATAGCCGAAATAGGACTTGGCTCTTCACGGCGCCTGCGCTTAGTCTGTGCGCAGGCGCCGTGAGGAGCCGAGACCTACTCCGGCTATTTTCGGGAATCGTGATGCGCCATAGCCGGCCCTCAATCATCTTCCCTCTCCATAGGAACGCCCATTCCCCGCGGGGAGTCTGAAACTTCACTATGGCATTAAACTGCGAGTACGGTGCCCAAAAAAATAAATAAAGGCATACTGTAGCTCATGCTAGTATGCTGGATTTTAAGGGTCCATTGAGATGCATGGATTGTTTGCACATGCACTTAAATTGTCTGTTTGTTTATTAAAACAAATTATTTGTTACAAATATTGTTGTCCTCTTTGTGTATGTTTAGGTGACCAGGGGGCGATGGGTGGAGGGGGGGGCGCCACAGGATTAGCTCGCACAGGGCGCCTGAACACCTAAGGCCGGCCCTGCATACCTTGAAAGAGGTATAAGGGCCTAGGCATTCAGAGGACAATTCCAGGAGCTGGAAAAGGGGAACACCCTTAGAGAGAAAATACTGGGACAACAGAAGGTAAAAGGTCCATGTGAATCCCCTCCTAACTGTAACAAGTCCAAAAAATATATAAACAGTAAAAAATATATGAAAATATAAATATAAGAAGAAACAAATATAAATAATGGTATTGGTTGCCAGATAATAAGCTAAAAGGTTTAATGGGCACTTGGTTTGTAAGAGAAGTTGTTGATGTTTCAAATAGAACCTAACATTCAACAAAAATGTTGGTATATAAGCAGTAATTTTTACCTTGATAATAGAAGACTGGATAACAAGTCAATTCACAAAAATTGCCACAAGATGGCAGCGTTGAACGTTAGGCTGAAGCAAGGAGTGAAGAAACCCCCCACAGTGGAACAGCAATCAGCTGTTGAAGATACAAAACCACTCTTAATAGAGGCATGGAGGCAGACAAAAATAAGCAAAGGTGATAAGGGAAAAAGTTGTACATACCCAATGCTTGACTAGCAGATGGAACAATCTTGGGCAGTGAAATGGCGTGTAGGCCCCCTGGACGTCCGTCCTGGCTGGCATTCAACACAGAGCAACTGCATGCACAGGCTCTTGTTGGGTTTAAATACCCCGCACGGATGACGTCACGCTAATTGACAATCATCCGGCTGGCCAGAAGAGGATACACTGCGCATGCGCGTGCGCATGCGCACAGAGAGCCGCAATCAGGCTCTCTGAATGGATGGAAAACGAGTGTATACATATGGTGTTTCCCAGATGGAAAAAAGAAATGGGGAATTTTAGACACCATATTGAGAGTGCCATCACACATTCTGAAGTCTGGATGAATAACATCTGACCGAATAGTGTGATGGCTTACCTGGCCACTGGTTCATCTGCTCAACGGCGCATGGCACTGTGGTGACAGGTGGTAAGGCAGGCATAGGTCTGAACATATATATACGCTGGATGAGCAGACAATAAGGGAAAATGATAAAACATTTATATAAGAAGACATGCAGAATGCATGTATAACAAAATTGGATCCATCATAGAGTGGACATATAGAACGCATTAATAAATGATGATCATAGTACTGTTTCTACTTATTAATAAAAAATCAATAGAGAAACTGCACAAAATTTGTCACAGAACAAACCTTTAAAACCTGGACGTTGGGAAGGGGAAATGGGGGTGGCCCAAACCGGGGCCAATTTGGCCACTAGAACAGACTAGCTTAATGCTGTAGCTTAATCAGGTCACAAAAGATTTAAGGTATTATTCAGGATTAACTGTATTAGGATTATTACATAGAGAAAAGTGAAATCAAAACCATTTAGATTTATAATGGTCAGACCTAAAATAATAAAACGAAAAACAAAGCAAAAACTGATATACAACAACAAAGGAAAAACTAATTATGAATATTATGCAGGTAAACAATCAACGTTGGAAAACCAACGTTGGTTTGATGGATCGATCTCTGGGTATGGGAGCTGCCATACAGGTCCCTCAAAGGAAGGGCCTGTATGACAGCACCTCATTGATCCCCGGTAATTTAGTGGCGCCCAGGCGCTCTATCCACAGAGTCTCCCTCTGAAGAATAGATTTGTCCCAGTTACCCCCTCGAGGGTCACGCGGGACAACCTCCAATACAAGAAATTGAATAGAAGAGATATCAAATTTATGAAATAACCCCAGATGGCGACTTATAGGTGTGAGCATCTTAGCGTATTGCGAATAATAAATGTGATCGTAGATCCTTTTCTTAAATTTACGTAATGTTTTTCCAACATAGTAAGCCCCGCATTTACAGGTCATTAAATAAATGACCCCCTCGGTGTCACAGCTGGCCTGAAAGCGAGGTCTAAACGTTTCCCCATTAGGCAAGCTAAATTTGGTGCCAGCTTGCACCCAAGGGCAATAAGCGCAATGGCCACATTTAGAAATACCTAGACTTCGGTTATGAATCACAGGATTGGTTTTTGCTTGGTAGAGGCTTGATGTTAGTTTGTTACCAATTGAGGTGTTCTTCCTAAAAACTATTTCTGGTCTGTGTTTAACATATTTACCAATAGTCACATCTTCGCTTAGGAGGTGCCAGTGTTTTTCTAGGCAGCTACGTAGTTGGTAGTGTTGGGACGTGTACTTTGTTATAAATCTGGTGATTTGTTGATCTTTATTTTCTATTTTTTGGGGGTGTATAAGAGAGGGTCTATCTCGATTGAGAGCTTTGTTGAAAGCTTTTCTCAAAAGAGATTTACTGTACCCTCGCAATAACAACCGAGAGCGTAGCTCATTGGCCTGAAATCTAAAGTCCGTATCGTGTGTACAGTTCCTCCTAAGTCGGATGTACTGAGCATACGGGATACTGTGGATGAGATGTGTCGGGTGGCTACTTTGGGCGTGTAGCACCGTGTTCCCTGCTGTTTGCTTTCGATAAAGCCTGGTTGCAATGTTGTTAAAGGCATCTCGATATATTGATAGATCCAAAAATGATAAAGTGTCTCTATTATATTCAAAGGTAAATTTTAAGTTGAATGTGTTTTTGTTCAAACAACTTATGAATTCATGTAGACTTTGTATAGTGCCTGTCCATATAAGAAAAATGTCGTCGATGTATCTATACCAACACAGGACCTGGGCCATGAAGTCATCGTAAGCCTCATTGGAGGCTATTTCCCTCTCCCACCCCCCCAGGTACAGGTTCGCGTAAGCCGGTGCGCAACAAGTGCCCATGGCTACGCCCTGTACCTGGAGGTAGTGGGAGTCTAGGAAGGTGAAACTATTATGATGGAGGATAAATGACAACAGTTTCAAAATAAAGGATTGAAATTTCCAAGTACGATGATCCTCCTTCATGAGGAAGGATCTAATGACTTCAAGGCCCAGGTCGTGCGGTATACTCGAGTACAATGCCTCGACGTCGATGCTAACAAATATAGCGTCTGATGGTATTGTAACGCCATCAAGATGTCGCAATAGGTCTGATGTATCCTTAACATAGGATGGGAGGCTAATAACATAAGGCATCAAAAAGAAATCCACCAGTCTGCTGGCATTTTCGGTAATTGACCCTATCCCCGAGATGATGGGTCTACCCGGTGGTTTGGATTTGTTTTTGTGGATTTTAGGGATAGCATAAAATATCGCCTCCCTAGGGAAGGCAGTGTTTAGATATTCATAGGTTTGTTGGTCAATTAGGGCTTCGGAAAAGGCAGAATAAAGTAATAACTTAAATTCTAAATGAAATTGGGCAATAATGTCCTTTGAAATCGGTCTGTACCAAGCTGTGTTTTTGAGAATGTTAAAACACATTTCTTCGTATTGGTCACAAGTGAGTAAAACTATATTGCCTCCCTTGTCCGAAGCCTTGATGACTGTGTCCTGCCTAGCCTGTAGGGATTTAAGTGCTTTTTGATGATCAATACTGAGATTGGAAGGTGTGGATGACATAGACATGTTTTTAACCTCATGGACCATAGCAATTAGAAATGCTGAGACTTGTTCGTTAGTGTGTAAATCTGGGAATTGGTTTGATTTGCGCTTAAAAGCACTGATGTCTTTTTTGCGTGGTAAAGAGTTAGCATTGGTTTCACTGGATGTGGGGATGGCGGTGCCTTCATTTTCCTCAAGTAACAATATAAGATCCTTCAAGGCTCTAAATTCTTTCATTGTATATTTTTTTATTTGTTCTGAGAGTTCTCTCTCAGCCTTGATTCGTTGTTTGTCTGGATCGAAAATGTGTTTATAGGTGAGTTTCCTAGCGAACAAGTAAAGGTCCTTGATCACCTCATATTTGTCCATGTTGTTACTTGGACAAAAACTTAAACCTAGTTTGAGGACGGCTAACTCATCATCCGATAGGGGGTATGGTGTGAGATTAATCACGCTCAATTCCTCATAGGTGATGCTCCCAGGAGGGTCTCTCCTAAAGGGATCTCCGATTGTATTGGACGTGTGTGGGTGATTCGATGTGAATCATTGCCCGGTGCAGTGAGAGAGCGTGATTGATGGGAAGGGGTACCTGACGGACTAGGTATTCCCGTCTCCATCAATGCTCCCTCATGGTGCAGGCTTACATTGGGTTTGGGGGTTTGCGATGTACTGGGCGGATGGAGTTGTTTAACCGCTTTGGCTGCTAGGGGTCCCGTATAAGAAAAATGGGATAGTCCTAAATTCTGTGAGGACCCTTCACCCCTATTGGAAACACCCTGTGAGTGACCCTGCATGGGATTGAAACCTGTCACAGTAGTGGGTTTCTTTTTGGTGCTGGGTGTGTTAGGATGCCCACCACCTTGGTATTCCCTCTTACGTGTCCGAGAGTTCGCTTGTGCTGCCGTCGGTCTTTGTTGCATCTGCGAAAAAGAGGAAGAGGATAAGGATGAGTCAGACCCAATGTAAGCCTGCACCATGAGGGAGCATTGATGGAGACGGGAATACCTAGTCCGTCAGGTACCCCTTCCCATCAATCACGCTCTCTCACTGCACCGGGCAATGATTCACATCGAATCACCCACACACGTCCAATACAATCGGAGATCCCTTTAGGAGAGACCCTCCTGGGAGCATCACCTATGAGGAATTGAGCGTGATTAATCTCACACCATACCCCCTATCGGATGATGAGTTAGCCGTCCTCAAACTAGGTTTAAGTTTTTGTCCAAGTAACAACATGGACAAATATGAGGTGATCAAGGACCTTTACTTGTTCGCTAGGAAACTCACCTATAAACACATTTTCGATCCAGACAAACAACGAATCAAGGCTGAGAGAGAACTCTCAGAACAAATAAAAAAATATACAATGAAAGAATTTAGAGCCTTGAAGGATCTTATATTGTTACTTGAGGAAAATGAAGGCACCGCCATCCCCACATCCAGTGAAACCAATGCTAACTCTTTACCACGCAAAAAAGACATCAGTGCTTTTAAGCGCAAATCAAACCAATTCCCAGATTTACACACTAACGAACAAGTCTCAGCATTTCTAATTGCTATGGTCCATGAGGTTAAAAACATGTCTATGTCATCCACACCTTCCAATCTCAGTATTGATCATCAAAAAGCACTTAAATCCCTACAGGCTAGGCAGGACACAGTCATCAAGGCTTCGGACAAGGGAGGCAATATAGTTTTACTCACTTGTGACCAATACGAAGAAATGTGTTTTAACATTCTCAAAAACACAGCTTGGTACAGACCGATTTCAAAGGACATTATTGCCCAATTTCATTTAGAATTTAAGTTATTACTTTATTCTGCCTTTTCCGAAGCCCTAATTGACCAACAAACCTATGAATATCTAAACACTGCCTTCCCTAGGGAGGCGATATTTTATGCTACCCCTAAAATCCACAAAAACAAATCCAAACCACCGGGTAGACCCATCATCTCGGGGATAGGGTCAATTACCGAAAATGCCAGCAGACTGGTGGATTTCTTTTTGATGCCTTATGTTATTAGCCTCCCATCCTATGTTAAGGATACATCAGACCTATTGCGACATCTTGATGGCGTTACAATACCATCAGACGCTATATTTGTTAGCATCGACGTCGAGGCATTGTACTCGAGTATACCGCACGACCTGGGCCTTGAAGTCATTAGATCCTTCCTCATGAAGGAGGATCATCGTACTTGGAAATTTCAATCCTTTATTTTGAAACTGTTGTCATTTATCCTCCATCATAATAGTTTCACCTTCCTAGACTCCCACTACCTCCAGGTACAGGGCGTAGCCATGGGCACTTGTTGCGCACCGGCTTACGCGAACCTGTACCTGGGGGGGTGGGAGAGGGAAATAGCCTCCAATGAGGCTTACGATGACTTCATGGCCCAGGTCCTGTGTTGGTATAGATACATCGACGACATTTTTCTTATATGGACAGGCACTATACAAAGTCTACATGAATTCATAAGTTGTTTGAACAAAAACACATTCAACTTAAAATTTACCTTTGAATATAATAGAGACACTTTATCATTTTTGGATCTATCAATATATCGAGATGCCTTTAACAACATTGCAACCAGGCTTTATCGAAAGCAAACAGCAGGGAACACGGTGCTACACGCCCAAAGTAGCCACCCGACACATCTCATCCACAGTATCCCGTATGCTCAGTACATCCGACTTAGGAGGAACTGTACACACGATACAGACTTTAGATTTCAGGCCAATGAGCTACGCTCTCGGTTGTTATTGCGAGGGTACAGTAAATCTCTTTTGAGAAAAGCTTTCAACAAAGCTCTCAATCGAGATAGACCCTCTCTTATACACCCCCAAAAAATAGAAAATAAAGATCAACAAATCACCAGATTTATAACAAAGTACACGTCCCAACACTACCAACTACGTAGCTGCCTAGAAAAACACTGGCACCTCCTAAGCGAAGATGTGACTATTGGTAAATATGTTAAACACAGACCAGAAATAGTTTTTAGGAAGAACACCTCAATTGGTAACAAACTAACATCAAGCCTCTACCAAGCAAAAACCAATCCTGTGATTCATAACCGAAGTCTAGGTATTTCTAAATGTGGCCATTGCGCTTATTGCCCTTGGGTGCAAGCTGGCACCAAATTTAGCTTGCCTAATGGGGAAACGTTTAGACCTCGCTTTCAGGCCAGCTGTGACACCGAGGGGGTCATTTATTTAATGACCTGTAAATGCGGGGCTTACTATGTTGGAAAAACATTACGTAAATTTAAGAAAAGGATCTACGATCACATTTATTATTCGCAATACGCTAAGATGCTCACACCTATAAGTCGCCATCTGGGGTTATTTCATAAATTTGATACCTCTTCTATTCAATTTCTTGTATTGGAGGTTGTCCCGCGTGACCCTCGAGGGGGTAACTGGGACAAATCTATTCTTCAGAGGGAGACTCTGTGGATAGAGCGCCTGGGCGCCACTAAATTACCGGGGATCAATGAGGTGCTGTCATACAGGCCCTTCCTTTGAGGGACCTGTATGGCAGCTCCCATACCCAGAGATCGATCCATCAAACCAACGTTGGTTTTCCAACGTTGATTGTTTACCTGCATAATATTCATAATTAGTTTTTCCTTTGTTGTTGTATATCAGTTTTTGCTTTGTTTTTCGTTTTATTATTTTAGGTCTGACCATTATAAATCTAAATGGTTTTGATTTCACTTTTCTCTATGTAATAATCCTAATACAGTTAATCCTGAATAATACCTTAAATCTTTTGTGACCTGATTAAGCTACAGCATTAAGCTAGTCTGTTCTAGTGGCCAAATTGGCCCCGGTTTGGGCCACCCCCATTTCCCCTTCCCAACGTCCAGGTTTTAAAAGTTTGTTCTGTGACAAATTTTGTGCAGTTTCTCTATTGATTTTTTATTAATAAGTAGAAACAGTACTATGATCATCATTTATTAATGCGTTCTATATGTCCACTCTATGATGGATCCAATTTTGTTATACATGCATTCTGCATGTCTTCTTATATAAATGTTTTATCATTTTCCCTTATTGTCTGCTCATCCAGCGTATATATATGTTCAGACCTATGCCTGCCTTACCACCTGTCACCACAGTGCCATGCGCCGTTGAGCAGATGAACCAGTGGCCAGGTAAGCCATCACACTATTCGGTCAGATGTTATTCATCCAGACTTCAGAATGTGTGATGGCACTCTCAATATGGTGTCTAAAATTCCCCATTTCTTTTTTCCATCTGGGAAACACCATATGTATACACTCGTTTTCCATCCATTCAGAGAGCCTGATCGCGGCTCTCTGTGCGCATGCGCACGCGCATGCGCAGTGTATCCTCTTCTGGCCAGCCGGATGATTGTCAATTAGCGTGACGTCATCCGTGCAGGGTATTTAAACCCAACAAGAGCCTGTGCATGCAGTTGCTCTGTGTTGAATGCCAGCCAGGACGGACGTCCAGGGGGCCTACACGCCATTTCACTGCCCAAGATTGTTCCATCTGCTAGTCAAGCATTGGGTATGTACAACTTTTTCCCTTATCACCTTTGCTTATTTTTGTCTGCCACCATGCCTCTATTAAGAGTGGTTTTGTATCTTCAACAGCTGATTGCTGTTCCACTGTGGGGGGTTTCTTCACTCCTTGCTTCAGCCTAACGTTCAACGCTGCCATCTTGTGGCAATTTTTGTGAATTGACTTGTTATCCAGTCTTCTATTATCAAGGTAAAAATTACTGCTTATATACCAACATTTTTGTTGAATGTTAGGTTCTATTTGAAACATCAACAACTTCTCTTACAAACCAAGTGCCCATTAAACCTTTTAGCTTATTATCTGGCAACCAATACCATTATTTATATTTGTTTCTTCTTATATTTATATTTTCATATATTTTTTACTGTTTATATATTTTTTGGACTTGTTACAGTTAGGAGGGGATTCACATGGACCTTTTACCTTCTGTTGTCCCAGTATTTTCTCTCTAAGGGTGTTCCCCTTTTCCAGCTCCTGGAATTGTCCTCTGAATGCCTAGGCCCTTATACCTCTTTCAAGGTATGCCATATTAGCTAAACCTTATACATATCATATTATATATACTTTTTTCATCCGTTTCTTCTCTTTTTTCTTTTTTCTTCTTCTCTGACTTCCTTTTTGTATTTTTTATGGTCCCACTCAGTGTTGGACACATTATTATTTTTCTTGTCTACTATCCAATTTTTAGATACCCCAACTGGTTCAAATCTGCCCGGCGGTGCATGGTCAGTGTGGTTATGACCCTTGGTATCTCATTTCATCTGACCAAGGTAGTTGGTCTGATCATATATTTAACTCTGGACGCTGCTGAGCACTCTTCAAAGTCACTAAACACCGTTTCTCGGTGAGTATTATGGCCTCAGTCAAAATGCTTTTCTCAATATGCTCAGAGGCCTCTTTGTATTGATGTACAATATGCCTAATGTTTAAACAATATTGTATTGTATTTAGATATATATACATCTCTAATGGCAACATTGTTTTGTCTTTTAAACACCCAGAAGCTCCCGAAGAAGCGACAACGTCGCGAAACATGTCGAGCTGATCCCCACTTTTATCCAAACTCATCCTGCACCATCTCTCGAAGTTACAACGCCACCCAGCGCTTATTGTGTATTTCATACATCTAGCCCTGTGGCTATCAGCGGTGTCTTTCAGAAAGGGACAGGAATTGAGTTATTTGTGTATCACATTGTATTTTGTGTTTTTCTTTTTTTCATTATCAAATTGAGCAATTGTTCAGTGTTTTTTGTGCTAATGTACTGTTCAAATTAAAATTATTTATATTTTTTTTTAAAAATCTGGTGCCTACAAAGTCCACTTTCTCCTAGTCTCAGACTTCACAGTCTTTTTCTATTTATCTACATTATTCAGGATGTGGCACCTTATACTAAGGGGTGTTTGATTACCACCCCAGGGCAATTGTAATTCTAAATATAACCTAATACCATCTGAAAGCAGTTGGTGTGACAGCGACTATTTTGTTACTTTACACTTGAACCAAGTCGCTCTTACTGTGTGTTCAAAAAAGGGTAGGGAGGGGAAATAACAATAAGGCACTCACGTTGGCCCACATCCGAAATATTGGTTCAAAAAGAAAAGAGTTGTACTACACTGGGTAGCGACATGGCGGACTTTAAAGGGCAATCACAGGGACGTTTATCGTTATAAAAATAAAGTTTAATTACAAAATAGTACATATACAAATAAATTTCATATAAAAAATGTTATCAAAAAAGAGAACATAGATACATATTAGAGCAATAGAACGTCTCGCCGACGCGTTTCGCCTTACGGCTTCTTCTGGACGAGTTGTATGGTTTTATAACACGGAAGTATTGCTACTTGTATGTGTCAGTTGAGTTGGTGGTCATCCGCATCCATCAAAGATCATTGGGTTAGTACCAAAAATAAGTACGTGAGCCGGGTAACAAGGAAGACACGATATCCTGATGGTATGGGGAGCCACAATAGTAGTAGGTTCTCGAAAATAGTATAAAAAGGCAACAACCGGAGCACAGGCTGCTACCTCCCCGGGACACATACCACTCCTTAGGCGGCAAGGTTCTAAAGCCTTTGATCTGCCCTTTACTGTGGACAGTGCAGTGTAGTCACCTAGCGACGGAATCTATTTTCCCTCCAGGTCTTTCTTACCTGTCTTCTGCCTTGCTGGTCCCGGTTGTTGCCTTTTTATACTATTTTCGAGAACCTACTACTATTGTGGCTCCCCATACCATCAGGATATCGTGTCTTCCTTGTTACCCGGCTCACGCACTTATTTTTGGTACTAACCCAATGATCTTTGATGGATGCGGATGACCACCAACTCAACTGACACATACAAGTAGCAATACTTCCGTGTTATAAAACCATACAACTCGTCCAGAAGAAGCCGTAAGGCGAAACGCGTCGGCGAGACGTTCTATTGCTCTAATATGTATCTATGTTCTCTTTTTTGATAACATTTTTTATATGAAATTTATTTGTATATGTACTATTTTGTAATTAAACTTTATTTTTATAACGATAAACGTCCCTGTGATTGCCCTTTAAAGTCCGCCATGTCGCTACCCAGTGTAGTACAACTCTTTTCTTTTTGAACGCTCTTACTGTGTGATTGCTGTTTAATACCATCTGAACGCAGTCGGTGTGACAGCGACTATTTTGTTACTTTACACTTGAGCCAAGTCGCTCTTACTGTGTGGTTGCTGTTTAATACCATCTGAACGCAGTCGGTGTGACAGCGACTATTTTGTTACTTTACACTTGAGCCAAGTCGCTCTTACTGTGTGGTTGCTGTTTAATACCATCTGAACGCAGTTGGTGTGACAGCGACTATTTTGTTACTTTACACTTGAACCAAGTCGCTCTTACTGTGTGATTGCTGTTTAATACCATCTGAACGCAGTCGGTGTGACAGCGACTATTTTGTTACTTTACACTTGAGCCAAGTCGCTCTTACTGTGTGGTTGCTGTTTAATACCATCTGAACGCAGTCGGTGTGACAGCGACTATTTTGTTACTTTACACTTGAGCCAAGTCGCTCTTACTGTGTGGTTGCTGTTTAATACCATCTGAACGCAGTTGGTGTGACAGCGACTATTTTGTTACTTTACACTTGAACCAAGTCGCTCTTACTGTGTGATTGCTGTTTAATACCATCTGAACGCAGTCGGTGTGACAGCGACTATTTTGTTACTTTACACTTGAGCCAAGTCGCTCTTACTGTGTGGTTGCTGTTTAATACCATCTGAACGCAGTTGGTGTGACAGCGACTATTTTGTTACTTTACACTTGAACCAAGTCGCTCTTACTGTGTGATTGCTGTTTAATACCATCTGAACGCAGTCGGTGTGACAGCGACTATTTTGTTACTTTACACTTGAGCCAAGTCGCTCTTACTGTGTGGTTGCTGTTTAATACCATCTGAACGCAGTTGGTGTGACAGCGACTATTTTGTTACTTTACACTTGAGCCAAGTCGCTCTTACTGTGTGGTTGCTGTTTAATACCATCTGAACGCAGTCGGTGTGACAGCGACTATTTTGTTACTTTACACTTGAGCCAAGTCGCTCTTACTGTGTGGTTGCTGTTTAATACCATCTGAACGCAGTTGGTGTGACAGCGACTATTTTGTTACTTCACACTTGAGCCAAGTCGCTCTTACTGTGTGGTTGCTGTTTAATACCATCTGAAAGCAGTTGGTGTGACAGCGACTATTTTGTTACTTTACACTTGAACCAAGTCGCTCTTACTGTGTGATTGCTGTTTAATACCATCTGAACGCAGTCGGTGTGACAGCGACTATTTTGTTACTTTACACTTGAGCCAAGTCGCTCTTACTGTGTGGTTGCTGTTTAATACCATCTGAACGCAGTTGGTGTGACAGCGACTATTTTGTTACTTTACACTTGAACCAAGTCGCTCTTACTGTGTGATTGCTGTTTAATACCATCTGAACGCAGTCGGTGTGACAGCGACTATTTTGTTACTTTACACTTGAGCCAAGTCGCTCTTACTGTGTGGTTGCTGTTTAATACCATCTGAACGCAGTTGGTGTGACAGCGACTATTTTGTTACTTCACACCTGAACGCATAACTATGGCTGGAAGGACAAAGAGAGGCAGAGAGTCACGAGGGCAAGCAGGCTCTGCATCTAGAGGTAACGCTGGTGATGGATGTGGTGCATCCTCTTCAGCACGTGGCCGTGGCCGCTCGTCCTTCTTTTCGGGAGCTGGCCGTGTTGAGCCTCAACATGCTGAGAAATTAGTTGAGTGGATGACCAAGCCGTCCTCATCCTCCTCATCCTCTCTCACACAGACTGATTATAGTTTGTCTGGAAAAAGCAGCTGCCAAGGCGTCCTCTACCCTCTGCACAATGGGATCACACAATCCTTCCCTAGTCCCACCGTGTCCTCCTGAGGAGTCCCCCGAACTGTTTCAACACAGTGTTGGGTACATGCTAGCTGAAGATGCACAGCGTTTTGAAGACTCCGATGACGGAACACTGATAGAGGAAGGCATTGATGTGAGCCCAGGGAGAGGGGGTGGCTGAGAGGGACAACAATCTGGGAGTGATGTTCCCCCAGCTGGAGCATACTGCCAGGTTGTCGCCAGTGATGATGAGGAGGGAGGGGATGATGAGGTCATTGACTCTACCTGGGTGCCTGGTAGGAGAGAGGAGGAGGAGGAAGAGGACGAGGCACAGGCACATCTTCAAAGAGGCAGGAAGCCCTCCAGGGGTCAGCTTAAGGGCAGTACACCAACTGCATTACGTGGCGCTGCTGTGTCTCAACGGTACAGCAAAAGTTCTTTGGTGTGGGCCTTTTTTGAAACCTGTCCATCAGATGCTACCTTTGCTGTTTGCAACATATGTCTCAAGCGTATCTCGCGTGGCCAAAACATCACCCGCTTGGGCACCACATGCTTGTCCAGACATATGTCGACCTGCCATGCAGCTCGTTGGCAGGCATACCAGAAAGACCCACACCAAAGACCAAAGCGGTCCTCCCCTTGCCCTTCTGTGACCTCAAACCCCACTAGACCCCTAGTCCTCTCTGCAGCCTGCACCGAAGGTGTAGAAATAGGTGTGTCACAATGTAGTAGTGGTAGTACATCCGGCCAATCTACTGATATTACCAGACAAATTTCCCTGCCCCAGCTGCTGCAGCGCCGAAAGAAGTACGCTCCCAGCCATCCACATGCCCAGCGGTTGAATGCTAGCTTAGCAAAATTGCTAGCACTTCAACTGCTACCTTTTCAGTTGGTAGATTCTGCCCCCTTCCGTGAGTTTGTGGAATGTGCAGTACCTCAGTGGCAAGTACCCAAACGCCACTTTTTTTCACGGAAGGCGATTCCGGCTCTCTACCGGCATGTGGAAGGCAATGTCCATACCTCGCTGGACAGGGCGGTCAGTGGTAAGGTGCATCTTACCGCTGACTCATGGTCCAGCAGGCATGGACAGGGACGTTACCTGTCTTTTACGGCCCATTGGGTGACTCTGCTGGCAGCTGGGAAGGACGCAGGTCAAGGCACAGTAGTTTTGGAGGTTGTTCCACCACCACGCCTCCAAAACACTACAACTGCTTGTGACACACCTCTCTCCTCCACCCCCTCCTCTTCTTCTTCCTCTGTGGCCTCTTCCTGTGGTGATGTTGGCTCAGAACCAGCCGTGCTCCGTAGGCGTACGACGGGCTACGCAGGAATGCAGGCCAAGAGATGCCATGCGGTCCTAGAGCTGGTGTGCTTGGGAGACAGGAGCCACACTGGGGAAGAGGTTCTTTCAGCTCTGCAGGGGCAGGCTCAGAGGTGGTTGACGCCACGCCAGCTGAAGCCTGGAATGGTGGTCAGCGATAATGGCACCAACCTCCTCTCTGCCCTGCGACGTGGAAAACTCACCCATGTGCCCTGTTTTGCGCATGTTCTCAATTTGGTGGTGCAGCGGTTCTTGGGCAGGTACCCTGGCTTACAGGATGTCCTGAGGCAGGCCAGGAAAGTCTGTGTGCATTTCCGGAGGTCATATAATGCCACTGCTCGGCTGACAGACCTCCAGAGGGAATACAACCTGCCCAAGAACCGCCTAATCTGTGACATGCCCACCAGATGGAACTCTACGTTGGCCATGCTGCAGCGGCTGCACACGCAGCAGAGGGCCATCAATGAGTACCTGTGCCAATATGGCAGCAGAACTGGCTCAGGGGAGCTTGGTTTTTTTTCACCACGCCAGTGGGCCTTGATCAGGGATGCATGCACTGTCCTGTCACCATTTGAGGAGGCCACGAGGATGGTGAGCAGTGACAGTGCATGCATCAGTGAGACTGTCCCGCTTATTCACATGTTGGAGCACACCCTACGTGGAATAATGGACAGGGCCCTTGAGGCAGAACAGAGGGAGGAAGAGGAGGACTTCCTTACCTCTCAAGGCCCCCTTTATCCAGACACTGTTCCTGCTTGCCCACCTGGAACACAGGAAGAGGAGGAGGAGGATGAGGAAGAGGAGGAGGAGGAGGATTGTATCAGCAGCATGGAGGTGGAGCCTAGCACTCAGCATCAACAGCAGCAGTCTTCAAGGGATCATTTACAGTCCCAAGGAACACGTGGACTTATACGTGGCTGGGATGAGGTGGCTGAGGATCCTGTCGTCCTCAGTGACCCAGAGGACTGTGCCCCGAATGCCTCTGCAAACCTACGCTGCATGGCCTCCCTGATTCTGCAAAGCCTGCGTAAGGATCCTCGTGTACGTGCTATCAAGGAGAGGGATCATTACTGGCTGGCAACTCTCCTTGATCCACGTTACAAGAGTAAGGTAACGGATCTTATGTTGCCATCGCAGAGGGAGCAGAAGATGAAACTACTGCGGGAGGCCTTGCAGAAGGGTCTGTGCAATGCGTTCCCAGAACCGGGGGGATTACCAAAACCTGGCCCTGGACAACGTCTTGCTGAGGCTTCGGTGAGTCAGAGAAGGAGCGGTGGAGAAGGTGGCCGTCTGACCGATGCGTTCAGACAATTTTTTAGTCCGCAGCCCCAAGGTCTGACCGGTTCCAGCAACCATCGCCAGCGTCTGGTTTACATGGTCCGGGAATACCTAGCGGCAAGATCCGACTTGGACACCTTCCCCACGGAAAATCCTCTGGCTTACTGGGTCTTGAGGATGGATCACTGGCCAGAGCTTGCACAGTACGCAATTGAGCTACTGGCTTGCCCTGCATCCAGTGTTCTTTCAGAACGTACATTCAGTGCTGCTGGAGGCTTTGTGACCGATCACAGGGTACGCCTCTCCACCGACTCTGTTGATCGACTGACCTTCATCAAAATGAATCAGGCTTGGATCAACACCGGCTACCAAGCACCTGATGCTGATGTTACTGAATAAGAATTTTGTGTTGAAATATCAGATCCCTTTGAGACTGCTGATGCTGAGTGACTGTCCTGTTGTGCTGCTGATGGAATATCCTTCTCCTCCTCACTTTTCATGCTGTTAGCTAGTAAGAAATTTTGTTTTTCTGTGCTCCGCCACCAGTGCCTAAGGCCTAATTTTTCTGCCCCTGTTTAACAGGGGCGCCTAATAACAATTTTTGATGCAATACTTTGCACGTGGCCTAAGGCCTAATTTTTGTGCCCCTGTGTAACAGGGGCGTCTAATAACAATTTTTGATGCAATACTTTGCACGTGGCTCCTTGTTGCGCTCCAATTACAGATATTGGGAGGGGTTGCAGTGTTATGTTGCGCCTAATAACAATTTTGGATGCAATACTTTGCACGTGGCCTAAGGCCTAAGGCCTAATTTTTCTGTCCCTGTGTAACAGGGGTGTCTAATAACAATTTTTGATGCAATACTTTGCACGTGGCTCCTTGTTGCGCTCCAATTACAGATATTGGGAGGGGTTGCAGTGTTATGTTGCGCCTAATAACAATTTTGGATGCAATACTTTGCACGTGGCCTAAGGCCTAAGGCCTAATTTTTCTGCCCCTGTGTAACAGGGGTGTCTAATAACAATTTTTGATGCAATACTTTGCATGTGGCCTAAGGCCTAAGGCACAATTTTTGTGCCCCTGTGTAACAGGGGCGTCTAATAACAATTTTTGATGCAATACTTTGCACGTGGCCTAAGGCACAATTTTTGTGCCCCTTTGTAACAGGGGCGCCTAATAACAATTTTTGATGCAATACTTTGCACGTGGCTCCTTGTTGCGCTCCAATTACAGATATTGGGAGGGGTTGCAGTGTTATGTTGCGCCTACGGACACATTTTTATGCCCCTGTGTAACAGGGGCACCTAATAACAATTTTTGATGCAATACTTTGCACGTGGCTCCTTGTTGCGCTCCAATTACAGATATTGGGAGGGGTTGCAGTGTTATGTTGCGCCTACGGACACATTTTTATGCCCCTGTGTAACAGGGGCACCTAATAACAATTTTTGATGCAATACTTTGCACGTGGCTCCTTGTTGCGCTCCAATTACAGATATTGGGAGGGGTTGCAGTGTTATGTTGCGCCTACGGACACATTTTTATGCCCCTGTGTAACAAGGGCGCCTAATAACAATTTTTGATGCAATACTTTGCACGTGGCTCTTTGTTGCGCTACAATTACAGATATTGGGAGGGGTTGCAGTGTTATGTTGCGCCTACGGACACATTTTTATGCCCCTGTGTAACAAGGGCGCCTAATAACAATTTTTGATGCAATACTTTGCACGTGGCTCTTTGTTGCGCTACAATTACAGATATTGGGAGGGGTTGCAGTGTTATGTTGCGCCTACGGACACATTTTTATGCCCCTGTGTAACAGGGGCACCTAATAACAATTTTTGATGCAATACTTTGCACGTGGCTCTTTGTTGCGCTACAATTACAGATATTGGGAGGGGTTGCAGTGTTATGTTGCGCCTACGGACACATTTTTATGCCCCTGTGTAACAAGGGCGCCTAATAACAATTTTTGATGCAATACTTTGCACGTGGCTCTTTGTTGCGCTACAATTACAGATATTGGGAGGGGTTGCAGTGTTATGTTGCGCCTACGGACACATTTTTATGCCCCTGTGTAACAAGGGCGCCTAATAACAATTTTTGATGCAATACTTTGCACGTGGCTCTTTGTTGCGCTACAATTACAGATATTGGGAGGGGTTGCAGTGTTATGTTGCGCCTACGGACACATTTTTATGCCCCTGTGTAACAGGGGCACCTAATAACAATTTTTGATGCAATACTTTGCACGTGGCTCTTTGTTGCGCTACAATTACAGATATTGGGAGGGGTTGCAGTGTTATGTTGCACCTACGGACACATTTTTATGCCCCTGTGTAACAGGGGCACCTAATAACAATTTTTGATGCAATACTTTGCACGTGGCTCCTTGTTGCGCTCCAATTACAGATATTGGGAGGGGTTGCACTGTTATGTTGCGCCTACGGACACATTTTTATGCCCCTGTGTAACAAGGGCGCCTAATAACAATTTTTGATGCAATACTTTGCACGTGGCTCTTTGTTGCGCTACAATTACAGATATTGGGAGGGGTTGCAGTGTTATGTTGCGCCTACGGACACATTTTTATGCCCCTGTGTAACAGGGGCACCTAATAACAATTTTTGATGCAATACTTTGCACGTGGCTCCTTGTTGCGCTCCAATTACAGATATTGGGAGGGGTTGCAGTGTTATGTTGCGCCTACGGACACATTTTTATGCCCCTGTGTAACAAGGGCGCCTAATAACAATTTTTGATGCAATACTTTGCACGTGGCTCTTTGTTGCGCTACAATTACAGATATTGGGAGGGGTTGTAGTGTTATGTTGCGCCTACGGACACATTTTTATGCCCCTGTGTAACAAGGGCGCCTAATAACAATTTTTGATGCAATACTTTGCACGTGGCTCTTTGTTGCGCTACAATTACAGTATGTTTGAGGGGTGCCCTTTTTTCTACAATTTTGCTTTCCCAAAAAGATAATGCCACCCCCCACCACCCCTAAAATAATCGAGATATTGTTCCCACACAGCACGTGCGCAACCAGTATTAAATTACTTTGTTCTTATAATAATTTAATGTTGTGCGGGGACATTTCTAAACATGTGCCACTACTAGAGACACACAGCAGGTGTGATATTTGAAGGAATTTTTCATTTTTTTTTTTCACTTTAAACATCATTAAAATCGCTGCTCCGCAAAAACGTCCGTTTTTAAAATATTTTTTTCGATTGATACATGTTCCCTGGGGCAAGACCCGGGTTCTGAAAGACGTTTACCAACATTAAATTGAATATTGGTCTTTAAAATGATCGTTTTTGAATTCGAACGTTCGAGTCCCATAGACTTCAATGGGGTTCTAAATGTTCGCGCGAACCCGCGGTCTGTTCGAACGTTCTGATGCGAACCGAACCCGGGTATGTTCGGCTCATCCCTAGTTACAAGCATCGATCTCCCTGTATAGCTTTCAATAAAGCTGTTGACAGCTACGGGAAGGAGAGGGGGAAAAACGGGTTTCAGCTTCTTTATTCAAAGTTATACAGGGAGATCGGTGCTTGTAACTGCTGCACCGCTGCACCGATCCCCCTGAATATGACCAGCTTAAGTCTTGTTGTGTGCTAATAAAAACACACAATGTATATAGTATGTGGACTGAGTTTTGTCAGACTCCCCAGTTGTCTTTTACAAAACCATTCAAACCCTCTCCTTATACTATTCTTAAAAACATAAAGGTGGATACTTCTGTGGTCCAATGTAAGAGGGCTAATTATCCTCCTTGAATAACATGAGAGATGTGCACAGGACAGTTCTGACTTTCTGACATAATCAACACATATTATTTACACATATTAAACATATATAACAAAACATTTTCAGTTGTATATTTAGTAGGCCAAAAGGTATACAATAACAGAGTTTGGGTTTTAAAATCACTTTAAGCTCCGTAGATTAGATTTGTCCAGCACGGTGAATTATAAATTCTCTTCAACACTAAGCCATTTTTTTTTTTGATAGGCACAGAAGGTGAGGACCTCTCAGGTTTTTATTACTGCTATGTTCCCGCTGGGGAGAGCTGTTTATCCTGGCGACCATAGTCTTGGGCCTGAGCATGAAAGTAAATAGAAGGAGGAATTCAGTGGGGAAAGATGTTGCATTGACTACTGTCTACAAAAAGATTTTTTTTCACTTTGGAGAAATGTCCTTTTACTTCCATTTCTGTCTATAGGACGGGAAATTAAGGAAAATATCCCCAATAGGACACAATTGGCAAAAAAAATGAATGGCGTTTTAATCATTCCCTACCCTTTTCAAAACATAAGAAAAGTTTGGACTTTATATTTAAAGCTTCCACTGTGCTTTGCAGAGGTTTGCTAATTATTTTAGACATTTTGTCATGGCTAAATCAACCCTATATATTAAATTATAATTTTCCTCTGGATTGGGCAGCAGTAAACAATCCCTCTGACCCGTGTTGGATTATGACTCCATCGCCTTGACTAGTGACCTTTTTCAGATGGGCTTTATTGTCTTTCTACTTATGTGAGTTCCACCAAATATTCCCTGAAAAAGATTTTTTACAATTGAAATGTGTCGGGAACAACTGGTGGCAACTAATCAGTCATTTATATATGAAGTAATTTTGCTCTCGGTGAGCAAATCGGTAGCAAATTAATTATTTACTGATGTATGCTGTATGCTATTTTCACTCCCAATGAGAGAACGGTAGACCATGCGGTTAAACCAATAAACCAGATCATTTTTTGTGAATATGGAATTGTAATCTTTTTGTACAAATATATATATTTTTTCTTTTAAAGTGTTTGTTAATATTTTTTTTTTTTTTATTGACTGCCATAAAGTCCCATGGGAGATGCATTCTTTTGTGCTATTGAGGGACAGAGCAGCCTCCAACTCATGACAGACTCACCTAAACTCACCGCAGTAAACAATCCCAGTTGACCAATCTGTTGATCTTACAAGTCTTCTTTGATTGTTGTGGTTTCTATAAGGTAAGCAGTTCCAGAGGTTTCCCCTCTCTTGTATCTGAGCAATCATATTTCTCTTAGGCCCCGTACACATGTCCGAGAAACTCGACGAGCAAAACACATCGTTTTGCTCGTCGAGTTCCTTGTGAAGCCGCCGAGGATCTCGGATAGCCAAGTTTCCTCATTGACTAACGAGGAAATAGAGAACATGTTCTCTATTTGGCCCGACGAGATCCTCGTTGGTTTCCTCGGCCAAAAGTGTACACATGACCAGGTTTCTCAGCAGAATACGGCTCCGATCGAGTTTCTGGCTGAATTCTGCCGAGAAACTCGGTCGTGTGTACGGGGCCTTACAGTGAGCTAACAAACAAGCCTCCAAGTGGATGGATCATGCATGTACAACGTATGTCTAACCCCATTCTTAGGTTATTGGCCAGCCATTTCTGCTTATAGAGATGGCATAATTAGAAGATCCAATTGTTTCCATTAACAATTATGCTCATCCAGTAATAACAGCGTATAAAAGGAAAGACATAAATACATATACCACAAAAAAAAAAAACATCAAAAGTTAGACCAAACTTGACCTACAAAAGCATTATGATAGGCAAGACTTCTAGTTGTCTTCCAGTAAATCAACAAATTTACTTTTGCTAGTTCTGCTACTATATCATGTTCTTTACCATAAAGAAATAAAAAATGACAATACAGTAAATCCCCCAAAAATTTAAAAAACTTTCCTTTTGCAACGAATATCACATCTTCAAGTTAGTTTGATCAGTTTTATTGTATAATTTGTATATCATTATTTAGTAATTTGCGTCATTATATTTGTGTCTTAGAAATAACCATAATTACTAAAATATAGTTGAATTCACTAGTTATTTTTCATTTACTATATCTCAGTTTCCATTATTATTGCCCTGTAACTGCATTTTATCAAGTAGATTAAGATGGTATATATATCTAATGTTCAAGCAATAACTTATTAATCAGGGCAAATATGGAATAGAATGGAAGACAAAAAGCACTGCAAAGAGAAAAAAGTTGAAAAACTTTGAAAATCATTGTAGACTTTTTCTTTCAGCCTTTTCAGGTAATTGTGTGCCCCATCATATTATCTTTGTTTTATGACTTCAATTTCTTTCACATAGAGACGTGAATTTCTCTCTCCCTGAATTTTTCTGATAAGGGAATATATGAAAATGAATACAATGAGCCCATTGTTGCAAATTACTGTGCCGATAATGTTGTATGACATTAGGTTCAATGGTGTTATTTCCAAGAGCGAAGTTAGTTAAATTTAAATAAGAGATGGTTCATATAAGAGAGACCTTTACTTACTGCTGAATGAAGAAGGTTGAATTTATAAATATGTTAATAGAGACTTCTTTTATAATAAATTCGATTGTCGTTTCTTGGAATAGGATAAAAACATGTGCACACAATTAGAGTTGATTTAACTCCATTAAAATTGAAAATTTGTGTACTTGGTGTATTCAACAGGGCAATCACTCAAGAGGCCACACCAAAGTCTACTGTATATGACACTTTTGCTCCCTGAATAATATTGGGGTGGGAATTTGCCTGGTCCACCCATATTGATGAGATGAAGTATGTGGCAGATCAACTGCTTGTTGCTAAGAAGGCGATGCAGCTTGAGCTATAGGTCTATAGGAAACATGACTACTCTGCTGGTGAATATTTAGTGAGTTATCTGTTATCCAAGGAAGGACAAGAAAGCTCTTAAGATGTGAATCTAATTGTAAAGAAAGGAAGTGATCTGTTTGGAATCCAAAACCCCCTTGACCGTGCCCCCATCCCTGTGATCATATAGAACAAGAAAAATTGGGTCGTGGGACTTTAAATGGGGCATGGACGGGTTAGTAATATTGTTAAGGATATCAACAGTAAAAGATCTATCACAGTCCCATCAAGGGAGATCTCTGTGGTCAGAAGAAATTGCTTAATGATCAGTCCAAAAAAGAATTTAAAGGAGTCAAATGTAAACTTAATAATGTAATATGTATCATAATATATAATACAGAGATCATGCATACAAAGGCATAATACATGTAGTCATAGTAACATTGATATAGAAAAATATACAAAATCCAGGACATGACCATTAAAAGCAATCGCAATAAATTGACATAAAGATACAATAGACATGATTATCCAATAAAATTGGTGGATGAAAACAATAATGATGATAAAACACATAATTGGGCAAGCTTGATCTTGGCATCCCTGAGCATAGACTCAACGCGTTTCTTGGCGTTTAAAGTCAGTCATCAGGATTGGGGTGCATAGCAATAGGCTAGAGAGAGGGGGGGGGGAATAAACATGCAGGTGAGTAGGTGCAATCTAGGTCATTTAAATCATGGTAGCAGCATAAGCGAGTTTGGTTGTATGGTATATTACCTTTATGTTGGGCCAAAAGTGGAATAACCCTCGCGTTCCAAACTAAGGAGTGGGATGATGGTCCTGGAATGAAATGTCTCCCCCGGGGTTGAAGCGGGGACATCTCCCCCTTGGTCCAAGGAGCCGAGGATAGAGAGACGTGGGACATCAGTCAGATGAGGCAAAAGCAGCCACAGCACAATGCCAAAGGGTGAGGCGGGCGCACATGGGGCACACATTTGAGTACTGGTAAAGGAAAAAAAGTGAATAAATAAAGTTGTCAATCACTATGGGGTAATGGGGTATGGGTCCTATGTAGGAGAAATCAATTACCAGTGAGTGTGGATACATGGAGCCTCTCATCAGATGGGAATGTGTGAAGTGAGATTGCCGGGGCCATCCAAACTAAATACCCACATCCTGGGGGCGTGTCCCCACTAACGTCATGCATCATTGCATTGGGCCAGACAATGGGATGGGAAAAAGCGACCACCTGAGGTGCAAAGACCTCAGTGGGCGTCCACCCATCCAGTCAGCCAAGCGGGATGGAAAAGCCATGCAGCAATCAATGGCGTCCTAGGAGCACAATATTACTAACCCGTCCATGCCCCATTTAAAGTCCCACGACCCAATTTTTCTTGTTCTGTGAATTTAATTGTTTCATTGAGGCAGGTAAATAAAGCATGTGTAATGTCTTTCTATTTATGAATAAATAATATCAGCAACTAAAGATAATCTCGCTGCTACTTCGCTACTTCACTAAGCCGGATCAGGTCTTTTCATGACATTGCATTAAAGTGTCATGCCCTGTACACACGACCGGTTGTCGTCTGATGAAAACGGTCCGATGGACCGTTTTCATCGGACGAACCGATCGTGTGTGGGCCCCATCGTTTTTTTTCCCATTGGTGAAAAAAAATAGAACCTGTTTTAAAATTTTCTGATGGTTAAAAAAACTATAGAAAAAAATGATCGTCTGTGGGGAAATCCATCAGTCAAAAATCCACGCATGCTCAGAATCAAGTTGACACATGCTCGGAAGCATTGAACTTCATTTTTCTCTGCACGTCGTTGTGTTTTACATCACCGCGTTGGACACGATAGGATATTTAACTGATGGTGTGTAGGCAAGACTGATGAAAGTCAGCTTCATCGGATATCTGATGCAAAAATCCATCGGCCCGTTTTCATCAGATGAACCGATCGTGTGTACAGGGCATTACTGTACTAAACACACAGGTAAGCTTTGACAAATAATACCTGGAAGCTATTTGGCTTATATGTAGAGCTGCACCAGATTGCGCACTCTCCAGTTTTAGTAAATCAACTGCCTTGTATTTTAGTGTTTTCACAAACCACATTTTTCCATGTAACAGGTAACTTCAACTTTCATATTTAGCAAATTTATGAGCAATTTCTCTGATTGGATGAAAATACAACTAAATAACAGGACAAATAAAAATCATTGAGAGGTAATGACAATTCAAAAGTGGGTATTGAACAGGTCAATGGGCACTAAATAGAAAACTATATTTTAGTTAATGTCCTGGTGTATTTATTTTTACTCTGTATCCCAATAATAAAAAATGATTTCCTATCAGCGCAAATAATTAGTGAAAAAAAAAATATATATATATAGATATAAAAATGTGATGTTACAAAATACCCCACACCTGACTGCTGCAAGCACAGAAAACGTGTACACTTCACATTGATTAGATAAATAACAAAACAGTGCCGCGCTACCAATAATATACTAATAATTAAAAAGACACCAAATCTAGTGCGTACTTACTAAGGCCCCTTACTGAAGAAGTCACGCCCATTTTATGTAACGCGTATAGGGGGAGGAGTCGCAGTGGTGACATCATCCCGCAAGCATCTCGTTGTTCTATGCATCTTGAGCCCACACTGCCTAAGTGCTTTGCTTGTGAGTAATGTTTTAATTGTTTTTAACGAGAATAAACCTTTGGCATACAAAGAGCACTAGATTTGGTGTCTTTTTAATTCTGTGGTATACCGGAACCATCTGAGTGAGGTCTAAGACTGGTTGGTAGCCAGATTAAAGATTTTTTTTTCACACAGACGGAATAGGAGCTCCACCCCAGGTCGATTTACTTATTAACCTGAGAGGGAATCTGCTTAAAGGGGTTTTCCACCCATTTTTTAAGTTTATTAAAAGTCAGCAGCTACAAAAAGTGTAGCTGCTGGCTTTTAATAAACTGACACTTACCTGCTCCAGCATTCCAGCGACACGCCGGCCGGGGGTCCGCTCCTCTCCCCCCCTCCACGGCCGGCGTCTTCATTGTCACTGTGGGCACCCGGCCGTGACAGCTTTCGGCTTCACGGCCGGGCACCCACTGCGCATGCGCGAGCGGCACTGCGCGTGCGGCGCTGCGCTGTTTGATTGGACAGGCAATCACCTGGGACCTGTCACGTGTTCCAGGCGATCGCCTACAGGGAGGGGCTGCCAAAAGGCTATATGACGTATCGCCTTTGCAGCCCCTCGGCGGAAGGAGGAAGTGGGACAGGAAGTCCCCTTCTCCTGAAGCCCCCACTCCCCCCCAAAAAAATTACATGCCAAATGTGGCATGTAAGGGGGAGAGGAGTGGGTTAAGAGGAAGTTCCATTTTTGGGTGGAACTCCTCTTTAATCTGACCTGCTGGTGAAACAGGGGTCAGATTGTGAGGTGAGTGGCTAGAATATTGAGGTGGAGGAGAGCACCTGCACTTTATATTATCTTGCACAAAGTGGTGAAGTCTTTACTTGGAATCAACTGAGGATATATTGTACTTTGGATTTTAATAATATCTACATTACGATTATTATTGAGATTATTATCACGATTTGTATGTTTTTGATCACGTATAATTTCAGTGTAGTGCCATACTTATTAATAGATTGGGTACTATTAACACTGTGAAGGAGGTATATTGTTACACCTAATTTGAATAATTGACTGTGCACATTGTATCTTGCATAACATTGCAGGTCTAATCGTTTATTCATCTGACCACTAGCATTTCATTGTTTAATTCATGTTTTTATTATTTGTATATTATTGGTAGCACAGCACTGTTTTGTTATTTATCTGTATCCCAAAAGTTTTTATTTTGAACACGTGAACAGCAGAAGAGGACAAGAAGCTCCTCCTGCCACTGTTTACTTGCAGACAGGGTGGGAAAAATCTTGGTCATGTGATAGCTGTATATCAACTACTGTAGGAAAAAGGTACTTAGATGATTTTTTTTTTTTTTTATTAAAATAATTATAGTGCCATCATCCATATACAGAAATAGAAGGGACAATGTAAATTCAACAGCATGTATTTAGTATCACTTCATCTTTCATTATTACAAATGCCCATATTAATTATTGAAAATGCACAATCTCAATTGATTCTCTTTAGCTGACCCATAGACTTGCATTGAGATCAGACCAGCAGTAAAGCACGATTAGTGTGCTGTGCTGCATCAAGCTGGAAACAAAATTGCAAAGGACATAAACTCCCTTAAAAAATATCTGTAATGAAACTTCAGGTGTCACGGCTGTTACAGGCCTAACAAAGCCTACCTAGGTTTAGAAAATGATGGCTGCCAGTTGGCTAACTTCTTCATTACTCACTTCAGGTATTTCTTTTACGCGTGCTTTGTTGAAAAATACATTCTCTTTTAACCTGCCAATTTTGCGTTAACCTGATGCTTTGCAAAATGTGATTTATAGCTGGGGTAATATAATAACAGACAAAAACATTTTAATTTATTAATGAAGTCGACTCTTCGAGAAAAAGATTGAATAGTCAATTGAACAACAGTTCACTAAAATACATTAACATTAGGTCAACTACTTTGCATTTCAAACAATATGCTCACATTTCCATGGAGGGTAATCTAAAACTGTATTTTTTTTCAGAGCAGCCAGTGCATCTTTATCTTAAAATTCCAAATGTTTTAACAATGGAAAATTGTTAAGAACTAGACAATTATTTTTCAGCATCAATTGATTAATGACTTAGTCTTGACACAGAGAAAGTATAGAACAAAGGAATCCATTATAATAATGCATAGGCATAAACTATCTTCATTAATTGGGTCTTTTAGCATTAGCTTCCCATAAAACAAAATATGCTATGAAGAAGACGGACAAATATTAACTTTAACTACATCCTAAGATGCCCGTGATGAAAGTGGAAGAGAAATAGTGTCGCACTCAATTAAAATTCTTTCTCCATGCATGACTTGAGATGCTGGTACTCAGACAAAATAAAATGTCAAATTTATTTAAAGTGTATGTAAACCCTAACAATGAACTTGGTTGCTCCTTTTTGTCTGTTAAATATGTCCTTTAAGACATTTTGATCTATAAGTTTTATAAATGAAAATAAATACCTGTTGGTCCTGCCAAAAATCTAGCTAAGTGATAACTTTCTGAGTACTATGCCCGTGCTGCCTATATCACGTATATTGTTCTTAGGACTACAGGACCCTGCCCATCTAAGTTATGTAAAAGATGACAATGGGACTTTACAGTATTCCTTTCCTGTTTTTGTTGTCGTGATATAAAAAGGTAAGTGAGATATTGTCATCTTTGAACAGAAAATATGTTACTCTCAGAATCACAAGGTGCAGATAAAATAGCTTGAAAAAAGAAAACTACTGCAGCCACCACATCTGGGGCCAGTGAGCTGCAAACAATATGTTTGCTTTTATGTTTAGATACAGTTTAAAGTTATTTCAGATTTCATGTTATAGGATGAGTTCACCTTTGGGAATATGTTACATGTTCCACTAGTTTTTAGGGTGAAACATGTGACATGTTCGCACTCCTGTCTCTCCGATCTGCTGCACCTAGTGATAGTAAGCCCAGCGGATCTTTTCCCCATGCTGGCCGTCACTATTTGAATAAAAAAATGGCTGTGCAGGGCTCCGCCCTCCAGGCTGCATCATTCATTCACAGAGGTCTGTGAATGGGAAACTACAAGTACTAACAGACTTTGCGGCTGTTGGCTTGTAGTTCTCAATGAACTACCAGGTTGCTGTTGAGTGCTCTAGGTAGTTCATTGTCTCTTCCTTTCACTGTGTATCTGCCTGCCCATAGGAGGTACGAGCAGACAGATACACTGACAAGTCTGCAGGAGTCCTGCATGGCACCCATTATCTTAGGAAAGGAGAGAGCAGACACAGAAGAAAATAGAAGAAACCAGGATTTCCGTGGGGGACCCCAGAAGAGGAGGCTCAGGGGCCAGTCTGTGCAAAACCATAGCATGTTTATTATTTTAAAACATACAGATCTATTTTAAAGGCAAAGGGCCAGATTCACATAGAACTGCGGCGGCGTAACGTATCGTAGATACACGTTTAATGCAGGTGAAAAACAGAAGGTGCAGATACGTAGATACGTTACACCACCGCAAGTTTTCATCGCAAGTGCCTGATTCACAAAGCACTTGCGATGAAAACTATGCTGGCAGCCTCCGGCGCAAGTCGGGCCAATTCAAATGGGCGTGTGCCATTTAAATTAGGCGCGCTCCCGCGCCGGACCTACTGCACATGCTCAGTTTCGCAATTCCCATCGTGCTTTGCGCGCCGTGACGTCATTTTTTCGAACGGCGACGCGCGTAGCGTACTTCCGTATTCCCGGACGTGTTACGCAAACAACGTTAAATTTTAAATTTCGACGCGGGAACGACGGCCATACTTTAAACAGCAATACGATTGCTGAGTAAAGTTAGGGCAGGTCAAACGACCACTAACTTTGCGACGGGAAACTAGACTAGCAGCGACGTAGCGAACGTGAAAATCCGTCGGGAATCGCCGTAACTCCTAATTTGCATACCCGACGCTGGTTTACGACGCAAACTCCCCCCAGCGGTGGCCGCGGTACTGCATCCTAAGATCCGACAGTGTAAAACAATTACACCTGTCGGATCTTATGGATATCTATGCGTAACTGATTCTATGAATCAGTCGCATAGATAGAAACAGAGATACGAAGGCGTATCAGGAGATACGCCGTCGTATATCTTTGGTGAATCTGGCCCATAGTAAACAATCCCATCTGCACCTTCTGTTTTTCACCTGCATTAAACGTGTAGTGTCATGGTGTCCTTTGTTGCCCTGTATGCACAGCCTATATGGCACTGCACAGGTTAATGTATTACATTTGTTTGCAGTGTGATAACTGACATTTCCTACATATCCCACAATCCCTGGGTCTCTCAGTCTAGTGCTGGTCCAGGTGACAGCTAAACATTAAAGCGATTGTAAAGGTAAATTTAAAAAAATAAATAACAAACATGTCTATACTTACCTGCTCTGTGTAATGAAATCGCAAACCTCTTCTCGGGTCCCTCGCTGGTGCTCCTCCTCTCTGTTGGCTTCCCATGCTCACTCCCGAGCCTCGCTGCTGCGTCATTTGACACAGACAGTGGGACTCAGCCTTGCCCCTTGCTCCCTCATCACTGGATTTGATTAACAGCCATGGGAGCCAACAGTTCCTGGTGCCCCAGCAAAGACAGCGAGACCCAGAAATTAAGGGAGAGAAGAGCTGCAGATGTGCACAGCGCTGGATTAAATGAGGGCTCAGGTAAGAATAAAGGGGGGTGAGGGGGGATGTTGATGCCTTCATTTTTTTACCCTAATGCAAACAAACACAGGTAAAATAACTACCCTAATACCTAGTTAAAATAATGAAAACATTTCAAAGCGTATAATGCCTTTAACAGCGTCATTATAATACACAAGAAACTATGGAAACATTTGAAAATTACCTGTATGATGCAGCCTGTCATTATCATTCACACTGCAACATAGTAGTATTACCTGTTCATCCTGCCAGTAGATCTGTTATTTTTCATTTTCCATAACAGGCCAAGCTCTCCGGAAAAAATTTCAGCAATAGGGATTGGGAGTAACCTAGTGATATGGTTTAAACATTTTTACTAAAAGAAGAAAATACTTTTTTCTATAAGTGTACCTTAATAGTGCCACCCTATACATTGTGCTATGATATGATGACATTTAACACAAAAAAATATATAAAAAACATAAAAAACAAAATAAAAACCACCAAAATTGTGCTAGCAAATATCAATAATCAATAGTCCATAAAAAAGTCCCATGAACTGAATCTGTGTTCTGGTTGTGGAATACATAAGGATATTACAATCAAACAGCTAGCAGCTGGTAGAAATCAAGAAAGCTGAAAGGTTGGATTTAAGTAAAAAAAAGAAGAGGACAGTGTCCACAGCGGGTTGGTACTTCCTTCATGCTCGCTATACTGAATCACAAATGAAGGAGAAGGCAGAGGCAGACGTTGAGGTATTAAAAGACCAGCTAGCAGTTGCTTCAGAGTGTTTGTTCAACTGTTAGTCGGGCTGATGATTTGCAAGAGCAGTGTTCATCCCTCATGACCAAATCATATATAATCACTATAACAAAGTGGTAGATGAAATTGCCAAAATGAAAGCAGTTGTGCCAATTGATCTTTGATGAACTTGGCCAACTGGGCCCACAAGCAAATCTGGACATTTGGCGCAGAAAGCAACATATGAATGGGCACAGCAGAGATAATTGCCTGTATCCATGGACATGATAAAGACAGTAATAGGGAACTGTACAGTGTGTGGAGAAGTGTGACAATGGGCATTGTAAAAGTACTCTACCGGGTCGATTAAGAGGGGTGCGAGGCCTGCAGAGATTTGGCAGATTGACTTCATCGGTCCCCTGACCGGGGAAACAATGGACTGAGATATTGTTGCACTGCAGTGGACACTTATTCAGGACTTTTGCTTGTTAATCCTTGCAAACATCAAGATCAAGCTGCAACTGCTCCAGAAACTTGTTGCTGCTTATGGTTGTCCCAAACAAGTAAAGAAAGGGACCAAATATGCTGGAGTGTCCTGGTTGTGCCACATCCCATATTCACAGGCAGCTGGTTTGATTGAAAGACACAACTGGCTATTGAAGGACCAGATACGCAAGCTTACACCCACACATACACTAAAGGCGTGGGATCGGTTCCTCACACAGGCAGTCAAGTTGTTAAATTCTAGGTCAATAGCCAAAAGCACACCATATGAGAGGATGGTTAGGGCTGGGGTGCAGATGGGACTGTAGTCATAACCTTTTAAGAACTAATATAATATTTTAATAGATAAATAAATAAATACTACTACAAAATATACCTGCGGTATGAAATGGCTGTGGCCTTTATTTATAGGTTTAAATAAATTGATTATATCAAACAATTCTTAAATCAAAATTAAAAAATCAATTTAAGTATATTAAATCAATTTTATTAACATATACCCATATATATATTTTATAATATTAAAATTAGCTTAGCCATTTAAGCTCAAGCTAAAACAATCATGAAATATACCATCCCCTTACAAGAAGGGATTAAAACCTCATAAATAAGGCCACGACAGGGAGGGAGGGTGGGATGTGCTTCTCCAATTCTTTTCCAATCTTCTGCCCACTGCTGACGCATCCTCTATCTTTTTATAGGGCTAGAGGACCGTTGTTTGGGGCAACTGTCAACAAAAGCTCAACCAATCATAGGTAAGTAAATATATATTTTTTTAATTAAACTTTAATTTATTTTCTGGTATGACACAGTCCCATAGGTGGTGGGGGCGGGGACATTTCATGCCCCGCCCTTCACCTTCATTCCACAGCTGGAGTTCAGAGTTCAGTATTCAGTATGTATGTAAGGTTCCTGGAAGAACAGGGCTTAACAGATACCATGTTACTGTTTCCCATGACATAGAAACCAAGAGTGATGTATCTGAATCTGAAGCCTATCTAGGAATGAGAGGGAATCTGTCAGGAAGGTTTGAAGTTATATTTGTGTTGATAGGTGAGCTTCAAGACAGTGGCTGGAACTCTGACTGGTTAGTGGATGCTTCTCAGCAAGAGCGGAAAGTGAGGCTAGATAACATCAAACCTTCCAAAATAAGCAGCAGTGATCTTCTGGGAAATATTAGTATATTTCCTCTCCTCCCTGTTGATGTTCTTCGGGAAGGTTCAGAAGTGGATACAGGCAGGTGTCGGTCAGAGATCCAGGCAAGAAGCCAGTTAGAGGAGAGATTGTAGGAGAAGGGTCTCGGGGGCTACTGTTTATGTATTATTAGAAGGAACAGAGCATCCACTTTGTTTTCCACTCCACAGGCTGTCTCCAATTTGATCTATAGGAAGACCAGAGAAAAGTGGTTACATGATGGACAGAATGATGGAAAGTCGCAAGAGCTGTGGAGATCAAGGCCTTTGATATAGTACAAGCCTGGACTTGTTTCTAAAGAACTTTAGAATGGACTTTTTAATGAACTTTTCAGTGGCAGAAATATGGGAGGGGGTTGCATTCAAGGAAAATTTATTTTTAGAATGAGTTTCTGTGTGTAGTCTGAGAGAATAATCAAGGGCAGAATGTGTTGCATTTGATATATATATAGACTAGTTTTAGACAGAGGTTTGTCTGATAATGTTTCTGGTTGTTAAGGTAAACAAGTTTGTAACCATTGCCAACAAACTGGTAAACAACCTGACATATAAAATGATTTTTCAGGTATAAGCTGAGAGCCTCTTATCATGCCTTAAACACCAAGGACAGTCTGTAAGACCATAAGGCTCCATAATGCATTAACATCAAAAGACTCTCATCTATAAGCAGCCAAGAAGAAGGTACCTGATCTCCAAAAGAAGAATCCTATGTTTGAGTTGTCAACAGACATCACAATCACACAGTAACTATTAAGCATATTTCTACTGTTACAGACCATAGTTTCTGCTTATTTGCTAGGCATCTTGCTTGATATACAGTATCTGTCAGTCTTCATACTGTATTCCTAATATTGTAATAGTTATGTATGTACAGCTTTTTCTTTTCAAATGTTTTTTATTGTATTTTTCAAAGATACACAATAAAGCACAAATAAGAGTCATAACAATACAACAGTTTCTTAGTCATACTATGTGTTCAACAGTGTACCTGGGTAGGCTTCAAATTATCATTTTACTAAACAGTAACCATATAGGGCCTTAGTCCAGTTGGATAGTGGTCAGATGCTTAAACAAGTAACTAGCAATCCCTGTTTACCCCAACGGGATCATGCTGTAAACAAGGGATTATGGCTCATTATCTTATATTATTTAATAAAATCAAAATTAACATAAAGGGGTATCAAGGGAAGGAGGGGAGGGGAAGGTGAGTAGGAAGTTATCTTTTACATCCGGTCTAGTTTAGGAGTGTAGTCGTTCAGGAACACACTTAATAATTATTAAAATTCTTCAGAAAATTTGAGGCCCTAGGATGAGTAATCCATTCATTCCAATTTTTAATGAATTTACTTATGGTTCCTTTCCTATGTGCTAACATTAGCTCATAGTGAGCCTGAGTATTGAGTCTCTGGACAACATCAGATAAGTTAGGTGCTAAGGTAGATTTCCATAGTTTTGTTATGGTGAGTCTCGCTGCTGTAAGGAAGTTGGCAACTATAGTTCTAAATTGAGGAGGATAGACATCTAGATTTAAACCTAGTAGGGCTAATTCAGGTGTGAGTATTTTTAGATTACCAGTGAAGGATGCGATAAAGGAGGATACATTATTCCAGAAGCTAGATAAGGTTTTACAATCCCAGAGGGTATGTAACAAATTGCCAGTGTGGGATTCACATCTCCAGCATATGGGGGAGGAGCTAGGGAATATTTTGGATAGTCTGTAAGGGGTCAAATACCAGCGGTTTAGTATTTTCTGGGCGTTCTCCCAATGTTCTACACATGCAGAAGAAGAACTGTTAATATGGATGGCTTTTTGCCATTCTTCCCACGTAAAAGTTTGTGATAGATCCTTCTCCCATTTAATCATATTTAAAGTTTTGGTTTGAATTGGAAAAGATGAAAGTAGTTTATATATATGGGATATGCCTCTCTTCCCACTTATTTTATAGGAAGTGAAGAATTCCCACAGCGCCCTAGGGAGTTCCACACTTTTCTTTGGGTCAAAGTTTTTATTGAACGGTTTGGCTATGAGTTTATTCGTTATTTTATGTATGTCATCGGGTGATAGCTGATCAAAAAAATTGATTCCCTGTTTGGACCAGGGTGTGGTAGTAATTCTTACTTTACAGTAATCGATTACTCCTAGTGGTATTGGCATTAGGACTGGGTTACATGTCGGCTGTAATTTTGTTAGAGCAAACTTCCATGCTGCCAGAGTAGCTCTAATTGTTAGGAAGTTGGGTGTATTCATTTTTGGTAGAGCATAGCAGGCCATGGAAAGGGAAAATAGATCCTTCCCTTTAGACACTTCTCGTTCAATGTTCAACCATAATTTATCATTTGAATATCTGAACCAGTATCTCATTTGATCAAGGAGTGAGGCGAAGTAATATAGGCGTAAATCTGGGAGGTTTAGGCCTCCTTTAGCTTTAACCAATGACATAGTAGATAAAGCAATTCTAGGTTTCTTTCCCAACCAGACCAAGTTGCTCAATTTCGAGTTAATTTGTGTGAAAAATTTAGTCGGTAATGGGATGGGGAGGGAGCGGAAGTAATATAGAATTTTTGGTAACGTCTTCATTTTAAAGGCTGCTATTCTTCCAATCCAAGATAGTTGTGTATTTTTAATAGACTGTGTATCTTGAGTGATTTGAGTTAATAAGGAGGGATAATTTGCTTCATACAGTTTATTAGGTGGGTAAGTAAGTTGAATCCCAAGATAGGTAATGGAGGGGTTGTCCCAATTGTAGCTAGATTGTTGTTTTAGTTTAACAACTAGGTCTGGCGGGATGTTCATAGGTAGTACAAAACATTTACTATGATTAATCTTATAATAAGAGACTGATCCAAATTTATCTAGGATAGCGGTTACCTCTTCTAGTAGTGTGTCGGTAGCAGATAAAGTTAAAAGAACGTCGTCCGCAAATAATCCCAATTTATGTTCTATTTGACCGACCTTGATTCCTACGATATTGGGGTTAGATCTGAGAGATATCTCCAGTGGTTCAATTGCTAATGAGAATATAATGGGTGATAAGGGGCATCCCTGTCTAGTACCGTTTGAGAGACTAAACTGTTTAGATATACTTCCCGATGTAAATACCCTAGCAGATGGTGTAGTATAGAGAGACATTATGGCTTCAAAAATAAATCCTGTGAGACCAAATTTCCTAAGGGTTTCCGCTACATATCCCCAGTGCACTCTGTCGAATGCCTTCTCCGCATCCAGTCCGAGAAGCAGAGAAGGCATCCGACCGCGCTCTACATGGCTAAGTAGATTAATCATCCGTCTGGTGCTATCCGGGCCTTGACGTCCCTTCACGAATCCAACTTGATCTGGTTCAATCAGATAAGGAGTAATTTCTAATAGTCGATTAGCTAGAACCTTAGCAAAAATTTTTAAATCAGAATTAAGTAGCGAGATAGGTCTATAATTAGTTGGAGAAGTCGGGTCTTTCCCTTGCTTTGGTATTGTGATGACAATTGCTTCAAGCATTTCCTTAGGGAATGAGCGGGTGTTGACAGCTTGATTAAACAATCTGGTCAAGTATGGAGAAAGCATATTTTCAAATGCCTTAAAGTATTCACTAGATAGGCCATCTGCACCGGGCACTTTATTTAGTGGTAACATTGAGATTACTTTTTTGATTTCATTTACTGTTAAAGGATCATTTAATTTTTCTAATGTAGCGGAATCTACTGTAGGGATGTTAAGTTTATCAAGAAATTGGGTTATATCTTTTAGGGTTGGTTGGGTGACAGTATGATCTTTTTTTAGATTATATAGGCCCTCATAGTATTCTGCAAACGCATCAGCTATACTCTGTGGGTTATACAATACTTTTCCTGACTTGTGGTGAACAATTTCATGGATTTTCTGTTTGTTCTGTCTAATACGTAGTTGCATGGCAAGTAACTTACCCGCTTTATTTCCTTGGGAGTAGTGGTTTAGTTTTAGTTTTTTGAGGTATTTTTCATGATCAGAGATCAAAGTCGCTCTAAGCTCGTGTCTGGCTTCATTAAGTTGTTGGAGGAGGAGGATGTGTTTGGGGGCTAGCTTGTGTTCCTTCTCTAATTTGTCTATTTTCACTAATAGATTATTTACCTCCTGTGACCGCCTTTTTTTCCCCCTAGACGTCAATTGTATCAGCATTCCTCTGGAGAAAGCTTTGTGGGCACACCATATACTAGAGATAGAGACTTCATTGTTGTCATTAAATTTAAAATATTCTTCTAGTCTTTCCTTCATCTCTGCCAGAGCTCCTCTATGTGACAAAATATATGTATTGTTCCTCCAAAGAACATGCTTCGAATTTTGTTGGGCTAGATCAATAATTAAAGAGATTGGAGCATGGTCAGACCATGTTATGTTATGTATATGGGCATCTGTGGTTTTCTGGAGGAGAGCTCTGTCAGTGATGAAGAAGTCGATCCTAGAATAGGATTTATGGATATTTGAATAAAACGTAAAGTCCTTTTCTGTTGCGTGGAGACACCTCCAAGGATCATGGAGGTCTTCTTGTGAGAAGATGTTCTTCAAACCTCTTCGTTTGGATTGGATCCCTTTAGTGGTGTCCAGAGTAGGGTCCATCGTTGCATTAAAGTCCCCACATAAGATAATATTGCCTTTTTGTATTTTCTTTGTTATTGTGATAACTTTTTGAAGGAATTGTTGTGGGTTCCTATTTGGTGCGTAGATATTGACTAATGTTAGTATTGTATTTTCAATCTTTGCAACCAGTATTACATACCGACCTTGTTGGTCAATTTTTGAGTCCAAAAGTTGAAAGGAGATTGAATCCTTGATGATCGTCAGGACTCCTTTTTTTTTCTTACTGTTGTGAAATGCGAAGATATGCGGGAATTTAGGGTGTGAAAATTGAGGAGGGTTGTCTCTTGCAAAATGCGATTCTTGAATGCAGAGTATGTCGCATCCGAATTTTAGGGCATCATTCCATAGGGCTTTTCTTTTGAAGGGGCTGTTGAGGCCCTTCACATTTAATGAGAGTAGTTTTTAGATTAGGCATAGCGAATAATTTTCATATAGATGAATTGTATATGTATCGAATGTAGTAAAGGCAAAGCGTGTCCATCGACTACATAACTTCCATGAAAAAAGAAGATTGTAAGATATTGCTTGTGAGGGGGGGAGGGAAGGAAATTAGGATCATGGTCAAAAACAGAGACAAAAACAAAAAATAACATGTAAAAACAAGCGAGTTGTCGAGCAACTCTTGTGTGCATAAATGTGTGCACTCTCGTTGTGGGGGCTTTGTTAATCATAGATCAGGGGTTCAGGATAGGGGCTCCCTGGGATTCATGTGCCTGAGGAACTTAGGCCATGATAAACTGGAGAGAAAAGAGACAAGAATTTTTATACCGGCGGTTGTGTCATCCATGACTGACATTCCAAGGAGCGGTCAGTTTTTCTGATCGGGGTACTTTCATCATTTGGGAGTAGATTCCATTTTTTCAGAATCTTGAAGCCATCTTCCAGTGTGTGTATTGTATGAGACATGTTATCTTTTTCCACAGATAGTTTGGTTGGAAAACCCCATCTATAAATTAATTTGTGGTTTCGAAGTATTTTGGTGATCGGATTCAGGTTTTTCCGCGCCAAGATAGTAGCTTGGGAAAGATCGGAGTATAGGATAATTCCCGCGTAGGGGTCTGGTAGTGGTGCATGGTGTCTTGCAAAATGCATTAGCATGTCTTTTGTCTGGAAAAAATGGATCTTGGCGATCACATCTCTCGGAAGTTTCGCTGCGATGTGCGAGGGCTTAGGAAGTCTGTGAGCTCTGTCGATCACTAGATCTTGTTTTTGCAATGAGGAGTTAAGGTCCACGAACATTTTTTGCAAAAAGATTCTTAGGTCATTATTTTTTACGTTTTCAGGGATGCCGCGGAATTTAATATTGTTTCGCCTAGACCTATCCTCGAGGTCTGAGACTTTAAGCTTCAGTTGTCTGACTTCTTCCTCAAGAGCAAAATGGTCATCAACTAATTCATTATGGGCGTCAGTGAAGTCAGTCATTTTGTTTTCAATATAGTCCACTCTTTCACCCAAATCTCCTATTTCCGCTTTAGATTTTTGCATAAATGCTCTCATGTCATGTTGGATCGCTCCATGCAATGATTTTAGCATTTCCTTCATATCAGTGTCAAGCATTGCTTTGCCAGAGGTGGGAAAGGAGTCCAATTTTACCTCATAGGGGTTAATATCAGCATCAGAATCACAGTCTATTTCAATGTCACTTACTTTATCTCCAGATGACACTTTTCTCCTTTGTTTTACAGGGCTGATGAAGTCTGATTCAAAGGCTTCATTTTGTTGTTCCTTCTCAGGCTGCTGCAGCATCAGAGCCTGTGTCTTTCTCCTCACAGAGTTGCCTGGCAGCTGGTCTGTGTGTGTGAGGGAGGAGGCGCCATCTTTTTCCTGAGGGGATTCAGCCGGACTGATAAACAACCCCAATTTGCGGGGTTTCTTGCGGGAATTACGTTTCTCCATAATGCTGGAGATGTTCTCTGTCCTCTCCGGATCGATACTGTGTCCTCGGGCGCGCTTTTCGTCGCTGCTAGCCGCTTCAGGAAGGTATTAGAACATGGAGCTCTAGCAGTGAGCTTCCATACAGATTCCCTGCTGGCCACGCCCCTCGTATGTACAGCTTTTTTGTATAGTAAAAACACATTTACACACTGCAGAGGTCTGAGTTTCCTTGTTTATAGCGCAAAGTAACCTTGCTAGATAGACATAAGCAAAACGACCACCTGTCAAATGTTCTCTGAAGAATGATCCAAATGCAGATCGCTCTTCAGAAAGTACCTCAAGTATAAACAAGCCCTAAATTAAAAACTCAGCCAAAAGGAGTCAGGACACTACCTCGCTTGTCTACCCACTAGCTCCGCACTTACACAGTGATCTGAGCTCCGAGCCCATCTTTTTTTAAAGCCAATTAGAGCTTTGGGCTCTAATCATGTGCTTACAAAAAAACATTGAAATCCATGCTCCCATGCCCTGAATGTAGATTAGGGGCCAGGCGCATGAATTAGGGGGGCCGTGCCGGCTGCACCCCTTATGGACGGGCCGCCACTGGTTATGACCATATTACAGGAAGTGAAAAACAAATCTACTGACAGTCAAAAGGCAAAAATTATGTTACAGAGGAACTTAATAACAAAACTATTTTAATGATCACAGGATGTACAGTGTGTCATTTATTATTTTGCTCATAGTTCAACTTTAAAGAACAAAAAAGTCTTGAAAATAAGTATTCTGGTAGTAAAGATGACCCGTACATTCTAGTTGTCAAGAGTAGATTGAAGAGGTTTACTACACTAAAGTCCTAACGCTTTAAAGTCCCCCAACATGGATTTACTGAGTGTGTGGATGACATATATAATCTGTTTTGCTGTTTCAGAAAGCTGAAGCAGAGAACCCCTGGGTCAGCTAGTTCCTTGTTATAAAGAACGAAACAAAGAGAAAATGGACATAATGATTTTAATATAAACTATTTCTTGGAATGTTCTGTTCTTGTATTAATGAACTGCAGTTTCAACAAAGCTTCTGACAAGGCCCTTTCATGGATAATAAATGGTGTCAAGACAAAAATGCAGAGTATGACATTAAAGCAAATTATACTTTATTGATTTCAGGTAAGATTGATGGTGGAATATGTCTCTTGTGCAGTACATAGGAAAAGAAAATGCTCCCTACTTCCCTGTATATTATCCCAAATTCTTCAATTAAAGCTGAAACTGAAAGGACAATGGCAGTTGTGTATTCTGGGCAAATACCAAAAAAACTGAGATAAACTTCAAATCAGCTCTCAAAAATAACTTTTGGGATGCAACAGAGCTTTAAAGTTTTCCTCTGCTTTACCACCCTGTGCAAAGCAACAGATTCACGTTAAAGCCACTGTTCCCAATTGGAAAACTATTTAAAAAGTCCATCCTGCAAATAAAATAATTGATATTTACATGTCTTGCATCTGTAAGTGCCAGGAGTTTTGGATGCCTGATTCATTTATGTGCTCAGTTAGGCCAGCTTCCTAATTTCCTCCGAGTAGCCATAGTGCCTGATTTACCAAGCCTTTACTCCATGACTCATGGAGTAAAAGCAGGAGTAGCAGCCGTTTGGCCATTTACTAAAGAAATACGCTGCTAGTGCAGTGTTATTCCCTAGTTACTAATGTGCTCCGTGCGCCCAGGAGAGGGTGCATTGTGCACCAGTACAGACCTGGCGCACGGCACATTAAACTGTAAATTGCGGGGGTTTGGGCGGGAGTTTATTAGGGGGGGAGGTGGGGGGATGCAGGGGAAGTGAAGTGACATGTGTTTTGAAGTGTTTGGCGGGCCGAATTGAAAGGGAAAGTGTTTTTTGAAAACAGATCCCCGTACGCTTGCACAGTGCGCCTGAACCTCGGGAGGTTCATTTGCATACTGGGCATGCGCAGAGAGAAAAGTCAGGGATTCCCGTGCGCCTTGTCAGTACGCCGTGAAAATCTTGGTAAATACCAAGCGGCGTACCCGTGAATGCGCTGCGTGACGCACAGGAATCTCCGAGCTGTTTTCAGCCCTGAAGGGGAACTCCGCGCCAAATTTCAAACTTGAAATCGGCGCGGGTCCCCCTCCAGGGCTACATTAGGCTCTTAGGCTTGGTCCGGAACGTGAGGGGTTAAACCCGTGCCGATTCGGCACGGGGGTCCCCCCCAGATCCAAACCAAGCCCTCATCCCAAGCATGCAGTCTGGCCCGGACAGGAATGGGGGCGGGGACGAGCGAGCGCCCCCCCCCTCCTGAGCCGTACCAGACCGCATGCCCTCAACATGGGGGAGTGTGTGCTGTGGGGGAGGGGGGCACTGCCCCCCCTCACCACAGCACTCTTGCCCCCATGTCGATAGGGACAAGAGCCTCTTCCCGACAACCCTTGCCATTGGTTGTCGGGGTATGCGGGCGGGGCTAATCGGAATCTGCGAGCTCCCTTTAATAAGGGGGCTCCCAGATGCCGGCCCCCCACCCTATGTGAATGAGTATGGGGTACATCGTACCTCTACCCATTCACCTGGGGGAAATGTAAAGTAAAATAAAACACCACACAGAATAAAATATTTTATTGATCTGCTCTGGAGCCCCCCCTTTCTTCTTTAGCTCTCTTAGAAGGGGGGGTTTCTTCTCTCCCGATCTTCGGCCGGGACCCTGGGCTTCGGTGATTTCTTCCGGGGGAGGGCGCCATCCCTCAGTCCTCTCCGGAGCCTTCCGCCGGATGCCCCCACCCCATTTAAGCTCTTTTTCATTAGGGAGGGGCATCCGGACTTCGGGGTCTTCTGCCGGGGGATGGCGCCTATCCCCCGGTCTTTCCGGGGCCTTCCGCCAGGGTTCCGGTCTTCCTGGTCTTCTGCCGGGGGTGCGCCAACTCCCAGGTCTTTTCTCTTCTGTCTTCTCTGCTCCCTCTTCTGCCTGGCTCCCCCGCGGAGCCAGGGCTTTCTTCCGTCTTCTTTCTTCTCTCTTCCTTCTTCTGCCTGTCTCCTCCGGGAGCACAGGGCTTGTCTCCGCTGTCTTCTCCCTTCTCTTCCATTGGATGTTGACACGACGAGGTCCGGCGCTGGAATGCCGTCTGAGCAGTGGGCATGGACTTATATAGGGCAATGCCACCATGTGACCTCAACCCATGTGACATCACATTCCCATCATGCCCAGGGAATGTGATGTCACATGGGTTGAGGTCACATGGTGGCATTACCCTATATAAGTCCATGCCCGCCGCTGACACGGCATGTCAGCGCGGAACCTCGTCGTGTCAACATCCAATGGAAGAGAAGGAAAGAAGGAAGAAGACAGCGGAGACAAGCCCTGTGCTCCCGGAGGAGACAGGCAGAAGAAGGAAGAGAGAAGAAAGAAGACGGAAGAAAGCCCTGGCTCCGCGGGGGAGCCAGGCAGAAGAGGGAGCAGAGAAGACAGAAGAGAAAAGACTTGGGAGTTGGCGCACCCCCGGCAGAAGACCGGAACCCTGGCGGAAGGCACCGGAAAGACCGGGGGATAGGCGCCATCCCCCGGCAGAAGACCCCGAAGTACGGATGCCCCTCCCTAATGAAAAAGAGCTTAAATGGGGTGGGGGGCATCCGGCGGAAGGCTCCGGAGAGGACCGAGGGATGGCGCCCTCCCCCGGCAGAAATCACCGAAGCCCAGGGTCCCGGCGGAAGATCGGGAGAGAAGAAATCCCCCATTCTAAGAGAGCTAAAGAAGAAAGGGGGGGCTCCGGAGCAGATTAATAAAATATTTTATTCTGTGTGGTGTTTTATTTTACTTTACATTTCCCCCATGTGAATGGGTAGAGGTACGATGTACCCCATACTCATTCACATAGGGTGGGGGGCCGGCATCTGGGGACCCCTTTATTAAAGGGGTCTCTCAGATTCTGATAAGCCCTCCGCCCGCATACCCCGACAACCAACGGCCAGGGTTGTCGGGAAGAGGCTCTTGTCCCTATCGACATGGGGACAAGAGTGCTTTGGGGTGGGGGGGCAGTGCCCCCCTCCCCCACAGCACACACTCCCCCATGTTGAGGGCATGTGGTCTGGTATGGCTCAGGAGGGAGGGGGGCGCTCGCTCGTCCCCACCCCCATTCCTGTCTGACCAGACTGCGTGCCTGGGATAAGGGCTTGGTTTGGATCTTGGGGGGGACCCCACGCTATTTTTTTTTTGCGCGGGTTTAACCCCTTATGTTCCAGACCAAGCCTAAGAGCCTGGAGGGAACCCACCTTATTTTTTTGGGGGGGGTCTGGAGTTCCCCTTCATGAACAGCGATCTGTCATTTACACATGTCAGTCCCACCCCCCCCCTACAGTTAGAACACACCCAGGGAACATATTTAACCCCTCCCTCGCACCTAGTGTTAACCCCTTCCCTGACAGTGGCATTTTTAGAGTAAGCAATGCATTTTTACAGCACTGATCGCTAGAAAAATGCCAATGGTTCCAAAAAAGTGTTCGATGTGTCCGCCATAATGTCGCAGTACCGATAAAAATCGCTGGTCGCAACAATAACTAGTTAAAACAAAAAAATATATATTTTGTAGACGTTATAACTTTTGCAAAAACCAAACACTAAACGCTATTTGCGATTTTTTGGAACCAAAAAGATGTAGAATACGTATCGGCCTAAACTGAGGGGTTTTTTATTTTTTACAATATATATTTTTGGGGATATTTATTATAGCAAAAAGTAAAAATAATTTTTACATATGTGGGCGGGACTTACGCAAGTCCCGCCCACATATATAAACATCGTTCAAACCATACATGTGAGGTATTGACGCGTGCGTTAGAGCGAGAGCAATACTTTTACCACTAGACCTTCTTTGTAACTATAAACTGGTAACCTGGAAAAAAAAAAAAAAGGTCGCCTATGGGGATATTCACGGAATTCATTTTGGCCCCATTGCAGGAGTGTTTCCAATAGTAAAGCGTGACATGTAAGGTATCTATTTACTCAGTGTAACATCATCTTTCACATTATCCCCAAAAATTGGGCTCACTTTTGTGTTTTATTAATTTTTAACCACTTGAGCCCAGACCATATTTCTGGTCAATGACCGGGCAAGTTTTTGTGATTCGGCACGGCGTCGCTTTAACTGACAATTGCGCAGTCGTGCGACGTGGCTCCCAAACAAAATTGGCAACCTTTTTTTTCCCACAAATAGATTATTAAATGTGCGTGTTTACTTCTGTCTTTAACACCTCCCCTTCAGGCTGGAAAGCATCAGATCAGGGGAAACAAAAAAAAAAAAAGCTCTCATTCCATTGCAGCTTGGTTCCTACATGTGTGATGAACTGAGCATGCTCAAACACTTAGAACAAAAATATCCTTTCTTTTTAAAAGGTGAAAAACACTCCTTGGATGCTCATAGAGCGTGGTTTGGGTTAATTGCAGGTGTGCCCAATTACAAGCTCACCCAAACTAGAGACTGCAATTTGTTCATGTGATTTCAATTGCTTCATTACTAGCACTGTTATAAAAAGCTTGGATCGATCAGTCCTCAGCTGCCCTCAGAAGGGGCAGGCTGGCAGAAATGCTGTTGCTAAACACAAATGTGGTTTGTTGCATGGGTTTTGTTTTATTTTGCCAATGGTTTTGGTTTATTTTTAAATGATGTTCACTTTGATGTATTTGTCTATGTGGCCTTATTTTATGAAAAATGTGTGAAGCTATGGTTAGTTAGAATTTTGAAATGTATTTTTGTTTGTGTTTGTTTGTTTGTCTTTTTTCGCTTTTCTTGTTTTGTTGACCAATAAAAATTATTTTAAAATTGTTAAGTTTGTCTTTTGTTACTTTTTCATGCTACATATGTTGACAGCTGCAGCTGAAATCGGTTTGGGCCTAACAAATTATGTGTGTCTAAGTTTCTTTCCTGGTGTGTAATCATGAAATGTTTGCCATGTTTATTCTCCATGACTTTAAAGAGAAAACTGGTAATTATTTTATTTTTTCTGCAGTGGTCCTCAGCCCTCAAGTACCCCCGACAGGACATGTTTTGTGGATTTCTCTTATCAAGAATTGCTGCCCAGACTGTATTTTAAAGCACATGTACAAGATGAAGGAAAACCTGCAAACATGGCCTGGGGGGGGGGGGTTTGCTATTGGTGGACAGGCTTGACGTGCTGATTTACAGCACTGTGCTTAAATCTAGCGCAAGGCAATCCTATTCAAATTGTGGGTGTTTGAGGGAAGCCAAGTGAGTGTTAGAACCCCTGCTTTGTGTTTTTTTATTTTTGTGTTGAGCTTTGTGTCCCTTTTCTTAAAATTGGCTTCACTTCCTGTCACACAGCTGAACAGGAAGTGAGGTTAAAACCCTACCAGTGTCATTTCTTGGGGACACAGGTCAATCTAACTAGTGTCCCCATTAAGCAAATTGCACTCCAGCACTGTTGTGTACACCCCAAATCATGGGTCTTCAAACTACGGCCCTCCAGTTGTTCAGGAACTACAATTCCCGTCATGTCTGTGAATGTCAGTGCATTACAAGGCCTCATGGGATGTGTAGTTCTACAACAGCTGGAGGGCCGTAGTTTGAGGATCCCTGCCCCAAATGATTATTTAGTTTGGGGTTTAGTAAAGGCAAAGCCACTCTGCAGTACAAGCATAGTTGCTGAAAATCAGAGAGGAAGCACTGATGGTTTTAACATCCAATCATGTAGAAGCAAAGTTGTTTTGTTTTCTTCCTTGCTTTGCACTTGTAGGAGTGGATTTGCCTTTAGTAAATGGACCCCAAAGTCCAAGATCCCTAATAATTTGGGGTGTACACAGCAAAATGCTAGAGTGCAATTTACATAATGGGAAACTATTTAGATTGATCTCTGTGTCCCCAAGAAAATATATTAGTAAGGTTTTACCCTCACTTCCTGTTTGGCTATGTGACAGGAAGTGAATAGATTAGAAAGGGTGAAGACACCTCACAAATGTTGTCACTATCAGGGGTGCAGACATCCCCAAAAAAATTTGCAGATAATACTTATTTGCAAATTAATAATTTTTTAGTTAACATTGGGTGGGGTGCTCTAACACACACATTCCTACATATTAGCAACGCTCTATCCTGGCCTATTGGCATGGTTATATTTTCTTAGGGCTCTCAATAAAACTCTATGAAATTTGTGCTTAAACTAGAACCAGGGGCGGACTGACAACTCATGGGGCCCCTGGGCAATAGAAGATTATGGGGCCCCTCTGGCTTACAGATGGCGTAGGAGGTAGTGCAGAGGCGGGCAGCTAAAATCTTGGGATATTCACATTAAAAGCATGTCATTTTCGGACATATCAGGGACAGATCTAAAAAAAACACAGATTTTTACATACTGTCCCTGGTTTTACTGAGCCTGGCAACCCGGATGGGGCCCCCTAGTGGCATGGGGCCCTCGGGCAGTGCACGAGTGACTCAATGGTCAGTCCGCCCCTGACAAGAACTATAATCAACAAGTTTTATTTTCTTTAATTTTGGATAGTGAGGAAGGGTTATAGGCCCTGTCAGTTTATTTTGTATTATCTGTGTCCAATTGGGGAGATTTGCCTTCACTTCCTGCCCCATAGCCAAACAGGAAGTGAGAGAAAAACTATGCAAATTAACCACTTCCCGCCCAGCCTATGGCCGATTTACGTCCGGGAAGTGGTTACACAATCCTGACAGGACGTCCTGCAGGATTTCATGCCGCGCGCGCCTGTGGGGGCACGCAGCGCGGCGATCGGTGATGCGGGGTGTCAGTCTGACACCCTGCATCTCCGATCTCGGTAAAGAGTCTCTCACGGAGACAGACGCGAGTATAGGAGAGCCGATCGGCAGCTCTCCTGACAGGGGGCGTTCGCGCTGATTGTTTATCAGCGCAGCCCCCCCTCGGATCACCACACTGGACCACCAGGGATGCCCACCCTGGACCACCAGGGTGTGCAAAAAAAAAAAAAATATAGAAAAAAAAAAAAAAGCATTAAAAAAAAAGAAAAAAGATGCCAATCAGTGCCCACAAATGGGCACTGATTGGCAACCTGGGAAAATCAGTGCCACCCCACAGTGTCCATCAGTGCCACCCCACAGTGTCCATCAGTGCCACCCCACAGTGCCCACCTATCTGTGCCCACCTGTGCCACCCATAAGTATCCATCAGTGCCACCCATAAGTGCCGCCCATGAGTGCCCATCTGTGCCGCCCATGAGTGCCCATCAGTGCCGCCTATGAGTGCCCATCAGTGCCGCATAGCAGCGCCGCCAATCAATGCCACCTCATCTGTGCCCGTCAGTACTACCTCATCGATGTCCATCAGTGCCATCTCATCGGTGCCCATCAGTGCCGCCATATCACTGCCCGTAATTGAAAGAGAAAAACTTATTTACAAAAAAATTAACCTAAAAAAATAAAAACGTTTTTTTGTTTTAAAATTTGCAGTATTTTTTTAGTTGTTGCGCAAAAAAAAAATCGCAGAGGTGATCAAATAACAAAAAAAGAAAGCTCTATTTGTGGGGGAAAAAGGACGCCAATTTTGTTTGGGTACAGTGTTGTATGACCGCGCAATTGCCATTCAAAGTGCGACAGTGTTGAAAGCTGAAAATTGGCTTGGGCGGGAAGGTGCGTAAGTGCCTGGTACGGAAGTGGTTAAGGGAATCCAGTGCCCCCCCAGAACTAGTGTGTGGGTCCCCTGAAAATTACTGGGCGGGTCATACAAAAACAGGGTGTGGCTTTGACAGGAAGGGGTGGGTCATTTTTCTATTAGGAGGTGCAGATATGTAGTCAGGCCTAGGGCAGAACAAAACCTAAATATACTACTGCATATTAGGGCTTATTTAGACCGGATCCGATTTACAGCGTGTTTTTATATTGTGGGAGGAAACCCACGCAGGCACAGGGAGAACATGCAAACTCTATGCAGATGCTGTCACGGGCGGGATTCGAACCAACGACTCTTTTGCTGCTAGGTCAAAGTGCTATACACTACACCACTGTGCTGAACGAACATGATTGCAGCTGAAAGCATGAGAACTTTTATTTTTTTTTTCAATACCATGCTTTCCAGCCTTATTGACCCCGCCTCTCTCCATAAAGAGGACCTGTCACACACTAGTCCTATTACAAGGGATGTTTACATTCCTTGTAATAGGAAGAAAAGTGATCCAAAATCAAAAAAAGTGTCAAAAAAGTGCAAGAATAAAAATATGAGGTAAAAAAAAAAAACAAATAAATAAAATAACGCCCCTGTCCCTAGAAGCTCGCACTCAGAAGCAAATATGCATGTAAGTCCCGCCCACATATGTAAACACCATTCAAACCACACATGTGAGGTATTGACGCGTGCGTTAGAGCGAGAGCAATAATTCTAGCCCTAGACCTCCTCTGTAACTCTGAACTGGTCACCTGTAAAAAAAAAAACAAGCATCGCCTATGGATATTTTTATGTCCCGAAGTTTGGCGCCATTCCATGAGTGTGTACAATATTAAAGCGTGACAAGTTAGGTATCTATTTACTCGGTGTAACATCATCTTTAACATTATCCATAAAAATTGGGCTAACTTTACTTTTTTTTTTTTTTAATTCATGAACCGTGTTTTTTTTTTGGGCCAAAAAAAAGTCGTTTGAAAAATTATTGCGCAAATACCGTTGGAAATCCAATAAAAAATGACCGCTAACTTTATTCCCTAGGGTGTCTGCTAAAAAATTAAATATAATGTTTGGGGGTCCTGATTAATTTCCCAGGAACAAAATATAATTTTTACATGAAGGAGAGAAGTGCCAGAATAGGCGTGGTATGGAAGTGGTTAAAGTGAAATAATAAAAGTGAAATATTCCTTTAAATTTCATACAGGGGGGGAGGGGGGGTACACGCATGTTTCCCGTGCTTAGAACTGTCCCTGTACAAGATGTCATTTCTGAAGTGAAACAAAAAAAAGGAAGTTTAAAGTACTCATGGCTATAAAGAATACAGTCATTGCTCATTAAAAAAAAAAAAAAAAGGGGGTCCCTCCAAATTAAATTACCAGGCCCTTCAGGTCTGGAATGGATATTAAGGGGAACCCCGCCGTAAAACCCCCCCCAAAAAATGGCGTGGGGTCCCCCCAAATATCCATACCAGACCCTTCAGGTCTAGTGTGGATTTTAAGGGGAACTCCACCCCAAATTGAAAAAAAAAATGGCGTGGGGTCCCCCCAAATATCCATACCAGACCCTTCAGGTCTGGTGTGGATTTTAAGGGGAACTCCACCCCAAATTGAGAAAAAAAATGGCGTGGAGTCCCCCTAAAAATCCACACCAGACCCTTATCCGAGCACGTTGACCTGGCCGGCCGCAGAAAAGAGGGGGGGACAGAGTGCGGCCCCCCCCCCTCTCCTGAACCGCAGCAGGCCACATGCCCTCAACATGGGGAGGATGTCCCCATGTTGATGGGGACAAGGGTCTCATCCCCACAACCCTTGCCCGGTGGTTGTGGGGGTATGCGGGCGGGAGGTTTATCAGAATCTGGAAGACCCCTTTAACAAAGGGGACCCCCAGATCCTGACCCCCCCCTGTGTGAAATGGTAATGGGGTACATTGTACCTCTACCATTTCACCCCCAAAAAAATGTCAAAGTGTTAAAAATGACAGTAGCCGGTTTTTGACAAATCTTTTAATAAAATCTTCTTTTCTTCTTTCCTTCGGGTTTCTTCCGCTGCTTCTTTCTTGGGTCTTCTTGTCCACATCTTGCCCGACGTCTTCTTCTATCTTCTCCGTCCGTCCTTCAGCCTTCTGGTCCCGCATCTTGCCCGACGTCTTCTCCTGTCTTCTTCTCCGTCCGTCCGCCAGCCTCCTCGTCCGCATCTTGTGTCTTCTGCGGTCTTCTTCTCGGTCCGCCAGCCTTCTCGTCCGCATCTTGTGTCTTCTCCGGACCCAGCGTTTGAATTTGATTTGGCCGCCGTGTTCCCGCTCCTGGGACCCGCCCCCCTCTGACGCCACAAGTAAACTCCTTAGAAGGTCATGTGCGTCAGAGGGGGGCGGGGTCTTTGTTTTATGAATGAATCCCTTTAGAATTGTCAGAGCCAACAATTCATTATAGCCGCGTGTGAATTTTTAAATGACTTTTTTCCTTCTGAATGTCATTTTGTGCAGGGGGAGTTCTAAGTGCGGGAAAAATGCGCTATTTCACATGCTGACATTACACCCCCCCTAGGTACGAAATTTAAAGGAATATTTCACTTTTATTGTTTCACTTTAAGAATTATTAATTTCACTGCTCCCGAAAAAACGGCCGTTTTAAAAAATAAAAAAAGCATTGATACATGTTCCTTGGGACAGGACTGAGGTCCCCAAACACTTTTTAGGACAAAACTAGCAGATTAGCCTTTAAAATGAACACTTTTGATTTCTCCCATAGACTTCTATAGGGAGTTTGGCGCGGCTTTACATATTACTTTCAATGCGCCGGCTGCTACGCTGGTTCATGCGCCCAATTAAGCCTCCACCCGGAGTACTAATTAACGCATGAACCAGCGCAGCGCACAGAGCATAGTAAATCAGGCCCATTGTGTCAATGAATTAAAGACTGTTGCAGGAAAAGCATAGGAAAAGCTGACAACGTGCCAAGGAAAAGATTTAAGCTTTCTCTTTTGACAATCCATCCCTTTCCTGCATTGTTCTTATTATTAGAAGTTTTCTTGTCTTATATCTTATTCTGTGATTGATTTGAAGCCAGTGGTCACTTTTTGCTGCTGTTTCTGTCAAAACTGCACAGTTTGGGCCAGATTCACAGAACAGATACGACGGCGTATCTCCTGATACACCGTCGTATCTCTTGTTCTATCTATGCGGCTGATTCATAGAATCAGTTCCGCATAGACAGCCCTAAGATCCGACAGGTGTAATTGACTTACACCGTCGGATCTTAGGATGCAGTACCTCGGCCGCCGCTGGGTGGAGTTTGCGTCGTATTCCAGCGTCGGGTATGCAAATTAGCAGTTACGGCGATCCACAAAGGTTTTTCCCGTCGTTACGTCGGTGCAAGTCTTAGTTTCCCGTCGCAAAGTTAGGGGTGCTTTAACATGGTGTAAAATTACTCCACCATGTTAAAGTATGCCCGTCGTTTCCGCGTCGCTTTTGAATTTTTTTTTCCGGCGTAAGTACGTTACGCACGTCGCGATTCACAAACACGTCACGCCGCCGTAATTTCGCGCAAAGCACGTCGGGAAAATTGCGAACGGAGCATGCACAGTACGTCCGGTGCGGGAGCGCGCCTAATTTAAATGGTACCCGCCCCATTTGAATTGGGCGGGCTTGCGCCAGATGTGTTTACAATACACCGCCGCAAGTTTACAGGTAAGTGCTTTGTGGATCAGGCACTTACACTGAAAACTTGCGGCGGTGTAACGTAAACGGGTTACGTTACTCGGCCGCAATTCTATGTGAATCTGGCCCTTTGTTTTTATCTACATTTACCTCTTACCTGCATAGGGCATTTTTTTGGCAAAGGTGAACTAACCCTTTAAGCCACAATTGTAAATGCTTTTTAGTGAAGTGAAGATTAACCACTTACCCACTGGGCACTAAAACCCCCTTCCTAACCAGACCAATTTTCAGCTTTCAGTGCTCTCACATTTTGAATGACAATAACACAGTCATGCAAAACTGTACCTATATGAAATTTTTGTCCTTTTATTCACACAAACGGAGCTTCATTTTGGTGGTATTTGATCACCTCTGGGTTAAAAAAAAATTGCACTATTAATAAAAAAAGGTTGAAAATTTTGTAAAAATAAAAGAATTTTTCTTAGTTTCCGTTATAAAATTTTCCACAACCTTTGGAAAAAATAACCCAAATCACTGTATTTATTTGGTCTTTGTGAAAGTTATAGAATCTACAAGCTATGGTGCCAATCACTGAAAATGTATCACAACTGATGTACTGATGGCCTATATAATTTAATGAGACCCTAACAAGCCAGGACAGTACAAATACCCCCCAAATAACCCCTTTTTAGAAAGTAGACAGCCCAAGGTATTTAGTAAGATGCATGCTGAGTTTTTTCTCAATTTTTTAACAAAATTGCCATATTAACAGGTTATTTCTCTCACACAGCATATGCATACCACAAATTACACCCCAAAACACATTTTGCTACTTCTCCCGAGTATGGCGATACCACATGCAGGGATGAACTTCGAGTTCGAGTCAAACTCATGTTCGACTTGAACATTGCCTATTCGCCTGTTCGGCGAACAACGAACAATTAGGGGTGTTCGTGGCAAATTCGAAAAGCCGTGGAAGACCCTGTTAAAGTCTATGGGAGAAATCTAAAATGTTAATTTTAAAGGCTAATATGCAAGTTATTGTCCTAAAAAGTGTTTGGGGACCTGGGTCCTGTCCCAGGAAACATGTGTCAATGCAAAAAAAAGTTTTTAAAACGGACGTTTTTTCAGGAGTAGTGAATTTAATAATGCTAAAAGTGAAACAATAAAAGTATAATATTACTTTAATTTCGTACCTAGGGGGGGTGTAAAGTCAGCATGTGAAAAAGCGCATGTTTCCCGTACATAGAACTGTCCCTGCACAAAGTGTCATTTCTGAAAGAAAAAAAGGCATTTAAAACCGGCTTTGCGGCTATAATGAATTGTCGGCTCTGGCAATTACAGAGATGATTCATTCATAAAGAAACTTGCCCAGCGTGAAAGAAGCCAAGCCAAGCTGAGAGGATCCAGGGGAGGGCCCTTGCTAGAGAGAGCCAGGATGAAGGTTGGTCTCGCTGGAGGGCCTGTTGACTGATTTGGAGGATGCACATACAATAAAAACCTGTTTGCAGTATCATCAGGTCAGCTTAAAGGTTCAGGTGCTGTCAAGCTGTTCTTTTTATAGATCCAAGGAGTCTGTAAGTGATCTGCTTCTGGTATCTGAGACCCCTAATCTTCTCTCCTACTACCTCCTTTCAAGTTCTGCATTAAAGCTTTGAAAATATCAAAAGTGACTGGCTCACAGATTCTGTTCCAAACTCCCCATTATAGCTATGGACTCTGGGGTAAATGCTGGCTCGCCCCCTGCCCCTGGAGGTCCCTCCTTGACCGTGGGTGCTACACACCCTTTAAAATCATGCACAATCTCAAGGTACTAAACTAATCATTTTACCTATCGCAGCAGCATCCAAACACATGGTCCACCAAGGTGATTTCTTCCTTCATCTTTGCACACTGGTACTGACTAGTATACTAGCATTTTCTACTCCCCCCCTCCTCTCCCTCTTTCTGCTAATGTGACCCCAAAGAGGGGTTGGGGGCAAACAAGGATGCTCTGCAGGTGCAAAATATCCTCGTTATCAACCAAAGACATCATTGGTTGTTAGAATGCAAGTGGTTGGTCTGCTTGGTGCTCATGGTTTTAATGCTTCACAATAAAAACCTGTGGCTTTGTGTAAAAAAAAGGCAGACTTGTTGCACTCACTGGCTTGTTGACGATTGTTGGGCAATTTGTAGGCACTTTGCCAAGGAACCCCTGAAGAACCCAAGAGACACCCTGTTTGAAAAATACGGGTCTATACTAGGCCACCACACTGCTTCTCTGCAAAGTTGTTTGTCCTTACCACACCTAGATGACCTTCACAAACCATTTTTAGAACTGATTGTCTCAGTGCAGCTGGAATTACTTCTCTGGGTCCTTCTAAAAGGCAAACACCTTAACAAGGTGACAACTCGGTCATTACTTGGTAGTATGAATACAAAACATATAGGGCCGGATTCAGAAAGGACTTACGACGACGTATCTCCAGATATGCCGTCGTAAGTCCAAATGTGCGCTGTTGTATCTATACGCGTATTCTGGAAATTAGATATGCCTGAATTTTGCCAAGATGCAACCGACGTAACTTGGGTGCATATTTACGCTGGCCGCTAGGGGCGCTTCCGTAGATTTACGCGTTGAATATGCAAATGACTTAGATACGCCGATTCACGAACGTACTTGCGCCCGTCGCATTAAGCTACGCCATTTACGTAAGGCGTACGTCCGGCGTAAAGTTACCCCTGCTATATGAGGCACAAGTAATGCAAAGGTATGAACGTCGGAACAAGCGTCGGATTTTACGTCGTTTACTTAAGTCGTACGTGAATGGGGCTGGGCGTAGGTTACGTTCACGTCGTTGCCATCGAGCCGTCGTATCCTACAGCGTAAATTCTACGTGATTCTGAGCATGCGCGCGCATGCGCCGTTCGTTCGCCGCTTCATTTACATGGGGTCACGATTAATTTCAATACAACACGCCCACTACCAGCCTACTTTGAATTAGGCTGGCTTACGCCGGCCCATTTACGCTACGCCGCCGTAACTTAGGGAGCAAGTGCTTTGTGAATACTGTACTTGCCTCTCTATGTTACGTTGGCGTAGCGCATATGAGATGCGCTATGCCCGCACAGAGATACGCCGATCCCTGTGAATCTGGCCCATACAGTATAAAAAATGAGAAGAGGGATAAAAAAAGGGAAATAACAAGATAAAAAAAAAAAACAGTCAATGATAACGGTAGTCATACTGTGGAAGTCTAGCTATGAAGGGTTACTCCTTCTTTTGTCAGATTTATAACACAATTCCACGGTAAGTATAAAAGAATGAAATAAATCATCTTTAAGCTTGGCATATAATCCTTCAATATCTGAAATTGGGACTTTTTTACTCAAAAAAACAAAGTTTACATATCAGAAGGCACCTAATATGAAAAAGAAAAGAAAGATGGGAAGATGTGTCCTAGACATGTGCATTGCCGAAAAATTTGTTTTTTTTTCGTTCCATTAATTTTTTGCATTCTTCTTAAATTCTGAAATTTAGTAAATTAGAAATTGAATTTGGAAATTAGAAAATTCGGAAATTCCAAAATCCAAATTTTCCAATTTCCGAATTTTCGAGTTCTGAATTTTCCAATTTCCGATTTTCAAATTTTCAAATTTCTAAATTTCGGAATTTTCGGATTTGGAATTTTGGAACTTCGAATTTTCGAAATGTTTTATTTCCTAATTTCACATTTTCAAATTTCAACATTTCCGAAACTTAAATATTCCAAAATTCCAATTTTACAATTCCGAATTTCCGAAATGTTGATTTTCCAAAATTTAGAATTTTCAAATTTTCCGAAATTCCGAATTTCCGAAACTTCGTAAATCAATTCAAAAATTCTGAAATTCTGAAAATTTGGAATTCAAAGATTCTAAAATCCGGAAATTCAAAAATTCGGAAATTCAAAAATTTCGGAATTAACAAATTTGTCAAAATTTGTTAAAAAACGAATTTGGGAACTAAATGAATTACACATGTCTAATGTGTCCACTTGCTTTCCTTTATAATTGGTCCATGGGGTTTGCGGCTTACTGCTTGTTCTGTTCATGTGAGTTGATGTATGTACTAAGAACTATTAGAACAATTAGAAAAAGTTTTTGGAGCAGTCACAGACTCATAGAACAAGACAATATGTGACTATAGTGTTCTGAAACATTTTGCCCAGAAACACAGAGGGTCTCCCGAGGGCCTTAGTACAGGTTATCGAATCAATACCCAAATATATCCCTACCGCTGAGAGATTTCATAAGTTATGCTATTACTATAACTTTTGATATACATGATAATAATAAATTGTCTTTTTTTATATCTTTTTTTAAATCATATTTCAATATTCTGAGTTTTTAATAATATGATTTACATTTGGAGCCTTTTTACATATTTTGTGGTCATTCCACCACCATTATGGACAATTTTACATCTATGTTTTATATTTTATACATTACTCCTAGTTTATCTTCCTCTCGGGCTGAAGCCGATATTAACAGTGTTGCCTATTTGAGTAAACTTTTACCTTTCATTGCTTTTTTGTTTGAATTTTACTTGTAAACTTCCCACTCAGCGGCTGCTACCTGTCTCCTGCAATTGCCACTGTTTATGTCTATATTATAAATGGTTGCAGATGTTTGTTAATGTATCATTTTTATTTACCCTCAATGGTAATATTATAGTCAATGCACCCTTTGTACCATTGCCATTTTTTTTGTATATTTTAATGCTCTAATGTGGCTTGTGGTTCCTCAGGACAGTGTGTATTCAGCAGACAGACTTGAGAAAGAGGGTGAGTCCCCAGAAATGCGTAATTGTGTCTGTTACACTTCTGTCAGTTCCATCTAGCTCAGAGCTAAGCTCTTCTCCCTTCAATTCCAGTCAGTTAGCCTGACAGCTGGGGCTACATCACTGCAGATACCTGAGAGACTAGAGCAAAATTATGAGAAAATGTGTGAATGCAACCTAATCTGGTAAAAGTCTGCAGGCATTTTTTTTTTTTCAGGCAATTTACAGCACACACTAATTTTGGTAGCACAATTATCATTGTGAAATGTATTTTCCTTGTTAAAGAACATTATTGTTAATCAGTTTGTCATGGGTAAACTTCCACTTTAAAGGAGTTGTAAATATACAGGGAGTGCAGAATTATTAGGCAAATTAGTATTTTGACCACATCATCCTCTTTATGCATGTTGTCTTACTCCAAGCTGTATAGGCTCGAAAGCCTACTACCAATTAAGCATATTAGGTAATGTACATCTCTGTAATGAGAAGGGGTGTGGTCTAATGACATCAACACCCTATATCAGGTGTGCATAATTATTAGTCAACTTCCTTTCCTTTGGCAAAATGGGTCAAAAGAAGGACTTGACAGGCTCAGAAAAGTAAAAAATAGTGAGATATCTTGCAGAGGGATGCAGCACTCTTAAAATTGCAAAGCTTCTGAAGCGTGATCATCGAACAATCAAGCGTTTCATTCAAAATAGTCAACAGGGTCGCAAGAAGCGTGTGGAAAAACCAAGGCGCAAAAAAACTGCCCATGAACTGAGAAAAGTCAAGCGTGCAGCTGCCAAGATGCCACTTGCCACCAGTTTGGCCATATTTCAGAGCTGCAACATCACTGGAGTGCCCAAAAGCACAAGGTGTGCAATACTCAGAGACATGGCCAAGGTAAGAAAGGCTGAAAGACGACCACCACTGAACAAGACACACAAGCTGAAACGTCAAGACTGGGCCAAGAAATATCTCAAGACTGATTTTTCTATGGTTTTATGGACTGATGAAATGAGAGTCTTGATGGGCCAGATGGATGGGCCCGTGGCTGGATTGGTAAAGGGCAGAGAGCTCCAGTCCGACTCAGACGCCAGCAAGGTGGAGGTGGAGTACTGGTTTGGGCTGGTATCATCAAAGATGAGCTTGTGGGGCCTTATCGGGTTGAGGATGGAGTCAAGCTCAACTCCCAGTCCTACTGCCAGTTTCTGGAAGACACCTTCTTCAAGCAGTGGTACAGGAAGAAGTCACCATCCTTCAAGAAAAACATGATTTTCATGCAGGACAATGCTCCAGCACACGCGTCCAAGTACTCCACAGCGTGGCTGGCAAGAAAGGGTATAAAAGAAGAAAAACTAATGACATGGCCTCCTTGTTCACCTGATCTGAACCCCATTGAGAACCTGTGGTCCATCATCAAATGTGAGATTTACAAGGAGGGAAAACAGTACACCTCTCTGAACAGTGTCTGGGAGGCTGCGGTTGCTGCTGCACGCAATGTTGATGGTGAACAGATCAAAACACTGACAGAATCCATGGATGGCAGGCTTTTGAGTGTCCTTGCAAAGAAAGTAGGCTATATTGGTCACTGATTTGTTTTTGTTTTGTTTTTGAATGTCAGAAATGTATATTTGTGAATGTTGAGATGTTATATTGGTTTCACTGGTAAAAATAAATAATTGAAATGGGTATATATATATTTTTTTGTTAAGTTGCCTAATAATTATGCACAGTAATAGTCACCTGCACACGCAGATATCCCCCTAAAATAGCTAAAACTAAAAACAAACTAAAAACTACTTCCAAAAATATTCAGCTTTGATATTAATGAGTTTTTTGGGTTCATTGAGAACATGGTTGTTGTTCAATAATAAAATTAATCCTCAAAAATACAACTTGCCTAATAATTCTGCACTCCCTGTATATATATATTTTTTTGCTGAAATGACTGTTTACAGGGTATAGAGACATAATATTTAACTGATTCCTTTTAAAAAAAGATTAACAATCAATCATATAATGTACCTGTAGTTTCTAGTTTCGTTTTTGCATGCTGTTTCCTGCCTCTGCTGTACAGAGCCACAGAGCCAATACAGGGCAGTGATGGTTTGGAAAACTAAACTGATTGGTGCTGAGGGGTTTTAGACACACAGTAATCACACCTCCTTGATTAGTGACCACAGAGAGAAAGCTCCCAGCACTGTGGTTATCAGGAAACAGACAACCAGGAAGTGTGGAGATCAGAGAAGAATTACAGCAAATTGAGAGCAAAAACGAACAATGAGGACATGAAAACAGCACTGCATTAAGGTAAAGGAAGCTATTAAGATAAAAAAAAATCCTTTACACACCCTTTAACCCTCCTGGCGGTGTTCCCGAGTCTGACTCGGGGTTAGATTTCTGTGCTGCGATCGGTAACCCTGAGTCAGACTCGGGCTTGCCTCGCAGCATCCACAGACAGTGTTTACTTACCTTGTCCCTGGATCCAGCGATGCCACCATGCTGTGTGAGCGAGCGGGTGCTCGCTCGATTCACACAGCGTCCTCCTGTGCCGCCGATCTCCGTTCCCTGTGACGTTATGACGCACGGGAGCGAAGAACGGCGCCAAATTCAAAAACGTAAACAAACACAATACACACAGTATACTGTAATCTTATAGATTACAGTACTGTATGTAAAAAATACACACACCCCTTGTCCCTAGTGGTCTGCCCAGTGCCCTACATGTACTTTTATATAATAAAAACTGTTCTTTCTCCCTGCAAACTGTAGATTGTCCATAGCAACCAAAAGTGTCTTTTTATGTCAAAAATGGTTTTAGAGCAGCTAGAAAACAGCGATAATAAATTATAATCACTTGCAGAATTGTGCGATAGCGATTTGTGGGGAAATCCGTCATAAAAAAATAAAAGTAATGACAGCGACAATTCTGCAATTAAGCAAATTTCAGTGATTTTGAGTTGATTACATTATTGAATAATTTTTATTATAATTATATTATTATTTGTTCTAATTATTTCTAATTATTTATTATATTATAATTTATAATTTTGTTTTTAAAAAAAAGTCATACCCGGGATGCCTACTAGACTCTTGTTTGGTCAGATTTAAGTGAGTTATTCCAAAAAATTACAGACCTACAGTATAAAACACCAAATTTCCTTGCAAATAATGGTACCGCTTTCAGCACCTTTTTTCTGAAATAATCATACCGCCAGGGAGGTTAAGTAAATTAACCCTATTGAGTCACATTAGTTAAGAGTGAAACCAGTCTTAAAGTCCCAAACTATGGCTTATATGTGTGCTAAATGCAGGTAAGATACAGTATTGTATGCACTATTTTTAAATAGTTCTTTAAATGGCATACATGGTTTCCGGGGTTACATTCTAACACAGCTACATTTAATCTGAGGCTCTTGTTCTGCTTCACCACAGCTAAACAAGCCTTAAAATATCGTTCTGCTACAGCATAACAATTTCATTGCTATGACCCCCGGAGTCTTACAAAATACAGTGGAACCGTAATTGTCAATTCTTTCTGTGCAATGTGTTACAGCTGACAGAGGTCAGTATTAGCTACCTGACCTTTGGCTGGTACTCAAAGTGGTAATATTTCTTCTCTACTTCACTGGATAAAATGCTAAATGAAATCAATGCTAGCCATACTTTGGTGAGAAGGAAAAAAACAAACACGATCACAAAAAAAGTTATTTCAACTCTGCTACTACTGCTTTCACACACACAAAAAAACATCTTTATATTATTAAAAAAATTATATTTTTTATTTATAATTTTTCTATGTCAAAGCTTATCTTTGCACTTCTTCTTCAATAATAGCAGTCTTGATCTTCCTGATATATTTCCATAGTGTAAGCAGATTAAAAAGTTTTAAAATAAAAAACAGCGAGAGGGAGACCTTCTGCAATAGCTGTGGCAGGTGATTGGACCTGGAGTTCTATGCACAGGAATTCCCAAGAGATTTAAGAAGATAAAAGGTTCAAACCTCCACAATCTATCAGAACTGATAAATTAACATTGTGTGGGCTGAAAAGAACCTAAAGATGTATTGTATACTGTATATAGTCTTTCTTTATTATGGTAGGGGATATAATATAGTTTTTATACCTACAGTATATTTGCAGACACTTACATTTGAAATAATGATTAAAAAAAAAAAAAAAAAATTAAAACTTTGTATTGACATTTTAGCAAACAGGTGGAGAGTTTAGGTCCTTTCCATATATTTTATATACCGTATATATAAATATATATATATATATATATATATATATATATATATATATATATATATATATATATATGTTTTTCTTTACCTCCTGGTGGAAAAGGCTTGCTGTTCACAAAGCTTAAAGTGGTTGTAAACCCTCCAAACCAACTTTTACCTACAGGTAAGCCTAGATTAAGGCCTGTAGGTGTTTGCAATATCTCCTAAACCTACACCGTTTAGGAGATATTTGCCAACAATAATGCACGCCATAGACAACGGCACAGGCGCACTGAGCGTGATGGATTTCTGAATAGGATCATGCCGGTCCCGCGCACATGTGCGGAATCGTGCTGGTCCCCACGCATGCGCGGAAGTGACGTCATCGCCGCTCTGGCCAGTCACAGCGCCGGAGCAGCGATACCCAGAAGGCACTTGGAGGAGAGATGGCAGCAGCGGCGGAGGGGAACGAGGGATCTCAGGTAAGATCTTAGGTAAGTCATTCATAAAATCGGGTTTCCTTCCTCTTTAACAGCTCAAGCTGAGGTTTAAACACACGTGTATAAGTCACAGCAGTGACTCTTCCCTCTGTCTCCACCATTCCTCCGTATGTCTCCCTCTAAATGAGGTGCCAGTCAGAACCAGTGTGTCTGAGGTGCTGTCACGTTAGAAAATCAACAGAGGTTGATTTACTAAAACTGGAGAGTGCAAAATCTGGTGCAGCTCTGCATGGAAACGGATCAGCTTCCATTTATTTTTATTTTTTTGTGGAAGCTTAAAGTGTTTGTTAACCCCAAACAATTATATTTCAGATCCTGGTCCCTTAGAGCAGATTAAACAGCACAGTGCTTGTATTGTGTAATCTGCCCCACTCTAAACTGTGAAAAAACTCCCTAAACCTGCCACTTCCTGTATCCCCCTCTGTACTGACAATGAAAATCAGGGCTGCTGAGCCCTGACCACCATAGTCAGAGTGCGTCTCTCCGTCTCATACATCTGTCCTCTCTGCTCTCCTCTCTCACCCTCCTCCTTGCCTGTCAGCTCCCTCCCTGTGTCTCTGTCTCTACCACTGTCTCTATTATTAAAAAAAAACTTGCATAGCATAATGCATAGCATACTAGCTCATTATGTATTACTTACCTCCGATCAAAGCAGCCACAGCGGTCCGGGTTTTTGGTACCGCCGGTAACGGCACGCAGACTGAAGCAACGGCACATAGGTGCCATTGCTTCAGTTTGCCCCAGTGCGCATGTGCCAATGACATCGGCACATACAGGGGACAGGGATATCTCCTAAACCATACAGGTTTAGGAGATATCCTGGGTAGCTACAGGTGAGCCTTAATATAGGCTTACCTGTAGCATAAAGTTATAAAAAAGGGTTTACAACCACTTTAACCGCTTAAGCCCGGACCATTTTGGTGGTTAAAGACCGGCTACTTTTTGCGATTCGGCACTGTGTCGCTTTAACTGACAATTGCGCGGTCATGCCACGTGGCTCCCAAACAAAATTGGCGTCCTTTTTTTTCCACAAATATAGCTTTCTTTTGGTGGTATTTGATCACCTCTGCAATTTTTATTTTTTGCGCTATAAACAAATAAAGAGCGAGAATTTTGAAAAAAAAAACAATATTTTTCACTTCATGCTATAATAAATATCCCCAAAAAAGATATATAAAAAACGTTTTTTTTCCACAGTTTAGGCCGATACGTATTCTTCTACATATTTTCGGTTAAAAAAATTTGCAATAAGTGTTTATTGATTGGTTTGCACAAAAGTTATAGCTTCTACAAAATAGGGGATAGTTTTATGGCATTTTTATTAATATTTTTTTTTACTAGTTATGGCAGCGATCAGTGATTTTTATCATGACTGCGACATTATGGCGGACACTTTTGACCTCATTTTGGGACCATTAGGCGGCAGATTCAAATGGACGTACCAGTACGCCAATCTGCCTGCCTGTGCCATTCTGCCGACGTACATCGGCGTGCAGCGGTCGGCAAGTGGTAAAATAAAGACATATGTGTTCCAGTGCGTTTTTTGTGCATTTAGGTGCATTCCAGTGCATTTTACAGCGTTCCAGTACAGTCAAGTCTGGAAAATGTGCAGTATGTTCTACTTTTTTTTTTCTGAAACTGGAATACACTAGAACGGGAAGCACTGGTGTGAACCTTGCCATTAAAAAAACATATAACCTACTTTCCATGCATTTTGATGCAGAAAAAAATGCACTGGACTGCATGTGGTGTGAACTGGCCCTTAAATTTTAATTTTAAAGTGTTAATGCACTTTCAAAAGTTGTTTTCAATCCTATAAATTTCTAGCTTTTAATGATTTATTGCCTTATAATCACCCCTGCTATAGAGTGACAACCCTGTTGTGCTCCTTAGTTGTCAGCTGTCACATGTACATCTAGCAAAGACTGCAAGTGGCTGTGCCAACACATATTGCTTAGGCATTGTCTTTTGTTGTCAATAGCAGTAAGCTGCGCAAGAGCAATGATGTGCAGCTTACGCTGAAGCGAGTATAGATAGCACATGTCTAAAACAGGCTGGAGGAGATCATCAGCAATAAGTTGCCAATAAAGATGACAAAAAAAAAAAGGTAAAGAAGATTTTAATTTTATTAAATAGAAAAAAAGAAAGAAAAAGGCAACTGTTAATGATAAGCAGTGCTTTAGCAAACTTAAATGGGTTGTAAAGGTTAACATTTTTTAGCCTATAAGTGATCTCTGTGCTATACAGATATTGAATATATTTGTTATTTCCGTTTAAAATATGTAGTTACCTGTTAAATTAGTATGCTATTTCTCGTCCTCATCGTTTCCTCTCGATTCTCTCCTCTACTTCTGGGTTTCGAATCGCGTTCACTAAAGCGACGTCACAGCATCAAAGGAACAACATTTCCCTTGAGGCTTAGAGGCATCGCGCATGCGCATTGCCACTTTTTCGCCATGTCACCTAACGAGCATAGTTCTTGTTTCTATTTCAGGCTTCCATGTTCACACGCCGCCCAAATAACATGCCCATGCCCACTTCCCCAGCACGGCCATTAACACATAGACACGCCCACGCATCCCCTGACTCCGTGCCTGTGAACGTACAGAGCATCTCCACGCAGGGATGTAGTCCCAAGAGAGGGGGTGAGCATGCTGACTAACCCCCAGCCAGAACGGTTCGGATGATGGGGGCAAGCTTCATGAGGAGAAACAGGAAGTGAGTTATTCAGACAAAGAAAAATAACATTTAAAAGGGAAATCGAAGGAACAGGTAAATTAAATAACAATGCACTAGCTTAAAGGAAGCTATGTAGAAAATAAAAAACAAACCTTTACAACCCCTTTAAAGTGGAACTATAGACAAAACTAGACTTTGGTGGCCATCTGTAGTGTGGGCAATGCTAACAAATAGCAGTAATCTGCTGCATTTTGCGCACATTCTATGAGTGGCTAGTGGAGGAACCAAACTTGTCAGGGACAGAGATTTGGCCTCAGGGAAAGGTTCTTGCTTAAGGAGAGAGAGAATAGGGTCACCTCATCGCTGGATCGCTGCTGAAATTGGGTGGGGGAAGTAAAATAAAAATAATGATGATGGTGAACGTTATTGGCTGATTGTAACCAAAGAGGAGGATCAGTAAAATAGCTAGAACTAACTTGACAATTCAACATGAACGACGAAGATTCGACAAAGCATCGAAAAACATACAAACATACAAACGTCAAATTTGTCATTGAAGGCTTATGGTGTCTGTCGAATGTTCAAAGAAGATTCGACAGAGCAGCTAAACTGTACGACGCTGCAATCATACATTTCTGGTTAAATGCTCGGCCCATAGGCTATATAAAAATTCTAATGTTGGTTGACTAGTAATAATAATTAATAAATATAATTATTACTAGTCACACAACATTAGAATTCTTCTATAGCTTGTAGCGGAACATTCGACTGGAAATGTAAGATTCGACATACAGTTTTTGCTGCTCCGTCGAATCTTCTTTGAACATTCGACAGACACCATAAGTATTCAATGGCAGATTCAACCTTAATTCATTCTGATTTTCGGACGAATGAAGTTTCTAACGAAAAACGAAATACCGTACATAAAAACAAATTTCAGGAGTAACTAAATAAATGTACCGTTATTTTTCAGACGAAAACAAAACAAAATATTTCAGTGTGCACATGTCTAGTAAGGAGTGAGGAAAGAGAGGGACTCTGCGGACAGACCGAGAGGGACGCAGTAGGGACAGAGAGGGACGCTGGGGACAGACAGAGAGGGATGCAGTGCTATGAGGACAGAGATGGATGCAGTGCGACGAGGACAGAGAGGGACACCAGGGACAGAGAGGGATGCTGGGGACTGACAGAGAGGGATGCAGTGCAATGAGGACAGAGAGGGATGCCGGGGACAGTGAGGGAAGCTGGGAACAGACAGAGAGGGACGCAGTGCTACGAGGACAGAAAGGGATGCCAGGGACAGAGAGGGATGATGGGGACAGACAGAGAAGGACACAGTGTGATGAGCACAGAGAGGGATGCCGGGACAGAGAGGGACGCAGTGCGTCAAGGACAGAGAGGGACACCAGGGACAGACAGAGACAGATGCAGTGCAATGAGGACAGAGAGGGACGCATGGGGGGAGTGGGGACAGAGAGGGACACCAGGGACAGAGAGGGACGCTAGCGACAGACAGAGAGGGACACAGTGCGATGAGGACAGAGAGGGATTCCGGGGACAGAGAGGGATGCTGGGGACAGACAGAGAGGGATGCAGTGCTACGAGGACAGAGAGGGATGCCAGGGACAGAGAGGGACGCTGGGGACAGACAGCGAGGGATGCAGTGCAATGAGGACAGAAAAGGATGCTGGGGACAGACAGAGAAGGACGCAGTGTGATGAGCACAGAAAGGGATGCCGGGACAGAGAGGGACGAGGTGCGTTGAGGACAGAGAGGGACACCAGGGACAGACAGAGAGGGATGCAGTGCAATGAGGACAGAGAGGGACGCAGTGGGGAGTTGGGTCAGAGAGGGACACCAGGAACTGAGAGGGCCGCTGGGGACAGACAGAGAGGGATGCAGTGTGATGAGGACCGGGAAGGATGCAGTGGGGACAGGGACACAGGGGGATGCTGGGTGGGCACTGTGTGGGGGTGGGGACACAGGGGTATAATGTGGGGGGGAACCAGGAGAGTATCATGGGGCCACCTGTAGTCCTGTTGGTGCCCGGGCCCCTACATCTGTACTTTCTGCCCCTCTACCCCTGGGGGTGGCGGCCCTGGTGTCTCTAGACTCCTAAAAAAAGTACACAGCCTCACCTGATGCCTGTAATAATAAGACCCCTTACAGCACTCTGCTCCCCATCGGACCCTCCTCTCTTCTCGTCCGTCCCGGGTGATGTAATGTATAGTACAACTACCTGGGGTGAATGGGAGGGAAGGAGGTGTTGGCGGGGAGCAGTGCGCTATGAGAGGTTTTATTACAGCTGCTGTAATTGCTAGACTGTGTTGCAGTTTTGCAGAGCCTCTCATGGGGCCCCTCTAATGTCCCTGGGCCCTCAGACAGTGCCCGAGTGCCCGATGGGTCAGTCCGCCCCTGCCCATTAAACAGTCCACATTCAGTGAAAGTTTACACACATAAATCCCTGTGCTGGCTCTCCTCGATCGCGACCACTGGCCATGTGCATCGGGTCACCTGCCTTGCAGCAGCGCACGCGCACCTTTTGGCGGCTCTTAAAGGGAACCTTGTACGTGTACAATATAAATATTGGGATTTTTTTTACCTTAATGCAGGGAATGCATTAGCGTGAAAAATGTCCTGGCTTTAGAACCACTTAATATGCAGTTAGATCTACAGTACTTTAAATGTACAGTATCTCCTTCCCATAATGCAGGGCACATCAGACTGCATTACCTAAATACTGTTTAGTTGTGGGCAGGTTGAAATAGTTAGTTAGGTGCTGTCTCGGATGAGAGGGTAGGAGTTAAAGCCTTTCCTGGTTCTTTGGTCTTTGGTGGGTTCTTCTCTGAGCCCACTAATCATGTGGTGTATAAATATGGGGAAATGGTCCGGCATGTGGAGAACCCCCCGGACAGGAAATTGAAGAGAGCTCGGGGCTACCCCCTAACAAGAGCCCAAGAGAAAAGGTTTTCCCCTTGCAGAAGAGAGAGATTGAGTACCCTTAAAGAGGAAGTAAAGCCTGTTTAAAAAAAAACCTGCGTTAAATGTGAGCATTGTACTGCCATATTATGTTTCAATAAACTTTTGATGTAAAAAAACCCCTGCAAGGCAAAGGCATAATGAGCTAGTATGACTAGCATACTAGCTCATTATTAATTACTTACCTTACATTGAAGCCCCTGAAGCCGTCCTCGTCTCCCCCTCTCTTCCAGGGGTTACTACCGGGTATCGTGGCTCCAGCGCTGTGCTTGGCCGGAGCCGCAATGACGTCCCTCCCACGCATGAGCACGGGAGCCACCAGTAACGGCACACGCTAGGGAAGAAATGGCACAGAGTTTCATTTCTTCCCAGCGCATGCGCTGTTTACATTATCGGCGCACTACAAGTGAAATATCTCCTAAACTGCGCATGTTTAAGAGATATTTCCACTACCTATAGGTAAGCCTTATTCTAGGCTTACTTATAGGTAAAAGTCAACAAAAAGGGTTTACAACCACTTTAAGGGAGAGAGACGGAGAATGACACCCACGAGGTGTAGAAGGAGGCCATCTATCAGCATCAGAATGTGAAGCCATCTGAATTTGGGGTTCACCCTGAAGAAACCAGTGCTGTCTTAGAAGTAACTGAAGTTTAAAAAGCAGCCTGTGGATAGCGTGTACCTATTCTAGGTGAAACGGCCCCTAGCAGTGAGGGAGATGTTGTCAGGACTCTTACCGCTAGTGGTCTGTCTCCCATGGCAACGGGAGTGGATTGCACCACAGAGGTTCCCATCCTGTACAGAGATACAGAGTTCAAGAGGAATATTTAGTGCATGTGTGGAGCCCACGCAGAGTGCACAGAGGGGCCCACTCCGCTACTCGGAGAACATTGGACAGGTGGATGTGGACATTGGCTCAGCGTGTCCCTCATAAATGCATATTTCAGAGAAGGTGTACATTGTCATGGAGACCTGGAGAACAGTTACGGTGTCAGTGTACATGGTGAACATTCATCTCTAAAGAGTGAATGGCCACCTTAAAGTGCTACTAAACCCACAACAGTAAAATCTGTCTGTATATGCAGAATAGCATGCTTGTTCTTCTCACTGTGGAACTTAAGGGGTTAATCCTATGTATGATATAAAAAGGTTTTTTGATTATGTATGGACAGATCCTCCACCTCCTACAGGGTCTCTCTTGGCAAGTCAAGATAAGACACAGTGAGGGTAGTCCTGCTGCACATGCTCAGTTTGGCCTCTATTGCTGAAGAGAACATTTCCTTGTCGATTAGAGGTTTTCAGGTCACATGATATTTACATCACACATGTGGGTGTATATACAGATCCTAAATGACAGCCCTGTCCGTCCCTCCTCCTCCCTCCTCCTCCATGCCCAGTAACTAAAAAAGAACACAGTGGCTTGGATGTCACATCTTGATTGATGGATGATCCACCTCCCATAACAGCATGAAAACACAGGCTATAGTGGAAATCTCCACCTACCTGAACACTCAGCACTCTGCAGTTTATCACGTGACTGTGGTATGCAGATCAGCCAAAAAGGTATATATTGGCAGTATTTTAATGTAAAAATAAGATTTATAAGCTGTGGGCACTACGGTGGGGAGGGGGGGTGGCAAATTAATTGTTTTCATATAACAGGGTTTAGTAACACTTTAAGGTTGAGTATTCTCCCACAACAGCCTTGGCCATGTTCCAGGGCATTGATGAAGATGACATAAAACAAAGGTGCCCCATGTGTGCAGTAAAAGTGACCCTGTAACAAAGTGGCTAACGTAGCCCAAAACCCACGCAGGGTAGGCCTTCCATATGACCCAGTAGATGGTGCCCAATTAATTAATTAATGGGGAAACATGTAGGATGTGACTAACAACCTATCTGCCTATGCAGGCTCCACCTGCCCGCTGTCTGCCTACATCATATTCCCCACAGAGGTCCAGGACCTGACTATGGTGTCTGACAGGGTTTTCTGCATCACAAGACTGGCTAAACAGAGTTCAAAATCTATTGACAGACAAAGCAGTTCACATTTATTCATTTCAGCTTTGTGTTTTGCTGTTTGCACGCAGTTCAGATTCAGGGTTATTGAAGTACACCACCCTTATGTCAATGAGAATAAAACTTGCATCCTCTGGGTTCTCTTTTTCAAAAAAACTAAACTACATTACTCCAAAAGTAGAGAAATGATATTCCTGACATTTCTGTTTAAAATAATAAACAGCAAAATGTATTGATCAGAAGTAATGGAATATCAACAGAGGCCACGAGGGCTTCTTGGAACCTCCTTTGTTATGTCCATGTGCAAATGCTAAAGTTAATCTGTAAACCAATACGTACAGCTCAAGCAAAGATCATAAAGGCTTTGGGGTTTAGAAAATAATTGCAGACACTTAATTCAAATGCCAAAATAAAATTGCAGGAAAGAACCGAGTTTGTAAAGAAATAAAAGATCAATAGGTTCGGCTTCTTTCACTGAAGGGCTGTAATGATTCCGAGGAAAGGGGAGAACATAAAATGCACAATAACATAATGCAGAAAAGCTGAAAATTATATTATTGGATGCTGTTTTGTGCTAACGTTTAATTAAAAAGCATTTTTAGAAATAAAAAGCCACTGGCCTTAACAGACAAAGAAACTGCTTTGGACCAGGGAACACAATACAACTGGAACCCAGGTGAGAACTAAAACGATATGGGGCATGCAGAAAATGTGATATATACTGAACTCCAGGCAGATATAAAACACACCAATTTATACAGTGAATTATTTAGTAAGAAAATCGATAAATGTATGTTTAAAGCCCAATTTTGGCAAATTTTTTAAAACAATAGGCGAACAGAGGACAATTGGGAATTAAGTGTTTCCAGTTAGACATACAAATGAGAGCATATGCCCTGATTAGCAACATCATTATGAGCACTCTGACAGGTAAAGTGAATAACATTGATTATCTTGTGTAGCGGTCAGGAGTTAACACCGTTTACGATATTCCATTCCACCAACCCAAGACAGCTTATCCGACACTCCACAATCCAGCAGACACGATCCATATGGATTTTCCCAGAATAACGAGACACAAGCTCTGTTCTCTGGTTCCAAACAAATGAATACTTTAATGGTAAACTCAGCTCTTCTTTACAGTTAGCAACCAAATATGGACAATGACTCAACTCCACCCACAACATGACACAATGAACTTCAATACACATTCCTTTAGATAATGACATTCAGATAATCTACATGAACTAATTACTAATCATTACCCAGACGTTTTTACTCCGCGATAGTTATTCTCACCTGCTACACAATACACATTCCTTTGTAGACGTAAGTCAGACGTCTGACCTTTAGAGGGTGCTAAGTCACAACACATATTATCATCAATAGAACTTCACACAATGAAAGGTTCTTGAGAGGCAGACTTAATTAGCACAATAGACAATAGAATGCAATCACAGCAAGCTTTTATCTTGCGTCTGAACCCATTTTTTTTGCTTTTTAAAGAAACTCTGTTACTATCTGTCAAGTTAAATCGTTCAGGAGAGGTTGTGAAAATGTCCCGTGTGCATGAAGGCTAAACATCTGTTTGCCCGCAACAGTGTACATGAGGTTTAAGTTGAACTGCAGGTGTTGCCCACTTCTTTAGAATATACTGTCAGTGGTGAGAGCCTAAAGACATTAATAAGGTCAGTGACTAAAGATTGAAGCGCAGGTTGGAGAGATTACAAAGTGAAAATTTAAGCCACACGCCCTTTTTAAGACACCACCTTCTCCTAAAAAAAACTCCACTCTATTGGTCTAAAAGACTCCAGGTTCTACTCCTATCTAGCACAGCGTTCCTTCAGTGTTGCCTATAACCCTGTCTTCTCCTCTCCACTTTTTCTTTCTGTAGGGGTTCCTTAGGGCTCTGTCCTTGGACCCCTTCTCTTCTCAATCTATGCCTCCTGCCTTGGACACTTGATAACCTCCTATGGCTTCTAATGCCATCTCTATGGCGGATGATATGCAAATCTCTCTCCTCCTCACCTCACCCCTTCAGTCTCCTCCCGTATTACTAACTTACTAACTGACATATCAGTATGGATGTCATACCACTTTTTCAAACAAAATCTTTCTAAATGTTATAATATTTCTCCACACCCATGCCCTCATCTTTGAATTTTTCATTAAGATTATTGATGCAACTATAAGTCTCTTCCCTCATGCCAGGGTGTAAGGTATCATCTTGGACCCTGACCTTTCCTTTAAGCCCCAAAATCGTTTGAACTTCACCTCCATAACATCCCTAAAATGCATATTTTCTTTCATTCTTCAATGAAACCAGTAAGCAGCTCATTCATTTCCTGGTTATCTCTCTCCTTGACTATTGCAAATCCATTCTCATAGGCTTACCTCTACACAGACTATCACCCCTCCAGTCTATCATAAATGCAGACTCATCTACCTTATCAACTGCTCAGTGTCCACCACCCTTCTCTGCCAATCATTTTACTGGCTTCTGATCACCCAATTAACACAATTCCAAAAACAAACAACAACATACACATCCAGGCACAACTCTGCCCCTGATTACATCATCAATCTTGTCCCAGTATATCACCCAAACTGTCCTCCCCTAAAACCTCCCATGTCTCCTACTCCCATGCTCCAAGACTTCTCCAGAGCTTCTCCCATCCCTGGAACTCTCTATCTCAATCTGTCTGACCATCTCTTACTCTGTCCACCTTTTGGAGATCCATGTAAAGTGGTCTCTTCAAGGAAGCTTATCCTGCCTCCAACTACAGCTGAACGTTTAATTTTTTCATCAGCTCTCATGAGCAAAGCTCTCCTAACCCTCTTGAATTGAATTGTATTGAAACTGTACTGTCTTCCTTTAACTTTAAAGTGCAAACTGTTGCCACTATATAAATCCTGTATAATAGTAATAAAAAGAACACCCACAAGAAAGCCATGGCCATTACTGCAAGTACTTGTTTTGGCAGATTAAAAAATCTAACCTTAGCGTAAATCACATGAGCAAGTGTTTTCACCATTAGATATGGGACTTGCACTGAACAAAACCTGAAGCGTTTTTTTTTTTAGGAAGGGTAAGTATTTTAGTAGCAATAGGAGGAAGGAGATGGACAGCCGCACTCCGAAATAACTTTTCAAAAAAGTTGTCTTTTATTTTCAAGCAGGAACATGCATAATCACCACAACCATAAACCAGGACAGCCGACTAGTTTCACACTCATGAGCCATGATTAAGCACTAGCAAGAGTGCGAAACTAGTCGGCTGTCCTGGTTTATGGTTGTGGTGATTATGCATGTTCCTGCTTGAAAATAAAAGACAACTTTTTTGAAAAGGTATTTCGGAGTGCGGCTGTCCATCTCCTTCCTCCTATTGCTACTGCTACGTGCATTGCCAGCACCTTGGTAATCCGACCGTCCCTGATTGTCTATATGGCTCACCTGGAGCGGTGAAAATCTTCTTCTGTCTATTTGGATTTTTGCAAGGGTAAGTATTTTGGCCCATCATTTATTATGCATTTATCTGTACCAGCAAGATTTTGAATGTCGCGTAATGACGACATTGTAGATCTACTTTAAAGGGGTTGTAAAGGAAAAACATTTTTTTCCATAATAAGCATCCTTTACCTGCAGACATTCCTCTTTTCACTTCCTCAGTGTTCATTTTTGCTCAGAAGTTGCTCTATTTCTTCTCTGTTCTTCTTCTCTTCTTCCTGCTTGTCTGATTTTACTGACCACCGTGAAGGGAGGCTTTACTGCGGTGGTCAGTAACGTGCTCACCCCCTTCTGGGAACTACATCTGTGTGGCAGGACGCTCTCTACGTGTTAGAGACTTCAAGGAGGTGTGAATTACTGGGCGTGCCGCAATTCATACTGGGAAATTTAGTTCTTACATGAACGAGCGATGCAAACCAGGAAGTGAATGAGAGAACAGAAACTAGAACGCCGGAGGTGATATAGATGAAGGAATTTAATAGGTATTTACTTGTTTTTTAACAGAATCATTACACTATTCTGTCTGTCTACCTTGCAGACATTGGGGCAGATCCACAAAGAAAGTACGCCGGCGTATCTAGTGATACGCCGGCGTACTTTCAAATTTCCCGCGTCGTATCTTTGTTTTGAATCCTCAAAACAAGATACGACAGCATCTGGGTTAGATCCGACAGGCGTACGTCTTCGTATGCCTTCGGATCTTAGATGCAATTCTTTGGCGTCCACTCGGTGGTGTTCCCGTCGTATTCCGCGTTGAGTATGCAAATTAGCTATTTCCGATGATCCACGAACGTACGAGCGGCCGTGGCATTCTTTTACGTCGTTTCCGTTCGGCTTTTTTCAGCGTATAGTTAAAGCTGCTATCTGGTGGCGTACGCAATGTTAAGTATGGTCGTCGTTCCGGCGTCAAATTTTAAAACATTTTATTTTGTTTGCGTAAGTCGTCCGTGAATCGGGCTGGACTTAATTTCCATCCACGTCAAAACCAATGACGTCCTTGCGACGTCATTTAGCGCAATGCACCGCAGGAAATTTAGGGACGGCGAATGCGCAGTTCGTTTGGCGCGGTGACGCGCTTCATTTAAATGAAACACTCGCCGATTTGAATTACGCGCCATTACGCCGCGAGAGATACACTACGCTGCCGTAACTTACGGCGCAAATTCTTTCTGGATTCAAAGCTTTGAAAAGTAAGTTACAGCGGCGTAGCGTATCTCACATACGCTGCACCCATGCAAATGTACGTGAATCTGCCCCATTAATTTTAGGCAAATTTTTGTTTTCCTTTACAACTCCTTTAAGTTAACCTGTTAAAATGAAAGAGTACAGTATTAATGACACATTCATTTTACTTTCTTTTATGTTACATACACAGAATTACATTAAAGATGAGCTCAAGTAAAACATAAAATACAAAATGAATGCAGCTCTGTAATTATTATTATTTAGTTAAAATTTAGTTAAATGTAATTTTAAATACAAGCAGTGTAAGTACCTGAGTGTAACCCTGTATCAGTCCCTATACAACGCAGCTGGAGTGTGAGCACTACAAGGAAACAATCTGGTGCATAAAACATTTTGCAGGGGAAAACTCTGAAAATGGCTGCAAACTCTGTTTTATATTTTATATTTTTGTGAGCTATTCGTTTAGCTTGTTACTTTTAACTAGAGTTCTGCTTTAGGAAACTCCCAACTTAGTTTACAAAGTTATTCAATTTTTGAAAAGGCAAAACCTGGACAGAAATTTTAAAGAATATCTTAAAACGTTATCTAGTGCTGGCAACAAACTGCCAAGGACCACTAAACTGCAAAATTGAAATTTTACCGCACTTTGCACTTCATTATTGCTCTTTGCACTACTTATTAAATCAGAAGGCTAGTGTTGTGTGCTATGTCCTGGTTACGCTAAGCAGCTATTGATCATGAAGAAAACAGATATTCTCTTACATATATTGCTCCCTGACTGACGCCCTGACGCAGAGGTAGACAGAGAATACAGAAACAGAAGTTGAAAAAAAAGTTTTGGCTTTGCATAGAACTTTTTTCGTACAATAGTTTTTATTGAGAGGAATTTTCAGAGTACAAAAGTAGAAAACACTCACATGTATTCCCATGAAACATCCGGGAAAGTTAAACAACATTAACAACTCCAAAGATAAGCAGATTAAATCAGAGTAGAACATATGAGTATGGGTAAGACATTCACAGTGCAACATCAATTAAAGCAGGATAGGGGTACATGGTACATGAGTCCCCACCCTCGTATCATACTCAGAGGAATACATGAAGGAGTACAGTGGGGGGAGAACAGGTGGTGAGAAAGAGAGTCAGGGGGGGGAGGGAGGGAAGGGAGTGAGGGAGAGAGGAGAGGGAAGGGGGGGGGGAGGAGGAGGATGGGGATGGGGGGGAAGCAGGGGGGGGGGGAGGTTGAGATGGACACTCGTGGGAACATTGTAATTATATTCTTGTTTAGGTAGTCGTTTAGAACATATCAAAATGAACATGGCATGAGGAAGACATTTCAAATTCACCCGTTCACTTCACTTTGAACCAGTCAGTCCAGGGCCTCCACTGGGTATCAAATTTCGCTCTCCTGCCTTCTCTGTTTGCTAATAGGGATTCAAAAACGTAGTTGCTTCTGGTGGTTTCTAGGACCTCAGAAACATTTGGTACTGTGTGTGATTTCCAATTCCTAGTCAGTAGCAGTCTGGCCGCTAGCAGGATGTGTGTGACTACGATTCGAAAATCTGGGGGGAAACCCTCGATTCCCAAGTTCAGTATCGCCAGTTCAGGGTTGGGGGGTGTTAGTATACCTGTTATACGAGAGATGCATCTGAAGATACCTCTCCAGTAACTCGTGAGGTGTTTGCAGAACCAGAAGACATGGAGAATACTGCCTATCTCTCCGCAGTCTCTCCAACACAGCGGGGAGGCCGAGGGGTAGAATTGGGCTATACGATATGGGGTTAGGTACCACCGTAGGGCTATCTTTTGGGACAACTCCCAGTGATTAATGCATCTGGAGGCTTTGTATATATGCTTAAATGAAGACTTCCATTGGGTCGGGGAGAATGTTTTGCCCAAGTCCGCCTCCCATTTACAAAACGGGGGGGTCATTTTAAAAAGGAGCTTGTCCTGGAACAGGTTGTAGAAAAGGGAGACTCCCTTGGGAGGGAGAGTTGTTTTAGTGTAAAATTGCCATATGGCGTCATGAATCAGTACATTGCGAGATTGTAATGAGTGGAGAAAATGGGATGCCTGCGAATGTTTGAAGCTGTCCATTTGTGACAGGCCATATTCCGCGGCTAGTACGTCAAAGGGTTTAAGTACATTCTGACAGTATAGGTCCTCAACCTGGGTAATGCCTTTGGCAGTCCAGCTGGAGAAGGAAGTATGTGGTATTGCAGCTGACAAGGTTTCAATAGGAATTGGTACAAAGACAGAACTAGAGGACGTGTATGCCAGGGTGCGCAGCTCTCTCCAGGCCAACATGGTGGCCTGGAAAGTCAACGGTAGTTGACGCAACGGAAGAGGTCTCCAGGCGTCAAGTATCAGGGCACTGTAGAGGTCCTTGGTCGGGCTGAGGGCTCTCTCTATACTACACCAAAGGATGTCAGGGGTCGGGGATATCCAACGTCTGATCTGGGCAAGTATAGCTGCTCGGTGGTAGTCTTTGAGGTCAATCAGGCCCATGCCCCCCACTGATCTATGTGTGATTAACAGGGACTTAGCGCACCTAGGTCGCTTGGTGCCCCATATATAGCGATTGAGGGTGCCGTTGAGGGCTCTGAGGTGGCTGCATTTCAGTGGGATGGGGAGTGTGCGGAAAATGTACAAGATTTGGGGGAGAAGCAACATTTTGAAAGAGGCCAGGCGTCCTGACCACGTCAATTCGACCCTGGCCAGACGAGCCGCCTCCTTAGAAATTTTTTCTATTAGAGGGATGTAGTTGGCATCTGCTAGTTTCGCTGGGTCTGTTGTGATTTGTATCCCCAAGTATTGTATAGTGGATGCGGCCCAGGAGTATGGAAAAGAAGTTTGTAGGCGGGATTGGAGGGAAGGAGGGAGATTGAGACCCAGCATAAAGGATTTAGTGTAGTTAATCTTATAGTAGGATATGCGGCTGAATTCTGCGAGGACTGTGTGTGCCTGAAAAAGGGAAGAGAATGGAGAGGTTAGGAAGAGTATAATGTCGTCCGCAAATAGGCTTATATTATGGGATCGGCCCGCTAACACAAACCCTGGGATATCTGCGTGAGCTCTAATTTTTTCTGCAAGGGGTTCTACGAGTAAGTTAAATATGGAGGGGGATAGGGGACACCCCTGTCTAGTGCCATTGGTTATGTTGAAAGTAGAGGAGAGCATACCTGAGGTATAGACCTGCGCACAAGGCGTGGAGTAGAGTGCCAGAATTGCCGACAGAATGGGGCCTGAAAACCCAAATTTCTCCAGTACCCGGGTCATATATCCCCAGTGTACCCTGTCGAACGCCTTCTCCGCATCCAAGGAGAGGAGCAGAGAAGGCGTTCGAGAGGCCCCCGCGTGGTGAACCAGGTCTATCACCCTTCTAGTGGCATCTGAGGACTGTCTACCAGAGGTAAACCCCGTCTGATCCGGGTTGATCAGAGAGGGCAGGATTGGGAGCAGTCTGGATGCTAGGATCTTAGCATAGAGTTTCACGTCTGTGTTGAGTAGGGAGATGGGGCGAAAATTTGCGGGCGTAGTAGGTGTCTTCCCCGGTTTTGGAATAGTCACAATAAAAGCCTTAAGCATTTCACTTGGGAAGGAAGCAGAGAGCATCGCTTCAGAGAATATCTTACCTAAAGCAGGAGCTAAGAGGGAGTCAAAGGCCTTGTAATAGCAATTGGGGAGTCCGTCCGGGCCCGGGGATTTCCCCGGGGGGAGGGTCTTGATTGCTCGCTTGATCTCGGATTCCGAGATCGGCGCATTAAGAGCTTCAAGTTGAGCGTGGGACAAGGTAGGCAGTGCCAGGTCAGCAAGGAAGGAGGAGATTGTCTCTTCTACAGGTTGGGGGGTAGAGGGATCGTCTTGGAGATTGTAGAGGGAGGAGTAGAACTCTGCAAATGAATTTGCTATATCCCGGGGATTATATAGTTTGCTGCCGTCCGGCTGCTTAACTAGAAAGGGGATAGTGGTTTTCACTCTGCGATTTTTCAGTCGCTGAGCTAGGAATTTGCCCGCTCGATTGCCAGACGCATAGTGGGACAGTTTGAGAGATTGAACATGTTTATCATAGCGTTCAAGTAGCAATCTCCTGAGATCTGTTCGCATACCGTGCAACTTAGTAGCTATCGAGACATCAGGAGATTGTTTGTTCTGCGATTCTAGGGAGACAATTTCAGCGAGTATAGAGTCTAGTTTTTGTGCTCTCTGCTTCCTAACCCGCGCACTAAGTTGTATCATCATACCTCTAATGTAGGCCTTATGGGCACACCAAATAGAAAATGGATTGGTTACAGATCCAGCATTGACATTGAAAAATTCCTCCAATCGAGAGGACAGATAGGCAGCGTGAGCAGGCTGTTGAAGTAAATAGGAGTCCGCCCTCCAAATGAAGGGCGAAGAGACCGGGGCTCCCCCGTCCACCACCACCGACACCGGAGCGTGGTCTGACCACGTGATGTCGTGGATGGCGGACGAGGACACCCTCTGCAACAAAAACTTATCTACTAATATCAAGTCTATACGTGAGTAAGAGTTATGTCTGGAGGAATGAAAGGAGTAGTCTCTTTCGCTTGCGTGTTGACATCTCCAGACATCAAACACACCCTCAGCATGTAGTAGTGCGCGTAAGGCAGGGTGGTGGCGTTTGGAGCGGGAGGTTGAGTCCAACTCAAAGTCCACCGTTAGATTGTAGTCTCCGCACATGATCAAAGCCCCTTTTCTTATCTTATTAATTTTGCAGAAGAGTTTCCTCAGGAAGCGGAGTTGGTGGGTGTTGGGTGCGTACAAGTTGACCAATGTGTACTGTTTGTTGTTAAAGGTACCAACCAGGACCAAAAACCTGCCATCGGGGTCGATCAGAGAGTCCTGTAGAGAAAAATTTACAGAGTCCTTGATGGCAATGGCGACTCCTTTTTGTTTTTTCGAGGCGGATGCCAGAAAGACATGAGGGAACTTAATGTGTTGGAAGGTAGGTGCGCCCGACGCCGTCAGGTGGGTTTCCTGCAAGCATAGGACATCTGAGCGTAATTTCAGGGCCTCTCTCCATACGGAAGCTCTCTTGACTGGGTGGTTCAGACCTCGGACATTAAGGGAGGTTACTGTCAGGGCCATAATTGAGCATGAAAAGGGAGTGATAACAGTACCTTGTGGCTTCGCACCTGGGTTTCCAAACCAGCCGGTTCCAGGCAGTGAGTGTGTGCGGGTAGCAGGATGTCTTCTTTGATGAGAATTCGGTGTCCATCTCAGGGGGAAGAGAGAAAGAAAGGGAGATCTTGAGAGCCAAAAATAGGGGGGTTATAACACAGAAAAACAGTAGCACGGATAAAAAGGAAGATCCCATCCGGGATCTGGATGCAGAGTAGCTGCACATATTGCAGGGGGGGAAGTTCGTGGAGAAACAGAACTCCAGTAGGGTCAGGGAATCAAATGATCAACTTCAATAGAACAGGATCCCCGAGGCAAGGGGGTTTTACGATTTTTTTTTGTTGTTTCGTTTGCGTGTCACTAGTGACCATTCGTCTTGAGACTGGGCGCTCTAGGTGCAGATGCAGATGTTGCGTCCCCAGGGGGGTGTTCGGGCAAAATGTCCCACTTGCGTAGGAGGGCAAGTCCCTCATCCAGGGACATGATTACACTGGAGGTGCCATCTTTGGTTACGATGAGTTTGGTCGGCTGGCCCCACTTGTAGATAATGTTGTGGTTGCGCAGTGCTTTCGTGACAGGTGTAAGGGATCTGCGTCTCTGCATCGTGTGCTGCGAGAGGTCCGCGTATACTTGTAGGTTAGGATAACGGTCAGATGACTGGGGACTCTTGCGGAAAGCCAGCATAAATTGGTCCTTGACATGATAGAAATGCACCCGCATCAGTACATCTCTGGGTATGTTGTCAGGGAGGTGTGCAGGTTTAGGCAGGCGGTGTATGCGATCCACCACCAGTTCTGATTCAGGAGTGGAGGGCAGGAGCAGTCCCATTAGCTCACGGGCATATTGTTGTAGTTGGGCAGGCATAACAGTCTCAGGGACACCCCTCAGCTTGACATTATTCCTGCAAGACCTGTCTTCGAGGTCTGCGACCTTTGCCCTGAGCCATGCGACCTCATCTCCTTGGTCATTGTGAGAGTCTACTAGGGAGTTGTATGAGGAAGCATATTCTCCCATTTTCTGCTCCACATGATCTACCCTGCCGCCCAGCTCCCCCATTTCTGTTTTAAAGCCTCTCATGCATTCCATCATGTCAGCATGGAGAGAGCTGCGCAGGGAGACCAACATATCTTTTAGGGTAGTGTCTGACACAGGTGTATTGGAGGTAGGAAAAGTGTTAATGGGGGCAGAGAGCTCACGTGTGTCCTCCATGGATCCCTGCAAAGCACTGACCTGAGAGTCACTCGGTGCGGCCGACAGCCGTGGTTTTGACTTCACCGGGCTGCAGGAGAGGGGGGTGGAAGCCCCTGGGGAGCGACGCTGAGTCCCATCCCTAGATCCCGGGCTCGGTGTGGAGAGAGATGATCCGCCGGCGGAGGCCGGAGAGACGCGGCCGGCGCCATCTTGGGACACGCTGCTAGGCCTGGGAGAGAAGAAATCCTCCAGTTTCGCCGGCTGCGCGGCGTTTTTCCGCTTCTTAGTCATCCCCGGGAGATGTGCGGGCTAATGGGTGCTGTTGTAGGTGTTTTTATACACCCCACGATGCCTCGGTGTGCTGGTTTCCCCGACGCTGAAGCGGAGCTCTTGGTTCAGGCGTCCATTCCACTGTGCGGTAGCCACGCCCCCCCGCTTTGCATAGAACTCACTCTACTTGCAATATAGGGCTAGATTCAGCAAAGAATTCTAAGCTGCGCCAGCGTATCTACTTTCTTTATTCAGAAAGCTAGATACGCCGACATTAGCCTAAGATACGACTGGCATCAGTCTCTTACGCCGTCGTATATTAGGGTGCATTCTCACGCTGGCCGCTAGGTGGCGGTCCCGTCGTTTTCAACGGAGAGTATGCAAATTACCTAGATATGCCGATTCAGAAACGTAAGTGCGCCCGGCGTTCATTTTTTACGTCGTTTGCGTAAGGCTTTTTCGGCGTAACGTTGTGCCTGCTTCTATGAGGCGCACTCAATGTTAAGTATGGACGTCGTTCCCGCTTCGATTTTTGCATTTTTTACGTCGTTTGCGTAAGTCGTTCGCGAATAGGGCTGAACGTAATTTATATGTATAAATTATATGATATGTACACGGACGGCGCATGCGTACAAAACGTCAATCACGTCAGGTCAACACACATTAACATAAAACACGCCCCCCTTACACATTTGAATTACGCTCGCTTACGCCGGCCCCATTTACGATACACCGCCGCAACTTACGGAGCAAGTGCTTTGTGAATACTGCACTTGCTCCTGTAAGTTGCGGTGGCGTAGCGTAAATACGATACGCTGCACCGCCGTTAGATTGCACGCCCCTACCTGAATCTAGCCCCTCCTGTATAACTATGTTAGTAAAGTTTCATCTGAAGAATATTTGTATAGTCCCAATTTTTTTTTATCAGTTAACAACTTGACTTCCGGAAGATTTCATGACCAGGCCATTCTTTGCGATACGGCACTGCATTATTTTAACTAACAATTGCACGGTCATGCAATGCTGTACCTAAATAAAACGTATGTCATTTTTTCCCCACAAATAGAGCTTTCTTTTGGTGGTATTTGATCACCCCTGCGGTTTTTATTTTTTGCACTAGAAACAAAGAAAGAAGACAGACATTTTTGGAAAAGCAATATTTTTTACTTTCTGTTATAAAACATATCCAATAAAAAATATTAAAAGATCAAATCTCTTCATAAATTTAGGCCAATATGTATTCTGTTTTTTTTTTTTGTTAAAAAAATTCCAATAGGCATATATTGATTGGTTTACGCGGACATTATAGCGTCTACAAACTATGATATATATTTATGGATTTTTAATTGAATCATTTTTGTATACTAGTAATGCCGGCGATCAGCGACTTATAGCGGGACTGCCATATTACCGCGAACAATCAGACACTAAATGACACTTTTGGCAAAAATTAAAGAGAAAATTCTGCGCTACCTAACTTGATCCTAACTAGTTAAATCTAAAATAACAAATTACAAGAGCAGAACAGAAGAATTATAAGAACAGTGCCTTTTCAATAAACATAGGGCTAGATTCAGGTAGCCGGGCGCATTGTTACGGCGGCGTAGCGAATCGTATTTACGCTATGCCGCCGTAAATCAGAGAGGCAAGTGCAGTTTCACAAAGCACTTGCCTCCTAAGTTACGGCGGCGTAGCGTAAATGGGGCTGACGTAAGCGCGCCTAATTCAAATGAGGATGAGGGGGGCGTGTTTTATGTAAATAGTTGGTGACCCGACGTGATTGACGTTTTTAACGAACGGCGCATGTGCCGTCCGTGTACATATCCCAGTGTGCAGTTTATTCGCGAACGACTTACGCAAACGACATCCATACCTAACATTGCGTATGCCTCATAAAAGCAAGAGCAACGTTACGCCGGAAAAGCCTTACGCAAACGACGTAAAAAAATTCCGCCAAGCGCGCGTACGTTTGTGAATCGCCGTATCTAGGTAATTTGCATATTCTACGTTGAAAGCGACGGAAGCGCCACCTAGCGGCCAGCGTAAATATGCACCCTAAGATACGACGGCGTAAGAGACTTACGCCAGTCGGATCTTAGCCTAATTTCGGCGTATCTTGATTTCTGAATACAGAAAGAAGATACGCCGGCGCAGCTTTGAATTTACGCAGCGTATCTATAGATACGCCGGCGTAAATTCTAGCTGAATCCGGCCCATAATATTCATAATCCATATATCACATAATGAAGATCAAAGTGCATAATCCAATTATCACATAATGTGGTAATGAAGCAAAATATAAAGTGACAAAAATTTGTGAAATTATATAAAGTGCTGAGGTGCGTGAATGTTGTGCTGTAATAATCGCATAATGCGATGCAGCCCAAAACACATCAAAAGTCCTTCTGTGAAAAAAATCAATCATATAATGTACCTACAGTTTTTGCATGCTATTTCCTGCTTCTGGGATGTACAGAGCCACAGAGCCAATACAGGGCAGTGATGGTTTGTAAAACAAAACTGATTGGTGCTGAGGGGTTTTAGACACACAGTAATCATACCTCCTTGATTAGAGACCACAGTGAGAAATCTCCCAGCACTGTGGTTATCAGGAAACAGACAACCAGGAAGTGTGGAGATCAGAGAAGAATTACAGCAACTTGAGATCAAAAACGAACAATGAGGACATGAAAACAGCACTGCATTAAGGTAAAGGAAGCTATTAAGATAAAAAAATAAATTCCTTTACAAACCCTTTAAGAAAAAGCCCCTAGAAAGGGTACTCAGTCAGTGCACCTCTCTATGAAAAGCATGTAAAACTCTGTAACAATCTGGGGATTTGTTTGCGATCAAATGTTTCTCCTCTGTGGGCAGACCAGCTGCCGTTTCCACCATCCTGTCCCCTCCCCTACGCTTGTCGATACAGAGTTAATGTCGTATCTTAATCAGGGGAATCCATGAAAAGATAAAAATTGCCTTTTTTTCTTTTTTTGCTGTCTCTGTACTTTAGGGGAGATGTTCTGTAGATGCATCAGAAAGTCAACGTAAAGAGAACTCAGCTTTTACACTAATATCCTGATTGAAAGATTTCCCACTACCTCCTGTTCCTGTAACAATTGTAAAAAGTAGAATTTTATCAATTTTGTCTTGGTAATAATGGTCATTGTTACAAATGGAAAAAGTTAACCAATATAAAGGGGTTTTACATGCACTTTAACCACTTCAGCCCCGGAAGGATTTACCCCCTTCCTGACCAAGCCCTTTTTTGTGATTCGGTACTGCGTCGCTTTAACTGACAATTGCGCAGCCGTGCGATGCTGTACCCAAACAAAATTGGCGTCCTTTATTTCCCACAAATAGATTTTTCTTTTGGGGTATTCGATCACCTCTGCGGTTTTTATTTTTTGCGTTATAAACAAAAAAAGAGCGACAATTAAAAAAAAAAAGCAATATTTTTAACTTTTTGCTATAATAAATATCCCCCAAAAATATATATATATAAAAAAAAATGTTTCCTCAGTTTAGACCAATATGTATGGTTCTACATATTTTTGGTAAAAAATAAAAAAATCGCAATAAGCGTATATTGATTGGTTTGGGCAAAAGTTATAGCGTCAAACAAAATAGGGGATAGATTTATGGCATTTTTATTATGATTTTTTTCATTTAGTAATGGTGGCGATCTGTGATTTTTATCATGACTGCAACATTGCGGCGGACAGTTCAGACACTTTTGACACATTTTGGGACCATTGATATTTATAGAGCGATCAATGCTATAAAAATGCACTGATTACTGTGTACATGTCACTGGCAGGGAAGAGGTTAACACTAGGGGGCGATCAATGGGTTAACTGTGTGTTCCCTCACTGTGTTCTATCTGTGTGGGGATGGGACTAACTAGGAGAGACGACAGATCGTTGTTTCTACTTTGTAGAAACACAAGATCTGTCTCCTCTCCTCTGACAGCACAGGGATTTGTGTGTTTACACACAAATCCCTGCCCTGGCTCTTGATCGCGCCTGCTGGCCACTCACATCGGGTCCCCCGCCGTGCAGTGGGCACGCGCACATGCCTCTGGCGGCGTGCACGTTCTCTGGTGGCTCTTAAAGGGCCATCGTATGTATACGTGATTTTGCACACACATGCCACTTTGCCAACGTATATCGGCATGAGCCGGTTGGCAAGTGGTTAAGAAAAGTTTCTCAGACCCATTTAGTAGGACGGGAGATGCTAAGGCGCATAAGGAGCACAGAGAGCTGAATAAGTTCATTGTAAGATCCCCAACGTATCCCCAAAAACAGAACCCACAAAGCCTAAAGGCAATGTGCACTGGCTAGAGTTGTAAGCTAAACAGAAATTCCAGCTCCACTGCACATTAGATTAGCAGTCATTCTGCAATGTCAGCAGGGAAGTGACAGGGCAGCATATTGGAGATGTCCCTGAAAATATTAACCACTTCCATACCAGGCACTTACGCAGCTTCCTGCCCAAGCCAATTTTCAGCTTTCAGCACTGTCGCACTTTGAATGGCAATTGAGCGGTAATGCTACACTGTACCCAAACAAAATTGGCGTCCTTTTTTCCCCACAAATAGAGCTTTCTTTTGGTGGTATTTGATCACCTGTGCGATTTTTTTTTTTTGCGCAACAACTAAAAAAAGGCTGAAAATTTGGAAAAAAAATTACGTTTTTATTTTTTTCTGTTAATTTTTTTGTAAATAAGTTTTCTCTTTCAATTACGGGCACTGATATGGTGGCACTAATAGGCACCGATGAGATGGCACTGATGGACATCGATGAGGTAGTACTGACGGGCACAGATGAGGTGGCACTGATTGGCGGCGCTGGTATGCGACACTGATGGGCACTCATAGGCGGCACTGATGGGCACACATAGGTGGCACTGATGGGCACACATAGGCGGCACTGATGGGCACACATAGGCGGCACTGATGGGCACACATAGGCGGCACTGGTGGGCACTCATGGGCGGCACTGGGCACTCATAGGCGGCACAGATGGACACTCATGGGCGGCACTTATGGGTGGCACTGATGGATACTTATGGGTGGCACAGATGGGCACTGATAGGTGGGCACTGGGCATGGATGGGCACTGTGGGGTGGCACTGATGGACACTGTGGGGTGGCACTGATGGACACTGGGGTGGCACTGATGGACACTGTGGGGCAGCACTGATTTTGCCAGGTTGCCAGTCAGTGCCCATTTGTGGGCACTGATTGGCATCTTTTTTGGAAGGCTTTTTTTTTTTTTTTTTAACTTCTTTTTTTTTTTTTTTTTTTGCAGGTTTTTTTTTTGCCCACCCTGGTGGTCCAGGGTGGGCATCCCTGGTGGTCCAGTGTGGCGATCCGAGGGGGGGCTGCGCTGATAAACAATCAGCGCGAACCCCCCCTGTCAGGAGAGCCGCCGATCGGCTCTCCTCTACTTGCGTCTGTCAGACGCGAGTGAGGAAGAGCCATCAACGGCTCTTCCTGTTTACATCGTGATCAGCCATCATTGGACACGGTTGATCATGTGGTAAAGAGTCTCCGCCGGAGGCTCTTTATCGAGATCGGAGATGCAGGGTGTCAGACTGACACCCCGCATCACCGATCGCCGCGATGAGCGCCCCCAAGGGCGCACGCGGCATGAAATCCTGCAGGACGTTCTGGAACGTCCTGTCAGGATTTCATAACCACTTCCCGGATGTAAATCGGCTATAGGCCGGGCGGGAAGTGGTTAAAAATATTTTTTTTCTAAAAATACACTGAAATCATTATTAGCGGACACAAACGTAGCATAATTTTCAAAAATTAACATGCTCTGCATGGGTAAAGAACATGTTCAGTTTAAAGGAATCATAAAAGGAGAGAAAAACAGAGGCAGCCATTTGTGATCTTCTTCTGCAAAACTCTTGTTGCCTGGGTGCATGGCTACTATGTGCTTTATTTGTTTAGACATGGAAACACGGCAGTAAAATCAAAGCCATAACCATTCCGGGTCATTTACTCAGGAAGGCATTGAATCTATTGGATCAGCATGATAGGAAAGATACTAGAATTTTTAGGAGCAGTTAGCCATCTCTCAGCACGTCTTTCTTTTAACTTGTACCCTCATTTTTCAAAGGGCCTTCCTCTATAGGGGCGGTGGAAGATCACATAATTTGCTGTACACGCGTTTGGAGTGGAAATCACACTGACAAGCCATTTATTATTTATATGGGATTGTTATAACTCTACATATTTTTTATATGCAACATTGCACATATTTACAGCAGTAGTTAATCCAAGAATGTTATACTGTTATTATCACAGAGGGAATATTGTGTCACCTAGATCAGAGCTGCAATATTTTCTTTATAATTTGTTGTATGGCCTGAATACTCACCTCTGTAATTCTCTTTTAAATGATCTAATCTTGCTCTGTATGGGAAGATTCTGTTCCTTGGTCAGTTAAAGCTAAACTTGGGACAGATATAAAACATGCAAATCTATTTATTTCTGTAATCACAAATACATTATACAGTAAATGCATTCAATGCAAGTATCTGAATTTTATCTGGCATCAGCCTCGGAGGAAGAATGTGCTGTGCAGTGTGTCAGGGAGCAGAGTGACGGAGAGCAGAGTGATGGAGAGATAAACCTATCACTGTACTGTTTATCTTTTCATTGTCCAGTCACAAGATGGGGCAGGTCCAGAAAACTCTGGGCTGAGAGAAAGTGGTTTAAATTATTCTGGCCTTCAGACTAATGCCTCGTACACAAGACCGGTTTTCCAGACAAGAAAACTGCCCGCGAAAAATTTAGAACCAGTTGTCTTTTTTCCCGTCGTGATTCCCGTCTGTCTTTTTCCCTTTGCGAAAACCGCTTGTGTGTATGTTTTTCCGAGGGGAAAAAACGTGCATGCTCAGAATCAAGTATGAGACGGGAGTGTTCATTCTGGTAAAACTAGCGTTCGTAATGGAGATAGCACATTCGTCACGCTGTAAATTATTGCATCATTTAATGCAGAGCATGAAAAGCGCAAACTCTTACTAACACGAGGACCAGCAAAAGCAGCCCAAAGGGTGACGCCATTTGAATGGAACTTCCCCTTTTAAGTCCCTTTGTACATGTTGCACGTCACCGCGCTTTGGTTGGGCGGGATTTGGCATGAACGTCTGTATGCAAGGCAGGCTGGAGAGGAATCACATCGGGAAAAACGTTGTTTTTTTTTCTGACAGGAAAACCGGTCATGTGTACGAGGCATAAGAGCAAGTTGTGGTGGACAATAAGTACCATGGGGAGAGCTCTGGATTTAAAGTGAATATTGCAACAAAAGATGCTTTTTTAATTTTATAATTTATTTTTTTTTCGGTATTTTTGTGTGGAGCTCTGATTTAAAGTGGCACTGCAACCACTGCTCTATACTTTTCAATAGATAAACTTCCTATGAATTCAGTAAACTTCTCAGCCTACTTGTACATGCCTCTTCACTATACCGCAGAAATATTTGCTAAGTCTTTTCCCAGGTGCTGTTGCCATACCGGAATCCATGCAGTCATCCTCTACTTGGATCGGAGACCAGCCCACTGCTTGCGTGGAATTCAGAAAGTGATCATTCTTTTTGATTAGGTAATCAATGGAGTCACTGATTATATTACCCCTGTGTTTGTTCTTAATATGTTGTTGATATCAGTAGAACAGAGTGTATATGCAGTTCAATGACTCTACAAAGAAATTGCAGTTGATAATGTAGCAGTGCTGCTGATAACTACCCCTCTCTTGCCGTGCTGCTGTCAAAAAGAGAAATGCAGTTGGCTCTTTTCTATAAAGTCCATAACTGGAGCGCTGGTATACAGCCAGGGAAGTCGGATGGGAGGTACGCCAGGGAAAACGGCAACTTGAAAGTCCAGTTGGGGAAATGTCCACAAAGCTGCCTGAATCACACCAAACGGCTCTAATTAGGGATATTGGTGACCAGCTGTTAGAACAGAAGCAGACTCTGCAATGGAAGAGAGGAGAAAGCAAAGCGGCGCTAATCTGAGTGCAGCATAGATTAATAAAATTCAGGTGAATTCATAATAAACTCACATGCTAGTGAAGATAAACAGGCATGTAGTACAATTAGTAGCCACAGGTGTCCCTTTTCATCTTGCTAGGCATGAATCTGTTGTGGCCCGGTCGCTCCAGTAGTGTCCGAGGCTCCAGTCCAAAAGAGGGGCTAGCCGGGCAAGCTGTCAGCTCGTCCACGTGCAGGGGCTGAAGGTCAGGGGGTGTGGCAAGGCAAGCCACAAGGGATTTATGCCCAGCAAGATGAAAAGGGACATCTGTGGCTACTAAAAGTTCTACATGCCTTTTTCTCTTCACCAACATGTGAGTTTATTATGAATAAACCTAAATGTTACTAATCTATGTTGCACTCAGATTGGCGCCGCTTTGCTTGCTCCTCTCAGCTGGCTCTTTTGCCATCCTCATTGCTACAAACTATGTAGAATGGATGGCTGTATTTGTGTGAGGTGATTCTGCAGCTCTGTGTGTGCAGACTCTTTCCCCTGCTCACCCCCCACCCAGGATCTGTGTACAGTTGATCTGTGTAAACTCATTTACTCTCCTACCCCCTGGCAGTGTATGATCAGATCCAATGAGTGGAAAGGAGAGTCATGTGCCAATTGAAAGACTCAGGAAATGACTTGGTGTATTGCAGAGCCCCATAGGAGATTTAATGTCACGTACCTGGTAGGAGACTGAAATGACGAGGTTGGCCTCCCTTGTATCTCCAGCCCAGGCCCCACTGATGGTTGAACAGATGGTGGCTTGGGTTAGGAGGAACACGAGTGCCTGTAAGTGTTGCTTGCAGAGCTTGCGGCAGAAGTATGCTCGTGATTCAGGCAGAACAAGGTAAAGAACTGGAATGATGCTGGATAGATCAGCCAAAATTAAAGGGGAGCCCCAATCAGCTTGCAGGTTTAGGATACGTGACTTGCTGGACCTTCCTTTAGTCTGGAGTAAGAAGTACACTGGACCCAATGGAGCTGGGGTGAAGGGTAGCTAGCACAGGTACTCGGAGACAGCGTTGACCCAAGCGGGGAACAGGAGCGAGGTCACTAGGATAGCTGGGTTCGGTAGCAGGCGGGCAGTAAGGTTCCAAGGCATTTGGCAGTAGGAAGGAGGGATCAAGAACCAGTAATCAAGCATATAACAGAGTCCAAAAGCAGGGTCAAGGAAAGCCAAGTTCAGCAACAGGTAGCAAGCAGGGTTTAAGCAGGATTCAGAGTATCAGGGAACAGCTGAAGACCAGTCAGCGTTGAACAGGAGTCAGGGCACCCTTTAAATAGGCTGTTTGGTGCCAATTGGGACTAGGGACGTGCTCCCGCGCACGCACACAGTCCGTCGTGCATGAGCATTTGTGCCTAAAGGAATCTGCAGTCGCCCGTGAGCATGTGAATGTGCATGTGTGCGCCCTGGACGTATTCCAATAGTTCTCTTACATGTAGTCTTAAAGGGGCACTTTAGGCATTTTGCCAAGGCATCCCTGAAGAAGCCTCAAGGTAACATGGGGCGCCTGGGCACCCTGGCTGAAAAAGGCTGGTCTATAGCTTTGAATTTACTGTTTGGTTTGTCCTGCAATTTTCAGTGAAGATAACCACGGCTCAGGCAGTTTTTTTTTATCTTATGCTCAATTTGAATTGCCCAGATTTGTGATTAGTTTATTTAGAGTGCAAATTCAGGTGAAGAGCATTGCAGTGAGATACACTTGTGTGCACTCCAAATACCCATCATCATATGTTGGAGAAAAAAAAAGCTTCCCCTTAACATATTTATATGATATTTCACCCCATCTCACTTCACACTTTAGTAAATGTGGTCCTAAGAAAATATACTTTTCTCTCCTCTAATTTGTGCTAAAAAAGCATTAAATAAACTAAAACTATGTAATTTCCTTAATCAGCACAAAGTTATCATGGAAGGATGCAACCATTAAGAAAATGGTCCTGTCTTTGGGGAGGCTGTAGGAGTTAATATGAATTATTCACAGCACAGTCAAGGTGTCTAATGATGTGAAACGGGAAAAACGCAAAGAGCAGAAAATTAAATGTGGCTTATATAAGTAAGACGATAGGTGGTAGTGTTCCCATACAAAAATGTTTATTATTTTGAATTATTTTACCTAAAAAGAGGCCTAACTTCTATTCATGTCCATCCACTCTTTTGTTTATTCCAGGGTTTGAACTTAATTATGCAGATACTACATCTGATGTTCCTTCTGCAGATAGTAGATTTGATGCTGGAAAGAGGACAGAACTGATTTCTCTTACATTATGTAAACAGCAGTGCTGTGTGCTTTTCCTAGTGATAACTAAGGAGAGGGGAAAAAAGTGGTCATGTTGCTCACTAGATTCCAGCACCGATTTTTCTAGCATAATTTATAAAAAAAATCATGATGTTAGAAACAATTGCCAATTCTACTTCTGAAGTTATATAAACTATTACAACTAAATGTAGCAACATTTTTGTTTTAAAATAGGACTGCAGTTTCGTGTTATATGATTCTGGATTGCACATCCCTTAGCAACTTTTTTTTAGGATCACAAAAGTCATATATACTGTATTTATTGGCGAATAACACACACTTTTTTACCCTAAAAATAGAGGATAAACTGTGCCTGCGTGTTATACGCAGGGAGATGTGGAAAGTTTTTTTCCTGAAATTTCCCTCTAAAAGTTAGGGTGCGTGTTATTCACCTGTGCGTGTTATACGCAGATAAATACAGTAATTATCCCCCCTCTAGCAATAGGACATCCTTACCAGAACTAACTGGTCCTTGTCTATGTTTGACATCTTTGGTCATCTTTTCACATGAGTCCAATGCATATGCCCAGGATTAATTAATTCCATCATGGAGGCATACTGAGCTTAATGAACATTCAAAAGATGTTTGCGAGCCGACAACTAAGAAAGTTTTATAGCAGACGAGACTTAGGGGGTGTGTATTAAAAAATGAATAAAATAAAAAAACAGCGCTATCTGTCCTGCAAAACTACTGTACATTCAAATGTTTCACTTAAATTAAATACAATGTACGTACATTCAAATGTTTCCCTCTAGGTTGGATGGTCTTCATTCATTAGAATAGTGTGAATGAGGAAAAGACTGCATTATGGCCATTAGATGGAGCTGATGATCATCAACAATATTTATTTAATATGGTTGTCAGCTTCAACTAGTGGCTATAAGGTGGTATTTTCCTAATTCATGTTATTCTGATGAATGAAACTGGCCTAGTAACATTGAATTGTTAAAAAAAAAATTATACTTATAACGTGACAATACAGAGAAAGAGAGAACATAAGCAGTTGTGTCATATATAGAAGTCAACTAGTACAGATACAAATGTTGGCAAAATTAAGGAGGAGCCAGAGGCTTATAGGTATAGGAGGGTGTAACCTCCTCAACTAAGCATATAAGCTGCAAAGTATACCAATGGTTGTATATAGGCCACAAGGTATCTAAAATAGTGGCAACTTCTCAAGAGATACATATAACAGTACTATAAGGCATATAGCAATAATGCTCAAAATTGTGGGGTGTCTATATATAAGGGGGGGGGGGGACTTTGGTGAGTAGACTGAGATGGAGAAGAGGATAAGGGAGCAGGAAAGCTTAGTGGGTTATGATCAGCAGTCTCTGGTAATTGCAATGCATGAGTGAAGTCCACAGATGAGAGTTTGGGGGGGGGGGGGGTCAGAGCCCCGGTGTTGATGGGTAGAGCGGGAGTGAGGAATTTTCTCAGCAGTTACAGTAGGAATATATCAGATGAGTGGTGTTGATCTGGAATCCCATAGTTGGTTCCATTGTTTGAAGAATTTGGGTAGAGTTAAATAAGATTTGACAAACTGGAATTCAATTAAGCAGTGGTCGTTTAGGGTTATGATGACCGTTTGTGGAGTGGGAGGTTTAGGGTTTTTCCAGCAATGTGTCAGGGATAATCGCTCTGCTATTAAGACATGTATGACGATTGGGTGGAGTTCCGTTGTCCATGCATAGAGTTCAAGTCGTAACATTTAATTGTGCCTGCATTCACACAGAAGGAATGCATATGCAGGTTCACAAAACAAATAGCTCTGCAGATTTTGTATACTTGCATTATATAATATGTCTCTTCTGCTTGCGCACAAATTTCCTTTGAGGAGGTAAAGTCTTGCTTGAGTCTTGAGTTGATTGTGGGGAATATGATTTTTTAATATGCATACACAAATGGTTTATATAGTAAACTTGGTAAAAAGTTGTTCACCTGTCGAAAAAAACAAGGGGTCAGTCTTTCCATCTAGAGCAGGGATCTCCAAATTGTGGCCCTGGGGCTGGATGTGGCCCTTTGCTTGCCCTAATGCGGCCCTTGGGGCATTATTCCATCCAACTTAAATGGGGCATTATTCTTGTTGCTCACACCAATGGGGCACTATTCCTCCAACTGACACCATCCATTCTTTCCATTAACACCAGCGATGGGGCACTAGTCCTTCCACTGTCACCAGAGATATGGTATTATTTACTCCCACTGGACATTTTTTACTCCCAATGACCCTAGTCTGGCCCCCCTAAAGTCTGAAGGACCGTAAACTGGCCCTTTGTTTAGAAAGTTTGGAGACCCCTGATCTAGAGAAAAGGCCAAATGTGTTTCTAAATGCACAAAAAATGCCTATTCAGATTTTAAGATTTATGAAAAATAATACTATAGAATGTTAATCTTGCAAGAATTATCCTTCTGGATTGGAGGGAAGGGGGGCAGGGGTTTCTTTTCCTGTTAGGACCAACTGGACCATGCTTTATTAGTTTTTTTTTTGCCTTCCTCTGGTTCAACAGTTGCTTTATGTCAGTGAGAATTGCAACATCATGGTGGTTTTTGGTGGTTTTGAAGACTTTTAAAAAATTATGCTGGACCTGTCCTGAAGCAAAAAATAAATAAAATTGTAAGCTTCATTATTAAAATTGTTTTCTTAGGAGAATGCTGTAAGTCAATTTGTAGAAGACTTTCTAAGTGCCATCTGTATCTAGAAACAATTTCATTATGTACATTTCATTATGTACACTGTAAAAAGGAAAACAAAATTATAGACAGTGGAATAAAAAAAAAAAAAAAGTACTTAAAAAACCCCCTCAAAGAAACAATTCCCTCTGAATAAATTCTACCTATGTAGCTCAGTGAGAATATTTTTGACTAGGTTGAACTTAATAGACATGTGTCTTTTTCAATGTAACTATATATTGTAACCTCCCCCAGTACAACGAAACCATGCTACAGAGTAAACTAAAAAAGTAATTTTTGTTAGCACGAGATAATTAAAAATATATAAATGTGTAAATACAAAAATGTATAACAACTTTATTACGGTAGGTGTATCTATTTTTATTAGAACTAAAGTCATCATAGCAAACTGCAATTTTTTTTTTCAGTGAAATATATTTTTAGATACCTTAAATATTTTGGCCCCAGGGCCCTATAAAATGTTACACTTAGCCTTTTAACGAATCTTTGAATAGGCATAGAATATATAAACAGATGCTACATTGACAGCATGTTGTTGCAGAATTATTTATAAGCTGACCTTACACATATGACTTTGTCACCATCTGGGCAGATACACTGTACATATCCATGCCTGAAGTTCCCATTTCTTGTTATGCCGCGTACACACGATCGGTCAAACCGATGAAAACGGTCTGATGGACCGTTTTTATCAGACCAAACCAATCGTGTGTGGGCCCCATCGGTTATTTATCCATCGGTTAAAAAAATTCAATCTTGTTTTAAATTTAACCGATGGATACCTAACCGGTTAAAAATCCACGCATGCTCAGAATCAAGTCGACGCATGCTTTGAAGCATTGAACTTCATTTTTTTCAGCATGTCGTTGTGTTTTACATCACCGCGTTCTGACACAATCGTTTTTTTAACTGATGTTGTGTAGGCACGACTGATCATCAGTCAGCTTCATCAGATAACTGATGGAAAAATCCATCAGACCATTTTCATCAGACTAACCTATCGTGTGTACAGGGCATTACAGACCTTGCTCACAAAGAATTTTTTAACACACATTTCTGGCTGCACTAACAATTCCACATTGGCACTCCCTAGTGCTGCCTGTCATACCTTTCATTGTTACACTCTGTGTGCAAAAACATTTATGCCCTCTACACACGATCAGAAATTCCGACAGAAAAAGTCAGATGTGAGCTTTTGAATGGAAATTCCGACTGTGTGTATGCTCCATCGGACTTTTGCTGTCGGAATTTCCGCCAGCAAAAGATTTAGAGCTGGTTCTCAAATTTTCCGCCGGCTCGTCGTAGTGTTGTACGTCACTGCGTTCTTGACGGTTGAAAGTTCAGAGAACTTTTGTGTGACCGTGTGTATGCAAGCCAAGCTTGAGCGGAATTCCATCGGATAAACCATCCAAGATTTTTCCGACGAAAAATCCGATCATGTGTACGGGGGCATTGGAGTAGCCTTTCACTACCTTTTTAATTTATAGGCTCCCTTTCATGTCTCTGAGAACCCATACTAAATTATTATATCTCTAGCCCACGACACAATTGTGTGGTCAGTAAGTTGTAAAGATAATAATACATGAATTCAGGGCTTTTCTCTGCTGGAACATGTCAGAAAGCCGTTCCGCCATCTCCTGCAGCCTTCTCCTTCCCACCCTATCACATAACATAAAAGCCGATAGAGGAAGTGTTCTATACCACTCATTTCTTCCACAGACTTCTGTATGCTAGCGCCAGCATCCAGGGCATGTGCCTGATGCCCCACATCTATTTGATGGGTGCCCGGGACTGGGTTCAGATGTTGGCATTTAATGGGGAATTTCAGAGGCAGCTTCTACCCTGCCTGCTGCCTGTCAGGTCTGTGTAGCACAGAGCTGAGTAAAGCGCTCTGAAACTTCAGATGCTGCACTTATGAAAAAAAAGCCCTGCATAAAAGAATACAAATGTAGTGTATCTAGCATATTTGTTTCACTCCCCTGCTCCATAAGAAAAAAAATGTTTTAGTAGCAATCAGGAAACAGAAAAAAGAATAATAACGGTCACAAAATAAACACAATTGGTGAAAAGTATAATGTTGCTTTCACTGGTGCTAACTGGAAAAGTGCCTTCTTATGTTGGTAGTTAGTGTAGTGGTCCCATATATTAGTGGTCAATGGGAGAATATATAATAATGGTCACCCTTTAAAGGTTGACCACTGGGTAAATAGTAATACAGCGAAAAAGATAATAGATATCAGTGGTTAATGGGAGTTAGGAGTTCCTTGAGTAATGAAGAGTTTCTATCAACCTCTGAAGGAACCTCAGGGTTCCACAGAACCCCCGGCTGAGAAACCTTGATTTAGAGCACATGTGTCAAACACAAGGCCCGTGGACCGAATCCGGCTCTCCAGGCCATTCCATGTGGCACTCGTACACAGGGCTTTTTTCACCCGGTACATGGTGGAACTCCATTCCAAACACCTCTAGCTCTCACCATCCGCTCCCCACTGCCACTTATAAACACAGTAGCCTTCTGTATTTACAAGAAAAGCTTTCCTCAAGTTGGCTGGCACAGATCCCTGCCTGTCCTGCACTCACGGTGGAGACATGGGAGATACCGATACAGGTGCAGTGTGGGAGTGAGTATCACATGTAAGCTGTGCTGTGATTTCCATCTGTGTTCTCGGGTGTACAGATGTCGACCAATTATCTCCCTGCAAGAGGGAGAGATGCGGAGCCACCTACGCGGCTGGGAGGTAGTAGCGCTGGGCCACGTAGGTTAGATGTGAGGAAGCTTTTGGGAAAGGGGGTTGGGGGGGAGAGGTGAGGTGAGGGCTTTGGAATTAGATGTGTGCACAGGTGGGGATGGGGGAAAGTGGTGCAGAGGTCAGAGCTGAGGAGGGATAGAAGTGCGATGTGGACAATCTGTGAAAGAGGGTTAAACCCTATACACTGTGCATAGCACACCCCTACACCCTGCATTCTGTATATGGCGCACTCCTCAAGCCTACACTCTGTACACAGTGCACCTCTGAGCTCTGTATGTAGTGCACCCCTGAACTCTGCATTTTGTGCATAGGGCACCCCTGAACCTGTCTGCACATTACGCCCCCCAGGTATTCATTGTTTTTTTTAAATCCCCCCACTGTTAATGCAATTTGGCCACACACACCATTCAATGCAGTTCAGGGGAGTGTAGGTAAGGTCCCGCCTATTTTTTGAGAAAAAAAGCCATGGATAAATGTATTAATTCCTACAGATACAACTGTCCCTTTGAGGGCAAACAAAACGCTGATGTGGCCCGCTTATTAAATAGAGTTTGACACCCCTGATTTCGAGAATTTTAAATAAATATGAAAAAATTGCATGCAGGCTTCGATTTGGGTATGTAGTTACTCCTAAAAATGTAGAAGGGATTTTGTGTCTTACAGAGCTCATGTATACTCTTCAGACTCAGCATGTGCTATTCTAATAAAAAAGAAAAAAACTGTCCCAAATATTAATATTTTTTTTTTTACATTGTTCCTAATGTGAGAAACTGTTTTTTGCACTCAAAATGACAGCACTAGGGGCCAGGGGAGCTGCTTGGAGCTCATTTCCTGTTGATATAGGCACTCTGCCAGAAATATACCACCAAAGAGCCCTTTCATCATATACCCTTGACAGCCCGGTGTAACCGGACAGAAGCTGTGTAAACAAGGATCACTAAAGCTGTGTAGGGCCCTTTCACACGGAGCGGATCAGTAATGATCCTCTCCGTGTGTCTGCAAAGCTCAGTGGGGATCCTCCGTAAAATCCCCGCTGAACTGGCAGCTGACAGGGCGGTCCCCGCACACTCCCCTATGGGGGATCGGACGAACACGGACCGTATGTCCGTGTTCATCCGATCCGGCAGACGGAAGAAACTGATTTGCACAGTGCCTGATTGGAGAGGTGAACGGGACTCAGTGACAGAACAGAAGGCGGACACTGACTGATGTGGAAAAGTATGGTAATATGAAGGGGGACAGAGGAGGAAACTACCATGTGCACAGCCTCTAACCATGTCTTGTCCGCAGTATCTGAAAGATGGGTTTCAAATGTTTTGACAGGGGCGCAGTTTCAGTGCTTGCCATAGGCGCCATTTTCACTAGATACGCCTCTGCATACACCCCTGCATGCAGCTTGCTATTTTTTTGTGCTAATACCAAGAGGGGCTGAAAGTTTCTAGTCTGTATACGACTTTTGATGTTGATCCAAAGACTGGGGGCCAGATTCACATATACTTGCAGCGGCGTAACGTATCGTCTATACGTTACACCGCCGCGAGTTTTCAGCGCAAGTGCCTGATTCACCAAGCACTTGCGTGTAAACTTACGGCGGTGTAACGTAAAGGCGTCCGGTGCAAGCCCGCCTGAATTCAAATGGGCGTTTACCATTTACATTAGGCGCTCTCCCGCGCCGAACGTACTGCCGTTTTGAAATTCCTGCCGTGCTTTGCGCGAAGTGACGTAATTTTTTTGAACGGCGACGTGCGTAACGTACTTTCGTATTCCCGGACGTCTTACGCAAAAAAAAAAAAATTGAAATTCGACCCGGGAACGACGGCCATACTTTAACATGGCTCGTCTAAAGTTAAGCCATGTTAAAGCAGGCTTAACTTTGCGATGGGAAAAAACGACTAGCGACAACGTAACGAACGCGAAAACCTTCGTGGATCGCCGTAAAACCTCATTTGCATACCCGACGCTGGAAAACGACGCGAACTCCACCCAGCGGCGGCCAAAGTATTGCATCCTAAGATCCGACGGTGTAAGTCAATTACACCTGTCGGATCTTAGGGCTATCTACTATCTATGCGTAACTGATTCTATGAATCAGTCGCATAGATACACTCAGAGATACGACGGCGTATCAGGAGATACGCTGTCGTATCTCTTCTGTGAATCTGCAGGGGAGCTGCATACGGATGAAAAAAATGCAGTAAGGTAAAAAAAAATCCTTCTGCCTTTTCAACCACTTGAATTTATAAATACATGGGCCATTATTTTTCTTAACATTTTTTTCACTTGCCCATGTCTTAACATCCAGATAGTGTTATTGGCTCAGGACAGGATCCATAGAAGGCTGGAGTAGGCCCTGTGCAGGAAAGAGTGCTCACCCTGTGCTCCAACCTGCTCTATGTACTCCTAAAGATGTAGGGCCAAATCCACAAAGAAGTTACGTCTGCGTATCTATTGATACGCCGCGTAACTTCTAGGATGCTCCGGCATATCTTTGTTTTGTATTCACAAAACAAGATACGCCTGTATTGGGGCTAGATCCGACTGACGTACGTCTTAGTACGCCGTCGGATCTTAGGTGCATATTTACGCTAGCCGCTAGGTGGCGCTTCCGTTGATTTCCACGTAGATTATGCAAATTAGCTAGATACGCCAATCCTCAAACTTACGTCCGGCCGGCGCATGTTTTTACATCGTTTACGTAAGGCTTTTTTCGGCGTAAATTTACCCCTGGGTCTATGAGGCGCACGCAATGTTAAGTATGGATGTCGGACCAGCGTCCAATTTTCCGTCGTGTACGTCGTTTGCGTAAAACGTTCGCGAATAGGGCTTTGCGTAAATTACGTTCACGTGGAAAGCATTGACTATTTGTGACGTAATTTAGAGCATGCGCACTGGGATACCCCCACGGACGGCGCATGCGCCATTCCAAAAATACGTAATTTACGTGGGGTCAAGTTGAATTACCATAAAACATGCCCACATCTTTGTCATTTGAATTCTGCGCCCTTACGCCGACACATTTACACTACGCCGCCGTAACTTTAGACGCAAGTGCTTTGTGAATGCAGCACTTGCCTCTCAAAGTAGCGGCGGCGTAGCATAACTACGATATGCTACGCCTGCTTAAAATTACACCGATCTACGTGGATCTGGCCCCTAGGGTTTGGAAGTGTTTTCCATTATCCTTCTTTGTAAGACTGTACAGGCTACCATTTTATTTGCATTAGATGTGATTAAGTCTCATATTTGCATGGTCACCTAACAAACAGTCAACTACGCCAAGTGTTAAAAATGTTAACAAATCTATCTAGTGGAAAATAATAGAAGTCACTGAGCACTTGCTCGGGGATGCTCTGCTGTCACTTACAATTACCTGGGACAAGACACTGCAGCATCAGGAAAGAGTAAGCAGAAAACTATAGTCCGTTCTGCCACGCACCTGTTCAATAACGCACAGCCCGGTAATTTTTCAGCCCTTTGTTATGCAAACTGCTTACACTTACACACCTTCACTACATCCCTCCTTGCCGTCATTTGCTGTCTGTCACATATATTGATTGTGCTCAAACTGCCATTTAAATAGATTTTTTTGTTTTCCTTTAGAAAGAAAAAAAACTGATATCCATAGACTGACTTGGTTTAATTCACCTAGAACCCTCCACAAACAGCAAACTGATGTGTCTTACAGCAAAAGCCTTGAGCAAGTAAACTGCAGATTGTCAGTCAGCTTGCTGCTGTATGTTGCTGGAAAATGTCAAAGTGCCAGTCTCTTTCCTTGTGGATTGTATATTAATTGTGATGTTGCCAGGGGTCTCTAAAAACCAGCAAGGTGATCACAAAGACCTCTTTTTCTGTCTTCCCTACTACCGTTGCTACAGTAACCTGTGCCAAGATTTATTTTTTTGACTGAAGCGTGAAGTGCCCCATTATTTCTACAACCATTTCTAATATCCAGCAAAAAGACAGAACACTTATCTAGCATTATTGAGAAATATAGCAGGACAGACACACTGATAGGTAAAGAGATAGATAGATAGATAGATAGATAGATAGATAGATAGATAGATAGATAGATAGATAGATAGATAGATAGATAGATAGATAGATAGATATTTAAAGTGGTTCTAAAGCCTTAAGGTTTATATACCTTAATGCATTTTTCTTAGCTGCAGGATCACCCCCAGCCCCCTTTTTATACTTACCTAAGCTTGATCCAGCGATGTGTACAAGAACAGCATAAGCACATTTGTGAGGTTAGGCACTGATGTGGACAAGAAGGCCTGGTTCGCAGTCTCCACTCTAATTCATTCCAAAGGCGTTGAGATCAGGACTCTGTGCAGGCCAGTCAAGTTTTTCCACCCCAAACTCACTTATCCATATTTTTATGGACCTTGCTTTGTGCACTGGTCCAAATCATTTGGTGTAGTGGGGATTATGGTGTGGGGCTGTTTTTCAGGGGTTGGGATTGGCCCCCTAGTTCCAGTTCCTTGCATACCAAGACATTTTGGACAATTTCATGCTCCCAACTTTGTGGGAACAGTTTGAGGATGGACCCTTCCTTTTCCAACATGACTGAGCACCAGTGCATAAAGCAAGGTCCATAAAGAAATGAATGAGCGAGTTTGGGGTGGAGGAGCTTGACTGACCTGGCCTGAAGGAATGGTCAAACATTCCCATAGACACACTCCAAAATCTTGTGGACAGTCTTCCCAAAAGAGTTGAAGCTGTTATAGCTGCAAAGAGACGGCCAACTCAATATTGAACCCTACGGACTAAGACCAGGATGCCATTAAACTTCATGTGCGTATAAAGACAGGTGTCCCAATACTTTTGGTAATATAGTGTGTGTATATATATATATATAGCACTACCCCCAAAGGAGCTGCTGGTTTGTTTTGGGTGGCATGTTACCTTGTGGCTCCTCCGCCTTCTAGGGGTGTATGGTGAAAATAGTAGTAACGCACTGGGGTAGATTCAGATAGATTAGCGGATCTTTAGATCCGCGTAATCTATCTGATTTACGATCCGCCGGCGCAATTTTGAGAGGCTAGTGCAGTATTCAGAAAGCACTTACCTCGAAACTTGTTATCTCGAATGTTCCGACGGTGTAAGTCACTTACACCTGTCGGATCTAAGGGAGATCTATGCGTAACTGATTCTTATGAATCAGTCGCATAGATTCGACCGTCGGATCTCAGAGATACGACGGCGTAGCAGGAGATATGCCGTCGTATCTCTATCTGAATCTCCCCCAATGTCCTGTGCTCTTTATTACCCAGCCGGGTAAAAACAATAAAACTTGTGGTGAAAGGTAGAGATTCAGTAGAAAGAAAAATAGCAGATTCGGGCGTAACATTGGGAAACAGTCCTGCTTCCAACAACACTTTCTTCTTCGGTACTCCAGCCAGAGTGGGCTTAGTGTACATGGACAGGCCTCTCTCACTGACCTGGCAGCCAGAGTATCACTTGGAACTTAGAGGAAAAGTCTCTGACACAAACCCTCCTTGATAGACTTTGCGCCTGGATCTCCTTCAGGTAGTTTGCAGTTAGGTTACCGACTGATAGGTGACCAACGTCCAGCCTCCCAGTACCCGGTTACCTTGATCCCCGGTGGATGGTCGATACCCTATTGGATTTCCAGCCTCTCTTGGCTCTCTTCAGGCGGACTCCCCACCGAACAGCTTCCTCTCGAAGGAACAACGCTTGAGATCTTCTCAAGAATGGGGACCCAGTCGATCACTGGGGCCCCGCCACAGCTCAATTGTTCCGGACCAACGTGGTCCCGGAACCAGGAACACCGCGTGGCACGCGCACCTCGGCCTGGAAGGCCATTTCGCCGGGGCGCCGTGATGTGGTCACCCTAAAGGTGGGTGCCACACTGGAAGAAGAACCCAGACCAATGGCGTCTGCCTCATAAATACCCTCCCCCAGCATGCACAGCGAGAAAAAACCCTCCTGATTGGCTGCTGGGGAAAAGCCCCCAAACCTCGACTCCACTGCTGCCACCTGTCGCCCTGGGGTGGAATCAGCACCCCAGAAGCGACAGAATAAGCCCACAGCACAGCAAAGCTGAGACAGAGACCCACATTTAAGCAAATCAGCCTGGTCAGAGCTAACTAATTCTTTCACCCCCTCTAAATTTAGACTAGCACCGGTTCTTAGAAGTAACCAGGCGCTACATATATATATACTGTATATATGTATTTAAAAAAATAAATAAAAATAGTTTAGACATAAACTTAGATTTGCCCAGTGTGAAAACCTATTATCTTTTAAAATTGTTATCACTTATTTATTATTTATTTATTTATGTTTCCTATTTTACCGTATTTGCCGGCGTATAAGACGACTGGGCATATAAGACGACCCCCTAATTTTCCAGGAAAAATTTTGGTTTTGGGATATACTTGCCATATAGTCTTTCTGGAAGCTGAGGGGTAGCCAGAACCGCTGACAGAAACAGGCTTTTTTCAAATCTCACTGTGCCATAACATTACATGCCTCACTGTGCCATTACATTACATGCCTCCACTGTGCCATCACTTGCCCCACTGTGCCATCACTTGCCCCCACTGTGCCATTACATTACATGCCCCCACTGTGCCATCACTTGCCCCCACTGTGCCATCACTTGCCCCCACTGTGCCATCACTTGCCCCCACTGTGCCATTACTTTCCCCCACTGTGCTAACAGTGCCATCACTCACGTTTTGTTGATTCTGACAAGCCGATGACAGTCTCCGTGCTGCGAGCGTCCATGATTTAAAAGCCGCGCCTTCTTTTCAGACTGTCCTGTGATAGGCGGAACACTAATTTTCCCAGCAGCGTCTCTGTTCTGTGTTCCGCCTATCACGGACGTCCTCTCGTCCGAGGATGAGAAGGCATCTGTGATAGGAGGAACACAGAACAGAGTCGCTGCTGGGAAAATTTGTGTTCCGCCTATCACAGGACAGTCTGAGAAGAAGGAGCGGCTTTTAAATCATGGACGCTCGCAGCACGAAGACTGTCACCGGCGTATAAGATGACCCCCGACTTTGGATGCATTTTTTGGCATCCAAAAAGTCGTCTTATACGCCGGAACATACGGTAGTTATGGTTAGTGCTCTTCCGAACTGAGTTTTCTCATTAGAAAAAAATTGTCCAGCTCTCGCTGTCGCATAAGGGAGTCACTATTTGTGTGGTCCTACTCTAACCTATATGAGAACACAAACTGGAAAACATTAATTACAGAACGAGTTTATAGTTAGGTTCATTGTGGTTTTTCAATTACTGACCCACCTGCATGTACCTCCCTCTGCTAGTTACAAATTGATTTGAACAGCTGTCACATTCTGTTTCCTTCTCTATTTAGTACAAACAATAGGGTTCTTTAGCTGAGAGAGTCTGGGCTCCTTCTGTGCTACTCCACCCACAAGTAGAGATTGGTCAAATGTCAAATAGACTGGAGAAGCCCCCCACCTCCCCTTTACAGAGGGTGTGTTGATTTGATTGTGTGGCTTTGCATATATTTCTTATAACCTAAAATAACCGTGCTAGTGGAAAAACGATACCAGTATGAAGCTGCCAGCACGCCATGAGACATTTACCATAGCCAAAAACGGATTTAATTAAAGTGCTGCACCTCTATGGATTTATAAATAACATTGATTAAAATTTGATTAAAGAATCAACCCAAATACAGCAAAACCTTGGTTTGAGAGTGTTTTACAAGACAAGCAACATTTTTTAATATATTTTGACTTGATATACAAGCGATGTCTTAAAGCGGGGGTTCACCCGAAAAAATAATTTTTAACATTAGATTGAGGCTAATTACGGGAAGCACAATCGGGTGTTTTTTTTTAAATCGATGCAGTACTTACCGTTTTAGAGATAGATGTTCTCCCCCGCTTCCGGGTATGGTCTTCGGGACTGGGCGTTCCTATTTGATTGACAGCCTTCCGACCATCGCATACAGCGCGTCACGAGTTGCCGAAAGAAGCCGAACGTCTATCTCTAAAACGGTAAGTACTGCATTGATTTAAAAAAAAACACCCGATTGTGCTTCCCGTAATTAGCCTCAATCTAATGTTAAAAATGTGTTTTTCGGGTGAACCCCCGCTTTAATATACAAGTAGTGTCATGTCACAACTGAGTATAAAAGAGAATAGAGACGTCTCTAAGTCTAGCAATGTGGTTACATTTAATGAAGGTACAACATTTAGCAACATATTGCTACACTTATGCCGCGTACACACGACCGTTTTTCAGGTTCTAAAAAATGACGTTTTTAAGGGTCTAGAAAAAAAAAAATTTCAACCCAATCATTAAAACGGCCTTGCCTACACACAATTGTGAAAAAAAAATGCTCTAGCAAAGTGCGGTGACGTACGACGGCACTATAAAGAGGAAGTTCCATGCGGATGGACACACAACCATTTTTTACAACCTGAAAAACGACAACATTAAAAACGTCGTGAAAAAATAGAGCATGTTCGAAATTTTTAATGCCCATTTTTTAGATCGTGAAAAATGCTCTGAAGCCCACACACGATCGTTTTTAATGACATTAAAAAAAAACGTAATTTTTTAGAACCCGAAAAACGGTTGTGTGTATGAGGCATTAGAGGCATCTCTCTTCTCTTTTATGCTCAGTAGCTCCTGCTGGATATTGCTTCTAATCCCCTTGTGGAGGCTTCCATTTGTGGATGGACATTTTATGGTTACACAACCTGTCACATTGCTATAATCTTTTTATATGGAATATAAACTGAAGGACTTATGAATAAATGGCTGTGGAACAAATCATTTGAGTTTCCATTATTTCTTATGGGGAAATACGCTTTGATATACAAGTGCTTTGGATTACAAGATCCCATGCCAAGGATGTCTCTGCCACCAGACAAACACTGCAAGTGGTTTACCAGAAATATATGACTCTCAAGTCATAGATAAGTCACATATTGTGCAGTATGGATATATCAGCTGTTATACCAGATCCCTCCCTCTCCATCAGCATCCAGACATACACCCCAAAGGAAAAAGACTTCACAAGTGCCTGCCAATCCTTTACACAAAGAAAAGAGCCGCTGCTCCAGGTGTATGATGAGAACCTGAGGTGGAATGTTTCGTAGAGCGCCAGCCCCGGCCCGCCTCCGTGGGAAACTTGTAAGAAAAGAAATGGCTGCACATCCAGGAATTTGCACATCCAGGAATTCCGATTGCCTTTTATTGTTCAAAGTGATAACACCAAAGACACCAACACGAGGTCACGCCTGCCAATCCTTGCTCAACACATACTGGTATGTCAAAAAAGAAGGGAGACCAAGCACTATAAATATTATAAAATCCCATAAAAATATTTATTAGTATAATTATTATTTAATTAGCATATATTTATAAGTAAATGCACTTACACATTATTAAAAACAAACAGCACTAGCACATTTACAGTCTCCAAGCCAAAAGGGCACTTCTGGGTACATGTTGACATCACATTCACAACGTATAGCCCTGGGAGTTAGAAGATGTCATTGTGATGTCATGTACAGTATCTGTTATGTGTTAGTGTCTTTTCACACCATAATGCACATAAAAATACAATGCAACACACTAAAAATGCATGTCATATTGCACATTTGTATGCATATTGCATTTTCAAGTGCATTGCACTGTATTTTTATGTCTTGGCATGCATTTTAATGTTTATCCATGTCTTATTGCCCCCAAACTCCATCCAAGACTCTTATCTTGCAAGAGGTTGTGGAATGTATTTTGAAAGAGAACCCCAGGCCAAGATATAGCTATGAAAAATCACATGGGTTCCATATAAAAATCCAAAGCAGCTCCTATGGATTTAAAAGGGGGTTCCACTGCAAAAAATGCAATAACAGGCAGCACAGGGTTCCCCCCAAAATCCAAACCAAACCCCTATGCCAGCATGCAGCCTAGCTGGTCAGGAAAGGGGAGTGAATGTGTGTTCTCTGCTTTCCTGAACCACACAAGGCCATATGCCCTCAAAGTGGGCAGGACCTTGTTAGGAGGGATTCCCTGAAAATGCACCGTATTACCATGTTGATGAGGACAAGGGCCTCTTCCCCACAACCCTGGAGTGGTAGTTGTGGGGATCTGCAAGCAAAAGGGCTTATGAGAATTTGAAACCCCCCTTTAAAATAAGGGAGCTCCCAGATATCTGCCCCTTCCCCCACGTGAATTAGTAATGGGTGCATATTATCCTTGATTACTTACTCCCTTTAACAGAAAATATAAAAACAAAACAAATGCACCTTGATAAAGTATTTTATTTGTTTTGCTCTTTTTTAACCTCACCAATATAATGGGGTCCCACAATGTCAGGCAAACCTCTATAGCAGATCACAGAATCCACCAATCCTCACTGTACTCTTGCAGCTTATGACAGTGCTACGGCTGTCATCTGAAAATATACAAGAGGTCAGTAGACACATTGCGTTTTAATGCTATACACTGCTCTACACATGTACACAACCTTAAGGTGTGAACAAGGCACATAGAAAACGATTGTTCTCTAAGGCCCAGATTCTCGTAGAATGGCGTAAAACTGGGCGGGCGTAACGTATCTGATTTACGTTACGCCGCCACAAGTTTTTCAGGCAAGTGCTTTATTCACAAAGCACTTGCGTGTTAAGTTGCGGCGGCGTAACGTAAATCACCCAGCGGAATTCAAATTCGTCGGGTAGGGGGCGTGTTTCATTTAAATGAAGCGCGTCCCCGCGCCGAACGAACTGCGCATGTGCCGTCCCTAAAATATCCCGGCGTGCATTGCTCTAAATGACGTTGCATTTATAGCATCCCTGGGACAGAAAGTAGAGGGATATCTCACTACTGGGAACACAGACAGCAAAACATGTTGTTAAACCTACCCCATTGTATTAAAAAAAAAAAGTTTTGGCTGGAGTTATTTAAGTGTTAGGGAAGAGCAAAACAGAGGGTTTCCATTTCCCTGAAATCTCAGCAAACATTGGTTTTAGTGAAATGTTGCCATTTTGGTGGAATGCATTGGAGTCAATTGGGAAGGCAAAATTAAGGTGCTTGCTGGTGGACTTGTGATGTGATCATTCTTCCAAAAAAGCTTTTTAGACAATAATGATGTGGTGTGCTGGCAAATATGAACGTGGCTGGTGGACTATAAAACTTCAATGGGCTCCTAAAGATTTCGGAAGTTCCTTCTATTTATCCTTGTGCCAACAAATAAACCTAAGTTTAAGCTTCATGTACACATAGCCTACTTTGACAGGAAAACGCAAAACGTGACAAAATCGTGCCGCGATCTTACCACCATTTTTACGCGTTTTGAGGCTAGCAGTCAAAACGTTCCAACCTGAACATGATACTTTCATGTTCAGGAGAGGGCGGTTAAAGCTCCCCTAACCACAGCAGCCCCTAAACTCTTCTAAAAGCCTATGCGTACATGGACACATAGGCTTTTTATGAAGTTGAGTTTAGAAGCTTTGGCAAAAAAATGCCAAAAGCTCCTAAACTCAAATTTAGGAGCTGTAGTAAACATCAATGTGCCTTAATATCATTATTTTACATTTTTTTCCACATAAAAAGGTTAAATGAATTTAAGTAGTACACAAAGAAAGAGCAATGGGAACCTGAGTGCAGGGGCCACATGACTGGGGGGGGCGCTGGGGAAGATGCACCAGGAAGTCTGGGTGCAGGAACAGGGAAGGACAGGCTGGGGGCACAGGGCGGTGCTAGCTAGCACGACCTGTGTCTATTAAGGAGGGGCGGGGTGTAGACTGGCATTCCAACAGAGGAAGAGGTAACACACAAGCATAGTGATTTCCCTCCCACCCTATAGTCAGCTGCGTGGTATGTGAGTTTGTGTTTTTTCTGTTGTTTCAGGTACTGGTGGCATGGGTCTCTGGTTCCTGAAGGTCGGAATGGTGGATGGTGTATATATATATAGTGTGTGGGACAGGTTGAGGCCTATCGCGGTATGGGTACCTTCCCTATCTGGAAATATGGGCCATCGATCATCGAGCTTAATGGTGCAAGAAGGTGGTAATCTGGTAGGATCGTGGCTAGGGGCAAGGATGGCGTGGTGGTGGTGGACAGCTGATGAGATAGTATTACCTTCTTTCAGGAACCTCAGATGTAGCAGTCAGATAAAATGTTTGGGTTATATATATGTTATATATATATATTAAAATAAAAAGTCATTTTTATAGGATTTGATGCTATGGTATTAATAAAGGGGCCATTTTTGGCCATTTAATACAGAAATTGTGATGTGTTTCATTTAGTAATGTATGGTTAATTAGAGGGGGACTAGGGGTGGTTTGTAGGGCATCAAGCACATCAGCCTTACACCAGTCATGGTCATATACACAAAAAATAACACAAAGAGCACGAAATGAAATGAATCAAACTACCCTAAATACCACACATCCCTCTAAAAACTTTTAAATAATAAAAAATAAAAAAAGTTCAATGAGCAAACATTTTAATTCACACTTCTCTGAAATTTTGGAGACAAAGCTTTTGGTTTTACCTACATTACTCCTGCCATTATTTACTATCTGGGCACAACTGCAGACCTTTTGTTTACATTTGTCTTATAAAAAAACTACCATACCTGACTTAGAAAAACCATATGAAATGTAATGCTTCTAGAAATACAGGGTATTCTGATATTTAGTGGCAAAATCTTTAAAAGAAAAGCTGTTCAGAGAAGTAATTAGAAGTGGACATTAGCACACTGGCAAGAATTACAGAAGATAGGGAAGCTTTTGATCATGTAGGAAGAGAAGATATCCTGAGGGAAGCATCTGTGAGATTGGGCACAGAGTGTACGGCTGCAATAGCGCCATCTGTGTTTGTTGAAGAAAAACAAGACAGTATACTAGTGAGACAAAGAAATGGGATACTGCTGAAAAGTGCTATTTGAAATGATGCTGTAAATTGAAATATGAATTCTGTTATGTTGTTTTTTTTGTTAAAAAAAAAATAATAATAATAATGAGGGTCCACTTTTGGCTCTCAGGAGCCATTTAAAATGAACTGCACTCTCAAGCCTCGTACACACGACCGAGGAACTCGTCGAAAAAAAAGACACATCGTTTTCCTCGACGAGTTCCTTGTTAGGCTTGTTGAGAAACTCGACAAGCTTGCTTTGCGTACACACGGTCAAGACAAAATCTCCTCGTTCTCAAACGCGGTGACGTACAACACATACAATGGCAGGGGAAGTTCGATTCCACTGGTACAACCCTTGGGGCTGCTTTTGCTAATCTCATGATACTGTGTGTTAAAGGGTCACTAAAGGAATTTTTTTTTTAACTAAATAGCTTCCTTTACCTTACTGCAGTCCTGGTTTCATGTCCTCATTGTTTGTTTTTGCTTTGAAGTAGCTGTAATTCTGCTGTGATCTCCACACTTCCTGCTTGTCTGGCTCCTTATAACCATCATACTGGGAGATTTCTCACGGTGGTCTGAGCTGTCATTACTGTGTGTCTAGGGCCCCGTACACACGGCCGAGGAACTCGACGTGCCAAACACATCGAGTTCCTCGGCCAGTTCAGCCCGGCGGGCCGAGAGCTCGCATAGAACAACGAGGAAATAGAGAACATGTTCTCTATTTCCTCGTCGAGCTCCTCGTCGGCTTCCTCGGCAAAATTGTACACACGGCCGGGTTTCTCGGCAGAATTCAGCCAGAAACTCGGTCGGAAGCTGAATTCTGCCGAGGAAACTGGTCGTGTGTACGGGGCTTTAAACTTCCCAGAACCAATCAGATTCATTTTAAAAACAAAACACTGCCCTGGATTTGTTTGTTTTTGTTCTGTGTGTCTCTCTACTTCACAGAAACATGAAGCCAGTTTAAAAGTGAAAGTGAAACTAGAGGCACATTATATGATTGATTTTTATCTACTTTTAATAATTTTTAAAAGGAATCAGTTAACTTTTATGTCTCTATACCCTGTAAACAGTCATTTCAGCAAAAACATTTTTTTCCTTTAGTGACCCCTTAAGTAAAAGTTTGGTAAGAGACGATTTTCACTTTTCAGTCTGTTACAGTGTGAAAAATGTGTTATCTCCATTACAAACGCTACTTTTACTCCCGTCTCATACTTTATTCTGAGCATGCGCGGGTTTCTTAGCATACACACGCTCGAGTTTCTCGTTGAAAACCAGCCCGACGAGGAACACGACAAGGAAATTGAGACTCCCATCGAGGAAAAAGAGAACTTGTTCTCTTTTTTCCTCGTCGAGTTCCTCGACAGTTTCCTCGATGAAAAACATACACACGATCGTTTTCCTCGGCAAAAAGCTCTCCCACCAAGTTTCTTGATGGATTCTGTCGAGTTTCTCGGTCGTGTGTACGAGGCTTTAGGCCAAATTCACACTTAAATGCACCGCTGTCGGAGTGATCTACCTATCCGCCAGCTATCCGTTCCTGACTGCGGTAGGGTGTAGTGTAGTGCGCAGTTTTTTTTTTTCCTTTCAAACTTTATTAGATGTATACAAAAGCACACCTCATTAATGTTGCTGTACAGCAGCAAGATGTGCTGCGCTGCTGTACGGTGCCATGTAATTCTGTACAGCGCGTTGCGTTAAAAGGCAACATGTCTGTTGTCCATTGCAGTGTGAATGGGACATGCAAGGTTTTTGACAGTCAGACAGGCATAAAAAAGATATAAAAAGGTAAAAATGAATGCAGCTTTGTATTCATTATTGCATCATTATGTTTTTTAAAGGCAAGTGTGATGGTCACTGAGGTCAATTCATTTCACAGTTAACTCTACACAAATTAAATAGCTGCCCCATGTGTTGTTTTTTTTTATGGAAACACACCATTTACAATATTTACTATAGTAATTGTGAATTCTAAAAAAGAAAAAAAAAATTGTAATATACTGTACACTGTCACAGCAAACATGAGTATATCAGAGGTTCCAAATATAGTAACAGTCTTCAAAAAGACAGAAGTTTTGGTTTAGCGCATCAGAGATAAGGCTTAATAACATTAAAATATAGTTTAAAGCTGAACTCCAGGATAGCTAATCACAAGAGCCATGTCTATTTTTATCAGAATTTTGATGTAGTGTATTTCATGGTTGTCAACCACCCGCAGCATTTTTTACTGACAAACATTGCAAATGTACTGACGGAGCACAGACAATCGTTGTTTAAAAAGTTTAAACACAATTTGGAAACATTGACAACACCCATAACAATATTTTGTCAACACAGCATGACAAATTATCAGTCCCTGAGAATTCAAGACAGTTGTAAAAATCATAAACTGTCTGTAAATTTACTGACAGTTGGCAACTCTGGTGCAACTCTGGTGTATATCTTTCCGATTTGTACAGTAATCCAGTGTGAAATTTTGCCTGGGCAAGAGCTTCATGTTAAAAATAGACCAGTCATTTATGTTGCCTCTCCTTGTGCAGGGTGACTGGTCTTGTATCTGCCCCCTCCTGTTGTTTTTTTACAGGCAGCATGTAGTGGGTGGACCTGCTTGGTCCCTCCCACAGCTCTGTTCTCTGACAGTCTAGATACAGCATTGTGATTCTGTCACTGCTACTTTGATTAACCTTTTGGGTTTGGAAAGGCATTTGGGTCACCCAACATAAATGTATTTCCTTTGTGGTTATTAAGGAGTATATTAAAATATAAATAAAAATTGTGCATGGAGTCAGCTTCAAAGTGGTTGTAAAGGCTCAAGTTTTTTTTTACCTTCATGCATTCTATGCATTCTCCCCCCCCCCAATACTTACCTGCGCTTCATTCGATCCAGCAATGTGCACGAGAGCAGCAGCTCTCCTGGGTCTCTTCCTCCTCATTGGCTGAATAATCAAAGCCAGTAGGCCAATAAGGAGAGTGTGGGGTGCAGGGCCAAGCTGCATGCCCTGTGTGAATGGACACACAGAGGTGAGGTGAGGGAGCCTAATCAGGTGCCCCATAGCAAGCTGCTTACTATGGGGGCGCTCGACAAGAGGGAGGGGCCAGGAGTGTTGGTGGGGCATCTGAGAAGAGGAGGATTGGTACTGCTCTGTGCAAAACCACTGCACAGAGCAGGTAAGTATGAAATGTTTGTTATTTAAAGAAAAAAAGGAATTTTCCTTTACTTTAATGAAAGAAACTGAAAGAAACTGAAAAATGGTGCAAGCAAATATATTTACAGAAAAAAAAACAATATACAAAAAGACAATAATAGCCACAGCAATATAAGTGGAATTAATGTGATTGTAAATGCTGAAGGTTCTATGCATGAATGTAAAAAACCTTCTGGGTGCAGCTCCTTCCACAGCCCCCCTAATACTCACCTGAGCCCTCTTCCGATCCAGCGATGTGCACAAGAGCCTATGCTGTCCCAGGATTCCCTTTCTTTATTGTCTGAGACAGCAATCACAGCCAGTGAGCCAATAAGGACAGAACAGGAGGTGAGGCTGAGTCGTGGCTCTATATGTCTTATAGCTTGCTATTGGGGCACTGGTCAAGGGGGGGAAGCAAGGAGCACCAATAGGGGACCCAAGAAGAAGAGGATCGAGCCTACTCTGTGCAAAATTACTGCACAGAGCAGGAAAATATGACATTTGTTGTTTTTAGAAAAAGTAATTCTAGAGTCCAGTTAATGTAGTAGACATGTGCACTGCCGAAAAATGTGTTCGTTTTAGTTACATTCGTTTTTTTTGGAGATTCAGGCAAATTCGAATATTCAGAAATTTGAAAATTCTGAAATTCGAAAATTTGAAAAAAAATACGGAAATTCGGAAATTCCAAAAAAATCGGAAATTTGAAAATTCGGAAATTCAAAAATTCAAATTTTCCGATTTTTGAATTCCCGATTTTTGAATTTTTGAATTTGTCATTTTGTAATTTCTGATTTTCTAATCTCCGATTTTCTAATTTGGAATTTTCGAAATTTGGAATTTTCGAAATTTGGAATTTTCGAAATTTAAATATTCCGAAATTCCAATTTACGAAATTTGGAAATAAAAAATGTAGGAAATCCAAAAATTAAGGAAATTAAAAAATTCGGAAATGTCGGAATTAACGAATTTATCAAAATTTGTTAAAAAATTAATTAGGGAACGAAACGAATTGTACGAAATGAAATGTCTATAATGTAACATAGTCTGACACGGTGCTAAAATATTTATGGTACAATATAAAGCTTTGATCAGAGGCTGTTGACTTGCTAAATGTCAGACTATTGGATTCATTACTTAGGGCCTGGATTGTGATGAAACCTGGAATGTTTGAACACATTTTTTACATTAGTCATTAAAAGGTGATTAATTGTATTTTTTTATGGTTAGAAGCTTTGTAGTCCTGCATGGCAAACAACTGACCTTCTTGTTCGGACTTGAACTGTATTGATTGAATTTTTGGTGGCCTGCTCTGTATCTCTTAGCCGACTGTTCAGGGTACAGGGGGCTTATGAGGACCTAGGTAATATAAGAGTGACAATGATGAGAAATATGATGATGTTGAGAAATATAGATCAGGGTAATGTTACAATATAACATTATTAATTATGTACTCAATAATTGGCATACTAAAGGCAGGGGTTATATAAACTAGAAAGTAGAAAAACAAATTGTTGACTTCTATCATATTGTCTGGCCACATTTTTTCCAGAGAATAAAACATGCAACATGATTGGTTGCTTTATGGCCAGTTTTGTGGAGGTCCTGTTTTTTTGAACAAGCCAGATAATATGTATATCAGGTATCTACTTTTATTTTTAGAGCTATATGGTGATGAACCTACATCTGATAATATAATACTTAAAGGATTAATTCATCTTTAGTAACATGTTATATGTTACACCTGTATTTAGGGTGTAACATGTTGCATACAGCAAGCACCTGCAACCCCCCCCACCCACGTGACAGCGTGTTGGGGCTCCTCTCCCCATGCCCACTGTCAGATTTTGAAAACAGCACCATAAAAGAGGACTTGTAGTTCTACCAGAGCGATCATCAGCACCCTAGTAAGATTCCTCATATTTGGGGATTTTTTGGCCCAAGCAGTATCCTGAAAATTCTGCCATTGCCATGAAAAACAGCAGAAACTTTCTGACATCTGACTATACCTTGCATGGACTACCTACCACTCCTGTCTTATAGCCCTTATAGATGTAAAGCTGCGAGATCATGTAAGACGCCTCTATCACTGGGGGGTTGATTTACTAAAACTGGAGAGTGCAAAAATCTGATGCATCTGTGCATGATAGCCAATCAGCTTTAACTTCAGCATGGTAAATTAAGCCTTGGTTCACACTGCTGCAGTTTGACACGCAATTTGACATGTCAAATCACATGTATAATATAAGTTTCTCAAAACTGAGGACCTGCAATGCAACCTTTTTTGGGTACCACTTCCACAGTACAGGGGGGTCCCCGACTTACGATCAAGTTAGAGACTTTAGGATTGTTTTCAAGATGAAAATGTTCATAAGTCGGAAACTGCAGGCTCAGAACATTGATTACGTAATTTTACGATGTTTTCCAATGTTCCGTCGAATGTGCCCACCGTCAAAAATGCCCGTTCGCAAGTAGGAGTTGTTTGGAAGTGGCCTGTCAGGGTACCAATTCTACACAGACCCGTTCTTCTCAAATTCACGGCAGGCCAGCGATGTTGCGCGCGCCGCTGATGCGCGCACGCATGCGCGGCGTGACTGGGCGCCGTGTGCACGGGCGCAGGCGGGCGCGCGCACTGGCGCGTTCACGGGCGCGCACAAGCTCGTTGCACTCTGGGCCAATCAGAAGCTTGAGCGGCCTATTTAAACCAGCCCCTTCCTCCTGCAAATTGCTGGTTCATAACAGCTTTTGGAAATACCTTGCTGCTAAATATACCTTTGGATATCCTGTTTACCTGACCTTTGGCTTACTCTTGGATTGTCGCTTTCTTTGAACCTTTTGACCCCGGCTTGAACTTGGACTTCCTGATCTCTTTAATCCCTGACCTCTGGCTTTGGACTTTGGATACTCTGTTTTGCTTCAGCCCCAGACCCCGGCTTGTTCCTTGGATTACTCTTCAGCCTTGTTCCTGTGTGCACCCTGTACTGGACTGTTTCCTGTGCTACTCTCAGTAGTCCCCAGTGAGCCTCCGCTATCCGGTTCCCAGCTTCGTATCGGATCTTCATCTGCCACTGGTCCTGGTGCGTCCGTCCCTCTGTCCCAAATCCAGGGGGCGGATCGCGCCGGGTCGCAAAGGTGAGCCGCCCTTGGCATCTTGGCCTCGGTAAGTTATTTCCTGACATGGCCGTTCGTAAGTTGGGGACCCCCTGTACATGTCCTCTTTAACTTTTTGCAATTTGTTTCAAATGTATTGCATTAATTCAAAAACAATATCAAGATTGTGGCTCCTTAATTCTAATCTTGTTTCAAAAGTCCTCTATGACCTTCATTCTCTTTATTTAGAGAATACAGTTCATTGTATCATCCACTGAGATCTGACTTTACACCCTTGACATATTGGCTGTACATCTCATGTTCAATCTCTGTAGCAAATCATTTCCAACTAAATATAATCCTGATCCTTGTTTTTTGGAAGCTCTGTCTAAATATTCAGGGCTTTGCTCTTTATTCTGTTGGCCAGGTCTCGTAATAGCCACAGTGTTTGCCTTTCTGCCTGTTACACTTCAAAGCTTGAGCCTGCTTACAAATCAGGATTACTTACATTGGCACCTGCTAAATCCAGGTGTTCTAACATTATCCAAATACTCTGTCCGCAACCTTTTTTAATGTGTGTAATTGTTTTTATATGCTTGTGCATACTTGTGCTAATAAAGATAGTGTTTTACATTTTACTGGTAATTGGAATCATAACTATATTTTAGTTTTACCCATTAACAACATCCTAACACTTTGTCCTGTAAACCATTTTCTCATGCTCATAGGCAAATGACTGAGTTGTCCAAAATTTGATAGGTATAAAGGGAATACTAAGGTGTGGTTTTTCACAAACCTGACGTTTTGGGTATTATTTGTAAATAATATGTGATGGTATTTTCACGTTGTATTTTTAGTTGCAGCAACCATTTGAACCTCTTTCATAAAGACATATGTAAGTACTCTTTGTCTAGCAGTGATAAGTAGGGTCATTTTGCAGAAATGTATTTTGCTAACTTTATCCATGGCCCTCATGCTCCAAACGTAAATACTGCTATCATAACAATGTCCCCCAATGAAGATGCATCATCAGTCACGATGCCCCCAGCATCGCTTGACCCGAGAGAAAAATCTCCTCCTGCGAGGACGGCTAACCGCCGAATGCCTGCTTCACCCTTTGACAGTTCTTAAATAGGTAAGCGGCAGGGCTACCATGTGACATCACCAAGGGGCTCCGTCCCTTGCCTATATAAGAACTGTCAAATAGCGGAGCCTGCAATAAGTGGTCAGCCTTCATCACGGGCGAAGCATTTTTATTTTTTCCAGGTCCGCTGGTGCTGACAGCATTGTGATTGATGATGGATCTACATCTTTTTACTTGTCAAAGACCATCTACTGCTTTTGTTTATTTTTGATACTTTTGGTGAAAGGGGTAAAATCTAATACTTCCTTTAAACATAGTGCCTGGGGGGTCCTTTTAGTCTGCCTTTAAAGTGGCGCATCTGAACCATGTATAGAACCTGCTGCAGCAAAAATTTAATTTCTTAAGATTGCCAGCCCATTTTTTTTTTTTAAAACAGCTTGGGGTTCCCCCCTAAGATTCATACCTGACCCCACCCCCCTGGGTGGTGGTTGTGGGGCACTGTGGGCAGGGGGCTTATCAGAACTCTGAAGCCCCCTTTAACAAGGGGGCCCCCAGATCCCGCCCCCTTGTGAATGAGTATGGCGTACACTGTACCCCTACTCATTTATCAAAAAAGTGTAAAAAATTATTAGCATGACTTTTTGACTCCTTTTTATAAAAAATTCCCTCAGACCATTCTGTGGTCTTGTTGAAGGCTCCTGCCATCAGCCTGCTCCTTTATTAAAAAAAATGTTCCCTGATGTAGATCCTTCATCAATCACGATGCCCACTGCACCGCTGGACCCCCCCCCCCCAAAAAAAAGAAGCTCCACCCATGATGAAGGCTGATCGCCTAATGATTACTCCACCCGGTGACAGTTCTTAAATAGCTAAGGGGCTGACCCAGCATGCTCTGGCCAGTGATGTCAAAAGTGGGCGGGGTCACCCGCTGACATCATCGGGTGACTCAGCCCCTTAGCTATTTTAGAAATGTCAGATGGAGGAGCAGGCATTCTGTGGGAAATGTATTTATTTTTTCAGGTACGGCAGTGGCGGTTAGCAGCGTAATTTATGATGAATCTATATCCAGGGGAGACATTGGTTTTTTATTTTTTAATAAAGGAATTGTCAAAAACGTGTGTACTATCTTTATTCACTGTTTACACTTTTTTGGTGAATGGGTAGGGGGACTATTTACCCCTACTCATTCACATAGGAAAAGCCGGGAAATGGGGGCCCCTTGTTAAAGGGGGCTTTTAAGATTCCGATAAGCCACCCCGCCGCAGACCCCCACAACCACAGCCCAGGGTTGTGAGGAAGAGGCCCTTGTCCCCATCAACATGGGCACAAGGTGCTTTGGGGCGGTACCCACCCATGTTGAGGGCATGTGGCCCGGTATGGTTCAGGGGGCACTCACTTGTCCCCCCCTTTCCTGGCCTGCCAGGCTGCATACTTAGACAAGGGTCTGGTATGGATTTTGGGGTTTAAACTTTGGCCTTAGAATCCACACCAGACCCAAAGGGCCTAGTATGGATTGGGGGTGGGGGACCTCATGCTGTTCTTTTGAGGAATTTTCTATTGCTGGCATTATTTTGTTTACATTTCAGCTGTCAGTTGAGAAGTCTGCTGACAGCTGATGAGTCATCAGTTGTTAACCACTCCCTGACCGGCTCACGCTGATATACGTCGACACTTTGAAGAGCTAGCTACAATAGCCCCGGTATCCTCTTCTTTAGTGAGTGGTCCGGTTCACATAAAAGTGGTCTCTGCAGAAGATTTGCCGCAAGTTAATTTTTATCGGCAAAGGGAGAGGCCCCCTTCCCGCCTCTCTCCAGTGCCCCTTACCAAAGCCACCGGTAGCAGCGGAGGTGATCGGGTCCTCTCCCTGGCTTAGTATGGAGACAAGTGAGGGAAAGATGGCCCCCACCCATCTCCATACCATTGCAAGGCGGAAGTGACGTCAAAACATCACTTTTGCCCATAGCTCTTAAAGAGATATTTTTTATTTATTTTTTTAATTAAATTTAATTGAAAAAAATGTTTAATTGCATTTTAGTGTAAATATGAGATCTCAGATTTAAGAGGGCCTGTCATGCTTTTTTTCTATTACAAGGGATGTTTACATTCCTTGTAATATGAATAAAAAAACTGTTTTATTTTTAAAAAGAACAGTGTAAAAATAAAAAAATAAAAGGTAAAATAAATAAGAACTTTTTTTTTTAAATGCGCCCCGTCCCGCTGAGCTTCCGTGCAGAAGCGAACGCATACGCGAGCAGCGCCCGCATATGAAAACGGCATTCAAAACACACATGCCACATCTGTAAATTTAAGAGGAAACAAGAAAAAAGGGTACTGAGAGAGTAACCATAGACCAGACTTTAGAGGCATAGAAAACAATGAGGAAGTAGAAAAAGTAGCAATATTTATTGAAAAAAAATACATAGTATAGTCCGAGCGTTCAAAAATTGTTAACAGTCATATAAAATGATACAGTTTGTACAGTGAGCCCTTGTGCCGCAACGCGTTTCACCCTTAGGCTTCTTCAGGACACGATCAAGGTTCAAAGAGGTAGAAAAAAGGAGAGCGAGTCTCACTGTCTGGAATGAAACATATTCAAATTACAAATCCGATAAATAACATATACATTAAAAAGCATATACACATCTGTCCAAAGGAAAATAAATGAGACAGGAGGATATAAAAGGACCGAAAAGTACCTTATAGTGGACTGGGCCTTGTGTACAATTATCCAATGGCAGAAAAGTTTCACCACTATTGGTCAATAAATATTGTTTTTTTTTTCTACTTCCTCATTGTTTTCTATGTGCTAGATTCACATAGACTTACGACGGGCGTATCAGTAGATACGCCGTCGTAAGTCCTAATCCCCGCCGTCGCAACTTTAAGCGTATGCTCAAACTGAGATACGCTTAAATGTTGCTAAGATACGACCGGCGTAAGTCTCCTACGCCGTTGTATCTTAATTGCATATTTACGCTGGCCGCTAGGGGCGTGTATGCTGATTTACGCCTAGAAAATGTAAATCCGCTAGATACGCCGATTCACGAACGTACGCCCGGCCGTCGCAGTAAAGATACGCCGTTTACGTAAAGGGTTTTCAGGCGTAAAGTTATTCGACCAAATACATGGAGCAGCCAATGTTAAGTATGGGCGTCGTTCCCGCGTCAAAATTAAAAAAATTGACGTCGTTTGCATAACTCGTCCGTGAATGGGGCTGGCCGAAATTTACGTTCACGTCGAAAGCATGACGATTTTCCAACGTCATTTAGAGCATGCGCACTGGCATAGGTCCACGGACGGCGCATGCGCCGTTCATTAAAAATGTCAAATACGTGGGGTCACTAGTACTTTACATAGAACACGCCCCCAACCAGCCTATTTTGAATTAGGCAGGCTTACGCCGGCCCAGTTACACTGCGCCGCCGTAAGTTTCAGCGCAAGTTCTATGTGAATACAGGACTTGCTGCTCAAACTTACAGAGGCGTAGTGTATCTGAGATACGCTACGCCCGCCTAATTCTACCTGAATCTAGCCCTATGCCTTTAAAGTCCGGCCTATACTCTCTGAGTACCCTTTTTTCTTGTCTCCTCTGTAACTCAAAACATGCAACCTGTAGAATTTTTTAAACGTCGCCTATAGAGTTTTTTAAGGGTAAAGGTTTGTCACCATTCCACGAGCGGGGGGAGCAATTTTGAAGCATGACATGTTGAGTATCAATTTACTCTGCATAATATTATCTGTCGCAATATAAAAAAAAAATGGGCTACCTTTACTGTTTTCTTATTTTTTTATAAAAAAAAAAAATCCAAAAGAAGTGTGCTTGTAGGACCGCTGCGCAAATACGGTGTAACAGAAAAAATTGCAATGACTGACATTTTATTCTCTATGGCATTAGAAAAAATATATATAATGTTTGGGATTTCTAAGTAATTTTCTAGCAAAAAAAAAATGTTTAACTTTTATCCAAATCTCAGAAAGAGGCACGGTCCTTAAGTGGTTAAGGACACGTTGACCGGCTTCCCGGCCCGCTGCTTAACAGCCAGGTATTCTTCACACAGAATTCAAAATCGGTTGATAATTTTTCGAACAATCCAATTTCTAGTTGTTCTGAAAATTTGGTATTCGCTAAAAAAATTATAAACTAAATAAAATGTAACTAAACTAAATTTAACAAAAATGAAACAAAATGAATTCCTAAATTAAACAAATTCCAAAACTAAACAAAATTAGTAACATAACAAATCTATCCAAAACAATATTTTTTTTCCATTTTGCAAATTTTTTCCATTTTGTGATCTGTACAACCTGTCTCTCTTTTATTAGCACAGGATTCTTAGCAATGTGTGTGTTAAGGTGCCTAACCAGCCTCTATTTAGGTCTACAGTTGCCATGGTTCTATATACGTGACAAGCCAGGACACCAGCCCCTTAAAAGGTGAAAGATCAGTTGAGAGGTGACATAAGCACACTGGTAACTGTAACAACTATTATTAGAGGAAAGCCTCAAATGTAGCATACACTGCTGCCTGTGCGCTATAAGACAGAATGTAGATTAAAGCACTACAGGAATCCACATTGGTATGTTTGGCTGAAGATTTAATAGCATGTATTAAACATTTTTAGCTTAATTTTGGGAAACAGTTATATTGGTAACATGCCCTTCCCCATACATGATCACACACAGAATCATACAGTACATGTACACTACAAACATTTCTTATCCCTACACATTAGGGGCTAAAAAAGCATTTTAGGCTGCCTTCAAACTTACATTATGGTGTTCATTTACATTATTTACAGTTTTACTTTGATCTTCACCATTTCACAAAAAGTTACAAATCAATTGCATAATATTTATCAAAACTATCCCTCTGATAAACATTTGCGCAACTATTTTTGGATTTACAAAATAAACAGCACCACTTTTTCCTCTGGCTTTCATGTAATCCATGCTAGTCCAAGGTCTGAATCCAGGCACTGGAACGCAATACGGCAAAAGAAGCGCCTGTTACAGAACACTTGCCTGTCCTGGTTGCCCGCGATGTCGGCCGCACAAGGTCGATCCGTCCCTTGGACCGAGTCCTGGTGCAGCCATCCTCACTCAAGGGAAACAGGCAGTGGAGCTTTGCGGCTTCACTGCCCGTTTCCTACTGCGCATGCGTGAGTTGCGTGGCGCTCTGTGAATGGACGACTGACTTCCGGGAGACAGTAAGTTCCCAGAAGTCAGCACGCCCCATTCCCCAGAAGACAATGTGAGGAGGATGAGACTGAGAAGCACCGTGGACAAGGAAGGGGCAGATTAGGAAGATCAGCCTAGTAACAGCCATTTCTGGTAAGTATAATTAGTTATACTTTGTGCTCCCCACGCTGCGTTGGCGTGGCGTAGGTTTCGAAGGCGCAGGCCGGCATAGGTGGAAGTGGGCTTGACCCATGCAAATGAGGCGTGACCCCATGCAAATGATGGTCCGAGCGCATCCACCTGCGCATGCTCACAACCACGTCGGAAGAACTGCCTAAGATACGCCGGATCACTGCGTACGCCATGAACGTATCCTACGCCCAGCCAGACTCGCGTCCAACGTAAACTATGTAAAATACGCCAGCTTATATTCCTTGGTGCAGACCTTTGCATGTCTGCTGCTGGGTTACACCTCCTTTATAGTGCTTAACTTTACGCCAGACTTACAACTTAGGCACACCACTCTTAGTCTGCGTCGGGCTCACGTACGTTCTTGAATCGCCGTATTTTCCTCATTTGCATATTTGAATGGTTGATCAATGGGAGCGCCACCATGTGTCCAGCCTAAATATGTGCCCACGCTACGCCAGCGTAGGCAAGTTACGTTGGCGAGATAAAGCCTATTTTTAGGCGTATCTTAGTTTGTGGGTCCGGCGCACAGATACGACGGCGCATATTTGCACTTACGCGGCGTATCTTGAGATACGTCGTGCAAGTGCTTTGTGAATCCGGGCCTATGTTTTTAGAAAGTTCTGAAAAGACAGGGGGAGCAAGCTAAGCCTGCAGCTGCAGAACCCAGTAGACAAAAAGCATTCCACAAACCACACTTGCTACAGCAGAGCCTAAACAACAAAATGTACCTCTTACTAATCTAACTACTACACTAACTAACACCTGTCTAGGAGAATGCTAAATTTTTAAACATTGTTCAGATATGGGATAGATACAAAGTAAGGCAATAGTAGCAGATAGGACAGATTTTGAGTTTTTCAATCCCTGAAAAGCCCAATAATGTTATGAGACAGTATACACAGAAGCAGCAGCGATGCATCATTTCTATTAAAAAAAGTGTCATGCAGCATTCAAGTAAGTGCATCCAAACCATGTAGGTGTAAAAAAAAAAAAAAGGCATATTTGCTTACAGTTTAATTGCATTCTCTGTTTACATGATGTGTTTCCCCGATTATCACCCAGAATGCCTCTATACTTTCTGCAACTTCTTCCTGATAACCCCCATGACTCCTAGTAGGCCCAGTTTTACTGTGCTTGTTTTTATTCAGGTTGTGGTAGAACATTTAGGCCCCGTACACACGATCAAACATGTATGCTGAAACTGGTCCGCGGGCCAGTTTCAGCATACATGTTCGGTCGTGTGTAGGCGCGAGCGGGCCGAATTCCAGCAAACATTTGCCCGCCGGGCCTTTTCCCAGCAGACAAATATTCCTGGACGTGTTTTAAAACCGTCCGCTAGAATCCTGCCCGCTCGGACATGTACGGTCGTCAGTACAGACCTACCGTACATGTCCGAGCACCCGCCGTCCCTCGCATGCGTCGAATGACTTTGACGCATGCGTGGAAGCCTTTAAATGGCAGGCCCGCCCACGTCTCCGCGTCGTCGCCGCGGCGACGACGCGGACACGCCCCGCGTATTGTTTACGCGCGGACTTCTGTACGATGGTTAGTACAACCATCGTACAGAAGCCCTCTGGCAGGCATGTACGGTGAAAACGGTCCGACGGACCGGTTTCATCGTACATGTTTGCTCGTGTGTACCGGGCCTTAGAGTTATGTGATAGGTCTATAGCTAACTACAGTGATGCCTACAAAAACAGGAGGCCTGGCAGATAGTTGCTGAGGTTTGTGTCCATGACAGGCCCAGACAGAAATTATCATAGCAAGAAAAAATCTATATGCATGTGTGTTTACTTATATGTAATTTGATGATCGTGTAGGGTGAAGCACCTGGTGTAGTTCCACGGTTTGGCCATTAATATGTGAACCATCAGTACTAGATCCAGGTGGGTTAAGTGCCAGCCCTGCCCCTGGTAGTATTAGAACAACTTGGGTAAGGGATAGATGATGTATAGCCCTGTAAAAGAACCTGGAAGGGAAGTAAGACTGGCCATTGTATTTAGGGCAATATTCTCTATTCCCACAAACAAAGCACCATAAAGGCAGAAGACCAGTACTGTTTTAGCCTGCCCTTGGGGGAGAAGCCAGAAGACTGCTGTACCTTTGGAATTGAATTGTTACAATTTCTTGGAGGGATGTTGGGACTGCAGACACCCTCTCCCAATACATCAGAACTGTTGAAACCTAAAATCCATACGTCACTGCCCCCCATGGGGTGGCTGAACTGTTGTGTTAAACCTGCCAAAGAGAATTTGTGTAGGCTACTTTCTTCTTTTATTTTAGGATGTATCCTGGTAATGACCCTATAAACTGGGGTCACAGCAGGGTCTATTGCCAGCTAGACCTGAAACAGACATGAAAAGTTTCTGGGTGATATTAGTAGGCCCTGTAGATTTCCCCTAAGTGATTGGCCCTAGAATCCTGGGGCCTCATACTGATATTACCCCACCAGATTAAAAAAACCACATAAGGGCCGTGAAGGGATGGGTTAACCAGTGGACATGATGCCCCACTAGACAACAATAGTTTTTATATTTCACAGTGGAAAAAGTGAAAGTACGCTGAAAATCACCAGAGACTAGTTTGTGAAAGACCTGAAAGAAGTCAAAAATGGAGTCGGGGGAAGATGCATCACTTTTTTGAGGAACTTTTCTGAAATCCCCTGTGGAAGCACACCCTCTTCATCTGCACCTTTGCATTCCTAAGGCATGCCAGTTCCCTCTTAACCTCCAGCACCTCCTACATAAAGTTCCCTTCCCCAAGGACAGTCATTTGACTGTGAAGGAAATGATTACATGTAACGCCAATAAAATGTAAAAATGAATTAAAGCGGGGTTCCAACCACAATTAGCATTTTTTAATGTATGTCCTTTCATCATGCGTTTTTATAATATAAATCCGGTCACTTACTATTTTACAATCCGCCGCCGCTCCTCATAGTTATTCAAAAAAGATTGTTTATAAAACTATGTCCACACTGTTGTCATTTTGCTTGTGGGCATTGTGAAGCCCACAAGCACTTACTTCCTGGTAATCTTGGATGGGGAGTGATAATTGGGTAGCGTACTGCATCCTGGGAAATGATGACACACATTTACCAGGAGCATTAAAGGGAGATGATGTCAGAATCCTAGGTGATTCCAAAGGAAAGGCAGATTTGGTGGGACCGCATAGCAACAGGCATTTCCAGATTTTTCTTTTTTAGATTTTCAGATTTTTCTTTTTTAGGTCTAATGAGCACAATAATGAAAAAAAAAATTTGGGATGGAAACTCCACTTTTAGTAATGATCACATTTATCTAGGTAAATACAACAGTTTTTTTCACAATTTGTGCAAACAGTAGTTGGATGCTAAATAATTAAGATAATACAATATTGTAGTGATGCAATGAAAATGATACAGTGTCTTGAAAAAGTATTCACACCACTTGAATTTTTACACATTTTGTAACGGTACAACCAAAAACTTAAATGTATTTTATTGGGTAAAATCACAAATCAATTAGGATGGCAGTGAGTGACATCAGACGTATCCGTCACCCGGTGCCACCCTAATTGATTTGTGCTATTGATACATGCTAATACTAGTCGGCTCAATGTGAGTAGGTTTTATTTAAATTATTTCTAAAAAGAGAGCGCTTAGTTTTGTTTTTATTTATATCGCCTTGGGTATATCATTCCGGATTTCTGGAGTTCCAGTTCCTGGTGCCTTATTACCCAGTGGGACATGTGATTTTGACTACCTGTTAGGTCAGAAGTTTATTATCAGAGATGAGTGAAGCGATTACCTTGGAGGTGGACAGATTGTCACTTGATGCAGTTGCTCCTACTATTTTCCATCACATGGAACATCTTCTCTACTGCATCCTGGGCTCTGTAGTTCACCATTCATGATTTATGGACTTTATCAATTTACTTGTGCTGCACTGTTTTGGTTTATTGTTACTTACATAGATTTTGTGAAAATCTTTTATTTGTCCAGCTGCATTATCTTTAGATATATATCCTTTTGCTCTGATTTTTTTAATCTTGTATACTCTTCTATAAAGGCCAGATTTGTGGAGTGCACGACTAAGGCCTCGTACACACGACCGTTTTCCTCAACAGAATCCATCAAGAAAAATGCTGGCAGAGCTTTTTTGCCAAGGAAAACGGTCGTGTGTATGTTTTTTGTCGAGAAAACTGTCATGGAACTCGACGAGAAAAAAAGAGAACAAGTTCTCTTTTTCCTCGTCGGGAGTCTCAATTTCCTCATTGTGTTTCTCGTCGGGCTGGTTTACAACGAGAAACACGTTTGTGTGTATGCTTAGAAACCCGCGCATGCTCAGAATAAAGTATGAGACGGGAGCGCACCTTCGGTAAAAGTAGCGTTCGTAATGGAGATAGCACATTCGTCATGCTGTAACAGACAGAAAAGCGCGAATTGTCTCATACCAAACTTTTACTTAACACGCAGTAACATGAGATTAGCAAAAGCAGCCCTAAGGGTTGTGCCGGTGGAATCGAACTTTGCCGTTGTATGTGTTGAACGTCACCGCGTTTGAGAACGACGAGATTTTGTCTTGACAGTGTGTACGCAAAGAAAGCTTGTCAAGATTCTCGACAAGCCTAACAAGGAACTCGTTGAGGAAAACAATGTTTCATTTACGACGAGTTCCTCGGTCGTGTGTGCGAGGCCTCATAGTTGTCCTGTGGACAGATTCTCTCACCTGAGCTGTGGATCTTTGCAGCTCCTCCAGAGTTACCAGGGACCTCTTGGCTGCTTCCCTGATTAATGCTCTCCTGGCCCGGCCTGTCAGTTTAGGTAGACAGCCATGTCTTGGTAGGTTTGCAGTTGTGCCATACTCTTTTCATCTTTTGTCATACTCGCAAACAATTATGGTTTACATTGAGTTGATTTAAATCAAGCCTTTTTACTAGTGATTTAAATCATAATTTAAATTGTGATTTTAATCATCTTTATTTAAATCAAATCCACCCTGATGGCAAGCATCATGTCTGGAGGAAACCAGGCACCGCTCACCACCTGGACAATACCATAGGTGTGCCAAGCTTGTAGTATCATACTCATAATCATGACTTGAGGCTGTAATTGGTGCCAAAGGTGCTTTAACAAAGTATTGACCAAAGGCTGTGAATACTTATGCCCCGTACACACAATCAGGCTTTTGCCCGGCTAAATCAAACCAAAATTCTTAAGGAATTCCATCGGAGTAAAATAGAACATGTTCTATATTTAAACTCCGACAGAATTCCTTGGAATATCCGATGAAAAAACTCAGATGGGGCTACACACGATCGGAATATCCAATAGAAAAAGTCCGTCAGAAGACAGTGATGCCCTGTACACACGATCAGTTCATCTCATGAAAAGGGTCTGATGGATTTTTTCATCAGACACCCGATGAAGCTGACTGATGATCAGTCGTGCCTACACACCATCGGTTAAAAAACTGATCGTGTCAGAACGGGGTGATGTAAAACACAACGACGTGCTGAGAAAAATGAAGTTCAATGACTCCGAGCATGCGTCGACTTGATTCTGAGCATGCGTGGATTTTTAACTGATGGACGTAGCCACAGACAATCGTTTTTTTCTATAGGTTTTTTAACCATCAGATTATTTTACAAAACAAGTTCCTAGTTTTTTGACTGATGGATAAAAAACCGATGGGGCCCACACACGATCGGTTCGTCTGATGAAAACAGTCCATTAGACCGTTTTCGTCAGATGAACTGATCGTGTGTACGCGGCATAAGAGCCCTTTCATACTCATACATATTTCTTGCGTTTCTACTTTGCAAGAAGAATGCAAGAAACATACAAAACAAAGACCGCGCTGGTGTCCCCCCACCCTCTGACCCTAGGCAGCAGCAGGCGTGTGAATCACAAGCGCGGCTTTTCTTTGTTTATAAATGCAAGAAACATGTTTCCCTTTAAATCCTATGGGACTTTTCACACCACTGCGCCACAGGTGCCATGCATTTTGAAAAGTCCTGCATGCTGCATCTTTGGCGCGGTTTTGAAAACCACACCAAAAAGGCAGCTTCCCATTGGAATGAATAGAAATCACTGTAAAATGTATTTGCTATTTTGGTGCATTTTTGAGTCACATGTGCATTTTTTTCGCAGGAGCAGGCAACCCAAAAATGCATCAGAAACACAAAGGAAACAATCTAAAACACGGCAAAATTGTGGTAAAAAAAACAAATATTTGCCCCTCTTTTTTTTCTCTCTTTCTTTTTTTCTTTTACTTTCTATGCCTTTTTATTTATTTTCTTTGCTATGTATCTTAATGGTTGAAGGTATGGGGATGCAAAGGTCTATGCACGAATAAAAATTGAATGACAAACCAGCTCAAATTGAGTTTTTGTGATTTGCTTGTGAGACTAAATGAGAATTTCTGGTGTTAAGCCTCATATACACGATCGGATTTCCATCGGAAAAAGCCATGGGATTTTGTCTGAAAGGCTTTGGCCGAGAACTTGTTCTGCATACAGACGGCAAAACGCCCTCAGCCAACAAATACGAAACAACGTATTTCAGCTCTTTAGCGCCACCCTTTGGGCAACTTCTGCTACTGCTGTGATATGGTTAGCATTGCTTCTGAGCATGCGTGTTTGCACTTTGGATTTTTTTCCGACGGACTTGTATACACACGATCGGCACAAATTTGTTATGGGAAAATTTGAAAGCATGCTATAAAACATTTGTTGTCGGAAAGTCTGACAATTGTCTGATAGAACATACAAACAGTTGGATTTTCCGACAAAACCCTGCCATCACATATTTGTTGTCGGAAAATCCGATCGTATGTACGAGGCTTAAAGCGGGGGTTCACCCAAAAAAAAAAAATTATATTACATCTAGCAGAGCCAGCATAGTAAGGGCATTTACTTTCGGCGGGGTTTTTTTGTTTTTTTCTCCGTACATACCTTTATATTCTGTTTTTGTCCAGGGCCTCCGGGTTCTGATGACTGCGGGACTGGGCGTTCCTATCCTTCCGTTCGATGATTGACGGCTTGTGAAACAGGTGACCTGTCGCACAACGCACGTCACTAGATGTCGGGAAATAGCCGAGCTGCGAGTCGGCACTATACGGCGCCTGCTCAGTCAGCTCTACACGGCGGGCGCAGGCGCCAGATATTGCCGACTCGCAGCTCGGCTATTTCCGGAAATCTGGTGACGCGCATTGTGCGACTGGTCACCTGTTTCACAAGCCGTCAATCATCGAACCGAAGTATAGGAACGCCCAGTCCCGCAGTCATCGGAACCCTGAGGCAGGGATAGGAACGCCCAGTCTCGGAGTCATCAGAACGCGGAAGCCCTGGACCAAATCAGATTATAAAGGTATGTACAGAGAAAAAACAAAAAACTGCCGAAAGTATATCCCCTTACTATGCTGGCTCTAATGTTAAAAATTTGTTTTTAGGGTGAACCTCCACTTTAAGTGTTTCCATTGTTTTTCAAATAAAAAAGATAAAAAATAAATAAAAATACTTTTCAAAGTCATATTATGTAATTTGACTGTCTTGTTATCCTGAATGAAGTTTTCCTTTAAACTATACATTTTTTTAAGGGGGTCACATCTTTAATTCCCTTTTTGTCAGCTGCATGCATGGTTTTATTAGATGTAGTGACCCAGCTCAACCAGAAATACTCTAATGAAATACAACAGACTAATAAATGAGGTACATTGAGCAGTGTCTGGGCAAACAGTTCATTAGGAGTATTTTGGTTTGTATTCCACACTGTCATTATTTTTAACACAAATAAAATCACTTGACAGAACCTGAGCCTTTTTAAGATACCGAAGGTCAGCAAAGTCATAAAAGCAGTGGACACTTGTTTCTCAGTGTTCCTGCAAATTAAAGTTTCATGGATGTGCGCTGAAATTTACAGCTGAGGTCAAGGCGCTAGTAATATATAGGCAGGAAGCCATGTTTCTGACAAGAGATTGATGATCGCAGCATGGACATTACAGTTTTACTATCTGGACCAGTGGTACAGTAAATAGAATCATGTATACACTTCAATTTTTAAAGTCTTAATAATTGATATTCACACATATATTAGTTTGAAAGAGGAAACTTTGTGTGCTGCATATCTGGACTGTTTTAGTCAAAGATAAATGTTAGTATGTTCACTATATGACAGTGTAAATATTGTCTTACATATTTACATAAAATACAATCAGATATCACAAAAGCAGTATTAAACCCAAAACCCGCAGACCCAATAACCACCATATACCTATTGTTGGACTTTTATATGGTTACCTCTGAGGTAGTAGTGTGTTGCACCTTTTACTTGTATTAAACCCACTTGTATTAAGCTCCTCTCCATTGTTCCACCCGCCATCTCCCTGTCTCATTGTGCTGGTTTGTGGCTGTTGTTATCTCCTCCGGGCACTTTAGGGTGCTCCCTCCAATCATGCCGACGCTAGAGCTTTGGTACTTGGGGTGGGTGGGCAGGGTGGTTTACGTGATGACCAGGGCTCAAGTCCTGCGGGAACGCGTGGGAACGGAGTTCCTTCACTTTTTTCACAGCAGGAACGCAGTTCCCTTTGCAGGACTAGAGCAGCCGAGCCGCCCGAGCCAATCCTTCACTAAGCGGCGATGCCCAGCTCGAGTCACTGTCAGGGGCAGGCGAACCTTAGTAATCCTTTTTGTTACCGTATATGGATTCATCGGGTAGTGTGCGGGTATTCCGTCACTTTCTCATTGCCGCAATGTCTCCTGGGAGCTTTTGTCGTTGTTCAACTTGCTTAAAATTCTTTCTAAATCCCGCAAAAACTCGCGGCAGACCTCCGCAATGTCTCCTGGGAACAATGACAAAAGCTCCCAGGAGACATTGCAGCATCGAGGAAGTGACGGAATACCCGCACACTACCCGATGAATCCATGTACAGGAAGCGGCCTGTAACATAAAGGATTACTAAGGTACAGTGGATCGAAAAAAAAAAAAAAGGTTTAGTAATTATGCATATGAGCGTATCATTTTTTTTTTTTTTTTGGTGGGGGAGTGGATCTTGGGTGGCAGTTCCCACACTTTTTTCCCCAGGACTTGACCCCTGGTGGTGACGCTTGTGCAGCGTGACCTTCGGTCCGCATCCGGCTGTGCGTGGTTTCAGCCGAATGGGAGGCATTTAAGGCCGCTCCTTCCGGCAAACACACTAGCTGGAAACCTCCAGAAAAGACACATACTTCCTACAGTACCTCAGGTATTTAGCAGTAATATCTTTCTTTCTTCTACTACAAAGCATTACCCGGTGGCTATTATTATAGTATGGGATTATATTTTTGTGAAGTATCCTTTTACTCTAATGGAAAAAGACACATCCGCCACTCCAGGTGAGACCAGGAAGCCTAATGATCCAGTAGGTGCTCGCCTCGGCTCAACACACAATGAAATTAGAAGAAATGGTCACACACCACTGTAGATCAAAATCCTTTATTTTGGACATCCCAAAAACTACAGGAATCAGAATGCTTGGCAGGCATTGGCTCTCAGTGGATTGTCTCCCAACAGCCTAAAGGTGCGACTGATGTCCTGTGATGTATCTGTGTCCATATTTTACATATCAGTCACACAAAAGAGACAAGGCACTCTCTTGAGGGAAGGGCTTCACTCACAAGGTGGCGTGCTGCAAGATACTGCAATAGAAAAAGACACACCCAGCACTCCAGGTTAGACCAGGAAGCCTAATGATCCAGTAGGTGCTCGCCTCAGCTCGCCTCCGCACAACATTTTCTGTAGTTTTTGGGATGTCCACTGGCAGCGTGCAAAATAAATACAATACTTTTGGGAGAATATTCATCTTCACAGAATGCAGTCTGCCAAATCATGATGGTGGATGGAGCAGCCATCTGGCAAAATAGGCCATTCGTCATTTGAATAGTGCAGGATAGTTTTTAGAGTATAGAGTGTGCAAGGATGGAGTGAGATGAATGTCTAAATATGGGAGAGTCTCCGAATGCCATCTTCATCATCCGCTCTCCTGTGTCCTCCTCTGTCCTCTCCTCCATCCTCTACCCCCTCCCCCCTGCCTGTCAGCTCCATGTCTGTGCCCACCCCCCTCCGCCTGCTGAATTTACAGTTAATTTTTCACACTATCCTCTCTGTTTAATAATGTAAGCTGCCCCTGTGTATGTGCCTTATAGAAAAAAGCTGTTATATACCTGATTTTAGAGCACCGCTCGGCGCTAACGTGACCGTCTGCCTTTCTCCTCCCCCATCCCCTCCTGACTGACATCAATGCGGGATTCTCGGCCATGCCTGCTGCAGCTGTCAGACCTAGAGAGAAGAGAGCCAGTCGGTCACGTGAATGTCGGCCGGCGCTCTAAAATCAGGTATATAGCTGCATTTTTTTACAAAGCACAGGCACTCGGGCACCTTACATTATTAAACAGAGAGAACTGTATAAAGTTTATATAGTGGCTTAACAACCATTTTAATGCGTTCTATGTATTGGGGTTAAACAGGGGCGCTCAACCTTTTGAAGTGATTGTAAACGATCACCTTGTAAAACAACCCATTCATTTTAAAATAGAAATGAATGGCAAAACATTTCTGTATAGATATAACAAAAAAACACTATAAATAAATGTTTTTCCCTTTTTTATAAGTGATCACATTCCCTCTGTTCTCAGCTGCATAAGAACTGGGGGGAAGAGAAGCAGCAGCACACTGAGCTTCCCAGTGAATGGCTGTGCAGTGGGGGGCATGTCAGAAAAAATCTGATCATTTGAGAAGAGCACACTAAGTTCCCAGCAAAGCTAGAGAACTGACCACACTGTGCTCTCCTGCTTATTATGATCAGTTTTTAATAGGAAAGCAGAGGGACTGGCAGAGACACCAGTGATTTCACATAAAGGAAGCAATACAAAGAGAACAGGTTACTTTCTCATACAAGTACATGGTACAAGAGCCACATATCAGAAATATGAAGTGTTGGGGTAATAAACGCTTTAGGTGATTTGGTAACCGGTCCCAGCCCACAATGAAATGAAATTGTTCGGAATGTAATATTTTTTATTTTGATAAGCTTAAAGGAGTTGTAAAGGAAAAAAATTTTTTGGCTGAAATGACTGTTTACAGGGTATAGAGACATAATAGTTAACTGATTCCTTTTAAAAATGATTAAAAATAGATCAAAATCAATCATATAATGTACCTGTAGTTTCAGTTTCGTTTATGCATGCTTTTTCATGCTTCTGTGAAGTACAGAGACACAGAGCCAATAGAGGGCAGTGATGGTTTGTAAAACGAAAGTGATTGATTCTGAGGTGTTTAAGACACACAGTAATCGCACCTCCTTGATTAGTGCCACAGAGAGAAAGCTCCCATGACTTTTTTCATCAGGAAACAGACTGTTCAGAACAGAGAAGGATGAGGATGAGGACATGAAATCAGGACTGCAGTAAGGTAAAGGAAGCTATTTAGCTAAAAAAAAATCCTTTAGTGACCCTTTAATGAACTTTTCCCTCACTCTAAATGCTGTTGGGGGGGGGGGATGTAAGAAGCTGGCTTTCAGTGGAAGATCAGTTCCTGTATATGCTGCCCCTCCTGTTCAAATGTTAACCACTTGACCACTGGGCACGTAAACCCCCTTAATAACCAGACCAATTTTCAGCTTTCAGTGCTCTCACAATTTGAATGACAATTACTCAGTCATACAACACTGTACCCAAACGAAATTTTCGTCCTTTTTTTCACACAAATAGAGCTTTCTTTTGGTGGTATTTAATCACCGTTGGGTTTTTTATTTTTTGAGCTATAAGAGAAAAAAGACTGAAAATTCTGTAAAAAAAAAAAAAATTTCTTTGTTTCTGTTATAAAATTTGGCAAATTTAGTATTTTTTCTTCATTCTTTTGCATAAATGTGAAAGATGAAGTTACGCCGAGTAAATAGATATCCAACATGTCACCCTTCAAAATTGCACACGCTCGTGGAATGGCGCCAAACTTCGCTACTTAAAAATCCCCATAGACAACGTTGCAGGGTATTGTGGGGTATTGCGGAGTATTGTGGGGTATTGCGAAGTATTGTGGGGTATTGCGGAGTATTGTGGGGTATTGCGGGATATTGCGGAGTATTGTGGGGTATTGCGGGGTATTGTGGGGTATTGCGGAGTATTGCGGGGTATTGTGGGGTATTGCGGAGTATTGGGGGGCATTGCGGAGTATTGCGGGGCATTGCGGAGTATTTCGGGGTATTGCAGAGTATGGGGGCATTGCAGAGTATTTTGGGGTATTGCAGAGTATGGGGGCATTGCAGAGTGTGGGGGCAGAGTGTGGGGGCATTGCAGAGTATGGGGTTATTGCATAGTATGGGGGCATTGCAGAGTATGGGGGCATTGCAGAGTATGGGGGCATTGCAGAGTATGGGGGCATTGCAGAGTATTGCACAGGGAGGGATGGATGGCTGGATCTGTGACTGCATGTGTCACAGATCCAGCCCACAGCAGCAGCAGCAGCTGCTGCTGCTTCCGCTCTCTCCCCTCTCCTCTCTCATAATGTACCGTTCGGTACAGAGAGGAGAGGGAGGAACCGGCGTCATCACATGACGCCGGTTTGTTTACTAGTGATCGTTCCGTCATTGGACGGAGCGATCACGTGGTAAACCGCCGCTATCAGCGGCGATTTACCGTGATCCGTGATCAGCCGGGTCCGGAGGACCCAGCGGTCACGGAGACTCCCGTGTGCGCGCCCCACAGGGCGCGTGGGAGCGCGATTCTGGGAGGACGTACATTGACGCCCTCCCAGAGTTAAGCAACCGCCTTGTAGACGTATTTCGTCTATAGGGCGGTTGTTAAGTGGTTAAACAGAATATGACAAAGAGGCTGCACAGACCCCCTGGTGCATGGGGCAGCCTCGCCATTGTGACCCCTGATGCTACACCAGTGGTTGGGGGTATGGTAAAAACATGTCTCCACCCCCAAACCGCAAAAGTAAATTAACACTTATTGTCCTAAGCTCCCTATAAAAATGCTTTCACACAGATGCACTGTGGTTTACCCACACCATGGGTGCAGCGAACTATACCTGCGTCTTTTTATGGGAGTTTGCTTTGCTTTGCCATAAACGTATTATATCTATTATATCGTGTGGCGCACTTTCTGAAAGCACATCAAAACTCCTGCATTCAATTTGAGGTCAGGGGCTACATAAGAGAGCTTTGAAGGCCATGTGGCCCACGGGCACAGATTGAGCACCTCTGGGGTAAAAAAACCTTCTGTGCTGCATGTGTCCCCCAACCCCCCTATACTTACCTGAGCCTTATCTTGATCCAGCAATGTGCACGAGAGCTGTGGCCCTCCTTGATCGGTCCCCTCCTCACTGCACAGTATTGACACCAGGGGGAGCTGACGATTACTTCTGCTTTTAATCACACTCTGTAAAGAGGGAGCGGAGGGGCAGGGCTGAGCCACCTTGTTTGTATCAATGGAAACAGACAAGCCCACAGAAGTTCCCCCATAGGAAGCAGCTTCCTATGGGGGCGTTTCCAAAATGGAGGAGCCAGGAGCACCGTGGAGACCCCAGATGATGAGGATTGGTGCTGCTTGGTACAAAACTATTGCACAGAGCAGGTAAATATAATATGCATGTTATTGTAAAGAAAACAAAACAACAAATCTTTAATGTTACTTTAAATACAGTAACAATTTAAAGCTTAATAACAGCTTATATTTTATAATCAGTTACAGCAAACTTTTTTTTTACTGTTGGGATAAAGGCTCTACATGAATAAATAAAAGCTGATAATTTTAAGCACTTCTGCCAGCATTACATGGTTTGTCCCATTCCTGTACCTGCAAGAGAGCTTGTTCTGTGGAAAACCAGATGAAAAAACAAGAAAGAAAGAAAAAGAAAACGAATGCAGCCATCACATCACAGTATTGGTTAGCTGCAATATAATCAATGTTTCCTTTTGGGTTTAATATTGCTTTTAGAATTGGCAAAGGAAAAAACTAATGCACTTTTCTGGCAATGCTGACTTTGTATGACAGAAATATGATTGCCCGTAAAGATAACAAAATGCACAAACTTAAAACATGCAAAATAATATTTACAAAACTATGGCATTTCAAATAAATATTATAGTGTATATAAATACATTTTGTATTAATTTTGCATAGAGTAGGGAGGGGGGATTAAAACCCCTGCCAGGTTTTTATTGATGTGTCCCTGCATGATAGATTCATCCTCTCTATTTGTCATGGCAACTAGGAATTTTTGGGTTGTCACTAGAACAAAAATTAAGAAGAGATCTTCCACTGGGGAAACATGTTCCTGTGACAACTGACTAAAGGGAAAGTGAAGAGACGTATCAATGGGACAGAAATGTCATTACAAATAGAATTTTGAATCATGAGAGAAGTTGCAAAATGAAGATTTGAGCTAAAGATGAAAGAAACAGCGATGATCTTAAAGTGGTTGTAAACCCTTGTAAAAAAAAAAAAAGAACATGAAAGAAAAAGGCATAATGAGCTAGTATGCATAGTATACTAGCTCATTATGAATTACTTACCTCACATCGAAGCCCCCGCATCGGTCCTCGTAACCCCCTCCGGCCGGCAACATCTCTACCGGGGGTGACTTCGGGGTATCGCTGCTCCAGTGCTGTGATTGGTCGGAGCCGTGATGATGTCACTCCCGTGCATTCGCGCGGAAGCTGCTGGTAGCGGCACACTGACTAAAGCAACGTCAAATACTTGTCATTGCTTCAGTTTGCATGTGCCGATCACATCGGCACATGCAGGGGACAGGGGATATCTCCTAATCTGTGCAGGTTTAGGAGATATCCTGGGTAGTTACAGGTAAGCCTTAATATAGGCTTACCTGTAGCAGAAAGTGGTTGCAAAGGGTTTACAACCACTTTAAAGGGTTTGCTATAGAGCTCATTAAACACAACAATGGTGTAGTGGATCGCACTTTCGCCTAGCCGCAAAAAGGGTCACTGGTGTGAATCCCAACCACGACACCATCTGCCTGGAGTTTGCATGTTCTCCCTGTGCTTGCGTGGGTTTCCTCCAGGTACTCCGGTTTCATCCCACACTCCAAAGACATGCTGGTAAGTTAATTAGATCCTATATAAATTGGCTCTAGTATACGTATATGTATGAATGTGAGTTAGGGACCTTAGATGGTAAGCTCCTTGAGGTCAGGGACTGATGTGAATGTACAATGTATATGTAAAGCGCTGCGTAAATTGACAGCGCTATATAAGTACCTTAAATTAATAACAACAAATTATGCCATTTTAGATCAGGGATCTCCAAACTACGGCTGTTTTGCAGAACTACCCGTCCCATGAGGCACTGTAAAACTGGAGGGTCATAGTTGGGAGACCCCTGCTTTTTATGAATAAATCCAGAAACTGAGTTGATCCTAAATGTGACCCCCCCCCTCCCCCTTGTGACGTCATCAACCCAACATGCCCCGGTTGATGATGTTGCAAGGGGGCAACAGTCTGATGATGAGTCTACACAAGGGGACTTTTTTTTAATAAAGAACTTGTCAAAAACTTGTTAAAGGGGGTTTCCTAATTTTGATTTTGAAGTCCCCTCACCCGCAGACCCCCACACCAGCCGGCCAGGATTGTGTGGAAGGGGCCCTGTCATGTGGCCTGGTCCGGGGGGCACTCACTTGCCCACCCTCCTTTCCTGGCCTGCATACTCAGCGAAGGCCCGATATTTTTGTGTTTTTTGGCTTGGAGTTCCCGTTAAATTCTATAACAGACCTGAAGGGCCTGGTATTGATTTGGGGGGAGGGGGCACGCTGTTTTTTTGTCGCCATTCTTTTATAGACATGTGCACACTTCTTCGTTTTCGTCCAAAAAATACATTTATTTAGTTACTGCCGAAATTCATTATTTATTTATTTTGTTTCATTAAAAAATGCATTAGTCCAAAAATCTGAATTAATTAAGGTCGAATCTGTCATTGACGGCTTATGGTGTCCGTCGAATGTTCTAAGAAGATTCGACGGAGCAGCTAAACTGTACGACGCCGCAATTGTACACTTCCGGTCGAATGTTCCGCCTACAAGCTATAGAAGAATTCTAATGTTGTATGACTAGTAATAATTATATTTATAAATTATTATTACTAGTCAACCAACATTCGAATTATTCTATAGCCTATTGGTCGAGCATTTAATCCGAAATGTACGATTGCGGCGTCGTACAGTTTAGCTGCTTGTCGAATCTTCTTAGAACTTTCGATAGACACCGTGGGCCAGATCCACATAGCGAGTACGCCGGCGTATCTACTGATACGCCGGCTTACTTTCAAATTACCCACGTCGTATCTTTAGTTTGAATCCTCAAACCAAGATACGACGGCTTCTGGGTTCGATCCGACAGGCGTACAGCTTTGTACGCCTTCGGATCGTAGGTGCAATACTTCGGCGCCCGCTGGGTGGAGTTTGCGTCATTTTCCGTTTCGGGTATGCAAATTAGCTTTTTCCGATGATCCACGAACGTACGCGCGGCCGTCGCATTCTCTTACGTCGTCTCTAGTCGGCTTTTTCCGGCGTATAGTTAAAGCTGCTATTTTGCGGCGTATAGATAGACTTGCCATTATAAAGTATGGCCATCGTTCCCGCGTCGAAATTTGAATTATTATTTTTTTGGCGTAAGTCGTCCGTGAATAGGGATGGACGTAAGTCACGTCTAAGTTCAAAAAATGACATTGTTGCGACGTCATTTCACGCAAATTTCGAAACGGAGTATGCGCAGTCCAATCGGCGCTGGGACGCGCTTCATTTAAATGAATCACGCCCCCTACCCGCCGATTTGAATTCCGCCGCCAGAAATACACTACGCCGCCGTAACTTACGGTACGAAATCTTCCTGGATTTGACTTAAAGCGGTAGTTCACCCTCCTTCACCCCATTATTCCATTACTTTCGGCATCGTAGCGCGAGCTACGGTATGCCGGTCTTAAATTTTTAATCCCCGTACTCACTGTGCTATTGTTGATTGAAGAATCCGACTCCCGCGGGGAATGGGCGTGCCTATGGAGAGGGAGGATGATTGATGGCCGGCTCTGGCACGTCACGCTCCCCGAAGACAGCCGGAGTAGGTCTCGGCTATTCACAGCGCCTGCGCACAGGCTATGCGCAGGCGCCGTGAATAGCCAAGCCTATTTCGGCTATTTCCGGAGAAGCGTGACGTGCCAGGGCCGGCCGTCAATCACCTTCTCTCACCATAGGAACGCCCATTCCCCGGATTCTTCAATCAACGATAGCACGGTGAGTACGGGCATAAAAAATGTAAGACCGGCATACCGTAGCTCGCGCTACGATGCCGAATTTAATTGTCTAATAAAAAAAAACTTTTTTTTTTTTTTTAACAGGGCGAACCCCCGCTTTAAAGCCAGGTAAGATACGGCGGCGTAGCGTATCTCTGATACGCTGCGCCTATCCAATTATATGTGGATCTGGCCCCATAAGCCTTCAATGACAGATTCAACGTTGTTTGTTTTTTGCTAATCTTCGTTGTTCATGTCAAATGGTCTATAATGTCGAATCTTTTCTCTCTATGTAAAATAATCTTGGACTAATAGAGTTAAGGTTAGGCACATTTGACCGCAGGTTCGATAGACACAGATTGCTATTGTCAGGGTCATGTCAAATCTCCTATTTATATCGAACTGTTGTAGTAACGAAAATGAAAATAAAGCATTTTTTTATGTCGGATCTTTCGGATTTCGGATTCTGCGCGTTCGTTTTCGTTTGTTAAAACGATAATGAAAATACCCGAAATTCGGACAAAAATGCATTCGGACGAAAACAAATTCACATGTCTATTCTTTTATGTACATTTCAGCTCTCAGTGGGGAAGCCTGCTGACAGCTGATAAGTCAACCAGCTAATCTTCACACAGAATTTGATTCGGTCAATGATTTTTCAACCGATCCAAATTCAAATAATTTTGAAAATTTGCAATTCGTTTGGAAACAAGATTAAAGGTAATAAAGCTAAACGTATTCCAAAATGAATAAACGAAACAAAATGAGTAATGTAACAAATCTATCCGAAAGTAAACTAAATACATCTTTCCGTTCTACACATGTCTATGTAACATATTGTTTAACGGCAATATACTGCAACAAAGAAAATGTGTACACCACACATAGAATTGTGCTAATATGAACGTTCTTTAGACATGTTCTATGAAATATAAAACATAAAGGTGAGCATACCCCTGTTATTATTTATATCACCGAACCAGTAATCCTATGAGGTAGTCAACTCCTCCTGTAGGGAGGTCACCGCAATAGCCAAAACACTTGCATATAAATTGGAGAGAATATCCCTCAGGAGGAAACCAAGAGGGAATACCCCCAGGGATATAGGGGGCTACTAAGGCAGTGATAGACAATGTAATAGGTCAAAAAGATTTATTGAAAAAATACAAAGTTTGAATAGTACTGGGGTGAATAATTTACAATATGTGAGCTATCAATAGCTAATCCTAAAAACCAACTGACAATTGCCGGCAAGTGTTGCGCCAATAGACCTAGTCTATTGTCAATGCGCAAACAAACAACACATAAAAAACATTGACTAACATAGACAACATATAACTGAGGCAGTCCGGACGCCTATGTTGGATCACACTTATTGGAGTTCTATTGCAGTAAAAATACCGTAAATTATGTAGGAATTAATAAAAAATTATTATATATGGAACTATCAGTATGTGCATCCCCGCGGGAGAAGGGGTTAATTATATAAGTTTGATGGAGAGAGATGAGAGCTGGCTGATGGTAACTAGTTGCCAGGAAGATTGCTCCTATAGCAGGTATTTGGACTGACAAAAGGGTTGCAAATGTCCCAAGGCCGTGATAATACCGAGGGTTGCAAGGACCAGATTGTCCTGTGTGTAAGCTATTTGGAAGAGAAAAGAGATTTCCTTGTGGACATACAGTAAGCTCCTAAAGTTCTGATATGGTCACCTCTGATGGGTATAGGACACAAGAGAAACAGCGTGGTATCTAAGCTGACAGGCACATCTTTGATTAAACTGTATGAGTTATACTGAGATATTTATTGTATGGCAAGATACGCCTTTATAGGGTAGTAGATCAGTCGATCAGTAAGTTTGCCGAGCCGCAAGGCGTATTAGGGAATCTTGTGCTCGTGTACCTTTACTTGTTGGCACCAAGCTGTACCATTAGCAGAGCTCCCGCTATGGCGCGGATACCTGTCCGAGTTTATGTATCTTTTATGTTCTATGAAAGCCTGTATGAGTACTGTTGCAGAGTACGTTTGCTGGGTGCAGCGGAGTTGATTCAGATCAGACATTGTGGAGTAACAGGAACTGGCTTCTTTATTGCCTATCAGAGCCGTTGGCTCTGATAGGCACTTCCGTACAGCCAACCAGCTGCCATTATTCAGATGGCCGGACATGAGCGCCGACCATCTGAATAGAACAGCGGCAGCAGCGATAATAACATAGATTCGTGCAATGCATGAATCTATGTTATTAGACTCAGTGGCGGTGAGAGCCAGAGGGGGCGGCACTCCAGCGCCCTCTATGGACGAACCGCCACTGCTGCTGACATTTCTGAATACTACTTCTCACCTACCTTCTTTGAAAAATTGGAAAAGCAAATGATTTGCAGTCTTATGCCAAACAACCTACATTTTGTGTCCGTGCCCCTTACTCCGCGACATCATACAGACTAGGCTACTACAGACCAGGCTTGCTTTGCATCATTAGATCTGGTTCTAGTCAGGTGCCTCTAGTCACATGCCTCCATGTTAATATGGAGGCATGGCCAAACAGAAGCGAACGCTTCACACAGTTATTACTACAAAAATGAAGTGTTTTCGTCCTTCATAAAAGGTTGGGCTTTTTCTTAAATTATAATGAGGTAATGCAATATGGGCAATTTACATAGAAATAGCTGATCCTGTGTGCAGTGTCCTGTGTCCTCTCTCCATGGTGCTGAACGCCGAGACCTTCTCTAGTTAGTGACACCTCAATGAAATGCATGCCATGTCTGCTTTAATGTGGTGAAAATAAATGTATGAGGTTTAATTCCAAGGTAAACCTCAGCATTATAGGACTGCATTATTCAAGTATATTTGTTTGTTTTCATTTTTTTCCAGTTACAGCTAATCAGCAAATAAATACGTAATATACCGTATTTATCGGCGTATACCGCGCACTTTTTTGCCCTGAAAATCAGGGCAAAATTGTGGGTGCGCGGTATACGCCGATACCCGCTTTCCCGCGCCGAGTTTTGAATACTGCGCCGACATATACCGAGCGCAGTACACTCGGGTATAGTCGGGCAGTCTCGGCTCCTTCCGCGCTCACGTCCTGGACGTACAGGACGTCAGCGCGAGAGTTGCCGAGCATTGCCGACAATACACAAGTGTACTGCGCTCTGTATATTTCGGCGCAGTATTCAAACTCGGCGTGGGAAACGAGCGGGGAGGACGTAAGGACGCCGCAGAAGGACGCCGGACCCGACGAAGAGGACACCCGAAGCCGCAGAAGGACGCCGGACCCGACGAAGAGGACACCCGAAGCCGCAGAAGGACGCCGGACCCGACGAAGAGGACACCCGAAGCCGCAGAAGGACGCCGGACCCGACGAGGCCGCCGATGTACGCCGCACAAGACACCAAAACTGTAAGTACAAAAAATCTTTTTTCCACAGGATTCGGGGCAACTTTAGGGGTGCACGGTATACGCTGGAGCGCATTATACCGCGATAAATATGGTAGATGAAAACATATAAAATATTTTTTTTTTCTTTCGCTTTATTTATAGTAGTAGATTTAGGTGTAATCTGCCAATTTTGTGCAATAACCTTTACAATAAGTAGTATTTATTATGTTTATTATATGCTGGACCTTGGACTTATAAGGGATGACTTGCTAAAGTCAAATAGGCTGTTCACTTTGCAAGGGAATTTTCTCTTTATCAGGGAATGTGCCTTTAGTTTAGTGATTGAGGTGAAGAGCTTCTGACTTCTTTCATCCAACTATGTACAAGCAAAAATACATTTTTTTTCTTCCACATGATTGGGTATTCTTTTTAACTTGAATTTTCAACACATTCAGTATGCTAACTTGGTAAGTGATATTTTTCTTGCAAAGTACAAGCAGACTATTTGCCTTTTGTAAATTAGCCCAATGGTGTATATTTATTTATATTATTATATTTATAAAAATGTGTATTAATGTGCATAACGAAGCCAAGGAAAGATGGAAAAATCTCCAAAAGGCATCAAATTACAGATTAGACATTCTTATAATATGTCAAAAAAGATTTTATTTCCATCAATTACACTTTCAAAATTACAGAACACAAACAAAATGGCGTCTGCAAAAATTTGGACACCCTGCAGAGTTAATATCTTGTACTGCCCCCTTTGGCAAGTATCACAGCTTGTAAACGCTTTTCGTAGCCTATATGTTCATTTGCAAAGTTCAAACGCTGATTTTTGTGGTGAGGACGTAGAAGAGGTTTTCTTCTGATGACTCTTCCATGAAGACCATATTTGTACAAGTATCTCTTTATAGTGGAATAGTGTACCACAACTCCAGTGTATGCCAGATCTTTTTCTGGAGGGATCGTGCAGTCAAACGTGGGTTTTGAATTGCTTTTCTCACAATCCTGTGAGCTGTTCTGTCTGATATTTTTCTTGGTCTTCCAGATCTTGCACTAACTTCCACTGTTCCTGATGACTGTCATTTCTTAATTACATTCCGAACAGAGGATATTGACATCTGAAAACGCTTTGCTATCTTCTTATAGCCTTCTCCAGCTTTGTGAGCGTCAACTATTTTCAGTTTCAGTTTTCTAGACAACTGCTTGGAAGAACCAATGGTGCTGATTGTTGGGGCAAGGTCAGATGAGTCTCGGCATTTAAAACCTTTGAGATTGACATCACCTGGTCTTCCCAGACGATGATTGAGAACAATCCATGACACTGGCAGGTCTCAACTTTGCAAAGGGGGCAGTGCATGTTATAAATTCTGCAGGGTGCCCAAACTTTTGCAGACTCCATTTTTTTGTTTTCTGTAATTTTGAAAGTGTAAATTATGGAAATAAAATCTAACTTTTTTTGACATATTATAAGAATGTCTAATCTGTAATTTGATGCCTTTTTTCCTTGGGATTCCCAAAATTTAGATCCCCACTGTATATATATATATATATATATATATATATATATAAACAAACTATGTTACCAAAAGTACCAAAATTACGCACATGAACTTTAATGGCATCCCAGTCTTAGTCTGTAGGGTTCAATATTGAGTTGGCCCACCCTTTGCAGCTATAACAGCTTCAACTCTTCTGGAAAGGCTTTTCCACAATGTTTAGGAGTGTGTCTATGGTCTATGGCAGGGATATGCAATTAGCGGCCCTCCAGCTGTTGCAAAACTACAAGTCCCATCATGCCTCTGACGCTAGGTGTCATGCTTGTGGCTGTCAGAGTCTTGCTATGCCTCATGGGAATCTTAGTTCTGCAACAGCTGGAGGTCTTCTAATTGCATATCCCGGTCTATGGGAATGTTTGTGAGGTCAGGCACTGATGTGGACCAGAAGGCCTGTTTCATTCTAATTCATCCCAAAGGTGTTCGATCGGGTTGGGGTCATGGACCTTGCTTTGCTCACTGGTGTGCAGTCATATTGGAACAGGAAGGGGCCATCCCCAAGACTGTTCCCACAAAATTGGTAACATGAAATTTGCCAAAATTTCTTGGTATGCTGACCCCTTAAAGCGGAGGTTCACCCCAAAAATGTTTTTTAACATTACATTCAGCCGAGTTGTCATAATGACAATCGGCTGTTTTTTTTAATTTTATCCCCGTACATACCGTATTTTCACCGCCGCTTCCGGGTATGTCTTCTGTGGGACTGGGCATTCCTAATTGATTGACAGGCTTCCGACCGTCGCATACCGCGCATCAAGAGTTGCCGAAAGAAGCCGAACGTCGGTGCCGTATAGAGCCGACTCGCAGTCCGGTTTCTTTCGGCAATTCGTGACGCGCTGTATGCGACGGTCGGAAGCCTGTCAATCAATTAGGAACGCCCAGTCCCGCAGAAGACATACCCGGAAGCGGCGGTGAAAATACGGTATGTACGGGGGTAAAATAAAAAAAAACAGCCGATTGTCATTATGACAACTCGGCTGAATGTAATGTTAAAAAACATTTTTGGGGTGAACCTCCGCTTTAAGAGTTCACAAGAACTAAGGGGCCAAGCTCAACTCCTGAAAATAAAAAAAAACAGCCGATTGTCATTATGACAACTCGGCTGAATGTAATGTTAAAAAACATTTTTTGGGGTGAGCCCCCACTTTAAGAGTTCACAAGAACTAAGGGGCCAAGCTCAACTCCTGAAAGACAACCCCACAACATAATCCCCCTCCACCAAATGATTTGGACCAGTGCACAAAGCAAGATCCAGAGGAGTTAAAACTGTTATAAAGGTGGGCCAGCTCTACGTACTAAGACTGGGATATCATTAAAGTTCATGTGCGTGTAAAGGCAGGCATCCCAATACTTTTGGAAACATAGGCCCGGATTCACGTAGCACTTACGCCGGCGTATCTCGAGATATGCCGCGTGTCAATGTGCGCCGTCGTATCTGTGCGCTGTGCCCACAGAACTAGATACGCCTGAAAATAGGCTTCCTATGACCGACGTAAGTCTCCTACGCTGTCGTATCGTGGGCACATATTTACGCTGGCCACAAGGGGCGCTCCCATTGATTTATGATTCGAATATGCAAATGAGTGAGATACGCCGATTCACGAACGTACTTGCGCCCGGCGCAATAATATATGCGGTTTACATAAGTCGTACGTCCGGCGTAAAGTTAAGCCGCCTCATAATGCAGGTGTAAGTCATGTTAAGGTATGGACCAGGGAACAGCCGTTGTATTTTACGTCGTTTACGTAGTAGTATGTGAATAGGGCTGGGCGTAGGTTATGTTCACGTCATAGGCAGTGATTCAATGTATCTTAGGGAGTATTTCCGACGTGATTCTGAGCATGCGCACTGGGATGCATCCACGGGACGGTGCATGCGCCGTTCGGCCCATCATTTGCATGGGGTCACGGTTCATTTAAAAGAATCACGCCCACTTCCACCAACTTTGAATTAGGCCGGCTTATGCCTACAAATTTACGTTACGCCGGCGCAAAGTTGGGAGCATTTCCTTTGTGAATACTGTGCTCGCCGCTCTGTGCAGCGTATATTCGATACGCTACGCCCGCATTAAGATGCGCAGAGGTATGTGAATCTGGGTCATAGTGTGTGTGTATATATATGTTTATGGTCGTTACCCTCTAACCGAGAGAGATGTGGATCACATAAACACGCGACAAGACTTACAACATAAATAGACCTGAAGTGTGCCTTGGTGGTCTGGTCAGTATGCCAAGAAAAGGGGGCATACCCAAGGTAAGTAATGGGTAGTTAATTGAAGAAGGACATGCTGAGAAGTGCCCTGAAAAAGGGAAGGGCGGGAGGGTGTCGAATGCGATTGAATGCGCAGACTCACGGATATGAGGTGAGCTGGGAAGAGTCGGCCCAGTGACGTGTAGTACTGCACACTGAACCGACAAAGAGCATGTGTGAGTGGGCTGCTTAAATACCCTCCGGGCTCCTCCCATAAACTCAGGCCACCATACTGGCCTTCTTATTTATGGTCGTTACCCTCTAACCGAGAGAGATGTGGATCACATAAACACGCGACAAGACTTACAACATAAATAGACCTGAAGTGTGCCTTGGTGGTCTGGTCAGTATGCCAAGAAAAGGGGGACAAAAGACTCAGATAGGGAAATAGTTTATATTGATTTCTTGTAATTATTGAGCTAGCTTGGTAAAGGCTTGTGCCATTCCTTCATGAGGATTTGGGATGTATGTGGCAAAACAAGGAGACTTCCATCAGCCTGGTATCTTGATTACGTAGTCTGGTACTCCCTGTTGGGAGGCAACTGAGGCTGCTCCAATTCGGAAAGAATGTCCAGAGAACTGACTGGGGTTTGAAGCACAAGTTACTTAGGAGGATTCTGACATGCTTGACACACTGGCTGACACTCAGGGAGCTGGTTTAGAAAGGGTAGCAACGAGCTACCCTCAGATTGGCTGGGTAGATGGAGCAGTAGTGGGTTGAGCACCGTCACTGGGCATCAGGCTGAAACAGGTTGATGTCAACCCCAGGGGCCTGTTTGTTGCGTTTGCAGACTGTGAGAGTGTAGTGGTTCGAAAGCAAGTCGGGTGGCGTCGGAGCAGTGTGTGACTGCCGGAGCCGCTGACTAAATTCACTAGGTTGTAGGGAACCGTAGAAGGCCTGGTAGATGGCTGTTGGGTGACTAGACTGGGCAAAGCCCTAAACCGGGAACGAGTAAGGATTTTAGACATGTCCCTAAAGAGGGGACTCTTGAAAGCTAGGCGCTTGCCACTGACTACAGTGCTTCTGTATGCCCTGTAGGAGGGATTTGACTGCATGGGCTCGAGAATACTGACGGTTTACTGGGGTCCTGCAGGGACAGGAAATGCTGGATGTCATCTAGATATGGCGAGATAGTATTGAGAAATGGTCAGCTGCATGTGGCAATACGATATGAAGGCTAGGATGTGTCCAACGTTGCCTATTGCTGCTCCGGGGCAAGGGGCCAAAAATTTGCGATTAGTGTTCCAAGCAGTGCGATAGGCCTTCAGTGTGTTGCGTGCCAAGTAGTGGTTAATAAGTTGGATTGCGTTGGCGAGATGCGACTTCAGTCCATCGTCAGCAATGTCCATGGTGGGACAGGGATAGTTGTTGGGTCGGCTCCAGGCTCTTGCTGGAAAAAACATCCATTCCAAGGTTGGAATAGGAAAGCGCATCAGCTGCTTTTTGCATTTGCCTGGAAAAGGTCTACATAAGATATTAACTGGTGACGGAGTGACAGCTGCACGAGCCTGCGCAGGAAGTGATGGGGAGTGACTTAGATCTATCTTAATTGATGATGTCGGCTGTGGCCTGATTGTCTGTGGTGAAGAACAGTGTCTGTCCTGTTCAAGTGTGGACCCAGACCTGGGCAGCTGCCACGATGGGGTGCAGCACGAGGCGTGATGAAGACTGGGTGAAGCAAAAATTTAAGAGAATTTCTGGGGGCCAAGTTTTGGAGAACCAGTGGCGGCCTAAAAATGGCTGCAAAAGCCTTTGGTGGCTCGGCTGACACTGCCGGGATGAAGATTGAAATGATGTTCTATCAGGTGGGGAAGTTGTCCCACATAGCTAAGTCTGCTACTGATGCTTGGTCTAGTTTGAGAACTTGGACTGGATCTTGCATTGGTGTGAGAAAATCAAGACAATACACAGGTGCTCAACAAGACGATATACATGCACTCGCAGGCCAACGTGCACTCGCAGGCCAACGTGCACTCGCTGGTGCTGGATGAAAACCTGAACTAACCGCAGGGAAAAAACTGAGAAAAGATGAGTGGCCCGCGTGCCACTGAAGATGAATGGCCAACTGGGTGCCACTGTGTGTTTGTGTGGCTGATTGTTTGTCACTGAGGTGTGTTTGCAAGTTTAGTTTGTATTCGGGTTTGCACGTAGGTGCGTGCCGCTACGTGTTTTATACTACTGCAGACAATATTGTGCGGTTGCAAGGGTGTCAGTGAGTGTCAGGTTGCTGGGACGATATTGTGTGGTGGCAGGGGCCTTGAGTATGAAGGTTTGATGGTATTGGTGGTTGCAAGGGTCTCAGTCTGGTTTGCTGAGACGATATTGTGTGGTTGCAAAGGTCTCGATGATTATGAGGTTTGTTTTGAGATGGCATGGTGTGGTTGCACAGGTCTCAACAAGTGAGGGGTTGCTGAGACGATCTTGCGTTTTGCAATGGTCTCAAATGAGTGTCGGCCGCTGAGACAACTTTGTATGGCTGCAAGGGTCTAAATGGGTGTCAGGTTGCGGAGACGATATCGCAATTGCAATGGTCTCAAATGAGTGTCAGGTTGCTAAGATGACTTTGTATGGCTGCAAAGGTCTGAACGGGTGTCAGGTTGCTGAGATGAGATTGTGTGGTTGCAAAGGTCTAGAAGGGTGTGAGGTAGCTGAGATGATATTACATTTAGCAAGGGTCTCAAATGAGTGTCAAGTTGCTGAGACAATATTCCCCTTTATTTTTTTTATTTTTTTTATGAAAACGACTGTGAATGAAACGCTGGTAAACATGAGTTACCGCATCTGGCAGTGTTTACAAGCTGTTACAGGCATTGGCGTTTCGAATGCGTTTCGAATGCCTCTGAACATCCGTCTGAACCCATTTTTTTTTTTTTTTTACCAACAGCAGTGTACATGAGGCCAAAGATGATTTGTCTGGCTGCAAGGGTCTCAATGAATGCCAGGTTGCTGGGGCGAGACTGTATGGTCACAAAGGTCTTTGACGAGTGGGAGGTTGCTCAAGACAGTATTGCGTGGTTGCAAGGGTCTCGATGAGTGTGGCGCTGCTGAGACGGTATTGTGTTTGCAAGGGACTCAACAATGGTGTGAGGCTGCTGAGATGGTATTGCGTGGTTGCAAGAGTCTTGATGAGTGTGGGGCTGCTGAGACGGTATTGTGTTTGCAAGGGTCTGAACTATGGTGTGAGGCTGCTGAGACGGTATTCCGTGGTTGCAAGGGCCTTGATGAGTGTGGGGCTGCTGAGACGGTATTGCGTTTGCAAGGGTCTGAACTATGGTGTGAGGCTGCTGAGACGGTATTCCGTGGTTGCAAGGGCCTTGATGAGTGTGGGGCTGCTGAGACGGTATTGCGTTTGCAAGGGTCTGAACTATGGTGTAAGGCTGCTGAGACGGTATTGTGTGGTTGCAAGGGTCTTGATGAGTGTAGGGCTGCTGAGACGGTATTGCGTTTGCATGGGTCTCAACAATGGTGTGAGGCTACTGAGATGGTATTGTGTGGTTGCAAGAGTCTTGATGAGTGTAGGGCTGCTGAGACGGTATTGCGTTTGCAAGGATCTCAACAATGGTGTGAGGCTGCTGAGACGATTTTGCATGGCTGCAATGATCTCAACAGGTGTCAGGTTGCTGTGCTGAGATTGTGTGGTGACAATTAATTTTTTTCTGCTTTTTTTTTGCATATTTTTTTTTTTTTTTTTTCGTTTTGTAAGGGTCATGTGTTGCAAGGGTCTTAACAAGGGTGTCAGGCTGCTGAGACAATTTTGTGTGCTTGCAAGAGTCTCCATGAGTGTGGGGCTGCTGACACGGTATTGCGTTTGCAAGGGTCTCAACAAGGGTGTCAGGCTGCTGAGACAATTTTGTGTGCTTGCAAGAGTCTCCATGAGTGTGGGGCTGCTGACACGGTATTGCGTTTGCAAGGGTCTCAACAAGGGTGTCAGGCTGCGGAGACAAATTTTGCGTGCTTGCAAGAGTCTCCATGAGTGTGGGGCTGCTGAGACGGTATTGCGTTTGCAAGGGTGTCAGGCTGCTGAGACAATTTTCTGTGCTTGCAAGAGTCTCCATGAGTGTGGGGCTGCTGAGACGGTATTGCGTTTGCAAGGGTCTCAACAAGGGTGTCAGGCTGCGAAGACGAATTTTGCGTCATTGCAACGGTCTCAACAGGTGTCAGGTTGCGGGGCTGAGATTGTGTGGTGGCAATTTATTTTTATTTTTTCTGCACTTTTATATTTCTTTTTGCGTTTTTTTTTTTTATTTTCTTTTTTTGCGTTTTTTTTTTTTTTTTCGTTTTGTAAGGGTCATGTGTTGCAAGGGTCTTAACAAGGGTGTCGGCTGCTGAGACGATTTAGTGTGGTTGCAAGAGTCTCGATGAGTGTGGGGCTGCTAAGACGGTATTGCGTTTGCAAGGGTCTTAACAAGGGTGTCAGGCTGTGGAGACAAATTTTGCGTCATTGCAACGGTCTCAACAGGTGTCAGGTTGCGGGGCTGAGATTGTGTGGTGGCAATTTTTTTTTTTTTTCTGCACTTTTATATTTCTTTTTGCGTTTTTTTTTTTTTTTTTTTTTTTTTGGCGTTTTTTTTTTTTTTCTTCGTTTTGTAAGGGTCATGTGTTGCAAGGGTCTTAACAAGGGTGTCGGCTGCTGAGACGATTTAGTGTGGTTGCAAAAGTCTCGATGAGTGTGGGGCTGCTAAGACGGTATTGCGTTTGCAAGGGTCTTAACAAGGGTGTCAGGCTGTGGAGACGAATTTTGCATCGTTGCAACGGTCTCAACAGGTGTCAGGTTGCTGGGCTGAGGTTACGTGGTGGCAATAGTTTTTTTTTTTTATTATTTATTTATTTTTTGCGTTTTATATATTTTTTTTTTCCTTTTTTGCGTTTTTTTTTTTTTTTTTTTTTCGCATTTTGTAATGGTCATGTGTTGCAAGGGTCTCAGCAAGGGTATCAGACTGCTGAGATGATTTGCATGGTTGCAAGGTCTCAATCAATAAGCATTGGGTTACTGAGAAAGGATAAAAACACCTGGTTTGTTTGTACCTTAAGCAAGCAGTATAAGGTAGAAGGACAACACCTGTTTTGACATAAAGAATGTGTAAATCTTACTTGCGACAGTGGGCCATGCGAGTGAGTTTGCGGCGGACTGTGGCTGGAGTGAAACATGTCGGGAATGTGTAGCGTGATGCCGTGCATGGGGCAAAACAACAAGGTTTGGTGTAGAAAATAGAACACGAGAAGTGCGTATCAATGCTTTGTAAGCTCCACTGCGGGAACAAGCAATTCCTAAGTTCCGCTGCGGGAACTAAAACACACGACATGGGGAAACAATGAATGACAACGGTAGAAAGTATGCAATGTATCTGATACAAAATGGTTGTAAAATGCATGAAATGAATCCGATACGAATTGATAGTAAGGAGTATTGAACGAATCTGATACGAATTGGTTGTAGAGTGTATGCTACCCCTTGCTTTGAAACCGAACACCTACCAACCACCCATCCCCCCAGGCTAATCAAGTGCAGACAAGGCACCATGTGAGTCCAATTAGCACCTCAATCTGCCAAAGAACCCATACAAACACATGTCAATCTCCAAATGGATTTACAAATGAATCGTATGTTTGGCAGAAGGAAGTTACAAATGTACTACGCCTGAGCTAAATGATGTTGGAACATGAGCAAAAGTAACTCAGAAGCAGATTTTTTCCCAAAAGGGATGCAGGATAGGAAGCATAACGAATTGTAAGATTGCACAAGATACGAAAAGGTTTGAATCCTACCTGCGAAGTAAGCGGGAACCGCCGGCAAAGACCATGAAGGGAGAAGCCGCAAAGCGCTTGCGATGTCGAATGCGATTGAATGCGCAGACTCACGGATATGAGGTGAGCTGGGAAGAGTCGGCCCAGTGACGTGTAGTACTGCACACTGAACCGACAAAGAGCATGTGTGAGTGGGCTGCTTAAATACCCTCCGGGCTCCTCCCATAAACTCAGGCCACCATACTGGCCTTCTTATATATATATATATATATATATATATATATATTTTTTTTTTGTGCTTATAAGTTTACATACCCTGGCAGAATTTATGATTTCTTGGTCATTTTTTAGAGAATATGAATGATAACACAAAAACTTTTTCTTTCACTCATGGGTAGTGCTTGGCTGAAGTCATTTATTATCAATAAACTGTGTTTACTCTTTTTAAATCATAATGACAACAGGACTACTCAAATTACCCTGATCAAAAGTTTACATACCCTGGGGATTTTGGGCTGTAAACATGCACACAAGTTGACACAAAGGGATTTGAATTAAAGGTAACCATCCTTGATGTGATCTGTTTGCTTGTAATTAGTGTGTGTGTATAAGAGGTCAATGAGTTTCTGTACTTCTGACAGACTCTTGCATCTTTCATCCAGTGCTGCACTGACATTTCTTGATTCTGAGTCATATGGAAAGCAAGAGAATTGTCAAAGGATCTGCAGGAAAATGTAGTTGAACTGTATAAAACAGGATAGGGATATACAAAGTTATCCAAGGAATTGAGAATGGCAATGAGCAGTGTTCATACTCAAATCAAGAAGTGGAAAATTAGGGGTTCTCTTGAAATCAAATCACGGTCAGGTAGACCAACTCACATTTCAGCCACAACTATCAGGAACATTGTTTGGGATGCAAAGAAAAACCCACAAATAACTTCAAGGGAAATACAAGACTCTCTGAAAACATGTGGTGTGGCTGTTTCAAGATGCACAATAAGGAGGCAGTTGAAGAAAGATGGGCTGCATGGTCGAGTCGCAAGAAGAAAACCATTACTACGCAAATGCCACAAAGTATCCCCCTTACAATACGCCAAACAGCACAGAGACAAGCCTCAAACCTTCTGGCACAAAGTGATTTGGAGGGATGAGACCAAAATGTAGCTTTTTGGTCACAACCATAAACACTTCATTCCTACTGTGAAACACAGAGGTAGATCGCTGATGTTTTGGGGATGTGTGAGCTACAAAGGCACAGGAAATTTGGTCAAAATGGATGGCAAGATGAATGCAGTATGTTATCAAAAAATACTGGAGGAACATTTGCATTCATCAGCCAGGAAGCTGCGCATGGGACGTACTTGGACATTCCAACATGACAATGATCCAAAACACAAGGCCAAGTCGAAAAAATGGCCGGTGCCCCAAATATACCCCCCGCCAGCATGCCCAAAGAGGTAAACTCCTCTGATTGGCTGCTGGGGAAGGATGGTTCTGTCAGAACCCCTATAGCGCCAACTGTCACCCAGGGGTGGCAGCGCACCCCTGGACACACAGACTGACCCAAGAGGCAGCTCTGAACTGGCAACAGCACAAACTAACAATTAGTGAATGGGAGCAACTGAAATCTCCCATTCTCCACTAACTTTAGCGTAACGCCCCACTATTTTTAAGGGGGGCGCTACATATATATATATATATATATATATATTAAAATTATATATACTATACTATGCAATATTTTATATGCACTCAACCTTAGCGGTAATCCTGAGTCAGGCTCGGGGTGAATTTTTTATACCAAAAGCGGTATCCCCGAGCCAGACTCAGGATTGCATTACAGGATACAGGGGGAAGTTACTTAGCTTGTCCCTGGATCCTGCGATGTGTCCCCGCTGTGTGTGCGGGCTCCTCGATCGATTCACAGTGCCGCCGAGCTCCGTTCCCTGCGACGTTACGACGCACAGGGACGGAGTTCGACGCCAAATTCAAAAAAGTGAAAAACACAATACACATACAGTATACTGTAATCTTACAGTACTGTATTACAGATTACAGTACTGTATGAAATAAATACACACCCCCTTTGTCCCTAGTGGTCGGCCCAGTGTTCTGCATGCAGTTTTATATAATAAAAACTGTTCTTTCTGCCTGGAAACTGGAGATTGTCCATAGCAACCAAAAAGTGTCCCTTTACAACAAAAGTTCTTTTAGACCAGCTAGAAAACAGCGATAATTAATTAGAATCACTTGTAGAATTGAGCGATAGCGATTTGTGGGGAAATTCCTTATCAAACAATAAAAATAATGACAACAACAATTTCAGTGTTTTTGATTTGATTACATTATTGAATAATTGTTATTATAATTACATTATTATTTGTTATAATTATTTATAGTTATTTATTATATTATAGTTTATGATTTTGTGTTTCAAACTTTATCATACCCGGGATGTCTACTAGACTCTTGTTTGGACAGATTTAAGTGAGTTATTCCTAAGAATTGCAGGCCTACAATATAAAACGCCAAATTTCCATGCAACAAATTGTACCTCTTTTGGTAAAAATACCAGACATAATCATACCGCCAGGGAGGTTAACCCCCCTGGCGGGAATTCCCGAGCATGACTCGGGGTGGATTTTTTGTGCTAAAATCGGTATCCCCAAGTCACGCTCGGGGTAGCTATGCAGAGCCTGCAGCGCGCGCTGGCTTACCTTGTTCCTGGATCCAGCGATGCCACCGCGCTGTGTGAGCGTACTGTAATCTTATAGATTACAGTACTGTATGTAAAAAATACACACACCCCTTGTCCCTAGTGGTCTGCCCAGTGCCCTACATGTTCTTTTATATAATAAAAACGGTTCTTTCTCCCTGCAAACTATAGATTGTCCATAGCAACCAAAAGTGTCCCTTTATGTCAAAAATGGTTTTAGATCAGCTAGAAAACAGCGATAATAAATTATAATCACTTGCAGAATTGTGCGATAGCGATTTGTGTGGAAATTCGTCATAAAAATAAAAAAATAATGACAGCAACAATTCTGCATCTGAGCAAATTTCAGTGATTTTGAGTTGATTACATTATTGAATAATTTTTATTAGAATTATATTATTATTTGTTATAATTATTTATAAGTATCTATTATATTATAATTTATAATTTTGTTTTTAAAAAAATTTCATACCCGGGATGCCTATTAGACTCTTGTTTGGTCAGATAATGAGTTATTCCTAAGAATTACAGGCCTACAGTATAAAACGCCAAATTTCCTTGCAAATAATGGTACCACTTTCAGCACCTTTTTTCTGAAATAACCATACCACCAGGGAGGTTAACTGCTAAGTGAGCAGTCTTCTCCTTTAGTAAATAAACCCCATTAAGTACTTATTTACAAAGAATGCATAAATAATCAATCTAAAGTATTCCATATTCCTCACTCTCTTTTACAAATGATAGCAACTAACCCAATACATGCTAACATGCACATTTTCCAAGTAGCTTTATTAATATAAAGTATTATCCTGCTGACAGGTTAATACTATATATTAATTGTTGACATGTGAAGGTTGCATTATTCGTTTTCCAGATTTTCAGAAGTAACATTTAATTCACCAGCTAGATAATTAAAGCTCTGGATGACAGTGAAGGCCAAATATCCACAAGCCAAATAAAGAATGGCTTGACAACTCTAGCCTTGCACTTGAGACACTTAATTTAGGTCCTCCAGCTAAAGGTTCACACACACTATTTCTAAGTCAAGGATATACTATATTGTGTTACTTCTCCTTATATATTTGACTTAGCTAGATCTTACTTTGAAACTATATGAGTAAAGGACCATGAAATAATGGGTTTTTCAATATCATATACAATTTAGCTGATATCCCTTATAAACATAATATACCAATTTGAAGCTGCAAAGGGAACATTTGATTGGATTGAATAATGTGAAGCTCAATACAGTAATAATGTCCACTAGAATTCTGAAAGGTGAACATATGTAACCTGGAAAATTGTGCAGCTATTTTACCAGCACTGTGAACATGAGGTAATGGCTTATCTAACAAGTCTTGAAAAATTACCTACAACTCATTTATAAATATGGATCCAGAGACACATGTGAAATGGGAGATCAGCCAATTGAAGCATTGTGTTAATAAATTAATATAGAATCCTCTTAGGTAAGTGCTAGGATAGTTAAATAGCTGTTAAGTTGTGTTTTCTGTAGTCAAATTTAGTTGCCACATGAAAGGTAATGTTATGCTCACTGTAATCAGTGAAGCTGCAGTCTGCTAGTTAGGTCTGCTTAAGGCCCCGTACACACCGTCGGACAAAACCGATGAGAATGGACCGAGGTTCAGTTTCATTGGTCCAAACCGACCGTGTGTATAGCCCATCGGTCTGTTTTCCTTTGGTCCAAAATTTTAAAACATGCTTCAAAACCGAACCGATGGACCGCTGCCGATCGGTCCAAACCGATGGTTAGTACAGAAAGCATCGGTTCAAAACCTGCGCATGCTCAGAATCAAGTCGACGCATGCTTGGAAGCATTGAACTTCGTTTTATTCAGCACGTCGTGTGTTTGGCGTCACCGCGTTCTGACCCGATCGGTTTTTGGAACGATGGTGTGTACACACATCAGACCATCAGGCGACTTCAGCGGTGAACCGATGAAAACGGTCCGTCGGACCATTCTCAGCTGTTTGGTCCGACCGTGTGTACAAGGCCTCAGTGTTTTCAGCTGCTGCCAGTCTGGCCTATAGCTTCCTCTGCATCCAGGAGACTGGAGCCGTTTCTGGATAGTTGGTAATAAGTTATGCAGATAGCAGCATGAATATGGATACATTTCCAGAGAGACAGGCTCTGAAGGTGGGATGGATGAATGTATTTATTCATTGAGCACACTGAACTCTGGGTCTTGTCCCAGAGTGGAGTAGTCCAGTCTGAGAGTGGCACACTGCCCTCTCAGACACATGCTGCCAAGAGGAGGCCACAGGCTGCCAAGAGGAGGAAAGTTCTGTCCAGATATTGTCCACTAAGGAGAAGGGACTTAGTTCTACTGGTGGAGGTGAGCAGTAGCAACTAGGCCTCACTCAGCAATTTCCTACCAACATCCTGGGGGTATTCCAGACAGGATTCAGGAGGTACATAAATGCCCCCCTCATATAGCATGGACATTATTCAACTTTAGTCAAAGCTACATTGTTTGTTTCTATCTACAAACACCCCTTACCTGCATAGGCAGTTTTTGGTAAAGGTGAACTAACCCTTTAACTTTAAGGCTCATTCACACCAGATGTGCTAAGGGTACTTTTATAACTATTTTGTGCACAACCCCAATGTATAGACAAAGCAAAATACTTGTTTACTATGCTTCTAGTTTACAACACAGTGTTGATTTGCATGCATGCAATACTTATTTTTAGCTTAGTGGGTTGTGACATAACCCACTGCATCACAATGCTGGTGAAGTCTAAGATCAATCACAATGTTGTAAAGGGGAAAGTGATGTGACCTCATACATGAGCACATGCATGCAGACAGCTGGAGGAGCAGGACTTTGAAGTGGGTGTACATTTTTCCCAATGATAGGCGAGCACTTGGTTTTCCCTGACATTCATTCAAGAAAAGGTCTGTGGCAGAGACTTCGTTCTAAAGAGGTTCGAGCAGTGTTCTGGCTGCTAGGTCAGTGAGAGAGGCCTATCCGGACACGCTAAGCCCACTCAAGCAGGAGTGGTGTAAGTGTGTTGAGCATGGGAACAGGACTGTTCTAGATACTACGCCTGAATCTGCTGTTCTCTTTTTCATCTCTATCCCTTTCATCACCTGTTAACTGTTTTTGCCCGGCTGGGTAATAAAAAGCACATAAAAAGACATTTGTTCGTGGACATTCCTTTACTGCTGCTGTGTGCATCATTCGTCCCTAGACATTCGGAAAGAGCCATCCCATAAATAACCAGCGGCTCCTTCGGGGGTGAGCACTACATAATGTTTATGCACTAGTAGTGTTATCCTGTAGGGAGCGTTGTATTATTATTTAAGTAAAAAAAAGTCTGAGCATATATTGAGCATACATGGCTTATTTATATACATATTATAGACTATGTAGGAAAAATGTTACTGCGCTGATCTAATTATCCAAAAAGTGCAATTTCATAAAGTGCTATTAAGCTGTGAACTAAATTAGTGCACAAACAACCATAAATAAGGTGCTATATCAAGTACAACGACATAATTGATATACTATATGAATAAACATACGTGAGTCTATCACGCTATACCAAAAAAATATATAGATGAATAAATAAATGGATGTTATAAAACTACATAAAATGTGCAATAAACAAAATACTAAAAGTGTAAACAGCGGTTAATTATCAACACGCCATTCAAAATCAATGCACGTTGTGCTCCTGTGATGAAAATATTACCGCTAATGGTGCTCCTTATTTGAAATAAATACCGGAAAAAATATACTAAATTTCAAAGTCCCATAAACAGCTGGTAAATGTGCAAATAGCACTTAAAAAGTTCAGTAATGGAACAGCAAACAATTTTACAATTGAACGATGGATTCCAATGAGGTGAGGAGGGAGGTGTTCAATGCTGGTAGTGCTTATTACACAAAGTAAAGAATTAAAGGTGCAGCTGTCTCTTCCACCCGTCAAACATGTGCCACCATCACCAACGGCTAAACTGAACACTCACCAGACCCCGAATAGTAAAAGGCCACAAAATGGTTTATTTTCTGACCGCCACTGGGTGTATACTCCTTCTGTATCTTTCAAGATTTCCTTATTGCCTCAAAAACAAGGGGCTCATCATAGTCTAGTATGTAAAAATACTTATTTATTAAAAATGATAAAAACAGTGCACTTACAAGAAAAGTGCCTCTGACCGGCACTAAGTATCTCTGGCAGTGTCAAGCGTTATAGCCGCTGACCAGCGTTTGTGTTGTTACTCGAGAGGCGTACCTCGCTCCTGTTCCCCTGCGTTTCAACAGATGGTTCCGACGCGCTGGTGCACTCCCCCTTCGTGTGTATCCAGACAACTTCTACGCGTTTTGCAATACTTGCGTCATCAGGAAATATATTTTTTCCGGTATTTATTTCACATAAGGAGCACCATTAGCGGTAATATTTTCATCACAGGAGCACAACGTGCATTGATTTTGTCCTTTGATGTTCTGTGTTGATAATTAACCGCTGTTTACACTTTTAGTATTTTGTTTATTGCACATTTTATGTAGTTTTATAACATCCATTTATTTATTCATCTATATATTTTTTTGGTATAGCGTGATAGACTCACGTATTTTTATCTATATAGTATATAAATTATGTCGTTGTACTTGATATAGCATCTTATTTATGGTTGTTTATGCAGTAATTCAGTTCACAGCTTAATAGCACTTTATGAAATTGCACTTTTTGGATAATTAGATCAGCGCAGTAACATTTTTCCTACATGCACTTTAACCCTCTATTGAGGGTTTACACAGTATTGCAGCATATCACTTGTATATTTAAAATATAATTTCTTTGCGCTGGTGACACCTATAACACTTGATATTATAGACTATGCATAGAGACACATTTTCCTTAAATTAACATACATTGATAGCATCCAATTATCCACATAAAGCTATTTCTTTAAATATACTATACATTGTAAAAAAAATATAAAAAAACAATATACAATTCATCTTAAGACCACAAGGAACATGGGATGGCCTGCTTTGGTTCTCTGGGACTTCTTTGTCTCTACATGTCCATAGTTAGAATAAAAGATGCATTCGCCATAGTAGATATTTTATATCAAAGCTGGCATGGCAGTCATGCTAGCAGATTAGTTGATATTCTGAGGTATCTACTGGCCTAAATATCCTAAGCTGGACCAGACATCAACATTGTTAGCTATTCTATGTTTGCTGTATATTTCCGTAGGTTACAAAAAGTCTAACCAAATAGACAAAGATAAATGTGGATATACAAATCCAAAATCAATAGTGATTATTTTCCTAATTGCACTAATATAAATTTACATCAATACTCTTTTATTGAATTAAGTCAACTCACCTTGAATTCTCATACCCATCCGGCTCTTATGGCAGAACACAGTGGTCTCTGTTTTATTTTTTCACCAGTAAGGTTGGAATTGCTGGAACTGTATAGGGAATTGAATGAATGAAACATTTCCTTGAGCCAACATGTAGTAATTTTGACACTGATGAAAGGGAAGATTACATTTTTTTTTATAATTTTTTGTGAACATGAAAAAAAATATATAATAGAGAATAAAAAAATCAGAATTTTTAATTTGTTCACACAGCTTTCAATTTCTATTAAAATATTTATATAAAAAAAATTGAGGGACTGATGTAAAAGATTAGATGATTTCCTAATTCAATGTCAGAGTATAGATTAATCTGTAAACCGTATGTTGACCAGCAGCAGAAATAATTCTACATCCCTGAGGACACAACAAGCACAGGGAAGAAAACATAGATGTCTGGCCAAGCTATACACAAGTCGTTACAAAGATATTCAGCATTTATTGATTGAAAATTGAGGGGATTCCATCCCAATGACAAGTCTACATTTATCTTTTCTAGTTAAAATAATAATTTGTAAATCAATATTTAATTTCCTTCCAAAAATAAATGCTGAGATGACCTTAAGATATCCTTGCATAAATATGTATTTAAAGTATATTTATTTATTAGAATTTTTGGAACAGGGATTTATTTTTATATACTGCTTAAGAAAGAGCTACATATAGAACAGAATATTTAATAATTAAAGGTGTCCACTAAATAACAAAATACTATTTAGGTGTTGGGATTGTTGACACAGGAATGCCTGGAAAACATTAAAAACAGATGGTGAAGTTGGTTATCCATTACAAATTATTAAACATTTTTTTTGTGATATCTACGTCCTGTAATCCTCTGTACAGTTGTGTGTACAGAGAGAGGTGGGACCATACCTAGGTGTCAATCAGGCTCTCTTGCAGTGCACACATGGCAGAAATAAACATGCTGATGGAGGAGGGAGCAGATGAGGACTCATTAGCATACTGCTGCTTCCCCACTGTCCAGTGAACATTCCAGGATTGTGTTGGAGCAAACCATCCTGCTTGTGGGGTAGAGGTTGACAATCTAACTGTGGTGTCTGACAAGGTTGCCTGGGTCACAAGACTGGGTAAACACAATAACACACTTTGTGGAAGTGTTAAAATATATACCGTATTTATCGGCATATAACGCGCACTTTTTTCCCCTTAAAATCGTGGGTGCGCGTTATACGCCAATCCCCGCTGTCTCTGAGCGCCGCCGACAAAAACCGACAAAGACCGAGCCGAGTGTACTGCGGACTAGGCTAGGCTCGGCCACGCTCGGCTCCCCCAGCAGCCACACGAGAGGAGCCGAGAAAAGCAGAGAGAAGCCGAAATCCGGCTCTGCACAGCTCGACAGAGGCGCCAAACTCAAACACACAACGCTGCAACCCCCGGCAGACAGACGCGACGGACACCGACAAGGCTGGACGGACCCCGCGCAAGGCCAAAGACGGATGCCGGACAAGGCTGCCGATGGACGCCAGGCAAGACAGCAGACGGACACCGACAAGGCTGAGCATCCAAAATGTAAGTTTTTTCCTTAAACTTCCTTTTTAAGCTTGGGGTGCGCGTTATACATCTGCGCGTGGTATACGCCGATAAATACGGTAGTTTACAGGTTGGTTATATTCTTGTTCCAGGTCAGTTATTCATTAAAGGGGAACAATGGACAAAATAACTAATGACATACGAGGTGGTATCAAAAAGTTTAGAGACCAGCTCAAGAAAGTATTTTATTTATCTACGTTTACACACTATCTATCACCTTCAAAATAGTGTCCTTGCACAGCAATATATCACTCCCAGTGTTCCTGCCACTTTTGGAATGTGTCCTGGAAGTCTCCTTTTTGAATTGAGATTATGTTTATTTCCGGCAAAAAACTCACGTGTGAGGAGAGCTTGGTGACAGGGAGCATCCAGTTTTTCACTTCTGCTCTTTGTTCTAACTTGTTGTCCATGATGAAATAGCAGACATGGTAATGCACACAGAATAGCACCAGTTGCACAGGTTCTGATGTACACAGGACAATGTTCTTTGGCAAACTGACTTACGAAGGTCAGTGCTCCTTGTGACTGTGCATGAAGCCTTGTGCTGCCATCTGTTGGCGTGTTACAAAACTAGTCTCAAAACTTTAAGATACCACCTCATATATGATGCAGTTAGTTAATAGCAGTATAGACCCGTTCACATGGGCACTATCAGTGTGGCAAAACTAGGCCGCAAGACTTTGCGTCACTTTGGGGTAAAAAGTCAAGTTTTGTAGTAATTGATAAGTTATATCACCTGCCAACGCACCCCAAAGAAGTGTACATCTAATGGATGTGGTGGTGGAGTGGTAACGAGGTTGTGGTTGTGAAGTGGTAATGAAGAGTTTCAGTGAAAGATCCCTCTGTGAATCCCTCAGTAAATATTGCCTCCTGATTGCTTGCAAACCATGTGATTCACCACAGATTGTGAATCAACACAGCAACATTGCCCAAGTGAAAGGGGCCTACCATAGCAAAAAACATACCTGTACTTCAGCTTTAATCCTATCTGATCAACTTTCCATTGAGCCAGCTCTGCCAGGGAACATCAGTTGGAATCAAGGAGGTGCTTAGAAACATATAAACATTTCCTGATCCAGTGTCAGGGCTGGGCTCCTGCCACTTAACAAGTAGATCTTTTCTTTCAGTGCATAGAAACTGCTCAGCTGTCGGTTAATTGTCAGCCACTGGTTGTTACCACAGTGACTCACCTGGTTACAATTAACCTGCCTTATTAGTCCAGCCTACAGACAGCCACTTTTTGCTATGTACGCAGCTTAGCCCATTTCCTGCTTACACTTGCATGGTATATGATGTCTAAGTGCATTCCTTCGTGTGCTCCTGTGTATGACTTGGCCTGGCTGACTTCCCGTTGGATTCCTGTTCCTGATATTTGCTTCTGATTATGCTGATTTTTGTTTTCCTGGTCTGATTCCTTGCTCTGGCATCCAATCCCTGGCTTTTGTTTTTGACCATGTTCTTGAACTGTTATTTTTGCCACTTCATTAACCCCCCTGGTGGTATTCCAGAGTCTGGCTCGGGGTCAGATTCGGGCTCGCCACGCTGCAGCCAGAGACAAAGTTACTTACCTTGTCCCTGGATCCAGCGATGCCGCCACGCTGTGTGAGCGAGCGGGACCTCGCTTGATTCACACAGTGTCCTCCTGTGCCGCCGATCTCCGTTCCCTGCGACGTTACGATGCACGGGAATTCAAAAAGGTAAACAAACACATTACATACAGTATACTGTAATCTTATAGATTACAGTACTGTATGTAAAAAATACACACCCCCCTTGTCCCTAGTGGTCTTCCCAGTGCCCTACATGTTCTTTTATATAATAAAAACTGTTCTTTCTGCCTGCAAACTGTAGATTGTCCAAAAGTGTCCCTTTATGTCAAAAATGGTTTTAGAGCAGCTAGAAAACAGTGATAATAAATTATAATCACTTGCAGAATTGTGCGACAGCGATTTGTGGGGAAATTCGTCATAACATTTTTTAAGTGAGTTATTCCTAAGAATTACAGGCCTACAGTATAAAACACCAAATTTCCTTGTAAATAATGGTACCGCTTTCAGCACCTTTTTTCTGAAATAATCATACCGCCAGGGAGGTTAAAGGTGTAATTTTAACTGCACTTTCATAAACCGTCTGGTTTATGGTTCCTGACATCCAGATGCGTTAGGTGAACATTCAGTAATGTCAGTGCAGTAATTCATAGGCCTCTTTCACATGGGGGTGTACTGTAGTATACGCCCATGTCAGGGCCATGTTTACCTGCACAGGTGCATTCCCATTGATGTCTATTGAAACACGGCAGCTGCATGGACCCAGCTGCTGCTCCCAATTTAACATCCGTGCAGGTTCAGATGCAACCCCCCCCCCCCCCCAAAAAAAACAGCATGCTCTTGGGGCCACTTAGCAGCACGGCAGGAATGTAAACTTGGAAGCAGTTGCTGCATCCCAATAGACATTAATAAGACTGCCTGCACAAGGATGCAAGGAACACCTGTGCATCCCTGTGTAGGTAAAAATGGCCCTCGCAACGCAACGCGTGCGCTGTAGTATACCCTGTGTGAACAAGGCCATAGCGGCAAGATCTTATTGGTTGTTATGGGTTACTGCAATGGAGAATTTAACTTTATAGTAAATATGGCATACAGCATAGACAACTTCCTCTTAAAACAAATAAAATACACAATATAGTAGTAATGTTATTATAAGATTTTTATTATGGTTATATAAAAAAAAAAGTGATCATTAAATTTACCAACAAAATACAAAATGTGCCTTTTTATTATTTACAGAAGCAATGTCAGGAACAAGTGTAGGTTAAAACACAACACAAAGGCAGCCTAGACTCCCCCGGGATGTTGGTGCGTACTACAAATACTGAAAGACTCATGAAATGATTTTCTGTTCTTCTCGTAGCTGTGTCAGATATAATAAACTTGTTAGTCAGATTCTCCACATTTGACCAGTCTGACAGAGAGGGTGAGCTCCTTGATGGCAGAAGAAGAGAAAAAGATGAGATGATGGCTTAAGATCAATAGCTTTACATATGCAGCTTTAACGTGCCTGTTCTTCAACTCTTGCTCTAACAGTCTTCGTTGCCTATTAAAAACCACAAGCCGATGTGGAAGAAATACTTTGATAAAGACGTTGCCGAGGCAGATTTATAAAATGTTCTCGTTGTCAGTATAGTCCCAGACAGTGCATGAATTTGCCTCCACAGTGTCAGTATGGGGAATAGAAGCTTTTATAAACCACGCCGCTGAGTCACAAGTAATACCATTTATAGTACTTGACGTCTGATTATTAAAGAGACCCTGTCACCAACTTTAGAAAATGAATTGGAAAAGCACAGAACATGTAAATATTTTAAACATCTACAGCATTTTCCTTTTCTATAAGTGATTATTACTCCCCTGTTTCTTAAAGCGGAACTAAAGTCTTAAAAACTGCAAGCAGACAGGCTCTATATTGCAGAAGAGACGTGCAATAATAAAATAAATCTACCCGCCTGCTCACAGGCTTTTTTTTTTTATTTGGTACTGGGCTGTGCAAATGATTCTGTGTGCCGGTATACCTGCTCAACTGTGCATGCACAGGAATGATTTTATCCCACGATGGCCAATGAAATCGACTGCAGCCCGGCATCCCGAAGAAGTAGACGATACCGGCTCCGGCAAGCGATGTCAGACCGTTAACGGAAAGGTAAGTATCACAGACTTTAGCCAATTGATAGGAGGTCAATTGATTACCCCATAATTCTGAAATTGCGGTACTTCTCTCTTATGTCACTAGATGACCAGGTATCTGATGGCATTAGATAAGACAATGGCATTGCAAGGACAGATTAGGAATGAAAGGGGTGTCTCAGCCAATGGGCAGAGATTCTCTTGTATCCCCTGGCCTGCTGGGAGAGCCTATTTATTTGGGTGAGGTCAGGTGATCAGGGTTCTGTGCCACCTGGACGGCTGTCTGGGTGGATGCATGTTATGCTGCCCCGGGCTGCTAGGCCAGAGCCTGAGGCCTTTCCTGGGGACATCTGGCTGTTAGGCTGTCTGAGGGCCTGTTCAGAAGCAAGAGAGCAGCATAGAGTTTGGGATTGCGGCTTGCAGTCCAACCAGAAGTGACGATTCTGCCGGCCGGAGAACTTCTTGTGGTCGGAGTTAGGGAGGAAGCTGTCGCCACTAAAGGACCATCGACCTTACTACCAGGGGCCACTGTGAGTAGCTGAAGCAATTACCAGAGCAGTATTCCCACCAACCGGGGACTTAGCCAGTGGAGCTGACGCTTGCAGAGCAACATTGTGTGTCAATCCAGGGACCCAGTAGGTTAGTGGGGTGACACTTGAGGAGTATCTGTAAGTGCCAAGCTAGGGATATAGCAGGAGCGCGGGGGTGACGCTTGAGGAAGATACTGAATGAGAAGATTGAAAGAGCTCAGGGGATCCAGTGGCAGTGGATTAGCAAGTCTAGTGAAAGGCTGGCAGCTCAGTTGAGTGAAGATCTACAATAGGAGATTGTATAAGAAGTGAATAAGGTCATTACAAACTTTGTTAGAAACTGTTTCAAGATTGTTGCCATAGGAGACAGCGGTCCTACTCATGCAGATGTGGTGTCTTGCTGGATGTCTTTCCCTGCGTGGCTGTCTACCTATAGAAGTCTCGGAGTCTGCAAAATTAACATTGGAACTACTAAAGGGTGTCCTGGCCCTAACCCTCTCTTCAACAGTTTTGTTAAAGAGACAATAAATCTCTTTGCATTCAAGAAGTGTCTGGCGCCCATTAATCTACATTGCATTACACCCACCATGCCTCGTAACCCACTCTACACAGAAGGATGTCAGCTGTCCTTAACTGTGGAGGTCATTATTAGGCCTGGAGAGGCCTGGGACTGGGCTACAACTAGATAGCACATGGTCTACTAAATGTATGGTGTAGGACAAGGCCTGTGTGCAGCCTGCCCAAAGCTCAAGAGATCAGCCAAAACATAAGCCAACACTTTCTTACAAGCAGCCACCAGGGATCTCACATCACTTTTTAAGCTGACTGTACACTAAAATGTCCATGCAGGCCACACCAACAGATTCACAAATGCCAGCCCTGCAGCTATATATAATTACCTTCCCTTCGCATTCCCACTGCTCTGCAGTTCCTACATCAAGGCTCCTCTGTGTACTGTGGTCCTAACACCATATGTTTGAGAGTCTCCAAGTTGGAGAATATTTAGCAGTCAATAAATTATGGGCCGGTTTGCCTGGAGGGAGCCCTTTGTTCACTGGATTTGGTCAGGGACACATTGGATGCCTCCAGTCACCATTGTGCTCTTGCTGGGGGTCCAATGTGTCCCTGTGCTTTAAAGGAGGAGTGGGCTCCCTCCAGGCAAACCTGCCCATAATTTATTCACTGCCATAAATGCTCCAACTTGTAGACTCTCAAAAATATAGAGTTAGGACCGCAGTATACAGAGGAACCTTGACGTAGGCACTGCTGCTTACACATATATTTGCAAACGTGTAAACAAAACCCCTATTTTTACCTTGAGATGTTAGATGGTATTTTTTCCTCTAGCTAGCTGGTAGGTGTGCTGGGAAATATTTGTCTGTTTGTGTTGCCCTTTCATGTGCACCTTACCGCAAAGGCTAATTATAACTTGGGGTGGCTGCCATCTTTTTGTATAGAGTAATACGTTTGCTTATAAGTATGTATAAGCAGCTGTTGGTTCTATATTAAAGTACAGGCTCACAAGAGGATGGACTTTAATGCCCCAACACTGCACATATTGTGCTGTTCTCATAGTTTTGTACATTGCATTATCAAGCTTTTTTTCTCCATGTTGTTTTCATGCATCTTTTGTACTGTTGCCATCTGCTGGCCAGAATTTGCATGCCATACGACTCTGTTCTTGTTAATAAATAGGTAGATTCAGGTAGAGTTAGTCCGACTTATCAGTAGATAAGTCGACCTAACTCAGAATCTACGCCGACTTATGTTTAATCGTATGCTCAAACAGAGATACGCTTAAACATATCTAAGATAAGACGGCTTGCGCCGTCCTATCTTAGGTTGCAATTTTTCGGATGGGCCGCTAGGTGGCGCTTCCATTGTGGTCGGCGTAGAATATGTAAATGAGTTGATACGCCGATTCACGAACGTACGCCCGGCCGCCGCAGTAGTTTTACGCCGCTTCCGTAAGGCATTAGCAGGCCTAAAGTTATTCCACCTATTAGGTGGAATAACAATGTTAAAGTATGGCCGCCGTTCCCGCCACGAGATTCAATTTGATTACGTTGTTTGCGTAAGTCGTCCGCAAATTGGGATTTACGTTGTTTACGTCCACGTCGAAATCAATAGGCCCGTGCGGCGTACGTAGCCGCAATGCACACTGGGAAATGTAGGCGCCCGGCGCATGCGCAGTTGAAAAAAAAACTTAAAAAACGTGAGGTCAAGCCTCATTACCATCAAACATGCCCCATCCAAGACATTTGAATTTGGCACCCTTACGCCCGCCCGCTTTAGGCTACGCCGCCGTATATTAGCAGGCAAGTACATTGAGAATCATGTACTTGCCTAGCTAACTTACGGCGGCGTAGCCTAAACACACTAAGCTACGCCGCCGCAAGTTTAGGCACAGCTACTTGAATCTACCTAAAAGTTTCTTCCTTCGGGGGGCGTGGACTTAAGCTGGGCTGGCTTCTTCACGTGGGGGCAGCCATCACAGTGCCTCATGGCTGTGTGACTAGACACTGCACATTTTTTGGACTTGAGAAGGCATCAGTTTTTGACCAGCAGTTAGCCTCAAGATAGATACCAACAAGTCAGCATTGATACCACTAATACAGAACAGTATTGTATCACCGTTTATTGCTTCTCTATCTGGATTGAATAAACCCACATTGATTTCATCCTCATGTCTAAGTCTGGATCCATCTAACCTGAGCATCTGCCGGTCCGGTCTGCCCCACTGCTTGGATACGAAGGTAGAAAGTCACACAGCTATTATCAGTTATACCTTCATTCGCCTTCATGTGGGAACAGAACACATATGCATCCATGGGCAGTCAAGTTTTTGGCTGCAGCTTATAATGCACATTGTGAGACCTTCACAGTGTGCAGTGAAAATCGAAGTAAGCTATTTCATTACAGGAGTAGAGCCTGTGCACCTGTGCAAGACTGAGCGTAAGGCTGGAGTTCAGCTTTAAAGTGTTACTAAACCCACAACAGTAAAATTAGTCTGTATATGCAGTAAAGCATTCATGTTATACTCACTTTGAAACCTAGAGGGTTAATCCTCTGCATTGTGCAAAAAGGCTGCTTGATCCTGTGTTCTCTGATCCTCCCTTTCTTCCACTGTCCTCAATCCATCTCCTGATAGAACAGAACCTTAGGAGTCACTCTGCACATACTCAGTTTGGTGTGTATTGCCAGAGAGTTTTTTTTTTAATGGGGGGGGTGCATGTGATCAGCTTAGGGCCAATGTGTTCTGTCCAGATAGAGGGTCAGGGGTCTTGCAGCTTCATAGGACAGTCAGAGTAGAATGAAAACTCCTCCTACAAGCTTTAACCAGACACTGATGTGCCACGTACAGACGATCGGACATTCCGACAACAAAACCGTGGATTTTTTTCCGACGGATGTTGGCTCAAACGTGTCTTACATACACACATGGTCGCACAAATGTCGGAAATTCCGAATGCCAAGAACGCGGTCACGTACAACACGTACGATGGCACTATTAAAGGGAAGTTCAATACCAGTCGTGTTAGTAGAAGTTTGGTGAGAGACGATTCATGCTTTTCAGGCTCGTGTTTTTCAGTGCGTTACAGCGTGACGAATGTGCTATCTTCATTACGAATGCTAGTTTTACCAGACCGAGCACTTCCATCTCGTACTTGATTCAGAGCATGCGTGGAATTTTGTGCGTCGTATTTTTCCACACACGATCAGAATTTATGAGAACGGATTTTGTTGTCGGAAAATTTGAGAAAAAACAGCTCTCAAATTTTTGTTGTCGGATATTCTGACAACAAATGTCCGAGGGAGCCTACACATGGTCGGAATTTCCGACAACAAGCTCCCATCGAACATTTGTTGTCAGAAATTCCGATCGTCTGTAAGTGGCAATAGGAGTCACATGACTGCTATATACTGCTGATGAGAAAAGGAATTTAGCAGTTTATATTTACTAAAATAATTGCATTTCGATGTCCTGTGTACTGTGGGAGACCAAATATAGGGAATGCGGGGTCCTGTGTTTAGTAACACTTTAAGGGTCTCTGTGAAACCAATGGCTAATTGCCAGGCCGGGTAGTTTTCATTAAATTATAATTAAAAAAATTGTCATCAATAGTTTACGTAAATAAATACACAATTATATACATTTGGAGTGTAAATCTGTTGTTTTTAAATCATGTAGTACCATTTGATTGACATTTTTAGGGCACATAGAAAAGATAACGTCCAACATATTCATACCATACATATATATATAATAAATCAAAGCCTGTAAACTGCTTTACTATCAATGTACTGTTGCTGAATAAAACATGAAGTATAAAAATAAAAACCACTGTGTGAAAATATGATGTCTGTCTTTGGGTATTTGTTGCAAAAGAACATAAAAGATTTGTGTACACAAGATACATAAGCCAGGATTGACAAATGTTTCTAGTAATTAGGTACTCCCAGGGAGACGACTTATCTAGACTTCTGGTTTGTAGGTTAGTTTTAAAGCACAACTTCAGCCCACTTTGTTTTTTGCTTGTTTAGTGGGGGAAGAGTTTAAATGCCCCATAGAAGAAATCTGACTGTCCCGCGTGTACCCTATATACACTGAAGGCTATGCTCAATTGTTCTTACATTTTTAATCCCATTCTCTCTGAGTTTTTGGGTGTTCCAGGTTTATTACAAATACGTACTGGAAGAATAATTTACTTCCATCTAAAACGGGACTATAATGTGAAAAAATTGTGTATGATTGTGGTAGGGACCAGCAGGGCCATCTTTAAGGCAGGGCTAAAGGGGAAGCTGCCCTGGGCCCTGTCATAGTTGTGGGGGCCAAAGCAGCTGCCTCATACTTGCCAACTATCCCAGCTTAAATTTCCTTGTCCCTTGAAGATTTGGTCCTGTGCTGTGTCCTGATATCTCAGTGTGAAGTGCTGCTACTAATGCTTCTTATCTCTGCCCTATTGTTGTGTACAGATCATTCACCTGCAAACCCTGTGTTTACATGTAAATAACCGTCATTCATATGTAAATAACGGGAGCATTCATATATAAATATAGGCGGCATTCATATGGATATCATGCCCCTCTGCAGTGAAGAGATGATTTGCTGTGACCTCTAGCAACCAATCAGTGAGCAGTATTACTGTACAGTAATCGCTAGCAACCAAACAACAACAAGAATTCATGTGTTGTAACCTCTAGCAAATAATCAGTGAGCCGTAATTTGTGCTATAACCTCTAGCAACCAGTCATTAAGTTGTAATGATATGCTGTAACCTCTAGAAACCAATCGCAATCACGGCCCTGGGGACAACAGCAACAGTGTGTACACTCGCCCAGCAGGAGATTCTTGCCAGGAATCTCGTCAGGAAAAACAACGTTTTTTTCCTGACGAGAATCTGGGCCGTATGTACAGGGCTTGTATGTAAGTTTCTTCTCAAGTAATTGGATCACTGCTGGCTCCAGTTTGGGCTGATTTACTGAAGGATTTGAGAATCTTCTAAAATTGACCAACCAGTCTCACCAAAATGACCAAAAAATGTATATTTCTTTGACTGAAAATTGTCCACACATTTTTCATAGATGCAAGTAGAGTGTCTTAACTATAATTATAATTATCATGACTTGAAATCTATGATAAAGCTTCTGTTAAGCTTGTTTAGTACTATTTTGTTTGAACACAGTTCATTGTATTGATGGAGGGATGCCATGCCAATTATACAGTGGTTCTGGTTGAGCCAATTGGCAAGGAGCAAGACGAGACACAGAAAGCTCAATCTTATAGAATTGGGTTATTGAAAAAATACATAATCCTTAGGGTTGCAATTTAAAAAATATATTTTACTGGCAGATTCCATGAATTCACCTCATTAAATATGCAAGTTTATCACACGCAGACGTAAGCGGACTACAGGGCTTGCCATATGGGTACAGAGTGCCTTGTCTCTCACATGTATGTAGGATGCTGGGCTGACATGCTGCTTGTAGTGTTTTAGCAAAAAAACTATTAATAAGAAAATAATCAGATATGTCATGAACAAAACAAGATACTTAGAGTGTCCATATGACACCATAATTGGTGTGAGCAAAGGTTTTACTCCTGTAATTAGCACTGCACTACACTGGTGATTTTGAAAAGGATAATGCAGTTTTCAACTCATAAATTTATTTTTGTGTTTATCTGTATGTTACTGATGCACTTCTAAATGGTATCCAATTACAGGAAAGTAAAAAGAAGCACTTAGGCTGCATTCACACTTCAGCATTTTGAATCGTAGGCAGATTTGCCGCGATTTGAAAACACGATATGTGTTCCGGCCACAATTTCACTTTTTAAATATAAATACCCCTGTAATACACAAGCTCAATGTATTCTAGTAAAGTTAGTCTGTAAACTAAGGTCCGTTTTGTTAGGTTGTTACAGCATTTAGACACTTTATAAAATAGAAATTGACTGGGGCCATCTTAAGTGTGGGCATCATGAAGCTAGACTGTATGACTTCCTGGATTTCAGCCTTGCAGATCTCGCACATGCTCAGTGCTGCACAAGCAGTGTCAGATCAGGTTTCAGCACCTGTGCTGTCCAAGTCACATGATTCTTTGAGACTGGGGAGTGCACAGACTCCTGGAAAGTTACACCCACTACATTCCCAGGAGTCTGTGCGGTGTAGGTTAGGAAGCATTAAGCACCTAGGTGGGAAGATTAACTATTCTGCCTAGCAACAACACTTTGAAGGCATCTAAAAAATGTGTTTTTTTTTCGTAAAGGACTAATGACATTTTTTTAAAACTACTGATGTAATGTTATATTTATGGGTGGAACTCCACTTTAAGATTGTCTCTGGTTTACAAATGTGGATGTTTGTGTCTATAAACACCCTTTTTTTTTTTAAGGCTGGAGCTCTGAGAACCAAGCGATCGTCCGTGTGTGATCACTCAGTTTTCAGCCTTAGAGCGGGCGGGGGACAGATGTAGCATCCACCTAAGTATGTATGATTAAAAAAAAAATCTTATACTTCGCTTTTAACCACTTCCCTACCGAGTCATTGTGAAATGACGTTGGCGGGAACCCCCCCCTCCCTCCGGGTGGACGTCATAGGACGTCTTGGGCTTCCCGGGTGGCTAGGGGGGCGCATCACTCGGGATCCGGTCCGCGTGCCCGGCGGCCACGATGTCCGCCAGGCACCCGCGATTGCCCGCAATCACAGCAAGACCATGGATCTGTGTGTGTAAACGCACAGATCCATGTGCTGTCAGAGGAGAGGAGACCGATGTGTGTTCCCAGTACAGAGGAACACACATCGGTCTCCTCCCCTTGTGAGTCCCCTCCCCCTACAGTTAGAATCACTCACTAAGGAACATATTAACCCCTTGATCGCCCCTAGTGTTAACCCCTTCCCTGCCAGTCACATTTACACAGTAATCAGTGCAGTTTTATAGCACTAATCGCTCTATAAATGTGAATGGTCCCAAAAACGTGTCAAAAGTTTCCGATGTGTTTGTTGCAATGTCATGGTCACAATACAAATTGTAGATCGCCGCCATTACTAGTAAAAAACATTTAAATAAATAAAACTGCCATAAATATATCCCTTATTTTGTAGACGCTATAACATTTGCGCAAACCAATTAATAAACGATTATTGCGATTTTTTTAACCAAAATTATGTAGATGAATACGTATCGATCTAAACTAAGGAAAAAAAAATAAAAAATAAAAAAATGATATTTAATAAATCAAGTAAAAATTATTGTGTTTTTTTCAAAATTGTCGCTCTTCTTTTGTTTATAGCGTAAAAAATAAAAAACGCAGAGGTGATCAAATACCACCAAACAAAAGCTCTATTTGTGGGGAAAAAAGTTTTCATTTGGATACAGTATTGCATGACCGCGCAATTGTCATTCAAAGTGCAACAGCGCTGAAAACTAAAAATTGGGCTGGGCAGGAAGGGGGTGAAAATGCCCTGTATTGAAGCGGTTAAAGCGGGGGTTCACCCTTAGAGGGCACTTTTCCCCCTTAGATTCCTGCTCGTTTTTACTAGGGGAATCGGCTATTTATTTTAAAATATGTGCAGTACTTACCCGTTTACGAGATGCATCCTCTCCGTCGCTTCCGGGTATGGGCTTCGGGAATGGGCGTTCCTTCTTGATTGACAGTCTTCCGAGAGGCTTCCGACGGTCGCATCCATCGCGTCACGATTTTCCGAAAGAAGCCGAACGTCGGTGCGCAGGCGCAGTATAGAGCCGCACCGACGTTCGGCTTCTTTCGGCTACGAGTGACGCGATGGATGCGACCGTCGGAAGCCTCTCGGAAGGCTGTCACTCAAGAAGGAACGCCCGCTCCCGAAGACCCATACCCGGAAGCGACGGAAGAAGATGCAGCTCGAAAACGGGTAAGTACTGCTCATATTTTAATAAAAATAGCCGATTCCCCTAGACAAAACGAGCAGGAAGCTAAGGGGAGAAATTTTTTTTTTTTACAAATGGGTGAACTCCCGCTTTAATTAGCTGCATTGTAGGGAAGTTGAAAGGTTTAGATTTTTTTTTTTTTTAAGAGTGTACTTTCCAATAATTTTTAGATCTCTTGTGGCTGCTTTTTGTACTTGTCAATTTAAGCCCATTATTGTTTTATATAACAATCAGGTGTTACAGCCAAAACAGATTGCGGTCCTGCTGCTGTGTTTAAGCCAAGCTAAATGTTATGCCCTGTACACGCGATCTGAGTTTCCGTCGGATAAACTCTGACGTATTTTTCCAACGGAATTCCGTTCAAGCTGTCTTGCATACACACGGACACACCAAATTCCGACCGTTAAAAACGCGGTGACATACAACACTACGACGAGCCTAGAAAAATTAAGTTCAATGCCTCCGAGCATGCGTCAAATTGTTTCCGAGAATTTTTTTTACGTCGGAAAAAAAGAGAACATGTTCTCTTCCAAACTCCGTCAGAATTTCCGACGAAAAAAGTCCGATGGGGCATATACACGGCCGGAATATCCGATGAAAAAATTCCATCAGATTTTTTTCCATCGGAAATTCTGATCGTGTGTACGAGGCATTAAAGTAAAAAATCAATTACACATGGTACTTTCTGTGAAAATCGCACTGTTCCATAACACCACATACAGCTTAAAGATATCTCTCTCTCAAGCATGTAATTTAAAGAAATGGCGTTCTTCCATGTCACCCTCGACATTAAAAGTATCTCCTTGCAAGTGCACAAAATTGACCATAATTTATTCTCCTCTCCCATAGCTTTCAATGGGATTTGCTGCTAAATTCAGATTTTGCTAATTTCAAATAGGATTTGACAAAGATCCTGAAAGCTGAACTCGGGCAAATTCATCCATCCATAAAATGCAAGAGCACCACTGGGAGACAGTTGTCAACCTAAAATAGGCAGGTATTCAGAGAGGACCTTCAGGGCAGGATCATAAGATTTTATCATGAAAACTACATTTAAAAAAAATCGCAAATAACTTTTCGATTTTCAGTAACACGTTAACATATAAGCAAGTTCAAAACTATCTAACTTTATTTTTTTAGGATAGATTTGGATAGAGTGGTGTGGTGGGTTAGGTCTTCTTTTCTGTCTGTGTCTCCTTTGGGGGAGATTCCTCTTAACTGTTGTAACTGTCCTGATCACCAATGTTCTTTTGGCATGAAAGTAAGTTCAAATTTTGAGTTACCCCAAAAACATAAATAGTGGGAAAATATCCCAATGGGGACATGTTTCCTGATAACTATCCCAGGGGGAGATTTCCCTTACATTGGAAATTAGGCATGTGCATTTCGTTTCGTTCCGAATCGAAATTCGGACACATTTTTCATTATTCGGACATTCGGATGCATACGAATTCCCGAATTGTAATATAACGAATTTAACCAAATCCGAACGAACGTTTTCGAATCGAAAACCCGTGGACGAAATTCAATCGGATTCTAAAACAAATTCTATTCGAATCGAATTCGAAAACAATTTGATTCGAAAACAAATTCGAATGAAAATTGAAAGCAAATTTGAATCAAAATCTAAAAAATATAAATCGATTTCTAAAAAAGAATACAATAACATAGAATATAAAATAATAAAACAATAGAATGAAAATCAAAGAATAGTAAAGAACAGAATGTAATTTAATAGAATCTAATTAAATACAATAGAATATGACCTGGCTTCTTCTATCTATCTTCTATCTATCTTCCATTTTCTGAAATTTGAAATTCATATAGAATGAACTCAAACTCGAATAGAAAAATATTAGAATAGAGTAGAATAAAATATATTTATATATATATATATATATATATATATATATATATATATATATATATATATATAGTTTATTATTCTACTCTTCTAATATTTTTCTATTCAAATTTGAGTTCATTCTATATGAATTTTGAATTTCAAAAAATGGAAGATAGATAGAAGATAGATAGAAGAAGCCAGGTCAAATTCTATTGTATTTGATTACATTCTATTAAATTACATTCTGTTCTTTACTATTCTTGACCGTCTCCTGTATCATGTCTGCAGCCTCTGACCGTCTCCTGTATCATGTCTGCAGTCTCTGACCGTCTCCTGTATCATGTCTGCAATCTGTGACCGTCTCCTGTATCATGTCTGCAGTCTCTGACTGTCTCCTGTATCATGTTTGCAGTCTCTGACCATCTCCTGTATCATGTCTGCAGTCTCTGACCATCTCCTGTATTATGTCTGCAGTTTCTGACCGTCTCCTGTATCATGTCTGCAGTCTCTGACCGTCTCCTGTATCATGTCTGCAGTCTCTGACCGTCTACTGTATTATGTCTGCAGTTTCTGACCGTCTCCTGTATTATGTCTGCAGTTTCTGACCGTCTCCTGTATTATGTCTGCAGTTTCTGCCTGTCTCCTGTATCATGTCTGCAGTCTCTGACCATCTCCTGTATCATGTCTGCAGTATGTCTGGGGGTCTTTCTAACAGACTCTGTAACAGAAGACCTCTCTGTGTCCATCACAGAGGCCCCCCTCCAGGTCCCAATAAAGTACTCTGCTTCTCTTCCTGGGTAATGAAGACTTTAGGGGGGAGCATCTCTGTGGTTGAGTCGTTGCCATAGAAACATTTGTAAAGGGGAGGAGTTAGTAAAACGACAACGCCCATGTGGGGGCGCCAGAAATATTTCTGAACCCAGGCGCTGTGACCCTAGGATCGGCCCTGGGTATGCCTGTATATATTTTTAATCAACTTAACCACTTCAGCTCCACTTGCGCTATAAACAAAAATAGAGCGACAATTTTGAAAAAAATATATATTTTTTACTTGTTGCTATAATAAATAGCTCATTTTTTTTTTTATCCTCAGTGTAGGCCGATACGTATTCTACATATTTTTAGTAAAAAAAAAAAAAAAAAAAATCGCAATAAGCGACTGGTTTGCACAAAAGTTATAGCGCCTACAAAATAAGGGACACAATTATTATTTTTTATTATTTTTTTTTTACAAGTAATGGCGGCGATCTGCGATTTTTATTGCGACTGCGACATTATGGCGGACACATCGGACACTTTTGACACATTTTTGGCACCATTCACATTTATACTGAGATCAGTGCTATAAATATGCACTAATTACTGTATAAATGTGACTGGCAGGGAAGGGGTTAACACTAGGGGTGAGGAAGGGGTTAAATGTATTCCCTATATAGTGTTCTAACTGTGGGGGAAGGGGGGTGACTGGGGGAGGTGACTGATCTGTGTCTTTATGTACAAGAGACACAGATCGGTCTCCTCTCTCCCTGACAGCACCGCTGTCTGTGAGAGCCGGCAATGAGAAATGATCTCATATGTAAACATATGAGATCATCTCTCATTGGCCGCACAGATCGCCTAGCAAACGGCCACTCCAATTGGCCGTTCACGGCGATCTGTGATTGGCTGTGTCCAAGGGACACGGCCAGCACAGAAGTTCCCCGCTGCGCGCTCGGGAGCGCGTGCGGGGAACGCGGAAAGGGGCGGCCGTAAAAACACGGCGCCCCAGAGAAGTAGAACCACCCTGCGGCCGTATATAGTCGTACGGCCGTCGGGAAGTGGTTACATTTTTCACTCTTTGTTATATTGCAGCCATTTGCTAAAATCATTTAAGTTGATTTTTTTTCCCTCATTAATGTACACAAAGCACCCCATATTGACAGAAAAACACAGAATTGTTGAAATTTTTGCAGATTTATTAAAAAAGAAAAACTGAAATATCACATGGTCATAAGTATTTAGACCCTTTGCTGTGACACTCATATACGGGGTGGGCCATTTATATGGATACACCTTAATAAAATGGGAATGGTTGGTGATATTAACTTCCTGTTTGTGGCACATTAGTATATGTGAGGGGGAAACTTTTCAAGATGGGTGGTGACCATGGCGGCCATTTTAAAGTTGGCCATTTTGAATCCAACTTTTGTTTTTTCAATAGGAAGAGGGTCATGTGACACATCAAACGTGTTCGGCATTTCACAAGAAAAACAATGGCGATCTTGGTTTTAACGTAACTTTATTCTTTCATGAGTTATTTACAAGTTTCTGACCACTTATAAAATGTGTTCAATGTGCTCTCCAGTGACATGCGGCGAGTGCTACGCTGTGGGCTCTTGCTGAATGAAGCTAGGACAGCCACTGATGTTTCTTCATTAGTGACAGATTTCATGCGTCCACATTTTGGCAAATCCAACACTGAACCAGTTTGACGAAACTTAGCAAGCAGTTTGCTAACTGTAGCATGGGAGATGGGTGGTCTCGTAGGCTGTCTTGCATTGAAATCTGCTGCAATGACCCGGTTACTGCGTTCACCAGACATCAACACAATTTCTATCCGCTTTGCACGTGTTAACCCCGGCGACATGTCAATGGCTGTAAACAAAGATAAACTTGTAAATAACTCATGAAAGCATAAAGTTACGTTAAAACCAAGCACACCATTGTTTTTCTTGTGAAATTCCGAATAAGTTTGATGTGTCACATGACTCTCTTCCTATTGAAAAAACAAAAGTTGAATTCAAAATGGCCAACTTCAAAATGGCCACCATGGTCACCACCCATCTTGAAAAGTTTCCCCCCTCACATATACTAATGTGCCACAAACAGGAAGTTATTATCACCAACCATTCCCATTTCATTAAGGTGTATCCATATAAATGGCCCACCCTGTATTTAAAGCGGAGTTCCGGCCACAATTTCACTTTTTAAATATAAATACCCCTGTAATACACAAGCTTAATGTATTCTAGTAAAGTTAGTCTGTAAACTAAGGTCCGTTTTGTTAGGTTGTTACAGCATTTAGACACTTTATAAAACAGAAATTGACTGGGGCAATCTTAAGTGTGGGCATCATGAAGCCAGACTGTATGACTTCCTGGATTTCAGCCTTGCTCAGTGCTGCACAAGCAGTGTAATAGGTTTCAGATCAAGTTTCAGCACCTGTACTGTTCAAGTCACATGATTCTTCGAGACTGGGGACTCCTGGAAAGTTACACCCACTACATTCCCAGGAGTCTGTGCGGTGTAGGTTAGGAAGCATTAAGCACCTAGGTGCAGGAAGAGGGAAGATTAACTATTTTGCCTAGCAACAACACTTTGAAGGCATCTAAAAAAAAAAAAAAATTCTTAAAGGACTAATGACATTTTTTTAAAACTACTGATGTAATGTTATATTTATGGGTGGAACTCCACTTTAACTCAGGTGTTGTCCATTTCTTCTGATCATCCATGAGCTGGTTCTACACCTTCATTTGAGTCCAGCTGCTTCTCCACCTCCCAACCCTTATGCAGCTGAGAACAGAGGGAATGTGATCACCTATAAAAAAAAGGAAAAAGGTATTTATAATGTATTTTTATATCTATACAAAAATGTTTTGCCTTTCATTTCTATTTTAAACTGAATGTGTTGTTTTACAAGTTGATTGTTTACAACCTGTTGCCGACTGCCCCACATACATTTACTGCGGGGTGGTGGCTCCTCTGTGCAGAATCATGGACTGGTACGTGTTTCTGCACTTTTGGGTGGACACAGCGGGAGCCAATCAGTGGGTCTGATGGACCCTATGTTTGCCTAGGTCTGCTGATCATTCCCAAAAGAGGCAGGACGGCAGTCTGGCCATGTAAACAGGGCAGATCATCGTTCTGTTAGTAGACAATGTAGATATCCTGGGTTTCTGCTAAGCAGGAACACGGACCTATGTTTTCCCACAGTTAAAGCACCTCCCACACAGCTAGAAAGCACTCCCTGCGGGAATTGTGTCATTAGTACAGTGACCGCATTTTTTTTAGCACTGATCACTGTATTAGTGTCACTAGTCCCCAAAAAAGTATCAAAAGTGTACAATTTGTCCAATGTCGCAGTCCCGCTATAAGTCTCTGATCGCTGCCATTACTAGTAAAAAAAAAATGAAAAAAAATATCCCAAAGTTTGTAGACGTTATAACTTTTGCGCACAACAATCAATATTGTATGCATGTATATGTACGTCTACAGAATGGCACGTACAGGCATATGGGCGTACATGTACGTCCCTGCCTTCTTGCGGGTCGGGGGTCCGATCGGGACCTCCCTCGCTACATGCGGTGGGCGTCTTACCTTTCGGGAGCGATCCGTGATGAGGGGGCGGCTGTTCGTTTTTGTCGGCCCCCTCGTGATCGCTCCCAGCCAATCCGGCAACCCCCCGCCGTGTGACTTCCTCTGCCTGTGTAATGTAAACACTGGCAGAGGAAGTGATGTCAGCTCTCCTCTCGGCGGTATTTATAGTCCGACGAGAGGAGAGAAGACATCACAGTAAGTGGCACCAACACTACACTGACACCACACACATAGGCACACTTAACCCCTTCCGATCACCCCCCCCCCCAGCCCCCTGTCACAGTGTCACTGATTGCAGTGATCATATATTTACTGATCACTGCATTTAGTGTCAGTGTGACAGTTAGTGTGACAGGCAGTTAGTGTTAAGTCCAGGGTAGCCCCGTACCCCCCCTAATAAAGGTTTAACCCCTTGATCACCGCCCTAGTTAACCCTTTCACCCCCTATTGCCAGTGTCACTAAGCGATCGGTTTTCTGATCGCTGTATTAGTGTCACTGTTGCCGCTAGGTAGCTAATTTTTTTTTTATTTTGCGATTTTTTTTTTTTTACTAAAGACATGTGGCTGAATACATTTTGGCCTAATTGTTTGACTAAAATTTAGTTTATTCGATTTTTCCTATTAAAATTTTTTAAAAATATAGATTTTTTTTCAAAAATGTCACTCTATTTTTGTTTATAGCGCAAAAAATAAAAATCGCAAGAGGCAATCAAATACCATCAAAAGAAAGCTCTATTTGTGGGAAGAAAAGGACGCAAATTTTGTTTGGGAGCCACATCGCACGACCGCGCAATTGTCTGTTAAAGCGACGCAGTGCCGAATTGTAAAAACGCCTTTGGGCATTTAGCAGCATATTGGTCCGGGGCTTAAGTGGTTAAAGTAACGCAGTGCCGTATCGCAATAAAAATTGCCTGGTGAACCTTCCGGAGCTGAAGTGGTTAAACACTAAAGTGGGTTGTTTTACAAGGTGATCATTTACAATCAATTCACATCATTTCTGTTATTCCATCTTCCCGTAACATTATTCATGTTCTCCTAATTATAAGGTAACATGCGATATTTCTTCCTCTCCTTCTAGCTTTAGGACAATAAAGCTCCAGTATGTGAGCTCCCAGCCAGGGATGAATGCTACACATCTCTAATGTCAAAGAAACGTGTTTTCTCTCTTCCCTGCAAATGAAGGCAATAAGCAGCTAATAGAGAAAACTCCATGCCCAGGGAAGCAGGGTCTGCAAACCTAATGTTCTGCCCATGTGGCTTAATGCGAGAGGCAGAGAGCTGCTTTTGTAGGCTGCATTCTTCAGATGCCCCCCAGGCTCCATCCCCATCCACTGGCAGTATGTTCCCAGCCCCTCCAGCGCAGCATCTCCTTCTTCCTCCCCATCAGGTCCTAAGCCTATCCGTCAGCCCAAATGGGAGCTGAATTTGCAAAGCTGACAGGGGGGGAATACAGAGGGACTGCTTGCTGGTGGTGCTGCTGATGTCAGAGCCAGGAGACAGTTCTGATTGGGTCTAATTAGACTTTGCTAGAGCAAATAGACAGGCTCCCTGCATGACTGCCTTCAAAGTGGTCAATGCCAAAGCACTAGCAGAGGTGCAAAAAAGTGGATCCAGGCTGCTAGAGACAGGGAGAGAAGAAAGGAGAGAGGGGAGAAGAGAGGGGAGAAGAGAGGAGAGAAGAGAGGAAAGAGGCTGATCCCAGAGCACCAAGCATGCAAAGAAGATAAAAAGACACTTAGCGCAGCTAATAGCAAGTGACTACATGCCACAACAACATCCAGCTGGATAAATCAGCAGCTACACAGCTTTCTACAGAGCAGCCTGCACACATCCTGCTCATTTTGGGGGACTATTCTACAAAGCATTGCCCTCTGCTGCCTCTTCATCCATGGCTTCAGTATTGGGGAGCAGCAGGACATCTGGATGTCCAAGTAACCAACTCAAATTCAAGAGGAGGAGGAGGAGATGCAAGAGAAAAGGTAAGCAGCAGCTCTGATCATGGACCTGTTACCTGCTGAAGAGTTTGCTCTTTCCTTCCTTTAGGGTGCCATCACTTTTTTTTTTTTATGACATAGATGTCAACATGCTAAAGCCAGCTCTGCTCTTTGGCCAGCTCCTAATTCCCAAATGTAATATCAATAGTGATTGAATTAGCAATAGAATTATTATAAAGTGAATATTTTAGAAGCCAGGAGATAGAGGATCTCTCAGGGACGTTTCTAGGGACAACGCTTGGGATTTTTAAGACTTTTGGGGACTTCGGCCAGTTAGATAAGTGGCTTGATTGGTCAGGGTCTTACAAACTGTGATTTAAAACTTAAGGGAGTTCTGGAACTTAGGGACAGTTCCAATTACAAAGCTTCAGGTTTAGGGACTGTTCCAGGGACTTCTGCCAGAACGATTGGGGAGATCGGTGTCTTAAGGTGACCATACACTTAACAATTTAGATCTACTATCAACTATTTTGTATAATGGTTTGTCTTGCAAATATGCAAAAGGTTGTTTAGGTTTGTCCTTATACTGGTAAAGCGAAAAGGAGATTGTAAAATCAGATTGTATCGTGTATGGGCAGTTAATTCCTTCAGACAGCTGGAGACTGGGATTTAAAATATTTACAGTGACCACGCTTCAGACTGTCCTTGAAATACAGGGACTTCTGCCAGTTATATGATGGATTTGGGTCATTTACAGCAATTATCTCTGGACAATTGAAGACAGTGATTTGCATAATTTCTAGGGACAAAGCTTCAGATTATGGACTGTCCTTGTAAAGCAGGGACTTCTGCCAGTTATTTGAGACATCCGTGGTTTCCTGCGTATTCCTCTAGCCAGTTAAAGGCTGTGATCTGATCATTTCCAGGGACAAAGCTTCAGATTTTAGGACTGTCCTTGTAAAGCAGGGACTTCTACCAGTTATTTGAGACATCTGTGGTTTCTTGTGTATTCCTCTAGACAGTTGAAGACATTTCCAGAGACAAGGCTTCAGATTTTAGCACTGTCCATATAAACCAAGGACTTTTGCCAGTTATTTGAGAGATCTGGGGTTTATTGCATAGTCCTCTAGTTCAGTGTTTCTCAACTCCAGTCCTCAAGGCGCCCCAACAGGTCATATTTTCAGGCTTTCCAATATTTTGCACAGGTGATTTGATCAGTTTCACTGCCTTAGTAATTACCACGGCTGTTTCATCTGAGGGAATTCCTGAAAACATGACCTGTTGGGGCGCCTTGAGGACTGGAGTTGAGAAACACTGCTCTAGATAGTTGAAGACATTTCCAGGGACAATGCTTCCGATTTTAAGACTGTCCCTGTAAACTGAGGACTTTTGACATTTATTTGAGACATCTGTGGTTTACAGCATATTCCCCTAGACAGTTGAAGACATTTCCAGGGACAAGGTTTCAGATTTGAGGACTATCACTGGAAACTAGAAACCTCTGCCAGTTATATAGGTGATTTTAGAGATTATTGACTTTATTCCTCCAGACTATTGAAGTATGTGATTTGAATCATTTCCAAGGACACAACTTCTGACTTTAGGACTGCACTTGCAAAAACTGGGCACTTCTGCCAGTTATTTAAGCCATCCGAGGTTTACATTGTATTCTTCTAGGCTGTTGAAGAATGTGATCTGATCATTTTCCAGGGACACAACTTTCACAGATTCTAGGACTGTCCTTGAAAACCAGGGACTCCTGCCAGTTATTTAAGATATCAGTGACTTACAGCTAATTCCTCCGAAAAAATAAAAGACTGTAATTTGAATAATTTACAAGGACCAAGCTACAGATTTTAGGACAGTCCTTGGAAACCAGGGACTGCTGCCAGATCTGGGGGCAAATTGGGAGATCAGTGTCTTCCAACATCTTCCTTCAGATAGTTGAAGACTGTGACATGAATCATTTCCAGGGACATAGCTTATGCTTTTAGGACTGTCCTTGGGAACCAGGAGCAGTTATATAGGTGATTAGAGAGATCCGTGACTTAGAGCATATTCCTCCAGACATTGGGAGACTGTGATTTGAATGCAGCATGCGGGAAAAAAGGGGATGGTTAAGGTTTGTTCCAGTTTTGTAAATCAGAGACATTTCCAGGGACAAAGGTCCAACTCACGGGAATGGCAATTCTTATTTCACAAGGTGAAGAGTGATTTGTAGTTATCAGCGTCCTTACAGCTTGTTCTTCAGCGGCTCCCCATTCCCTCCCCAGTGAGATTCATTAGCATGTCTGTAGCTTTCTTTCCCTCGTGTCACAGACACTTAGCACATGATCCCTGCCAATTCTAAGCAGCAGTAATTTCACATTCACAAAATGCTTCTTGCTTCTACAATGTAAACTCAGTGCATTAGCAGCGCCAGTCATCTCCTAGCATGCAATCATGGCAAAAAAAAAAGAAACTGTACATGTGATCTGTCATTCCACCGCAACTGAGATTTCCAGACAAAGAGGCTTCAAGAACAGGCTGCTTCATCCCATAGACCTAATTGTTATCTGGGTCTGATCTAGATTTTTAGGATTTGTTCCTGGAACTGTTCCCACATTGACGTTTTCACCATATGTAATATAAAAGGACTTTTTGCCAAAGTTGCTCTTTAATTAAATGGTTCTTTTTGTATTTTTTTTTGGTATTTTATACTTAAAAAATCAAATTATAAACCTTACACTGTATGGGATCTTAGACTTCCCTGGTATATAGTATACCAGCCCAGAAAAATAAAAATGGAAATGATCTAAAAGTCTAAAAGTATTGGCAACTTTGAGACAAAGTTTGTTTTCAGCTACTTTCCAACATAAAATCAAAAGTTATACTACAACAATAGGGTATAGAATAATAAACAACACAAAGCAAGTGTTTAAAAAATAACAAGTAATAAAAGAAAATATTTGTAGAAAGATTCAAAAGTCTAATAAACTAACACGTCTGTAGTTTATTCCCATGACCATCCAGTATTATTTCGACCCAAGCTAAGGCCCAAATCAGAAGCTGATGAATCGGATCTGTTTCTTTAATTGCGTATTTTTTTTTATATTTGTATTGAAATATTGCTTTTGAGTCAGAGATGAATAGCACACAATTTGAAAGGTACAGAAACAGAACTGAGTTGTAAAAATTTATCATTTAGCACTTTTGATTTTGGCTTTGCTCAGCAAACTGCTATAAATATAAAAGTGTGATTTTCTTTCTTTCTTTTTTTTTTTAAAGACTTTTTTTCTGAATCATATACGCCACGCCAAGACAAAAGAGCAAGAGAAACTCTGCTGGAAGTCTAAATTCATCTTAAACTTTTTAGTTATGATCTTTTGACTGGGTTTTCATTCTTTGATGCTCTGTGATCCTCAAGGATCTCAGAATTCATAAGTAACATCAAGACCTAATAGCATGCAGTCTATAAAGCCAAGTAGCCTATTAAAAACAATTTTATTATGGTCACAACAATCACCCGTCAGCCTAACGTAATATTAAATTAGCTACTATTTAGGGTAGTCTGGCAGATAGCTTCTGACAGAGGATTCACTTAAGTCCCTCGTTACAACATTTCGAGTTAATTTAAACCTGAAATAGTAAATAATTTATATCTGCTAGTCTGATTTGATTGTTTTTTTACACCAATTAGTTGTTATGTTTGTTTCCACGCCAACAATATAGTTAGACAGCTTAAAAGGTAGTGCACACTGCTTTGAAGCATTGAGGCTTTTATAAAAGTTTTTTATTTATTTTTTGATAAAAACAAAACCACAATATTCTAAAAGGACGTGTTTCATGAAATGAGTACAGAATACAAAGATTTGTGATGCATTGTGCTATTTAATTATGAAAATGACTGTGTTCTTCTGGTTTTTGTAACCTCTATTGCGCAAGACCTAGAAGGCGTTTCGAGGCTTCAGGGCTGCAAAGGTCTTGCCTTTAGACGTGCAATTTCTAATAAAATTGTACATTTCCAGCTTATTTCGCCATCAGGTGTAAAAACCCAAATATTGGCTTTTATTTAAATACACGAAAATTCTGTATTTTTTTTTTTTTTTTACTTTTTATATTGATTAAAATGTTTAATAGGCTTTCTTTTTAATTTATAAACAATAACCTATCGCTGTAAGTACAAGTAGGTTTTGACAACATACCCAAAACAGTTATAAAAGAATACAGGGAAAAAGGGATAAATTAAATAAACAATAAACATTTATTTTTTGGACAATGCATTAAAGAATACTATGCTATAAGGGTGCTATTTATCTAATACAAGAGTTGTACAATCGTCTGTTATTTTTGAACGCAAAAACTTTGTGAAAACATAGTGGCATGTTAACATGGTAACACCGCTATTAAAATGTGTAAAATAAATAAATAAGATTGCTGGTATGACTTGTTTATAAATATGTCAATAATGCAATGTGGGTTTTTATTATATGTGTGAATAGGAATATGAGATGTATTTATAAGGCATAGTCCTCAGAACTGAAAAAGTACAGTCTACAGGTGCCTTGCAGTGCGTTATCTATCTTTTTTTCTGTACCTAATTTTATTATATTTTTTACGTATTACTTATATTATACTTGCTTACTTATTACTTATTATGCATTGCTATGATTACATATGATGTTATCTGTAGTATTGGATCTGACTAGCAACTTGTTATTCTGTATTGCTGCACAGAGAACAAAAGTAATGCAAATATAAAGATGGAAAGATAATAGATTCATAGATAGAGAGATAGACAGACATGTGCACACTTGTAAAATGTACAATGAGGATATGTGTCATTCTTTTATTTTGCCCTTACCCAGTTATAAACGTTTAGCTGCTGGCATGGAAATTTCCCAAGTGCACTGGGATTATAGCTAATTATGCCACTTTTGGGTAACATATTGCAATCAAATCATTCTTTTATAAACCCATATGTTTGAGAATGAACTTCCAGGGAAGATGTATGTGGCTTATAAATACCCTTTGGAATCTCAACATCTGCATGTGTTGTATTCCTTGTCAGACCTGTCACTGTCAGCCTATATAGAGACTTGACAGCTCTAACAACAAAAATATGCTCATAGTATTATGAGAGTTGTTCCATTATTGCTGTCACTGCGGCGTCTCCTAAACAGCGCCTATCTGTTCACTTCAACTTTTGTTTTTGAAGATGAGAAGTGTGGCTGATATAATTATAGACATGTGCTAATAACTTATTGGATATGTGATTTGTTTACATGACTTATAGTTGGTTTGCTGGGAAAAAAATAAATCCTCAGAACACTAGCTTGGATCCACTGTGTTTGAATATTTTATCTATACCTTGCTGATTACTAAGATTACATTGTAATTTGCTGAATACAAAATCACCCATAATCATACATAATAAATATATTGAGAGAAATAATCCATTACTATTATATGTATATGTGTATCAATCTATCTATAAAATACCCCACCATGTGTATGTTCTTTCTTTCTTTCTTTCTTTCTTGCTTTCTTTCTTTTTCTTTCTTTCTTTCTTTCTTTCTTTCTTTCTTTCTTTCTTTCTTTCCTTCTTTCTTTCCTTCTTTCTTCCTTTCTTTTTCTTTCTTTCTTTCTTTCTTTCTTTCTTTCTTTCTTTCTTTCTTTCTTTCTTTCTTTCTTTCTTTCTTTCTTTCTTTCTTTCTTTCTTTCTTTTTCTATCTCTCTCCCTCTTCCTTTCTTTCCATAGCATATGTACTTGGTGTTATTATTGTTATCTTTATTGTATTTCACACCAACATTTTTCAAATAACTATCTTTGTATCTATTGTTATCATTGTTTTTTTATCACCAACATGGCCCAAATGGCTTTACAATAGAGGATGGAGATATAGTAGTAAAAAATACAGAACATCTTTCGAAAAAAAAAAAGTGTGAAGGCCCTGTTTGCCAGAACCGTCTGCCAATATTTGTATGCATGATTATATATATTGCGTATGTATGTGTATGGTTGTACATCTGTGTGTGTAATAATACAGAGTAGGCCTTTTCTAGGATATTCAACTATTTTTTTTTTAAATAACACATGTCATATGTTTTACTATGTATATGCATTGTAATATTTACTAGTAAGTTATATTATTGCATTGTATGGTATGGTTCTTAGAAAATATACATCCCGAAAGGTAGATGCTTGGATGGCAGGGTGTGTATTTTAGTTGGTTACTCTCTGTGGATTCTGTCCTTCACAGTTCTGTGAGGTTGAAGTATAAGACTGCAAAGGTTGTTGCAGAGATTCTGCATAGAATATGTCCAATGCATCTTTTTTTTTATTTAGAAGAACACAAAAGACCTAATAATACAGTGAAAACAGAGTGCAAACTGACTTCCATATTTTCTAAAAATGATCGAGATTGGTTGCATGTTGAATGTCAAGTCTGTATTTTCATCTGTTGCATAAAAAACGGCATTTTGATTTTGGGGTGTGTACGTACATGGATGTTTGCAAATTAAATTAGTGACACATAATGAAGTGCTGGTCTCACACTATGATCTACATTCCAAGATAATCATTGGGATTGCCCAAGCCATTGATTGACGTGCGTTGCCATTGGCTGCTTTGTCCAATGTCAGATGTCCTTTATCAGAAAATCAATAGGGTGATACGCAATTGATTGTCATCGGACCGGTCAGTATTTAGCCTCCGTCCAGTCCAGCATGTTAATTAGCCAGGTCATTATTTTCCTGGCTAAAGAGATGATTTCATTTGACTGAGCCTTTGTGTTGTCTTCAGGCAACCTCACAGCCATATATCATGTTCAAGGGGGAGGACAATATACTAGTTACGTAAACATAAAATAAAGAATTTTGTGAAACAAAATATATCAAAGTAGGAAACATTTTTTTTTCATCAGTACATAAGATTCTACTTTTGTCCCATATGCCACGTTATCCAATTTTTCGATATATAGTTAGACACTAATTAGAATAGGTATCCAGATAAAAAACAACAAATATATATTTCGATCGATGCATTGGTGATGACCAAGGTAGTAAACTACATTTCTCAAACTGTGCCTTATTGCTACTGGTCACAATTAATATTTCATGGTACATAATGGTTAATTTCTTTAGGTCCTCCTGTTTTTGAGAAATAACCCTTTATGAACTACTCTCAGTACCATTGTTCTCTTACTGGTTGCCGGATGTGAAATTATGCTGACTTTAAAAAACAAAACAAAAAAAAAACACATAATCTGATCATTTTGACAGCTGTATAATACTAGTGATGTATCAACATTTTGTTTTAAGATGACATTATTTTGCCAACACGCTCTTGACAGCTGATGGAACACATTGCATTGACATATGGTATGCTAATGACAAATCAAATATTTTAATCAACTTTTAATAGTTTAAAAAAATCTCAATCTTAAGAAATCAGGCTACAAAGTCATTTGTACCCTTGTGTTTGCAGTGAATCTCATACAGACAATAAATAATTTGCCATTGCTTGCTGCCGATTTTGGTTTAGTCTCCTAAAATCATGAAGAAAGACATCTTCTATAATACTGTGTAGGTGTTCTCATAGTGCTCGTGACCTTAGTCTTTGTTTGAATAAATCTGCAAGAGTAAGACGAGACCTGATTTCCATAAGAAAGCAATAACAACAATACTAATTAAACATTCTCTAGGTTATTACTACTGACAGTAATAGTAATAGCAGTAGTAATAATAATAAAAATGATGATTTAAAATAAATGAATAGCAGTCTTATTGCTTAAGAAGCCAAAGAAAAGCATGAACGTGTGCATGATAGAAATGTCCTCATAATACTGATGTTAAAACAAAATATGGCTTATCATTTTACTAGGTACTAATGAATTTGCATGAGAAAGATGCTGAAGTGGACATTGTTTTAGCCAAGAAATTGTGCTTCCATTCTGTGTATTTCCCTATTATAATAATGGTGCTTTCATTCTGCATAGTTGATCAGTTTAAAAATGACTCTTCCATTCTTTGTAGTTGACCACTTTGAAATGGCTCTTCCATTCTGTGTAGATGGCCACTTTGAAATGGCTCTTCCATTCTGTGTAGATGACCCCTTTGAAATGGCTCTTCCATTCTGTGTAGATGACCACTTTGAAATGGCTCTTCCATTCCATGCAGTTGACCACTTTGAATTGGCTCTTCCATTCCATATAGTTGACCACTTGGAAATGGCTCTTCCATTCTGTGTAGTTGACCACTTTGAAATGGTTCTTCAATTCCATGTAGTTGACCACTTTAAAATGACTCTTCCATTCTGTGTAGATGACCACTTTGAAATGGCTCTTCCATTCTGTGTAGTTAACCACTTTAAAATGGTTCTTCCATTCCATGTAGTTGACCACTTTGAAATGGCTCTTCAATTCTGTGCAGTTGACCACTTTGAAATGGCTCTTCCATTCCATGTATATGACCACTTTGAAATTGCTCTTCCATTCTGTGTAGATGATCACTTTGAAATTACTCTTCTATTCCATAAAGTTGACCACTTTGAAATGGCTCTTCCGATCTGTAAAGATGATTACCTTACAACGGCACTTGCATTCTGGATAACCAAACCTTAAACAATGGTTCTTTCAACTTGTGTAGTTGACTACTCTATGTAGTAGATTTACTCAATTAATAATTTTCACAAATACCCGTGTGGAGATATCTAGTCTGGGGAATTATGAATATAATATGAATATTTAAAGTAGATATAGGCAAAGGTAAATATTAATATTTAAGTTAAACATGTCCTAAGGCTAGTTTATAACAAATGCTAGGTGCATACGTATTAGACCTTATTTATTAAAGAGCCAGAAGAAAAAAAAATCTAACAAATCTGTGTTTCCCATAGCAACTAATCAATACATTTTCAGTCTGTTGATGACTTTTAGACACATTGATAAATTAAGCAGATAGTAGCCATCTTTATCTTGCTCATACAAAAATGCTGGATAAAATAAAGCTGATTGGTTCATAGAATAGTGTACACTTTAATCTGTTCTTCAGTAGACAAATACCTGTGTGATACAAAATATTTTCTCGTTAATGTGTGACAAGATAACTCGCTGTGCTCCAGGCCTGTGCATCTGCATTTTTATACTTGCGTTTGTGTTTTTCATTTGGTTACTATTATTATTGGTGTTTTATAAGTCTCAGCACTTTCCTGCTGACGTAAGGATGCTTGCTAAGCAGTAGACGGAGACAAATTTAGTTCAAGTATTTAAAAAAAATGAACATGACTGTTGTGTGATTAAAACATCTTCTTATAACATGGAAAGACAGATAGGCCGAGCAGGGTCCCAGTTTAATGGTGCCTTTATGGTCGGTGCTCTTATCTCTTCTACATGTCAGTCAAAACTGCTTTTGACAGATGGGTTATGTATATTAATATTTAACTGAGTTGTGTGTTTCTATTATTATTGTGAACTTTTATTTTATAAATTTTTATAAAATGATAAAATAGCCCTTCAGCCCCCAAAAATCTTACAATATAATGCTCACTGTAGGGCCCAGGATTGGTTTGAGTAAACTCTAAAGAACCTCCTAGTGTGTTTTTGTATTGTAGAGGAAATCTACACATATAATGATTAACTAAAGGAATAGAGACTGCTCACTTTGTAAAGTCAATGGCCCGGATTCACAAAGCACTTGCGCCGACGTATCTCAAGATACGCCGCGTAAGTGCAAATATGCGCCGTCGTATCTGTGCGCCGTGCCCACAAAACTAGATACGCCTGAAAATAGGCTTCATCCGACCAACGTAACTTGCCTACGCCGGGGTAGAGAGGGCGCATATTTACGCTGGACGTATTTGGCGCACCCATTGATTTTCTATTCACATGGGAGATACACCGATTCACGAAAGTATGTCCGTCCGACGCAGTGCGCGTAAAGTCATACGTCTGGCGTAAAGTTATGCCCCATAAAGGAGGTGTAACTCAGCAGCATCCATGCAAAGGTCTGCACCAGGGAACTCAAGCCGTCGTATTTTACGTTGTTTACGTTGGACGTGAATATGGCTGGGCGTAGGTTATGTTCACGCCGTAGGCAGTGATCCGTCATATCTTAGGGAGTAGATCCGACATGATTCTGAGCATGCGCACTGGGATGCGTCCACGGGACGGCGCATGCGCCGTTCATTATACGTATCTGTCTGAGCCTCAGCCCATCATTTGCATGGGGTCACGCCTCATTTGCATGGCTCATGCCCACTTCCACATATGCCAGCTTACGCCTAGGAAACCCAGCGCAGATTTGGCAGCACTGGCTTTGTGAATCCAGTGCTTGCCTCTCTGCGCTGCGTCGGCGTAGCGTATATTAGATACGCTACGCCGGCATTAATATGCGCCAATGTATGTGAATCCGAGCCTATGTTCTCTGAGCTTAGTGAATAATATGTGGTCACTTCCATCAACCAAGCATATGCCAACATTACTATCTATCTTGGGGACACATAAAATAGTCAAAGGGAATCTCGAGGCTAAAGCCTCTTTGATACGAAGCAAGTGTACCCATTGTAAGGTTTTCCATTTTTCCTGTTCTGGTGACTTCTCAAGGCTTTGAATTTTCTTTTTACTTTTAGTCACTGGATCAATAAAAAAATATAGGATGAATCTGCACAAAAAATAAATAAAAAAAAGCTGACGGTTCCTAACCTTCCCTACCTTATCAAAGAAAATAAGGCTGTGGATTCACTGTGAGGCCCCGTACACACGACCGAGTTTCTCGGCAGAATTTAGCCAGAAACTCGGTTCAGAGCTGAATTCTGCCGAGAAACCCGGCCGTGTGTACACTTTCGGCCGAGGAAGCCGACGAGGACCTCGGCGAGGAAATAGAGAACATGTTCTCTATTTCCTCGTTGTTCAATGGCAAAAGTCGGCCCGCCGAGTTCCTCGGCGGCTTCCACACTGAACTCGACGAGGAACTCGATGTGTTTGGCACGTCGAGTTCCTCGGTCGTGTGTACGGGGCCTGATGCATTTGTGTGCTTGAAGGGAGGCCAACAGTGATCATGATACATTTATATTTTTGATGTTACCAGATTTAAAGCAGTATTAAAGCCAAAACCAAAAATTAAACATATTGCAGCTTACCAATCATCAGGTGTGGTGGCTGCATCTGTTTTCTTTTCCTTTTTTCCATCTGTTTTTACATGGTGATCTGTTCAGTAACACAGTGGTTCTCAACACTGTCCTTAAGTACCCCCAACAGGCCATGTTTGCAGGTTTTCCTTTAATCTTTCACAGGTGCTTTTAACTCCCCTGGCAGTATTCCCGAGTCTGGCTCGGGGTAAGATTTCTTTACCAAAAGCGGTATTACCGAGCCAGACTCGGGCTCACCTCGCAGCAGCCACAGACAAAGTTACTTACCTTGCCCTGGATCCTGCGATGCATCTCCGCTGTGTGAGCGAGCGGCGTCCTCGCTCGATTCACACAGTGTCCCGGTGTGCCGCCGATCTCCGTTCCCTGTGACGTTACGACACACGGGGCGGAGAACGGCGCCAAATTCAAAAAAGTAAATAAACACATTACATACAGTATACTGTAATCTTACAGATTACAGTACTGTATGTAAAAAATACACACCCACTTTGTCCCTAGTGGTCTGCCCAGTGTTCTGCATGTACTTTTATAAAATAAAAACTGTTCTTTCTGCTTGCAAACTGTAGATGGTCCATAGCAACCAAAAGTGTCCCTTTATGTCAAAAGTGGTTTTAGGGCAGCTAGAAGACAGCAATAATAAATTATAATCACTTGCAGAATTGACCGATAGCGATTTGTGGGGAAATTCGTCATAAAAAATGAAAAGTAATGACAGCGACAATTCTGCAACTGAGCAAATTTCAGTGTTTTTGATTTGATTACATTATTGAATAATTTTTATTATAATTACATTATTATTTCTTATAATTATTTGTTGTTATTTATTATATTATAATTTATGATTTTGTTTTTCAAACTTTATCATACCCGGGATGTCTACTAGACTCTTGTTTGGACAGATTTAAGTGAGTTATTCCTAAGAATTACAGGCCTGCAATGTAAAACGCCAAATTTCCATGTAAAATAATGATACCACTTTCAGCACCTAAAATCTGAAATAATCATACCGCCAGGGAGGTTAAATTAGAGTCAATTGTTTGGTATTTTGGACAGCTATTTTATCTAAGAGAAATTCCCAAAACATGGCCTGTTGGGGGTACTTGAGGACAGGGTTTAGAACCACTGCAGTAACACACCTCCTGTATTAGAGTTTCTACACTCTGGATGGAAGGGGGCACAGCAGACAGCAGCATTGTCAGTCTGGGGGTGAGGCTAGATGGACTAGTAGACTTAAATACACTAACAAATTGAAAATAAACTCCAGCTAATACTTTATAAACAGTTACAGCAAACAGTTTTTTTCCTTTTGGGATAAATGGTTCTCCATGAATAGAAGTTGATCATTGTAAGCACCCCTTCCAATGGTTTGTCTCACCTCTTAAACAGATTTTTCTGCAATAGAGCCTGTGCTTTTCAAAAACGACAGACTTACTGGTCAGATCATCAAGCCTTAAAAAGAAAACAAATGCAGCCATCACATCTAAGAATTGGTAAACTGCAATATATTAAATCTTTGCCTGTGGGTGTAATAGTGCTTTAATATAAAAAGGCATAACAACAAAATAGGGTAAAAGACAATAAAAACACCTTTGCCTTCTTTAGGATACCTTCCAAGTAGCAGTAAACCATCCAAAAAAGAAAATAAAGAGCAGCTGTTGTGGTTAAAGGAGTAGATTATGTGGGCTGAAAAAAGTACGATTATTTCAGTATGAAATCCAATAACATTGAGACAGATTACAGTAAGGCTGCAGATAAAAGGACCAGTTGGATTTTTCTATCTTCCAACTCTGCCATGGCAATAAATGAGCTTGTTTCATCGCCACTGTGTTTTTTTCAGACCAAACTGTTCCCTATGACAGGTTTGTGTCACGTCTCAAGATGTGCACCTCTTATCTTGTCCGCTGACAGCTCGAGAGGCAGGGCTGGATTCGGTGATAAAATTAAATCGATTAATCCTTTATCCGCCATCCGATTTCTAGTGATCCGTGTAATGACAGCAATTTGAGATTGCATCAAGGGCATTAGCCGTGATGGTTGAACTTAAATTTAGAATTAAAACGCGGGATTCGTGAATACGCATCTAAATACGACAAGCTTTTTTCCTCCCTGTGAAACAGACGCTGAATCCCCCATATCCACCCTGCAGTTAGTTTTTAATTTCAACTGCTTAACCTTTCCCACTTAGATCATTATGCAGAATCATATGGTGTAGGCAGACTGTAGGGTTCAGCCAGAGCTATCATTGACATTATAACAAGGTAACTTTTTAATAACACACTGCTTAGATTATGTCTCACACTCTATTATACTAAATTAAATTTATACCCCCAGTGTAGCGTTTCGTAGCTGCCTATTTCTTTTGTATCAAAGAATTTATGTTGCTGAGCCGTGGAAGAATAAAACAATGTTTTTGATCACTGATCTTATTAAATGCAAAGAGAGATAGAATTTACATATTTAGATTTTACTACATAAATAGGTTATTTAACCAACTATTTTATATTTACCTTTTGGTGAGCTGGAACTGATTATTTTAATCCCCACCATCACCCCCTCCACCACCACACACAGCCCACCTCCTTCACTCTGTTCTTAAAGGAAACCTGTGCTGAGAGAAATATGGGAGCTTACATTGCTGACCTCCTACTGAAAACGCTAGTTGCCTGGATGGTTTGCAATGGCAGTCTCTGAATTGTGCTCAACACAAATTGCCTATAATAGCATACTTCTAGTGTGACAGTTTGATGATGGAGAATGGCCACAGATGACCACTGTCACACTAGTCACCAAGACATAAAAATGCCATAAAAGAATGAAAGAAACTAATAATGTCTTGTACACACAGTCGGACTTCAGACCGTGCAAAAGTCCGCAGTGAGCCTGTCGGAAGTCCGACGGACAGAAAGAGAACAGATTCTCTATCTAAGGTCCGTTGGACTTCGGACAAAAGATGGAGGCTACACACGGCCGGACTTTCCGAGAAAAAAAATCCTGTCTGACTTTTTTCTCAGAAAGTCCGGCTGTGTGTACGAGGCATAAGAGTGGTTGTAAAGTCTCAAGGGTTTTCACTCTGAGGCCTCGTACACACGACCGTTTTCCTTGACAAAATCCATCAAGAAATTTAGTGGCAGAGCTTTGTTGCAGAGGAAAACGGTCGTGTGTATGTTTTTCGTTGAGAAAACTGTCATGGATCTCGACGAGAAAAAAAGAAAACAAGTTCTCATTTTTCTCTTCGGGAGTCTCAATTTCCTCGTCGTGTTTCTCGTCGGGCTGGTTTACGACGAGAAACACGTTTGTGTGTATGCTTAGAAACCCAGCCATGCTCAGAATAAAGTATGAGACGGGAACGCACCTTCGGTAAAAGTAGCGTTCATAATGGAGACAGCACATTCGTCACGCTGTAACAGACTGAAAAGCGCGAATCGTCTCTCTCACCAAACTTTTACTAACACGCAGTAACATGCCGTCGTACGAGTTGTACGTCACCGCGTTTGAGAACAAAGAGATTTTGTCTTTACAGTGTGTACGCAAAGAAAGCTTGACAAGATTCTCAACAAGCCTGACAAGGAACTCGTCAAGGAAAACGATGTTTCTTTTACGTCGAGTTTCTCGGTCGTGTGTACGAGGCCTAATGTATGCTATGCATTAAGGTGAAAAACCTTCTGTGCTGCAGCTCCACCCAGACCCCCATTTTTCTGAGCCCAGTCCGACCCAGCGATATGCACAAGCACAGGGGCTCCAGCTGCTATCTCTCTCCTCATTGGACAAATTAAAGCAGCAGGAGCCATTAGCTCCCACTTCTGTCAATCAAATCAAGTGACACTGGAGTGGGTGGCAGAGTCCCGCTGTTTGTGTCAATGGATATAGCAGCTAGACCCGGGAGCAAGCCCGCACAGGTGCCCCCAGGAAAAGCAGCTTTCCCTGGGGCACCCAATGAAGAGGAGAGGCCTGGAGCACCGGTGGGGCACCCCAGAAGAGGAGGATCGGGGCTGCTCTGTGCAAAACCATTGCACAAAGCAGGTTAGTATAGACATGTTTGCTATTTTTTTTTTTTTTTAACAAGGGTTTAATTGCCGCAGATTTGCAAAATGGATAGCCTTTTTACCCATGTCAACTTGTTTCTGAATTCACCAAACATAAGGTTGCAAATAAATTAAAGCCTGTAGCGGGAAATAGAACCTTCAATTGGTGTTGGGTAACAAACATATCATTTTAGAAAGGGATTCAATCCAGCAGAAACCTTTAGGCCTCGTACACACGACCGAGTTTCTCGTCAAAAACCAGCAAGAAACTTGCTGGGAGATATTCTTTTGCCGAGGAAACCGGTCGTGTGTACATTTTCGTTGAGGAAACTGGAGAAACTCGACGAGCAAAAAAGAGAGCATGTTCTCTATTTCCTTGATGGGAATGGAGAAAATTGGCTTGTCGAGTTTCTCGACGGCTTCACAAGGAACTCGACGAGCAAAACGATGTGTTTCGCCCGTCGAGTTTCTCGGTCGTGTGTACGAGGCCTTATAGAGTGCTACGGCTCTGGGCACATTATGTTGGAGAGCCTATGGTGTGGATTTGCTAAAGGCAAATAGACTGTGCACTTTGCTAGAGCAGTTGCACCCTTCAAGGGCATTTTCTCCAGAGCTTAGTAAATGAAGGAAAGCTTTGTTTTCTTCCATCATCTAATCATGTGAAAGCAAAAAAGCATTTTTTTTACATGTGATTGGGTATTATTTGTTAAATGAAGCTTCACCTCTGTCACTAAGCTCGGGAGCAACTGCACTTTCAAAGTGCACAGTTGTATTTGCTTTTAGTAAATCAACTCCATAGTACTCTGCCTTTTTACTCATCAGGTTTTTGTTAACGTTTCATTCAGTTTTGGGTGTAACATTGTGATTGATTTACTAAAGACAAATAGACTGTGCGCTTTGCAAGTGCAGTTGCTCCAGAGCTTAGTAAAGTAGATGAAGCTTCACCTTGCAAAAAATACCCAATCACATGCAAGGAAAATTGAAAAAAAATAAAATATTTTTGTTTGCACATGATTGAATAATAGAAGTCAGCAGACTGTCCCTTTAATCACTAAGCTCTGGGGCAACTGCACTTGTAAAGCGCACATGGGGTTATTATTATTATTATGCAGAGAAACCTCTCAATTTCCGGGTTTTATTTATTGCCAAAGCTTAAGTGAACAAGTTGAATTTAGCAGCTGATTGGCTGCGATTCACAGTTAGACCAGATGCTGAGTGCACCAGTTTTAGTAAATCTCCCCCACAGTCTATTTGCCTTTGGTAAATCAACCCTATTGTCTAATCTATTTCTTTTTTTACCCCCAACCCCTCTCTTTCGGTTTACTGGTTCATCTTGGCTTAGGTTTGCTATATACAATTCTTTTAAATAGGTAACATGACAAAAAAAAATTAATTATTCTTTATTTGTATTATTTATTTTTAAATATAAATGGAGGGATAGCTCCCCTGTATGCACAGTTCTCTTACAGGTATATTTTAATGAAGGAAAGCCAAGAATATGACATCAGACACAGTCAATATATGTACAAAAGAAGGCCATTCTACATGACATATTATAATTTTCTTTCTTTCTCATTTCCTTTCCGTTTCTCCTTTGTCTATCCTCACTACCCATAGATTAGAAAGTTAATGGTCTTCTGGTAGGCCCCCCAACCCCACTTTCTTTTTAAACAATGAAGAGTCAGGTATATAAAGGGGTGAAGGTCAACTAGAATTGAAGAAAGAAAAGTGTATAAAAAAGAGGGTGTTTTGGAAAGAGCAAAAGGAAAAAAAAACAGAGAGGGGGTTGATTTGCTAAAAATGGAGACTGCTAAATATGGTGCAGCTCTGCATGGTAGCCAATCAGATTCTAAATTCAGGTTGTTCAATTAAGCTTTGACAAAAAAAAGAAAACTGGGATCCGATTGGTTTCTATGCAGAGCTGTACCAGATTTTGCACTCTCCAGTTTTAGTAAATCAACCCCAATGTGTTTTTTCCTCCCCTGTGGGCTTTACAAGTGAAGGTGTTCTCAAAGTTACAGTGTGAGTTTAAATGCCTGTCAATAGTACAGTAGTGCATATGAAAAACTAAAAAGGTTGGGACTTTACATGAGGCGCCGGGCATTAGCCGAGCAATTGTTGTCATGCAATGCTCTCATGTAATGTTTTTGGTTCTATCGGACTAGATGTCTGCCATATTCTATTGTTCCATGTCTTCTCCTGGGATGCATGTTTCATTCAAATTGTCTTTTTCTGTTTAATAGTACAGTAGTGTCTTATATTCCAGTGAGTTCAGGAACCCTATCCGTTAAAACAAGTTTTTGGAAATATATACAGACAGTTATTATCCTTAATGTTTCCATTTCATAACTCAGGACATGGTAAAGCCCCAATCTCAGATCTGGAAGCTCAAATGAAATACTAATCATCTGAGGTTTGGGGTGGGCTGGGGCACCATAGAAAAGAAGTGAAGGTTCGTAGAGACACCTATGTGTTCTTGCTTTTATCTCATTGAGTTAAGTTTCAATGGACATGTGGTATCTCAAAATAATAATTATCTATATAGAAGCTTGAAAGGTCTTTCTATGATAGGAGGAACCTCTTTATATTTTGACACAGAACTCTACTGTTTTTAGTTGCACCTTTTTCCAATGTACGCTCACAGTTATACAAGCAAGGAAAAATCCTTGCATGTAAGTATTGCAGTCAATGAAACCTTAGGTATCTTCATGGTTTCCGACACAGTAGAGTGTGAACATCACAGCCATCACCTGCAGCAGTTAAAACGGCCTTCAGAAACGCAAGGATCCTTAGGTCATTCTTTGTTATGTAGGTGAAAAAAGATTTTTTCTTCTGAACTTGTCAGGAAAAGAATTTGAAATTCCTTTTTCTCGTTTATGTTAAGTAGAAGAAAAGTCAAACTTGATGCACTCTTATAATTTTTTCTTATAATAATTATAGCAGTTTGATGATAAAGTAACCTGCGTTATTAATTGTTTGGTAGATCATGTACACAAGGAGGGTAATGATTGTCTTAGTTAAAATCTATTGCGTATACATTGTTATGAAGCTCTGTTAATGTAGAAAATGTATTTCATTTTAGGAAGAAAAGCAGTATTTTATTCTTAAAACAGGAGCTATTTACATGTCCTTGCCTACATCACAAATCCTCATGGTAGGATAATGAATAGAGGCATAGCAATTATACTACAATGCCCCTGTGGCTAACTGTACATCCAAAACTGTTAATCTATAGCACAGCCTAATTTTACAATCATTTATTTCTACTTGTGTACAGCTCTTTTGTAGACTATGTTGTCTCCATCAGAGGAAGATATAGAACACGCTAATCTATCAAGAACTTGAAGGGGGATCAAACTTGGTTAACTAGCCAGCTTATGGTAAAATGAGGCTGGTGCCATTTGTTTCTTGGATCATTGTTGGAAATAAGGACTTGTAAGTGGGCATATTTATTTTGCAGTAGATATGTAGTAGTCATTTAGACATTTTATTAACAACCCCTATTATCACAGTCTTACCTAGGGCTGGGGAAAAATCGATTTGAATCGATTTGAATCTTAAATCGAGTTGCGTGGGCAAATCGATTCAGATTTTGACCAAATCGTTTTTTTCCAAAGGACCAACGCTCCAGGGACTAGGCCGAAGCCATGGCCTTGCCTAAAAAATCCTGCCCACAGCTTGGCACGATCCTGGGAAAAGGCCGCGAGTCCGAACGCTGTTTGTTTTAGGTGAGGCCGCGGCTTCGACCTCGTCCGCAGCCTTTTCCAGGATCGTGGCGGACTAGGCCAAAGCCGCAGCCTCGCCTAAAAACTTAGGAACTTTGAGGTGTCCATCAGGAAAAAAAAACTTGATTTGAATGGTGAATCAAGTTATTTTTTTAAAAATTACATATTTTTTGGGGGGGCCAAAATCGTCCAGCTCTAGTCTTACCCCATACAATCCGTTATAATAGTTGTGTGGTTTGTCTAAATATCCAATGCAATGGCCTTAGAGTTGAACCCAGTACTCTGATACTGTGAACTTATTAAACTATTTCAGTATAGAGCACTGGAGGGGGAGAGCAGGAAGCAGCAATTTCAGGGTATTTAACAATTTAGCTCACATCAAGACTATAAAGAGATAAAAAAGGGTCAAGACTTAATTTGTAGTGATTGTTTTTTAAAGACATATCAATTCATTGCTGTGCCCTTGCATGGAGACTTAAAGTGACATAAAGGCAAACATAAATAACAAACATGTCATGCTTACCTGCTTTGTGCAGCAGTTTTGCACAGAGCAGCCCTAATTCTCCCATTTTCAGGTCCCCATTGTCAATGACAGACAGTGAGCCAATGAGGAGAGAGAGGGGGTGGGGCCTAGCTGCGGCTCCATGTCTGAATAGACACGCAGAGCAGCAGCTCGGGAGCACATCTGCTTGGGTGCCCCCTTGCAAGTGGGGGCTAGGAGCTCCAGCGGGGGCTCCCTCTGCTGTCTTAGCTAATAAGAAGGGAGAGTCCCCGGAGAGTTGATAATCACATTCACTTTGATTGATCAAGGGGAGCTCAGGTAAGTATTGGGGGGAGGCAAGTTTGGCGGGCTGCTGCACACAGAAGGTTTTTTACCTTAATGCATAGAATGCAAGAAGATAAAAAGGTTAGAATTATTTTAAAGTAGAAATAAGGGAATTTTTGGGGGATAAAGTAAGGCCTTGTACACACGGCCGCTTTCCTCGACAGAATACATCAAGAAACTTGGTGGCAGAGCTTTTTTGCTGAGGAAAACGGTCGTGTGTATGTTTTTCGTCAAGAAAACTGTCGTGGAACTCGACGAGAAAAAAAGAGAACAAGTTGTCTTTTTCCTCATCGGGAGTCTCAATTTCCTCGTCGTGTTTCTCGTCGGGCTGGTTTACGACGAGAAACACGTTTGTGTGTATGCTTAGAAACCCGTGCATGCTCAGAATAAAGTATGAGATGGGAGCGTGCCTTCTGTAAAAGTAGAGTTTGTAAAGGAGATAGCACATTCGTTACGCTGTAACAGACTGAAAAGCGCGAATCGTCTCTCACCAAACTTTTACTTAACACGCAGTAACATGAGATTAGCAAAAGCAGCCCCAAGGGTGGCGCCAGCGGAATCAAACTTCCCCTTTATAGTGCCGTCGTATGTGTTGTACGTCACCGCGGTTGAGAACGACAAGATTTTGTCTTGACAGTGTGTACGCAAAGAAAGCTTGTCAAGATTCTCGACAAGCCTAACAAGGAACTCGTTGAGGAAAACGATGTTTCATTTACGACGAGTTCCTCGGTCGTGTGTACGAGGCCTAAGAAAAGGTTATAACCTATATCATCTGTGTCACATTGGGGAGATTTACCATCTGTTCCTGTTGCATAGCTAAAACAGGAATTGAGGGGAAATCTCTGCACAGTAAGAGAATCACTGGTTGTCACCAGGGTTATCAGAATTCGTGTCCCCATTGGAAGATTTTTCCTCTATTAATGCTGAGGGGACAACCCAAAATGTGGAGTTTTCTTTTACTTGACAATTATAGAGAGTAAATCCCCCTAAACAGAGGCACAGGCAGCAAGGAGGGTTACTAATACATCTCCACACTATCCAAAGCTAAAAGGAAAGTTTTGTCTTTAGTTATACTTTAATGTGCAGGCTTATTTAGGCAAGCAGTGTCCACAGCAATGGTGATAAATGTAATATTACAACTTGTGTATTGTAGTGCAGTCGGCAAAAGATGAGTTCAGTTGGGTTAAATGGTTTATTACATTTTGCACGTTGCAATTTCTTTTATTAAATGGAATCTCTCACAAGTGAGCACATATGAGTGACAAGAAGCCTTCATCCTGGAACTATACATCCAGGGCAATGAAGCTAAACCAATTCAGCTTCACCATAAGTGATGTTAGTAGGAGAATGATGACAGAAAATGCTTCTCAGGCACTTTCCCTTATGACAAATTCCCTTTAAAGGGTAAGCCTTTTTGTAAATTAGTGTTAATATAGATGACCTTTTGGTTTAGTCTGCAGCCAGCTAGGATTGTCTTAAACTGGCAAAAATTAAAGCATGTCTTCTATGTATGACGGTGTTTTCTATACTGTGGGATGTTCTGAAATATCATTTTATGCGATTGGCTCGCAACTTTTCCCAGCACTTTTTTTTTCATATTACAACACTGGAAGATACTATAGTATATGATATATCATGTGACTATATCAGGAAGACCCTCCCACCTATATAAGCCTGTAGTTTGTCAGTGAATACCTCGCCAGACCTAGTTCTGCCCGCTGGTTTTTAACCACTTCAGCCCCGGAAGATTTGGCTGCTCAATGACCAGGCCATTTTATGCAAAACGGCACTGCATTGCTTTAACTGACAATTGCGCAGTCGTGCGAGGTTGTACCCAAACAAAATTGATGTCATTTTTTCCCCACAAATAGAGCTTTCTTTTGGTGGTATTTGATCACCTCTGTGGTTATTATTTTTTGTGCTATAAACAAAAAAAGAGCGTAAATTTTTTTTTTTTTTTTACTTTCTGCTAAAAATATATATAAAAAAATTGAATTTATTCATCAGTTTAGGCCGATATATATTCTTCTACATATTTATGGTAAAAAAAATTGCAATAGGCGTATATTGATTGGTTTGTGCAAGTTATCGTGTCTACAAACTAAGGGATAGAGTTAGGGACTTTTATTTTTTTATTGTTTTTACTGGTAATGGCGCCGATCAGCGGTTTTTAGCGGGACTGCAATTTTTTTGCGCTATAAACAAAAGAAGAGAGACAATTTTGAAAAAAACACAATATCTTTAACTTTTTGCTATAATAAATATCCCCAATTAAAAAAATGTTTTTAGATCAATATGTATTGTTCTACATATTTTTGGTAAAAAAAAATCGCAAAAGGCGTATATTGATTGGTTTGCGCAAAAGTTATAGCGTCTACAAAATAGGGGATAGATGTATGGCATTTTTATTATTATTATTTTTTTTACTAGTAATGGCAGTGATTTTTAACAGGACCTGCGATATTGCGGCAGACAAATTGAACACTTTTGACACATTTTTGGGACCATTGACAATTATACAGTAATCAGTGATAAAAAAATGCACTGATTACTGTATAAATGTCATTGGCAGGGAAGGGGTTAACACTAGGGGGTGATCGAGGGGTTAACTGTGTTCCCTAGGTGTGTTCTAACTGTAGGGGGAGGGGACTGACTAGAGGAGGAGAGAGATTGTTGTTCATACTTAGTACAAAAGATCTGTCTCCTCTCCCCTTAGAGAACTGTGATCTGTTTGTTTACACACACACAGATCCCGGGTTCTCACTCTGTCACAGGCGTCCACGGGTGCCCGGCGGTCATCGCGCCTGCCGGGCACTCGCATCGGCTCCGATGTCACGCCCCCTAGTGGGGAGGAGAGTGTGTTAAGTACAAAAGAAGGAGGATTTGGCTCAGTCTGGAAAAGTAAAGGAAATTGTGTTTACCTCATAAGACTCATGCACCACACAGTAACTGCATCATATACAAAAATACTAATGCAGCACATGCAAATTTTTCTGTGATTTGGCCCTTGGAAGTCCTTGCAAGTACAGAAAGTCTTGTTGGGTGCTGACAACACACTGCATTTTTAAGATCCCTAGTGGTGTCAGCCCTGCCCAATTGTCGTATGCTAAACTGCTCTAGCAATCATACTCTCAGATCTCCAGAACACAAGGAGTAATTATTCTGTAGTCTAGGAAAAGGCAATAGGAGACTATTTGAGATAACATGGAAAGTGTAGAGGGGACACAGTATGGCTCTAAATTTCTGACAAGATCAACAGTTTTTTTTTTTGTTGCACAGATAAAACAAAACTCTTTGAATGTCATATCAAACTGACTGAAAGGGAGCAAATAGGAGAAGTTCATTGTTAGGGTTTACACACACTTCAAAGTTTATTTCCACGTTTGCAGACAAAATTGAATAACATCCACTTTATATTTGTTACATGTCTCCGTTCACATATCCAAAGTTATATATTTAAAAATTGCAGCTTACCTCTTTTAGATGCTCTATTCTGGACCCTCTAGCAAGGAAAGATCCTAGGTAGTTTTCTTTGTTTGTGAGGGAGCTGGGCACTTGTAATTGCCATAACTAAATCTGTCTGTACTGTGCAGGCAGATCTTCATTATCAATTGTAACTCGGTTTGAACACTGTCTGTCCTAACATAGGGTTAAAGGTTTGGAGGCTTGGCTTCTTGCATTGTATGTTAACAAGAACAGACTTAGGACAGGCTCACTCTAAAATTGTTAAAAAAAAAAACTTGCAGTCAGCCATAATACCCCCCCTGAGAAACATCAAAAGGTAAGAAATATTTAAAAAAAATTTTTTTTTTTTTTTAGGCATGCCGTGTAAATGGGAACACATACTGTATCAACCATATATCTGAGTTTTTTCAGATTTGACTGCAAAAGTGGAAATATGCGTTAAAAGTTAAGTTTCCTTTTTTTATTTATTTTTAAATCACACTTACCTAGCTGGATGTGGCATAGGTCCGACGCTGCATCTGTCCCCAGACGGCTCTAAGGCTAAGGACTGAGCGATCAAACACCACTGGTTACTCAGTTCTCAGAGCTCCGTGAGCATAAAGCTGGTGACTGTGAGGCCTCGTACACACGACCGAGAAACTCGACGGGCGAAACACATCGTTTTCCTCGTCGAGTTCCTTGTTAGGCTTGGCACGGAACTCGACAAGCTTGCTTTGCATACACACAGTCAAGCCAAAATCTCCTCGTTCTTAACGCGGTGACATACAACCCATACAATGGCAGGGGAAGTTCGATTCCACTGGCTAAACTCTTGGGGCTGCTTTTGCTAACTTCATGTGTTTGCGTGTTAAATAAAAGTTTGGTAGGAGACGATTTGCACTTTTCAGTCTGTTACAGTTTTAAAAATGTGTTATCTCCATTACAAATGCTACTTTTACTCCCGTTTCATACTTTAATCTGAGCAAGCGCGGGTTTCTTAGCATACACACGCTTGAGAAAACCAGCCCGACCAGAAACTCGATGAGCCAAATCAGACTCCCGTCGAGGAAATAGAGAACTTGCTCTCTTTTTGGCTCATCGAGGTTCTCGACAGTTTCCTCGACGAAAATGTACACACGACCGGTTTCCTCTGCAAAAAAATATCTCCCAGCAAGGTTCTTGCTGGTTTTTGCCGAGAAACTTGGTCGTGTGTACAAGGCCTCAGTCACCGGCTCTCTGCTCTGCTCCCCCCTCCCCCTATGCACACTGTAGCACTGGGCTGTGAAGAGGGTGGGAGCAGCTGGCTTTGGTTCTCAGTGGTTTTCTGAGCCGGGTGCAGGTCCGGCATCAAGGGGGATCCTGGATGGTCGCGATCTTTCCCCAGCCTGGGCAGGCTCTGTGCTGACAGCGGGCATCAGAATGAACTGCACTCCTGTGATCCACAGGAGAAGTGCATCCAAATGAGCTTTAGCTGTACTTCTCCTTTAAAGCGGAACTATACTCACCTAAGTTCCAGCGATGTGTGCCAGAGCTCCTTTTCGTTGGCCGAACGGGGATGACGTCACTTCCGTGCATGCGTGGGAGAGCAGTCAGCTTCGGCATTGCCAAATTTTTACAGTGAGCTGCGCGTAAGCATCTCACTGTACTGGGGCGGACAGTCAGGTAAGTAACTTTAATGCAGAAGTGACAAAGCATGTCTCTTCTACATTAAAATCCTGCCTGTTCACCCATCTTTATGTGTTAGCATAAAGTTGTACATTATGCACAAGGTGTTGTCATTTGAAGCTATAAGGCTTATAGTAGATACCATTTCCTCTCTCATTGCTACCATGTAAAGTGGTGAAAGGCAAAGCAAGTACTCGAGACACACTGCATGTCCATAATCCAGTTTTGCTCCGTTTTCTTGATCAGTTCTTTGAATAAAGTTCTAGTGGATGATTTTTATGGCTGTGAAGATGCTGAAATGAATGTTTAATTGCCAGCAGTAAAATGCCTTGAAATAACATTTAGTGAAATGAGATATGTAGGCAATCAGAGACTACTATCCATCTAAGAAAATTGCAGTTGGGGAAAAAAAAGAACTACTCTTTCCACCCTACTGTCTGGAGTAGACAGGAGAGTGCACTGTGCGGCTTCATAAAATGATACATTTTAACAAAAATCAGCTGCTAATGAAGCACTTAGGGTGAAACTCAAGATACAGGGAGAATTCCTATTCAAGTCAGTGGGGTGTTTTCAGCCAATTATGGTGGTGCAATCAGCCGCTTCAGACTGTACTTAATCTACCCCTCCCTTTCCAAGAAGGTTATCCATTAAGCTGCAATGGCACAGATAAGGACGGTCTAAAGCTCCTGATTGACTAAAGTGACTGAGGCTTGATCAGCACTATCACACTATAATGAATGGCACAGTTTAATAAATAACTCAGCACTCTTCCTATTTATGCCATCACGTTCTGGCACCATGGATGTCCTCATTTAGTCATACGATGAGCATGTTAAAGGAAGCCTTGCAGTAGAAAAGCAAAATATAAAGGCTGTCCTTTATCAGAAAATGCTAATTGCTGGGCTGCCATGCTGATCCAATGGGTTTAGTACATTCTGGATGACTCACCTGAACGAGTATGTAGGTAGGACTACTGATCTTCTAATCTGCATGGCTTTTCCCAAGTCAGCAACAAAGAAAATATTGTAGCCAGGTTATCACCAATTCCTGAAGGAGGTCAACAATGGCATCCATCATATTTTTTCTAAAAATCAACACCTAATGCTTTTTATTTTGGGTGGGTGCAGAATACTGTTGTCAGTAGGTTGACCATTCTCGAAAAAGACATAAAAAAAACCAATAGTTAGACCTGGTCTTTGCAATGTCCTTAATGAAATTTGAACCAACCCATTAAATTGAGCAAGCTCCTTATATGTTCTATAATGGACACCACCATAAAATAAAGGGTATTGCACTGGATCTTGGGCTCTTGTGTGTTTGCAGTTTCCAGTGCCTGCTGGTTGCAAGAACAGCAAGGTTGTCGTGTTATTGAAGATTAACCCTTTCAATGTTGGAATTATATTAAACCTTTGCACCCTCTTTGTGCAGATGACCTGTGGTGTTAGTGTAAGATCTAGTATATGTGCATAATGGATACCATGGACACCAGAAACTATCCAAGCAGGATCAGAATGAAAAAACTGCCAAATTATGGTCCTATAATATAACTTAATGCAAATCTAAAAAAAATACCAGAATGCAGTACTTATCTTGGTTTTTATGGCTTACGGTATATGACTACAATCACTTTTTTTTTTGTAAGGTCGGGCTAATTATTTATCTTTACGTTATTCATTTTGATTGTTTTTTTTTTTTTTTTTGTATATATTGGTAAACAACTAAACTGTGTTATGACATATACATTATATGGACCCCACCCCCATTATATCTAAACTCTTCTGCTATTTCCTTTTATTTTTATTAAATGAGAAAGAAAACTGTATATAGTTCCTTTTGCTATGCATATTGTATGTTGGCCATATGGCAAATGCAGACCTACATAAGGCTTTGTGAATCATACAGCTGTACACTTTAGTGTTCAATAAATATAAAATGAATTTCTAATGCATACAGAAATTTCTTCTTTTTTCCAGGCAAGAAAGATGCATGCTATACTCTTAACCCCAGAATTGATTCTAGCTATTATTAACACAATATTTAAAGAGGAACTTTACCATACCCAAGTAAAATGAAATGTAATCTTTCTAATACTTGTCCCTGTGTAATAATACTAATAAAATAAAATAAAATAAATAAATATTAATAAACAAAACCTACTTACTAGTCCAATGAGTCCAAAGTTGTCTTCATAACAGCAAATGTTCTACTACCACCAGTCTAATTCTACACTTCCATTTTGGAAGTCATGTTCTTGGTTCTCCATCTCAGGCCTCGTACACACGACTGAGTTTCTCAGCAAAAACCAGCAAGAAACTTGCTGGGAGATATTTTTTTGCCGAGGAAACCGGTCGTGTGTACATTTTCGTCGAGGAAACTGTCGAGAAAAAAGATGATTTCTTTCCTCAATTTTGGCAGATACATATTGTTCTACATATTTTTGGAAAAAAAATCGCAATAAGCGTATATTGATTGGTTTGCGCAAAAGTTATAGCGGCTACAAAAAAGGGGATGGATTTATAGCATTTTTTTTACTAGTAATGGCGGCGATCCGTGATTTTTTATCGCAACTGCGATATTGCGGCGGACACATTGGACACTTTTGACACTATTTTGGGACCATTCACATTTATACAGCAAATAGTGCTATAAATATGCACTGATTACTGTGTATATGTGACTGGCAGGGAAGGGGTTAACACTAGGGGGCTAAATGTGAATCCTAGTGAGTGATTCTAACTGTGGGGGGAGGGGACTGACTGGGGGAGGTGACCAATCTGTGTCCCTATGTACAAGGGACACAGCATCGGTTTCTTCTCCCTGACAGGACTTAGATCTCTGTGTTTACACACACAGATCCACAGTCCTGCTCAGTAACTGGGCAATCGCGGGTGCCCGGCGGCCATCATGGACCCTGGGCACAAGCATCGGGTTCCTAGTAACACGGTGGGTGCGTGCACGAGCCAGCAGCGGCGTGCGCGCCCCCTAGTGGCTCTGCAAGGCGAGGACGTCATATGATATCCTCCCAGAACGAGAGGATTATCGTGCCGCCGTTAGTAAAGCGGTTAAGTAAACCCCAGTGTACACCAGTAGATTTTTTTTACGTTCAACCCAGCAGAGCTGAAAGGAAAAAAAAACCTGACAGCTGAAAAGGAGCCGCTGTACTAACTATCCAACGTAAGTACTTTGTTCTTCCCTGCGGTGCTATTGTGTTCTGTTAGGGGGGATGCTGTTTGGCAGAGAGCACCAATCAGCAGACCTTTTTTGGTCATACCTCTTTGACAGAAGCTGGCCGAACCGCCGACTACTCTAGGACCGACTTCAGTACACACAAGGTGAATTTCAGCTGCTTTCTATTGGCCCGACATTCAGCCCATGTGTACTAAGCCTTTGTAATAAAAAAATTAAAGCCCACCTCCAGATAACACTTTTTAAGCAGCTACTTGCTTAAGGTGATTGTAGCTGTATTAGTGTACTTGTGACAGAAACAATTGAGTACTGTCCACGATCCTTTTTTTATTTGCACTAACAAACAATTTTTCAGGACAAGCTTTCGGGGTATGTCTTCTTCTTCAAGGTCCTAGCAGTACTGTTTCACAAACGTTTTAGCAAAATTTGTGTACGTTTTAGCAGAATTTTTGTAACATTCCGCTAAAACTTTTGTGAATCGATACTGCTAGGACCTTAAAGGAGTTGTAAAGGAAAACATTTTTTTTTTGCTGAAATGACGGTTTACAGGGTATAGAGACATAATAGTTAACTCATTCCTTTTAAAATTGATTAAAAATAGATAAAAATCAATCATATAATGTACCTCTAGTTTCATTTTTGCATCTAGTTTTGTTTTTGCATGTTATCCTGCCTGTGTGCTATACAGAGCCATAGAGCAGTCATGGTTTGGAAAATTAAACTAGAATCTCCCAGTACTGTGGTCCTCAGGAAACAGACAACCAGGAAGTGTCCACAACAGAGAAGAATTACAGCAACATCAGAGCAAAAACGAACAATGAGGACATGAAACCAGGACTGCAGTAATGTAAAGGAAGCTATTTAGCTAAAAAAAAAAAATCCTTTAGTGACCCTTTAAGCAGCTACTGAAATTGTTTATTTTTTCCTTTTAGAAAAAAAGGTTTGAACTATATAATATCTGTAAGCATATGGTTTGTCCCAGCCCCTGTAGCCAAACCTTTTGTGCTTGACAGAGTGGCCTTCTGAAGGCATTGGGTAAATAACTGATCTAATGACAGAACCAATAGGTTCCAAAACTTTTTACAGTTGGACTCAGGCCTCGTACACATGACCGAGTTTCTCGGCAAAAACCAGCAAGAAACTTGCTGGGAGATATTTTTTTGCCGAGGAAACAGGTCGTGTGTACATTTTCGTCAAGAAAACTGTCGAGAAACTCGACGAGTCAAAAAGAGAGCAAGTTCTCTATTTCCTCGACGGGAATGGAGAAACTTGCCTTGTCGAGTTCCTCGACAGCCTAACAAGGAACTCGACGAGGAAAACGATGTGTTTCGCCCGTCGAGTTCCTCGGTCGTGTGTACGAGGCTTCAGAATAAAAAACACTGCTGTGTTAATGTTATTGATAGAGTGCTTCACGTATGTCATTTTTAGTCCTTATACACATTTTATGAACAGGCAGCTAGATATGAATGATCTTACTGGAGATATCAGCTCTTAACAAGCTTTTGCCCCTGCATGCACAATCTTCTGAAATTGTGTGGGCTGCCCAGATTGATGCAATATTTTTGCTCAGGTAGTGGAATGTCTTTAAAATCCATATTTTTTTCTTTTTTTTTTTTACTGAAGAAGGTTGCAATCTTACATAGCCCAAATATGTCACGCTTTGATGTTTCCAACAAACTCTTCTTGAATTGCAGTTCTAGTGTACTGAACGCATGGTATGGATTTCAAACAGTCTACGTAACATATTGTGAAAAGCATCCTCCTTCTGGTTGACTTTCATGCTCATTTTAAAATCCTTCTAGATAAAGCTGATATTATGCTTGCTATCAGCAGTCGTTAGGTACATTACTGGCGAGAACTAGACTTCCGAGTTAAGCCTTTAATAATAGCTCTTAATCACAAAATGGAAATCTCGTAAGTCACGGACCAGCCTTAAATTATCAGAATGTAAGGAGAGGAAGGACAAGTGAGGGAAATAAACAGGAAATGTGTGTTAACTGCTCCACTTCTATAATTGTACTATTTCTGTCTTTCCTTGAACTAGACTTCTAATTAGGCATAGATGACCTGGGCCTAGAGGTGTAAATATCTGTAGGGTAACTACTTTAGCAAATCTGTACCCCCTCCTTACCGGCCTAAAGCCTAGTATAAATGGGTGGAATTGCAGATGGCATGGGCCGGTTTAATAAAAAACAGGCCGACATTCAGCCCATGTGTAAGGCTGTCGTTCCAACAGAAGCCAGCCATTTGGCTGGCTTGTCAGACAAGCATGCTGAAAAACCAGCAGCCGCTGGGCTCCCAAACAGTGCTCTGAGCCAATGGCTGAGGCCCCGTACACACGGCCGAGAAACTCGACGAGCAAAACACATCGTTTTGCACGTCGAGTTCCTTGTGAAGCCGCCGAGGATCTCGGTGAGCCAAGTTTCCCTGTTGACTAACGACGAAATAGAGAACATGTTCTCTATTTGGCCCGACGAGATCCTCGTCCGTTTCCTCGGCCGAAAGTGTACACACGGCCGGGTTTCTCGGCAGAATACGGCTCCGATCGAGTTTCTGGCTGAATTCTGCCGAGAAACTCGGTCGTGTGTACGGGGCCTAAGAGTGCTGACCGGAATGTTCTAGCTAGGGGCCCGCTGTCCCCCTGTCAGAACACAAAAGAACAGCAGGGGAGATCGCTATACCAACACTGGATCGTTAGTACATATGCTCCGACTGAAGCTGTCAGTTTTTTTTAAATACTAGTGGTGTGTACTAGGCTGGCCATTTGGCTGGCTTGTCAGACAAGCATGCTGAAAAACCAGCAGCCGCTGGGCTCCCAAACAGTGCTCTGAGCCAATGGCTGAGGCCCCGTACACACGGCCGAGAAACTCGACGAGCAAAACACATCGTTTTGCACGTCGAGTTCCTTGTGAAGCCGCCGAGGATCTCGGTGAGCCAAGTTTCCCTGTTGACTAACGACGAAATAGAGAACATGTTCTCTATTTGGCCCGACGAGATCCTCGTCCGTTTCCTCGGCCGAAAGTGTACACACGGCCGGGTTTCTCGGCAGAATACGGCTCCGATCGAGTTTCTGGCTGAATTCTGCCGAGAAACTCGGTCGTGTGTACGGGGCCTAAGAGTGCTGACCGGAATGTTCTAGCTAGGGGCCCGCTGTCCCCCTGTCAGAACACAAAAGAACAGCAGGGGAGATCGCTATACCAACACTGGATCGTTAGTACATATGCTCCGACTGAAGCTGTCAGTTTTTTTTAAATACTAGTGGTGTGTACTAGGCTGGATAATTAAATTTGAACTATAGGAATTATGAAAAAAGTAACCACCCCTTCTCTTTTACTCCAGGGGTTAAATGTCTATTAGGACATTGGAGGTAAAGGAAAAGGCTGTTATACTTATTCCTTACTTCCCTTATCACCATTTCTAACCTCTTTCCTCTTTTCTGTGCTGGGTTGTGGGCAGAACCTTGCTGTCCTAACCTTTAATACAGGACTAGTGGCTAGAGCGCCTTAGAGTAGAACCTGTGGGGGCCACTTGCACAATATGGAAGAAGCCGGCGGAAATGAGGAATGAGGTGGGGAAAGCCCTACTGAAATGTACTTATTTTTCTCCTCCTGTGTGTGATCGAATGTTATATACATAAACCCAAATAATGGCAGGAACAGGAAAACTGTAATATCCTTTTTTTCAGTCCATTCCATCTTGCAGTTCACTTTTGCCAGCATGGCAATAATTGGTTCAAGCTTCTTACGGACAGTTAGTAGTTGTTCTTTTTAACTATGAAAGTGCAAGAAGGTTAATAAAATTCAGCTTATATTTGGAGTCATACATTTTTCATTTATTGCTAGGGAAGGTACACAGGAGGGTCACACTGGTTTACATAAACCATTGACTAAGCTGTAGATATTCAGGATTTTGCATCTGCTTAACTATCAGGAAGCTCTAAAACAGGGGTCTCAAACTCAAATTACCTGAGGGCCGCAAGACAAGTTTTCATATCCCATGGGGGGCCGCATGCAAACTTTCAAACTTCAAAAACAGTACTGGTGTCAGCGGACGCATTATTAACCCCCAGCACTGGTGTCAGCGGAAACATTATTAACCCCCAGCACTGGTGTCAGCGGACACCTTATTAACCCCCAGCACTGGTGTCAGCGGACACATTATTAACCCCCCAGCACTGGTGTCAGCGGACACATTATTAACCCCCCAGCACTGGTGTCAGCGGACACATTATTAACCCCCAGCACTGGTGTCAGCGGACACATTATTAACCCCTAGTATTGGTGTCAGCAAACGCATTTTTAACCCTGACCACTGCACTACACACGGACCACTGCACACGGACCACTGCACACTGCCGACAGACCAGCACACTGCCGACAGACCACTACACTGTTGACAGACCACTACACTGCCGACAGACCACTACACTACACACTGACCACTCATCATCATGGCACAGCACATCAAGGCTCAGAGACCAGCACATCAGGGCACAGCACATCAGGGCACAGCACATCAGGGCACAGGGCACAGCACATCAGGGTACAGGGCACAGCACATCAGGGTACAGCACATCAAGGCACAGAGCCCAGAAAATCAGGGCACATGGCACAGCACATCAGGGCACATGGCACAGCACATCAGGGCACAGCACATCAGGGTACAGCACATCAGGGCACAGCACATCAGGGTACAGCACATCAGGGTACAGGGCACAGCGCACATCAGGGCACAGAGCACAGCACATCAGGGTACAGGGCACAGCACATCAGGGTACAGGGCACAGTGCACATCAGGGTACAGCGCACATCAGGGCACAGCGCACATCAGGGCACAGCGCACATCAGGGTACAGGGCACAGCACATCAGGGCAGAGCACATCAGGGTACAGGGCACAGCACATCAGGGTACAGAGCCCAGCTCATCAGAGTACAGCACATAGGGGTACAGCACAACAGGCCACATCAGGGTACAGGGCACGGCACATCAGGACAGGACATATCAGGACAAGGCACATGGCACATCAGGGTACAGGACATGGCACATCAGGACAGGGCACATGGCACATCAGGTTACAGGGCACATGAAACAGCACATCAGGGTACAAAGCCCAGCAAATCAGGGTACATGGCACACATCAGGGTACATGGGTCACAATCAGGGCACATGAGAGCACACCAGGGCACATCAGGCACAGCACATCAGTACAGGGCACATGGCACATCAGGGTACATGGGCCACAATCAGAGCACAATCAGGGCACATGGGGCATATCAGGGCACAATCAGGGCACATGAGAGCACACCAGGGCACATCAGGCACAGCACATCAGTACAGGGCACATGGCACATCAGGGCACAGGGTACCCTGATGTACAGAGCCCAGCACATCAGGGTACATGGGGCACATGGCACATGAGGGTACATGGCACATGAGGGTACATGGGGCACAATCAGAGCACATCAGGTCACATGAGAGGCAGGGCAAAGGTCAGCGTTTACTTGTTGTTTTCTTCAGATGCAGAGCAGTGCAGGAAGCGTCTGTCAGAGGTTCACTTCTCTCTCATGTCACGCTGCTACTGCCCGGCGGCCCCTCCTCTCTTCTCGTCCATCCCAGATGATGTCACAAGCAAATAGGGATGAGAAGAGAGGAGGGGCCGCCGGGGAGTAGCAGCGTGACATGAGAGAGAAGTGAACCTCTGACAGACGCTTCCTGTGCTACTCTTCATGCACCTCGATCTACACTTCCGCGGCACCCGCCCTGCCTGCGGGCCATTTATTACCGGTCCGCGGGCCGTAAATGGCCCGCGGGCCGGTACTTTGAGACCCCTGCTCTAAAACAAGCCTAACTCATCTTTGTTGCTTCAGGCACTGTGGAGCAATTTTATCCTCAAAGTTCAAAACAGAAGCACACATATCATTATGCTCCTAAGAACTTCAGCTCATTCACTTAGCTCAGGGAAAATCCCCTTGCCAAATGAAAATTCCCTTTGACTTCCTTTAGTAAATAAACCTCTCAGTCCCTCAACTGTGCCTCTTTTGAAAACAAGAAGGGTTAAAATGTAACTGCCATGCCACTGCTGAGAGGTCCAGATACAACTTTAATCCCTAAAGGTCAGGGGTACAGATAAAGCAATAGCCAACACGTTTTTGGGGTCTACATCACCCCTTCATCAGGGCTTGACTGGCAACTAAGTAAACAAACCAGTAGTGAACTGGACCTACAATGGTATTTATTTTAGTGTGCACAGGCATAATCAGCAGCTTGATTGAAAACAAATTCTTTTTCCCTCATTAAATGTTGCTATTTTAGCTCCAAAGTATTGATCTGTACAAATAAATATATTATTTTACTGGCACATTTTATTGAACATTACTTTAGATTATCATAATATAAAGTAAAATTAGTGATGGAAAAAAATCTTCAGTAGGTTAAAGCAGAACTTTACTGTAGCTGAACACTATAAATCACAAACACTATTTAATTATTTTTTAATATTCAAACGCAAACTCATCCATCCATATCTCCATGCTTTATTTTGTTGAGAAACACCCTAGCATTTCTAGCTGTGGCCATCTTAAATAAGGGCAGATGATTCATGGAGCATTTGCTTCCTGCAATCTATTTGCCATTAATAAGGAAGTAAACCCTCTTTTAAAATAAAAATAAAAGGCATAGGCATAATGAGCTAGTATGCATAGCATACTAGCTCATTTTAAAGTGCTTTCCTGAGATCGAAGCCACCGCAGCGGTGCTCCCTCACCTCCTCCTTCGCTGCCATCTCTGCACAATTCACTTCCGCATATCGCGGCTTGGGCGCTGTGACTGGCCGGAGCCGCGGTGACGTCACTCACCGTGCATGCACGCAGGTGCCGCCACTAACAGCATGATCGTCACTAGTAACAGCACGCTCAGTGTGCATGCGCCGTAGACATCGGTGTCTTTCTTTTGCAAATATCTCCTAAACCGTATAGGTTTAGGATATATTTGTTGCACCAACAGGTAGGCCTTAATCTAGGCTTACCTGTGGGTTAAAATGGTCTGTAAGTGTTTACAACCACTTTAACTCAGGCATACAGGCAGGAGGGTGTGCTTAGCAGAGAAAACCCCCTCCCTTCCTCCAGATGAAAGAAAAATGCCCTTGAAGACTCCTGGGATCTATGACATCATTTTAATCTAGGTCAGAAACCAGGAAGCAAGTGAAGAAATGTAAAAAAAAAGGTTAAAACAAGTAAATATAATATACCTTCCTATGTAGTTACAAATGCCAGTAACATAAGAATTAGAAACAGTTAAAGTGTTATTAAACCCACAACAGTAAAATAAGTCTGTATATCCAGTAAAGCATGCTTGTTATATTCACTGTGGAACCTAAGGGGTTAATTCTCTGCATTGTGCAAGAAGGCTGTTTAAGCCTATCTTCTCTAATCCTCCCCTTGTTCCACTGTCCCAAACCCATCTCCTGATATGACAGTGCATTTGGAGTTACTCTGCACATGCTCAGTTTGGTGTGTATTGCATGTGATCAGCACAGGGCCAATCAGCACTGTCCAGACAGAGGGTCAGGGGTCCTATAACCTTATAGGGCAGTCAGAGGAGAATGAAAACTCCTCCTACATGATTTAACCAGTCACTGATAGAAGTCACAAGACTGCTATATACTGCTGATGAGAAAAGATATTTAGCAGATTCTTTTTACTAAAACTTTTACATTTCCATGTCCTGTGTACTGTGGAAGACCAGATATGTTGAATGCGGGGTCCTGGGTTTAGTAACACTTTAATGTTGAATGAGAGAGTTGAAGTGATTATTCTTGGTCCCACATGATCAGAGGTTGTGGAAAGGGTTTGTCCATCGCCTGAATAGTCTGTGTTAAAAAGATGCCCCTGCTTCCCATCTTAGAAGGTTGGTAAATTTGCTGAGAATACAACACACCCAGATCATTTATTATGTGCGATGGACGTAAATTTATTGTATTGCCCTTGGAAATGATTTTTAAGCGTTGGTAAGTGTGGATGTGTGCCATGTTGGCTGATTCTGAGCCACTTTCAGATAAATATTTGTATAATGTTTCAGTGCACAAAGAGTGCTGAACCATTGTCACTCCTGTTTCCACCTTTTCCCAATTACTGCTATTAATTTCATGGAACATTAGATGCAGTCGTTCTCATCTGTGGTACCAGCTGTCTGGTGCTCAGTAAGACCTGAAGCCCATTGTACACTGACATTTTATGCCCCTTTATAGGACTGCTCTGTGCTCAACTGAATGGTTTTTAAAACATGCTTGTCTGGATGGCAGCAGGGAATCCAAGTTGGTATACGGCAGGTGGGCCAGCAAATTGTGAAATTTAGGAGGGGGCGAAATATGGATGCCGCAAGCTTTAGTTTTATGTTCAAGGCGGTTTTATGTGGTTTATTTTGGTTTCCATGAGGTTACAGCTTGGTTAAAATGATACATACGTTTAAATGTCTCAATATCTGAAATGGGAACATAACAAAACAACGTTGTCATTTCAGAAATGCTTATTCTGGAAAAATAAGAACCTCGCCCTTATGGCATGCATGCCTGTCAGCTGTCAGAAAGACGTGCGGGAATCAACATTTTGGTTCACCTTTTAGAGCCCTTTCGCATCTTCACATTGTGATAACACAGGATATAAAGTGTGCAGTGGTGTGCAGACCGTTGTGCAGACCGCTACATGATTATATTGAGTTTTAATGGTACGCAATGTGTAACACCCACATGTGACCTTAAGCCTTTGAAAAAAATTATCTTTAAATATATTCAGTTAGCCAATTAATTATATTACATATTTTTTAAGGCCTCATGCACAGTGGACATTTTGAACACTGCTATTAGGGGCATATTAGGGCCATCTGGAGTTTTTTTTTTTTTTTTTTTTTTCTTTTTTCTTTTTCAGTCTATATGTCTATGCACACCTAGGGGTTTACAGGCGTTTAGAGGCAAAAATAAACCACTGCCAGCGCATCCAGAAGCAGCGGAATTTGACAGAAGAAATGCTAAATGCTTATAAACACAAGGCATGTTTAGCGATTGAGTGGTTGTAAACCCTTGGGGGAAAAAAAGCTGCAAGACCAAGGCATAGCATACTAGCTCATTATGAATTACTTATCCTACATCGAAGCCCCCGAAGCGGTCCTCGTCCCCCCCTCCGGTGACAACATTTCTCCCAGGGGTTACTTTCAGGTATTGTGGCTGTTATTGGCCGGAGCCACAATGACGTCAATCCCGTACATAGGTGCCATTGCTTCAGTTTGTCCCAATGCGCATGTACCAATGACATCGGCACATGCAGGGGGCAGGGGACAGGGGATATCTCCTAAAATGTGCAGGTTTAGGAGATATCCTGGGTAGCTACAGGTAAGCCTTATTATAGGCTTACCTGTAGCATAAAGTGGTCTGTAAGGGTTTACAACCACTTTAAAGTCATATTAAAGTCTTGTTTTTTTTTTTTAAACAAGCGTGTTATTCTTATGTGCTTTGTGCAGTGGATTAGCACAGAGCAGCCCAGATCTTCCTCTTCTTGGGTCTCCTGCCAGTGCTCCTGAACCCTCCCTCCTGCCAAATGCCCCCACAGCCAGCAGCTTTCCCCGCCCCTCTCTCCTCATTGGCTCACTCACTTTGATTGTCAGCAGCCAGAGCCAATAACACTCACTATTGTTTGAAAATAAAAAGATAGCGGCACTTTCAGAGAATAAAAACAGCTCCTTTTGTTGTGCAAAAATAGGAATGAAATGCCCCACACACAACCCACAGAGCATTTCACACTCACTGCTGTGTCTCAGCCAATCAGGTAGGAGAGTCCCGGACAGCCTCGTGCAACATCGCCGGAGGGCTTCTGCACACAGAAGGTTTTTTATCTTAATGGATAGAATGCATTAAGTTAAAAAAAAAAAAAAAACTTCTGCCTTTAGAACCATTTAATTTCAATGGCCAGAATATATTATAATTATATTATATTATATTATTATTCTGTCAAATAAAATGAATTAACACCCAAGCGCTTGATACACCTAAACATACCTAAATGCGTTATACATGTTTACAAGCATTTTTACTGCCAAGATGCTGCTGTCAGGTGGAAAGGCATCTGTGGCCAAACAACCAGTGTGCTTGAGACCTTATATTTCTCTCTAATTAAAATTTGCAAGAACAAAAGTTCTTAAAATATAATATGAGGTCCTTTGTAGAGGACAGAGGCACAATAAAACAAGTCCTTTGGAGACATACATCTAATTGGGCTCTCCTGGTCCTCTTTTTTGCTCTCTCCTTTGCATAATTTCTCATCTAACGTCTATGGGGTCTGTTTATCTTTTACCAAGGATTCATATGTTTTTCACCTGAGAAATAATTAGAAAAATATGTGACTCTTGGATGAAATCAATAATAAGTAAATGAACACAAGATAAAATCAATGATACATAGGTAAAGAGTCTTAGCCTAAAGCTGGTCATAGATGGATCTTGATTTGGTAATTTCAGCAGGGATCGGCCATATTTCAACCCATCTATAAGCAGGCTGGTTGTACAGAAGATGATCTCTCAATTGACTTCTGTACAACTAGCCTGTTGGAAAAGTTTCACTCGATTGGTGTCTACGGTTCTAGCTGTCAGTGCTGATGAGTGCCTTCCGAAGACAGGGAAACGTTGTAAAGCCTCGTACACACGACCGAGGAACTCGACGGGCGAAACACATCGTTTTCCTCGTCGAGTTCCTTGTTAGGCTGTCGAGGAACTCCACAAGGCACGTTTCTCCATTCCCGTAGAGGAAAAAGAAGACATGCTCTCTTTTTGGCTCGACGGGATCCTCAACAGTTTCCTTGTCGAAAAATGTACACATGACCGGTTTCCTCTGCAAAAAAAAATCCCAGCAAGTTTCTTGCTATTTTTTGCCTAGAAACTCGGTCGTGTGTATGAGGCCTGACTGTCAGAATACAATAGCTCCACCCTCACCACAGGGATTCCCCCTTCCACATAGAGTGTGTAGATGAGGGAATCAATTCAATTTCTTCAGTTTAACCCGCTGGATCATTTATGGAAATACTTACCTCTTCCGCTGCCTACACTGGTAAACTCCTCAAGAGGAATCACAGGCTAAAGTCTGTGCAGAAACCGTCCCTTCTGGTAGTTTTGACCTCCAGTGTCCCCCGCAGCGCTCAGTGGTCCCTCCTGCTGACCACTAAGTCACTACAGAACACAGGCGATGGGCAGGAGGAACCACCGAGGGCAACAGGGGACACAGGAGATAGATATTCCCAGAAGTGTTGTTTTGTGTCCAGACTTCAACTTTCAGTTTCTCCTGATCAAAGTGGTGTTCAGTAATGCAGGCAATGAAGGAGTACTTACCTTCTTCTTTACAGGAGTAGGATTTATTTGGATTGCCATATTGCTATTAGGGTTGCTTTAAGATGTAGATGAGAGCATTCTTTTCCACTTTACTTTGATGCTGACAGCTACATTAGTTCAGCAAGTGGCCAACTATTTTCTCCTTTTCATGTCTCATAGGTGAAGTTTGCACTTCTATGCGGCGATTTGGATTCTGTGTCACTTTCTTCAGCCTATAAAGGGTAACTGTAGATTTCCATTGACAAGAGGATTGAAGCTCAGGCAACATAGTGAATACTGCGTAAATGACTGCACGCTGACATTTTTCTCTACCTCGGCTACGAAGTGCAATCACAATAACACATCAGCTCCGATTTTTATGCTAGACTATTCCTGTGTCATATGACACAACAGGGACTGTTTGCAGGGGACACAGAGAGGGAACCAGAAATGAGACAGTTATAAAAATGACACACTTGTCACCACCTAATTGCCTTCCTGTTCCCGAGATGTCTGTGCTGAGTCCATGTTTCTGGCAGTCGATTGCATCCATCCTCCATGGAATCTGAAACCGTCAAAACAAGGGGAATATTTTAACAGAAGTTTTTCTACTGTTTGATATTTAACTCTACATATGCACAATGGGATACATTTAAACGCCCATGTAGACCAGAAGTCCCAATGCCATTACAAGTGTTAAGCAATAGCCACATTCAAGTATAACAATGCATCTTGAAGTTATTGTGTTCACCCTTATTCAGGGGACAATACTTGCTTTGTATCTATTGTGGTTGGTTTTATTGCAGATGTTTACAATTTTAATTTTTTACTATGTTTTGTTATTTTTTTTACAATGTTTTCCTTTTTTTAGGGGGGGGTGGGTGGGGTGGATGGTGTCAGTGTGTTTTTTCTACACAGATTCCACAGTCCTTTTCTCAGCAGCCTCAGCTGCACTGAAAATGAATGAAAAGGAGACAGCAGCTCCTCTATATTCATAAACTGATTACTGACTCTGTTCATTTGGAAAAGGTAGGAGCCTAACTCCACTCTCCATCCTGACAGATCGAGGACAGAGGGGGCAGAGAAGGATATGGAGGGTGACACAGAGCGCAGAGGGGGACAGCAGAAGAACGGAGCGCGGAGATGGAGAGCAGAGGAATGGAGGGTGACACAGAGCATGGAGGGGGAGAGCAGCAACACAGAAGGGGGACACGGAGCGCGGAGGGGAAGAGCAGCAATGCGGATGGGGGACATGGAGTATGGAGGGGGGAGGAGCAGCATTGAGGGTGACACCGAGCGGGGAAGGGGACATGGAGCAGCATGGATCGGGGAACTGGAGGAGGATACAGGGACAGTCAGCGGTGATCGTTGCGGCTTTGGGGGATTTACAAGCACCGATCACCACTGTATAGATTTCACTAAAGCAGCTGAAAATGGGGGGGTCCGGGGAGAAGCTGTCAGGCTTTATTGAAATCTATATGTGCTTGTAACTCCTCCCCGCCGCACCGATCATCCTTGACTGCCCAAGTATCTGGTGAAGCATCGGAGCATTTGCCCAGAGTACAAGTACTCTGGGAAATGATTGGCATCGGTACAGATACAGATACCGATACTAGTATCGGTATCAGGACAACCCTAGTACATGGTATGTTTACTGAGAGCAGACATTAGGGATTGATTTACTAAAACTGGAGACTGCAAAATCTGGTGCAGCTCTACATGGTAGCCAATCAGCTTCTAATTTCAGTTTGCTCAATTAAAGTGATTGTAAAGTCTCGTCTAAAAAAAATATATATAACAAACATGTTATACTTACCTGCTCTGTGCAGTGGATTTGTACAGTGCAGCCTGGATCCTCCTCTTTTCAAGTCCCTCTTCGCTGCACCCGGCCCCTCCCTCCTATCAAGTGCCCCCCACAACAAGCAGCTTCCTATGGGGGCACCTGAGCCGAGCTGCAGCTCTGTGTGTCCATTCAGACACAGAGCTGCAGTTCTGCCCCGCACCCTCTCACCCCTGATTGGCTACCTGACTTTGATTGACAGCCAAGGGAGACAATGGCACTGCTAGAGTGTCTCAGCCAATCAGGGGGAGAGTCCCGGACGGCCAAGGGACTCATGGACTTTGCTGGACAGAGATGGGACTCTGTCATAGACTGTTTTGAGATTGAAAAACCTTCTGCCTTTACAACTCCTTTAACCTCCTGAGCGGTGTTCCCGAGTGTGACTCGGGGTGAGATTTTTGGGCTAAAATCGGTAACCCCGAGTCAGACTCGGGCTCGCCTCGCTGGATGTACAGGGAGTGTTTACTTACCTTGTCCCTGGATCCAGCGATGCCACCGCGCTGTGTGAGCGAGCGGGACCTCGCTCGATTCACACAGCGTCCTCCTGTGCCGCCGATCTCCGTTCCCTGCGACGTTACGACGCACGGGGACGGAGAACGGCGCCAAATTCAAAAAAGTAAACAAACACATTACATACAGTATACTGTAATCTTATAGATTACAGTACTGTATGTAAAAAAAACACACACCCCTTGTCCCTAGTGGTTTGCCCAGTGTCCTGCATGTCATTTTATATAATAAAAACCTTTTTTTCTCCCTGCAAACTGTAGATTGTCCATAGCAACCAAAAGTGTCCCTTTATGTCAAAAATAGTTTTAGATCAGCTAAAAAACAGCGATAATAAATTATAATCACTTGCAGAATTGTGCGATAGCGATTTGTGGGGAAATTCGTCATAAAAAAAAAAAAAAAATGACAACGACAATTCTGCAACTGAGCAAATTTCAGTGATTTTGATTTGATTACATTATTGAATAATTTTATTATAATTATATTATTATTGGTAGTTATTTATTATATTATAATTTATAATTTTGTTTTTTAAAAAATGTCATACCCGGGATGCCTATTAGAATCTTGTTTGGTCAGATTTAAGTGAGTTATTTCTAAAAATTACAGGCCTACAGTATAAAACTCCAAATTTCCTTGCAAATAATGGTACCGCTTTCAGCATGTTTTTTTCTGAAAGAATCATACCGCCAGGGAGGTTAAGCTTTGACAAAAAACCTAGAAGCTGATTGGTTTCTATGCAGAGCTGCACCACATTTTGTACTCTCCAGTTTTAGTAAATCAATCCCAGAATGTTTACTGAGAGCAGGATGTGTTAGATGAATTAACTGCAATCAGTGTGTGGACAGGGTAGACTTAAATGGTGCCTCACTTTGCATTAAAGTAATTTGAAAACTAATCAATAAAAGTTCATATAAGCTTTAACATGCTAAAATATTTTAAACATTACTTTCAATCTTTTTAAATTTGGAGCTGACATATCATACCTGCCATGTTCTTGTTCAGGTACTTACTGTTATGGGGTGTCCCCTGTTCCCCAGTTGTGCTCCTGTGATATCAACCCATCATATGTATTTCTAGTGGAAACTACAAGTATCTCCACCGACAAACATTGCACAGGCATTGTCCACTGTTGTCTCGATGAGAAAGCCAGTTCTGAGCAATGATGTGCAGCTGGTGCTGGAGCTAGTGCATGGAGACCAAAAGTGTCTGAAACTGGTAAAAGGTTAAAAAGGTGATAACAGTATTTTTGAAAAGTATGTATAATACACAACGCTTTAACAAACTAAGGGGGCGATTTGCTAAAATGAGTGCACACAGAATTTGGTGAAGCTTTGCACAGTGACCAATCAGCTTCTAATTTCAGCTTGTTCAAGTAAGCTTTGACAATAAAATCTAGAAGTTGCTTGGTTACTATGCACAACTGCACCAGATTCAGTTTGCACCCATTTTAGTAACCCCCCCCCCCCCCCACAAATGTTATCCAGGTAGGGTGTAGAACTACATCATATCTGGACCATGATTGATATATGAGAAGTGAAGGAAACATGTTCTTGAGTTTTATGAAAAGAGCTGTAGATGCATTTATTAGAAAATGAAAGAAAAATGGAACTGGCTGGAAGCTTTTCAGTAGACTTGGAGAAAAAAGAAAATGTTAAGTTAGTGTATATTGACATCCAACTCTAGTCAAGGATTTTTACGTTTTGGATTGTATGAAGAAGAGTTAAAGCTCTGGGCATGTTTTATTGATTGTGTTTCCTTGGGGAGATTTCCCTGTGTGTCACCAAGACAATAAATTAATGGAATGAGGGTCACCAAGACAGGAAGACACAACACCAATAAAAACCTTAAACACTTCCCACCCTCCATATAGCAAAATGATGGCCGGGAAGTGATTTCATTATCCTAACTGGGCGTCATATGATGTCCTGCTGGATAACTCGCAATTGTGGGCCTGTGGGGGTACACAGCACGGCGATTGGTGGTGTGGTGTCAGTCTGTCACATTGCATCTCAGATCAAGGTAAAGAGCCTATGACGGAGCTTATCACAGTGTAAACAGGAAAAGCCGATTTCCCTCTACTTGCACCGACAGACGCAAGTAAAGGAGAGGGATATCACTGCTCCAGGTAGGTCAAACAACAAGCCTCTCCTCCAGTTTAGAAGCTCTTCAGTCCGTTCTGCTGTGACATGTACTTTTGATACCATTTCTTGAATAAAAGACAATTTTTGGAGTGCGGCTGTCTGTTCTTCCTATCACATAAGTAAAGGAGAGATGATCGGCTGCTCTCCTGACAGGGGGGGGCATACTGCACTGATTGATCATCAGTGCAGCCCGCTGAGAATGCCTGCCCAGGACCACCAGGGATGCCCACCCATGGCCACCAGGGATGCCCACCCATTCCCAACAAGTAAGCCCACTAGAGCCCACCAGAGATGGCAATCATTGCCCATTTGGGATGGCACTTTGTGCCCATCAGTGATGCCTATCAGTGCCTCTGATCAGTGCTGCCTATCAATGCTGCCCATCAGTGACCACCAGTGTCCGTCAGTGCCACCTATACATGCCCTTCAGTGCCACCTATGAGTGTCCCACAGTGCCACCTATGGGGGCCCACCAGTGCCCATTAGTGCTGCCTATGGGTGCCCATCAGTGCCACCTATTAGTGCTCAATAGTGCCACCTATCAGTGCTGTATATCAGTGCCACCTATCAGTGCCCATTAGTGCTGCTTATCAGTGCCTATCAGTGCCACCTCATAAGTGCCACCTCATCAGTCAATCAGTACTGCCTCATCATACCCATCAGTGAAGCCTCATCAGTGCCCATCAGTGAAGGAGAAAACTCACTTATTTACAAAGTTTTGTAACAAAAACTAAGAAATACTTTTTTTTTCAAAGTTTTCGGTCTTTTTTTGTTTGTAGCACAAAAAATAAAAACTCCAGAGGTGATCAAATATCACCAAACGAAAACTCTATTTTTGTAGAAAAAAATAAATATTTTGGTTACAGCATCGCATGGTAAAAAAAGGTGGATACCCTGCGCTGCCAATAATAAGTGAATGGAAGCTGCTAACACGGCTCATTTGAATAAAAAGCAAAAAGTGAAAAGGAAAATAAATGTGTAGCGCTTAAACTGACTGTCAATAATGAAAATCAATTGCCAAAAAATGTGAAACACATAACAATTATAAACAGAATGTGCATCAACAACATACAAGTCCCATATTGCAGGAAATAAATATGGTGCCGCTGGGCACGTGGTGCAGTGTGAACTGTTGCACCTGTTGGTTGGTGCCAAAGCGCAAAAAGTGATATAATCAACAATAGTTTGATGAAAATATTCACATAAACCAAAACAAAATCAATCTAGTGAAAAAGTGAATGGATGAGATGAGTGACTTTTCCAATACGTGATAAAACCACCACCGAAAGCAATGCAGGCTTACCGGAGCGTGTTGACTTAAGATGACATATGCCACCGAAAGTCAAGGGAGGCTTATAATGACTGATGTCATATACGATCCAAGGCAGAGTAGTACATCAACCGATCATCGTATCCTCTATGAGATAGGTGGATGGAAAGAGACTGGATACTATGCTGACGATAGAGTCCCCAGGCTGGTTATTCCTCACAGTGTGTTAATGGTATATGGAGATAGGAGAAAAGAGGCCACATAGCGTAATCCCGTTTAAAATGGAATTATTTAATTACAGCTATAAAACTTACATTTAGCTGGAGTTAAAAGCACTGTATACAAATGGGGCGGCAGTGGAGTCCTCCCGACGCGTTTCGTGGTCATAGCACTTCGTCTGGGGTGAAGTGAAGCCTCATCAGTGCCCATCAGTGAAGGAGAAAACTCACTTATTTACAAAGTTTTGTAACAAAAACTAAGAAATACTTTTTTCAAAGTTTTTCGGTCTTTTTTTTGTTTGTAGCACAAAAAATAAAAACTCCAGAGGTGATCAAATATCACCAAACGAAAACTCTATTTTTGTAGAAAAAAATAAATATTTTGGTTACAGCGTCGCATGACAGCGCAATTGTCATTCAAAATGCGATAGGGCTGAAAGCTGAAAATTGATCTGGACAGGAAATGCCCTGTATTGAAGTGGTTAAAGAACTTCAAACCTTTCACCACAGTGCAAAAAAATATTTTTTTTATTTTTATTGTCATCTCCCTATCATCATTTTGATTCCTGTGATATAACCAAAGAAAATGAATCTGTCAGGTCAAGGGAAAAAATGTTAAATGTCCATTGAACTCAATCAAAAATTAAGCAGTGCGATGATAGGTGGATCTCTGTCCTGACCACCTGTCCTCTAAGTGGCCTTACTCAGGTTCCTTTGATGGATTTTTCTTGTCTTTTTGGACCCCTGCACCCTGCAAACGCTAAACAGATCTCATGCTCGTCTGGGCAAATGACCTAAATTGGGTGATTTAGCTTATAGACTTCATGCTCATGAATCATAGTTAAGCCCCCAAATGACTCTATTGTGTGGTGTCGTTAGTACAGTTTAAAGCTTCAGAATAGGACACCAACCATGAACGTGTGTTACTGCAATAGCACTGTTCCTCCCCTCTCCGTGCCATCAGGAGACAACAAAAACAGACAGTTGCAGCACCAGAAAGTCAGAATGCACGTTACCTAATTGTCACAGGCACATTCACTACCCTCTTTAGTAAAGTCAATCTCCTTCTGCTCTTGCCATTGTTCCTCTAAAAAAAAAAAAGGTCTTTCATTTGCTCGTTCCTAAGAACACAGAGGGGTCATTGTAATACACTGGCAGCAGATGACACTGAGGATTAAACTGATTGGATGTAGGAAATGCACATGGTCTTCAGAGCAGATTTTCAAATGAGCAGCATGTAAAAACATCTGTAATCAAAACGAAATATAAGATTAACCATAATACGTTCCTGCCTAGACTAGGTTGGCCATCACGGATAATGCATACTCTTTTTGCGGCAGCAGCTTGCCTCCTGAATTCTCCCCAATAACGCAGATTGAATTACTTTGCCTAATAATGCAGATTGAATTATAATGCAGTTTATGCTGCTTTAATGCATATTCATCAGATAAAAGCCAGACAATTATTTTGAGAGGTCTCTTCATTTTTATAAGCAGGTGGAGATTGTCTGAGGATTTCACTAACGTAGGATTTAGAGAGAATAAAAGGGCAAATGAGCACAGATTATTTGATGAGCAAAAGTGAAAATGTAATCAGATTGTCTATAGGTTTCTGGATTGCAGGACTGTAGGAGAAAAAAGCGCAGTTTTAGGGTTGAGTCCTAAAGTGGAATTTCAGGCAAAGAACTAAATAAGAACAAACAATGACACCCAGTATAGTGTTTGCAGCTGGTTTAAATCAGGCCGAGGATTGATGTATGAGCCATTAAGAAATAATAATCTATTGTTGTATATGGATGGAATTGGAAATCCCTTACTTTCCCGTTGCATATCCCTACGGGCACATTGCCCATGGATCAGGTGCATCTAAGGCCCCGTACACACGACCAGTTTCCTCGGCAGAATTCAGCTTCCGACCGAGTTTCTGGCTGAATTCTGCCAAGGAAACTGGTCGTGTGTACACTTTCGGCCGAGGAAGCCGACGAGGACCTCGGCGAGGAAATAGAGAACATGTTCTCTATTTCCTCGTTGTTCTATGGGAGCTCTCGGCCCGCCGAGGTCCTCGGCGGCTTCAGGGCTGAACTGGCCGAGGAACTCGATGTGTTTGGCACGTCGAGTTCCTCGGCCGTGTGTACGGGGCCTTAGAGTATGCCAGGGATACTATTTTGTTTTTAATATGAAAAATCTGCTTAGTTTATTAAGAAATGGAAAAACATTTGAACTGGCTGGTTTTGAAAATTTGGGGATGGGATGGTGGAGACTAGGATTGGTGATAAAGCTTCGGTGGAGACACCTTTTTCCCATGATAACTCTAATGATGCGTACAGACAATCGGACATTCCGACAACAAAAAAATTATTTTTTCGACAGATGTTGGCTCAAACTAGTCTTGCATACACACCGTCACAGAAATGTTGTCAGAAATTCTGAACATCGAATTACACCTATCATCACATGACAAGAGACTGCTTGTATACGGATACTCTTCTTCTATGTTAAAAAAAATATTTTACTGTCCTGAACATCAAGGACGCTTGATGTTCTGAACATCAAGATTCTGAACATCAAGAACGCTGTGACGTACAATACGTACGACGAGCCGAGAAAAATTAAGTTTAATTGGCAGTGCGGCTCTTCTGCTTGATTCCGAGCATGCATGGAATTTTGTGCGTCGGAATTGTGTACACATGATTGGAATTTCCGACAACAATACTTGTTGTCGTAAAATTTGAGAACCAGCTCTCAAATTGTTGTTGTCGGAAATGTCAGCAAATGTCCGATGGAGCCTACACGCGGTCGTAATTTCCGACAACAAACTCCCATCGAACATTTGTTGTCGGAAATTCCGATCGTGAGTACGTGGCATAAGGCCAGCCATAGACCATTCAAATCTCAGTCAGTTCAGCAGGAATCGGCCGAGATTCTAACTGTGTGTAGGCCAGCTGATTGTACCAAGTAGATTGATTGATCAACTTGGGTACAACCAGCCTGCCGGAATTTACTTACAAATATCCCTAGCCGCTAGCAATAACCAGTCTGGCTAAACAGTGTAGAAGGCGTGTGTGAACCAAAAGACTGGCAGGACTAAATGTATTTCTTTTAGCAGGGATAGCAGGTACTGTACTATATGTATCTTGTCTATGTATGTATTTTACTGTATTTTCAATGTATGCAAATGCAGATCATGATAAAAATACGCAAATTAAAAGGAGCTGTTCACGGCAAATGTGCTACATTGGTGTGTATTTAAAAAATTACTGTGATGATACATTTAACAGTCACAAAAGCATTAATACACACTGAAGTGAATGTGAACATAGCCAAAGGGGATTTGTGATAATGATTTAACAGTTATATGTTACATTTTTTGTAAAATGATAATTAGGTGAGTCTCTTATTAGCTTCTTATATACCTCTCCAGTCTTTTGACGGAGAGGTCTCCCCGCTCTAATTCCGGCTTTGTCTTGGCGTCTTATTTCCTTGCTGCATCAGTCATATAACTGGCATCTAATTTGAAATAATATCAAATGAATGCAAAATCTCACAGGGACCAGGCAAACAAAGGACCACATCCGGCCCCCCAGACCACAGTTTGGAGACCACTGGCTTAGACATAACTTGTCAGAAGGGACTTATGCAGATAGCAGAGAGAAGAGAGAGCAGGTAAGAACCACATTAAGTGCTTTGTTTTGAGACAAGTACACACTATTAGCCAGATTCAGAGAGACTTACGACGGCGTATCAGTAGATACACCGTTGTAAGTCCGAATGAGCACCGTCGTATCTTTGCGCGCATTCTTCAAATGATATACGCCTCACTGTTGCCAAGATACGACCGACGTAAGTCTCCTATGCCGTCGTATCTTATGTGCATATTTACGCTGGCCGCTAGGGTCGTTTACGTTGATTTACGCGTCGAATATGTAAATGTGCAAGATACGCCGATTCACAAACGTACGTACGCCCGTCGCAGTAAGCTACGCCGTTTACGCAAGCCGTTTTTCCAGTGTAAAGATAAACGACCAAAAAGATGGCGCAGCCCATGCAAGGTATGGACGACGGAACAGCCGTCATATTTTACGTCGTTTGCATAAGCCGTACGCGAATGGGGCTGGGCGTAGGTTACGTTCATGTCGAAAGCATTGAGTATTTGTGACGTGATTCTGAGCATGCACGCGAATGCGCCGTACCAACAGCCCTTTATTTACATGGGGTCACGGTTACTTTACATGTAGCACGCCCACTACCTGCCTAATTTGAATTAGGCGGGGTTACGCCGGCCCATTTCCGCTACGCCGACGTAACTTACGGAGCAAGTGCTTTATGAATACTGGCCTTGCCTCACTATGTTACGTTGGCGTAGTGCAAATGGGATGCGCTACGCCGGCCAAAAGATATGCCAGTCTACCTGAATCTGGCTATATATATTCATGCTAGGTATGTCTGGCTAAAGGTAGAACACCCAAGTAGTTGGCACCTCATCCCAGATAGTCAAATATGTGAAATGGGAAAGAAGAGGGAGATTTTTACAGTGCTTACAGATAATAATGGAAACCATAAATTAAAAAAATATATATATAATTTTAATGAGAATAAAGTTAACAACAGAACAGAGCCAATTTGATCAAGGGCATTCAACATTTCATGATGAAGGTGGTCAAAGGGCAAGTGTTCAGCTTAAACAGAACTTTCATATTCATATATCATCCCGACATGTTTCACCTAATAGCTTCATCAGGGAATATACGAATCAGTCAGGAAATGCGTAAGACTCTACAGAAATACAAAAAGAGAGTAAAATGAGTGCAAAATATAAAAAAACATACATGTATCATTATATGCAAAAAATATACATCATTAGCCAATGCCTGCCCCAAAGAGAGGAGAGCCTACTTCCCGGGAGTAACCACTGACAAAGGGGGGACCAACCGACCCAAGAGAAAAAGAGCCCTGCTTGGCCACAGAGGACACACAGTGACCAGGCTGTAAAGTGATCAAGAGGAAAAAGGCGGAGAAAAGTTTTGTTTTGTATATATAATTATAAAATTATAAAATTTGTAATTTAGACAAATTTGGCACCAAAAATCATAGCAAGGTGCCAGAATATTAAATCAAGAATATGGGAAAAAATTGAAATGGAGACTGGATACTTACTTAAAATGAATAAATTCAGAGCATGGGGTGGAGGGCGCCTGGGATATAGAGTAAATTGTATCCGATAAGGACTCTAGAATAGGGAAAGAGGAATAGGGAGTAATTAAAAGAAGATTAAAAAAAAATTGCATAAATTAGACCGAAAATAATATAAAGGGCAGATAGCAATAATGTATAAGGCAACAGTAAATTTGACATCTCATGGTCAAATATAATGTTAGATCAGATTATAAGTGACAGATCAAACCAATACACTGTGAGTAATAACTAGCACCTATTATGGCCATTAGGGAACCTCACAAGGACCATAATATTAGGCCAAATATGATCATGTTGTGCGTAGCTTTACACTAGAAAACAAATATACCAAGTTTGTTAAACAATTGATACCAGGAGACACAGTATTACCTTTCCTAGAGAAATACAAGGTGCGTCATTGTTTTCCCATCTCAACTTCTCTTGACGGTAAGACAAAATAAGAAAGATAAGAAAAAAATCATTGATTTAGGCCGTGACCCTTCAGAAAATCCCCACAATACCCTCCGGGCCACAGCCAAGCCTATCCAAGCTTGCAGAAAATCTTCATGTGTTAATACAAGATAAAACAAAAATCTGTAATACTTTTTTTTTTGCCAACGGGGCAAAATCAATAAAAGTTCAAGTTGGCTGCCTGCATTTATCAAATGCAAAAAACAAGTAAAAGAAGGTTTGTTTTTTATGTTGTCTATCAGGATGAAGACTGCTTAGCCTAATTAATTTCTGTTGCAGAGTTTTGGTTATCGATTCACATGATCACATAAAAATTACCGTTTGATAGTTTAAAAAAATAATAATATTTCTGTGAGGAATCTGTATTGGATAAAGGGAGAGTAAGTTGCTGTAGAGCAGACTTTGGCCCGTAAACACGATCCGAAAATCGGAAGAAAAATACCACTTTCGTCGTGATCGTACAATAATTGGATCATTAGTACAGAGCTTTCAGGAACCGATCACAGCAATTCATCCGATATTTTTAGATCGGACAAGCACAAAAATTTTCCTCGTACGATACCAGGTCGTACGATTTTTGTTTAGTCAGTTTAGTTCATTCGAAAATACAATAGAAATACATTACAACACATGACATCATTTTTTTCTTCTGTCATACGAGAATTTTCGTGACTTTAGTAACCTTTAGTAATTAAATTTCTACTTGCAAATAAAGGCGGCCAATCTGTCGCCCGATTTTCTGATCGTGTGTACGGGCCATAAGGCCCTGTTCACATCTAGGCATTTTTCGGCGTTTTTCTGCTCTGCTCAGAGTCTGATACTGTATGTATAAGGCAATATCTGTAGACACTGATGAGAACTGCCCAGGCCCCAGGATTTAAATGATTGTGTCATCTCTGAGCCAGGGTCTCAGTCCAAGAAATAAACGCTGATCTCAGATGATGGCTAAACAAAGATTGGGTCAGCCTTTTGGGGAGAAAAGAAGAAGTAGTAGGCATTGTCAAGAGAAGTACTTTAATCTATAGCTGCTGCATATTTGACAAACACACTTATAAGTATATATGTGCAAAAAAACATATTTAGTACATCTTCATAGTACATGCACATTTACCAATGTTTTTGTCTCTTTTATTCCAGTGTGCTCCTAACTTTATGTGCACTTATCAGCTCCATCTATTATCAGCGCTGCCTAGTTCACCTCACTATAGAACACCTCTCCCTCTGTTATAGAGATAAGGAGAGGGGGAGATGTTATGTAGTCTTAAAAGCGAAGTATGTTTTTTTTTTGTTTCAGAACCATGCTTACCTAGGTGGATGCAGTATTGGTCCGATGCTGCATCTGTTTCCTGCTGGCTCTAAGGCCTCGGACAGCGAACGCGGTGATGTGGCCGCGCCATCGCCGCGACGATGACACGGCGACGTGCATGACCCTGGAAGGTCAATGCTTCCACGTATGCGTCGAATCACTTCGACGCATGCGAGGGCTCTCGGCCGAGCGGACATGTCCGGTGAGTCGTACAGACGACCGAACATGTCCGACGGACAGGCTTCCAGCGGACATGTTTCTTAGCATGCTAAGAAACATTTGTCCGCTGGAAACCTGTCCGATCCGCCGGAAAATTGTCCGCTCGGCCGTACAGACGACCGAACATGTCCGTGGAAACTGGTCCGCGGACCAGTTTCAGCAGACATGTTCAGTCGTGTGTACGAGGCCTTAGTCTGAGAAACAAGCGATCAAATGCCACTGATCGCTCAGTTCTCACAGTTCTGTGAACAGAGAGCTGGTTACTGTTAGTCACCACTGTCTGTTTTGCCCCCTCGGGCTGTGAAGGGGGCGGGATCGACGAGAGACCTGGACCAATATAAAGGTTAAGGACCTGGCCCCTTTTTGCAATTCGGCACTGTGTTGCTTTAACTGACAATTGCGCGATCATGCGACGTGGCTCCCAAACAAAATTGGCGTCCTATGGACTGGGTCGCGCGCGTGGCAGTGGCATGCGCGCGCGACCCACGGCTGGGCTCTTAAAGGCGACGTACCTGTATGTGCCTGTGCCCAGCCGTGCCATTCTGCCGAAGTATATTGGCGTTAGGCAAGCTGGGATAGGCTAGGCTGTGGCCCGGAGGGTATTGTGGGTATTTTCTAAAGGGTCACAGCCTAAATCAATGATTTTTTTCTTATCTTTCTTATTTTGTCTTACCTTAAGTGGTTAAATGGGTTCCGGTCCAGGCATGTGGGTGGATCCTGCCCATATGGACTAGCTCTGTAATGTCAGCCAACAGCAAGCTTTAGCCTGCTGTCTGCTGAAAACAGGTGCACTGAGAATGAACTGCACTCCTGTGATTAACAGGAAAAGTACAGCTTAACGAGCTGTGGCTGTACTTCTCCTTTTATTCCCTTCCTTTCCAAGGGTGACAACACTGTTTTTCCAATATACGTCACAGTGAGCAAGCATTGTCATCCTAGCACAGGAAACTTGGTAGTGACAGGTCCACTAGGTGAAAAAAAAGGGTATTTAAAAACAATCTAACATGAATACAGTATATCAGTTGCTTTCTTTAATGTTTCCTCTTTATAGGAATACACTGCCCGTTATCACTGCCATCCTTAAATGAAGGACTACAGTACAAAAAGTGAAATCTGAGGACACCATACTGACCATGCCAACTTTTTTGGGGCTGGGACAGGGGTTGAGCAGGGGGTAGGGATATTAGCGATGTTGGGTGTGGCCACATTTTTCTGACAGTGGGAGGGGCTTAAATGGATATGGCTTAAAACCACCTAAACCTATTTTGTTCCAGGTCAGGGGTTTCCAAACATTCCATTGTTGGTGTCGGTGGAAGAAATTATGCCTCACTGTTAGTAAGAGAAATAGTGACTCATGTTAGTGGGAGGAATAGTGTCCCTAGGGCCAGATAAAGCCAAGCAAATAGCCACAGCCGGCCCCCTGGCCACAGTTTGAAGGCTGCCGCTCTAGGTCAAGAGTGCAGGCCCAAGTGTTACCATCAGAGGAAAGGGCAAAATGGGAAATAGTATACTGTACATCCTTACCTACTGCAATGAAGTTTGCTTATGCCGAGAACAGAGAAACTGGAAAGACCACGTAATAACAGTATGTGACATTATCAATACCCCAGACAGAGCTGGGAGAAGACACACCTACTCGAGGTCAACCACAGAAATATTGCTAAAATGGACAGGAACACGATTATTAAACAAAAATAAAAAATTAGGGACAGATTCTTTTAAAAGGTACAATATTATTTTCCATTATTTTCTGGGGACAGCTTCCTAAAATCATGGACTGTCCCCAGGAAAATGGGGGACTTCTGGTTACCCTACTTTACAATGAACATAGATCTCCTACGTGGAACACTTAACTCGGCTAAAGAAATCTTAACAGAGTAAAAAAAAAAAACATACTAAAAGTATGCAGTATATATATAGAAATCATAATTGGGCTTATGAAGTCTCAAGAGTAAAAAAAGACCTTAAAAAAAACGTAGTTTGTAAATGTATATCAGAATAGTAATGGAGATGAAATGTGCAATGGTGATTGAGAAGTTAATGAAAATCATTTATTCTGTAAAAGGAACCTCCATCTCATGATCAACGCTGTAACCATCTCTCAGGTTTAGGACACTGCGTCCTCCACCAAAACGCTGAACAGGAAAAGGTTATTAACGTTGAATGGAGTCCGCTCTCTCGGGAGGGTTGCAGATAAAATGACCAAGGAAAGAAATAGCACAACTTCTCAAATTAGCATAATTAGTAATTATCTCTTAATAGCCCCACTTGGCTTTAGAGACTTGGCTCTTGAATTTCCGCTTAAAGTTCAGTCAGGAAAAACAAATTTCATGCTGAAATGTCTCAATAACACAGCTGAGCTGCAGAGGAAATCGCCTCATTGAGGTAAAGACAGGCAAATGAACATATGGATGAGACTGATATCTGTGTTTAGAAATAGAATGTATGTGTTTAGATATAATGCATGATTATTGTTAAGCCATTTACGCCATAAATTTAGGTAAGGTAGGTGATTCTTACATTGCAGGCAGTGAGTGCAAAGTCTCTATAATGCAAAGCTGAAGCACCAGTAGGTAGTTATGACCCCCACCACCTGGGACTAGCATGTAGGAGCCCTGCTCACCTCTTCTGTATAAGCTGCCTCTGAATTTACCAACTGCTTTAGGCCAAAACATGCATGTTCTGCCCACTGCTAGAGGTAGATGCCAGCATATAACTCTCAACTTGTACTAGTAGTGGTCAGTTATTTATGACCAACAGCAGAAGGTTTATGTGAGGAAAAGTCAGTCATCTCAACCTTAAATTGTGGCCATACACACTTTAATAAAATATTGCTTTCTTCTTCAATCAAACTCTTTCAATAGGAATAATCGATTTATAGTTGACATCCCATTAAAATGATATGCCACACAGTGGAAAGTGAATTTCAATTGATAGTTAAGATACAATCGTAATTTAGGTTTGCATCACTGTTTCCACCATGAAGCTTCATGATCTGATCAATTGAAATATGAAATACAATAATTTTAATAAACAAAGTATCACAGTGCTAACGATTAATGCCAAGCAGGGCCGGTGCTACCACTAGGTAAACTAGGCAGTCGCCTAGGCGCGCACTGCTATCAAGGGCGCATGGCCACTGGTGTTCCTACTCTCTCCTTCCTGCAGCAAGCAACTAAGTCTCAGTATCAGCAGGCAGCACATAGTGTCAGAGGTGCAGTGGAGGACTGTGTCTGTGTCCCGACTCCCAAATGAATGGAAGCAAGCAAACATTCTTTGATGGGCACTGGAAGGCTGCATTTGATGGGCACTGGTGAGGCTGCATTGATGGGCGCTGGTGAGGCTGCATTGATGGGCACTGGTGAGGCTGCATTGATGGGCACTGGTGAGGCTGCATTGATGGGCGCTGGTGAGGCTGCATTAGATTGGCGCTGATTGGCTGCATTTGATGGGCACTTCATTAAAAAGGTGGGGTATACAGGGCCAGGGCAAATGGGGTGAAGTCAGGGGTGGAGGAAGGGGGGTGGCAAAATGAGGTTTCGCCTAGGGTGTCAAAAATCCTTGCACCAGCCCTGATGCCAAGTGATTGATAATTAGTTTATATCCTAGCTAAATTGAATGTGAATCAATCAAAAAGGAAGTTATGGCTATTCGAATGTTTGCATATTTTTTTTTCTATTACAGGCGCTCATATAGCGCCATCAACAGCACTTTACGTACATCCTGTATTTATATGTTCATATCAATCCCTACCCTCAAGGAGCTTACAAGCTAAAGTCCCTAACTCACATTCATACTAGGGCCAATTTACCTATCAGCACACACAGGCACAGAGAGAACATGCAAATTCCAGGCAGGTAGTGCCATGGCTGGGATTTGTTCTAATCACTTAGCCACTGCGCTGCCTGGATTTGAGAACTGAAGTGTATATGGCCACCATAAGGCTGTTTTCACACAGGTAGTCATCCATCGGGGTGTGGGTGGTTGGCTATTCAATTAAATAAATGGCTTAACAGTAGGCAACAAAAAAGACAATATAAATAAAATACAACTATGACCCAACAATAGTCCTCAGAAGACCCCTTTTGTTATGGCAAACTGTAATAATATAGTGCAAAATTGAGTGTCTCTACCACAGTTGGAATTGGCTAAGGGCTAGTAGTTTTTGGACTTTAAAGGCACACGTACATATAGTAAGAAAACTAGAAAATGTATTTTATAAGAATGTCATAAAAACAGTTACAAACATAAAATCAAAGAAATCAAGTAAATAACTGGTCCACATAGGTTGTCACAATAATGATACAGTTCTACCATAAGAGGCTTAATTATAAAGCATGATTGTAAAGTTGACTGTTTAGTGTATAACCGAGTGGTGGTCCAGAGGAACAGGAGGGCTCGCTCTACATGTTACACGCTGTAATTAGCGCTTCCTCAGGAGCATAGACAATTCAATAAAAGGGTTAACCGCGTTGAGGGTCTATCCATGTTTAGCCCTGTGATGCCATACCTGGCAGAGGGAAGTCTTCAAGTATCTACCTCCTTTAGGCCTCGTACACACCACCGGATCTATCCGCGGATCAGTTCCAGCGGATAAATCCGGTCGTCTGTATGGCCTAGCGGATATTTATCCGCGGACATTTCTCGGCCCGATCGATTTCAAGCGGATATAAATTTCTCAGCATGCTAAGAAATTTATCCGCTTGAATCGGGTCCAGCGGATTGATCCGGTGGTCTGTACAGACTCACCGGATCAATCCGTCCGCTCCCCTCCCTCACATGCGTCGTAATGATTTGACGCATGCGTGGAAGTACTTACCTTCCAGCCTCGCGCACGTCGCCGCGTAATCATCGCGGCGACGGCGCGACACGTCACCGCGGATGAATTCCGCGCGGATTTTGATCCGATGGTGAGTACAAGCCATCGGATCCAAATCCGGAGGAGGAATCTCCGCTGGAAACGGTCCGGCGGACCGTTTCCAGCGGAGATCCCCTCGTGTGTACGGGGCCTTACAGCTTTGCGGTGTTATCTGACCAAATGCAAAAGTCAGATCTGTAAGCGTTGTGCTCATTTGTTAAAGAAAGCTGAATGATAAAGATTTTTTGTGACGATGGCATGATATTTTTGTTAGTGGTTTATTTAGGTAAGTCCATAACAGTAATCTTTTTCAACTTACAAGTACTCCTTGTACAATTCCCCTTTAGAATCCTCCATTTTTAGAATTTGTATATGGAAAAGGTGTGTTCCAATAAACTGGATGTTATCTGAGGCCCCGTACACACGACCGAGTTTCTCGGCAGAATTCAGACAGAAACTCGGTTCAGAGCTGAATTCTGCCGAGAAACCCGGCCGTGTGTACACTTTCGGCCGAGGAAGCCGACGAGGACCTCGGCGAGGAAATAGAGAACATGTTCTCTATTTCCTCGTTGTTCTATGGGAGAACTCGGCCCGCCGAGCTCCTCGGCGGCTCCAGGACTGAACACGCCGAGGAACTCGATGTGTTTGGCACGTCGAGTTCCTCGGCCGTGTGTACGGGGCCTAAGACAAATGACACTTTTCACTATGGCCAGTAACCAATGCAATACTCTTTCTATGATGTACTTTCTTTAGCCCATAGGAAACTGTCCCTGCCATGAAAAGACCAGTTGGTTGTGTACTCCTGCCATCCAAAAGTTCTCCATCCTCCCTTATTATGGTAGACCCTAATAATAAAGTATGTGCATTTTTTATTCATGCAATTACATCACAAGAGGCAAAAAAAACCTTGCCCCATCTTCCCTAGTGTTCCCTATAAGTAATTAAGAGCGGAAACCTTATAAAGTACCTACAGCTGTTACTTGGAGATCAGCAGGTGAGAAGTGGGAACATGTGTTCATGTAGTGTGGTAAGGGGGTGCAAGGACTTTAATTATTTTCTTACCCCCACACAGATGCAGATTTAAACCTCAGCTCTGCTGAATACCCTGAAAGAATTTAGTAAGGCATCTGGGTGGTATAATCGTTGTATGAGTATCTGATTACTGAAGAACATCTTGGACCCCACAACACTAAATTGTAGAGGATAACATGTAAAAAAAAGTAGGTCAATGTCAGATCTATCAGTGTGTAACAACATTTGATCACATCTCAATGGCCATTACTGAAAGAACCTGTGGAACATAACTTATAAAACAGGGACATTGCTAGAGCATGTGCCCAAGGTCTTCTGCTGAATGCTCTGGCTCTCCTTTGAGATATGGAGATGATACATTCTACTTTTCACCCCATTTGTTATCCATCTGGTCATCATATTGGAAGTTTTTAGACAAATCCATTGTTGCTCAGTTACAAAAATTATATTTGTTTTGGATTTGATACAAAGTAGTCATTGTATCCTACCAGCCCCTCAACATTTTAATCTGTGTGCCCAACGGTGCTCCTGGTCTGTTAGGAGCTTATACATGCCACAGCCTACCAATCAGATGTCTGGGTGGATACATAACTTACCAACCAGATATTTGGGGAGGTGCCACAGCTTTGCATAATATTTCCCATATTATATTAAAGACATTCAGTGCATTTTATATACCTTCAGTGCAATTTTGTGTCTGCGACACATATTGTGTTCCGGTGTACTTTCCCTATTATTTATTGTACCTGTGTCTTGCTATTGTCATTATCATCCTGTTACTACTAGAAAAAGTACATTGTAATCTTTTCCAGTGCACGTTGTAACTAGTCTTCCTCCAAATGTCATTTACATTCCTTTGTGTTCTGCGATCAGACTTTTCATTGAAATTCTGTCTTAGCTTTCTCTGTTAGACAAATACGGATCTAAAATGTACAAATACAAAGAAAAAAAACGGCTTTTCATCATCCTGGGGGAAGGTGAACCCTGCCAGCATGTGCAGCAAATTATTTTATCGTGCAGGCTTTTCTTCCTGGTGGCCAAGAAATTCTTCAATAGTCCCAAAACTTACCTTTAGGTACAGAATGGATTTTAGTTTTTACTTTTTAAATCTTTTGCAGTGATGGTATTGCATTTTTTTTCACATATTGAGATAAGGGATGAGCTTCGTATGAGTTCGACTCGAACATCGTATGTTTGATCGTTTGTCGAATTACGAAAGTTTTGGGCCGTTCGTGCCAAATTCGAGTTACGTTTCACAGCCCATAATTCATTGCAGCATCGCAGTGCATTGCTGGCTGATGATTGACCAAGCATGCACTATGACCCGCATGCTTGGCCAATCACAGCTTGCAATAAACGGAGAGCCATAATTGGCCAAAGCCAGGGTGGCTTTGGCCAATTATGGCTCAGGGGGTTTAGTACACGCCCCACACTATAAAAGGCCGCCTGCAGGTCGGCCTTGTGTAGTGTGTTGCGGTGGTTAAAAGAGAGAAGACAGAGAGAGAGAGTGTAATTTTTAGTAGGTAGATAGAGCAGGCAGGCAGGCAGGCTAGTCAGTTAAAGTTACAGTGTGTAGAGGATATATATGCATCCCAGGTGTTTAATATATATTTATACACTGTGGGCCAGATTCTGATACATTTACGTTGCTCCACGGCAGCGTAACGTATCCCATTTACGTTACACCGCCGCAGGTTTACAGCGTAAGTGCCTGATTCACAAAGCTCTTACCTGTAAACTTGCGGCGGTGTAACGTAAATGCACTTGGCGCAAGCCTGCCTAATTCAAATGGGGCGGGCACCATTTAAATTAGGCGCGTTCCTGCGCCGAACGTACTGCGCATGCTCTGTCGGGAAAATTAGCCGACGTGCATTGCGCTAAATGACGTCGCACGGACGTCATTTGTTTAGACGTTAAAGTAAATGGCGTCCAGCGCTATTCACGGACGACTTACGCAAACGACGTGATTTTTTAAATTTTGACGCGGGAACGACGGCCATACTTAACATGGCTTAGAACACCTAGGGCTCAGCCCTAATTTTACGACGCGTATCTCGACGGAAACAACGTAAAGTTAGAGCGACGGGTAACGCGGACGTTCGTGGATCACCGTAACTAGACATTTGCATATTCTACGCCGACCGCAATGGCCTTGCCACCTAGCGGCCGGCATACAACTGCATCCTAAGATCCGACAGTGTAAGTCAATTACACCTGTCGGATCTTAGTGCTATCTATGCGTAACTGATTCTATGAATCAGTCGCATAGTTAGGATGGGCGGATCACAGAGATACGACGGCGTATCAGGAGATACTCTGTCGTATCTCTTGTGAATCTGGCCCTGTATAGTTTAGCTAGATCAGCCCTTCCTAATTTACTGGCAGGCAGGTGATTGTGCTAGCTGCAGTATTCTCACATGGTGTATTGCCTGTGTCCTCTGCAGTGTGCACCATAAAGCTATGTGGTGTGTACTGCCCGTGTCCTCTGCAGTTTTCACCTAAAGCTACGTAGTGTGTGTACTGCCTTTGTCCTCTGTAGTTTGCACCTAAAGCTACGTAGTGTGTGTAATGCCTTTGTCCTCTGCAGTTTGCACCTAAAGCTACTTGGTGTGTACTACCCGTGTCCTCTGCAGATTGCACCTAAAGCTACGTAGTGTGTACAGCCCGTGTCCTCTGCAGTGTGCACCTAAAGCTATGTGGTGTGTGTACTGTCTGTGTCTGTGCTATTTTTCTCAATGATTTTCATCCATATTGCAGGGACCAGACATTACATTAAAGCCGCAAGCAGTTTTAAATTACTTTTTTCTTATAGTAATCTCATTTTGTGCAGGGACAGTTATAAACACGTGCCACTTCACAGGCATACTATAGACACCCAGCAGGTACAATATTTAAAGGAATTTTTTTTTTTTTTATTTAAGCATCATTAAAATCACTGCTCCAGAAAAAAAACCGACTGTTTTTAAAACTTTTTTTCCATTGATACATGTTCCCTGGGGCAAGACCCGGGTTCTCAAAGATGTTTTACGACAATAACTTGCATATTAGGCTTTAAAATTAGCACTTTTGAATTTGAACGTTCGAGTCCCATAGACGTCAATGGGGTTCTAAATGTTCGCGCGAACAGACGATCCGTTCGAAGGTTCTGGTGCGAACCGAACGGGGGGTGTTCGGCTCATCCCTAATTGAGATACACTTTATGTTTATTTCTTAGGGGACACTACTGTGACCTTTTTTTTATTTCATAGATTAAAATCAAGTGTGTGTAAAACCTTCAGATTAAAATTTTCATCCAATTTACAAAGCTGTATTTCAGGATCTCTGACACCACTGACAGCAACATGTGAAGTACTCAGGAGAACTTATGAGCACATAAACACATTGCAGAATTTATAAATGCCTTGCATAGGTATGACCTAAATATAACTCCCATGATTTCTCTCAAGCCTACCTTGCATGAACACGATCATGATAAAAAATGCTCTAGCAAAGAGCGGTGACGTACAACACGTACAATGGCACTATAAAGGGGAAATTCCATTTGAATGGCGCCACCCTTTGGGCTGATTATGCACATTTCGCTTCTCATAACTTGCTTCTAAGCATGTGCTTTTTTTTCCCCGTCGTTAAAGCATACACACGACCGTTTTTCACAACGAGAAAAACGACGATGTGAAAAACGACGATGTGAAAAACGACGAGATAAAATAGAGCAGGTTCAAAAATGCTCTGGAGCCTACACACGATCGTTTTTAATGACCAATTTAAAAAATGGAATTTTTTTTCGCCATGAAAAACGGTTGTTTGTAGGCGGCATTAGAAGGGTAGAGATTGGTGTCAATAGAGCAGTGAATGGTGTCGGTAGTTTTTATTGTTATTATTTTATTTTTCATCACTTTTTACAATTTTTTTTATTATTATAATTTTTTTTACCATTTTTTATGAGCCCTTAGCTGAAATATCAGGGGTTTAAACAGGAGAAATCTGTGCCCCACAGGGTTATAGGGTGTGCCCAGGCACACCTAGTACACAAGCCTATGATAACTCCAAACCTTCCGTTCCCTTTTCTTGGTGTATGTTACAGCATTCATTTTCCTTTCAACTTGTTTCTGTGACAAGAACCAGCTTTTGTTAAAGTAGAAGTCCACCCTAACACAAAAATCCCTGCGTCTACAGACATCCACAATCTAACGCTAACCTATCTAGCCCTGTAAAGAGGAAATCAGTATACATACCTTTTGAAAGCCGATCCACACTAAGCCATCAGCCGCAGCTTCACTGTGGAGGTGGGTGCAGAGGACATATCTGACAACGGAAGTCCCATAGTAAGTCTATAGGTGACATCACTCCCCATTTATTTCACAGCTTTTGTTGGCTGTATTCTCTGCAGAGCTTCTGCTGCTGGAGACCGTATCGGCCTCAAAAAAGGTATGTATACAAATGTTTTCTTTACAGGGCTGCACATGTGATCAGTTCAGTTATGATACCAGCCATTTGATGGATTTACAGTTTAGTTGTAGTCCTAACACACTTCCTTTCCTGGGGGTGACAATGCTACATTTCTCTGGATACAATACAGTGAGTTAAGGACTGGTAAGCTGCAATATATAACTTTTTTACCATTGGGTTAGATACACTTGAAATAGTATATTCCATTTTTCACTTGGGCTTGGATACACTTTAAAAAAATTACTGGTATTTAATCATATCGATCAAAGTAATCTGTAGCATGGCAATGTACATGTCTGCAAGCACATGCATTTCCAATAAAACAATAAAATATTGCCTTCAACATACATTAGCAAGGCAAAAACAAATTGAAGCCCACATTCTTAAGCCCCATACACACTATCAGTTTTCCTGCAGGTTCTTTGCTTCAGGTTTACCAAAACCATCTTATATGAGGTCAAAACTTTATGCCCTGTACACACGATCAGGTCATCCGATGAAAACGGTCTGATGGACTTTTTCATCAGATATCCGATGAAGCTGACTTTCATCAGTCGTGCCTACACACCATCAGTTGAAAAAACTGATCGTTTCAGAACGTGGTGACGTAAAACACAATGACGTTCTGAGAAAAATGAAGTTCAATGCTTCCGAGCATACGTCGACTTGATTCTGAGCATGCGTGGATTTTTAACCGATGGACGTACCCACAGACGATCGTTTTTTTCTATCGGTTAGTTAACCATCAGATAATTTTAAAACAAGTTCCTAGTTTTTTAACTGATGGATAAATAACCGATGGGGCCCACACACGATCGGTACGTCTGATGAAAATGGTCCATCAGAACGTTTTCATCAGACAAACCGATCGTGTGTACGCGGCATAAGAGTTTCAATTCGTATGCAATCAGGCAGGCATTTGCACTACATGGTTTTGGTAAACCTGAAGAGAAAAACCTTCAGGAAAACTGATAGTGTGTATGGGGCTTTAGTACTGCCTCCTAGATTTTTTCATTGTTATTGCACCCAACATTCCCGTAATCATTTTTCTAAACAAACTATTGATTGGCGAAAAAACTATTTTAAACCTACTATCAGAATTTTGATTCAATGCACCATTGAAAATGATCCATCAAAACCTACAATTCAGGAGTAGAGACAATCACAAAAGTCCCCCCTATTGTTCCTGGAATATAGACTGACTTTCTTAGAAGGAAGTAGACAAAGGTTTTAAATTGCTGTTAAAACTATCTAAATCCATAAGCTTATCATGTACATTCTTTCACTCCATAGACTAGGGAGGCAGCAAAAAGGCTAAAGAGAAATGTGATTGAGCAATTTGCAACTGAATACTTTTCATACCTATATTAGCAAGCAATTCATTTTAAACTTAAAAAAAAAAACAATGAAAGCCGAACTGGTGTAGGGAAGAGGCTGGATCAAAAGGGATGGATGGCGGGGAAATGTATGCAGATTAGGGAACTGTTTGACGGAATTGGCAGAGGGATAACAAAGGATGCGGTTACTGAGCTACAGAAAGACAGGAGTAGCACATTGTACTTTGATTCTAAATGCAGCATTTTTATGCAGTCTGGTGGCAATTTTTTTTTCTATTAAGCATTGTCTCCCCCCTGAATTTGTCTTTCTTTGGTGGAGTACTAGTTAATCTACCTATTGACCTTTAAAAAAACTTTTATAATAATAAAAACACTCCTTGAGCTTCAGGTGACTTTGTCTAGGCTGAGATGATGTCATCTGCCTGCTATAAACAGAAAAAAGCATTTCCTAAGTCTCCTCTCCCCCATTGATTACACTGCATTGTTCTAGGTAAGGGGACTGCAACAGGGGTCGATCTGTGTCTGTCATACGTAAACATAGGCAAGAACCACATAGGCACCAAGATTTACATTATTATGTCATCTCTTAGCCAGCATATCAGTCCAGAAAGTATATGCTGACTCCTGGATTAACAAACATGACAATAGTGTTGGGCGAACGGTTCGGGCCTAGCAAAAGTTTGACCCAAACATCGACCGTTTGGATGTTCGCCAAACACCCTCATTTTCTGTGCGTTCGGTGGGATGTTTGGCAGCAATGAAATTTCATTTTTGCTGCAGCATGTTCTATACATGCCACAGATGTGCCTCTTTGCAGGCAGACTAAGGGGACTATATTTAAAGGATTTTTTTTATTTTTTTTGTTTTACTTTAAGCATCATCAAAATAACTGCTCTTTTAAAAATGATTGTGTTTTAAAAAAAATTGCATTGATACATGTACCCCAGGGTAGTACTTGAGCCACCCATACCATTTGTATGGCCAGTAACTTGCATATAAGGCTAGGGATTTTTGATTTTTCAAGTTCGGGTCCCATAGACTTCAACGGAGTTCGATGTTCAGATCCAAACTTTTTGTGATGTTTGGCTGTTCTAGGTGTGTTCGGCCCATCTCTAATTACAATATTGCTTCTCATGAGAAAAGCAAATGAAGGCATTGGGTTGATTTACTAGAACTGTAGCGTGCAAAATCTGGTTCAGCTCTGCATGGAAACCAATCAGCTTCCAGGTTATTTTGTCCAAGCTTAATTGAACAAGCTGAAGTTAGAAGCTGATTGGCTACCATGTACAGCTGCACCAGATTTTGCACTCTCCAGTTTTAGTAAATCAACCCCATTCCAGAAGCACTACTCTGATCTATGTGAGAAATATTAATATTAATAAATTCCTGGAAGTGTTATGCTGCCCATACACTGTTAGCTTTCTCCCATTCAGACCCATGCTAACCAACGTGGATGGAGGAGTCTCTCCTGATAGCTTTTTTATTCAGACAGTTGGCTACTGTGGCTGTCAGACAACCCACAGTGTGGCTGCATCTGGTTGGATGCAGTCCCTGTACAGTCAACAACTTTCCACTTGATAGATGTGAGGTGGGAAGGTGCCGACAAGGCCACACATGACTCAAATTTAGGGCAGCTTCACCAGGAACTGGACAAAATTTGCCCCTTACGCATTACTTAGCATGCATGCACTTAAAGCGGGAGTTCACCCATAAATGCTGTTTTGGCTGTTTTACCCTTAGATGTATGCTCATTTAGTCTAGGGAAATCAGCTAGTTGTTTTAAAATCTGAGCATTACTTACCATTGTAGAGGGCGATCTTCTCCGCCACTTCCGGGTATGGGTCTTCGGGAGTGGGCGTTCCTTCTTGATTGACAGTCTTCTGACAGGCTTCCGAAAGGCTTCCGACGGTCGCATCCATCGCGTCACGAGTAGCCGAAAGAAGCCGAACGTCAGTGCGGCTCTATACTGCGCCTGCGCACCGACGTTCGGCTACTTTCGGAAAATCGTGACGCGATGGATGCGACCGTCGGAAGCCTTTCGGAAGCCTGTCGGAAGACTGTCAATCAAGAAGGAACGCCCAGTCCCGCAGCCCATACCCGGAAGTTGGTCGGAGAAGATCGCCCTCTACAACGGTAAGTAATGCTCGGATTTTAAAACAACTAGCCGATTCCCCTAGACTAAATGAGCATACATCTAAGGGTAAAAACAGCATTTTACCGGCGAATCTCCGCTTTAATAAAAAAACAAAACAATTGCTAGGTCCGCCTCTGCATCACTATTCTACTGATTTATTACATGGCAATATACTTCAAAACATAATTTCATTAAGTAAATTGCCAACTACTGTACACCTGTGCAACAAGTAGAAAGCCAAATCAGCATATGTGTGTTTTCTAAATAATCTATTGCAGCCATATTTAACAAGTTTCTTACACCACTTTGAATAAATGGAAAACTCCCTTTCGCTATTGTGTGGCCTCTATCTCAAAAAGTGTGGTGCTCAGAACATAGATTTGAAGTAATTTAGATGATAAAGATGCCTGCAACCAGGTCTTTATTTACCATAAGGGCACCCGTAACCCATTGCTTTGGCCAGCCAGGTTAAATATAGGGCAGAAGAATCTGAACATTTGTGCCAGAATTCAGCAAGAGGACTTTAGGAGGAAGAGGGTAGAAGTTGACGTTGATGGGAGTCAGAAGGCTCTTTAGAGTTCAGGAAACCATTTTCCCTTTCTCTTATTTGCTTTAGGTAAAAAGTAGTTCTGTCATCCTCCAATAGCATATTCTATCATTCATTGTTACTAAATTAATTACAAGACACAAGAGGCATTCCTTAAAAAAGGCAAAATAATTCAGGTGTGTCTAGAGCAGCATAATGTCTAAATATATCCCTATTGTTGTGTTGTAACTTTCATACACAGCAGTATTAACTAAAGGGTCACCTCTAGGCATGGACAAATGATGAGGATTGCAGATTTGTCACTTTATAGTTATTCAATGTGTTGATCTGTCTGACAACCAACCACTATGGGATTCCAGACAATTGTTTTTGTATTGTTTTTGTATGATTCTCTACAGATTGGACCAGCGTTTTTCCACCAGAGTGCTGCTGTGCCCTAGGGGTGCCATTTTGGCTCTCCGGGGGTGTTGCAAGACCCAGTTTGCCCTGAATAGGAGATGTCTCTGTGATCCAGGAGGACTCTGTGGTGATGAGTCCAGTGAAATGTTCCCAATGCACACATTCTTGACAATGGCTGTATGGTAACTGCAACAACCACCATCTGGAAACAAGTGTCATCATAGGGTTAAGGGATATATCATCAACACACTAATAGCTAGATTCAGAGAGAGTTAGGCCGGCGTATCAGTAGATACGCCGACCTAACTCGGAATCTGCCCCGTCCTAAGTTTAAGTGTATTCTCAAACTGAGATACACTTAAACCTAGCTAAGATATGACAGCCTGCACCGTCGTATCTTAGGGTGCAATATTTAGGCTGGCCGCTAGGTGGCGCTTCCGTTGAGTTTGGCGTACAATATGTAAATGACTAGATACGCCTATTCACGAACGTACGTGCGCCCGTTGCAGTAAAGATAAGTAAAGTTATTCCATCCAATAGCTGGACTAGTCAATGTTAAGTATGGCCGTCGTTCCCGCGTCGAAATTTGAAAATTTTACGTCGTTTGTGTAAGTCGTCCGTGAATAGGGCTGGACGTAATTTACGTTCACGTCGAAACCAATACGTCCTTGCGGCGTACTTTGGAGCAATGCACACTGGGATATGTACACGGACGGCGCATGCGCCGTTCGTAAAAAACTTCAATCACGTCAGGTCACCCCCCATTAGCATAAAACACGCCCCCTCAGCCTAATTTGAATTAGGCGCGCTTACGCCAGCCCCATTTATGCTACACCACCGTAAGTTAGGAGGCAAGTACTTTGTGAATACAGTACTTGCCTCTCTGACTTAAGGCGGTGTAGCGTAAATTCGATACGCTACGCCGCCTTAAAGTTGCGGCGGCGTCTCTGAATCCAGCTATAATGATCCTTAAAATAGCATCCAGACGTTTATTGAAGAAATCACATCACAGCATATAGTAGCAATGTTTAGGGGGCAGCACAGTTACATGCCTGAAGAAGGGGTCCTGCATGGCCTCCAAACATCACTACTGTATGCTGTGATGTGATCTCTTCAATAAACTTCAGGAATGCTATTTAGGTAGTGATAAGGGTACTCTGATGTGATGGTAGGCTTTCATGTATAGGGGGGGTCTGATGTGGAGGAAATATGATGTGATGAGGGACTCTGTGCTGATAGGGGCCTCTGATTTATAAGGGGGACTTTGATGTGATGAAGGGACTGTGACATGAAGGCAGACCTCTGACGTGATGGGGCCCTCTGACATAAATGGGGGCTCCAATGTGATAGCGTCCCTTAGATGTGAATGGGTAGCTAGTGATGTGAAGTTAATTTCTTCAAGGTGGTTATTTGCATCGTCCCAGGCTCAGGTTTTCCATTAATAAGTACAAAATAACATTAATGCCGCGTACACACCATCACTTTATGTGATGAAAAAAAATGACATTTTTAAAAACGTCACTTTAATTGACTGTGTGTGGGGGAAAACGTTGTTTTATGTCTTGTAAAAAACGACCAAAAAAAATTGAAGCATGCTTCAATTTTATGTGTCGTTTTTCAAAAGTGCACTTTTTACTTCACAGAAATTGACCGTGTGTAGCAAAAAACGTCGTTTTCGAAGACGTTTTTTCATCCACGCATGCCCAGAAGCTACTTATGAAGCGAGCTTCAATGGTAAAACGTGGTGGAACGTAACCTCACTTTGCAAGATCATTGTGAGAAAACGATGGTGTGTAGGCAACTTCGTCTTTGAAAATTGAAGTTTCAAAAACGTCATTATTTACTTCACAGAAAGTGTCGTTTTTTTTCATCACATAAAGTGATGGTGTGTACGCGGCATTACATGTATTACATTTTAGACTGGGGTGCCTAGAGGGCGTCACAGCAGATAATAGGTTAAGAATCGCTGGCTTGGACAATTAAAAAAAATGCAATATGCTGATTCTTCCATATGCTAATTAATGGTCACCTCTCCCCCAGCTTTCCATTCATTTGTCTTCTGATTTATAATATAGGGGCAATGATGAACCGATGCTGTGAGCTTATTATGAGACAAAAGAGAAGATTCATTCCATCCCAGCTCTCACACGGTGCTCTAGGTATCATGCTTTAGCATAGCCTATCACGGTACTTTATGTGTAATAAGTAGCTGAAAATTAGCCCACTAGAGGGAAATCCACAATCCCTGACAAGCCTTTTCCTGAGGGTGATTGATATGTTTCTGTTCACTTTCTCTCTCCTTCTCTACCGCTTTCTCCTGCTTTTTATAAATGTAATGAATTCAAGTGTTCTTTTACAAGAAGCATGCGAAGAGAAATTCTTGCAGTCGCTGGAAGACACAGATCTGCTTTGTGCTATGGCTAGATTAATTCCTTTCCTAGCGCAAACCTGACATGGTGGAGGATTAAAATAATTAACAATTGTAGTGTAAATCTTTTAGAGAAAGGATAAAGGCTAATGGAAGAATGAATGTAACATTATATAAATGTTAGAGTGCCGGAGGCTAAATGTATTTAAATGTCAACATCTCTATTTTTTTAAGGCCAGTAATGTGCTGTGGATTGGCTTAGTGGTCGGCAATCAGGTTTAGTAGCGGGTAAGCATTGCATCTCTTACGGCAACGCGGCCACCACTGAACGAGCAGAGTTCAGCGCAATAACAAGTTCAGCATCTCTTCATGAGAGATTTAGGATGGCTTACATTGTGTTAATTGTTACACCCTGAATTCACTGGAGGCTTTGTCTCTGTGCTCATATTGGAATTGTCCTATTTTATTCCGAGCAGAGGGCAACAACACTAATCTGTAAAGCACACTGTTATCCCCTCTGAATAAGCATGATTGCTAAGTAATTAGTACATCTGCCTTACACAACTGGGATTCTTGGGTTCATTCACACCAAGGTCATCATCTGCGTAGGGCTTGTATATACATTTTGTGTTTGTGTGGCTATCTTCCAAGGGCTCCAGTCCCTCCCATAACCCAAGCATGCTTGTAGATTGGTTAACTAGTGTCCATCTTCCTGAACATTTGATCATGGATTTGTTCGGGGTCATGGACTGGTGAGAATGTGTAACGGAGTGTAATGAAGTAATTCCATTACAAGACACAGAAAGTAAAATATGAGTTATGTATAATCCACTGACCATTAGAAGATCCTCACATGTGCTTCTGGGCTGGACTGGTCTTCTTGTCACATGATTCTTTGCTATGAAACAACCTTTCTTATTGTTACAGACAGCCAGGGGTTTGCAGTAGGAGGGATTAGTTGTTACTTAAATCTTGAAAGAAAGGTGAGCAGTTTGCAGTTTCTGTGTAAACTAAAACTAGTGTTAAATGGAATAAGATAATATATAAAGATAATATAAAAAAGACTGCAGCAGCTGTTACAAAGGTGCTAGAACCTTAAGTATAAGTAAAAAATAAATAAATAAACTGCGTTGGCAAAACTTAAGTGACAACACACTAAATGGCACAGTCCATACACAGACATAAAGAGCTAAGTGAATTTCAAAATAATAATTCAATGGTAATTTGTGGTTCGGGATGTGCAGGAGAGATTATCAAACATCACATTCCCTTCTCATGGCTCCACTCACCAACGTTAATGGACCCTCAGCTTTACAGTCTAGGGGTCAAACGTGGTGTAATAAATACGATCTGATGTGTGGATCTTTCCGTTCCTCAATGAGGCACCCAGGACTCATATAATTATATGAATTGAAGGGGATCAAACATGGCAAAGAAAAGGCAAAGAAAAAAAAATATATAGTGAAGTACTGCCAGTACTACATCTAAGCCCAGTAGTGTAAACGGCACTCACGAGATGGCTAAACAAACGGGTTCGCTGCTGGCTGCATGCGTTCCTCGGATACCGGAAGTAACGTCACTTTTTACGCGAAACTGGAACTACATCAACACGTTTTGCCCCTCCTCCAGGGCATCATCAATGAGAAGAAAGACACTTAGCACTTTATGTCTGTGTATGGACTGTGTCATTTAGTGTGTTTTCACTTAAGTCTTGCCAGCGCTGTTTAATTACTTAAAAAAAAATGCAAAAAAAATATGTTTCTGCAGTTGATGATCTAGGGCACTCTAGTTTGCATCCAACAGACATCATTTGCTTTAGCAAACTGCAGATGCTTTGGTGTCTCTCCACTCCACACACTGTTCACAGCCTAGACTAGCTAATCTGAACCAGGGTTCCTCCAGAGGTCACCAGAGGTTCCTTGAGCTGTGGCTGATTGGCCTTCCATTTGATGGAGCCTGCAAAGATGCAGGACCACAGCCAGTTGGCAGAGCCAGCAGCATGACACCAATTATCTTTTTTAGTTGTCTGTAATGTTGGTATTCAGACCACTTCTATAAGGGGCATATTTGCCATTAACCCCTAATGAATTGATTTTAGCAAGGGTTCCCTAGGGCCTGAAATTGATTTTGGGATTTCACCTGGGGGAAAAATTTTGAGAAAGGCTGTCACATTGCTTGCTCAGTAATTGGAGCAGAGCTGCTGTCAATCCCTGGCTTGGTGGGATGACATAAAGTTTTGGTTCTGTATGTGCATGAGCCAACTGGGAGCATGCACATTAAGGCAGCCGGGGCTCCAAGCGACAGTCCATATTCCAACTGCACATGTTCCTAGAATGAGCTCTTAAAATTACTGGGTGCTGCAGAAACTACCAGCTGAGAACTGGAGCATGCAGGACATATGCACTAACTATTCGCCAGCACACCACAGATCTTCAGAATAAGCCCAATCATTTTTCTATAGAAGAAAGATCACATCACAAACAGACATTGCAATGTTTCGGAGCCACACATGGCCCCTTCATCAGGCATGTGATCACATGTCTGATGAACGGACCCTGCATGGTTCTAAAAGGTTTCAGTTCTCTGTTTGTGGTGGGATCTTTCTTGTTCGGAAATGTTCGGACTTATCCTAAAGATCCATGGTGTGCTGGCAAATATTTACATTGAAGGTCTCCAGGTGGACCCCAAATGGCAATGTAGAAGGAAGTATAGGAGTCATCAATTTGGATGTAGAATTCAGCCAGAAAAGAGAAGACACAGAGAAAATCACAACAGCAATCGGCAAACAGAAATGTGTACATTATGCTTTTACAAATATACTTTGTCTTCAAGGGATAAATAACACTTTAAAACCCTTTTCATCATAGTCCACTCAATGACCTGGTAAAGTTAACCTGAGATTTTTTTTCCTTTAAGTCAGCCAGAGTAAGTACCAGTAATGAATTGATTCTTCCTTAAGCACAGAAGCGGGAGGTAATTATGGGAAATGCTTTAAATTGAAGCTAGATTTTGAAGTCATTATGTTGTTTTTTAGTAGAGCAAAAAGATAGGTTAAGCTGGGGAGTTGTGAAAAAAACCTGGCAAGACTCATATTTCTCTTTTTTTCCTTCTTTCACAGTAAATTACACATTAGCTATAATTTCTTTGCAAACTATGAAATATCATTCTTTAACAGTCAAAATAAATTAGAAAACCTAATAGACCCTATAAGTCCCGCTTTCTTTATCCAATAAAACTAGGTGAATGTTTTATGCTTTCATATTAGTGTCATTCATTTCAGTTCAACTAATGGAAACTAACAGCTGGCTAAGCATCGGCAGAGAACAATATCCTGATAAGCAATGAAAAAAAAGTGCAGCAAAATTGCAAAAATAAATTGCCAAGTCTTGGGAAAGTGTTCTGTATCAAGAAGACCTGTATGAAATTCTTCCTGTAACGGGACCCAGTCCAAAAATAAATACAGCTATTACCTAGTCGGAAAAGCTACAAAAACCCTAAAGAGACAAGGGTATGTAAATGTATTTCAGCGGCTTTAGAGTTTTAAACATAAGTTAACAATGTTTAATTAAAAGGAGTTCCGGCATGTACTATAAAGTTATTAAAGCCTACAAATTACTATATTGTAGCGAACATTTGAAGTGGCGGGATGACAAAAAAATGAATTAGACCCCAAAGACTATGTGGTTGATTTACTAAAGCAACTGGAATGCAGTAAAGCATGCTTGTTATACTCACTGTGGAACCAAAGGGGTTAATCCCCTGCATTGTGTATAAAGGCTGTGTGATCCTGTCTCCTCGGATCCTCCTCTTCTTCCACTGTCCCCTAATTATTTCCTGATAATACAGAGCTCGGGGACAAGCTGCACATGTTCAGTTAGGTATGTATTGCTAGAGAATTTTCTTTTTTTTTGGGTGAGTGCATGTGATCAGCACAGTGCCAATCAGTACCCAGACATGTCCAGACAGAGGGTCAGGGGAGAATGAAAACTCCTCCTACAAGCTTTACCAGGAACTGATAGAAGTCACAAGACTGCTATATACTGCTGATGAGAAAATGTATTTAGTAGTTTATATTTATTAAAACTATTGCATTTCCATGTTCTGTGTACTGTTGGAGACCAGATATAGTAAATGCAAGTTCTGGGTTTAGTAACACTTTAAGGTAAAGAATAATATTTAAAATGCAGTTACTCATAAATGTTAGAATTGCTCTTTAATTAAATAGGTATTAGTAAATGTAATTATTATAATTTGTTTTTCATTTCATAAGATGGTTAACACAAAGTATCTGCACATTTGCCTGAAGTTCTGCAGTAATAAACAGTTTGCTTCATTCAAATTAAATTACATAAACCAAAATATCCACCTTGATATAAAGAATGGATAAAAAAAAGATAAAAATGTCAATCATATCACTATGACATACAAACATACAGTTCTGCAAGGATTTCTGAAGTCACATCACATTTACCTACGAAGACTGATAGTATATGTGTTATGTTGTGTTGACTGTCCAACTATTGAAGAAAAAAAAATGTCACCTGAATGCCACATCAGCATTTTGATATGAGGATGTCAAGAAGCCATCAGGCAAATGCAAAGTCTGCTTGCGGTGACAAAGGCAATTTATTTTCCATGACCGTATAGGCAAGCACTTCCATCACGATATCTCATAGGCAAGTTAAACTTCTGGTAAATAGAAATGGGAAAATGCTTTTTATTCCTGTTTTGAGTTAATGGATGAAGGTTTCTTAAATCCAGGTTCTCAGGTCAAATTTAGTGGTGCCAGTATGCATTGGTTAACTTGAAAATAAAAAAAATTCACATAAAAATGTCAAACTCCACACCATGGTTTGCAATTTATGAATGGACCACAACCCTGTGGTTTATATTGAGCCTTGATGAAATTAACTTCACATCTAAAGTCTCATATTAACACGAGAGGTCCCTCATTGCATTAGAACCTCTTTTTTTACGTCAGAGGCCCCCATCATGTCAGAAATCTGCCTTTACATCAAAGTTTCATGTATACTTGAAAGACCATGTAACACTACAAAGTCTCCCCATCACAGAATCAAATGCCCCCCATCACATTGGAGTCCCTCCCTTATCACCACAGAGCCCCACAAAGATCACAGAGTTCTCTCGCCCATCTTTTATCCAGGGCAACCAGGGTCCCTGTGGCACCTTGGGGAGATGCAAATGGTAACCAAGGGTGCCACGGCACCTTGGTTGAGAAACAGAGCTCTACTGGATGCACCTATGCTGACAGTGAACATGCTTCCAGGAGGGGAGAGGAAGAAGAGTGGTTATTAGGCAAGGGTTTGTCCTTTACCAAGTTTCACTACTGTTGCAATGAAAGTCGAGGATCGGTCATGCAATCTTGAGGAGTGCTTGGATCATAAAACAGGTTGCACATTAGCCAAAAAAAAAAAGCCAGCAGCTACAAAATTGAGCTGCTGACTTTTAATATTAGGACACTTACCTGTCCTGGAGTCCAGCGCCGTCCGCAGCAGAGGGAGCCGAGTGTTCCCAGAGCACAACGGGGGGAGGACGGGAGGTGACATTCTGCCCGCAATTTACCCAAAACTGTGTGGCCGGAAGTGGGTGCAAATACCTGTCTTTAGACAGGTATCTGCACCCCCCTCCCCCCTGAAAGGTGTCAAATGTGACACCGGAGGGGGGAGGGTTCCGATCAGTGCGAGTCCCACTTTAGGGTGGAGCTCCGCTTTAATGCAGTGCTGTTTTCATGTCCTCATTGTTCGTTTTTGCTCTCAAGTTGCTGTAATTCTTCTCTGATTTCCACACTTCCTGGTTGTCTGTTTCCTAAAAACCACAGTACTGGGAGCTTTCTCTCTGTGGTCACTAATCAAGGAGGTGTGATTACTGTGTGTCTAAAACCCCTCAGCACCAATCAGTTTCATTTTCCAAACCATCACTGCCCTGTATTGGCTCTGTATGCTCTGTACAGCAGAGAAGCAGGAAACATGCAAAAACGAAACTAGAAACTACAGGTACATTATATGATTGATTTTGTATGTATTTTTAATCGTTTTAAAAGGAATCAGTTAACTATTATGTCTCTATACCCTGTAAACAGTCATTTCAGCAAAAAACATTTTTTTATTTACAACTCCTTTAATGAATAAATTAATTGTAAGGAAAAATTTGAGTTGTCCAAAACAACCAATCAAACTTTAGTAGATGATGGTGAGGTTGCTGTGGACAACACAGAGACTTTTGCCCCATTTTTTTTAAATTAAATTCTCCAGTACTGTTTCAGCAAATACAGCTTTGCTATAGTAGAAGAAAATCAGTCTTGCACTGTTATTACCCTGTGTCTAAATGGTTTATATACTTGGCTGTTTTAAACATTGATTCCTGCTCTGTGTGTAATTGCAGAAATGGTGTACCGCAATGCTCCATAAACTTTAGTGAAGGACATAATATGATTGATACGAAGATGGAGAATTTTTTAAATGCATCGTTCAGGCATATCAGGAAAACTACTGTGATTTGTATTGTGGGACTTCAAAGATTCTTTTTATTATGCTGAGTCTTACTTAAGTTTTTATATAGTTTGCACAAGATATTTGAAATAGATTAGTGCAGTTATGGCGTTTATTGGGATAGACTGGATCTTATGTCTTTATGTAATATGCAACAGCAGTGGTGGCAGCCACGTTCCCACTGCTCATTTCTACCCTCCCATAAGGAAAAATGGACAGTGTGCTGGTGCCACCACATTAGACCATTGCCCTGCAAAGGTACAATAAAGCCCCTCTTTGCTGAAGATTTTTTATTTTTATTGGAGCCATATAACCCCCAGGCCCCGTACACACGACCGAACATGTCCGATGAAACTGGTCCGCGGACCAGTTTCATCGGAGATGTTCGGTCGTGTGTACGGCCTATCGGACCGTTTTCCAGCGGACAAAAGTTTCTTAGCATGCTTAGAAACTTGTCCGCTGGAAACCTGTCCGTCGGACATGTCCGCTGGTTAGTACGTCTAACCAGCGGACCGAAATCCCGCGCATGCGTCAAATTGATTCGACGCATGCGTGGAAGCATTGAACTTCCTGGCTTGCGCACGTCGCCGCGTCACTGTCACCGCCACGTCACCGCGTTCTCTGTCCGCTGGGATTTTGGTCTGATGGTGTGTACACACATCAGACCAAAATATCCCAGGAGACATGTCCGATGAAAACGGTCCGTGGACCGATTTCATCAGACATGTCTCCTCGTGTGTACAGGGCCCCACAGTTTTATTTTTATTGGAGTCTGTGGCTTCATGATGTCTGCTGTACTTGGTGTCTGTGCAAAGGTCTACTTTATTGGTGTTATGTAGCATTTGGTCAGGTGGGGGTACTCTACTTCGTGACAGCAAAAAAAAAAGAAGCATACTGAAAGGGAAGAGAGCAGAACAACAGAAAGATGAGCTCATCAGTGTATTGCTTCCCCTTCACTTCAAACTGACAGGCTGGGGGCAGGGACAAGACCGATTACTTTACTGCAGTAGAGAATGGTTATATCTCCAAGATGGCTGTGCCATGCCATGTCTCAGGAATAAATGGATTCAAATACAAATCTTTTGGCAGGTTGAACTGTTTTTTTTAATGTGCATCTTATCTGTGTTCATCATCCGTTCATCAGTTTTTCGCTAAACGTTGGCTTTAAATTCTCAGACTGGCTGGCAAAGAATGAGTAAGGTCTACACCCGAGACTCCCTGCAAGCCTCTGTTTGGTTGACTCCCGCCTGGAGTGATGGGGGACGTTCAACATGGGGATATTGGGATCCTTTCTCTGCACCACAGCCATCATCTCTGGTTACATGTCATCTTCGATATGCTTCGATAAATATATCCCCACTACCTGTACTATGGGTGCCAGCATTTTGCTTGAATGTTAGTATCCTAACATATTTTTGTTTACATCTTTCCAGAATACAAATCTCCCTGAAGAAGACCAAATTGTGGTCGAAACGCGTCAGGGTATTCTTATGGAAGCTACTTCATCAATGGCACTATATATTATTCCATTGTATCATTTAACATTTAATCATTGTTGAGATAGGTCTCCAACTGTCTGTAACCTGAATGTATTTAATATTACAACTATCTGCATCTTCATTACTCGTGATACAGAAACCTAGTAAAGATTTTTTTTTATATATTTCCATGTCTTTGAATTTAATATACTTTACACAGTATGTCGCTTAAAAGCCCCCGGGGGGAAATTCTATATTTTTGTCTCTACAACATTTTGGGGTGTGCGGCCCTAGGACTCTCAGTATATGCGTTTTTTCTTGTCTCAGGAATAAATGGATTCAAGTACAAATCCTTTGGCAGGTTGAACTGTTTTTTTTATGTGCATCTTATCTGTGTTCATCATCCGTTCATCAGCTTTTCGCTAAACGGTGGCTTTAAATTCTCAGACTGGCTGGCAAAGAATGAGTAAGTAGGTTTCCTTATAGCCCAAGAAACATCAGTTAGACATGTCTGCCTTAAATATCTAGAGCATAAGAGCAAGGAAACCTCAAAAGTATATTTTTAAAACGATTCATAGCTCTCTGATAAAACGCAATATCTTATAGAGGTTGGAAGCTGAATCACTCTCAAGAATGTCACACACAGGGCTGGAAGATAATTGGCCAGCATGAGAATCCCCTTGTTGCCTCTCGACAACCCAGTCAATTACTTATTTTTCAGTCTTCATTACCCGCATCAAGTATGATACATCTGAAGAAGTACTTACCACTGTTCCAGGTCTTGTCATCTATGACCTTGCATTTTTATACAGGGGGAAATTTAGGGAAATGAAGGAAAAAAGCTATTTAATAAGCCACTTACCACCACACATGTCTCATGCAGACCAAATGATAATACAAGTACCTAGAATAACTAAAGTAGTAAAAACATACTGAACATTCCATAATTACACATATGATATGCTACAGCTAATACAATAAAAGCCTCTGTTCATTTAAAGTTAGGCTTAAGCAAAACAAGATCATCCTTGAAGCTGGAAAGCAGGATGTTTAGGTTAATAGAAAATTGTCACCCTTGCTTTAAACCTAACATTGGGGCCACCCACCGTCTCCTCATAAGTAAATAGCTAGAGCCACTGCTAGAATCATAGGTGTGGCAGGATGGTTTTGTTTGACACGCATTGCCCTTGCATGTGCACCTTGCTACAAAGACCAGTTATAGGGGGGGCAGTGACCATTTGTTTGTACTGTTGGAATATTGGTTATGGGATGCACTGGAAAGCTTTGCTGCCATTGTGCTATAAAGCTTTGCTATAGTAGAAGAAAATCAGTCTTGCACTGTTATTACCCTATGTCTAAATGGTAGAGTATAAGATTTCCAATCATCTGTGCCCAGTGTTGCCACAAAGAGTTAATCCAGCTCTGAGCAATCCTCTTTTCTTTTTTCAGTGAGATAAACGGACAAACAGGAGAAAACTTTTGTCCATTCTTCCCCCTTGCTGTGAATGACAGGTTATTTACATATCTCATGCACTAGCTTGAGCAAGCATTTTCGGAAGTCATGTGGTTAGTTTTTTGGATTTTGACTGGATGTTAGTGATCATAGCAGAATTCAGTGTAAGGGGAGTGTAGAGGTGGGCGGGGAGTCTACTGACATCACGACTCCACCCATCGAGCTCCAGACAACAGATCCACCCACAGAATCTTCAGTTTTTTAGTTCTTATAACAGACAGAGGGGAGAAATTTAACAGGTAATGATACATGTAGGAGGTATGTATATCCTTATAGATCAGCACCATGGCATTAGTTTAGAAAGGATGAGACTGGGTTTACATACACTTTAAAGTATATTTCTGTGTTTTAAGTCAAATTTGAGAAAACTCCACTATATTTTTGTTACATATTCCCCCTTCACACATCATACCTAAAATAAAAATAAAAATCTTTTTAGGGCTTATTACATGAGCTTTGCTCTCTGAGGATCGATTAGCATTCAGAGCGTGGTTCAGAGGGCATTTGACAGACTATGAGGAGGTCATGTTTCGCCTCCTCATCGCACGATTTACTACGCCCGAGAACAGCCCCATTCACTTGAAGTGACAGCGGGTTATATTCCTGCTACAGCCAAAAAGCAAAACATCATGGCCATGGCATACATACAACTCTAGCCTCTGCCTCCACAGCTAAAGAGGGTTGCGGTTGGTGGGACGGTAAACCTTACAATGACATATCCTAAAGTCATGTTTTGTTTTAAAAGCTTATTGGCTCTTCTTATCTGGGCTTCAGCAATAAAATAACTCCGTTTTAAGTTCAGCTAATCATTCCTCATAGCTGAGCTCCTCCATGTCTCTTATCAGTTTGGTAAAGGGGTTGAGTTACTAAAGGCAATCAGGTGGTTTACTTTGCAAGAGAATTTTCCTTTATATTAGTTAATGAGTTGAAGCTCTGCAATCTTCCATCATCCAATCATGTGCAAATAAAGATGTTTTTTTTTCTTAATTTTCCTTGCACATACTTGGATATTCTTTGCAAATTGAGTTTTTCCCGATCACACTAAGCTAAGTGAAAATTCCCTTGAAAAGAGAACAGTCTATTTTCCTTTAGTAAATCAAACCCAATCTTGTGGCAACATACACATCACATAATTTATCTAGTATATCAGCAATATTTTGTAAACCCTTCATGATTACAAAGATTATAGGGCTATATGCGAATAGTTTTGTCGCTCAGCCATATTGTAAAAGAATATGACCTTTTCAAGTCACTGAGCCCAGGAGGAGCTGGATGATAAACTTCAGCTCCCTAGACGCTCCTTGGCTGTCATAATGAAGGAAGCTTACTGTAAGAGAGTGACTGAAAGCAGCATGTTTGGAAGTCTACGGTAATTATCCACTATCTGTGCAAAAGACATAAAGTATTGTTTACGGAATTTGAAAGAGCATAAGAGAAGATCCTCAGGGGAACATGAAAACGTAGACATGTCTGATCGAATGCTTCTATTTATACAAGCTGTAAAGGGCCACATGCTTTAGCTATATATACCTTGCAGTGGATTCTATAATTACTACCCTGATTCATATGCTTTAAATTCTGTTGTTTTTATTTAACCCAAATATAGAGTATATATATATATATATATATATATGTGTATGCATATACATATAAATATATACATATATGTACAGTATATACATATAAATATATATATATATATATATATATATATATATATATATATATATATATATATATATATATATATATATATTCATTTTCGTTTTTTCTTTTTTTCTTTTTCAGTAGACTTAAACACTAAAACAAGGATAAACACATTTTTTTAAGGCCCACTGTAAAATCTTTGCAATTTTCTGTGATTGACCTAGTGTCCTACTTTCAATATGGCTGCTGTAACCGGAAACTTTAGTCTGTAACCCTAGAACTGTTTTTCTTGCCAACTTCAGCTATGCCCAGGAAAACATACTGAGCTTTGTCTAACCTATAATGCTGCCTTAACACCCACTCCCTATCATATTGTATGAAATATGATTAAGTTTCAATTACAAGAGTTAAACATTTGAATCCAGGTCATTTATTTACTCTGACCCTTTTGATTTCCATAGGAAGTAAAAACATTCCCACTATCAAACTGATTTAAGGGTTTGGCTGGTGTACAGAGAATGATAGAGCAATTAAAGTGGTAGTAAATTCTGTATTTTTATTTTTACCTACAGGTATAATAAGGCTTACCTGTAGGTTAAATAAATAACTTCTAGTCCTAAACATGCACCATTTAGTAGATATTCTAGGGGGCAGCAGCTGTTGATGTCCCTGGGCGCATTTCCTCTAAGACCCTTTTCAAACTGGGGTGCTTTACAAGCGTTTTAGCGCTATAAATAGCACCTGTAAAGCACCTGTAAAGCACCTCTCATGCCACCCCAGTGTGAAAGCCTTTGAGAGAGTGCTTTCACACTGGGGCGGTGTGCTTGTGGGACAGTCTGCAAAGTCCTGCAAGCAGCGTCTTTGGGACGGTGGGGAAGTGGTGTATATTTATAGCACCCTCAGGATGGGTGCTATAAATTGATTAGCAGAGAGCTGGTCTTTTTACAGCACAGCTCTGCATTGTTTCTTCCTTTTTCTGCCTATGTGGAGTGGGGGGCATGTGCCTTTCCTCCAATCATATATTAAATATTAAATATTAAATTTTAAATATTAAATTTTTAATTTTAAATTTAAATCAATTTATTTTAACATGTTTTAAATATATATTCTATGCTTATATATATATATTTTATATAATTTTATTATATACGGTAAATATGGTACTGATAAATTACTGGAGTTCCCCTTTACCATTTTCTATTACAAGTGTTGTATTACTAATGTCCTGTGGGGGTTGTTTCATACCCACAGTTGTCCATATAAATGGATAATGGGTTGGAGGTTATAGTGCTGTACCATTTGTAACCACTGGAGGCTGCTATGTTGAGACATATCCCCAGTGGTTGAATAATAATGATTGTTTTTTAATAATTTTAAATAATTGTACTCATGTTTAATTGTACTTGTATTAAAATTATATATATGAATATATTACCAATCCTTATGAGCCTGCGATGATGTAAGATGAAACACTCCATTACTGCATATCCCGTTGGTGCCTGTGTATCTCGCTGACTATAAATAACATCAGCTGAGACCTGGCTAGCAGTTACCCATGATTAAGTCACGTGTCTAGTGACGTAACGCGTGGGGGAGAAGTTACGAGCGGGACGGATCGCAGACCCGAATGAGGAGAGCTCATCAGAGACGCTGAGCGGCTAAATTTGAAGGATTGGTGCTAGGTTATCCTAAATGCTGTTTTAACTCGGCGGATTCGTGAGTGAGACCTAGTCTGAAATTTTCTACTTATATTTGTTCATGCCATTTGCGCTATGAAGATTTTTCTCTTGTTTCTTCTATGAGCTGTATCAGTGTGGAGGAAGTGCTGCACATATGAAACAGAAGTCTGCATAGTGTGATTAGATCAAACATCTCTCAATCATTACACAGGGTGTTGTGCACGGAAGAAACTCTGGTGTATCCACTGGACTAATTGTCTTTTTCCCTTTGTTTGTGGGTCTTGTATATATTGAATCACGTATACTTTGGGGTTTTCACATTATCTTAGTTAATACTCAGCGCAATATATTATACATAATTTTCTGCACTATTTGTTTGACCTACATCATTTTATTGCTGCGTTTATTATTTGGTTATTTTGTTAATGGCATTTTTTTAAATATTTAACTAGCGCTGTAGTACTATTTTTCACACTTTCCTCCAATCAGTTGTCTCACAGTGTATGGCAAGAATCCACACCCACAGGTGAATCAGGAAGAGAAAATTCTAATAGGACGTGCACTTTCTAATCAGTATATAAAGCTGAAGACAGTAGATATACATGTAAAACTTATGTAGGGAGATGTGTTTCATCCCTGTGTATCATCTGAGGCTGTTCACTTCACTGGGTATATGTGAGGGTTTACATCCACTTTAATGTACCTTTGACATTGGAAAATCTCCAGCAGTGCCATCAGCTCAGAACTGGTGGAAACCAGTTGGAGCCAGGTACACTCATCTACTGTCCAGAGACGTCTGGCCAGAAGTGGTCTTCATAAAATAATTGTGGCCAAAAAGACATGCCTCCATCTTGAAAACAAGGCTAAGTGGCTCAACTATACATGAAAACATAGAATCTGGGGTGCAAATGAATGACAGCAGGTGCTCTGTACTGATGAGCCAACATTTTAAATATTTGGCTATAGTAGGAGGCAGTTTGTTCATCAAAGGGCTGGAAAGTGGTACAATGATGAGTGAAGCATAGTGGGGGTTCCTTGCAAGTTGGGGCTTAATTTCTGCAAATAGAGTTGGCGATTTGGTCAGGATCAATGGTGTTCTCGATGCTGCCAAATACAGGCAGATACTTATCCAACATGCCATACCATCAGGGAGGCATGTGAGTGGCCCCAAATGTATTCTGCAGCAGGACAATGACCCAAAACATGCAGTCAATGTCAATAAGCACTATCTTCAGTGTAAAGAAGAATAAGGAGTCTTGGAAGTGATAGTTTAGCCCTCACTCAACCCTGATTTTAACATTGAGTCTGTATAGGATTACATGAAGAGACCGAAGGATTTGAGGCAGCCTACATTCCCAGAGGATCTGTTGTTAGGTCTCCAAGATGTTTGGAACAACCTACCTCATGAGTTCCTTCAAAAACTGTGTGCAAGTGTACCTAGAAGAATTGCGTCCCGTTGAAGACAAAGGGTGGTCACATCAAATATTGGATTTGATTTGGATTTCTCTTCTGTTCATTTACTGTACATTTTGTTGATTGTTAAAAAAAATAAAACAAACACTTCTGCTTCTGAATGCTTTCTTAATTTACAGCATTTTTCAGACCTTCCTAAAACAATTTGCACAGTAATGTATATATATATATATATATATATATATATATACATATGCAGTCAGTGACATAAAAGTACAAGTGTGATGTAGGATTACGTGGTTTCAGTTGCCCAGAACTCCAGGTTAACTGAGATCTACATAAATTCCCAAATTTCCTATTGGACCACAGTTGAGTCATACATCGTCATCCACAAAAATGCTGCTCACATCCACTTAAATATGTCCGCAAATCGACGCTTATCCTCAGGTCTCGTACAAACCAGCAAGAAACTTGAGTTCCTTGGTCGTGTGTACGAGGCTTCAGGCTTCAGGCTTCTCCCTACCAAGGCCCAAAAAAGCTAACATTACTGCAAATCTGCATTGTTTGAAGGTATATGGATCTAAAAAGCACTAAACACCACTTTCCCAAAATAAAACACTGCAGTCATCATTAGTCACAGAGGTCGTCCCTGTTGTGTGAAATTCTGTCTGGACAATTAGAATTGAATGAGCTTTTTTAGGGTAAGGGATCCATAGGCATCATCTTTATATAAATAGTTGTAGCAAAGGACTTGTGGGACTGTAGACAGGCAGAGGCTATAAGGAGAGAGGCACAAACCCTTCTCAAATAACCGGGACACTATAGTTGTGCCCCTTTTGTGCCAAAACAAAACCAAGCCAAAATCCCTAGCAATAGTGAATCAGATTCTGTGCCACAAGGAAAATGTCATCCCTCTCGCCTAATATTTCTCAGTCTTACTGACCATAGTTTTTCATTTTTGCATATCTGATTTCACAATCGTTTCTGTCAAACAATTGTGCTGTGTAATGTAAGAGATATATTATACTGCCTCACTTCATTTAACATTGTTCCGCTTCTCTACCATATTGCTAAATCTTTTGTGGCTCTAAATGTATCCATATTTCAGGATACTGGGATCCTGTTTAACTATTAAGGTGACTTCATTTTCACAAATAAACTCTCAAGAAAAGTTAATAAAAGTTAAAAAGTGTTGGGTGTAAATAGTAGTGATATGTATTTAAAAAATAAAACTATAATGCATGAGTTAAAGTGGTTGTAAACCCTTACAGACCACTTTTACCTACAGGTAAGCCTAGATTAAGGCTTACCTGTAGGTATAAGAAATATCTCCTAAACCTATACGGTTTAGGAGATATTTGTAGAAAAAACAGCGCCGATGTCTATGGCGCATGCACGCCTTAGACAACAGTGCAGGCGCACTGAGCGTGCCGTTAGTGAAGGCGATCGTCCCGTCACTGGCGACTCCCGCGTGCATGCACGGGAGTGACGTCATCGCAGCTCCAGACAGTCACGGCGCTGGAGCTGTGATACCCGGAAGTCACTCCGGGAGAGATGGCAGCGACGGAGGAGGCAAACGAGGGCCGCTGCGTGGGGCTTCGATCTCAGGTAAGTAATTTGTAATGAGCTAGTATGCTATGCATAGTAGCTCATTATGCCTTTGTCTTGCAGGGTGTATTTATTTTTTATTTTTTCAGGAGGCTTTACTTCCTCTTTAAAGCCTTCCAATCTATGACCTATGAATTTTAATTTTTCAAGGTATGATCCATGAATTAGAGTCTTCCAATCTATTAGGCATGAAGTAGAGTTTTCAAACATATGATACCTCAATTATAGTCCTCCGATCTACAGTATGATCAATTACAGTTTTCCAAACTATTATCCATGAAGTAGAGCCTTCCAAAGTATGACCCATTAATTAGAATTTTCCAATTTACGATCCATGAATTTGCTTTTTCTATTCTATGATCCATGAATATTTAGTCTTATCGCATGATCCACCAATTAGTCCTCCAATCTATGATCCATTAATTAGAGTCTTTCAATTTATTATACATGAATTAAGGTCTTATTGTACAATCCACAAATTAGGCTTTCAGTCTATGATCCACGAATTAGAGTCTTCCCATCTATTATCCATGAATAAGAGTTTTACAATCTTTTATAAGTGAATTAGAGTCTTCCAATCTATGATCCATTAATTAGAGTATTCCCATCTATTATCCATGAATAAGAGTCTTCCAATCTATTATACATGAATTAGAGTCTTCTAGTCTATGATCCATGAACTAGAGTCTTCGATCCATGAATATCCCTCTCTTTGCAGGAATTTCTTTTTGTTTCCTGTTGTGGCTTTGGGACAGGAAATGAAGGGACATTTCTCCAATGGGGTACAGATGGCAAAAATCCAACATGGATCATAAACTTTTGTGAATCAAGCACTTGCCCGTAAAACTTGCGGCCGCGTAACGTAAACGAGCATAGTTTAACGCCGATCTACGAGAATCTGGCCCTTTATTTCTAAAATTACCTGCTTCTCCTTTCACTGTCTATTCCATCCTTTTTCAACCAGGTTGCCTTGAAAAAATGCCTAAAAATTAATCAAAAAATGTATACAAGCCAGCAGCCTGCCTTTTAGTTACACAAAGCCACAGGTTTTCATTATGCACCATTATGACTTTCTAGACACTGGCATCCTAACAACTGATGATGTCATCAGTTATTAAGGAGGATGTCTGTTGCCTTCACAGCATCCTTGGTTGACCCTCCCGTGCCCCTCTCCCTCAGCACTGGGGTGACATTAGCTGACTGATGGAGATAAATTGAGGGAGAAGAGAAGCATTGGAATACTAGTCAGTACCAGTGTGCAAAAGTGTATTTCCTTTGGAAGAAAAAATCACCTCTAATCTTGGGTGTCTTACGTGTGTGGATGCTGCTGCATTATGTAAAACTAATAGAATATTTGTTTCCATTTTAGAGTGGGGTGCCTTGAGTCTGTCCAAAAAAAGGTTGAGAAACACTGGTCTAGTCACAGATTAGTGAACAGATCTGTAAGGGCTAATTTACACTTGCTTCAAAACATGGCTTCGGACACGCTTTGTTAAAGCTCTCTGAATGCTAGTTAAATACTCCTTTACTAAATAAAATGGTTAGCTTACAGTCCTGTTTACACCTGCTTTTGCTTGGTGCTTCGATAAGGCTTCGGTGAGGCATTGGTGGAGCTTCGGTGAGGCTTTGTGGGGCTTCGATGAGGCTTTGGTGAGGCTTCGGTAAGCCTTCAAGTGAGTTTTGCCATAGACTTCTATGGAGGTTTTGAAGACGCTTTGAAGCACCACTGAAGCTAGATGGGGCATAATTTTTGAAGCGAAGCAAAGCAAAAACAGGTGTAAAATGGACTGTTAGCTAACCATTTTTATTTAGTGACAGGAGCTTTGACTAGCATTCAGAGAGCTTTACCACAGCATCCCTGATGACTCGCTAAAGCCTTGTTGAAGCCGAAGCAAATGTAAATGAGCCCTAAGTGAAAGTGAAACTGTAGCAAGAAAATGTTGGGTGCCATTCCATGCCAGGGAGGATTGTACTGTCTGGCAGGGCTGTGTACATCTGATTACAGAATGAACATGAATACAAATCCTTTGGCAGGTAAAACTGCTCTCATATATGTGTTTCATTTGTGTATTTAGCTGTTACAAAGTATTATCTTAACTCCGTAAAGTATCACATGTGTTACTGACAGCTCTGTGCTGAAACAGGAAACCAAACTGCACAGTTGATGTTTATACTTCAACACATATTGATCCTACTATTTTAATACACAGGATTCCTTCTTAAAAGCCCAAAACACGAGGGGTTAAATCTAGAAAAAGTAGCCCTGGGGCTATACGGTAAAAATGCCCATTCAAATTTATAAAGCAGGTGTTCAAATGAATTGGTCTTTTATCGTAGAACAGATTTACAGTGCATTAGGCAATCCATTTTTCAATTTAGTGTACTGCCTCTGATAAATTAACAGATGTCGATTGATTTTTTCCCTTCAGTCCCCCTGTTTACACCTGACAGGCAGTTCTTTATAGCTGAACAGTTATTTGAAGTTATAAACATTATAATTAGCAATTTTTTAATTAGGCTGACAATTAACAGGAGATTTGCAAAGCTGCTAATTTGACATGTCATACTCTCCACACTGTTTATGTTAACCAATACATGAGTGAATTCAATTGTACAGAACCATGGTGTCTGGAAAGTAAGTCTCAGTAGAGCGTTTGGCCCTCTTGTCTCGTATTATGACACTTTGCGCTGACAACTGAGGCTTCACTTCATTTGTAACATGGTGACGGTTCAGGCACTTGACGCTCACACGGCAGAACAACAGTTTAGCTAGAAGTAAATATTTTCGTAGAATTTTTCAGACCGCTTGCAACTGGCAGTGCATAGGCGCCACCTCGCCAAGCTGAGAAGTTGCATTAATTTTCATATGAATCTAATTGAGAGAGAGTCTGTACCCCTGGCACATGACCTAAGAGGTACCGTTTGTCCCTAGAACAAATTCAATTTAAAATTGTAAGGTGAATTTAAGACCGTGGTGTGTAAATGTCAGTTCTTTATGCAAAACCACATTTTAAGGTATGATATGCACTAACCCAACCCTAAGAACTCAAAGTAGAACTATAGGCAAAAATTGTTTTTTTCATTTTGGATAGAGCAAAGGGAGGGTTATAACCCCTGTCTGTTTTTTTTTATCATCTGTGTCCGATTGTGGAGATTTCCCCTAACTTCCTGTGCCATAGTCAAAGAGGAAGTGAGAGGAAATCCCTTCAAATTAGGGAAATTCACCGGAGACCTCCAGGTGAAAGTCACCAGAACTAGTGTGCTCATTGGAATATTTCCCCTCTATTAATTTTGACAGTGTAAAAATAAAAATTAAAACGTAAAATAAATAAGAAAAAACAAAAATTTCAATTGACCCGTCCCTCCGTTGTTGCGCGCAGAAGTGAACCCATACATAAGTTGCACCCGCATATGTAAACGGTGTTCAAACCACACATGTGAGGTGTCTTTGCGATCGTTATAGTGAGAGCAATAATTCTAGAAAAATATTTCCTCTGTAATTTAAAACGGGTAGCCTGTAGAAATATTTAAGCGTCGCCTATGAGGATTTTTAAGGGTCAAAGTTTGTTGCCATTCCACGAATGGGCGCAATTTGAAGAATGACATGTTGGGTATCAATTTACTTGGCGTAACAATATCTTTCACAATATAAAAAAAATTGGACTAACTTTACTGTTTTCTTTTTTGCGTTTGTAAGACCGCTGCGCTAATACAGTGTGACATAAAGTATTGCAACAACCGCCATTTTTCTAGATTTTCTGAAAAAATATATATATATTGTTTGGGGGTTCTACTTAATTTTCTAGCAAAAAAAAAATATATGTTAACTTGTAAACAACACGTTTTAAAAATAGGCTTGGTCCTTAAGTAGATAAAATGATAGGGCAACATACAATTTAAGCCTAAAAAAAAAATAATAAAAAAAATAAAAAAACAACAAACATTGGTGTGATGAAAAAAATCAGTTTGACATTCCTATAGCAGGTGAATGTCATGCAAATTATTTTCTCTAAGTGTGAAAAAGTCTCAGGTGAGCAAATATTGGGGTAAATGTGAATGTGAGCAATTTAAAGAATTCCCCTTATGTAGCTCTACGGTATAATACATATTCCTTATCTCCTTTACAGTGTTTCTTTTTATACCTTTGCTTTGGTGACTCTCATTTAAATAAAATTAATTAAGCACCCAATCCCACAGCTTTGTCTTTGTGGAACTAGCTTAATGTATGTGTATATGTTCTGTTGCTTCAGTTGACTTAACTAAAATAAAATCCTAGGTACTGTACAGACGCTTCTGGTTAAAATGTAGATGCTTCTTATGTCAGATAGACAAGAACTTGTCCCAGTTTCTTTTAGCACTCTCCGACATCATGGATTTCTTACAACATCTTTTAGAATACTGTATTATTGGGAACTCAAATAATTACAAGTGGAGAGATATTGCTCCCCCGAGATGCACGGATAATATCTCAAACCTTGTTTTACATGTCCTATATCCTCAGGTCAAATTTTTTTCTCAATGCAGATAGAATCCAATTAATAGGCTGAGCTGCTGGAGTATTGCCTGCAATTCAAGCATCCAGGAGCTGAAATAATAATGATAGTTTGAGTACCTGGTAGAATTAAGCATTGATTGGGCACATTTAGAATGCTTAGCCCGCAGCAAAAGAAAAAAGGGAAAAAAATAAGATTTTTTTAGAGAAAGCTGTCATTAGAAATTCCTTGCACCTGGGGTGTAACCATGGCCACTGAGATGATTGACATTTGAGAGGACCTGTTGCAATAATGCCCTGTACACACGATCGGTTCGTCTGATGAAAATGGACAGATGGACCGATTTCATCGGACGAACCGATCGTGTGTGGGCCCCATCAGTTTTTTTCCCATCGCTGAAAAAAAAATAGAACACATTTTAAATTTTCTTATGGTTAAAAAAACGATAGAAAAAACAATCGTCTGTAGGGAAATCTATCGGTCAAAATCCATGCATGCTCAGAATCAAGTCGACGCATGCTCGGAAGCATTGAACTTCATTTTTCTCAGCACGTTGTTGTGTTTTACGTCACTGCGTTGGACACGATCGGATCTTTAACCAATGGTGTGTAGGCAAGACTGATGAAAGTCAGCTTCATCGGATATCTGATGAAAAAATCCATCGGTTCGTTTTCATCAGACGAACCGATCGTGTGTACAGGGCATAAGTGTCCATATTCCCTTGATGGAGCATGTGACTGTTATTTTACTGGCCTTTTTCTGTATATCTGTAATATGCATTAGCATTTTAATACCCCTAAGGGAGGAGACCTCCCCTTTTGACTCTAAGAGCAGGTTCACACTGGGGCGACTCGTCAGGCGACTCAGCCGCCTGACAAGTTGCGTCCCATTCTATTCAATAGAACCGTTCTAATAGGAGAGACGCAAGTCGCTCCGACTTAGAAAAAGGTTCTTGTATGACTTCGGGGGCGACTCTGGAGCGACTTGCATTGACTTCTATACAGAAGTCATTTTGCAAGTCGCCTCTGAAGTCGTCTTCAGGACGCCTTGCTGAGTCCCCCCTGAAGTCGTGCCGCCCCAGTGTGAACCGGCTCTAAGGGTTGTACTTACCTCGATCCAACTTGGAATACCCATGTATGGTGTTTATGGTTAACATCTAGAACTACCTTATGACCCATATCTCAAGCTAGAACCCCCTTTTCATTTTACCCCTGTACCTATTTCTTTGCTCTTTCTTGTATTACTGTTGGCATCTATACTCTGTGTATATGGCTGGTAATATATGGATGTACATGAAAAACTTCAATAAAATCTTTATGGGGAAAAATATGTTTAATGATGTAATGATAATGATTAAAGAGCTTCATTAATTTGTGTCTTTTTATGTCTGCTTGGAGTTCAGATTTAATTTTATAATATAATCTCACATAATTTAACAGATTTAGCATTTAAAAATGAAAAGCTTGGCTATAGAAAAAATGGAAATATACAGTATCTCACAAAAGTGAGTACACCCCTCACATTTTTGTAAATATTTTATTATCTTATCTTTCCATGTGACAACACTAAAGAAATTACACTTTGCTACAATGTAAAGTAGTGAATGTACAGCTTGTATAACAGTGTAAATGTGCTGTCCCCTGAAAATAACTCAACACACAGACATTAATGTCTAAACCGCTGGCAACAAATGTGAGTACACCCCTAAGTGAAAAGGTCCAAATTGGGTCCAATTAGCCATTTTCCTTCTCCAGTGTCATGTGACTCGTTAGGTCTCAGATGTGAATGGGGAGCAGGTGTGTTAAATTTGGTGTCATTGCTTTCACTCTCTTATACTGGTCACTGGAAGTTCAACATGGCACCTCATGGCAAAGAACTCCCTGAGGATCTGAAAAAAATTATTGTTGCTCTACATAAAGATGGCCTAAGCTATAAGAAGATTGCCAAGACCCTGAAACTTAGCTGCAGCACAGTGGCCAAGGCCATACAGCGGTTTAACAGGACAGCTTCCACTCAGAACAGACCTCACCATGGTCGACCAAAGAAGTTGAGTGCAAACGCACAGCGGCATATGAAGAGGTTGTCTTTGGGAAATAGACATATGAGTGCTGCCAGCATTGCTGCAGATGTTGAAGGGGTGGGGGGGTCAGTCTGTCAGTGCACAGACCATACGCCGCGCACTGCATCAAATTGGTCTGCATGGCTGTCATCCCAGAAGGAAGCCTCTTCTAAAGATGATGCCTGCAAACATTTTAATGACAAGCAGACTAAGGACATGGATTACTGGAACCATGTCCTGTGGTCTGATCAGACCAATATAAACATATTTGGTTCATATGGTGACAAGCGTTTGTGGCGGCAACCAGGTGAGGAGTACAAAGACAAGTGTGTCTTGCCTACAGTCAAGCATGGTGGTGGGAGTGTCATGGTCTGGGGGCCGCATGAGTGCTGCCAGCACTGGGGAGCTACAGTTCATTGAGGGAACCATGAATGCCAACATGTACTGTGACATACTTAAGCAGAGCATTATCCCCTTCCTTCGGAAAATGGGCCGCAGGGCAGTATTTCAACATGATAACGACCCCCAACACACCTCCAAGATGACCACTGCCTTGCTAATGAAGCTGAGGGTAGAGGTAATGTATTGGCCAAACATGTCTCCAGACCTAAACCTTATTAAGCATCTGTGGGACATCCTCAAACGGAAGGTGGATGAGCACAAGGTCTCTAACATCCACCAGCTCCGTGATGTTATCATGGAGGAGTGGAAAGGACTCCAGTGGCAACCTGTGAAGCTCTGGTGAACTCCATGCCCAAGAATGCAGTGCTGGAAAATAATGGTGGCCACACAAAATACTTTGGGCTCAATTTGGACATTTTCACTTAGGGGTGTACTCACTTTTTTTGCCAGCGGTTTAGACATTAATGGCTGTGTGTTGAGTTATTTTGAGGGGACAGCAAATTTACACTGTTATACAAGCTGTACACTCACTACTTTACATTGTAGCAAAGTGTAATTTCTTCAGTGTTGCCACATGAAAATATATAACAAAATATTTAAAAAATGTGAGGGGTGTACTCACTTTTGTGAGATGTAGGGTATTTATTGTGGAGGACCTTAAATGGATTGCATTGCCTACAGGAATGTGTTGTTTTATGTTATTGACACATCAAAACTGCACAGGGAACACTTACACCATCTTCATGTGTCAATTAAATCTTAAGGAATGAAAAGTCACAAACATAATAGTGTTAATTAAATGAGAAAATGCTGTCCTTGGCATGCCATAGTGAATCTTGGAATTATTTGTTTTCTGTTTGCCAGAGGAATGACACAAGGTAATTTCCATAATATAATGATTATTTCTCTGTTTTTTTTTTTTTAATATCACAGTTGCTAGGCTGAACATTGCAGACCCTGTTATGATAGGCAGTTTAAGCCACTGTACAAAAATGTCATATTCATTTAGAAATGACAAGTAATCCCCTGAAATTTACTATATTGTAGTCTTACCCACTTTTCTAGTTCAGTTTTTGGCAGCAAGAAAGTGATAACCGATAATTTGGTTTATTTTATGTATTTTCTGCATATGATTCAAAATTATTTATGCAAACCAAAGCAATAAACTTTTCTTATGTTAGGTGTACTAAATATAAGATTGAAATAATTTGTTATATCTGTCCGATAAGTGCAAAAACAAAACAAAAGCAACATATTTGACATAAATCTAGTGAAATGATAACCTCCTTTGCTCCCTGCCTGTGCTGCACTGTTATCAGTTACAATTGTTCACTGTGAACTACAGAACGCCTCCCCCTTGTTACGGAGAAGAGGAAAGGGGAAGATTCTCTACTGCGAAAACACACTTTCTGCCCTAATGTGAGAATGCCCCTTCCTCCATAGATACAGTAGAGTGTTTGAGTGTTCTCACTCTAGCACAGGGATCTTCATACTTTTCAAGCAAAGGGACAGTTTTCTGTCTTTGAGACTTCAGGGGGGACAGATTCTAACCAGTGGGGGTAGAAAATGTCCCAGGGCCGAGCATCAGTGAGAATAAACATGGCCCTAGTGTTGATGGGCAGTAGGAGGAGGAATAGTGCTCCATCATTGCTATTAGTGGAAAAAATAGAGCCCCATTGTTGGTGTCATTGGGAGGAATAGTGCCTCATATCGTTGGGAGCAATACTTCCACAAGGGCCGGATAAAGGCTAGCAAAGGGCCACATCCGGCCCTCGGGCCGCAGTTTGGAGACCCCTGCTCTAGCACATGAAGTGTGTTATTAGTCGCAGCAGGTGCAAATATAGGTAAGAAAGCCTGAAAACAATAATAATAACAATCAACATGTCTAAGGACAGGTAAGGTACAATATGTTTTTTTTTTCTTTTCTTGAGTTTAAATAAGCTTTTACCCTTATTTCTTATGTGCATACAGCACTTATATATTCCACAGCGTTCCCTACAAAAGCTTTGTAATAAACCATTTTAAAGTGTTACGATATGCACAATCGTAAAATCAGTCTGTATATGTAGTAAAGCATGCTTGTTATACTCACTGTGGAACCTAAGGGTTTAATCCTCTGCATTGTGTAAAAAGGCTGTTTGATCATGTCTTCTCTGATCCTTCCCTTCTCCCACTGTCCCCAATCCATCTCCCAATAAGACAGAGCCTTTGGAGTCACTCTGCACATGCTCAGTTTGGTGTGTATTGCTAGAGGTTTTTTTTTTTCTTGGGAGAGTGCATGTGATCAGCACAGGGCCAATCAGCACTGTCCAGACAGAGGGTCAGGGTTCCTGCAGCCTCATAGGACAGTCAGTTTAGAATGAAAACTCCTCTTACAAGCTTTAGTTAGACAGTGATAGAACTCACACGACTGCTATATACTGCTGATGAGAAAAGGTATTTAGCTATTTTTATTTACTAAAATAGTTACATTTCCGTGTTCTACAGTACTTGACCGCGATATTGTACATAATTGCGGTCAGGCAATTGGCCGCCCCGCGACCCCCATCGTGGGAGCCAGCGCCGAGCTCTGACGCTCCTTCCCTTAGCCGCCCGCAATACATTCCTATGGATGCGCTGCATCTTGTGGGGGCGTCGAGCGCGAGAAGCACAGTCTCACAGCGGCGATATCCAGCACGATCCCATCGCGCGGGATATATAAAATCGGCGGCACCTAATGTATGTACTGTGGGAGACCAGATATAGTGAATGTGCGGTCCTGGGTTTAGTAACACTTTAAGAAAACCTCTGCTGAGAAAAACTGGGGCTGTCATTGTTGCCCTTTTTTCTAAAAATAATAAATGCCTGGCCATCAATCAATTCAAAAATCAATTGATTTCAGTTCATCCTGAGCTGGCAATCTGGAACAAGTTTATTGCAGGTTAAGTGAGCACTCCTGGGGCGCATACGTGCTCTGTTTCTGGCCCAAAAAAGTATTCAAGTTATTGGATGAACATGACAGCCAGGCAATCAGAGGAGAAGTCAGTATTAATAGTTTACATATTATAGTTGGAAACTGAACCCAGGACCAGAGCACTGCAAGTTAAGAGTGATAACAAGGGTATCCACTGTGCTGTCAAGTTAAAAGAGAAGTATAGATAAAGCCTTTTCGGCCAAACTTCTCTTGTGGGTCACTACTTCTGTGACTCAGAATCAGCCCACTGTTGGCTGATGTAACAGATCCGGTCGAGGCTCTGGAAGGATCTCACCCATATTGTCGGGATCCATCCAGCTGCCTGAATGACAGCTGGCTCTGGCTCTCAGTGCTCGGCTGAGAGCTAAAGCCAACTATGCCTGCCCCCTCTCCTGCCTGGTATTCCAGTGAGCACTGGAAGGGCAGAGCAAAGAACAGTGACTGACAATCCTCGCTCTTTGCTCAGAGCTGACCAAGAACTGAGCAATCAGCGGTCAGGTGACCTCTCAGTTCTTGGGGTTAGAGCCAGTGGAGGACAGCTGCAGCATGACACAGACGCTGCAGCATGGAGGTGAATATGTCATTGTATTTCTTTAATCTACCCCAAAATGTTTCCTTTAAAGTTTTCTCTAGCAACAAAGAAATTGAATTTTACACTCTAAGGTATAAATAATCATGCAAGGCAGCAGAACAGGTGAACAGGTCATTTCCATTAACAATAAACTATAGAAGTCTGATTAAGAGTTGTATAAATTATATAAAATTGTAATACAACTAGAGTTGATATAAAGCTGTCACAGACCTGGGCGACTCAACCTAAGTATTTCTTGAACAAATGTATCAATAGCGGTTCCCTATAGTGAGAAGACATATGCAAATCTCAGCTTTTCCTATGGATCATTGGTCAATAAGGACCATCAGAGCATGGCGCGGCTGGAAAAGTTCAGCTTTACAGAAAAAATAAAGATTTGCATATAAGCTGCCAAAAGCTCTCTGCCTACTTATCATTTTTACATTAGATCTTCACACCTTTGTGCTGCAGTAATGTATGGTAAAACACATTTAACACTTATTATAGTGACACATAGTAATGCGTAAATAATGCTAATTTTGTATGTCATTCTAATGTATCTTGTGAAATGCATGTGCTTTGGAGAACACCACAACAAACAGATGGGATCCTTCTGTGCCTTGTAGTTTGGTGTGCTGCATAAACAAAAAAAAAGGTCAGGCATTTTTATAGCTCGTCCAAAATAAAATAATAAATGTTCATTGTTAGGGTTTCCATATCTTTTAAAGTTCAGCGAAAACCCGAAGTACATTCATTTTTAAATACTGTATACCAAACAAGCAGTATAAGAGCTTTAAAACAAGTCCTCACGTACCTCTCTAGCTTCTTGTGCTGTGAAGTAATTCATTCTCAAAATCCCCAAAAATCACAACAAAGATTCTATGGATTTATGCAAATGGAAATACAATTTCCTTTTGCACAGATCTGTCATTTGTACAGATATTGTATGTCTTGGGCTCGGGCACCCTGCCCTATTTTGGACCACAGCATTTAGCTACATAAACAAAAACTAGAGATGTGTTCACAGTCCTATGTATGGGTCATATTGTGCGCTGTATGCATGTACATTTCTGCTAACGTTTACATACATACAGTACACATGAACCCAATTGGCCTCCACTGCTGCTCAGGGTCATGTAAATATCAACAATGTGTAGCCAGTGGTACCACCGCAGCTGATCAAATATTATTGATGTTTATATTTGCCCTGAGAGTCATTCATGTAGCATGTGCACACCTCAGACTTTAATCACTCATGTGCTGCTGCTGCATAATGACTCTTTCAGGGGTGATATAAATATCAATAGTTTGCAAACGGTGGTGGCAGCACTGCTGGTTACACATTGTTGGTATTTAAATGCATGTTGACCCTGAACAATGCCTGGTAGTTGTTTACATTAGGGCTCTGGCCGGCTGCCAAGATTGTTTCTAATGAAAAAAAGCAGAGATTTCTGTGGCTCTTTTGTGAACTTTGGAAATTAATTTCCCCAAAATGCCTATAGCTACAGAGGGGAATGAACGCTTGTTTCAAAGTGTGTTTATTGGTCAAAATACACTGCAGGTTCACTTCAAGGTAACATTTTTGCACCGTACACTCAGTTTGCATTGCATAGATCTGTTTTAGTTTACTTTACAGACCTGCTATTGCCATTCAGCCCAAAGCTACATATGCAATTGAATGATTTGTTCCTGAGAGATTTAAAGTAGAATTAAAGGCAAAACTGTTTGTTTTCTCATTTCAAATAGCAACTTCTTGTCAGCTTTATTTTTTTAATTTATAAACCATTGAGGAGATTTCCCTTCACATCCTGTTCCATAGCCAAAACAGGAAGTGAAAGGAAATCCCCCCAACTGAGAGAATCCCTGATTGTTACCAGGGTCACCAGAACTATTGTCCCCCATTGAAAGATTTTGCCTCTATTCCAGTTTTGGTGACAGCCCAAAATTCAGGATTTTCTTTCACTTTCACCCTCTGGGATAACTGTAAAACAATAGCATAGAGTAGTTAAAAGGATTTTTAAATATGCACTCCAGAAAAGTATTAACTTCACATAAGAATAATATGTTTTTTCATGTAAAAAGTATATTATTTGTATTACATATTTTAAAAATTACTTGTTCACAGATAAAAAACAACAACATTGGATTACATATACTATAACTCAATAGAAAGGTCAAACAGCCCAACAATGAGTTGTTTTGTAGTTTAACATTTTCACGGATAATCTGCTTCCTTAGGATTTAGGAGAAACAAATGGCGCAGAACGCAAAGCAGTATATCTCTTTGGTTTAAAAACGGAAAACCACAGTGGGTGCTCTGGCTCAGATGTTCCCTTGTACATCGAGGAATAGACACAATTTCAGAAGATAGAGTTGGCAACTCCAATAATCCCTAAAAAATGTTTTACTCTTTTTCATGTATCAATAAAATGGATTAAGGATTATTGGAGTTGTCAACTCTATCTTCTGAAATTGTGTCTCCTCAGGACTTAGGACGCTTTTTTTTTACATTTTTAGCATAACATCAATCCATCTAAAATCAAAGTGAGTACACCCCTAACATTTATGTAAATATTTTATTATATCTTTTCATGTGGCAACACTGAAGATATTATACTTTGCTACAATGTAAAGTAGTGAGTGTACAGCTTGTATAACAGTGTACATTTTCTATCCCCTCAAAATAACTCAACAGCCATTAATGTCTAAACCACTGGCAACAAAAGTGAGTATACCCCTAAGTAAAAATTTCCAAATTGGGCCCAATTAGCCATTTTTCCTCCCTGGTGTCATGTGACTCATTAGTGTTACGAGGCCTCAGGTGTGAATGGGGAGCAGGTGTGTTAAATTTGGTGTTATCACAATCACTCTCTCATACTGGTCACCGGAAGTTCAACATGGCACCTCATGGCAAAGAACTCTCTGAGGATCTGAAAAAAAGAGTTGTTGCTCTACATAAAGATGGCATAGGCTATAAGAAGATTGATTGCCAAGACCCTGAAACTGAGCTGCAGCATGGTGACTAAGACCATACAGCATTTTAACAGGACAGATTCCACTCAGAACAGGTTGACCAAAGAAGTTGAGTGCACATGCTCAGCATCATATCAAGAGTTTGTCTTCGGCAAATAGATGTTTGAGTGCTGCCAGCATTGCTGCAGAGGTTGAAGGGGTGGGGGGTCAGCCTGTCAGTGCTCAGACCAAACGCTGCACTCTGCATCAAAGTGGTCTGCATGGCTGTCATCCCAGAAGGAAGCCTCTTCTAAAGATGATACACAAGAAAGTCTGCAAACAGTTTGCTGAAGATAAGCAGACATGGATTACTGAAACCATGTCCTGTGATCTGATGAGACCAAGATAAACGTATTTGGTTCAGATGGTATCAAGTGTGTGTGGTGGCAACCAGGTGAGGAGTACAAAGACAAGTGTGTCTTGCCTACAGTCAAGCATGGTGGTGGGAGTGTCATGGTCTGGGGCTGCATGAGTGCTGCCAGCACTGGGGAACTACATCTCATTGAGAGAACTATGAATGCCAACATGTGCTGTGACATACTGAACTTTCAAGGCGACCACTGCCTTTCTAAAGAAACTGAGGGTAAAGGTGATGGACTGGCCAAGCATGTCTCCAGACCTAAACCCTATTGAGCATCTGTGGGACATCCTCAAATGGAAGGTGGAGGAGCGCAAGGTCTCTAACATCCACCAGCTCTGTGATGTCGTCATGGAGGAGTGGAAGAGGACTCCAGTGGCGACCTGTGAATATCTTGTGAACTCCATGCCCAAGAGGGTTAAGGCAGTTCTAGAAAATAATGGTGGCCACACAAATTATTGACACTTTGGGACCAATTTGGACATTTTCACTTAGAGGAGTACTCACTTTTGTTGCCAGCGGTTTAGACATTAATGGCTGTGTGTTGAATTATTTTGAGGGGACAGCAAATTTACACTGTTATACAAGCTGTACGCTCACTACTTTACATTGTAGCAAAGTGTAATTTCTTCAGTGTTATCACATGAAAAGATATAATAAAATATTTACAAAAATGTGAGGGGTGTACTCACTTTTGTGAGTTATGCCCTGTACACACGATCGGAATTTCCGATGGGATAAAATCCGATGGAATTTTCTGTCGGAATCCTGTTAAAGCTGTCTAGCATACACACTGTCAGACCAAATTTCAACCGTCCAAAACACGGTGACGTAAAACACTATGACGAGCCGAGAAAAATGTAGTTCAATGCTTTCGAGCATGCGGCGACTTGATTCTGAGCATGTGTGTTTTTTCCTCCGTCGGAGTTCCACACAGACGTTTCGGAATTTCTGATAGAATTTTTTTCCATCGGAAAAAAATAAAACATGTTCTATTTCTAAACGCCGATGGAAAAAAAGTCAGATGGGGCCAACACACGGTCGGAATATTCGATGAAAAAATTCTGTCAGACTTTTTTCAATGGGAATTCCAATCGTGTGTACAAGGTAATAGTGTATATAATGTGTATATATATATATATATATATATATATATATATATATATATATATATATATATATACAGTATATATATTTATATATATATATATATATATATATATATATATATATATATATATATATATATATATATATATGTAGATATAATATATATATATATATATATATCCTGTTTCCTTTGATTACTGTAAGATTCATTTTTGTATCAAAATGATCCAGCATTATTGCATATTTGCAATAAGCACACGCATTGCATTGAAAGTGGAAAATCTATTTATTTTGAGCTGTTTATTTAAGCACAGGAGGATTCCTAATAGAGCTATCAGCCCCCGTTTCATTGGCTAATAGTTTAATTAGGCCCATCTGGTGGAGGCTGTGGAGAGAAGTGTCCTAGCTCCAATATTGGCAGAAAGGTAATTTTTCATCCCGTGGCCCAGAGACTGGCACGTGAAAACATGTAAAGCTAAGCAGAAGCTTAGCAATCTGTCTCACGTGAGACTATCAGAGCGAATGGAGACTTTTGTGTCATTCACCTTGGCATCGGGAGAAAAGGCTCTTTTCAGCTGTCTCCTTCATATGACCTAACCAGGACAAATCTTCCAGCAGGATCCTCTTAGACAACCACATCCAAATCCCAATGTCTTCAGCCAAGCCTTATAAAATGAAATTATTTGCCAAAAAAATGATTTAAATGGTAATATTTTATATAGGAGACAGATGGGAAAATGAACATTTAAAATATCTGTTAAAGTTGAAAAAAAAAGCTAAAAGCCAGTTTTCACTGAGAAATATATTTTCCTACTAAGCAAATTGCAATATATTTTACATAAATGAAGGTTAAATATGCTTCATATATCGGTATTACTTATGAAAATTCAGCTGCAATATCAAGGGAGTTATTCGTCACGGTAAAAAATACTCAGAAGATTTGCTGGCGCTGCATATTTTCCCTGTGATGCTAAGCTTGGATCTTGCTTCCCAGGGTTTGCACAGCCATGTAGAGTGTCTGTTCATTTCACATGAGCGACTCTAAAGCTCCTCGATAAACTGACATTCAGGACATTCTTTATATATCAATACAGGACCTTGTCAACAAGGTTCCAGGTTTTTACATGCCATAAATTGCACCAAAAATAGGGACTCAGGTCGCCTTTATGTGCTCAAAATTTGCATGTAGGGTGTAATTGCCCTACTGTGTATTCCCGAAAATAAGACCTGGTCTTATTATAATTTTGGCAACAATAGACACAGTAGGGCTTATTTTCGAGGTAGGTCTTATCAGGTAATGTGCTATCTTCTTTCCCTCTCTCTCTCCATACCTGTCAGGAATTCCCAGTGTGAACCGAGTTAAAGTGGTTGTAACATCCTAGAATCCACTAAATTACAGTATTATATAATGTACAATGTGTGTGTTTGTGTAATATAATTGTGTCAAATACCTATAATTGTGCCAAATCTCCTTTTGCTTGAGTGCCCCATGAGTTGTCAGTTCGCCCCTGGCTCTATTGTCCTCACTTTTCCTCATTTTGTGCATATATGGTAGTGAACTGCTGCAGAGCAAAGTTAGGTTGTCTGTCCTGACCCAGGGGGGTGTGTGGTATGGCAGAGCTGTGTAAATCTCAGACTTAGGCCCCTTTCACATGGACGGCTGTTCTGCCGCAGTTAAAAGCATGTTTATTTTCTGTGAAATTCAAGACTCCAGGCACAGCGATCAGCTGCATTTGTACAGTGCGATTAGCTGCGGTTGCATTTAGCTGCAGCACGATATTGAATGGGGATCCGGCAAGGGTTCCCCTCCAGCATGGGTTCCCCTCCAGGAGCATACCAGGCTCTTAGGTCTGGTATGGATTTTAAGGGGAAACCCGTACCCCAAAAAAACGGTGTGAGGGTTCCCCCAAAATCCATACCAGACCCTTATCCGCGCACACAGCCCGGTCGGTCAGGAAAGGGGGTGGGGACAAGCGAGGGACCCCCCTGAACTGTACCAGGCCGCATGCCCTCAACATGGGGGGTAGGTGCTTTGGGGCAGGGAGGCGCCCTGTGGCCCCCCACCCCAAAGCACCTTGTCCTCTTCCCGACAACCCTGGCTGTTGGTTATCGGGGTTTGCGGGCGGGGAGCTTATCGAAATCCGGGAAACCTCTTTCCCGCCCCCCCACCCTAGGTGAATTAGTATGGGGTACATCATACCCCTACCCATTCACCTGGAGGAAGAAAGTGTAAAAAACACACTACACAGGTTTTTAAGTAATTTATAAGGCAGCTCCTGGGGTCTTCTTCTGTCATTGGGGGTCTCTTCTTCTCTTCGTCTCTCCTCCCGCCAGCAAACCCTGACAACCAACGGCCAGGGTTGTCGGAAAGAGGCCCTTGTCACCATCAACATGGGGATAAGGTGCTTTGGGGCGGGGTGGCCACAGGGCGCCCGCTGCCCCAAAGCACCCACCCACCCTTGTTGAGGGCATGCGGCCTGGTACAGTTTAGGAGGGGGGGCGCTCACTCTCCCCCAAGGGCCTAGCATGCTCCTGGAGGGGAACCCATGCCGTTTTTTTAATTCAAATTTGGCGTGGAGTTCCCCCTCATGATTCATACCAAACGCAGCTGACACAGTGCACTGCGATTACCTGCGGTTATATGCAGATAGCTGCACCAAATCGTTGCTGGACGCAGTCAATTTTATTTTTTCTATCTGCACCAAACCGCAGGTAACAAAACTGCAGCTAAACGCAGTGTGTGAATGGGGCCATAGGAAAGCATTGTGTGCTTTTAGCTGCGGTAGAATCTGCAGCTAAAAGCACCATTCTATTCGTCTGTGTGAAAGGGGCCTTAGATGGGCAAAAATGCAACAGGTAAAACAGCTCTCATATTTAATCTAATTGCATTTAATTTGTTTATTTAGCTGTTTGCCCAGGGTTTAAGGAGTCTCTGGGTCACATGCCTAATGTAATAAAAGAACAGTCTCTGCTACCCTTTTCCATAATCTTTTATGTGCCTTACTTTACTCTGCTGATCACATTGCTTCCATTTATATAGTTATAATGGAATTCTGACCATTTTAAATTATATGTGACAACACTGGAGATTTTCTTTTACATTTAATAATAAACTGACAATGGAGAGATATACCAAGCTCTGTAACTAAATGCATGTCTTTGTTCACTTTATATCACTGGGTCTTTATAATGTCATTTATGTATAGGACGTTATATAACCCTTTGCTGTATGAAATTCCCTTAAGCTGTTCCAGTTTCCAGACTTGTATCCCATTTTCTCACAATACAGCTGCTGACTAAACTAAAGTATGGGGGGAAAAAAATAAAAGCTTTATTTTGCAAATGTAGCAGTTTCAATCTTTGAATGGCATTTAGGGACTTGAAGTATCCTCTGAGGGTGTATAAAGGATTTTACGCAAAAAAATAAGGCAATCGGTCAACAAATTAGCCACTTCTAGGGCTGTCACAATTGCAATCTATATAAAGCAGTATTTAATTGCTGCCTGAATCAGACTAAACAGAAAGCAAATCCTATTTTATCAGTATTACGTCTTTTTTGGCTTTAAAGAGAAAATAACGAGATACAGTTGTGTCAGTGCCGGTTTACACAGAGGCAACACGACTTCCAGCGTGACTTTGCGAGATGACTTCAGCGAGACTTGGAGCAACTTACAACGCAACTTCAAGTTGCCTCCAGGACAGGCGACTTTGCCAGTGGCCATTCAAACAATAATCAGCTCTGTGGAAGGGAGGGGTTTGCCTGAGAAAACTATTTTCTCTTCCTGTAAAGTTGCTTCAGTTAAGACAGAGATCCGACTTTGGAGACGACTTCCATTGAAATCAATGGGTACAAGTTGCCTTGAAGTAGTACAGGAACCTTTTCTGAAGTTGGAGCGACTTCAGTAGTGTACATTAAGACGGCTCTCATTCACTTCAATGGAATTTTTTATGTTGCGCGACTTGGGGCGACTTGGGGCGTCCAATCTCAAGTCGCTGTAGTGTCAACCGGCATTCACTGAAACTTTTAATTCAAGGCTGAGGAATATAAACTGCTTTGTTTTTTCCTTCCTTTGGTCTTCTGGGGATGCCAGGTGCCTTTGGCCGAGTAGGATAGCCAAGTATTTTTGGCAAAGTTGAAGTACAGAAGGTATTAAATAAAAAAGGTTATTGATGGGGTCAAGGTTCGGTTTGAGGGTCCAATTGTTAGTTTGCATTTTAGGGTCATGGTTAAAAGCTAATTAACCACTTCAGCCCCGGACCATTTGGCTGGCCAAAGACCAGGTCACTTTTTGCGATTCTGCACTGCGTCGCTTTAACTGACAATTGCGCGGTCGTGCGACGTGGCTCCCAAACAAAATTGATGTCCTTTCTTTCCCACAAATAGAGCTTTCTTTTGGTGGCATTTGACCACCTCAGCGGTTTTTATTTTTTGCGCTATAAACAAAAATAGAGCGACAATATTTTTACTTTTTGCTATAATAAATATTCCCCAAAAATATATATAAAAAAGTATTTTTTCCACAGTTTAGGCCTATACATACAGTATTCTTCTACATGTTTTTGGTAAAAAAAAAAACGCAATAAGCTTTTATTGATTGGTTTGCACAAAAGTTATAGCGTCTACAAAATATGGGATAGTTTTATGGCATTTTTATTAATATTTTTTTTTTACTAGTAATGGCAGCGATCAGTGATTTTTATCGTGACTGCGACATTATGGCAGACACATCGGACACTTTTGACACCATTTTGGGACCATTGGCATTTTTACAGCAATCAGTGCTATAAAAATGCACTGATTACTGTAAAAATGACACTGGCAGTGAATGGGTTAACCTGTAGGGGGTGCTGAAGGGGCTAAGTGTGACCTAGGGGGGGTTCTAACTATTAGGGGTGTGGCTTGCTGTGACACGCCACTGATTCTTGTTCCTGATGAGAGGGAACAGACGATCAGTGACATGTCACAAGGCAGAACAGGGAGATGTTGTGTTTACGCTAACATCTCCCTGTTCTTCAGCTCTGTGACCCAATCACGGGACAGCGGTGGACATAAAGTCCATGGGTCCCGCGGGTGCAGTTGCGAGCGACCACGCGGCCGGCAAATTAAAGGGCATGTATATATAAGTCCATTTACACAGCTGTGCCATTCTGTCAATGTAAATACTCGTGTGGTGGTTGGCAATCGGTTAAATTGAAAGAAAAGCCTAACTATATCTATTCTTAAAATGTTTCCCTCCCCCTGCTTCTACCTATCCTGCCCAACCTTTAAAAAAAAGGATCTGTATACTGATCTGCTCAGATCCAGTCACATGATCTTACAGCTCCAGCTCCCCTGTGTTAGCGAACGCATTCTGCAGGGGAGAACAGGGAGGACGTAGCGCCGACAATGGCTGAGCTATGGGAGCCTATGAGTAACATTACGGCTCCTGGAACTCAGAGTTGTTATTGAGCGCTCCCTATTAAAGAGCTTCAGGATAATGTGACTGAACTGGACCAGAATAAAATTAGGTAAATACACAGATCTTTTTTATACAGGTTAAGCAGGATAGGTAGACGGAGGAGGAGGGAACATGTCTTAAAATACATATAGTTAGGCTTTTATTCCAGTTTAAGGTTAGTCCCCTGAAAGCAAAAGCATAATGGGCTAGTATGCATTACATACTAACCCATTATGTTCCACTTATCTGCAAACGAAGCCTGCGATTGTCCCTGATGTCCCTGCTGGTGGACGCGTCCATCTTCACCCCTCTTTCTTCCAGGGCTGTGGATCCGGCTCTGTGAATGTCCGGAGTCGCGTAACGTCACTCCCACACGTGGGAACCAACGATCAAGGCACAGGCCCTTTAGAAACAGCAGGATCGTACCGTTTCTTCTGAAAGCTAAAAAATGGCTTGGGCAGGAAGGCGGTGAAAGTGCCCAGTAGGCAAGTGGTTAAGCATGTCTTCTGTACTATTTCCCAACATTACCCTTGTATTAGTACATTGCACAGCAGCGCAGGCCGAATACAAAATCTAGCAATTATCTGGGTGAGCCATAACCCGTGTGAAAGGTGTGAAACAGCAGAGCCTAGAGACACAAAATGTATACAACGTATATAAAAGAGAGCTTTGTCAGAATCGCCAATGATTTCATTTAAGTTCAGTTAGATCCCATTTGCAGTATTTAGTTAAACTGAGAAAATAAAATCTAAAATAGACAGTCACCTGACTGATGTACAGATTGTACATCTGAGAACATCCCGTTGTACGGCTTGGATATCAACATTTCCACTTGTAAAATCCCAGACATCTCAAAGCAGCCGAGCTCTCTCCTCGCCCCCTCAGGGCCCTCCAGTCACACTTGATTTTGTGGACTAACCAAATATTTCTAAACACATGTTGGTTTACATATGAATAAAATAGGTCACTGCTCTCTTTTCATTCTGTCTCCAATATATCGTGTTCAGTCATTTTGTTTGAAGTTCCGTATTCCTCATGCTTAATAAATCTTTATAGAGCCGAGCTGGTCGTCCTAGACATTTTAATGCTTAGTAACCTCCATGCAGTTAAAAAAGAATAAAAACTTGTCAAGTGTTGAGTTATGGATACTTGTTGTATTCGAGATGCATGACAAACAGCAGTCATGTGTCATCCTAAAGCAAAGTTTGGTAAAATTGAAGAAGTAAAGGATACATGCAGCCTGTGCACAAAAAAATAGTAGGAAAGGGTACTTCTTTCTGACAATAAACACAGGTGTCCTACCATGGCCTGTAGCTTCCCGAGCAGTTTGATTACATGGGTATCTTGTAACAAGCAACTCTTACCACGAGAGGGCACCACTAGGAGTGTTTCTACATTTTTCCCCGAAAATAAGCTCTACCCAGAAAATAAGACCTAGCTTGATTTTCAGGGAGGGATGCAATATAAGCCCTACTCTGAAAATAAGCCCTAGTAAACTCCCTGGAAAAATATATAATCAGTCCTGCAAAAAGATCACACAATGTCCACTGTGTCTCCCCCTGCAACTCCATTGTCGAAAAACACCCTATCCACAGCGCCGCCTGGTGCCCATGCGACCCGTCAGAGACCTCCCCCTCCAATCCCGGCGAAGTCAGCGCCCCCCTCCCTCTGTACTGCTTGGAGCGGGACTGACGCCAGCAGGGTCTCCTTCCTTCAGCAATGCTAGGAGCAGAGAAAAATAGTTCTGGCGGACCAAGAGAGCGCCCAGTGGCGCCGCAAACAAAGCTCCATCAACAACAAAGTTACAAAAGGAAACCCACTGGACACTATGCAGTCTTTATATTAAGCTACAAAGGGAGACCCACTGGACACTATACAGTCTTTTTATAAAGTTTCAAAAGGAGACACTATACAGTGGAACCTCGGATTGCGAGTAACGCGGTTAACGAGTGCTTTGCAATATGAGCACTGTATTTCCTAAAATCCTAACTCGGTTTGCGAGTGCTGTCTCGCAAAACGAGCAGGATTCAGGCCAAAGCAGTGTGCAGTATCGCGTTTGGCCTGAGGTGGGGGGCGCCAGAGCGGAACGGCGCCGTTTGGAAATGCACGGAAAGTCCTAAGGACAGCTCGGCTGACCTCGGCAAACTTCAGGAACTGAGTCTTTCCGGGGTTTGCCAAGGTCAGTCAAACTGTCCTCGGGGCTTTCCGGCCATTTTCGAAGCTCTCCGACGCCCCTCCCCACCTCTGGCCACATGCTGTATTGCATGTCATTGAAGTCAATGCGGAACAAATTATTTTAGTTTCCATTGGCTTCAATGGGGAAACTCGCTTTGATATGCGAGTACTTTGGATTACGAGCATTCTCCTGGAACGGATTATGCTCGTAATCCAAGGTTCCACTGTACAGTCTTTTTATAAAGTTACAAAAGGAGACCCACTAGACACTATACATTTTTTTTTGTATAAAGTTACAAAAGGAGACACACTGAAAACTATACAATCCTTTCACAAAACAGACTACAAGCTTCCACAATGACTCCAACTAAGGTCCATTTTTGAGGTTAAAGATGTCATAATGATGACTCCTGATCTGGCAGGGGTAGAGGGGAGAGAACAGGGGACATAGAAAAGACATCCCCTGAAAATAAGCCCTAGTGTGTTTTTGTAGCCAAAATTAATAGAAGACCTAGTCCTATTTTCGGGAACCCTGTGGTAGTAGTTTTTCTTTGTTCAACCCAGCGGGGCTGAATGAAAAAAAAACTGACAGCTCACGAGGAACAGCTGTACTAACTATTCAATGTTAGTAAAGCAACCTCCCTATTGTGTTCTGACAGGGGGACACCCCTCCCGCCTTTCTAGAAAACACCGGTCAGCGCTGATTAGGAGCCGATCGACAGACCCTTTTCAGGCATGCCCCTTCAGTGAACGGCCAGCTTCTGTCAGATCAACTGCAGTACGCATGGTCTGAATGTGGGCTGGCTTCTATTGAACCAGCCAATGCCATCTGATGTTCAGCCCATGTGTACTAGACTTAGGCTACATTCACATCTGAGCGTAGAGATTTACTGCAGTTTTTTTGTCATTTTATTTTTAATTTTTGCAGCTTTTTGCAAGAATGTTTGAAAATTATTAGAAGTGTATTACAAGCTTTTACACATTCAAGTGTTTTTGTTTAGCCAATAGAAAGCGCTAGGGGGAGAAAAGGGGTGGAGAACTCCTATTTGTACATCAAACGCTCGTAAAAAAAACGCTCAAGTCAGGCGTTTCTATTGAAGTTTATGGGGCAAAAAAATGCTTGCAATCTGACAAAAAGAAGCTCATGTACTTTTTTGAGCGATGGGCATATTGCTTCAGGCAACAGAATGCTCAGATGTGAACAGCGGCCATTGAAATGAATGGGATTTGGCTTGTTGAGCGTTTCAGAGCTACAATCTTCAAGCGGAAAATCGCTCATGTGTAAACGGGGCCTTAAGGATCATACAAGGAGAAGACCATTAGCCAGATTCAGAGAGAGTTACGCCGGCGTATCAGTAGATACGCCGACGTAACTCGGAATCTGCGCCGTCGTAAGTTTAAGTGTATTCTCAAACTGAGATACACTTAAACCTAGCTAAGATACGACAGCCTGCGCCGTCGTATCTTAGGGTGCAATTTTTCAGCTGGCCCCTAGGTGGTGCTTCCGTTGAGTTCGGCGTAGAATATGTAAATGCCTAGATACGCCGATTCACGAACGTACGTGCGCCCGTTGCAGTAAAGATACGCTGTTTACGTAAGGCGATTCCCGGCTTAAAGTTAGTTGAACAAATAGCTGGCCTAGTCAATGTTAAGTATGGCCGCGTTCCCGCGTTGAAATTTGAAAATTTGACGTCGTTTGCGTAAGTCGTTCGTGAATGGGGCTGGACGTAATTTACGTTCACGTCGAGACCAATACGTCCTTGCGCCGTACTTTGGAGCAATGCACACTGGGATATGTACATGGACGGCGCATGCGCCGTTCGTAAAAAAACATCAATCATGTCGGGTCACCAAACATTAACATAAAACACACCCCCCATCCTCATTTGAATTAGGCGCGCTTACGCCGGCCCCATTTACGCTACGCCGCCGTAAGTTAGGAGGCAAGTGCTTTGTGAATACAGTACTTGCCTCTCTGACTTAAGGCGGCGTAGCGTAAATACGATACGCTACGCCGCCTTAAAGATACGCGCCCCTACCTGAATCTGGCTACATGTATACACAATGCGGGGAGACAGCAAGCTGCTGTACATGAAGCAGTTATTGTATCTATTGTGTCTGTAGGGAACTCTTAGGCCCCATACACACGGGAGGATTTATCCGCGGATACGGTCCAGCGGACCGTTTCCGCGGATAAATCCTCTCAAGGATTTCAGCAGATTTTAATGCGATGGAGTGAACTCACCATCGCATTGAAATCCGCGCCGAAATCCTCTGGCGATGACGTGTCGCGCCGTCACCGCGATTATGACGCGGCGACGGGCGCGACGCTGTCATATAAGGAATTCCACGTATGCGTTGAATCATTGCGATGCATGCGGGAGATCCCTTCGGACGGATGGATTCAGTGAGTCAGTACAGACCAGCGGATCCATCCGTTGGGATGGACTTCAGCAGATGGATATGTTGTGCATGTCAGCAAATATTCATCTGCTGGAAATCCATCCCAGGGGAGATATATCCGCGGATAAAGATCCGCTGGCGTGTACACACCATAGGATCTATCCGCTGAAACCCATTTGCTGGGATTTATCTGCGGATGGATTCTATGGTGTGTATGGGGCCTGACTATTGGATATTTTGCACAGGCTGCAAGGACAAGTTAAAAAACTGGTTAGTGTGAAAATTTCACTCATCCTTTAAAGCTAAAAAAAGAATCTTGCTAGGGCCCTAGCAATTTCCCTTCAATTATCCTGTACAGTAGTATTAATCATCCCTGGTCCTCAAGGTCAGTGCGTGGTTTTCAGTTTGTATCACAGGATCACAAGTAAAGTAATTTGCTCTCTTCATCTATTACTCTGTGCTCCTACCTGGACATGAACAAGCCCTGCTCTGTTATGAGCAAAGGATAAAAAACAATGCCAATGCTTGCAGATATTGGTTTAGACTTTGATATAGACTCTATAATTGTTATTAAAGCATTAAGTCAGGAATTAAATGGGAGTTTTGATCTGGGCCATGTCATTTTCGGGCAAGGCAGCCACCACTACAATTTTGTAAGGTACATGATTTAAAAAAATTAAGGTCTAAAGTGATAAAGAGGTAATTACCAGGAGTTTCTAAAACTATAAGTCAGTCAAGGAACTATGTGGTGAGAAAAAGTGATCAAGCAAGTCAAATGCCAACTCCCCCCTCCTCTCCTCTGTACCCCACCTGAATTATGCCAATCATCATTCAACCCAATGGAAGAGTGACACAACATTGCTCAATTGTTGAGGAAAGAGAGGGTGAGACCCATCCCAGCCTAAAAACACACCAGAATACCTCATGTGCAACCAACATGTGAATATCAACCAGAATACCAACATGTGCAACAATAAATAAGCGATGATATACGTTTTTGAAGAGCGCGTTTCGTGGGCGCCTACCACTCATCAGGAGTTTGGATGCATGAAGAGTAATCTAAAATTAGATAAATATAAATATAAAGATTTGTAGTGGTAGTTTCCACTACTCCCCATGAACAAACCACCCCCAAAAAAATTAAAGAAAGGGAAAATAGAAATAAAAATGTAAATACTAAAAATTATAAAGGTAAGGGTCTTAGTATACCTTGCCACAAGGCCAGTGTGCTAATGCCATGGGGGAAGACGCAGGAAATGCAGCCCCACGTATAGAATCCTGTCCGGGGTTGAGGCGAGAGATCCATAAACCAGGATAAAAAAGGGGGGGTCGTGGGGGGCAGACCCATCAATCACTGCCATTAATCATGCCGAGGGAGAGTGTTGATTAAGTGGTTAGCCAAGTCTGTATGAAGGTGAAAAGATGAATGAAAATAACTGGTGAATCAAGGTGAAGGTGTAGTGACGTGTGAATTTTTATATATATATATATATATATATATATATATATATATATATATATATATATATATATATATATATATATATATATATAAATAATTTAAAATGTATATAGCGTAATTGTCAAACCGTGTATGATGGATAGATGAATGAAGTGGTGATATGGTAAGAAGGTGTGATTTAATACATCTGCATGTCAAATGCACATGGAAAAGCATATCAATATATAAAATACATGTTAGTGGATAAAAAGTAAACTATAAGAGAAATGTATGTATGAGGAAGAAAGTAAAAGTTGAATGTGTGTCAGTGTATATGGATGTACAGTATGTATTGTTGAGTCTACGAGGACAATGCCAGTGATTGGATGAGCGTAATAGCTGAAGCTACGTCTTTATTTTTAACCAATTGCCATTTTATTTTGGTCCAAGCTGGAATTTGGCTTTAAAGCATACCACAGGATGGCGGGACTAGATACAAGAGTGATAGAAGGAAGGAAATACTTATCTTTCCAGGGGGAAATACTGCTTTGGTTTCAGCACTGGCCATGTTTTATGGCTTGGATACAGTGCTTGGATATGTGATCTGTACTGCAAAGTAAATTAAATTTCAAATTGGCGGTCTGCCATTCAGCTGATATCACATGACCATCTCTGGAAAAGAGACTTTTTATGAGTCCCATTTTTAATGAGGACCGGTGTCCTGTCGAGAAATGGCCCACGTCGAATAATGCCCACCAAGTATTGCGCAGGCGCAGCTCTTGCCTCCGAACATCTGAATTTAGGATCAGCTTTAGACAGCGCCTGTAGTACAGATCACATATCCAAGCACTGTACCCAAGCCATAAAACATGGCCAGTGCTGAAACCAAAGCAGTGTTTCCCCCTGGAAAGATAAGTATTTCCTTCCTTCTATCACTATTGTATCACAATATCCTAGGCATGTGCAAAAGGGAAAATTTCGTTTCGTTTTAATTCGTTATTTAATTAATTTTGTTATGTTAGGTTCGTTACATGTGTTAAATTCGTTTTCGGAACTCGTTCGTTTTCGACCGAATTTCGAAAAATCCGGTCGAATTCGAAAATTCTCTCTTCGAATATAATTTCGAAAATTCGATCGGAATTCGAAAAAAAACAAAAAAATTTTTTTTTTTCGAATTCCAAATCGAAAACCCGCGGACGAAATTCGATCGGAATTCCAAAAAAAAAAAAAATTATTATTTTTTTCGAATTCCAAATCGAAAACCCGCGGACGAAATTCGATCGGAATTCCCAAAAAAAAAAAAAAAATAATAATTTTTTCGAATTCCAAATCGAAAACCAATCGAAAACCCGAATTGCAATATTAATGAATTTACCGAATCCGAACGAACGTTTTCGATTCCAAATCGAAAACCCGCGGACGAAATTCGATCGGAATTCGAAAAAAAAAAAAATTCTAATTCCGATCGAATTTCGTCCGCGGGTTTTCGATTCGGAATCGAAAACGTTCGTTCGGATTCGGTAAATTCATTAATATTGCAATTCGGGAATTCGTAGGCATCCGAATGTCCGAATAATGAAAAATTTGTCCGAATTTCGATTCGGAACGAAACGAAATGCACATGCCTACAATATCCTACATTGTGCCACATGCTCCCAATGCTCACACAAGTCTGCAAGGGGCGGATTTCTTCTTGATGGGCATGTGTGAGGGGCCGATGCCTACAGAAGGGGGCGTATTTTGTAATGATGGGCAGTTCTATTGCTTGTGTTAGCTCGCTAAATGGGCCCTGCAAACCCACCCATTAACATTTAAAAACCTGACCTTTAGTTGGCTAAACACGCCCTGCTAACACGTGTAGGCAGTATAGCAAATTAACAGCACTGCCCATCATTTCAAAATACGCCCCCTTCTGTAGGCATCCGCCCTTCACACGCGCCCATCATGAAGTCTACAACTGATCCCGAATTCCGATTTTCGGAGACTTTCGGCGGCTCTGTACTGCGCAAGGGGAGCATTTCTCATCAGAACACCGGCGTCCCCTCATTCTTCTTTTTAATTGTCCTTTTTCAGTCAAGGCGTTTGATAGCCACAGGAGAGGATATTTCCACTGTTACATCACCAAATCTGTTCTCTATTGTAGTGTTTTGCAAGAATCACAACATGGGCTTCCAACTCTGGCTCAGAATTCTGAAAATAGAGTACACAGCTTCCACACAAAAAGAAATGGTCCTCTAAGGCAGTAGTGTATTTAGGTTTTGTACTGCCCTAGGCCTGACTAAACTCGTGCACCCCCTAATTCAGATATGACCCACCCCTTTCTGTCAGGGCCACACCCCTTGCTGTTTAAGACCTGCTCTAACATTTTAGAGTGGGGACACTAGTTCTGAGGGCCTGGGAGAGACAATGGATTCCCTTAATTTGCATAGATTTCCTCTCACTTCCTATTTGGCTATGGGGCAGGAAGTGAAGGAAAATCTCTGCAATGGGACAGGGATGGTAAAAAATAAACTGACCAGGGCTATAACCCTCCCTTACTCTATCCAAAATTAAACTTTAAGCACACATTTTGGATAATTTTATGAAAAGGACTAAGAAGATATAACCATACCAATAGTGCAGCAGAAAACTTATAGCACAGTGAGGAGGAAGGTTAGTGGTCCAGGATAATAGGACAGTCAAAATTAGAAGCAGTGCCCCCCCCCCCCCCACACACACACACATGCGGAATGCCAGCCGCCGGCATACTGGAAGCAGTGCAGCCACTTTATGGGGGAGCTAAACTAATTTGCCTTTCAGCCCAGTCTGCCCCATAAGACTGGCGTTACACTAACAGTGTAGCGTAAGCCGGCGGGGACTCTTTCCGTGCTGTCCCCCCTGAAAAGTGCTGCCTAGGCCAGGATACCGCGTTGCTCTAAGGTTTTTCTATAGCATGCTGGCAGGGGACAGGCATTGCTGCTCAGGCTATGGCTGCCATCTAAAGAAAGTGTGTATTTAGCATTCTCTAGCTCAATAAAGCTGAAAGTTCAATAGGATTTTAAGATCTGTGCCTCCCCTATATTTACATATGTGCAGATCTAGAATAATGTGGCTCACCATCCTGTATAGTCATTGGCACATGAACAGGGACATGCAAAAGGGCAGGTTACCAGCAATCATAGAGATTTGATGAGCATGAAGGCCTAATGCACAAAATTATTGCTGGATTACAAACTAGAGTCACTATGCAGATATAATGTGTCTCCCGAGTCTGTTTAAATGGCAGATGTTCGTGTTTGACTCGAGTCTACTTTTAATCTCAAAATGTTCTGTTCAAGGAAACATTAATATTTTTCAAAACATTTTCCAGTTTGGAAAACTTCCAAGTACCAGAATTGCTTCAGTGTGAGGCATGTTTGTATTACAGGGGACCTGGGAGTTGTAGGAAGCAAATTAATATAACATTTTTTTTGTTGTTGTTTCGTATATACATTCTTTTGGCTTTTTTGCAGTCTGGGACGAAGGCCAATCTGTCCTCTGATATTTCAAACAAATGCCGTGCCGAGGAGCCTGAAATCATCAATTTGTCTTCGTAAAGGGCTATTGCGTTATTAATCTTGTCTAATTATGTTTTAAGAGGAAAGTGGGAATAGAATGAATGACACTGGAATAAACAAAAACAAAATGTATTTCCATTTTAGTTTTTTTTCGTTCCATTCACCTGAATTCTCCACCCTGTAGTCGGTATTAATTAAATCTAGTGACAAAATAAAGCCGCTTGTTGTAATGGCACCAACACATGTGGACTTAACCATTAAAGTGGTACACAAAGTCATATAATGGGCTACAAGAGCAATCAATCAGATTCCAGTTTACTGATGCCAGTTTGGTGATAATATCTGTCATAAAGCAGCCACGGATGTCTCCTTTTTAAGGAAGTAGAGTAGGGAGACTTCAAATTTGGGGATGTCTCACAGTATAATAGGACATCTGTTTTTTTGTAGTTCAATGACTTGCAGCTATTAAGAGCTGCTTTGGATGAAAATCCATGAAATGCTGTGGAAGAACACCAACAATTGGGAACCCAAGTGCCTTTATTTAAATGGCTTGGTCACATAATAAAAAATCAATCAATCAATCTAGCACATACCTGTATGCATAGAATCTTTGCCATAAGCAATTGGGGATGATTATCTTAAAAATGGAGAGTGCAAAATCTGGTGCAGCTGTGCATGGTAGCCAATCAGCTTCTAACTTAATTTGTTCAATTAACTGGAAGCTGATTGGTTCACATGCAGAGCTGCAGCAGATTTTGCACTCTCCAGTTTTAGTAAATCAACCCCATTGCAGTATACAACACTGTATTCTTAAGTCTTCCCTTATTCTGTACATTTCAGCAACCTACTTGATATGCTAGTTAAGGAAAAACATTCTGCTTCAGCCAAGACCCATATTTTCTCCCGAATAACATCACACAGACACTTGACTAGATGCTTTTTGCCCGATAAAAGTAAAAACTGGGTATAGCTGATCACAATACCAGTAGTGTATTGCAATGCACTATCTAAATAGGAAAACATATGTTTCAAGTTTAGTGGTGTTTTAACATTATTCAACAAGTTACAAAACAGTAATAATCCAACGATGGGCCCAAACCGCAATGTATTAAATACTGCCACACTTCACCGCATCTTCAAAATACGTCACCAAAGCTCTGTTAAAGATCTAATTTAAAGTTATTTGTTTCAAATGATGCATAGATTCTTCTATTGTCTAAAAAGCTCCATGTACATCCTGGTAGCAATTCATTATCTGCTTCAAAGAGAACGTTGTATGTCAGCATTTTGCTGGATGCTGGGCGACTAGCAGGCCCGACTCCCTATTCATTCATAGTAAGACAATAGTATATAATTAACTGAGAATGCAGTTTGTAAGATCTCATGCGTGGAGGTGGAATCAATTTTAGAACATAATTCCATGGTGTTGAGGAAGGTGTATATTGATCCTCTTGGATGGTTAGTGCATTTTATATTGTAGCACGCGGAAATAAAACTGAAATAGCCTGACAGGCTGAGAGCAGCCAGGAGTAATGTTCTGTTTTCTACTGTTGAGGGTGTCTGCAACTTTCATTACTAACAAAATGTATTTGCCGCTATCAGTCTTCAAGCCACAATAAGCACAAAATTCCTTCAAGCAACCTAGATAAATTATATATATTTTTTATTTATATGGATAGAAGTGGTTTAGAATACACTCTGGAGATAATACGGCACGTTTTAAATTATATTTAAATGTGTGTGAGATATATATATATTGAGTAGCCTGTGTAGCTGACAGCTCTGCAAGAACTATTATCCAAAGTGCAACGTGTGTACAACTGAACATCAGTTTTAGGTGTACCCTCTTTTTCTTAGGTTCAAACATTTAAACACTGAATTAGCATTTAATTGTATTATATACACAGTAAAACCTTGGATTAAGAGTAACTTGGTTTGAGAGCGTACAATTTGCTATAAATTTTATAAAATTGACTTCATAAACAAGCGATGTCTTGATATAAGAGTAGCGTCATGTCACAACTGAGTATAAAAGAGAAGAGAGGAGCCTCTAAGTGTAGCAATACAGTTACAATTAAAGCGGATGTGCCATGGGGAAAAAATATTAAAAGCCAGCAGCTACAAATACTGCAGCTGCTGACTTTTAATATTAGGACACTTACCTGTCCTGGAGTCCAGCGCTGATCGCAGCAGAGCACGAGCGATCGCTCGTCTCTCTGCTGCTCCCCCCGCCATCCACACTGAGGGAACCAGGAAGTGAAGCGCTGCGGCTTCACTGCCCGGTTCCCTACGGCGCATGCGCGAGTCGCGCTGCGCCCGCCGATTGGCTCACACGCTGTGTGCTGGGAGACGTGTGTTCCCAGCACACAACGGGCGACAGACGAGAAGTCAGAAAAACCCGTCTTTTGCCCGTAGCGTGTGGCCGGAAGTGGGTGCAAATACCTGTCTTTAGACAGGTATCTGCACCCCCTCCCCCCTGAAAGGTGTCAAATGTGACACCGGAGGGGGGGAGGGTTCCGATCAGCGGGACTCCACTTTAGGGTGGAGAAAAGCGGATTTAGCAACTCACATGGTTGATGATTAAAACAGACACATCTAACTTTGGCATCTGGGGTAAAGCTATCCACATAGACCATCCTCCGCACCGCCATCGACGTCATCCCTGATTACGATAAGCCCCCCGTCCGCAGACCCCCACAACCACCGGGCAAGGGTTGTGGGGATGAGGCCCTTGTCTCCATGAACATGGGGACAAGGTGCTTTGGGGGGTCAAGACCCCCAAAGCATTCTCCCCATGTTGAGGGCATGTGGCCTGGTACAGTTCAGGAGGGGGGTGGGCGCTTTCTCGTCCCCCCTCTTTTTCTGCGGCCTGCCAGGTTGCATGCTCGGATAAGGGTCTGGTATGGACTTTTGGGGGAACCCCACGCCGATTTTTTTTCTGGCGCAGAGTTCCCCTTAAAATTCATCCCAGAAGGGTCTGGGATGAATTTTTTGGGGGAACCCCACGTCATTTAAAAAAAAAAATATGCAGGGTTACCCTAATTTCCATACCAGACCTGAACGGCCTTATATGGAATTCGGGGGGAGCCCCAGACATTTTTTTATTTATTTTTATTTTGGTCTCGGCAATACCCGATAAAAGTCCTAAAAAAAATGGCAGGGGTTCCCCTTAATATTCATATTTTTAATGACTTTTCTCTGTATTGCTGGGAACGACAATTCATGAATAGTCGCGAGTAGCTTTTAATTCCTTTTTTTTCCTTCAGAAATGTCATTTTGTGCAGGGACAGTTCTACTTTACATGCATACTTTAGACACCCCCAGGTACAAAATTTAAAGAAATATTTCAATTTTATTGTTTCACTTTAAGCATCGTTATTAAAATCACTGCTCCCGAAAAAACTTTAGTTTTTAAAACTTTTTTTGCATTGATACATGTCCCCTGGGGCAGGACCCGGGTCCACTTTTGATAACAATAACCTGCATATTAACCTTTAAAATGAACACTTTTGATTTCTCCCATATACTTTTAAAGGGTGTTCCGCTGCTTTTCGAATTTGTCGCGAACACCCCTAATTGTTCGCTGTTCGCCGAATGGGCAAACAGCCAATGTTCGAGTCGAACTCATGTCCGACACGAACATAAAGCTCATCCCTACCAGTCACCCATTAGGTTTACCCACCACCTCCGCCGAATACCTTTGGAGTTTGGGACAGCACCATAAAAGGTGAATAAGGGAGTCGGGACTACCGGATCTAGCACACGCCAGGTCAGGTCTTCAACCTATGGGGCACAAAAATTCAGGGGTTCTTTATACCCTACATAATATAACAATTGCACTAGGAATTCTAATATGGACCAGTCTGCTTTGGTTGGCATCATACCTTAAGCCCTGTTTTTTTCCCTACCATTTAATTCCAAAAATAGAATTTAGAAAAAATAAATATGTGGTGGAACCTCAGTCTGCATGTGAAACAGATATTTGGAAAGCAAGCAGCAGGATTTCAAACACCTTGCTGCAAATGTGAAACGGTCAGAAGATGATGTGTTCTTGTTTCATTTTTGATGGATGCAGAAATAATAAATAAGGCCACAGATGAGTGGATTAGAACAAGCTGCAATGGGGGAGATAAGGGATTTTTATTAGAAGTGTTCTTTGTACACATCAACCAAAGAAAATGTCATTGAGGTTCATTGCTCACTTTGGAACCTAGTAATTAACATGAAACTCATGATGGCTAAAATGGATCAGTTTAAACCCCTGTGGCATGAACAGGAACGTGAACACTGTTTGTATATTAAACTATTTGACTTGCGTTAACTTTAGGTAGCTGGAGTGCCTGGCAAAGATACAAGGTGAAAACAGTTTTATTCTGTATTGCAAAAGGAACTCCTGAATATTCAGAGACCTATAATGGGTACTAATCCTTCCAAGGTGCAGTGAGCATCTCAAACATCTGTGAGTCCAATTCATAAAAAAACATAATAAAATAAATAAATAAATAAATAAACACAGTGTAGAAGTAGAGGTACTGTTGATTTCTAACCTACAATAGAAAAATGAGAGATGAAATTTGGATTGAGGACACTGTTCCCGGACCAAGACTGTCCCCGGTTTTGTCCCCGGGTTGGATTTGATCTAGGGCTGGGGCAATTTCAAAGACAGTGCATAAAAAAACAAAAAACTGAATTACACCCCCCCGCTCCGCCGCTCCTACTAGCTTAGGGGGGGGGTGTATTTTTTTCAATTATATGTGCCCCTTTCCAATGATCATGTGCTGGTTGGAGTGGAGGTAATATTTCTGGTGCATGCTCATTCAGCTCCCGCTCGCATGTTCTTCTGCCTTGGCTTAAGTCCCGGCCAGCCGCCTGCCTATTTCCCTGCCTTCCCTGGCATAGTGATCTTCCTCTGCTCCCAACCCAGTAGTAGCCAGCGCCTGGAGAGTGAGACTTGAGAGGCTGTGAGGCGGACAGTGATGGGCAGAGAGTCACTGATTGCCGCCATTACTAGTAAATAATCTGGTCACCTTATGGTAAGATCAACACTACCATTTTACTTATCTCCAGTGTTGTCAGGTTTCATTAATGTGACAGAGGCCAAAATGATGACTCTGATATGTTCATGGAATAATCAACTGGTCACTTTCAGCAGTTGATTGATATACAGACACTAGAAATAGAGTGGGCCATGAAAGGTTGTAAAAATGTGTAATGAGGCCCCAAAGCAACGTTATGAAAATGTTTTATAACCCACATTACCTGTAGAAGAAGCCAGATAATACTAATATTCCTAGTGCCAGTGCCCCTGAACACTGATCCAACATCTATAACTGGTCCCAGTAAATACACTTGGAAACCAACATTTCCAGGACTGTCTATCTCCCAGGTTCCCCACATCTTTTTTGGGTTCCTCCCTTTGAACTCATATTACTACTGTATTGTACAGTGATAGGAGCTCATGGCAGTAACCAGTGAGAGCTGAGGGGGACCAAGAAGATAGCCATTCCCAGAGCTTCCAAGGACTAGTGCAATACCCTGTATTTTACCCATGCAATACTCTGTATATTACCATCAACATGGGGGCAAGGTGCTGTGGGGGCCCTGCCCCAAAGCACCCAGCACCCCATATTGGGGGCATGCAGCCTGGTATGGTTCAGGAGGGGGGGTTGCTCGTCCCCTCCCTTTCCTGACCTGCTGGGCTGCATGCACACATAAGGGTCCGGAAAGGATTTTTGGGGGGACCGCACACCATTTTTTTTATTACGTGGGGGGTCCACTCATCAGTGACCCAAACACTGTAGCTGTTGATTTTTCATAAGGACACTTACCTGTCCAGGGAGCCCGCAATGTCGCCATCCACTTGCGGCTTCACTGCCTGTTTCCTACTGCGCATGCGCGATTCATGGGGCGCTTTGCGAATGGCCAGCTGTCTTTTGGGACACACGCAGGTCCCAGAATACAGCGGGAGGGGGGGATCATCATTTCCGGCAAGGGAGGAAGTGAACTCGGAGCTCCGCGGTATAGGAAGTGGCAGATTAGGACTGCCTAGCAACAGGGTCTTTCTGGTAAGTATTTTTTTTCCTCCAAATGTTTTTTTTTTAATATGTTTAAAGGAGACTGCTAATGTAAAAAAAAAATTAGGGTGGACCTCCTCTTTAAGTTCACTTTATGGAACATGTTACATGGTACACTCATATTTAGGGTGCAACATGTAACAAGTTCCAACTCTTGCCCCCCTCTCCCGATGAGCCCTTTCCTTTGTGACAGTGGGCACAGGGGTCTTTTCCCCACACTTTCACATTAAAATTTGGCATGGCTGTGCAGTGCTCCTACCTCACAGCCACATTATTCATTTGCACAGATCTGTGTATGAATAAACTACAAGTCCCATCTGCCAGCTTTTAGATCTTAATGGACGATGAGTGCACTGATCATGGAGCTAGTAGTCCATCCACTTTTCCTACAACCTTTCTAACTTAAAAGCCATACAGAAGTATGGGTAGAATGCTGGAGGGAGGGTGTGCAGAAGCCCGACATTGCACCCCCACTGATCAAAGGGTGCAATGCTTTGCAGACTCCTGTAGGAAAAAATTATAAATGGACATTTTTGTTCTGCAAAAATATGTGCATGTACAGTAAAACCTTGGTTTGCGAGCATAATTCGTTGCAGAAACATGCTTGTAATCCAAAGCACTTGTATATCAAAGCATTTTTTTTAAGGGCATAAAAGAGAAGAGAGGAACCTCTCAAGCCACGTACACACGATCGGTTTGTCCGCTGAAAACAGACCGATGGACTGTTTTCATCGGACAAATCGATCGTGTGTGGGCCCCATCGGTTTTATTTCCATGCATCGACTTGATTCTGAGCATGCATGGATTTTTGACCGATGGAGTTCCATACAGACGATCGGATTTTTCTATCGTTTTTGTATCCATAGGAAAAATTTAAAACATGTTCTATTTTTTTTGTAAAAACATAGAACATGTTTTACATTTTTCCTATGGATAAAAAAAATGATAGAAAAATCAGATCGTCTGTATGGAACTCCATCGGTCAAAAATCCATGCTTGGAAGCATTGAACTTCATTTTTTTCTGCCCGTCGTAGTGTTGTATGTCAACTCGTTTTGGCACGATCGGATTTTTGACTGATGGTGTGTAGGCAAGACTGATGAAAGTCAGCTTCATCGGATATCCGACAAAAAAATCCATCGGATTAGATTCCATCAGATATCCGATCATGTGTACAGGGCTTTAGTGTAGCAATAAGTTGCTAAATGTTGTACCTTCATTAAATGTAACCATATTGCTACACTTAGAGGCCCCTCTCTTCTTTTTTATACTCAGTTGTGACATGACGCTACTCTTTTATCAAGACATCGCTTGTATATCAAGGTAAAATTTATTAAAACATTTTGCTTGTCTTGCAAAATGCTCCCAAACCAAGTTACTCTGAAACCAAGGTTTTACTGTATTATTTTTTTCCTAAAAGGTGAACTTGGCATTTAAATGTTTTTTTTTTAGCTGAAAAGTAGCTTTAAAAAGTATGTGATAAAAAAACTAAAATCTGTAAAGAAAACTCCTCTGCTTCCCAGTAGAGATGTCTTCTCCCACTGACTGCACTATGCCAATGAATCACCCTTGAAATAAATATGTAGCTGGTTTTACTAAACTGATTGACAAGCTCTGCACTGCTCTTTGGATTTCATTCTCCTCTCAGTTTTGAAAGGGAATGTTTTCAATATCTCTAAAAATAGAAGCAGATAGGATTCTGAAATAAAGTTTGCCCATGCAATATACTGTATGTAGCAGACGTGTTTTTCTAAACAAAGCTACTGTTTCACAATGAGGCTAAGATCCTATAAAAGAAAACATTCTTTTTTTTAAATCTGACTGTTCTAAGTGGTAAAAAGTCACAGAATACTGTTCATCGTATTTGCATTTTTATGGACTTTGAATTGATACAAGATTAGAAACAGAATGTAAGTGACTGATTTACTTCCTCTCGTATCGTTCTCTGCGGAATGTGCGTTTGACTTCACGATGGGTAATGTTAAACTCTTAAAAATGCTTTTCCTGCTCTTCAGAAACTGCCTGAAATATCAAATTTATAGCATGGCACTTATTATTAATGAGGTAATAAGCAGCGGCAGCCCTCGGGCATTACTCACCTTTGTATACTTTTCTATCATTATAATTGAACTCATTGGCTTTGCGTTCATCTGCGCGGACAGCTGGATTGATGACTGTGCCGCTGCCGAATGTCATTTCTTCACATTAAATGTTGCGTATGAAAAATAACATCAACGCAATAGGCTGGGGACATTGTCCTGTATAACGGCAGCGTTGTGATGGGGAATTGCAGTGTAATTGTAGAAAAGGTAAACAGAATCACATTTTTACAGGATCTTTACTATGTACATATTCAAAATATGTCCTGACCAGCCTAGAAAATACAACACAAATATGCATCACAGAGCTGCAGATTTCCTAGCTTAATTCAGAAATGATCTACAAAGATAAGCGAATAATGAAAATTCTGGTCCGCTGATGATTTGGCGGAGAGGGAGTATTTGTTCCGCTGGGTGAATTTTGGAATCCGATCAGCGGTATTAGTGAACTAGATATAAGAGGTCAAAAGGACAAATTCACCATTTACTTAGTATCATAGGCCATCAATGCAGACATCTCTTATTTAAAAAGAAAGCCCTATACTTTTTTATTAGGAAAGGACCTGAAACTTTACTTCAGGTACAGGCGGTCCCCGGGTTACAAACAAGATAGGGTCTGCAGGATTGTTCTTAAGTTTAATCTATTTGTAAGTCGGAACAGGTAATTTTTTTAAGTATTTTTTTTTTATATTTTTAAGCTTTTTGGAAAGCATAAGGAAGGGTTAACACCCCTGTAACCAACACTGTGTCCTGGCCTAGGCCAACAAGGCCCAGGCCTAGGGCAGCATTTTCTAGGGGGGCAGAATGGAAAGAGTCCCCGTCGGCTTGCGCTACACTGTTAGTGTAATGCAAGCTGCTTCTAATTTTGACTGTCTTTTCATCCTGGACCACAAACTTTCCTCGCTGTGCTATATGTTTTCTGCTGCACTATTGGCATGGTTATATCTTCTTAGTCCACTCCATAAACTTATCAGAAGTTTGTGCTTAAAGTAGAACTATAGGCAACACTTTGTTTTTTTCATTTTGGACAGAGTAAAGGAGGGTTATAGCCCCTGTCAGTTTATTTTTACCCATCCCTGTCCTATTGCAGAGATTTCCCTTCACTTCCTGCCCCATAGCCAAACAGGAAGTCAGAGGAAATCTATGCAAATTAAGGGAATACATCCCCCCCCCCAAGGCCCTAAGAACTAGTGTCCCCTTTCAAAAATGTCAGGGCGGGGCTTAAGCAGAAAGGAATGTGGCCTTGACAGAAAGGGGCGTGTCATTAAATTGGGGGGTACACAAGATTAGTCAGGCCTGGGGCAGCACAAAACCTAAATACACTACTGCCTGTAACATTTGTTTTGCTGTCTGTGCCCCTGTTCAGAAGATTTCACCTCAATTTCCGTCCCAATGGCAACTGGATTTTGAAAATTTGGGGTTGTTGTAGAAACAAGCCTTGGTGATAAAGATCCAGTGGAGATACCTTTTTCCCATAATAACTCTTATGCCGTGTGCACACGCTTGGAATTTCCGACAACAAATGTTCGATGGGAGCTTTTGGTCAAAAATTCCGACCGTGTGTAGGCTCCATCGGACATTTGCTGTCGGAATTCCCGACAACAAAAATTTGAGAGCTGGTTCTCAAATTTTCCGACAACAAAATCCATTCTCGTAAATTTCGAGCATGTGTGGACAATTCCGACGCACAAAATTCCACGCATGCCCTGAATCAAATACAAGACGAAAACGCTCAGTCTGGTAAAACTAGCGTTCGTAACGCTGCAAATTTTTTAATCTTTTAATGCAGTGCATTCTCTTCTTCTTTATAATGCTAGAATAATGAAGTTGTTTTGCTGCTGATATTCACACAGAGTTCTGATAACTGTTTTCCCTTTAATTTCTCGTGATCTCCTGAAGAGATCGAACTGAAGCGCAGTAACGGACTGAAAAGCACGAGGCTGAAAAGCGCGATTCGTCTCTCACCAAGTTTCTACTATCAAGAGATTAGCAGAAGGAGCCCAAAGGGTGGCGCACTTGGTATTGAACTTCCCTTTTATAGTGCCGTGTTCTTTGGGATCGGAATTTCCGACAACATTTGTGTGACCGTGTGTATGCAAGACAAGTTTGAGCCAACATCCATCGGAAAAAATGCATGGTTTTGTTTTTAGAATGTCCAATCGTGTGTACGCGGCATAAGAAAATACATTGCTTTCCATTATGGAACTCTCCTTTTTAAACCCCTAGTTTCCTTACTGTTATGTTTATGCAATGACTTACATATTTTCTAAGGTTGAGTATGTACAGTAGCTCAGGAGCTCCAAGTTCAATGGGAATATTTAGGTCAGCGGTAGTCAGGCAGTTGGCATCTTTAGAGGGAGGTCAATGGTGGTGACCTCTGTACTTCTCTCAGTGAAGGTTTGTATTTTTTATGTGTGTATTTTCCTCAAAGTTTCCTTCATTCTCCATGCAGAGGCTCTATCTTCTGCCACTCCTCCAGGCCTGAACAAGTCCCCATTGAAGAAAAATTCAATTTCTACAACTATAATCATCAACTGTCCGCTCAGTGCTGATGTTCGGCCGCACAAGACAAACCCGGACTGACAGCTTTACGAGCAGCAGCACATTTATGTGTCTCAGCCTGTGATATCCTGTGGCACTGTAAGCGTGTGGCGATTTTTTTTTCTTCCTCTGCCCAGAGCATTAGTCGGATGTTATGTTGATAGATGCAGGTGGTTAAAAATAGTGGAGGCTTGTTTTCTCCCCTTCCCTGTGTATTGTACAAGCAAGTGAATAATTCTGTGTTGTAAGCACAATGCCAGGGGACAGGAGACACCGTATGGTAATGGTAGCTGTGGTACAATGACAGAGAGACGCTTTCAGGGTAGTAAATCAAAGACTGAGTTCCTGCTAATGTAACTTCAACCAGTACAACAAAACAGGTGTATTCATTGAATACGGTATGCGTGTAGGCTTAGAAAACAGATTGGTATGAGCATATGGTATACAGTGTGTTTATATTTGTATATAAATATACAGTATATATATATCTATATATAAATATATATATATATATATATATATATATACACACACACACATACACTATAGTGTCAAAAGTATAAGGACACCTGCCTTTACACGAACATGAACTTTAATGGCATCCTAGTCTTAGTCCGTAAGGTTCAGTATTGAGTTGGCCCACCCTTTGCAGCTATAACAGCTTCAACTCTTCTGGGAAGGCTGTCCACAAGGTTTAGGAGTGTGTCTAGGGGAATGTTTGACCATTCTTCCAGAAGCACATTTTTGAGGTCAAGCACTAATGTTGGACGAGAAGGACTAGCTCGCAGTCTCCTCTCTAATTCACCCAAAGGTGTTCTATTGGGTTGAGGTCAGGACTGTGTGCAGGAGAGTCAAGTTCCTCCACCCCAAACTCGCTCATCCACGTCTTTATGGACCTTGCTTTGTGCACTAGTGCACAGTCCTGTTGGAACAGGAAGGGGCCATCCCCAAACTGTTTCCACAAAGTTGGGAGCATGAAATTGTCCAAAATGTCTTGGTATACCGACGCCTTAAGAGTTCCCTTCACTGGAGCTAAGCCGCCAAGTCCAACCCCTGAAAAACAACCCCACACCATAATCCCCCCTCCACCAAATGATTTGGATCAGTGCACAAAGCAAGGTTTGGGGTGGAAGAACTTGACTGGCCTGCACAGAGTCCTGTCCTTAACCCGATAGAACATCAACCCGATAGAACATCTTTGGGATGAATTAGAGCGGAGACTGCGAGCCAGGCCTTCTGGGAGAATGGTCCTCATTATTGCACTTCTGGAAGAATAGTTAAACATTCCCATAACACATTCCTAAACCATGTGGACTGGACAGCCTTCCCAGAAGAGTTGAAGCTGTAATAGCTGCAATGGGTGGACCAACTCAATATTGAACCCTACAGACTAAGACTGGGATGCCACTAAAGTTTATGTGCGTGTAAAGGCAGGCATCTCAATACCTTTGACAATATAGGCCCAGATTCACAAAGCACTTACGCCGACATATAACATGTTACGCCAACGTAAGTGCCAATATGCGCCGGCGTATGTGTGCGGCAGACCCACGAACCAACATGCGCCTAAAAACAGGCTACACCCCGCCGACGTAGCTTGCACGCGCAGTCGTAGGGTGGGCGCACATATGGGCTGGGCGCATGGTGCTGCTCCCATTGATTATCCATTCAAACATGCAAATGAGGGAAATACGCCGATTCACGAATGTGCGTGTGCCCGGCGCATGCTACGCGAGATGCACGTAAGTTGTACGTCTGGCGTAAAGTTATTCCCCATAAATGAGGTGCAACCCGGCAACAGACATGCACAGGCCTGCACCAGGGAAAACAAGCCGGCGTATTGTGCGTTGGACGTGTGTCTGGCTGGGCGTACGTTATGTTCACGACATACGCGGTGATCCGACATAGCTTAGGCAGTTGTGCCGGCGTGGTTGTGAGCAGGCGCATGCGTCCACGTCACGGTGCATTCGCAGTTCGTGATACGTACCTGTCTGGCGCTCGGCCCATAATTTGCATGGGGTCACGCCCACTTCCACCTACGCCAGCGTGCGCCTTCGAAACCTACGCCACGCTGGCGCAGCGTTGGGAGCACTGGCTTGCTGAATGCAATGCTTGCCTCTCCGCGCTACGTTGGCGTGGCGTACGGTGTGTGCTCTACGGCGGCGTAATGTGCACCTTGCTCTCTGTGAATCTGGGCCTAAGTGTACATACAGGGTGGGCCAATGTAGGTATATAATACTGGTCAGTTCTTGGCATTTGAATTATTTTTTTCAATTTAATTTCATTTTTTTAATTTATTATTTCTTCTGCTTTACAAAAGAGGTCCCCAAACTATTCAGCCAGCTATAAGATTTTGCCCAGCGCACAGCAACTTGTCCCTTTATGTCATGCTTTCTATAGTGCAGCACCATAACAGCCGATGATGCTGAACAGTAAAGACACAAGGGGTTGATTTACTAAAACTGGAGTGCAAAATTTGGTGCGCTCTGCATAAATTAGAAACCAATCAGCTTTCAGGTTTTTTTTCAAAGCCTAATTGAACAAGCTAAAGTTAGAAGATGATTGGTTTCTATGGACAGCTGCACCAAATGTTGTGCTCTCCAGCTTTAGTAAATCAACCTCATGGTGTCGATCATAGCTGGCGGACAGTTCTACCACCCTATGGAAATACATGGGTCTAATCCAGGATGGCAACAACCAGGGTCACCCCAGCATTCAGAAGAGGACCTACTCTACCTCTAGCCCTGTGCCATACTGCTGCTGTGGTGCAGATTGTGAGGCCCCGTACACACGACCGAGAAACTCGACGGGCAAAACACATCGTTTTGCTTGTCGAGTTCCTTGTTCGGCTGTCAGAAAACTCGTCGAGCCAAATGTTCCCATTGCTCAACGAGGAAATAGAGAACATGCTCTCTTTTTGGCTCGACGAGTTTCCCGATGGGTTTCTCGGCGAAAAGTGTACACACGACCGGTTTTCTCGGCAGAATACGTCTCCCATCGTGTTTCTTGCTGAATTCTGCCGAGAAAACCGGTCGTGTGTAGGGGGCCTCAGGCTTCATGTACACGGGACGTTGTTCAACCTCTCCTAAACAATTTAACTTGACAGCTAGAAACCAGTGTCTAAAAACTTTAGTTTAGCTGCGTTTGCATGCCGCATTTGGCCTTGTTTAGCATAGTTTAGCAGCATTTGCGTCTAAAAGCATTTGAAGAAATGTTTTTATTTATTTTTGTTAAAATGTAAAACGTCTGTAAACGAAACTCTGCTAAACACGAGTTGCTGTTCCTTTCTCTCCCTCCATTTTGTCCCCCACTGCCACCTTGCCCCAGTCCCTTTGCTCTGTCCATCGGGCTGTTTACCTTCACCCTTCTATCCTTCTGCTCTTCCCCACACTGCTGTCTCTTCCCCGGTCTCATTGTTCTGTATAGTTTACTTTTCACCTGCTTTCTCCATTCCCCCACTGTCTTCTCTGGCGATTCTACTTGGCATTGTTGTTTCTCATTTCCCTCCTAGTGCTGAGCCATCTCCCTAATCTCCATATCCTCCCACACTCTTCTAACTGTCACATCTCTGCAGCTTTTCATATAGTGTGAAACCACATATTTTACATAATTTTCAGTGTGAATAATTTCTAGTTTGGACTTACAGCCTATAAGCAGGTATATTAATGCATATTCCATATATGTAAACTTGTTTCAATTTAATTTTTTTTACTTTTGAGCAATTTTTTGGAGAGAATATACCAGGCCCTGGTTTCACAAAGGTTGAGAACCACTGCCCTAGAGAGTATGCTAGGGAGATTAGATAGTGAGCTCCTTTGGGGGAGAGGTACTAACGTGATTCGTTCTACAATCTTTAGTGAGGTCTGTAATATGTCAGCACTATATAAATACCGTAATCAAAAACATCTTGTTGTGTGTTCCATTAAAGAAATGGTATGCTCTTGGTTCAAACTTTTGTTTAAATTACAGTCCAGTATAGTGTCATAAAGGACAATCATAGAACATTAATTAGCAGATCTCCACATAGGAAGCCCAACTTTATTTGATAGTTTGTTCATTAAAAATGTTTACTGGAGCAGAGGTTTACTGATTACGGTACATAACTGGCCGTGGCTGAAATCCACAAACGGCAACCACCAGCTACAAACTAGGCTTAGTCCATATACACCTGGTCACAAAAGTTTAACATCTTCTACAAGTGGTGGTGAAAGGCCCAACTGCAAGTACTTGGACACCCCTCCGATGCTCATTTGTCCTCTATGTACTGTATGTACCTATCCTCTTGCTGTTGAGCCACCTGGTTAAATGCAGACGTTATTATTATCAATAGCTTTGTGCCCTCCATCCATTTTTTTTGTGCTATCACTGACTTCGCCATTATCAGTGGCCTCAATGACCCAGTCCCTGACCAAAACCCTTATGCCATGTACACACGGTCGGAATTTCCAACAAGAAAAGTCTGATGTGAGCTTTTGGTCAAAAATTCCGACCGTGTGTATGCTTCATCTGACTTTTTCTGTCGGAATTTCCGGCAGCAAAAATTTGAGATCAGGTTCTCAAATTTTCCGACGGGAAAAGTTCTTGTCGGAAATTCCAATCATCTGTATGCAATTCTGACGCGCAAAAAAAACGCTCAGAATCAATTAGACGCATGCTCAGAATTACTGAACTTCATTTTTCTCACCTTGTTGTAGTGTTGTACGTCACCGCGTTCTTGGCGGTTGGAATTTTGTGTGACCGTGTGTATGCAACACAAGTTTGAGCCAAAATTCCTTCTGAAAAAAATCCACGGTTTTCTTGTCGGAATTTCCGATCGTGTTTAGAGTGTAAGGGCGTAAAAGTGTTGTAGGGTATAATCTAATGCAGATGGGTTCAGGTAATCAGCAGTAAACAGGAGGACTCTTTTTAATCCTGACCTCTGTACCCCCATACCTCCCAACATTTTGAGATGGGAATGAGGGACACCTACTAGCAAATGTATGTAGGCATAGGACACGCCCCCCTGCCACACACCCTTAAAGGAGAATTAACTAAAACAAAAGGTTAATTAAATCCACAAGGGCTTTTTTTTTACCACTAATATTCCTTTATATTGGCTTTAAAAATTTACAAATGCAGCAATTTAGAATTTGAATGGAAGGTTTACACTGGGAAACACTTTTTGAAAGATAAAAAGTACATTTTTATATGAATCAGACCAAAATGAGGGACAAATGAGTGGGAACGAGGGACAGAGGGACATTGTTCCAAATCAGGGACAGTCCCTCGAAATCAGGGACAGTTGGGAGCTATGTTACCCCTGACGGGTTCTACCTCTTCTAACCCTTGTTATAAGTAAAATCTGTCTCTACAGTATATGACTACCCCAAGCCATAAAGCAAAGTTGTCTAGGCAATCTGAAAACCAATTCTGACTCCATCGTCCCTCAAATACCTTACTACCCACCATCATTAATTATACCCAGCTAGTATTACAGTTCCACCCTTGACAATGACTTCCATTCAGCATCCACTAACATAAACAGTTTTTCACAATCAGCATCTTAACATTAAACAGGGATGAAAAAACATGACCTCATCAGGCCATGATTTCATTTAAAGTGCCCGGGAATGGGAATATGTGACCTCACCAGGCCATGATTTCATTTAAAGTGCCCGGGAATGGGAATACGTGACCTCACAATGCCATGATTTCATTTAAAGTGCCCAGGAATGGGAATACGTGACCTCACCAGGCCATGATTTCATTTAAAGTGTCCGGGGATGGAAATACGCGACCTCACCAGGCCATGATTTCATTTAAAGTGCCCGAGGATGGAAATACGTGACCTTACCAGGCCATGATTTCATTTAAAGTGTCCAGGGATGGAAATACTCGACCTCACCAGGCCATGATTTCATTTAAAGTACCCGAGGATGGAAATACGCGACCTCACCAGGCCATGATTTCATTTAAAGTGCCCGAGGATGGAAATACGTGACCTCACCAGGACATGATTTCATTTAAAGTGTCCGAGGATGGAAATACGTGACCTCACCAGGCAATGGTTTCATTTAAAGTGTCTGGGAATGGGAATACGTGACCTCACCAGGCCATGGCCTCCTCAAAGTCCCTAAAAAAAAAACTCCACTTTATCAAGCAACTCAACATTGGTATTGTTAGATCAGCATCTAGAAGCCAAAGGTTACTGCACGGGTCTCCTGCTTTCTCCAGGTCCAGTATCTGTTGGTGATCTTCAGCCGTTCCTTCTACGTCCTTATTGAATTATTCTAAATTATCTTTAAAATGCCTGTATTCTATGAAACTACATGAGCAGGCTTTCTTAATCTTTTACATGTTTCTCACTAAAAGCTTTGAATAAACCCCTCACTAGGAATACATGCTGTTATAGAACGAACAAGCACTATTAATAAAAGCTTGTTTTGTTCTTCTAAATGTTGATGATTTATTTCTTAATTTACATGTTTTATGTCATTTAGGATTTCATTTATTCTCCTTAACAATAACAGCATTTTATCTCACTCATGTTATACACTTTAAATGCCGGCTTAACCTTCGGTTATTAATTTAAGGCAGCAATTTCTCTCTAAAGTATTACTTTAAAATTAATTTGCATAGCAAAGTGTTTCTTATAAATGAAAGTTACATTATAGCAGTGGCTGCAGCGCTTCTCTGCGAATGGTACAAATCCTCTGCTCTAATCTAATTAGGGTGAAACGTGTATCCCCCTCAGGTGAACTTGTGGCTAACGGAGAATAGTGAGCAATAAATGTGAGCGCTTGGAATGTGGTAATCTATTTTAACGTTATAAGATGTAGTCCTTCAAGCCAATTAACCTAAACACTCGAGAGCCACCTACGTGGAACAAAACACTTGTTCACAGCTACTGGAGTGATTTATTTTCATTGTGAGAGTTACAAGCCGTTCCTTTTTGCAACTGGATTCCTTGTGATGAAACTGTGTATAGATATACATTTGATCTGTAGTCAGGGCTGCCTTTCTTTCATAAGGAACTTGTGGGCCTATACCTAGGGACAGCAACATCGACCATCCTTGTTTGGATTTTCTCATTGTCTGGCTACACTTGTGGGTTAAGCAGAATGTATTGATGGGTGATTGATGAGTCACAAGCCTACAGGTAACATGCAGCTCCTTTCTCTTTCAAGTGAGCCTGTGTTTTGCATGGGCAAACTACAGGTTTACCTTAAGGGATTGTAAAGGTTTGTTTTTTATTTATTAAATAGGTTCCTTTAAGCTAGTGCATTGTTGGTTCACTTACCTTTTCCTTCGATTTTCCTTCTAAATGTTTTTTTTTCTTTGTTTTCTTTGTCTGAATTTCTCACTTCCTGTTCCTCCTCAGTAAGCTGTTCTGGCTGACTAACCCCTAGCTGATGATGGGGGCAAGCTTACTAAGGAGAAACAGGAAGTGATAAATTCAGACAAAGAAAAAAACATTTAGAAGGAAAATCAAAGGAAAAGGTAAGTAAACCAACAATGCACCTAAAGGAACCTATTTAGAAAATAATAAAACAAATCTTTACAACCCCTTTAACCACTTCAGCTCCGGGAGATTTACCACCCTTCATGACCAGGCCATTTTTTGTGATATGGCACTGCGTTACTTTAACTGACAATTGCGCGCATACCTCCCAACATTTTGAGATGGGAATGAGGGACACCTACTTGCAAACGTATGTGGGCATAGGACACCCCTCCCTTAAAGGAGAATTAACCAAAAAAAGGTTAAAGCGGTAGTTCCTTCTTGATTGACAGTCTTCCGACAGGCTTCCGACGGTCGCATCTATCGCGTCACGAGTAGCGAAAGAAGCCGAACGTCGGTGCGGCTCCATACGGCGCCTGTGCACCGACGTTCGGCTACTTTCGGAAAATCGTGACGCGATTGATGCGACCGTCGGAAACCTGTCCGAAGCCTGTCAATCAAGAAGGAACGCCCAGACCCGAAGATCATACCCGGAAGCGGCGGAGAAGATCTCTCTCTAAAACGGTAAGTACTGCTTTGTTTTTAAAAAAACTAGCCGATTCCCCTAGACAAAATGAGCATGAATCTAATCTTAATTTTTTTTTTGCGGGTAAACCTCCGATTTAATTAAATCCACAAGGACTTTTTTTTATCACTCCTATTCCTTTATATTGGCTTTTAAAATTAAAAAATGCAGTGATTTAGAATTTAGATGAAAGGTTTAGCACTGGGAAACACTTTTTGAAAGATAAAAGGTGCATTTTATATACAACTTTATAGATCAGACCAAAATGAGGGACAAATGAGGGCTAAAGAGGGACAGAGGGACATTGCTCCAAATCAGGGACAGTCCCTTGAAATCAGGGACAGTTGGGAATTATGATTGCATGGACGTGCGACACTGTACACCTATACAATTAATGTTCTTTCTTTTGGTGGTATTTTATCACCTCTGCGTTTGTTATTTGTTGCGCTATAAACAAAAAAAGCAACAATTAAAAAATAAATCTATATATTTTAATTTCTGCTATAAAACATATCTAATTAATAAAAAACTGTAAAAAAAATCGAATTTCTTCATTCATTTAGGTCAATATGTATTCTGCTACATATTTTTGGTAAAAAAATCCCAATAAGCGAATATTGATTTGTTTGCGCAAAAGTTATAGCAAAAGTTATAGTGTCTACAAACTATGGGATATTCGAAAAATGTTTTGCAAGTAATGGCGGTGATCAGCGACTTATAGCGGGACTGCGATATTGTGGTTGAAAAATCATACACTAATGCCCTGTGCACACGATCGGTTCGTCTGATGAAAACGATAAACGAAAAATAAAAAAAACGATAAATGAAAAATCCGATCGTGCATATTAGCCTTTAAAATTAGCACTTTAGATTTCAAACATTTGAGTCCCATAGACTTTAACGGGGTTCTAAAGTTCACACAAACTTTTGGTCTGTTCGCACCATCCCTAGTGTCTGCTTTCAGAAAATATATAATATTTGGGGGTTTTATGTAATCTGCAGGCCTAAAATAATTTTTTAACCATGTGTGTAAAAAAAAAATTCAAAAATTGGCTCTAGCAGAGAAAGGGTAAAGGGTAAAGTGGAACACACAGTTCCACTTTACCCTTTCACACAGCTCCACAATCCGAAAAAAAACTGCCTTTTAACATTACTAAGTGCTCTGGTTTAATAAAGGCTTTGTTTACAGAGGAACTTTGTGGATCTACTAGTAATTTTTTGTTTAACTGGGAGAAGCATACACTATGTACGCCATGTACTAGGTATGCTACACAGTGTTAATTAAACAATACCATCTAATAGCTGACAATGTAAAATCCCATCAGGTACCTTTACACCCAGCTTCTTTCTTCCTGTTAAGCCCGGAGCTTCTCCCAAATTCTCTTTACTTCCATGTAGTTGAGTTCAGACAGGATCCCCATACAAACCCCACTTTGGGCATGCACATGTCCTGTGCAACCTGCTGGTAGGTCCACTAATTGGTCCATTCGGGGCAGATTGATGCATGTGTTGTGGGTAATGTTGGAGAAGCAGAAGCTGGATTAGAAGGTAGCCACAGACTTATGTTGCTATAAGCACAAAAGTTAACTTTGAACATGGCTACCAGGCTTCCCCTAAACCAATGTACTAAAAAATAATAATATTAAAATGAATTAAAAATATGAATATGAATTAAAAATATAATGGCCCCACCACCAGCTGCATCATTAACATTGAATCTCCCATTAGAACAAAACAAAGCCTTACCGTTATTCTCTATGAGCCTGACCCTTTCTCTGTCACAGTGCATACACTTGTTTCATCTTTGCTAAATACAGGTACTGGGTTATATTTAGTCTTTTTCTGCAGAGGCTGGGAAATGTGGGGGGAATGTAGAGTTTTTACATAAATGCGCACTTATCCTTTAAAGCAGATCTGGAGGTGCATCCTTCTCAAATGGTGGCTTTTAAATAAGGACATATAACAAAAGATGCATTCAGATACAGCTAACGTACAATAGATAATTTATTCTAAGAATACGTTGGCATTATTTGAAGTTTTATTTGTAGCTCCTTCTGCGCTAGGCTTTGGTTTAGTTACCTTGGCATATAAATTGTACGTATTTTTCTTATGTGATGTGCATAGATGTGTACAACTAACTAGCCCTATGTTGGTGGAAGTGGCACAGTAAAAGGCTCAGTGGAGGTCATCTCAGTGTAATCTGGCCCTATTTAGGGAGACAATGGCAATGATTGCATATGGTTCACAAAAAAAGTGAAAATGTCTATTTAAAGCTGGTTCATACAGCATGTCAATATAAAGCAGGCCTAAACTCTAATTGGATGACATTTTACTTTTTAAAGTACTGTGTATCATCAAGCCTTTTTTAGCCACTTCTTGTCTGCCTGCCCCATCTCCATTACTGACTGCACAAATTTGCTTTGGGCTTGCTTGCTCATAGTGACAATGATAACCCATGCAATATGTGTCAAACAGGCTAGCATCTCTATCTTGCTTGCATGTGGCTGGGTGACAATGCAGGAACAAACCTGAGAGACAGCGGTCACCCTGTACCAGAAAGTACCCTTGTGTGAGGATAACCAGGTATTATTTTAATAGTTAAAAAAAAAATAGTTTTTGACATTACAATAAAGGCTAATTCCAGTGTTGGGACCATGTTTGATGTGACACACATATCATGAAACATGGTACGTGGTAACATTACCCAGCCCCCCTTTCACAACTGTGCACCTAACTCTCTATTTAGGGTGCTTCTCCAAAAATGTACAGAAATGTGTGAATGTAGAGACTAGGCTGAATCTCAATGGAGCACTTGTAATGTATTGTTTACTTCCTCCTGCCCTGTAACTGGAGGTCCGTACCTTGGTAGACACTGGGGGTATAGGGAAGAGTCTGCAGGATCTATTGCATTGCAACCACCAACCACTGATAATAGTTGGACTTCTCTGCAGGCTCCAAAGCAAAAATGCCTTTTTGTTCTTATGAATGTGGGGGCATTTATTATTTTTTTGCAAACGCTGAAATTTGCCTTTAACATGTTGAGATTTTAGTTAACAGGTTTACATTAATAGAACAGCTACACAAATGAAGCCATTGTATAACGCCTTTGAGATATACAAGCTAATGTACATCTTGTCATTGACGAAGATTTAATCAACAGTCACTTGAAGCCCTTTGAATGTTCCAATAAAAATAACTTACGTTGAATATTAGCAGCTCATGCCTCCCACTTTCTATTACTCATAATCCCATCATGAATTTTCATTTCTAATAAAAACAGTAACAGCACACAGAAGCACAGTTAACAGATGGAGGCATGTCTCACTAGTTGCACATTTACAATCTCTGTTACAGCTAAAATAAGTCATGCTGTAAATGGTGAGCAATTATTTATAACAAAGAAGCCATTTTTATTTAAGTTGAAACCGATGTCTGTCTAGTAAACACAGATATATACTGCATTATGGCTTATTCCAGATACACGAAATCACAATTACAAATATGAACTCTAATGTACACTGTTCTATACCTGCATAGCTACCCTGAGCCCAGGCCCCAACTGGCAGCTGGCATTAGCTTGATGGGCTAGATGAACTTTGGCAGTATGGAGGTCCTCTTGGCTCAGTGTCAGTGTCCCATGCCGCCATAGAGCTACATGACATGCCACTTGGTTTCGCAATCGAGGAATGGTTACACCAAACTACTAGACACAACCAGTCTGGACCATGACCCTGTCTTTCATTACTGATTTGAATTTGATGGCCTGATTAGTGTAATTACTTTTTCACTTCTGGCTTGACCTTGTCTTTCCATCTGTCTCCAGGCATTAGCCAGAAGGACTGGTTGATATGGAAGTCCTCTTAGCTCAGCGTCGTTTTTGTTTTTTTCAACACGAGGAAAGTGTAACAAATTGTAAAAAAAAACACAGACACCTTTGGGAAAGTCCCCTGGGGCAGGACCCGGGCCCCAAACACTTTTTAGGACAATAACTTGCATATTAGCCTTTAAAATTAGCACTTTAGATTTCAGATGTTCGAGTACCATAGATTTTAACAGGGTTCTAAAGTTCACACAAACTTTTGGTCTGTTCGCACCATCCCTAGTGTCTGCTTTCAGAAAATATATAATATTTGGGGGTTTTATGTAATCTGCAGGCCTAAAATAATTTTTTAACCATGTGTGTAAAAAGAAAAAGCAAAAATTGGCTCTAGCAGAGAAAGGGTAAAGGGTAAAGTGGAACACACAGTTCGCCAGGGGACTGGCTTGACCTTGTCTTTCCATCTGTCTCCAGGCATTAGCCAGAAGGACTGGTTGAACTTTGGTGATATGGAAGTCCTCTTAGCTCAGCGTCGTTTTTGTTTTTTTCAAATATTACCATTTTATAGTGTATTGCCGCATTCACACGGTCAGAATTTCCAACAACAAATGTTCGATGTGAGCTTGTTGGAAAATGCGACCGTGTGTAGGCTCCATCGGACATTTGCTGTTAGAATTTCCGACAACAAATGTTTGAGAGCTGGTTCCGATCGTGTGTACACAATTCTGACGCACAAAATTCCACGCATGCTCAGAATCAAGCAGAAGAGCCGCACTGGCTATTGAACTTTTTCTTGGCTCGTCGTACGTCTTGTACGTCACCGCGTTCTTGACGTTCGGAATTTCCGACAACATTTGTGTGACCGTGTGAATGCAAGACAAGTTTGAGCCAACATTAGTCGAAAAAAAATCCACGGTTTTGTTGTCGGAATGTCCGATCGTCTGTATATATGTTGCTGAGCTATATGTGTTATACTCTTAAAGAGAAACTTTACTCCTTCAGGTCCCTCTGTTTTTTTTTAGTTTTGATTTTAAGTCTGTTCTTACCTTTCATTCTAAATTAACATAATCACCTGTTCAGCGAATCCAGAATTGTCTTCCTACAATCTGCCACCCACCAGTTTCCACACCGCCATCTTTCTCTCTGACATCATTGGGAGCCAGCTGGTTTTTGAGTTGGCAGCCCCGAAGACAAGTCAAAAAAAGACAAGTCTCCTCCAGTCACAAAAAAAGAAAAAGAAAAAAAGATACTAATTAAAACTGACAGTGGTTATAAACCTCCCTTATTTTATCCAAAATGAAAAAAATTATGTTTTGCCTTTAATACTACATTAAAGTAGAGGTTCACCCTATAAAAAATTTCTAACACTACATCCAGCACCCTGCTGCATATAAAATGACACTTATTTTTTTTTCCCCGTAGATATCGTTTAGCCGTGGAATTCACCACGGCTTCCGGGTAGGGAATCCCGCGGGAGTGGGCATTCCTATTGACATGCCAATCAATTGGCATGCAAAACTACGGCACACACAGCGCGTCACGACTTCCCGAAGGAAGCTCGGGTCGGCTCTATTCGGCGCCTGCGCACCGGCGCCGAATAGAGCCGAGCCGACCCGAGCTTCTTTCGGGAAGTCGTAACGCGCTGTGTGCGCCGTCGTTTAGCATACCAATTGATTGGCATGTCAATAGGAACGCCCACTCCTGCGGGATTCCCTACCCGGAAGCCGCGGTGAATTCCACGGCTAAAGGATATCTACGGGGAGAAAAAAATAAAGGTCAGTGTCATTTTATATGCAGCAGGGTGCTGGATGTAGTGTTAGAAATTTTTTATAGGGTGAACCTCCACTGTAAGGAGGAACTTTACCTAACATATCCTAAATAAAGTGTCTAATCCCTAAAACTTGTACCTGTATGAAAAAAAAAAGTCTAGCTTTGTCTTCCTTGCGGGTGAAGTTCCTCTTCTGCACTGCTATTTACATGAATTCCACCTCATGCGAAGACACATTTCCCTTCTGCACTACTATCTTTACATGAATTCTGCCACATGTGAAGACACGCCTTGACGTGGAAGGCAGTGGATGGCCGGATACATCATCCATTCCTAGACACAAACTCACAAAGTGAAAGTGGATCTACACTGCATCTGAGCAACAAAAAACAAAAATGCTATTTAATTTATTTTTGATATCCAAAGAAAACTCACCCACCCATCCATGTCACCATGCTTTTTTTAGCTGAGAAATCCCTTTGAAAAACAAAACACCATGTAGCATTTCTGGCAGTGACGATCTTGAGTAAGGTCAGATGATTCATGTACCATTTTTTTCTTGCAATTCATCTGCCCTTAGCTCAGGCATGCAGGCAGGAGAGCGTGCGTAGCTGAAAAAAAAAAACATCCTCCCCTCCCCCAGACATCATTAGTCTAGGCATATAAACCAGAAATTAAACCCCTTTCACACTGGAGGTGCTTTAACGTTAAAAATATTGCATGTAATGCGCCTGAAAAAAAGCCTCAGCTGCAATCCCATTGTAAAAGCCAGAGTGCTTTCACACGGGGAGCTGCACTGGCAGGGCGTCCAAAAAAGTCCTGCCAGCAACTTCTTTGCAGTGCTTTAGGAGCAGTGAATACACCCCTCTAAAGCACCCCTGCCCATTGAAATCAATCCTAAAAAAATCTAAATCAATAGGCAGCACCACTGCTCTAGCGTCAATTTGCGGGCGCTTTTAACCCTTTTTCGGGGAATAGCAGGGGTTAAAAATGCTAGCGGAAAAATGTAGCTGAATATAGCGGAGCTTTACCGCCGGTGCCAGAGCCCTTTCAGTGCCGAAGCACTCTAATTGAAAAAAAAAAAAGGTAAATATGACATACTTTCCTATCTCTCTACTAATGCTAGCAGCATAAGGAGAAAAAATAGTCAATGTTGATTGAGAGAGTGAAGTTTCCGATTCAAGGTGTTAAAATTAAGGTATTTACATTTTACATGTTTGCTGCAGTTGTGTAGGAGGTGAATTGTGTAAATGAGTGAAAGACAGGTTTAAATATTATTTTTCATTCTTACCTACTTTTTTTATATGTTTCAAATGCAGTAAACATTATAATTTGGTCTGTAACAGCAACAAAAGCCTGCTGTACATTGATGCTGCTGTACATTTCTTTCAATGACAGAAGTGAATCGGCAATGATCATACTGCAAAGCAGGAGGAGACAATGTAGATGTAGTTTATAGAGATGTCAAGGTCTTACATGTATTTTGTATAAAATAGTATAACTGTCAAAGTATTCACTCTCAATGCTCAATCGTGTGCAAAGAACTTGGAATAAATAGGGGCTTTCTTTTTAAATCAATGTATAACTGAAGTGCTGATGAAAATACCATCTTTCAGAAAGTCATTGACCATAATTCATCAAACTTCAAGTAGCACTTATGAAACCTTAAACATGCTAAAGTGGCCTCTAAGTCAATATAGTATCATTGACAATTATTTAAAGTGCAATTGCAGCTTAACTAATCACCTCTTACAGAACAAGTACAGGTTGCCTAGCTGGCTTGAATTTCGGTCACTTTCTGCTGAGTTGGCCATAATTTGAACCAAGGCTGGCCCTGTCAGTATTACCTGTACTCAATGAAAGTCCATTTTTTGATCAACAATTGTTGAAGGAGCCGAGTGGAAAATGTTTAGCCAAACAGTGATGCATCCAAACAAATGCAGTCATAAACTGGTATACCGACAGCTGCAGGTGGGTGCCAACTGTCAGAATACAATATCCAGCTGGTGAGGTTCCTCCATTCATGCTGTTTTAGGACAGATGAAGGGATTTCTCTTGTTCAGCTTGCAGAGAAATCTGAAGGTGTATGGTAGCTTAACAACTTCTAACTACACTATAACCTGTATACAAGAGAACTGGTACTGACATTATGCCATTTGTCTAAATAGGCACTAATGGGGGCTCTGATGGTGTTCTTGGTAGGGTGAATGTGTATATAGATGTATGCTCGGCCACTGTATGGTGTTTCTTTAATTCAGATTACTGATAAATGTTAAGTAGCAAAAAGTAGCAACAAATGTATAGGCATGAAGGAATGAAGAAGGGAGAGACAATAAAAAGTAATACAAGTATTTGTGTATTTTGGAAGTATGTCTAGTCCAGCCTACCCTAGTCCCGCTTGTCTCCATACACATTACAATAACCATAGGTAGTTAAAGAGGCAGGTAACAAGTTTTACCATCATATAATTTCCTTAAACATCACCATGGCACCAATCTGGACCACAACCTCACAATAGCCAAATGTAAAAGAGGCAAAGCCTATGGGTAATTCATCCTATAAAATAACTGTAAAATGATCATAAGTAAGAAAAACACGCAGAAAATGCTTTCCCTACTGCACGCCATCACGCCATCAGATGCTTGTACCTTCCTAAATGTTCTGCATTTTTATAAGTTCACATAGGCACTGGTGTGTATCAGTTGACTGTTGGTGTAGGTGTCCGAGATTCTGTTTCCTATTTGGTTTGTGCCATTTTGTAAGACAGACCTGAAACTGTGGATAACTGAATATTGTCTAATAATTGCACTTAGATTGTTTTTAACTACTTCCCTAACATTTGCCCTACTTGCCCTGGAAATCTTTACCGCCTGACTAGCCTGACAATGATCCTGTTTCCTGCTGCGTTTTCAAATTTGATACTCTGGTCGGTGGAATTATTTTTCTACTTCTGGCTTGTCCTTGTCTTTCCATCTGTCTCCTCATATGGGTTTGGTGCCTTGACTCTTGGACTCTTAAATAACCACTTTATAGAGCTACACTACATGCTACTTGGTTTCTAAGTTGGGAACCAATCGAACTAAACAGCCAGACACAACCAGCCTGTGCTATGTGGGTCATTCAGATTTGATTGTTGTAACTACTTCTGGCTTGTCATTGTCTTTCCATCTGTCTCCTGATATACTGTAGTTATAGTGCCTTGGCTCTTGGACTCCAAAGTAACTTTTATAGAGAGCTACACAACATGCCAGTTTGTTTCCCAGTTGGGGAACAGTCACACCAACCAAATACAGATAACCATGTATATTCCCATCGCACACATTCCTGGAAAAGGCTCTAAGATACTGGCTGCTGCAGCAACCGCCAGCAGGAGACTGGTTCTTACATGGCACAGTTTAAATAATTGCCAGCACACCACAGATCTTCAAGTTGGGTACAAACAGCTTTATTGAAGTATGATCAAATGACAAACAAGAGAGTGCAATGTTTCAGAGTCATGCAGGACCCCTTCGATCACATGCCTGATGTAGGGGTCTTGCGTGACCCTAATGCCGCGTACACACGGTCGGATTTTCCGATGGAAAAAGTCTGATGGGAGCTTTTCATCAGATATTCCAACCATGTGTATGCCCCATCATACCTTTTCTATCGGAAATTCCGATGGACTTAGATAGAGAACATGTTCTATATTTTTCAGACGGAAAAAAATACGATCGAAAAATTTGTTCGTCTGTATGGAATTCCGACGGGAAAAAAAACATGCATGCTCAGAAACAATTCGACGCATGCTCAGAAGCATTGAACTTCATTTTTCTCGGCTCGTCTTAATGTTGTACGTCACCGCGTTCTTGACGTTCGGAATTTGGTTTGACCGTGTGTATGCAAGACAGCTTGAGTGGAATATCTGTCTGAAAAATCCGAGTTTATTCCGACGGGAAAACCAGTCATGTGTACAAGGCATAAATACAGGGCATACATACAGTTGCACTCTCTTATTTGTGATGGGATCGTACTTCAATAAAGTCATATGGACTCACCGTGAAGATTTGTGGTGTGCTGGCAAATTTCTATACCATCCAACCAGACACAACCAGTCTGAACCATAACATTGTTTTCCCACTGCTGATTTGGATTTGATACTCTGATTGGTTTAAAAACTTTTATAATTGTGGCTTGTCATTGACTTTATATCTGTCTCTTGATATGGTTTTGGTGCCTTGACTCTTGTACTTCAAAATCACCACGTGTCAGTTGGTTTCTCATTTGGGGGATAATCACCAGCCAGATACAATAATCCAGCCCATAAAACCCAGGAGCACTCATTTACAATGAAGTAGTAAGCAGTTCATTAAGCTTGGCCATACACTGGAAGATTTTTGAGAGAAAGTTCTTGCGAAACATCTTGCTAGAACATTTTATAATGCCAACAGAGACTTGATAAATGTTATTTTGAAAAAAAACTTAAATGTGTTATTTGCTTTTAACATTTGATTTGATATGAAAGGAAATTACCACCTTCGCTGATAGAAAATCAACTAAAATTCTAAAAAAGCAAAATTTTGGCCGGCTATTCATCTGTTCGCCTCCTTTTCTTCCATATTTTTTTTGTACATTTTTTTACTGGTGTTTTTTTTTTTTTAATGCAGAAATCTCCTTTAAATTTATTTTCTGTGCAATGTCTCGCATTGCATGAAGTGGATATTTCGTTTAGTATCCTCTGTGAGTACATTGAGGCTGAGAATAAAGTTTTATTGGAAAATTTGGCACGGTGGGGTAATGTCCAGCCTTTTGAATGGGTGCCGACAAGCTGCCTGCCAGTCCTCCTGTAATGAAAGATGAACAGAATGGGTTTCACACACATATCAATTCATCTGCAGATTCCCAGCCAGCAAAGATTTGAAGCATGACTGCAGCTGGAGAAAGCCTGATATTTGATTCATAGAGTTGGATTGTTTTTATTTATATTTTTGTGAAAGAGTTTTGTGATTAAACTGGAGGCATAAACTGAGCTGGGCTCACCCGGCTGTCCCGGTAATTTCCCTCGCATGCTTTACTAAAAGATCCCTTAGCTATGGCATGTTATAAACAGTTCAGAGTAAAACTTAAAGTGGATTTATGATGTATTAAGGACCATCTTGAAATACTAAATATATAAAGAGTTTTAGACATGCCTATTGCACTCTTCTCCGACCCGTATTGGTCAGGTGACCAGACTCCAAGGCATGGGTGAAGTGGTATCAATTGAAGGTGAGGATCAAAGTTCAGACACATTAGCTATCTCTGCTGGATTGTTGATACCTTAAATCCATTGGTGTGTCACGAGAATTTGCTGCATGTGCCACATGAGCCTCAAAGGGGTGGGGCCAACTTTTCACTTACTGGGAAATTGGTAGGCGCTATTCACTGCATTGTTGTCCTTTGAGCTGCAGCCAAGCCTGTCACTTGCGGCTGTAGTTAAAAAAAGATCCACCTGTGCCACCTCTGCACCCTCTGTAGGGAGTGCATGCAGTGCCAACACTATGCTGATCAAGTGCACATGTAATACAAGCTTGGCCCGCCCTAACATCCAGACAAATCCTCACCAGTTCCCACAAATGATTCAGAATGTTAAAAGCAGTTTATAAAACCTAGAAAACCAAGTATTATTATGCAGTCTAGGAGAATGAGGGGCACAGGTGTTTATTGGGTGCAAATCAGTGGCTGGTGCTGGCTCTGATTGCATGTAACAGCTCACATGAGTGGTTATATGTGATCAATGATTCTGATTGAGCCTGGACTCATATGGTTTGCATATTCTAGTGTTGCTGGCACTATGTAGGCCCCCGTACCATAGAGTCTTAAGGAAGGGGGTCTATATTTGTTCTTGAACACAGACCTATTGCATTAAGGAAACACTTAAACCCATTCAGAGGAAACCACACGATCAGTAGCTTGGCGCTTGGTCACATGACTTACATCAGCAGTAGAACAGAGCAATGGTTTATTTAGCATAGGTGAGGGTTTTCCATTTACAGGAAAACCTTGGTTTGAGAGTAACTTGGTTTGAGAGCATTTTGCAAGACAACCTAAAATATTTAATACATTTTGACTTGATATACAGGCGATGTCTTGATATAAGTGTAGCGTCATGTCACAACAGAGTATTAAAGAGAAGAGAGGTGCCTCTAAGTATAGCAATATAGTTATATTTATTGAAGGTACAACATTTAGCAACATATTGCTACACTTAGTGTTAGACTTAAGCCTCGCACACGACCGGTTTTCCCGTCAGGAAAACAGCCAGGAGAGCATTTGGCTGGGAATCTCGGCCGTGTGTATGCTCCCTAGCAGTTTTCCCGTCAGGAAAATAGAGAACCATGCTCTCTATTTTCTCGTTGGGTTTCCCGGTAGAGTGTTTCCTGCCGAGAAAACCGGTTGTCTGTATGGGTGAAAAACCATGCATGCTCGATAACACTTTGACGCATGCACGGTAGCATACAAGGTTAGTGTGTTGTGTAGCAAGATGCCATTCAAAAGAACGGCAGGATTTTGTGTGGCCGTGTGTATACACGGCTTTTTAAGTCAAGCCTGCCAGGAATCCCGTCGTAATTGTGAAGTTTTTTTTTCCCGACCGGATTCCCGGTCGTGTGTACAGGGCTTGAGTGTTACACCTAGCTCCTGCTGGATTTTGCTTCTAATCCCCTTGTGGAGGCTTCCATTTGTGGATGGACATTTTATGGTTACACAACCGATCACATTGCTATAATCTTTTTATATGGACTATAAACTGAAGGACTTATCTATAAATGGTTGTGGAACGAATCATTTGAGTTTCCATTATTTCTTATGGGGAAATTTGCTTTGATATACAAGTGCTTTGGATTACAAGCATGTTTCTGGAACAAATTATGCTTGCAATCCAAGGTTTTACTGTATTATATTTTAAAGTTTTACTAAATCTAGGACCCTGCATTCACTATATCTGGTCTCCCACAGTGTACAGACCATGGAAATGCAATTGTTTTAGTAAATATAAACTGCTGAATACCTATTTTTCATCATCAGTATATAGCAGTCTTGTTACTTCTATCAGCATCTGGTTAAAGCTTGTAGGAGGAGTATTTATTCTGCTCTGACTGTCCTATCAGGCTGCAGGACCCTGATCCTCTGTCTGGACAGTGCTAAATAGCCCTGCGTTGATCACATGCACTCTTCCAAAAAAGAAAACTTTGTAGCAATACACACCAAACTGAGCATGTGTAGCTTACCCCCTAGCCCCTCTTCTATCAGGAGATGGTTTGGGACTGCGGAAGAAAGGGCAGAACAGGGAAGACAGGATCAAACAGCATTTATATACAATGCAGAGGATTAACACCTTAGGTTATACAATACGTATAACAAGCAGGGTTTACTGCATATACACAGTGATTTTACTGTTGTGGGTTTAGTAACACTCTAAATAAAAAAAACAGACATGTGCATGTGTTTATAGTAGCTATAGCACATATGTCTTATCTTAGGCGATTGTGTATTTTTTTCTACATATTGTATTTTTTTTTTCATATAATTTGAGTTATTATTGCTTTCTTTAACTCAAAGTATTTTTTCTTGACTCTTTATTATTGTATACCATATAGCAGTTTGTAGATTAGCCCCTACTTTCACTATGCAAACATTAAACCATCTTAGATCTGGCACATCGGTTCTTACAGTAGACAAATACATTCACTTTATATAAATAATATGAATGTATGCTTTCTAAAGGATAGATACATTTTTAGTAAAGTATTATGCATCTGACCTTTTTCCTACAACCTTTTAAAATCACAATGGGATTGGGTACCTGAGCTAACGAGAATGGCATAGTTTCCGCATGTGGAGTTCTGTTTACGTGCCCTGATGCTCTATTCACATCTAAGCGTTTCATGAATGTGCACATTTTCAGTGGCGGCTGATGGTCCATTTTTTTGGGGGTGGCGGTAAACAAGCTGCCCGGCAACCCCCCAGGTTGGTCCGTCCTTCAGCCAAACCCCCCCCCCCCGTTGCTCGGTCAATATCAGCAAACCACCCAACACCCCCCCATCGCTTGCCCGTCCGCCCCTGCCCACAGGACCTGTACTTACCCCATTTAGGCCGCGGGCAGCTTCGCCTTGTGTCTCCTCCTTGGCAGCTTCCCCCTGTGTCTCCTCCTTGGCAGCCAATAAGGTCACTCCTCCGGACCCACTTCCTGATTGGCCAGGAGGAGAATCAGGAAGACAATAGGGAATATTAATTCGCTATTGTTACACAACTGGGTGGGCTCAGGGCGCAGTGCTCTGCACCCTGAGATCACCCTTTTTTTAAGCCAATTAGAGTCTCAGGCTCTAATCATGTGCTTTAAAAAAAACATTGAAATCCATGCGTCTGAACGGTGGCCCTGAGGGGTCCTCTTTTTTTTCCTTGGGGGGGGCGAAATAGGACAAGCTGAAGCAAAGAGAGTTGTAACAAAATAGGGATGGGAATACCCCCTCCAGCTTGGGGACAAGAAACGGGGCCGTGAGGGGAGGGGGACTAACCGCCCAATTGGGTGCATATGAAGAATTTAAGGCTCGTGAATTGAGGCAATACGAATAAGACTTGGGCGAAGGTGGTTATGAATATGAAGCATTACGATGTTGTATATGAGGGTGCAGTATACATAGCAGACAGGGGATGTTGTGTGATGTAAGAAATGTAAAATGGCCTCTGAAGCTGTGTTTTTTTTTCCTTTTCGTTATTGGATATACTTGCGATGCTCGGTCAGCCTCTTCATTGTTATCTGTTTTTCGCAAAACCAAATAAAAAGAAAACGATTTGTCTGACGCCCAGCATGTAGATTAGGGGGGCGACACCCCTACGCCTCTAATGGAGTGCCCGCCACTGTGTATGTTGTTTACTTCTCTTTTTTCCCAGTCTGAACTCTACTCTACAGTAGACTTCACAAGGCTGATGCTAAGACAAATTCACAGTGGCTTAGTGGTTAGCCCCTCTGCTTTGTAGTACTTGGGTTGCCGGGCCAAATCCTGGCCCTGAGTTTTCTTGGTTTCATCCCAGACTCCAAAGACAAGCTGGTAGGTTAGTTTGCCCTGATTTGTGCATGGAGGCATGGGGGATAGGGTCTGTAGAGTGGAAACTGCTTATGATATGAGTATACAGTTTGTAAATTGCTGCCACAGGCTTGCATTTACAAAATACATTACACGATCCATTAATTATTAAAGCGCTACATTCATTTGTGCCTTTTATAACTGCCTGGATTTCAGCTTTAAGGTGCCTTTATTCTATAAAGGAGAATTGTTACAGTGATATGCCATAATGAATATCATTATATAATAATGTGTATTAGTACAATGACATTTCAGATAAACACTGTTTTATCATAAAATAAATATGCATTTTCCTTCCATTTACCAGGCGTAATATGCCCCACGTCTGCCGCCACCCTCCTTTTCACATTTACCTCGATAAGCAATAACCACAACATTTTCAATTAAACTCTCATCACATATATATATAGTCCTGATGGACATCTAGTCATATGAATATAATTTTCAGTTAGGAAAAGTAATTTTATTTCCAGCTGAATAAGCACCCCACAGTAATAACAGTAGCGCACTAGCATTACTTAGCTCTCCTCCCGTCATGTACACTATGTAAAAGGTCACATTTCTAATGGTTTCAGATTCTGTAATAATCAATTGGATAAGCTCTGAAAAATAAACTACTTGAATCTATAAGGGGTTTATTATTGCCACGGTTTCACGGCACAACTGGGAGGACGTTTTGCAGTCGTGTGGATTTCTAAAATCCCTAAAAAGTTATCAGCGCAATGAAGCTGCTTTTTTTCAACATCAATGTGAAATGGTCTTTTTTTATGTTGGCCTTTAAAATGTGCAATTTTTTCTGTTTAATATTGTGGATCGTACTGCAAGTGTGGCAATGCTGTATTAAAGCTGTTCCGGTTTTACAGCCTAACTCAGCCTAAACGTGTTTTGTTTTGGATAGAGTGGAAGGGTTTAAATATAAACTAATGTAGTGTGCCCCCTGAAGAGCCACATGTAACTGGGATCTCCCACCCTGCACAGCCAGGCACACTGAATTTTCACAGTCACTCAGAGAACAGTGATTTTTAATTTTTTTTGTTTTATTGAGGGATTAGAACTTGGATAGGGATTGGAGAATTATGGGATGCCCACTTGTCTTCAGAACAACTCTTCCTTTATACAGTCTATATACACTCTCCTCTGCTTCCTCCAGCACTTGCTTGCAGAACTCCACTAGAACACTGTCAGAAAGATCTGACAAGGCGCATCAGATTAGAGCAAAAGCCTGTATAGGCAGGAACCCAAGACCCCTTAGATGAGCAGCAAAAAGTCAGTGTCCATCATACATTCTTGTGGCTACTAGTCATAGTGCCACCTCTTCAGGCACTGCCAGCCTGCCTGGCTTCAACTGACCCTTTCGCTAGTCCTCCAGGTTTACTTCTCCACAGTGCTCCCAGACGCAACACTCACTAACACACCCGGCTGACTCTCAGGAGATCTTCCAGATGTGCCGACCTGTTCCCGCTGTCCTCTCGCCTTGCTCCCGTGCCTCCAGGAAGGGGTTCCTCCATGTTTTGTAGGGGATCCTTTCAGGCCCAAGGTCACCCCCACTCAGACTAGGGGGTGCTGTGCAAGGGTCTCGAACATTCTCTCCAGCACTCCATCTCCATCTTCCACCCGACTGCCCCTGCTGGCATGACTTATGTTTATTTATGAGGTAAGATGCCCCCTGCCGCCCCATTTTGATGGTGATTGGTCAGGATCCTCATAAATATGCATGACAGCCCCTCCTAGCTTCCACCCACTACATCCAGAACCATCTCCAAGGTTCCAGAAAAAAGAAGGAGGCACCAGAAGAGCTGTCTGAATGTGTCATCCAGTCTCCCAGAGTCACTTAACCCTGACCCAGATTTAGCCCAGACCTGACTCTCAGCCAAGCCAATTTACCTACACTAACAACCACGTTTATATATCTAGCATACTAGCTAGAGGGTGCTACATCAGGTTTTTAAAAAATAAACCGAAACTTTAATTTAAACTAGCATGCAATCCAGGTGCATCAAAGCAAAAGGCGTTCAATGTCTTACGTTTGTTTTCTCTCTAATACAGCTACAAGCTGAATAGAAAAGCTGTAAAGTGTGGCCCTTGTTCTCTGTGGGGAAGCAGTGATATTTCTGCAGGAATCTAACATGCCTCCTTTTCAAACCTATAGCTTTGCAAACAGCAAAGCTCATGTTCCCTGGGAACTCTATCTCTGACTGCATAGGATCCACTGATTTTTTATTCGCTTGCCACCCTTCCAGAGTATATTTACTGCAGATGGGCTGCACAGCCAGGCTAGGCGTCATACGTCGCTGCCGAACTTCAGGGTTTGGGGTGCGCATGTGTGCGTCCCCTGCTGATCCGTGATGTGATTGGACACAGCATGAGTTTGTCAGCAAATTTCAGCCCAATGATTTGGGCTGTAACCCACTGATCAGCTGTGGCCAATCACAGCACTGAGTTCTGTGTTGATAAACACACAGAACTCTGTACACAGACAGCAATCTGTGTGTTTCTTTTCCCTGAAATCAACTCTGAGTTCAGGGAGAAAAAGCAGACAGATCTGTTAGTAAAAGCAGCACACATTACACTTGTTAGGCACACACATAACCCCTTGATGTTAACCCCTTCTCGCCAGTGTCATTCATACAGTGTGCAGTAGTATCACTGATTACTGTAGTAGTGTCACTAACTACAAGTCAGTCAGTTAGTGTTTCTCCCAGCCAGTATCTGTTAGCACCAGATCATCCACCACACTATCACAGTCACACTATAGATCACTGATCTTTGCCATTAATAGTATAGTATAGTGGCGACCGCTCCATTGGGGCACAGGGGTGCTGCCCCCTAATCCATTAATCCATGCGTCCAGACCCTAATCTACATACAGGGTGCCGGACGCATGGATTGCAATTACCAGTAAAACTAGCACGTGTTGAATAGCAAAAAAATGGCCTGGTCATGAAGGGTAGAAAACTTTTCTAGGATTTAAGCGGTTAAAGGAGATGTCTAGATTAAAGGTGTGTTTTGTATTATTTGTAGAAGATCAGTGGGACTTTGATAACTGGAATCTTTTGTTAGGTCAAGTTATTTGTTAGAGTATTCCCTAGAAGAGTGTGGCTTACAAATGAAGCAACTAGAGAAAAAGTGTTGTCTCTTGTGTGTTCTGTGATCAAGCATAATCATAGGAAAAAGTCATAAAGCAGACAAACTGATTTGTAAAAATTGCAAAACAAGAAAGGCATAGGTTATCCCCATAACAACTAACCAGATTCCTGTGCTGGAATAAATGAAACATCGAGCCTACTTTACAATACCATATATACCAGCTGAACTCTGAACTATGGCCAAGCAACTAAATACATAATTGATAGATGCATCTAATTCGGCAAAGGATTACTCCTGCAAGACAGCAACAATATTCCTAAAATTAAACAAAAAATATTAATTTCCAGAGAAGAAACCGACACTACACTACAGGCCAGTGGAGAAGTGCCCTCTTTCATTGGTGGTCATTGTCAATGTGACCCTGTACATTGGATGCCAGCAGAAAAATTGCCCCTTTACATTGCTGGTCAGTGGTAATTGGATGCCATTGGAAAACTGCCCACTTACATTGGTGGTTAGTGTAGATGGCAGAATAAAGACCCAGCTCTGTTCACAGCTATAGGAAACCCCTAGCAACCTCTGGTGGAACCCTAGGACTCCACGGAACCTTGGTTAAGAAGGTTGCTTAAGGTCAAAGTAGCAAAAATGTTTTATTGAACTTACCTGGCATAAATAGCATTTTTCATATTTTACTGGAGCGCAGTTTTAATCAGCCTAAATGTTAAAAAAAAATTAATTAATTACTCAAAATGTGCATTTTTTTTAAAATTATAATTAACTCAGCTATGGCCAATAGTTATCCTATTAGGTATTGTAAACATGGTATGGTAGGTTGCAGGTAACCAAAGCAAGATTTGGGAAACCCCGCTATTAGAAAAGCGTAAACCATCACGGAATAGCTGATTAACAGTTTCTATAAATAATTCTTGGAAAAGGTTCTGTGATTGTGCTGATCTTCAATGCCACAGATTGATTACCGTTTAATTTAGCTCACTGCAGTTAATGACATTCTTATTATTGAAATTATTTGGATTGTTTTCTTCAAACAGCAATAGTAAACCGCTTGTGCAGCATAACCATGGAGAATTATTGATATGTTTTAGAAAATAACAAATTAAAATGCCTGTGGGATGTTAACTCGTAAAGGGCAGATCCCAAATGATCTTCTGCAGACCAGTTATATGCATTGAAAGCATTTAAATACGCTATGTTGGTACTCAGACAGCCTATTCCTTAAGGCAGAACTAAAGTCTCCATACTTAACTGTCCAATGGTCCTGTGTCTGCTACTTCTTTTGAGTGCCAGTCCTTGGGCCTCTAGGAAACCAAAATTGCTCTTATTGGGACTTTGAAGGCAATTTTTAAGTATTTAGATATAAAATAAAGGGATGGTGGCAACCAAACACAGAGTCATACAAATTTATTAAAGTGGATGTAAACCCAATTCATGAAATTTGAGCTGGGCACATATATCAATATATAAAATAAACAGTTTCTACAAGTTAATGTCATAATGTGCTAGTATGCATTTAAAACAAATCCCTCTAGCTGCACCCTGTCACCGCTGTCAGGGCTTCCATCTTCACCTGGTCTTCCGTCCAGGTTTGAGGGCTAAATGGCTGAGCCGCAATGATGTCACTCACGCACAAGCACACAGGAGCCACGGGCACGGCACAGCGCTCTAAAGGAACAGCATACCCAGTATCTGTCAGTATGCTGTCCCTTCGGAGCGCAGTGCACATGCGCTGGTAATGTCTTAGGCTGCAGAAAAAGTGAATATCTCTTAAATAGTTCTCATTTAGGAGATATTCCTTGTCCCTACAGGTAAGCTTTTATTATAAGCTTACCTGTAGGTACAAGTCACCAAGCAGTGTTTACCAATTTAAGTGAAAGAAAATAACTACTGCAGGTGAAAACTTTTGATTGAAGGTGAATATTGCAGCAAAAGCTACTGTTATTTTATCTTCAAACAGACCATTATTTTTTAGCTTGTTATTTGTGAGTTATGCTTTGTACAAAAAATTATAGAACAAGTGGCTTGCTAGGGGAGGGGGGCTCTCAGTGGGGAGGAGAAGCCAGGATTGCTGGCAGGGGAGGAGAATCAGGGCTCCTCTATGCAAAACCTGTTTTTTTCACAGAGCAGGTATGTATGAAATGTTTGTTATTTTCATAAAAAAAATTGAGCATTTACGATTATTTTAACCACTTGACCTATGGAAGACTACCCCCCCCCCCCCCCATCCTTCATGGCCAGGCCATTTTTTGGGACACGGCACTACGTTATTTTAACTGACAATTGCGCGATCTGTGGGTTTACTATGCATTAAGGTATATGGAAATTCATGGTTCTGTATTTTAGTCTGTGGCTTTAAACAAAGAATCAAAAAAATAAAATAAAAAATGTCTGCGTGACCAGTGCTTTACTACTGCAGGAGAGGTGCTTGTACTAGGAGAAGGCATGGATTGGTGCCCTTGCTTAGAAGAGACACAGAATCCATGTCTTATGTGGTGACAGATCGGCGATTTGCCTTGTTTACATAAGCAGACCGCGGTTCTCCCTGTGTACCGAAGCATCGGCGGGTGCCGGCGGACATCGAGTCCACTGTACCCGTGTGCGCCCCAGACCTGGAAGGTGCAGGATCACATACTAGGTACATGATCTTGCCCAGGAGAGACATTTTGCCACTGTATATATACAGTATACGGATAGCAAACGGTGAAACATCATAAGATACAATGCTGGCAGCTGTCAAATAAGAATTGATTGCTGTAGTTTACTACATTTGTGCATCCCCATAGCTCTTTATGCAGCAAGTTTGCGCCATGACCTGTTTACTTGTTTACCTTCAATGTAAGTATTGAACGTTTACCCCTGATAGAAATATAAGCATTGAAAAATGGGAGACATGACGTTTCCTCTAATTCTGTATTCAGTGGAACAAAACAGAACAATAGCTGAAGAATGTGCCATTGAAAGGCACTTTGAATGAAGGAAGCAAAGAGTTAACAGCAGAAGAAGACAATACCCACTGTGACCAGCAGGTCCCTGTGCAATCATCAGTGGAACTAGCTATTATAGCCAATTTGATAGCTAGAAAATGAACTCATTAGTGGTCTTTTATCAGTGGAAAAAAAGTCTATTAAATCCGGATGTGTGAAGAAGCTGGATTCAAACTCATTTCCATCCCACTTGTGACCTGAACAAATCACAGAAATGCTACTCAAGGCACATGGGTCAGGCTTGACTGAAAAAAGACAAATTCACCGCATGACACTGACGCCAGGCTATTGTTCTGTATTTATTTTATTTGCATTTTAGTCAAAAAGCATATGCAACTGATTTTAGTTTAAAACGTTATTAAATCCAAAAACATTTTTTTTTTATATATCGCGGCTTAGCAGTCCTTAAATATAAGGGCTGTATTAGGGCTTATGCACAAAGGATGTTTTAAAAACGCCAGCACTAAAAAGGGCATTTTCGCTTTTAGCTGTGTTTTTACATTAGTGTTATTGTACTTTTTTCGGCTTTAGTGTTTTTGGGTGTTTTTTTCATTAAAAACACTCTTTATAATGTAAAAAGGAGCACATGGATAAATATGATTGGGGGAATTTTTTTCTTTCTTTCTCTCTTTCTTTCTTTCTTTCTTTCTTTCTTTCTTTCTTTCTTTCTTTCTTTCTTTCTTTCTTTCTTTCTTTCTTTCTTTCTTTTTTTTTTTCTTTCTTTCTTTCTTTAAAACTGAAATGAAAGGCAAAACATTTGTGTATAGAAATAAAAAATTAAAAACATTATGAATATATTTTCTTCCCTTTTTATAGGTATATCAACACAGTTCTTAGTAAAGTGCTACAATGTTGCTTCAGAATCCAGTAATATAGAATTGCTCACTGACACAATACGCCACCTCCTGAGTCACAGTCTCTCTCCAAGCCAAGTGATCCCTCCAGTCCACTCCAGTCTAAACAGCACTGACGGTCCCGGTCCCAGCCTGCCTTGCTCCTATACCGCAAACCCGGAAACGAGGCCATGGCTGCTCTGCTTGGCTCCATTGTACCATAACATCACACGACATGTTCGGGTACCCCCTCCGCCAGAGCCACCCGATCACACTGTACCAGGCACTCAAATGGTCTCAGCTGGCTCCGGACAAAGCCGAGCATCACAGCCGAGCATCAAAGCCATATTTTTTTTACTGGCAACCTTTTACTTTTACTGGCATTTACTGGCAGGAGAAAATTGCCTGTTTTTTACTGGCTGCCAGTAAAAATACTGGCGGTTGGCAACACTGCCCCCCATGTTGAGGGCATGTGGTCTGGTATGGTTCAGGGGGGTGGGTCGCTCTCCTTTCCTGACTGCCAGAGTCTGGTATGGACTGAAGGGGGTCCCCACACCATTTTATTTTTATTTTTTATTTTTTTACGCCACTTTTTTTTATTGTTGAGCTGTCAGCGAGGAAACCCATTAACAGCTGCTCCCACTGCTCCGCTCCTTAACAACCAGCTTACACTGTCCAATCAGGGTGCAGAATTCACTGTGCACAGTTCAGAGCATTGCAGGGTGTTCGCCGGGGGGGCGACATCCAGCGAACACCCTGGAAATTCGGGTGTTCGGCCATTCGCCCATCCCTAATTGTGATATTTGCATACTGTAAATCCCCCGAGATCCAGTCCACTGCTTGCATCAGGGTTGAGGGCTCTAGAGAGAAGCACAGAGGCTTAATGCTGCAATGGTTTCTGCAATTCATGTAATAACCCTGCAGACCACCTTCACCTGACATAATCTGCCTGCATTGCATGGATGGCATCATTGGGTCTAAAATGAAAGGTTTAACAAAAATGGAAAGGTTACGTTAAACAATTTCATTGGTATGTTAATAAGGGGGAAGGGGGGACCAGGGGCAGCAAAATGTAAGCAGATAAAAATTCAGCTCTAATATAATGCATATACATACTTCAGTGCATTTGTAAGAAGGTGTTAGATTTGTATTAACATCAGTGTGATAAATGAGACACTTTCTGTTAAACTGCGAAGAGAGAAAAACTACAAGACAGTTATGTACTTATGGCAGCATGACCCCGTACCCAAAACCATTACTTACAGATCATTTCCAATTCCAAAGGTCAAAGTCGTGTCAAACTATGAAGCTACTTAGCTTGGTATAGGTACTTCATTGGGTTCTGCCTCAACCTTTTAACTTGCAAACTAACATCATTGACTTTGAAACCACAGAACGGTTGTAAATCATATACTATACGGAATTTAATTAGTAGCCTTGAGTTATCATGTCAGCCATTGATTAATGCATAAAGTTTGGTGATAAAAAACACATACTTATATATAGAACACAAAAGTGATACAATGCCATACAACTGTTTTTCTCTAATGCCGCGTACACACGGTCGTTTTTTGTCTTGTAAAAAAACGTTGTTTTTTATCATGATAAAAAACTAAGTTTTTCAAACTTCATTTTAAAAAACGACGTTGCCTACACACCATCGTTTTTTTAAAATGCTCTAGCAAAACGCGGTTACGTACAACACGTACGACGGCACTCTGTTCCATTCATGCTCGCGTCATAACTTGCTTCTGAGCATGCGCGGGTTTAAAAACATTGTTTTAAACGTTGTTTTAGCCCACACATGATAATTTTTTATGACACAAAAAACGACGTTTTGAAAAACGACATAAAAAATTGAAGCATGTTCGAATTTTTTTTTGTCGTTTTTCAGAAGACATAAAACAACGTTTTCCCCACACACGGTCATTTTAAATGACGTTTTTAAAAAATGTTGTTTTTTTCCATCACAAAAAACGACTGTGTGTACGCGGCATAACACACAAAAATTAAAAATACTTTTATAATATTTTTACAATATATATACCTAGATAAGCATCAGGATTTTTTCGTCGGATAGCCGATGAAGCTGGCTTTCATCAGTCTTGCCTACAAACTATCGATCAGAAATCCGACCGTGTCGAAACGCGGTGACGTGAAACACTACGACGTGCTGAGAAAAATGAAGTTCAATGCTTTCGAGCATGCGTCAACTTGATTCTGAGCATGCGTGGATTTTTGACCAATGGACTTCGACACAGACAATCAGTTTTTTTCTGTCAGTTTTTTATCCATAGGAACATTTTAAAACATGTTCTATTTTTTTTTCACCGTTGGAAAACAAACCGATGGGGCCCACACACGATCGGTTTGTCCGATGAAAACAGTCCATCGGTCCGTTTTCATCAGACAAACCAATCGTGTGTACAGGGCTTTACAGTATAAGTGCCATGGGGGAGGGAGTACACTCCATATCTAAGGAGGCTATCCAAAATGGAGAGTGGATACTGTTATCTGCTCTCTGGTGGACATAGCTGGGTTTACTCTACACTCTACCTGCATTTTATCAGCCATTGATAAAATACAAACCGTGGTGTGGAGCCTGCGGTGTCCTTCAAGAGTCTTTTATAGGAGGAGAGCTCAGTCACATGACTTTTTCAGGTCATGGGACCAAGCTGGCCTCTCCTTGTTGATTAAAATGAATGAAGCTATGCCTTCTTCAAAGTCCCAAAGCAGGACATTATACACGTGCCAGTGAATTTAAAAGAAAAAAAAGTGGTATTGCAAGAGTAGGGCCATGTTGCTTTTTTATAAATTTCCACATAAGACCACTTTCACACATGCGGACCGTTCGTTTCATCAGTTCAGTCACGTTTTTTCCATTTGAGTCCCAGAGCCATTCTTTCATGCAAAAATGGACCTTCTGTCCGTTTACATCCATTTTTTTATCTGACCTGAAGGAAAAAAGGGCTTTGATCCATTCCAAAAAACGGATGTTGATGAAAGTGGATGTGAGGCCCCGTACACACGACCAAACATGTATGCTGAAACTGGTCCGCGGGCCAGTTTCAGCATACATGTTTGGTCGTGTGTAGGCGCGAGCGGGCCGAATTCCAGCAAACATTTGCCCGCCGGGCCTTTTCCCAGCGGGCAAATATTCCTGGACGTGTTTTAAAACCGTCCGCTGGAATCCTGCCCGCTCGGACATGTACGGTCATCAGTACAGACCTACCGTACATGTCCAGGCGCCCGCCGTCCCTCGCATGCGTCGAATGACTTCGACGCATGCGTGGAAGCCTTTAAATGGCAGGCCCGCCCACGCCCCGCGTAATGTTTACGCGCGGACTTCTGTACGATGGTGTGTACAACCATCGTACAGAAGCCCTCTGGCAGACATGTACGGTGAAAACGGTCCGATGGACCGCTTTCACCGTACATGTTTGTTCGTGAGTACCCGGCCTAAGAGGATGATCATCCATTTACATCCTTTTTTCTATAGAGCATGCATTGATGTCCATTTTTCATCCCTCAACGGATGGATGAAAAACAGACAAACAGTCTGCATGTGTGAAAGACACCTAAGTGTAATGCCGCGTACACACAACCGTTTTTCGGGTTGTAAAAAATTACGTTTTTTTTTAACGTCATTAAAAACGATCGTGTGTGGGCTTCAGAGCATTTTTCGGGTTCTGAAAAACGGCCCAAATTTTTTTCGAACATGCTCTATTTTTTAACGACGTTTTTAACGTTGTCATTTTTTGGGTTGTAAAACATTATCGTGTATGTGCTTTAACGACATTAAAAATCCGTGCATGCTCAGAAGCAAGTTATGAGACGGGAGCGCTCGTTC